>NC_091470.1:70419259-72844175 GCF_036971445.1 Narcine bancroftii
TCCAGTATAGCGCATGCACAGCTAATACTACAAATCTCAGAATGCTTTGCAAATGCGTTGGCGCCAGCCCTGTCAGCCCGCTAATCACCCCCCACCTCCCTCTGTTTACTTTCATTAGGATCTGTGACCTGTCGCCTAACTCACATGTAATAAACCCCTTACGAAAAATGGCCAAACGAAAGACAGAAAACAGGACCTTTCAAGACAGGTGGAGGCAGACTATATGTTCATCATTTTAAAAGACAAACCTGTTTGTCATTGAAGCAAGTTGTTATTTTTTGACTTGTTGGCTTGTGAAAAAAAAAATACATTTAAAAGGAGCTTAAAGGCTATAGAAAAATATTATTTATTCAATATTTTATTTCTCATTTGTTAATGCTTCTCTGGAAAGAGTTTAACCAAAACTATTGTTAAACATTTATTTTAATAAGAAAAAGTTTAACATTACATATATTGAAAGAAGAGAAAACATGCTGATGTGTTGAAAATTTTCAATAAATATTTAGTTTGGCCCACGACTTAGTCCAAGTTTTTAATTTTGGCCCTCTGTGAATTTGAGTTTGACACCCCTGCTAATGAAGAGCACAAGACCAGTGCAGGGAAAACCGTCTTATCACAGTCTAGTTTGTTTTATATTCTACTGAATTCAAGATTTAGTAGTGTGGCCCTTATTCATCAATGGTTAAACAATGCAAAAGTATGGTGAATATTTGGCTCCATCAAAAAACACCAAAAATTACAATAATCGCCCATCAGAGATAGCTATCATTTGCTGTTCATCAATGAAGAATATTCCTGAAAATGTGTATTCACCATAACTCAATAATTTGTATGCTGATAGAAAATTGGGTAGAAATGGAGATTGAAAGCAAAATTGATATCAAACACTGGTGTTGCGCCACCTTTGCTTCAAGACAGAATTTCACACCAATTTGGTCTGTAAACTTTAAAGAGTCCTGTGACTCCTGCCTCCCATTAAGAAGAATGCATGTTCAAGCTTCACTCCAAAAACCCAGAAAGCCAAAATGTGAACTGGCACCTAAGAGGGTACTTCATGCCATTGGAAGTGTTCTCTTGTAGTCTTTAACTCTCGGTTCTCTCTTAGATTGACGTATAATACCCATGAGCGAGGGAGGGAAGTAATTCCATTGACTAGATTAGTATCTATGCCCAAATTAACATGCTATCCTGGTCTTGATCACAATGCTGTTGGTGGCATAAGTTGTGGATAAATTTGCTGCTCTGTATCCTACATTACAATAGCAACAGAATCTTCCACTAAGGCTCTTTGCAACATTTTAAATCAAATGATCTTTTTTTTCTCCCCCCTGAAATATTCCTTTCAATTATCTGCTCATTGGGTATTCAAGTAATAGAAATGAAGTAAAAAGTGGGGGAGCACAGAAAATGATTTCATTTTTTTCCTGAAGAATAATTGACAAAAGTATTCATTTAAGGAATATCTGTAAACATTTAGAAATTCTGTTCATTTCCACAGTCTAACTATATCTGAGTGGGATCCCAATTGGAGTTACATTGTTTCCTTCTTCTGCTAAGCTTGTAAAAAAATTTTTTAAATGATTAACCTTCAGTCAGTCGCAGTACTTTTCATTTCAAGCAACCTTGTAAAAGGATGGGAAAGTGAAGACGAAGAGACCACAGAGAATTGTGTGGAAGGTGGAATGGTTTGGGCAGACATTTTTCAAGAAAGTAAAGTTGCCTAAGGCCTGTCTCATCTTCCAAACTGTTCCCCTGGACAAGTTCACCACAAATGGACTCCATTTTGCTCCATTCTATTATCCAAAGTCAACGACCAACTTATTATCAGGGAAGCATGTTCTTTCTTATTATTCTCTACTGTGGACAAGGATTACAGATGGCAAACAGGAACCTACTTTGTTCAACAAAGAGCAGCTCAGCAGCTCCTCAGAGCATAAAGAAACTCATAATACACAGAAGTAAACAGTGGAAATGGGTGGCATGGCTGTGCCTTGGCTGCTGTGTGCCGCAGTTCAGACATCCCCCAGAGACTCGGCGAGTGCGAGCTCAGATGATGTCTTTGCTTTCTCTCCTCTGTCGAGAAGGGTGCAGTAAAAGCAGGACACTCTGGACCTCCAAAAACTGACGGAGGTTATCTGCTTAGTTCATCTGTTAAAATAAAATGAATATTTGCTATGAAAAAACCCACAGCCGCACCTACTACATAAAGGGATAATGACACACTGTGGCAGTAGGGTAGGGATAGTTGAAGATATAAGAAATGAAGTAGACATTTGGCCCATCGAGTCTGCTCTGCCATTCTATCAGCTGATCCATTCTCTTACCTCAGCCCCATTCCCAGCCTTCTCCCCATAACCTTTGATACCCTGACTTATCAATCTCTGCCTTAAATACACCCAATGACTTGACCCCCTCAGTTGCCTGTGGTAGCAAATTCCAGAGGTTCATCATGCTATGGCTAAAACCGTCCTCCTCATCTCAGTTTTATTGGGCAACCTTCAATTCACAAGTTGTGCCATCTTGTCCCAGACTCTCCCACCATGGGAAACAACTTTACCACATTTACTCTGTCCAGGTCTTTCAACGTACTGTAAAAGATGTTAATGGTAGTAATTTTGAAGTCCCAAATGAAAGAATCAAATTATAATGAATCATTTCCAGTCAAGAGATGTTGGCAACAACACAACCCGTTCTGCAGTTGACTCCGTTCAGAAAAAGATCAAAAGTCTGGCATCTCTGCCCTGAATGAGGTTAGAGGCCCCAGATTCCATCCTGGTGGTTGGAGGGTGGCAGTGGTGGTGGGGATGTGAACCCCTGATCCTATCCTGGACGAGCCCAGATCCCGTCTAGGGGAGGGGGTCATGCTGGATCCTGTCTGGGACGGGGGTGGTGGGAACGGGGGGAAAGGAAGCAGGATGCTGGATCCATATTTCCCTCAGCTAACCTTTTGGATGAACCACTGTCCAAGGGGAATTGATAGTGTTGTGGTCATGTACTTACCTGCATTGGGAGTGGTGCTGGTCGCTGCTGATGACATAACCAAAGTGACGCGTGGGATTAATAGCGTGCATGCGTGGGTGTGTTAAGCATCAGCATCCGAGTGGTGAATCCCAGATGCAGGAGGAGGAGTGAGAGGGTCAGGATCAGCCGTGTGGCAGTGAGCCAATGAGAAGGTCAGAGGGGTGTAGTTGGGGAGATGAAGAATGCAACATTGTGTCTGAAGAGAATAAAGAAAGTAGACTCCATTTTGTGCTGAAAGAAACAAGTGAGTGTATTCTTTAAATTGTGTGCAAAGTGGAAATAATCAGTGTTATTACAAGTGGTGACCCCCGTGAGTTCACAGCACCTTCTCATTTAAAATGGACAGTGGTGGGAATAAACCCCTTAAAGGAGTAGTTGGGGAGGTCCAACTGGAGATTCACCCCCCACTTTTATTAATAATGCACCAGTGTGGTTCATGATCCTCGAGTGCATTTCTCTGCCCTCAGTGTGATGAGTCAGAAGATGAAATACAGTATACTTGTGGAGCGTTTTCCAGAGCAGATTGTCTGTGAAGTGGAGGATGTCTTAGTGGATCTGGATGGTAATCTCCCATGCGACATGGTTAAGGTGGCTATCCTGCGGTGGACTCAGCCATCTTGGGAAACTCGTATTGCCCAATTACTGGCTGATGACAGCTTAGGAGATAGGCAACTGCCACAAATGTTGAGGAGAAGATGCAGGCTAACTGGAACGAACCCTGAAGGGGACTTTTGGAAACAGGTTCCTTTGATGTTTACCTCTTCACATTCAATGACATTTGGTGAGTGTCTTTCTAATGTCCAACTTTGATCAGTTGGTGGATTTTGCTGACCTCGTTATGTCCACAACCTCTGCAATGAAGATAGAGGGATTGGCTACTTTCCGTAATCAGTAGGAGTAAATGGAACTGGAACAACTGCTTACTGCACCTTGTGAAACATCAACAGCTCATCCATCAAAGGTAACCAAGTTGGATCAGTCAGTGGCAGAACTGACTACACAGGTCCAGGCTTTGGGCATGCAACGGTATTCCTTCCGTCGACCTGGTTGGAATTGTGGTCAACGACGTGGTAGAGGCGACGGATGGTGTATTTGTTGGAAGCATCGGGGATTTAGTGATGCTCCCTGGTCCTGTTGGCCTTCTTGTGACTTCTACAAATGGCAGCCGGGAAATGACCCGGCCTGGCAGTAGCATCAATTGCTGCCCATGGGCATGTCAGTTGCTATCTCTTCCTGAAAAACCGCCTCTCGGGTGTTCAATTTCTTGTTCATTCCAGTGCAGACATTTCAGTGGTCCCACCAACGATGGAAGAATGCAGACACCCCAATATGTCATGTGTTCTTTCAGCTGTGAATATTCTCACATTCAAACATATTGCCAGAGGTCACTCACATTGGATTTCAGTCTCCACAAATCTTTTTGGTAGGATTTCACGGTTGCAAATTCCATTATGGGAGCGGATTTCTTGTCATATTTTTCATTGTTAGTGGATTTGGAAAAAAAAAATCACCGTGTGGTGGACTGCAGTTCTTATATGCAAGTGAGCTGTATTTGTCGTCCCTTCAATGTCAACAGCCACCTGATGAGCCAGGGTTGGTGCCAAAAGGGAGGAGCATCCACAGGCATTGCCCCCCCCCCCACAAGCGAGATGCTGTGTTCCCCCATATGGTCGCGGCCATCACTCGCCATCAGACCCGATCCCAACCCCTCCCACGCCACTAGCATCTAACTTGATACACACTACCGAGAAACCACCCGCTCCCGGCTGTGTCACTAGCGAGTGTCAAACATCTAGTCACGCTTGATGTTATAAAAGTGGCGCCCTCATCGCCATATTGGAGGGCAGGATGTCGTTAATGTTTGTCGACAGGTAGGTCCCTGTATCCAATAGCGCCCCCCCCATCATATAGAGAGTTAGGGTCCTCTGGTTGCAGCGCGGGCTCATAGATTATCCCTAGACTTTTGTGATTGACAGAAATGGAAAACCTGATATAGTTTGAGCCCAGTGTATATTAATGGTTCATGTTCTGCATTGGAGCCAGAGTCAGGGAACCAGTCGCACCCCTGCCAGTCAGTACTGTCTTGCAGTACTGTACGAGACAAGGTCAGATCAGCCCTCCCGACCATAATGTAGTGGGACATTTCTATTCAGTCGCCTCCTTACATGGGTGGGGGGGGGGGTGGGAAGAATGGGGTGGCTGTCACAGTCATGTACTTACCTAAATCAAGAGCAGTGCTGGCCACTACTGATGATATAAGTGATGCAACTCACGGGAGTAAGGGTGAGCATGTGCATGTGTGTTAAACGTCAGCATATGGGTGATGTATCCCGGACACTGGAGGAGAGTGAGAGCAACAGGATCACCTGCATGGTGGCAAGCCAATGAAAAGGTCAGAGAGCTTTGGATGGGTGGTGTTTGGGGAGTTGAAGAATGCAGTGTTGTGTTGGAAGAGAATAAAGAAAGTCAACTCCAATTTGTGCTGAAAGAAGCAAATGCGTGTATTCTTTAATTCAGTGTCATTACAACACAAGGGACAGTAGCTTGTGGTCCCAGCTGCAAAGTCCAAAGAGATAAACTCATTCAAAATGAGGTTGAATGCATAAAGTTGCCGAGATCGTACATGGTTTCCTTTATTGGCCAAAGGTGACAACCCTGCCTAAACCACATTCAGAAATGGGCTCATCTTGGTTCTCCAAAGGAAGAATCCATCTCCACAAAGTGAGATTACACCTCAGTCATTGTGAATCAGAACTGTGAAAAAGATGATTGATTGTTGCTTTTGACATTTACTGTAATTTCACTAACGTATCCCGATTCATCACCTACTGTTAGCAAGATTTGCTTTATCATACATGTCATTTGTGGTCCACAGCTTGCATCTGCAGGACTGTCAAATGATAGGGATTAGAAATCTTTCCAATTGTCAGTCAGGAATACCTTCACAAGCAACTTCTCATGCAATGAAAAGAGTTGTTTTTTTTTTAAAAAGAAAAATAATGCATTCTATTCACTGAGAGTAACACATTGAGTAAAGGTGACAAAACAAATCCTGCAGAGAACTATTTCCAATGGTAGGAATATTGACACTCAAAGTTCCACAAGTGATCAGAAAGCAAAAACTGCAGCACTGTTACTGAGAAATACAAAATTATAATGTCCTTTCGACCCCAGACATTAGCCCCGTTCACATTTGCAAGTGGTCCCGTCATCTCACGCCAGGGATTGATGGCCTTGACCCCTCGTACAAACCACATTGTCTGCAGATGCCGGCGTTGCAATTGCATTCTGGGATAGCAATGAATCAAGTTTTTATTGCGTTGAGTGCAGGAACATGAAGGAAGATTAAAATGAAAGTATAAACTTTGCTGTGGGAAAGTCGCAGTGGGAGAGAAAGGAAATAAATAGCAAGAGCAGACAATTTTTAAACTGCGTGGGTAAGTTAGTAGTGCTATAGCACACAATTTATAAAGATCGTGGGAGGGGGAAAAAGCAATAGCAGACCCATCTTCCTAGAATGCCATGTGGCAGAAAACCCCCTCCATGAATACTCCGTGCATGTAGCCATGTACACAGTCCTTTCTCTGCTGCATGGCATTCTGGGAGGAAAGGTCCACCATTGCTTTTTCCCATGGTATTTATAAATTGTACGCGATAGCGCTACCAACTTTCTCACGCAGTTTAAAAATTTTCTGCTATTGCTATTTATTGCTAGCACTTTCCCACAGCTCCTTATAAAGGTTTATATAGGTCGGCACAACAACAGGGGCTGAAGGACTCAAACTGCGCTGTACATAAAGCTTAATTATGTAATAATTAGGCATGATTAATTTTGTTCAAATATAAGATCATAATACATTGATCAGGATTTAGGGTAGGTCTGCCATTGCTCGATGTGTCATGATGTCACCGGTAGAAGGTAGAACAGTCCTATCTAGGGATGGCTCCTTGCAGGGGTGAAAGCATTCACTGTCCCAGTTAGGAGTGGTCAAGTGTGAAAAGCCAAATTCCTGTTCCCACCCTGGAACACTGAAAAGCCAATTTAGTGGGATCCAAAAGTAAAAGGGGCTTTTGAAACATAATTGCAAGAACCTCTGGTCCCCCAACCAACAATCACAGACATGAAGACAGTATCAGTCTCCACCTCAACGCTGATGTGGTGGGGACATCTACCCACTTGTCAGGAAGGCACAAAAGCAGCTTCATTTGCTGAGAAGTCTGAAGTGGGCAAGGCTACCAGCACTATTATGTCAACCTTCTACAGGAGCTCTATTGAGAGCATCCTAGCTGGCCGCAACACAGTGCGATACACTTGTTGCAGGAACATGGATTGGAGCTCAATCCACAGGACCATGAGAGTGGCAGAGAGGATCAGTGGAGTCTTCATTTCTCCCCCACCCCCCACCAATCATCATGATCTACCAGGACCATTGTCTGAAGAGGGTGCATAAAAATCACTGAGGACTCCTTCCATCCCACACACAGCATCTTCAGCTGCTACAATTGTAAAGAGATAGAGGAATATCAGAACCAACACCACCGGACTGAGGAACAGCTTCTTCCCACAGGCAGTAAGAAGGCTGAACAACCAAAGGGTCTGCTCTCACTCACTGTCCGAGACTCTCAGTCATGAAACAATATTTGTTTATTTATTTGGAGAGATGAAGACTTGTCCTGCATGTGTATTGTTGACCTGTGTGTGTTTTTCCAGAGAAACGCTCCTTCATCAGGTTGTTCTTGTGCAATCAGATGACAATAAACTTGACTCTACTTGTATTTCAGGTTTTCTCATTAAAACCAATATCTAATGGGCAGGCTGTGCAGGTTGGCAAATGGGGATTCAGACAAGTCGACAGGAGAACTCAGGAGGCTGGGTTTCCCCCACAGGCCACACTGATAAACTCGACGCTTATGCAAAACATCCCCAGCAGTTTCCCAGCTGAAGGAGGAATATTCTGCAGGAGACTGCAGACCTGGGCAATCTCACACTGGGGAGGGGGAAGGAGGTGGTTTCCCAACAGTTGTAGAAACCTCAGTGCTGATTCATAACCTGGAGATGTGGCTTGGTGCTATCTAGGGTGGAGCATTCTAATATTTTGGGAGGCGAGAATGCCTCGAGGGGCCCAGGAACCTTTTCAGCCCACGAGGAGCACTGAACCACACTTATTGTTTCCGGAAGCTGAGCCTCATTTCTTAAAGGATTTATGGTTAGACTTTTTCTGCTTCATTAGCATATCTAAAATGTCTGCACATGTCCTGGGAATGAATTTGCTGCCCAACCCTACGTTCATCATTGATATTTGGAACTCTGAGCTCCAGCCATATTCTTCAATTTAACTACCTCCTGCCAAACTCTACCCAATCTCAAATATTCATCCATGTGAAAGTGCATCCACAGGAATGGGATTTTATTAAAGTCTCTGGTATTGTTCGTCCACATCACTTGCAGGGAGCTAGATCTAATGAGGGAGACACATTACCTATAGATGTGTTGATGCTGAGGAATCACTCAAGAATTCAGGAGGTGATGAGCTAGTTCTAATGAAAAGTCTATCAATCAAAAAGGTTAATTCCTCTCTCCAAGGAGGCCACCTGACCGACTGTGTCTGCATCTTACAGTTTTATTTCAGATTCTCCGCTTTTGCTTTCAGAGGGGTCAGGTGAGAGGTCAGATTCCCTTGTCCTCCCTTTCTTTTGTGTGTAACTGTAACAGAAGCAAAGCGTCACAGACCTTGAAATTACTGCAAGTTCTATTTTAACATACCATATACGGTTTTCACAATGGTTCAACGTAGTCTTTCCTACCGCATGTCTATTCGAGGGAAATAGCCAAAATCACTTTACGAGAAGAGTCACAAACAAACACTGGAATCAGGCCATGTAAGCTGATGATAGAGGGCTGATGACCAAAGACTTGGGTAGAGAGGAAGATTCAAGATGGAGGAATGAGACAGCAGCAGAGATTTTGGGAAGAAATTGAAGAGGATCGAGGTTAGCCAGCTGTCAGTGGTGGAACGATGGAATTCAGGAATGCTCAAGAGGCCAGAATTAGAAGAACTTTGTAAACAAGGATGTGAATGTTAATAAAAATCGTGACCATGTTTGGCCAGATATTCTGTAACAGCATTGACCGGAGGACAAAGGAGTCTAGGGTGAGCTCGGACACAGGCAGTAGTTCTGAATGACAAATATCCAGAAAGCAAGCAAAGGTAACAAACCATGGATGTACTGGAATTGTTAAGTCTGCGGTAATAAAGGCACTGATGAGGGTTTCTGCTGCTGTAGAGCCAGGGTCATTATAGTGGTGAAAATCCTAGTGCTGAGATAGCTAAATAATCCACAACTCATCTCACACAACATAGCTTGAGGTGTTCCAGGAAAAAAAAACAGAATTCTGAAATATTCATTTTCCATTATGTTTGCAGAAGAGACTTCATGCTTCAGTGGCATTGCACTGCATCACAGTAACTGGAGTAATGTTCCAGAGTGCACACTTCATTAAAAACAGAGCATCCACACACTTCAACTTACTTCACATACAGGTTGATATTAAAGCATTTCACAGGGAGTCTTCACTCAGCAGATGGAGCTTGACAGCAGCAGTTGTAAAACCAAAGCAATGGCCTCATGGGATCCACCCTTTCACCTTCAAATTAACGAGGGCCAGACATCTCCCTCTCCTCCGCCCCCCCCCCGTTTGCACTGCCCTTTCTGCTGCTTAAACCAATTTCACAAAGCTCCAAGTCCCATCCACCCAAAACTTCACCAGACGTATTTAGACGTTGTGATTGAGAGGTCTGTCTGGTCATGTGGAAGTGGTTATTACTGCATGAAATAAATTGAAACTTGACAAGAATGCATTTGGGTTGAATGTATAGTAGAAACTAGTGATGGAAAGCCAATTACAACATTGCTGATGTATCAGTAAAAAAAAGCATTCATGGCACACTTCAGGGCAACATGGTTAATGTAGCAATGCTATAACAGCACCAGTGACTGGGATTTGAATCTGTAAGGCGTTTGTATCTTCTGCCCATGTCTGCGTGGGTTTCCTCCCACTTTCCAAAATGTACGGTCTAATTGGGCAACATTGGCTTATGGGTCAGAAAGGCCGGTTACCATGCTGCATGTCCAAAAATTTATTTTGACAGCAGGAGAAACAATAAATGAGCTGATATACTAGTGTTGAGACTGTTGGATTGATTTTGCCACGCTAAAGCTGCATGCAATTTTTGCATTCGAACTTTGCAGCATTTGAATTAAACTTTCTGTTAAATGACTGGGGATTCATGCCGTACCCACCTTACTTATGACAGAAGACTGAAAATGTTATGCTGTAAAATTCCATTAGAGGAGTGCTGGTCGGATTGTTCCTTAATTTGCAACAGTAAGATAATGTGCAACTCTGAACTGACTGCATTTTTCCACAAGTCGTGCAGAAATCCTGTCTGTAATTGCTGGTTTGAAATGGAGTCTCAGTTCACTGAATTTCAGTCCACAAAGTGTCAGTTGGATTTCAGCTGGCAGCAATACAGCCATAGAGTCACAAGACTTAACACATACAGGGGTGAAACAGACAAAAGCATCCATATGTCCAAAGTGAAGCAGCACAGGCAGAGACACTAACTTCAAATTAAGACGTTAGGTCAAGGCTTTGTTTGCACAAAGTGCTTCACATCCCACTACATGCACTTGGAGGTTGAAGTCTTTCTTCTTTGGCTTGGCTTCGCGGACGAAGATTTATGGAGGGGGTAAAAAGTCCACGTCAGCTGCAGGCTCGTTTGTGGCTGACAAGTCCGATGCGGGACAGGCAGACACGATTGCAGCGGTTGCAGGGGAAAATTGGTGGGTTGGGGTTGGGTGTTGGGTTTTTCCTCCTTTGCCTTTTGTCAGTGAGGTGGGCTCTGCGGTCTTCTTCAAAGGAGGTTGCTGCCCGCCAAACTGTGAGGCGCCAAGATGCACGGTTTGAGGCGTTATCAGCCCACTGGCGGTGGTCAATGTGGCAGGCACCAAGAGATTTCTTTAGGTAGTCCTTGTACCTTTTCTTTGGTGCACCTCTGTCACGGTGGCCAGTGGAGAGCTCGCCATATAACACGATCTTGGGAAGGCGATGGTCCTCCATTCTGGAGACGTGACCCATCCAGCGCAGCTGGATCTTCAGCAGCGTGGACTCGATGCTGTCGACCTCTGCCATTTCGAGTACTTCGACGTTAGGGATGTAAGCGCTCCAATGGATGTTGAGGATGGACACCCTCATTTAACATACAAAAAGTGTGTGCGCTGATTGTGGAACTTACTGGGTGCAAATGGATTGGATTGTTGTTTCCTGCATTGCCACATGTCAAAAGTACTCCATTAGCTGTAAAGGATTCTAGACTATTGCAAGGGACATGAAACTGCATCTTACAATATGCATTATCAGAACCCCAAACTGGTGAAAGCTTAATGTGTCAGCCATTCTCACACAAGGACTTTACTCAATAGCAAACAACTGAATAAAATTTATCTGAGTTATGTAACAGATAGGTGCAGAGAGATACAGCAAAATGATTTATTTCGAATGTTCTCCAGACATCACAAAAAAAATCAGTTATTTTTTTGCATACCTACATGCAGAGATTTCAATTATCATACTAATATGTTGATAGAAATGAATAAAGCATTCTTTACTCTGTGACCACAGGAAAACAAGCCCCATCTTCTGGTGGAAAGTTTGTTCATACCCAGCACACATCACAGGAACTTCTGTGTTCACTGGACTTGGGGAATGTTATTGCCCAACATCCCCCAAGCCCAAAGTTGGTGACAGAACAATGCACCTTCAAAAGCAGCATTTGGATCTCCACATTTTTAAACTGTGCATCTTCCCTCATCCAACTGCGTGCAGTTTACAGGTAAGTAATTATTTCCCCCCACTAACTCTCTGCATACAAAATACTCTGTCCACGAAAAAAATAAAAGGAAGAGCTGGGGTGGGGGGGGGGGGCATCATTAGTTGAAACTCCTGTTTGGTCAGTGTTGATACAAAATATCTTCTTGATGAGGAAGATCTTTCCTGGAACCAACACACCAATGGCATCATGAAGAAAGCCTCTACTTCCTCAGGAGTTTGCGGAGGAGCTAGTGGAGTTGTTCAAGTGAACCGGTACGGACTTGAAGGGCTGACATGGCCTGTTTCCGTGCTGTAAATGGTTATATGGTTAAGTTGTTAAAGTCCACATACTTCCTCCCAGGAGCTTGATCAGTAGCAGATTATTACTGAAATTATCAGCCGAAGTTCATTAAAAAAGCTTCAAGGCAGTTTGGTGGTTAACACCTCCACCTCTCTCTTAATAGCAAACTGTTTTTGGGACTAACGGTGGTTTGATGTCAATTTCAAGCATTACTTGAAGGGGATACTTGGCACATTGTATCTAGAAGGATACATCTCTGGATCTTCTCCAGTAGGTCATCCAATACAAATCGAAAAACCTAGATGTCCTCCTCGGAGATCACCAATCCATCGTGCAAATATTCCAGAAGACAGAAAGGGTGCAGAATATAGTCCAGTAAAGGGAAAAAAAGAGATAATGAGGTAAGCCACCCTTGTGGCTAATAAATAGATGTGTGGATTCATTAGGCTGTGGTACAGTGAAGAGGAGCTCTGAAACATAGAGAACTTTTACAAATGCCTTCTTAAAAATTCAAAAAGAATCAATTTTACAAGAAAATTAAAATAGGTCACAGATATTATTGATCAATAAACATCCATTCAGAAGGTAAGGCAACATCTGTGAAAAGAGAAGCTGTGTGAACATTTCTGATGAAGAATATTCAACCTGAAACTTTTAACTGTTTTTCTTTCTCACATTCTGCCTGACCTTCTGAGTATTTCCAGCATGTTATGAAAAATTTGAAGGTGTCATCCAAAAACGTATGGGATGAGAAATTCTATGCTACATTATAAGAGTAAACAGGAGAAAGAGAATCCTTAGTGATGTCTATCTTGCCGAGGTTTGCTTTTGGTGTTGGTGAGGAAAGTGAGGAGGATATCAGTCAGCTAGTATAGGAAAGAGAGGGGAGTATTTGGCAAACCTCTAGCTCATTGTATGTAGAAAGATACATCTTCTCTGGATCTTCTCCAGTAGGTCATCCAATACATATCGAAAAACCTAGATCTCCTCCTTTGAGACCACCAATCCAACAGAATGCTGCCTGTCTGCTAATTTAAGCACTCTGGCTTTCAAGAAAAGTGAGTGAGTGGTGCTTCATGCATTAATGTTCTGCCAAACGCAGATTTTTTTTTTTTTTTTAAAAATAGGGTGTCCACCGAGTCCCTGTTTTTAACCCCTAGGCTAAATTAACCTACAATTCTACTATCGCAATGTCACATCTCAATGCAAAACAAATGTCATTCTATCATTCACTACAAGATCAGTTGCAGCCAAATCTCTTGCTTATTCTCATTTATGTTGGCCAATATATTCGCCATTCTGCAAGCCATAAAATATCATTTTTGATTTTGGTTTTGATCTATTTCACCATTTATCCACAGGAAAGCACCTATCAAGGCATTCTATTTGTCCTTCAATAATTTCCACACAGTCAATCTCCCTTTTAAATGCTTCCCGTGTAGATTAATGATGCAGCTATTCTCCTCCTCTAACTAAATTCTCGAGAATTTGTTTTCCATTTTGAAATTTAGTGAATTTGCACAAACTTTTAATTAAATATTATTACCCCACTAATTATATTTTTGCATCTCGTTGGACAATTCCTTGTCTATTTTGGTTATCTCGAATTTGAAGTCTACCTAATTGAAGGATGAACCATGAAAACTGAAATGAGTTGCCATGAAACAGGCAAAATGGTGGAAAACCAACATTTACTTTTTAATAATAGTGGTATTCTGCAAAATGTCATGGTAGGGTGATGGTGCATTGCTCAAAGTTAGCAAATTAGTGACTCAGATCTTTGAACTAACAATCTAGACACCCGAGCTCAAGCCCACCATAGGAACTGTGGAATTTTAATTCAGATAATCACCTGGAATTTACTAGTTATTTTTTCTATTCATCTTAGAAATGTGGACTTGGCCTAGTAAAGGCTGTCAAATGTCCATCAATGATCGACAAACTGTTTTTGGGACTAACCGTGGTTAGTGAGGGACATGGAGAAAAACAGGATATATGGTCACAGGTCAGCATGAGTTCATGGTGCCATAGGCTGATGGGTTGGTCAGGCCATTGCCTGCCCCTATACATGCACCCGTGTTCCTGCAATGGAAAAGGAATGTGGGCTGAGTCACTATATGGAGAGACCACACTGGGGTACTTATTTTTAATCTGCTGTTTTTTTTAATATAACGAAAATGGACCAGGCTGCGTATCTCCCCTACTAAAAACAGCAGAGAGGAGAGCTCTTATACTAAATGTCAAAGATATTGATAAAAATTATCCAGAATTAGAATGAGAATGGAGCTCAATTCAGAATTTATCCATTACTATTTCCTGCTTTAATTTTGTGGTTTACAATTTAACTTGAAAAATAAAACTCAAGTTAAATTAATACTGAATTATGCACCTTTATTTTCTATTTGGGCAAAATCTAAAGCAGAATAACGGCAGAGCAAATCACCTTTGCCCAACAGGAATTGCATTGACCTGAGTGTGGTTTCCAGAACTCAATATTTGTGGCGGTCCCCAACATTAACAGTATCCCTTTCCTGGAATCTTCCATCGACTGGGAAAGAGCATGCTGCCACAGATCTGATGGGCTTGTAAGCACTGAAGGGAGGCACCACACCTAAAATGCTTCTGACATTAATCAAAATACTTTGCTCTTGTGGGAATGTCTGAGGATAGCAGAGAGCTCCACAGCAATGTCAAAGACTAAATAGGTTCATTAATGGTAATCAGGTAAAGTAGCCTGCCATCTTTCACCATGCTCAAATGCGCAGGATCCCATTCCCAACTATACTGTTGCCTCTTAACTACAGACCCAAGCAATAAATTCTGACCTGAGCAACAATTCCCACATCTTGAAAATGAATTAAAAGCAAGATTCATTGGTGATATGAATGGAAATTTGTGTCTATAACGTTTAACTGAAGATGAGAACCATCTGTTTGGTCATGCAAATACAAAAATCACAGTTAGGAGACGGGCTGGATATTTCAAATTCAAAAAGAGTTCCCTCAGTGAAGTATTAAGCTGCTGTAGACTAATATAACATTGAAGCATTCTCCCAATTACATCTATTATTAAGTTTGACTTCATTTCCCAAATTAGTATATTCTATTATCTTCAAAGAATGTTTTACTTTTTCATTTATGTTTTATTTGTACTGTTTCTCAATATAATGAAATATATTTTTATGCATCAAATAGCCACAAAATATGGCACACAAGAATTTAAGAGATCTGCTTTAGTGAAGAACTTAGTAAAATAGTTCTCATCTGGATATGTTGTTTATCTTTTTTGTAGAGAAATGCTGAATCCAATTAATGAAGTCTACATTGAGTGATTGACATGGCAGTAATCAGAGAGAAAAAAAATCATCTTAGTCTTTGTCTAACTGCTTCCATTCTTCTCAGTATTTAACCTCAAGGTTCTTGCTGGCCAATGGTACAATGTTGAAGATTACTCACCATTGCAATGCAAGAACAGACCTAGCAAGCTCCTTAACAATAAATACCCTGTACTTTTGAACATAACGATAGAACACTAAGTAGATGGAATTTGGTGTCTGAAAATCCCTCTATCATGCATTAAATGAGAGATTATTCTTGGGTCAGACATTTGGAGACCCCCTTGGGGGCCTTTGAAAAATTCCAGCATATCTTTCCAACTGAAAAAGATAACATCAGTTAGCACCCAATGAAGTGCCAATCTAGATTATAGCATGAATCTCTGGATCAGTGGTCAAACTGATATAAACTGACTCAGAGAAAGGAGTGCTGCCAGTGAGCACTCAAAGATATAAAATGAATACTGTTCTGTTCAGTTTACTGACTGTCAATTCTTCAACAAGGACAATCTCCTTTTAATCCCATTTTATCTGCCCCTCATTTCTCAAGAGCAGATTCAATTCCCTGATAAATGACATAGTCAATGCATAAGTGGACACCTTAGGTAAAACACTCCACGTTTTAACTCCCCACTATCAGAAAATCTGTTCAAATTTATCTTATTCTTTCTCTGTTGATCATCCTCCACCTTTGCAGTTTTTAATTAGCTGCTGCAAACAATCATTTAAACTGACCTTCCTACTGAATTTTGATGATTTTTATCAAATTCCCTTAAATCGCAAAAGATGGCTGAGTGTAGAGCAAATTGTTCCAATCCAATTCAAGACTGAACAGGCAAGTTTGCTAAATCATTCAAAAATTTTACTATTGTAAATTGTAAATTTAGATTATCATAGAAAAAATACATACATCACAGAAACAGGATTTCATCGTACTGAGTTTGCATCAACTATCAAACCCCCATTTACAGTAATCCAATTTTATTCTTCCCAAACTCTAACTAACTCCCCAGATTCGATCACACACCTACACAGAGGTAATTTACAGTAGCCAATTAGCCCATCAATTTGTGGGTTTTTGGGATGAGGGAGGAAACCAGAACCCCCGCCAGAGGAAACAGGGAGAATGAACATGGAGAGTTCCCACAGTCAAGATTACACTGGATTCCTGGGGCTGTGAGGTGGCAATTCTGCTCACTGTGCATTTGTGCTGCCACACATGGTCAGAACTTGCGAGGAAGTCGTTGGCAGCCAGGCCTTCTGATGTCATAGACCTGAATTCTTGAATTTCCTCCCTATTCCTCATACTCCATTAACATTTTCCGCCCCAATGTAATGAGAGACACATGGAATAATGGAAGTTTGTTTCATAAAGCACCAGAGAATCACTTTCAAATTATACATTGCATCAAAGATGCTACAGAAATGTTATTTGTGAGAATTTAACAAGTATTAAATGGACCAATAACCATCAGAAATGTCATCAGCTGTAGGTAGTCACCTTTTTTTAGAAACATATGCAAAATAATTTTCTTTGGGTCGCTTCAACATTTTGGTCCAAGCAACATTGAGCAAAACTGTAATAGATTTTAATAATCAAGGGTTCAGCCAACAAGTCTGATTATACAGAAAATGCACATATCATTGAAAAATATAACAGGTTACAGAATTGTTAAGTTATTGTTTGGCAAATCAATCAGCAAAGTATTTGGAAGGCTCATGAAGTGGAAATTGACACACAGGTTGCTACAGTTCGAAAGCAACAAATTCTCACCAACTTTTTAAATATTCCAGGTAGGTTTTTTGCAGAAATTAGAGGCACTTTCCCCCAAATGACTAACACACCCTGAAGATGCTCTACATCCTTAAACCATCAACACTTAACTGAGAGATTTAAAATAAAACTGAAATCAGTTTTGATGAGGCATGTTTATTGTCATGTGCACACATCAGATGCACTGACACTCTTGTACTGTAGCTACACAGGTATAGAAACTTTGAAAATCAACTGAAACGTGTTAGAGCTGACAAGAGAATTGTAATATACTGCGCAGCTGAAGTTTGATCTCTGGCCAAACAAGCTAAACGTGTACAATTATGTCCACCAGCGCTATGTACAAGAAACACAAGTTCCAATAAAACAGCTGTAAACAATAACTAATTTGTTGTGTTAAACCCTGCAGATACAAGGCCATCAAGGAAAACAGAAGCTTAATGATACTAATAACATTCTGTTTTAAAAATAAACAAAACCAATTAATGTATCAATGTAAGCAATAAACATTTGACCACAACATGACATTACCAATGGAAGCAGACCCGAGTTGAGGCCCCAACTTCCAATGGCTTCCTCCATCTACAAAATTTAGTGTTTTCTATCCAATCTATTTTATATGCTGTGTAAGCAATTCCAGTACAGCACTAGTTCCACTAAGCCTGTTAGTAACAAATAGTATCCATTGCTGATAAGAATACATTTCAAAATCTTTAGACACTCATGATGAATATGGAACTCCCACTGTGCAGACGTCTGAATAGAAAGTCTGCTTTAAAGAAACAGCATAGTTTGCTTCCCCCACCCCCGCCAAACTTTGTAATGTTCTCTTAAAGCAGTACTAACTCCTTGGAGCACTGATGTGTGGAATTAAAGTTAGCTTTAATTGATTAATGTGGTATAATGCAGCAAACAGGGGCACTTCCCGTGCCCTCTTTACATGTCCGTAAACAGATTTGGTTTCCTGTAGTCACTTCATAGGGAAATGAAAGGAACCCCAGCAAGCACATCAAAAACCTCCTGGAGCAATAGTCAAGCAAAGGTCATGAGAAATTAATTGGAGTGGCCACCACATAACCACTACCCACGCACCGCCCTGATTGAAATGTTCAGTGGAAGTGTCTATTCAAATCTGCCGGATCATTCTAATTGGATGCTTGAATGTTTCGCAACAAACCTGACAAGATTGGACTTTTTTTTCCGCAGGGCCCAATAGGATCAGGTAGAGCCGTTTAAATATTTGGCTGAACCTGAGGGGAAAAAGGTGGGCTGGCTGCCCGTGGCCATCCTGGACTCCTATTGAACGTGGGCCCCTCTCCAGCCCAAACCCCTCTCCCTCCAGCTGACACATGAGGTGGGAATCATTCAGCCCGGGAACAGAACCACGGTTTAGCGAACACCCTGCTCGGAGAGGAAATGACTCGCATTCTTTCAAAATTAAGCCACATGCAGTCAGTCAGTCGCTCAGCAGAAGTGACTAATCGCATAAATTGCACCCTGCGGCATTGAAGGGAATGTAATAACCTCCAAAATCTTTAAATGTTTATACAAGATGGAAGGCAAATTGATTCAAACGTCACACAAATCTTACAGATAAACGGTTTTCTTTCTCCAGAAACCGTAAAGGGACCGCACAATCGAGTCCGTCCTCTGGGTCCAGTCGAAACCACAGGAATGACAGCTTTTCCTGTGAGGAGCGAGTTCAAACAGTTTCCAAGATTGTACCATCTGTACAAAAAGGATTTTAAAAAAAGCCTTCTACAAAGTAAGTCGCTCACCGAAGTTTCCCATGAAATTGAAGTACGAATCAAATCAAAAATCTCAGCATCTCTTTTTTAATCGCTTTCTTTGGACTCTAAAGTAACTTGTATGGCTCGGAAGAAATTTTCTACGTTATTTTTTAAAAACCACTATGAAAACAAAGTCTTCCCCTCTGGAAGACGTTTAAGGCACTCTCTTACCGCGGAAAGTCCTCCTCCTCGGGATGCCACGAAGGAAGTTGGCACAATTCAGCCACAAATCCTCAGCCGTCCAAGTGGAACGTCCGCTGAAGAGCCACTGAAGTAAAGGGGGCGGAGGGGGAGGGGTTGGGGGGGGGGGGGTGAGAGGGGAGGGGGCGGCTGAGACAAACTTCACCGCCACATCGCTGCTGCTCGGGCAGCCACACGGGGTGGACAACCCAGTTCCCACAAACGCTGGGAAGCCCGAGAGAGGAGGGGGTGCAAGCAATGGGGGGCGCGCGGGGTTTTTTTTCTTTCTCCCTCCCTTCTTAAGCGGCGTGTTTGCTCACGGCAGAAGCTGCTTCTGTCGTACTCGTTCACTCACGTCCGAGTCCCAGAGAAAGTCGTGCATTCTCCCCGGCTGCTGGTGTTGCAATTCCCCCTCTTCTGGTGACTCGGATGGTTTGTTCCACTCCCTAACGTGCCAGCTCCTGTCTCGCTTCGTGTGTGCCACAGCTTTCACGGATACACGAGAGAGCGGTTGAGGGCAACACGGCCAGTATCTACCCCCCTCCCTCCCTCCCTCCCGCCCGCGGGTCGTAAACATTACAAGTCACCGCGCGCCGACTGCTACCTTTGCCACGATCGCTGTCCTTTCTCTCGCTACTCCTTTAGTTAACTAAACTCGCTTTAAATTATTTTGTTCTGGCTCTACAAGTCATCGACTACTTCTTCCAGTGTTCCGCCGTGAACACGTTGAGCCCTAAATGGCTCCATCTGTTAACATGTTGCATGCTTGTGTTTGTTACACCCTACGGCTGAAACATGAACACTCCTCAAAGAGATGATCACACAGACTGGGAGACATGCTGGTGTTTCTACTCAGTGCAGCTTGAGGACAATTTCTCTAAATTGGGGGGGGGGGGGGGGAGATCAACTTTTTTTTTAGTGGAGAAGGACCAACTTTTTTTTTAGTGGAGAAGGACCAACTTTTTTTTTAGTGGAGAAGGACCAACTTTTTTTTTAGTGGAGAAGGACCAACTTTTTTTTTAGTGGAGAAGGACCAACTTTTTTTTTAGTGGAGAAGGACCAACTTTTTTTTTAATGGAGAAAGACCAACTTTTTTTTAGTGGAGAAGGACCAACTTTTTTTTTAGTGGAGAAAACCAATGCTACATTTTGGCAACTGAAGTGGGAACCCCTACTTTTCTGGGGTTTAAAATATAAAAGTACAGTAGAAATGAAATCTAATCTCTCTTATACAAACTCCATTCACGCCTTCAGATTTCCTCTCGCCTCCCAGCAGGCGTCAAAGGCCCCGGAGAGCGCAACCCTGCATCAGTCCCCATTGCCCTTGCAGGAGGAGCGGAGAGATCGGCGGCAGCTGGGGAATTTGCCCCATTTAAACCACTCCCCCCCCACCTCCGCATTTACATTTGACAGAAGGGTTACTCATTGGAACTCATCAAAAGGTTCTCGGGACAGTCTGTAAAAGCAAGTGCTGTCCAAAATGGGAGTTTAAAAAACCACCAGCAACACCCTTTTGAAGAAAATTAGTTAAGAATTACGTCAAAATCCAAAGAAAACAACGCAGAGTTCCGAAATGTGGAGACATCCAAAAGATTGAAGATCAATATTTAAAGAGCCACTTCACTGTCGCCACGCCTTAAAGGAACATGGGGATGAAAAAAATGTGTTGAAGTAAATGTGGTTCAACTTCTGTTAACCCTGACAACCAAGTTATCTTGTAGAGCTGGTCCTTTTTCCCTGTGTTTGGTCCAGAACCCTCTCAACCGTAGCTATTCATATACCTGTCAAAATGCCTTTTAAACGTTGTTGTTTCTGCCTCTATCATTTCTGCTGGCAGCTTGTTCCATATACCTACCACCCTTTGTGTGGAAAAAAGTGCCGATCAGATCTCTTTTCTATCTTTCCTATCTCACCTTTAATCTATGCCCTCTAGTTTTAGACTCCCTCACCCTGGGGAAAATATGTATGCATCTGGTAATTTTATATACCTCTAAAAGGTCACCTCCTCAGCCTCCTACACTCCAGGGAGAAAAGTACTCGGCTATCTCGCCTCTCCTTATAATTCAAGCCCAGTTGCCCTCATTACATTCATGCAAATCTTTTCTGCACCCTTTCCAGTTTAATTGACCTCTTTCCTACATCTGGGTGATAAGATAAGCACTGATGGTAAAAAGGGGGATCATTTTCTTCATTACACCTAGTTGTCATTCATTATGTATTTCCAAACATACAAAATTTCATTATTAATTCACTACTATATTTGCAAAAAGCCTGGCAAAAAAAACACCAGATAAGCAAACTGATCTGTAGTGCATTTAGTATTAACACAGGCACAAAGTCAAAGTAAGGTATGAGGCAGCATATCCAAGAAAGAAGTGTGAGGCTCAAATGTGAAGAGATGTACAACACAGAAGAAAGGGCATGGACTAAAGCTGAAGGATATTTTCTGGTTTCAAATACTTTATTCATTCAAAACAAAACAAATAACTGTGCCACAATGAAACAGGTGGGGTTTTCTGGCACTCAGCAATATTCCTGTTCCCTTTCATATTCCACTTGCTCAGACAAATACACTACAGAAGTGAACAGTTCTAAAAATGTTACTGCAAGAATTTTTGACTTTTCTCATTCAATGTTCTTCTGAATCTATAACATTAACTGAGAAAGTTAAACACTAAAATCTGCAGACACCTTGGTTGAAGTAAAACACACAATGTTGGAGAAACTCAGCATTTTTTAAATAGCAAGGATATATAACTGATGTTTTTGGTTTGAGCTATTCATCAAGGTTACATATCTTCATCTTTGCTTTATCAAGTGCACTGTTGGACCAGCTGAGTTTCTCCAGCATTGAGTTATTGCATTAACTGAGAAATTTAGAAAAAGAGCCATTATACAGTCATCTCTCAGTATTTTAAGAGACAGAGAGGCACAGCTGGAGGAGTTGCTGCCTCAAAAGCCTGGAGTCCTGGGGTTCAATCCTGACCTTGGACACTGTCTGCGTGGAGTCTCCTTGTGACTGTATGGGCTTCCTCTGAGTGCTCCAAAGATGACTTGCTATGTTAATTGGCCTTTGGAAATTACTCCCACTGTGTCGGCATGAGGAAGAATCGGGGGAGGGGGGTGGGGAGGCAGTTAGTTGATGAGAATGTCAGGAGAACTTTTAAAAATTGAAATTAATGAAGAGTTACTGTACTGACTGTAAATGGGTGGTTGATCGACTCAGTAGGCCAAAGGATCTGTTACCATGATATTTCTTTTTATGACTCTATGACAATTGTAATTTGATCCAAAGTAGGATTCCGGTGAGACTGTTAATGTCTGGGTTTCCTCATTTAAGGAAGGATATAGTTGTGATAACAGGAATCTAATGAAGAGTCATCATGTTGATTCCTGTGATGTGCCGATTGTCCTACAAGGAGAATTGAAGCAGACTGCACCTATACTCTCTAGAGTTTGGAAGAATGAGAGGTGATCTCATTGAAGTAAGTAAAATTCACAGAGAGTTTGACAAAGGAGATCTGGGATGCTGTTTCACCTGGTTGGTGTGTCCTTTACAAGTTACTGTGTCAAAATAAGGGTTGGCCAATGGGATTAGAATGAAAAGAAATTTCTTTACCCAGAGGATATGGACTTTTTGGAATTCTCTATCAAAAAGGACACTGCATGTTCAGAGTGTGAATATACCCAAGGCAGAGAATGATAGATGTTTGAAAAATAGTGGAGTCAAGGGATATGGGTTTAGTGCAGGAAAGTAGAGTTGAGATATCAAACCAGCCATGAATTGTGAGCCGTTAGAGATTCTCCAGAGGAGGCTGTTATTATCATTTACACTCACAAGAACTCAAAGTCAGAAGTCCTGACCCAGTGGGAACATTCTAACCATATGAATCTTCTTGTCGGTCCTCTCCATGCTCAGGGTAGGATGCCAGGTAGAATGCCAAGATCGAGTGCCTGGACAATCATAGTTAGTCACCTCTTCCTGGCAATGATTGGGAGGAGAGCCATGGTATTAAGTGATGCAGTGTGCCAGAAGGCCTAATTTACAATGTTCCTGGGTGGTGTCCCATCATCTGCTCCATGTCCTGTACAGAACCTTGATTTTAATATTTTAAACAGTGCTCCTGCCCTTTAATGAGACTGATCGTCTATTATTAGGCCAGTTCAACCATCTAGATTAGCAAGGCATAGTTGGCAAGGGGTGGGTGATTTATTAAAACATGTTTCACCAGTTTACCTAATTCCTATGTATGTTAACACTCACTCCCTTGTATATGTACTTTCCAGCAGACTTAAGGCCAGGTCATGACTAAGTGGAGAAACTGTATCTGGGGTAATACCAAAAGCTCTTTGATACTCAGCAAAGTTGTGAGGGAGGTTGTGGAAGGGGTTGAATGTGGGCTGCAGTGGCAAGCTTTAATCTCTACTTCTGAAGACTACAGCTATTAGTGATTCAAATCAGACAGGAAGACAAATGGAAGATACTGCTCTGAAATAAATACAATGTAGCATTACTTGTGGCCAAGAGGTACCACCGCAACAGGCATTTGCTGGTAAAAGATAAAAATAATATTAATTGAAAGTGGCAATCCCTTGGAAGCAGGAAGGCAACTTACAACAGAGAATCCCAAGTTTGAAGCATATTTTGTTGAAATACTGTGTTACAAATATTATCTCCACTCATTACGAGCAATATGTGCTTCAAGAGCATGAATATAAAATCAAGCAAATGAAGAAATGGGATAGTCAAGCTTTGGTCTGACATGATTGCAATATAGACAAAAATGGGACAGAAGCTGTAGAAAACCAGTCAAACTTTGAAGTTCAAACCTATCCCCATCATCTTGTTTGTGGTGACATAAAATATGAAAATAAACTTTCCTCAAGTTGACTTGGCATCTCAATATTCCAAAACTAGCTGAAAAATAACAAAGATTCAAAGTAACACATGATTTACTTTCTTTCCAAGAGTAGGTACCATGAAGCCTAGCACCCATCCTAACATAAAGATCAGAAAATAGTCTGCTATTTGTGACTTGTCCTCCAAAATTGGGTCTGATCTTTAATTCACAACATACAGATTTGATTGGCAGTCTCAAGTGTCAGCAAGGCCCTATAATAGCATCAAACAGCACATTTTGGTTCAACAAATTCTCATCTGTAATATTGAGAAAAATATCGATTTCATTAGAAATTTCACATCCAACCCACTTACTTTAGATCATACTTAATTCAATAAAAATAAACTTAAGGAATGTCAATTTAGTTGGAATTAAAAAGTTTTTCTTTTGCTCCTGTGCTATGTGTAATGTTGTGGAATAAAAACAGTGCATGAAATGAATGCCAAAGAAGTCCTGCTCAGAAGTTTTGGAGCATAAATATTGGAAAAAGTGAGCATGAAATAGAGTTGATATACTGCTTAATGTGGAGAATTATTTAGGTGAATAACATTTGCTTTGAACATAATTAAACACTATTAAAGAGTTCACTGAACAGTTATTTTTCTTTTACCAAGAGATATTATTAGCATGAACTATAATAAAACCAACATTTCCTCTATAAATGCACTGTTCACTGGATTCTTACAGTAAATCTTTAAAAAAATGTGTTAAATACACATAAGACTTAAACAACTTCCTTAGAAAAGAACTTAATAAGAGAAGCTTATATGGATTTCCTTAAATTGACATGACAAAGGGCCAAAATATGTTTTCCATGGAGCAAATAAGTAACAGTTTAATGAGTTCTGTCACCAATTAGTGGTAAAAGTGTCCTCCCATGTAAATTTATGTGGATGAAAACTTTGAGGTTGTGCAAATATTTGCAAATTTTACTGGGGATGACTGTCCTTTTGACAAGTAACAAGGAGTAAAATTCAAAAATTTCCTTTGGTTCCACATAAATGTGGATTCTTTACTAAATTATGCATATTTTAAGTGGTCTTGTAAAACTTTGCTTTGACGACACCTTTCATTCAAACAGGGTATTATTTTTGCCATTATTTGGGAGAGTTCTTCTTTGGCTTGGCTTCGCGGACGAAGATTTATGGAGGGGGTAAATGTCCACGTCAGCTGCAGGCTCGTTTGTGGCTGACAAGTCCGATGCGGGACAGGCAGACACGGTTGCAGGGGTTGGGTGTTGGGTTTTTCCTCCTTTGCCTTTTGTCAGTGAGGTGGGCTCTGCGGTCTTCTTCAAAGGAGGTTGCTGCCCGCCAAACTGTGAGGCGCCAAGATGCACGGTTTGAGGCGATATCAGCCCACTGGCGGTGGTCAATGTGGCAGGCACCAAGAGATTTCTGTAGGCAGTCCTTGTACCTCTTCTTTGGTGCACCTCTGTCACGGTGGCCAGTGGAGAGCTCGCCATATAACACCATCTTGGGAAGGCGATGGTCCTCCATTCTGGAGACGTGACCCACCTAGCGCAGCTGGATCTTCAGCAGCGTGGACTCGATGCTGTCGACCTCTGCCATCTCGAGTACTTCGACGTTAGGGATGAAAGCGCTCCAATGAATGAGAGTTAACTTCATATTAAAGAATGATCATAGGAACATGCGCACCCACAATCAACCTAATTGTGGGATCTGTAATTACGGGGCAAACCTGTTTCTCATGATTGTCACAAAAATGCTAATGTCGCAAAGTTCCAAATGCGTACTTTACTTCCAGGGTAAAGAGTGTTCTATCTTGACACAGAATACACCAAGTCTGTACTAATTGCTTTTAGCATCTCCTTTTCCAGTGCTGTTATCTACAAGAAAGTTAATTCTGTTGTCTCAGGATGACCTCAGGCTTAAGAATCTCATTTGATTCTCCTTGAGTAGGAACCACAGCTTCACAAACAAACTGCTGGACGAACTCACTGGGGTAACCCTGGCTGCCTTAGTCATGTGCAAACTGCCGGACGAACTCACTGGGGTAACCCTGGCTGCCTTAGTCATGTGCAAACTGCTGGACGAACTCACTGGGGCAACCCTGGCTGCCTTAGTCATGTGCAAACTGCTGGACGAACTCACTGGGGTAACCCTGGCTGCCTTAGTCATGTGCAAACTGCTGGACGAACTCACTGGGGCAACCCTGGCTGCCTTAGTCATGTGCAAACTGCTGGACGAACTCACTGGGGCAACCCTGGCTGCCTTAGTCATGTGCAAACTGCTGGACGAACTCACTGGGGCAACCCTGGCTGCCTTAGTCATGTGCCAGCTCAGAGACAGCCAACCCAGAAAAGTGACATGGCAAGGGGAAGTATGAGCAATAAGATCCAGTACACATCACCAGGAGAAATAGGATCATGAGTAAAGGAACAAATCCTTTGGAGATCAATGAGATGACTTTTCAGATTTTGAAGTTGGGAAATAGATCTCTGTGGCTTGGTTTTAAAGGAGAGGACGATTTCTAAGCCCAGCGATTTCATGTCAAGAGAAGGGCTGTCCAAAACTTCCAAAATAGGAACTGTGCTGAAGGACTCCAATACCTGAATGAAGATGATTACAGAGACAGTCTCGGGATAGCATTCCAATCCTCTATTCAGCATTGCCTGCCACCATAAAGGCAACAGTGACATCTCTGTCAAAGAGCTATTCAGCACAGTACAGACCCTCCAGGCCAACTCATCCATACTGCCCAAGATGGCATTTTCGGCTAATCCTATTTGCTTGCATTGAGTTCATATCCTTCTAACCCAGTGGTTCTCAACCTTTTTCTTTCCACTCACATACCACTTGAAGTATTCACTATGCCATTGGTGCTCTGTGATTAGTAAGGAATTGCTTAAGATGGGATGTGGGTGGAAAGAAAAAGTTTGAAAACCACTGTTTTAATCACACCTAATTGACCTGTTATGTGCATGGTTTCATAACTCTAAAGGAAATGGGCCAATGACAATTTTTCTCAAGCAAAATATTTAAGTAACAATTGGGTCTAGAGCAGTGATTCTCAACCTTCCTTTCCAACTCACATACCGCCTTAAGCAATTCCTTACTAATCACAGAGCACCAATGGCATTGGGATTACTGTCCAAATGTTTTTTGAACCTTTAACAGTTCATTCTAGATATAGACTACCTTCTGAGTAAAGTTTACCATTCAAGTCCCTCTTAAATCTCTTCCCACTCAATTTCAACCTATTGGGGGATAATAAATGGAGAGCAAATTTAAGTACTTGGGAGTCACCATCTTGGAGGATCTTTCCTGGACCCAATACACCAATGGCATCGTGAAGAAAGCAAATCAGCACCTCTACTTCCTCAGGAGTTTGTGGAGGTTTGATATGCCACCAGAAACCCCTGACAAATTTCTACAGATGTTTTGTGGAAATTGTGCTGACTGGCTGCATCATGCTCTGGGTATGGGAACACCAATACCCCTGAGATAAAGCCCTCCAAAAAGTAATGGACACAGCCCAGGACATCCCAGGAAAACCTTCCCCGCTATTGAGTACATTTAGAGGGAACACAGCCGCCGGGGAGCAGCTGCAATCATCGAGGATCTGCATTACCCAGCACATGGTTTGTTCTCACTGCTGCCATCAGGAAAGAGGTTTAGGTATCACAAGACTTGCACCGCCAGGTTCAGGAACAGCTACTACCCCTGCACCATCAGACTCCTCAACAAGAAACTCAATCAGAGGCTCATTTAAGGATTCTTACTTGTGGACTTTATTGATATTTTAAAAATTCACTTTGTTGACATTTGTTATCTGTTTAGAGTTCTTTATTTGTTTACACGCATATGCTATGTACAGTTTTTTTTTGCACTACCAAAAAGTGGTCATTCTGCTTTGCCTGCACCAACATTAATCTTATGGTTGTATATGATGTCATGTATGTATTCTGACAATAAATCTGAAATATGAAGTTATTGAATCATCTAGCAGTGAAAAAGACTGTGACCACCAATACCTTGTACAACTGTATCACAAAGTCGCTTCTTTTGCACTCAATACATCACCCAATGAAGGCAAGCTTCACTAACCTGTGGAGACTCAGAGAAACAATTATGGAACTGTAATTATGCACCTGTTCCTCTATGATTCTTTGTTCTTCAACACTCTCCAGGGCCCTGCCATTTACTGTGCAGATGGAACATGTAGCCTTAGGTGACTCCAACACAAATTCAGTCAATCATTTCAATGCCAACCTTAATAGAATCAAATAGTTGTACAGAGTGGAAACAAGCCCTTCAGCCCAACTCATCCTTGCCGACAAACCTGGTCTCATTTGCCTGCATTTAGCTCATATTACTCTAACCTTTCCTATTCATGTACCTATCCAATGTCTTTCATGCTTTTTTTTCAAAATGTATTTATTGAGGATCAAAAACAACTTTATACACATTAAACAGATGTACATTGTGGTCCTATTTTCTTTTTTAAAACAGAAAAACCAACACGGATATACACAAATATTTACATACACCCTCAGTGGCAAGAAGAGCCATTACACCTACTGCATTTGTCCTCTATTTCAGAATAAAAAATTGACAGTCTGGATTTTAAGTGAACCCTGTTCAGCACCTTGACCCAAATGAGTCCCAAGCGAGTGCAGGTGGTGGTGGAATTAATTGTCTCAATAGCCTCTTCCTACAGTTTCTCCTCAACTTCCATTTCTAATTCTTGCTCCAATTCTGTTTTTATTTTGGAAAGTAAATGACTTTTAATTGACAAAATAGAGCTATAAATGTTTGAAATTGTCCCTCGCACTCCTGGATTAGCTGATACTAGATCTTCGCAGGGTTGTTTGACAGGAACTGAGGGAAAACCCTTTGAAATAAAATGTCGAATCTGAAAGTAACAAAATGTGCTATGCAGGTAAACCATATGCATGTGACAGAGAACACTGCATAAAGATCTTGAAGACATTTGATATCTTCAGTTTGCCTTGTACAGGTACTCCCCACTTACATTCATCCATACATACGACCGAATTTTAAAAAAAAGAAAAAGTATAAAATTTACGTGGTTTATGTTGTATTTGACAAACTATAACAGGGATACAGGGCACGTAAGAGCCAAATGTGTGTGCTTACCTTGTTAGTTAGCGTCCCGGGGTCCTTTGGCTGGGCGCGGCCATCTTGATTTCTGTGTGCATGCACGTCTTCAGTTGGCGCAAGCGCAGTGGATTCGCATATTGAAGTTCAGTTGACACATGCGCAAGCGTTAAGGGCACATATTCAATCTCATCAGGGTGCTTAACTCTTGCACATATGCCAACCGAACTCCATTATGTGAACCAACTGCGCATATGCCTACCAAAGACTCACGTATGTAGACAGGAACCAAGATGGCCATGCCCAGCCTATGGACCCTGGGATGCTGACTAACAAGGTATGTACACAATTCTGACAGACATCCATTCCAAATAAGTGATTGTTATTTAAGGGATCCTGAACAGTTGCAGCTGCCCACTTAAAGTGATGTCTAATCTGGTAACAAATATTTTATCGTATTTAGCCAGTTGTTGGTATGGTTAGAGGGTTTTGTGGGAAATGAAGAATATACTGGTGGCTAAAGATGATGATTTACAAGACAACTGTTCCATTTTATACTGGGAGAGTCAGGGGAATGCATGCGGTAATTTAGCTTGTGTATAGGTGCTTCCCAGTAGTAGAATTGGAAGTTGGGAAGACTGAGTCCTCCACTATTGCTATAGTTTTGCAAAAATGCTTTCCGGACCCTTATAGATTTCCTGTTACAAATAAAGGAGGAAATTATTTTATCCAGTGAGGTGAAAAAATATTTTGGAAGAAATAAGGAAATGTTTTGAAGTAAGTAAAGGAACCTTGGTAAGATGTTCATCTTGACTACATTTAGTCTGCCCATCAGTGACAAGGGCAAAATTGCTCCATCTCTGAAAATCTGATTTCACCTGGTCAATAAGAGAGGTTAAAAAAAAAGTATTAGGAGATTGGAGAATGTGTGAGTGATGTTTACACCTAGGTAATTGAACCTGATCAACTAAACAGAAAAGGCAGGTCTGATGGGTTAAGTTGCAGAGTTGCTCTGCTGACGGGGTAACATTCACACTTCTGAAGATTCAATTTATAACTTGAAAAAGAGCCAAACTCCTCCAAAGTGGATAGAATGGAGGGATCCAATGTCTTGTAAATGCCTTAGAAAGCAGCAGGTAACTGTGAAAGAGTGTTATTCTGGCTGGAGATTCGAGACCAGTGGTGATCCACAGGATCGGTTATTTTGGTTGGGATCTCTGTTGTTTGCGATGTATATAAATGACCTGGATGAAAGTTAGTAGGTTTGGAGGTGCCACTGAGGTTGGTGGAGTTCTGGACAATATAGAGGGGTACCAAGGAATACAATAGGATTTAGATCAATACAGACATGGGCAGAGAAATGGCAGATGGAGTTTAATCTGGACAAGTGTGAGGTGTTGCACTTTGAGAGGTGAAATGTACAGGAGCGATATTGTAGTGGATGTCAGGACTCTTAAAAGCATTGAGACATGCAGAATGACCTGGAGGTTCAGATACATAGATCCAAAAATGTAGGTGAAGTGGTAAAAAAAGGCATATAGTATGCTTGTCTTCATTGGTGGGGCACTGAGCATAAAAATATAGAGGTCATGTGGCAGCTGTGCAGATACCTGTTTAAGGGTGCATGGAATACTTTCTGCAGTTCTGGTTACCCATTTCAGAAAGGATGTGGAGACTGAGATTTACCAGGATATTGACTGAATTAAAGTAGAAGGAGAGGTTGGATAAACTTGGATTGTTCTCTCTGGAGGATTGAAGGCTGAGGGGAGCATTGATAGAAGTTTATAAAATTAGAGAAGGAGAGATAGGGCAGACAGTCAGATTTTTTTCTCAGGATAAAAATATCACATACGAGATGAAATGCTTTTAAATTGAGAGTGGAAGTTTAAAGGAAATGTGAGGGGAAAGTTTGCTTACACAGGTTCCCGAAACAAGCTGCAGGATTAGAGGAGGAAGCAGATACCATGGTAGGATTTAAAGGCATCTAGATAGATATCCTTCTATTCCCTACATATTCATGTGTCTATCAGGTGCAAGCATCCAAATTTTAGTTTAATTTGGGTGTCATGATCAGCACAGATATTTGAGCTCCAGTGTTGTACTATGTTCCATGTTTTGTACCTCTAGGTCTTTCTGTTTCACCACACCTTCCTAGGGTTTGCACAAGTCCTGTTCTGGTTTAACCCACCAAAATGCAACATTCAAAAATTCACATTTGTCTAAATTAAACTCCTTCTGCAATTGCTTGGCCTATTTTCCCAGTTAGATCCTTTTGAAATTTCAGATAAGCATCTTCCCCATCCACTATACCATCAATAGTGCTTTCTCGTGAAAATGAGATGCTAGACAAAGCTGATCTTCTTGAAGACATTACATGCATCTTATATGTAACATTGAAGCAATGCAACATTGAAGCTTTAAGCAGCATTACAGCGCATACTGGCATGGTTGATAGAAGCACGTCCACATCAGTCATAACTAATGAATGTCCATACGCCAGAATGTGGACTGGTCCAGGTAATTCCAACATCTGGAAAAAGTTCTCAACATGTAGCAGGTCCACCTGTACTCTATTGATGAAGGAGATCAGGGAACATTTTGCGTTATACCACAAAACCCTAACTACAGAAAAAGTAAACAAGAGAGATGTGGAGTAGCCAAAGAGCAGAATAAACAGTCATGGTAATATCTTTTGCAAAAATTACTATTTAAAGTTCCATCTTATTTCATTCCAGATGACTGAGGAAATCAAGCATGGAAATATATGGTGGATATTTGGGAGCAGTGGAAGACTGATATGGTGAATGCAAGCTGAAGTAATTGTGTGGACATTTGGGAAGGTGGTTGATGGAGGCTGTGGAGAAGACCCTGTTGGTGCCTTCAACAATGGTTAGTGTTAGACCAAAGTCGTATCAATATCAATGCTTTCATCACAAATGGTTAGCCAGGGAAATCTTCACAAAAATCATAACTTTTCACTTGAAAATCACAAATTAATTTTGCACATAAAAATAACAAATGCTAAGTACAGGTACATTGTCATGAATATGGAATCATGCTCTTGTTAAATTAACAGAAGGCTACATTACAAATGAATAAACATTTGTTCATTTCATCTTAATCTTGCCAGGCTTATACATTTATTTTAGATCTCTGGTAACCAAGGGAATGGTCAGGTTTAATTTTCCTGATGATTTTTCAAATATCCATCAAAGTTTCCTATTGGATTACAAAGATCGGATGAAACTGAGGCAATGGAGGATTCTGTCAGACTTAAGTGATACTATGTTAAATATCTATTTTTAATTTTAAATATGCAAATTTTAAATTCTAAGATTAAATTTAATTTTGTTATGCCAAGTAATCATTATTTTTAAACTGCTAAATGCTGCTCCCCAGTACACATGAGGAAAACAATAGGTTGGGGTCTTTGTTGACTTGAAAGTTTGCTGAAAGAAATTCTCACTTGGACACATTCAAAACATAGCTGTTGATGATAGCTCATTGTGTCAGCTATGGCTGCTGGACATGTGTATCAAGCCATCAGGCTCCAAAAGGAATTTAAGATATGCTGAACCATCTGCATTTGTAAAAACAGAATCCCACGAGGGAGAAGGAATAGTCATCTTTTCAGATGCCTGCCTGTCAGCATTGTTACATGTGTCACACAGTTTGACCTGTTTTGGCTTCATGACCACTTGGCTCATCAGGTTTAATTTCAAGTCTCTGAAACAGCAAAAGAAGATTTTTTTTTGGTAATATGAATCCACCTAAATTTACGCACTAAAATATAAAATCCAGCCCCTTGGTGAATGGAGAAAATAAATTTCCTTAAATCTGTTTGTTTCTGCAAGGCAACACAAAGTGCACAACCTAAATATTTCATGTCATATCATCTCACTGAATGTAAAAACATTTGACAAGTGTAGCACTAAAGCATTGAAGGACATCTGAAAAACACTTTCCAAATAACATCATATATCAATCACGTTGATTCATTAAAGTTTTCTTGCTGACAAAATTAATTCTCATTAATCTACTAAGCTAAAGCATTCTGAGCACAGAAGACATTTCCATCATAGTTTAGTATGATTCAAAGGGTTGGGGGGGAAAAAAAAGTTCCCACAGAAGTTTTCTTTGAATGAAAAGCTGGGAAATAATTTTATGGCTTTCACTTTTCAACAAGGCATATGTTTGCTGAAATATTGAATGCATCAAGTACAAATCACACAAACTCAGACCTCCAAATACTTTTGTCCAGATTAGATTCCATCAGATAAAGTTAGTTTTTTTTCAAAATTAGAAGCATTCTAAAAGCAGGAAATCAAAAATGGATGAATGGGATTACTTGCATCAAATGATGTTATGCCTTATCCAAGTCTTTAACACAAAGACTTAAATCAACCACTTAAATCAACCAGGCACTTGATTGTAATTCTTATACCCTTTGAATGAAAGGACAATTTTAGAAGATAGGCGTATCTATTCATTTATCATAAAGTTAAATTAATTAAATTGGCCATGTTAACAAAGCTGAAGGAACTGATCAAGTGTGCTCGAAAAGCATCCTAATTCTTGCATGGAAGCTCCAATTAACAAGGAAGCTAGTATTAATTTCAAGAGTCTTTGGTTTTAAGTAATTTTATATTTATATGTGCATATTTCATGTAGGTATGCTAAATTGTAAGTTAATTGCTAAATTGATGTTGCTAAAGTGAAATTTTTAAATTAATGGGAATTTTTACTCAATAACAAAGGAACATTCATTTTAAACTTTCACAAGAAAACGAAGAGCAAGAGATAAGGCAGAATTTCTTTTCACTAGTGTTGCTGGAGTACGCAGACTACTTAATGGAAAGATGAAAAGTGAATGATCAGTATCTGAAACAGGAAAACTCAGCTGTGGGCACAGACAGTTAAATTAGTTTTAGATTGCTTTTGCAAGAAGCAAGCATAGACAGAAGGGAAAGAATAGCCCCATCTTGTGCTTCACTTCTGTAGAGTATAAAATGAAATTGTCCTATTAGATGCAGTGATTGTCTCACTTGCAGAGTATGAAATTGGTCTGTCATTTTCTTGTGATTCAATTATTTGCTGTGAGGTTTAAATATCACACACAAACTCTCATGTAAAAACCAATTAATTTATTCAATATTGTGTGTTCCTGCCCAGTTATTTGACTCATTGTACTGATAGGCAATGAATTAAGAAAATTCAGTGGAGTGACAGGACACTAATATAAATTACATGTTGATTTTCTCCATGAAAGGCAGCTTTCCAACAAGTCCACAAAAGCAGCAATTATTTTATTTTCACCTTGGCTAGTCACATCCCTGCTTAGCATCAGAGGAAATGTGGGATGAGTAGCCATCTAAAATATATTATTCAGTTTTAGTCCACATTGCCATTGTAAAAGCTAGTTTGGAAAAAGATACAGGGCATGTATCAAAATATCACTGAAATAGTGGGGAAGATGTTAATATTTATACCGTATGATAACATTATGCACACAAAAGTAAGATCTATTGAGAAGGGCTGCACTGAACATTTATCCTTCCAAATTAGAACTTTTTAAAAAAGTTTAGCAATACGGCCCTGTAACAGGCCAATTTGGCCCGATGAGTCCATGCCACCCAATTTACACCCCATTACCCTACACACCCAGTACGTTTTTGAAGAGTGGGTGGAAACCGGAGTCCCCGGGGAAAACCCACGCCGATACAGGGAGAACATACAAACTCCTTACAGACAGCGTGGGATTGGAGTGCAGGTCTGGTCCTGATCGCTGGAGCTATAAATGCATTGCGCAAACTTCTACTCCAACCGTGCTACCCTTGCTTAGGGCTATCATAGCTATATTTCTTATTGCACCTCTTGAGTGCAACTCTAGATTGTAAAGGATAAACAACTTGCTTCCTTCAAATCCACACTGAAATCCGTTATCCATGAGTTGATCCTGCAATTTTGGAGACCATGGCTAGGCAGATTCCAGAGGAGATAGTGAAAATGCACTTTGATGAAGATAAAAAGATCATTTAAAATCATTTAAAGATTTTGTTAATTTTCTCTTTGCTCTTGTGCCAAATACATTTGAGGCTGTATCTGGCACAGGAGCCCTATAGCCTGCCAAATAAAAAAAAAATTTTCATTCAACCAGTTTCTTCTGATGTGATGAAAGGAATTTTTTCCAACTATTTCTTTGGACACTTAATAACTTAATATAAGTCAAACAAACTCAGCAAGTCAAACAGCATCCGTGAAAGAGAAACTAAAGTTGATTCTTCATTAGGACCTAGCATTTTAGTTTCTATAAGCAATCATTTACATTATACATGTAACCTGTAAGCCTTCTCTATAAAAGGTGTTCCTCACATAATTTTTTAAAAAGTTGTTGCAGTGCAACAATTGTATCACGTTGGTGAAATAACATTACAGTAAAAGTTCTAAAATCTGGACTGCTTGGGGATTGGGTCAGTTTGTATTTTTGGATTTTCTTGATTCTCGGGCAGAACATTTGTGGCGTTTACACAATGCACCTTCACATGCAAGCAATGCATGCACGCACACACACATACACACAAAAGCTGAGAGTTGTTGAGGAACCTGGGCTCTCGGGTGGTCCAGATTTCAGGTGAGAGTTTTCGAGGAGTCCAGATTCTCGGGAAGTCCAGATTTCTTCCATCTGGAGTTTTGGACTTTTACTGTATTTCTTTTTAATTGAACAACATCCTCAATTTAGGATTGGTAGCAAAAGCTCCCAAGTACCCAATGTCTGGTTATTTGAGAAAATATTTCCCAATCAAGCAATTTCTAGTTATGAAATATAGGAGATAAGAATAAATATTCACAAAATTGTATAATCTGGCTTTTATATTAAGTAGTTGTTGCTCATTACAATTGTTTCAGACAGTCCTCTTGAAGTCATTGTGCTGCCATCAACACACAGTTATTCTCCGGCATTTTTGTGACATGATAGAGATTGAATTATCCCAGAACAAAATCCAATGGAATTTAAACCACCAAAGAAAATCTCACGGCAGAATTAACAGAATTAGCATGTACCTTGTAATGGATGAAATCTGCACGACTAGAGACTCTTTAAAGCAAAACTAACATACCTATGGTGGTAGTTTACCTGCAGTAAATGTGCAGAATTGTCAAAATATATGGCACAGAAGGAGACTATTTGGGCCATTGTGTCAATTTCCACATGTGGCTGACTTCCCATTCTCAAGTTCTGGATTTCCTGAGAATGTAAAAGATCATTTTAAAATATCTACCATCTTACAGCTGAGGAGACCAGACATTAAAAAGAGTAACTTATATATGAATGAACATGAACACACACACACACACACACACACACACACACACACACACACACACACACACACACACACACACACACACACACACACACACACACACACACACACACACCACATTGATCTGCAAGATATGGACTGGATTTCCCCATCTCCATTCTACAGCACCGTATCTGTGCAACCACAAACTGCTCATGAGTTAAATTCAAGTGCTGACAATTTCCAGCAAAATTAGAATATGAGTCTGCATCTTTGAAGGTTCAAGTAATATTGAGTAAATTATCTTGATTTCAAATTTGTTTACTCATCTGCCAAACACTCCCATCCCCATCTTGCCCCATGGACATTGAAACAATTTGCAATTTCTCCAATCTGATTAATGACATTCCAGTTGAATAAAAATTAAGATATCTGGTCTTGGTTCTGATAACAGGTTTTGTAGCCCAGGCTCTCACCAACTCTCTGCAGCGTTGAGCAAGATAAGCATCCTCCTTTGTCTTGGGTGTCAATTGCAGCCTTCAGATTAAACTAAAATGTTCAGATTCAATTGCTTTTAAATGCAAAAAAATGAAATTGAATTTTTCAGGTAAGATACATATGCTTAAAAATAAAATCCTACCAGGGATATTAGTGTTTTTATTAATCCTTACCTTTGATTTGTTGATGGATTAACCTGGCCCATAGCAATTAGGAATGCCTTGGACAAATCGTTGTACAGAATTAGCTGATAACATCCAAACTTTGAGGAATTACAATGCAGCTGGCTTGGTGGTTTTCAGCTATGGAGGATGAAATTGGTTCCTGGCCCTTCCTTTAATGCACGAGGAAATTGACATGAAGATTTCACCAGTTCAAGCCTCCATTGTTAAAAATTAATACTTGATGATCAAAACACCCAGAGGCAATTAGCATGACGAAACTCTACATCAGCAAGAAGGTGATGATCAAGACTAACATTTAAATAAAGCAATGGATTAATAATGAAAGGTGAAATTTTTAGTCTTCACTTGTGCTTATCTTTTTCTTTTAATTTAGTCTTTTTAGTTCTATTTTGATAACATTCTTATTGAATTGAATGCATTTCCCTTGTGTTCTGTCAAACAGTTGCATAATCATAATTTTTAAACCAAAAAGAATGAAATGAAGTGTATGAACAAAAATTGTGATTAAGGTCTGTAGAAAGGACAACTAAAAATCCACCTTTAAACCGTGTGTTACGAGCCCAGAGGATCCCAAAACCCAGCAGCAATAGATATTCACCAAGACAAATGGTTACTTAAACAAAAGTTGCTTTTAATTATCTTTCAGCATGAAAATAGGATCAAACTTTAACTTATCTCTATTGACTTCTAATTCTAAGCGCACGTGTATGTAATGTTTGTGTGCAAGTTCAGAAAAGTTCTTTGCTTCACAGTCCAATCTTACTTCTCATTCCTCCAAGTTCACCAGCTTTGGTGCTTGAATGGTAAATCGTTACCGCTCAGGAAAGTTCTTGTCGGTTTCCAGGACATCCACAACTGATGTACTTCCATCAGCCACTCCAATGTCTTGCTGACAAAACCTGCCCCTTCAGGGTTCTCCAGATGATAGCACCACAGAGTTCCTTTTTGTTTCACTTATTCCAAGTGAAACATTAGACAGTCAGTCCTCTCCTCTTGCATGAACCACAAGGGCTTTGACCAGGCCGTCTTCCAAAATAGGGCATTCTACAAGCTTGTTCTGTTCCAGTCCCAGATGCTGTCTGGTGGCTGTAGAATGCAGAACTGATCTCTCTCTCTCTCTCTCTCTCTCTCTCTCTCTCTCTCTCTCTCTTCTCTCTCTCACATACACACACAGAGAAAAGCCTGTTTGACTCTCTCTGTTTGCAAAACCACATGAGCCTCCTAGAACAACAAGTTCTCTTCCAGACAATCTGCAGCTCCAGCAAGATCTTTCATCTGTTGCCTTTTGTAAACAACAATCCATTAGTGAAGTCTCTTGTGCACTCTTCAAAGCTTTGAGGCCCTGATATGTCTAACATGGGGCAAAGCTCCAGTATTTTAAATAATATCTGTTTTAAAGTATTTGTATGTAACCTACTCTAACAAACCTTTCCCAATTTATCTCCCAAAAACATATTTATGTACTCTGTCACACATGTGCTTCAACTTTGCTAATAAGCCAGTTATGTGGCACCTTAGCAAAACCCTTCTGGAAATTCTTGTGCACTGCATTGGGTCTTTCTCCTCATCAGCTCTGTCTCTAGTACCTCATTAAACATTTCCATCAAATTGGTTAAACATCAGAATTAGAATCTGAATTTCTGCTCATGAACAAATCAGGAAATTCAATGTTTGGCAGCAGCGTCAGAGTGTAAACATTCATATTATAACCATCTTACAACATTACTATATAAAAAATAATAATGCACGAAAAGTAAGACATTGCCTTTGTTTTATAGATTATTCAGGAATTTGATGGCAATGGGGAAGAAGCTGCCATTGGGTACTTATCTTTAGGCTCCTGTCCCTTTTCCCCGATGGTAGCAGAGTGAAGAGAGCATGTCCTGGGTGGTGGGGGTCCTTGAGGATAGAGGCTGCTTTTTTAAGTCACTGCCTCATGTGGATGTCCTCAAATGAGTGAAGTCTGGTGCCTGTGATGTCGCAGGCCAAGTTAATAACCCTCTGGAGTTAATTCTTGTCCTGAGAGTTAGTGCCTCCATACTATGCAGTGATGCAATCAGCCAGAATGCTCTTCACGGCACACCTATGTAAGTTTACGAAAGTCTTCAGTGACATCATACACCTCGCAAAGTAGAGCCTCTGGTGGGCCTTGCATCAACATGGAGGCTCTAGGATAGATCCTCAGAGATGTTGACACCCAGGAATTTGAAGTTCTTGACCCTCTCCACTACTGATCCCTCGATGAGGACTGGGTCGTGTTCCCCTGACTTCAAGTCCACAATCATCTCTGGTTTTGCTGATGTTGAGTGCAAGATTGTTGGTATGACACCACTCAATGAGCTGATCTATCTCACTCCTGTATGCTTCCTCATTGATGTTAATGATTCTGCAACAACTGTGGTGTCATCAGCAAGCATAGATAGCATTGGAATTGTGCCTGCCCACACAGCCGTGGGTGTATAATGAGTAGAGCAGTGGGCTAAGCATGTATCCTTGGGGTACGCCTGATTATCAGTGAGGAGGAGACGTTGTTTCCAATTCATACTGACTGTGGTCTTCTGATGAGAAAGTCAAGGATCCAGTTGCAGAGTGGGGTACAGAGGCCTAGAATTTGTAGCTTCTTGACCAGCAATGAGGAAATAATGGTATTGAAGACCAAGCTGTAGTTGATGATCACCTGTTTTCGAGGTGATCCAGAGCTGAGCGATTTTGCATCTACTGTAGAGCGATTGTGACAATAGGTGAATTGCAGTGGGTCCAGATCTTTGCTTAAGTATGTGTTAATTCTGGCCATGACCAGCCTCTCAAAGCATTTCATCACAGTAAAAATTAGTGTTACTGAGTGGTAGTTGTTGAGGCAGCTCACTCTACTTTTCTTGGGCACCGGGATGATTGATGCCCTTTTGAAGAGAGGTGGAAACCTCTGACTGCAGCAATGAGAAGTTGAAAATGTCTGTAAACACTCCAGCTAGTTGGTTGGCACAGATTTTCAGTACCTTGCCAGATATGCCGTCAGGGCCTGATGCCTTGCAAGGGTTCACATTCTAATGTCGCCCACAGAGACAGATATCACAGGGTCCTCAGCCTTTGCAGGGATTCCAGTGGGCACTGTTTGGTTCTTCTCCATGAAAGCATAGAAGATGTTCAGCTCATCGGGTAATGAAGCATCACAGCCCTCTATAGTGTTCATCCTCCCTTTGTAGGCTGTAATGGCCTGCACTCCCTGCCATAGCTGATGTGCATCTGTCTCTGTCTAGCTTCCTCTAGAATTGCCACTTTGCTTTGGGGATGGGATTCCACAGGTCATACCTGGATTTCCTGTTAAGATCCTGATCCCTGGCCTTAAACACCCTTATTCTCACCCTCAGCAGGTTGTTGATTCTCTGATTCATCCAGTATTTGCACGTGGGCACTTACTCACTGGTCACTGTGGATAAAGGCTGGAGATCTGAACATGGTGAAGATCTGCGCCAGCGCCTGGATAACGGAGTCGGTGGAGGTGTCCGGGCAAGTGATGGCGAAGGGAAAATGGGAGTATTCATCTTTAACCAAGAGAAAATAGATGTTGTTATTCGTGGAAGGCAGTGGTCCATTGAAGTCAATGCTGAGTTGATCGAAAGGCCGAGTGGCCTTTATTACATGGGCCTGTGGTAGGTGGAAGAAGCGTGGTTTGCACTTTGCACAGACCCTGCAGGACTCGGTCATGGTTTGGACTTCTTGGACGGTGAAGGGGAGGTTCTGGAACTTTATAAAGTGGTACAGGCCTGTGACGCCCTGGTGGCAAAGGTTGTTGTGTAATGCCTGCATTTGATCAGGCTGTGCACTGGCACAGGTTTGAGAGTTGTTGAGCTTCCCCAGCCTATACTGGATGTTGTAGCTGTATATGGCCAGTTTGACTCCCCAGCGCTTGTGGCTGTGGCTGCTGGAAGCAGGAGACCTACTGGGAGTAATAAGAGAAGAGCCCTAGGCACCTGTGGAGGTCTTTGAGCATGTAGGGGAGGTGCATTTCCATCAGGGAATGCATGCATTCGGGGACAGGACCAATGACACCATGTTCCATGATGCACCCCAGGATAGTTGAGGTTTAGTGGTTCTGCCATCTGGAGAAATCTCTCCAGGTTGGCATCGTGGTCCTGCTGTTCGTGGCCACAGATGGTGACATTGTCCAGATATGAGAAGGTCGCTTTTAGGTTGTGCTGGTCTACAATACAGTCCATCTCCAGCTAGAACATAGAGACTCCATTTGTGACCCCAAACGGGTTCCGGTGGAACTGGAAAAGGCATTTGTCTACCTAAAAGGTGGTATAAGGTTTATCCTGGATATGGATGGGGAGCTGGTGGTAGGCCAACTTTAGGCCAATTGTGGAGAAAACCCTGTACTGGGCTATCTCATTGACCATGCTAGCAATGTGGGACAATGGGTAGGCATCCAGCTGGGTGTACCAGTTGATGGTCTGACTATAGTCGATGACCATCTTTGGTTTACTGCTCCCTTTTATGACAAGGACCTGGGCTCTCCAGGGGTTGGTGTGGGCTCTATAACTTTCCGCCAGAAGACGTTGCACCTCGCCCTTAGTAAGGGACCCATCAGCTGCACAGTAGCACCTGCTCTTGGTCACTATGGGCTTTCAGTCTGGCGTCAGGTACTTGAAGAGGGATGGAGGGCGTACCTGTGGGGCGGAGAGTCTGCAGGTGGACTGGGGGTGGTCACTGGACTTTGTGCTGTGGATGGTGAGTGGGGTGAGTGGGTCACTGAAGGTAAGGGTAAGGCTGTGGAGGTGACAGTCAAAGTCTAGACCCAGGATAACCGGGACACAGAGCTTTCACATGACCAGGAGCCTGAACCCTTGGTATGTCTCCCCTCCCACCATCAGGAGCACCAGCTTATTGACCACATTCGGGTGCACAAAGCTCTCAGTACTACTGCTATCAAACACACACTTTATTAGCATCCCGTTGACAGCAATATCCATCATCGAACACTCGAGTCCATGGGGGAGGTCCTCCGATAGTGTGGTGGATGCTAGGACCACCTCGGGGTCTGAGTCGCTGCTCCCAGCCAGCTGTGGCAAGTAGCAGTCTGTGGGCATAGAGTGCGATGGATGCACAGTTTCATACATGTACATGTTGACCACGATGTCTGATTGGCGAAGTGAGTAGGTGATTCAGGGTGAGGGGGGGGGGTGGTGGGTTCGGCCAGCCTATAATGGCAGTAAATGGGATGTCAGTGTCAATCCGGCGGGAAGTGACATAATCGGTGCAGGCGGAAGAGAAGAGTTCGGTGCTGGCAGAAGTGATGTCATTGATATGGATGGCAATTGGACAATGAAAAATGGCAGCACCCATGGTGAGCACATGGTGGCCATGTGGCTAAACTGCCAGGCCGGATGTGATGTCACTGGTGCAGGTGGAAGTGGTGGGCGGAGTAATGGCGTTGCCTGGTACTCACGCAGGGGCGCCCAGAAGGTCAAGAGGAGATTCCAGTCAGTCACAGAGGGCTGCAGCACTCCCAGTGGGTTTGGAAAGGCACACTTTAGCGAAGTGGCCTTTATTGCCACACGGGAGCAATGCGAGTTCCTCACAGGGCAGTGTCCTTTCTTGCCATACCAGGAGCAGTGAGAGTTCCTCACAGGGCAGTTCTTTCAGGAATGCCCAACTGACTCACACCAGGACCCGCAGTACTTACAGTGGTGGACTGCGTTGGCAGAGGTGATCATCTCTTCCATGTAGGGCCGCTCAGCCACTGCTGTCGTTGGCGTTATCCAGGCCGGAGGATGGGGGAGGCGAGCATCGAAGACTTCTACTTGGTGAGCTGCAGCTACTAGAGAGCAGACCGCCTCCTTGATCCTGGTGAGGATTCTCCTCCAACAGCCTCTGTTGGGTCGCTCTCAACCGTACCCTTTGCCCACAGGCATCTCGGATGAGTCACTCCACTTCCCCAATGGTCACCCCAGCTTCGATTGTACATGGGCATGCCAGCTTTCACAGTGCCCCCATGAAAGTGTCTACCTTCTCACCTGTCTGCTGTACCCTGATGCTGAGTAGATAAAAGGTGTAGAATATATTCGTTGGGGGATGGTACATGCCTTCCAGGATGACCATGGCTGGTTTGAACTCCGTACAGTCTCAGATTGCCTGGAAAGCATGGGGTCCCTGCTTAGTGTATAGTACCATGAATTTCTTCTAGTTTGTATTGATGACCTCAGCCTGCGTGTGGATGATCGCCTCAGTCACATGCCTCCAGATCTCAAAGTATGCTGGAGCATCCAAGTGCTGATGGTCGATGTCCAGCCTCTCGATGGTGAGGAACTTCTCCATGGTCCTTTTAATTTTAAGCTGATTAAATTGTGGCACATTGCAGTGCGAACAAACAACAAGAAGACTGTACTACAGGCTTTAATCAGCTTAAACATGCACACCAGGCCTCTGTAGCCCTGGCTCCACGTGTCTGACTGCTCCCAAAGGGGCTGGCTCAAGTCTTTATATGGGCCAGTGATTGACAGCTGGAAGGTGGGCCCATCCCCCCAGGTTGCCTACCTGCAGGTACACTGGTTGCCCCTTCAGTAGGCTGATAGAAGTGCGGCCAGTGTAGTGGTTGTATCACCACATCCATATTTAGCCATGTTTTTGTAAAGCACATCACGCAGCACTCCCTGATGTCTTGCTGAAGTCTGGCTTGAAGTTCATCAAGTTTGTGCTCCAAGGATTATACGTTGGCCAGGAAGATGGAAGGGAGCGGAAGCCTCAGGTCCCACTGTCTCAGCTTGACCTATAGCTCCCCTCTGCGCCCGCATGGTTGCGTCTTCTTTACCTGGCCCGTGGGTCCGCTGCTGGAAGTTCCCGCAGTGTTTAAATGGTCCATATGCTGTCCCTTTAAATCACCCGCAATGTTTAAATGAGCAGAGCGTCTGTTGTTCGTGACTCCCATGAAGTTTAAATGGCCTGATCTTTGGCTGTTTAAAACTCCCGCGGTGTTGTTGTTTTATTTGCCTGAGGGCCAGCTGTTTAAAGGTCCTGCGGAGACTGTTGATTTTGAGGTCTGCCAGTGATCTTAGGACATCTATTTTAATTGGTATGTTTGATTTTGTATTTCTGTTTTGCATTGGATTTTTAGAAGTTCTGAACAGGAATATTTGATTATTCCCATCAGAGCTGCTCGCAAAGAGCCACCGCTGTAAGGTGCCATCTTGATGAATCTTATTTGATGAAACATGATTTGTCCTTAAAAAATTAATGCCAGCTTGTTCTTCCCCACAGATGGCTACCCTGTCCTAGATCAATGTCCCTAATAACTTTCCCCACTGTTAAGTCAAATTGACTATCCTTTTGTTGCTGGGGCTTATTCTTTGATGAACAGGGGAATAACATTTGCTACTCTTCAATCCTTGGCACTGTCCCCATCTCCAAAGAGCACTGGAGTGGTTAGTGCTCTGAGACTTTATCCCATGGAGAGGCAATGTAGACTGCTGAGCACAATTAGATTAGATGGAGGTTGGGTTTGGAACAGGACAATGTTAGACCCAGCTTGGGCTAGGTCCCTTACTGAAACTGTGTCCTTCCGCCCATCTGGGTACTCAATATAGGCATAGTGTGGGTTTGCATGTAACAGCATTACCCAGTCGACTAGGGGGTCGTTTTTCGAATAGCGGACATGACGTCTCAGCAGGACAGGTCCAGGAACTGTCAGCCAAGCTGGTGTGGTTTTTTCCGATTCCGACTTCCGTGGGAACGAGAACATACATTTGTGCGGGGTAGCATTGGTGGGAATGCATAACAGGAACCTGATGGAGTGTAGGGCGTTTGGGAGGACATCCTGCCAGTGAGTGGTGGGGAGGCCTTTGGACCAGTAGATGGTGGTGAAGTGGCTGTTCTTTCTGCACTTCTGTCATCTGGCCTTCCTTGCAGGGTACAGGGATCACTGTGCTTCTCCGTCCCGCAGAAGTACCACTTTGGGGCCGCATCAGGTAATGTGGCGGCAGCGGCAAGGCCATCAACAGGGCAGGGGGAGGCTGGATTAAATGCAGGCATTCTACTCACATCGTAACGGGGGGCCCAGCCCTGTGTATAGGTGTCCATGCTTAGGGCTGCAGTCTCTATCATTTCAGAAATTTGAACGGTCTCCACCAGGCTATCTCCCCCATGCTCCAGCAATTTTTGTCTCACTTCATTGGATCGGACCCCAGCCACATAAGTGTCTCGGATTAGATTGTTGGTGATCCTGGCTGCTGTCTTGTTGGTGCATGCACAAGCTCTACCCAGTAATATCAATGCCTGGAGGTAGGCTCTGCAAGACTCGCTGGGCTGCTGCCTCCTGGTCTCTAGCATGTGCTGGCTTATTCACTGGCCACTCGAAGAGTCCCTTCAGCATGTTCATGGCAGCTGTGTTGGAGGTCGTGTCCTGAAAATTTTCGTAGACCATCATAGACACCATGGACATCAGGACTAGCAGTTTATCTGTGTCTTCCTTCACAATGGGGTCTGATCACTGCAGGTATGCCTCGAAGCACCGCATCCAGTGCCTGAAGTCACTCTGGGCAGTAGCTGACTGTGGGTCGATGCTGAGGCGTTCTGGTCAAAGCATTCACTCCATGCATTGAAATTTTTCCTAATAAAATTGTAGCGCGTTGAATGACTCAAACCAAGGCTTTTATTAGCAAAAGACTGGAGTGTATTACATTGAGGTTGACCAGTCCAGACTGACCTGGGTCTGGTTGGGAGCAGCCCTTTATGACCTGCCAGTAGGCGTGGCTATGGCTCTCAGCCAATCACTATTACTATATGTAGGTATATACATTGGTGATAATATCCTGTACTATCACACCATTGAAAAGGGAGCTGGGTAAATATCTGAAAGAGCCATAAGGAGAAGACTTGCTTATGTTACCACAAGAAAGCTGGTGGGGATTTAATAGGCAGATTGAATTCCTTCCAGTGCTGTACACCGTCGGTGATCACTCCATCCTGGTGGGCATAGAGCACCTAGTAGCTGAAAAATGGCAACAAAACTATTTTAATCTTTGCAAGTCTTCAGTTATCCCCTATATTAATCACAAGGCAAGGTGTAATCTTACTTATTCAGCCCATACATAAATATATATCCAGCAGAAGAAAGTTCTTTGCAAATATCTCTCCTGTCTCCCATCCAGAAGAGATATGAGTCCAGCCCTTTATCTTTGCACCTCCAGCAATGATTAACTAATTCAGAAAAGCCCAGAATAGCTTTAAAGGACTATTTCAATTATACTCCCAATCCCAGCTCTGCTGTAAATGTTTTCATTACTGTTTGTCTCTTGATGACTAATACCAATACATTGCTGATCTAAGGTCCATGTTGTTATTCAGTTTTCTGAATAATGTCAAAAATTACAGCACCTGTTGAAACATGACCCTGGTGTTTTCTGAGTTGCACCTTTTTAGACTTCTGCATTTAAAAGCATGAGACTTTCTGTGGGCGTTCTTCGTGACACACCCTTTTCATGAACACTGTTCACTTCTGTTTGTGACCAACTTTTAACCCTGGCTTGGTAGCTCTGGGAGTCAAACAAACAGTGGCTACCTAACAAGAGAGTGGACAATAAACTCTACAGATATTTTTGCAGATTTATTACAAAATTGGTATTAAGGAGAAGTATGAGGCAATGGTTCAATTATTTAAATAATCATGACCAAGAATGCTGACTCATCTAATCTCAGAGCAACACTGAATATGGTAAATGACAGTTCAAGATCATTGGGCAATAATGTTATCAAGATTAAGATTTTTTTAACTTTCATGTAATAAAACAAAAAATGTAATATTGCACAAAATTTCATTGAGTCTGACGTAATGCAGACCAAGAGTTGCCATTAGTATTGCCTGGTGCCCATTTCAGTAAGAGAAAGGGAAGCAAAATAGAGTCCCTTCAGAGCCACTGTGTCCTTGGATTCACCCCCAGTGCTACCGTAACATCTGCCGCTGCACAAATCCCTGTTCTATCCATTGGCAACCCGAGCTCCAGATCCAACCCTCTGACACAATCAGGAAGTCTTCGGCACCCAAGGCCCTTCAGGAGTCCTCCTTGGCCTCAGCACCCTCTCAAATCCCAGTTCCAATACCTAGTCCTTCGATTGCATTGCTAACAGCCCACAGCCTGTCCAAGTCCTTCAGCCACTGAGCCCTTCAGTGCTCTGCTGCCTTGGCCACCATCTTGTAGGGTTGTCTCCTATCCTTTTCCTTCTCACCGGTGTGGGGGGGGGGGGCAGGTTGTGGTGCTTCTCCCCATTTCTGGTGCCCTATGCTGGTCTGCTGCTCCAGGAGTCTACAACCACCCTGAGGTTGCTTCCAACCCAGGTGCCGCCATCATGGGCACAGACCTGGTGCTTGCAGGATTTTTAGTAAAAACACCGTCAGCTCCTTTAACAGGCCAGGTAACGCCTGTTTGGAGCTGCTGGCATTAGCACCAGGCAGTTGGACTCTGCGGAGGAGCACTGTATCTCTGCTCCCTGCTCTGTCTGGGTCCTCACCAGCAGCAGCATTGCCATTACAGCAACTCCAACACCACCACCACCACCATGTTGTTTTTTGTGGGCCATTTTATCTGTAAAGCTGAGTTCTCAGTCTTGACTTTCATCAGGTAGTTTTTAAATGGGGACCACTTTTTACAGTTTAAGTTTATTATCACATATACTAAAGTATAGTGAGAAATTTTGTTGAGAAGTCCAGCTAATCAACCTATACATAGAACAGGAGTAAAATCAAGATGCAGAATGCAGAGATACAGGAAGAGATTAGAGTTAGTGCAGAGCAAAGGCAACATGATTTTACTAGGTGTGAGGTTCATTCAAGTGTCTGATAAAGCAGTAAAAGAGCTGTCCTTGAATCAGGTAGGCCCTGATCCCACTCTTCCTGATGGAAGAAGGTTGAAAAGCATGTGGACAGGCAAGGATGAGTCTTTCAATATGAGAGCAGGAAGTGTGGATGGAATTGATAGTGTGGAGAGGGGTTTTTCTGCATACCTTTCATGGCATTTTCTTATCTGTAACCCAGAGAATTACTCAAAAATTTAAAAAAAACATTCCTAGAATGGTTTACAAATCTTCCTTGCAGGAACATTGGCTGAAAGGTTAATTTCACTCCAGTGTAGCTATCCAGATCAGTACAAGGGAATCACTCGCATCTTTACCAATAAAACACATTACTGTGGTTGTGGGAGGGATCTTCAAAGTTATCAACAAAAATCCTGAATTTCTTGAGTCTCAACCCAACCTGCAGTAGAGGTTTGGCTTTCTTCTAAACAGTAGACAGTCCTTGACTTCAACCTGAATCAGTCATGGTTCATCTCAACAATTCCACTAATCATCTCCCAAGGCAGAAAGCCCTGCAAAGTATTCAGCGTGTCCTGCACAGAGACCAGGGTTTCTCATTAGTCAAAGCATAATTCCAAGCATTTTTCTGAGATTTCCAAATTGGAAACTATTCTATCTCCGTTCTCATTTGGAGTACACGATGCAGCTTTAGAAGAGTACTGATAACAGATAGACTCCTTGGTGTTCAAAAATAAGTGTGTTATTCCAGTTCATGATGTAAAATGCCAGAGGACTTGCTGAAATTTGCAGCGAGATTAAATAAGTCTTGATGGACAATTTGATGCAAATTTCAGCAAGGCCTATACAAGATGACAGAAATCACCCACATCCTCCAGAGTTCCAGAAAAATACAAACTATTCAGAAAAGTATTGTCTGCCACAATACTTGTTCTATCTCCAAGTGGCCCCCAATTTAAATTTCCCATCCCAATCCTTTCTTGACATGTCTGTCCATGGTCTTGTGCACTGCCAGGTTGAGACCACCTGCAAGTTAGAGAAAAAAACACCTCATCTTCTTTATGGGCCTCCTCCAACTGGATGGCATTAACATCAACTTCTCCGGTTTCATTAATTCCCCCCTTCTTTTCCCCCTGTCTCCTTTCCTTTCTCTCTCTCTTTTAAAGTTTCCCTATTTCCTTTCACAGAGCCAAAATCAATTCTCACCTTTCATCTCAAAATATCCAATTAACTGCATTTGTTGATCTGGACTCCTTCCCCTCTCATTCTTCAGTCTTTATTCTGACACCTTCATGTTCTTTGCTTCTATCTTGAAGAAGGGCTCAGGCTAGAAACATCAGTAATATAGTTTTACCTCCGATAGGCACTGTAAGCATGTCTCCAGCATTTCAGCACAGCTTTGGTCAACCAGGTTTCAAAAAGATGTTATTAGGCTGGAAAGGGTGCAGAAAAGATTCACATTACCAGGACTGGTCGACTTGAATTATAGCGAGAGGCTGGATAGATTAGGACTTTTCTTCCTAGAGCAAGGAAGCGAATGGGTTCATTAGTCACAGAGAGCATAAATATGTATATAGTCAGTTTTTTTTTCCCAAAAATAAGAGGACATAGATTTAAGATGAGAGGGGAAATATTTGAAAATGTCCTGATGGGAACATATGGGAATAGCAGCCAGAGGAAGTGCTTGAGGAGGGGGGACAATTATAATATATTAAAGAAAGGCACACAGATTGGAAAGGGTCAAACACAGGCAAATGGAATGTTTGGGTTGACAACTTGGGCTGAACAACCTGTTTCTGCACTGTAAAACTGTCAATAAAAACGGCAAGCATAATAGAGATACATCTTTCTAAGTGTGCTTGTAATGCATTGTTTAAGTAATTAACAGTGATGTATACCACTAGATAATAATCTGCTTGACCACAACATGTATCACTTAATCCAGGAATATACTGTCAATTTCTTTGCTTACCCAAACAACCAGCTGGAAATGTTTTCTAAATGGGGGTGCCTTATGAATAAATCCTCTCATGAGATTCATGTGAAGAAAATGTATTGCTTCACAAAATATATCTCGAAAAGCACATTTTCATAATATTTGCAAAATATCTACACTGTACAACAGTTTTACAAATGACGTGGGAGTGAATGGATTGCCATATGTGCAGTGCTATCATAAAATATAAATACAAATGTCCTTCTGTAGGTATAACAATTTCAGTATATGGCAATCCACGGTTATCTGTACAATCACTCAAATGATCTGTTCATATTGTTTACCACAGCACACTTGTTTCATCCTCAGTAAAATTATACAAATTCCATTGCTTTCTCTCACATTTATGCATCTTTATTCCATCAAGTTATCACAGATGTTTTTTTTCAAGGTAAGAATGATTGTTCTTGAAATCTCAACCTAAATTGAAGCTTACAAAGTATTGTTATTCAAATCTGCACTAAATCTGATTGGGGATAACAAATTCATTAAAATCTCTGCACACCGAAGAACTGCACATTAAAATACTGTATTGAAATCATTAGATTTCATTCCATTCAAGCAATGTAATATAAGCAAGACAGCAGAAAGCACTGAAGCTAAATAATTACTATTTTTTTTAAATAGAAAGACTATCACCCTTACTAGTGAGCAAGATACAAACTGAAAAAAAAATTATTGAAAACAGATGTTTCTTGATTTTAACCCTGATAGTTGTTGAATGCAGAAAAATTGAAAAATGTATATTCAGGGGAGCATAACTTAATTTCTGGATTTGCCATAAACCAATGCATGCTGAAGTAAATGCTTTTCATCATGCCACACTTAACTCCACTTTTTGATTGAAAAAAAAATGCAAAGGAGGTTATTGTCTAAATAAGTGTGAGATTGGAAGGTGTTGATTACATAGGGGTCCTGAACCTCAGTGCACAGTTCACTAAAAGTTAATGTGCAAGCAATTAAGAAAAGAAACATTATGTTGGCCTTTATTACAAAAGAATTGGTTTTCATGAATGATATCATCTTCGTGCAATTACATTGGGTGTTGGTGAAGGCACTCCAGGAATACTATGCACAACTCTTATAATGTAGCAAGTGCAACAAAGATTTGCCAGTTTGATTTCTGGGATACAGGGATTGTCCAACGAGGAGAGGTTAGCAGGCCAGGCCTATCAACTCTTGTTCCTCTGTCTCCAATGTCTCTACTCCATTAATGAGATACTCCACACTCTATGACTCTACATTTCTGAACTGTCTTCCTTCTTCCTGAACCAGGATTTTTGTCATCTATTTCCATTCCTTTGCTGTCACCCCACTTCTCCTTTGCAACAGTGCAAGGTTAGAGTTCCCCTAGTTGTTAACTTCCACCCCACCAGCCTTTCCAGTCAATGGGCCATCTTTTGCAATTTCAGCCACCTTTAATGAGATTCCACCACCAGACACATCTTCTGCTTTCAACATTTCAAAAGGATTGTTCCTGTGGTGACTCCCTAGTCCATTCAACCATCCACTTCCCTTGTTGTGGTACTTTCCCATGCAACTCCAGGAGTCCTTTCGCATCCTTCTTTCTCATTTCTCAACACCCAAAGATCCAACTGTCCCTCAAGATAAATCAGAATGCAGTAGGTGAGATTGGAAGAAGTGCAAGTGAGTGTACACATCGTATACAGCAGAAACTGCAGACGGACGAGGAGATCACACTGTGGAACAACTCTGTTTTATCTGCAGGGGTAACCTGAACTTTCTGTTGCCTGCCAGATTGTCTAATCTGCTCATGAGCTGGTAATAGATAGCTGTAGTTTTCTGACAAGGGGTACCCATCTAGATATGTTGCAGCCTCTAGACTCAATTCTTGGTCAAATCTGGTTACTCCTTCCCCCTGTTTGTATCAGAACCAGTGAGTTCTGCTGTGGGTCATCCTTCCTCACTTCGCTCCTCTCTATTTACACCAGCTCCATTTGCATTGACTATTACAAGTTGCTTTCATTTTATAGTTTCTCTGCTCCTTTGTTCATGTTCTCTTTCTCTCTAACTATCCTCATTAACCTATCATTTACAGCTTCTCCCCAGATAGCAATCCAGACCGCACCCTACTGGAGACTCATCCATCCCTCCCCAACCCTCTCCAAAACAAAATTAATTCTTTTTCCTCTTTCTACATTTATGACTAAGAATCTTAGACTAGAAATTTTATTGTTTTTCTCTTAATATATGCTACTAACCTGATGAGTCCTTCCAACGTTTTGAGAGGTTTGAATAATGAGGGACAATCTCACTGAGATAAAAAAAAATCTCATGGGCTTTGACAGACTAAATGCAAGCATGATGATTTCTTTGGCTGGAGCATCTTGAACCAAGGCTCAGTCCTAAAATAAGGGGCTGACAATACAGGACTTAGATGAGAAGAAATACTTCATCCAGAAGAGAGGGAATCTTTGGAATTCTCTGTCCAAGTAGACTGTAAAGGCTCAGTTATTGAGTGCATTCAAAGCAAGGATAGATATATTTTTAGATAATTACATAACATAGGGAAATGGGATGAGGTTGAACATCAGATGTGAGCTGATGGAATGACAGAGTATCCACAAAAAGACAAATCACCTATTGTTTCTTCTATTTCTTATGCACCCTTATTCTCATTTGGTAGCTTGTGCACATGGGAGACAATTCCAGGAAACAACATTGTTCAAGAGGAAGTTCTTCCAGCAGAGTTAAAAAAAACAAATAGCTACAATGAATGAGGGAATACAATGTCATCTGAATCAATAGGTTAGATGGAACTAAAGACTATTCCACATCTGTATCTCACATATTCCAACCAGAAAATCTACTGCCTATTTTCCATTGATCATAATTCCAATTCTGCAAACCTTGCTGGGATTGAGAATTCTATACTCTCTGTACAGGAATAAAACTAGATACATTTTCATCTCTGGTTATGTCAGTATTTTATCCCAATACTTAAGTGTAACCTGTTGTGGTGGTACACCACCGGCCTACTGCAGGGTGCAACCTCTGTACCTGCAGGAGTGTAAGGGATTAGGACAACACCTGGCCGGGTGTCAATCAGTCGGCCTGAATGGATCAAGCCCCATCTGGTCGGGTGGCAATCATCCTGCGGGATATAAGCTTGCACCGGCCTCCCGAGGCCTCACTCAGAGTTGCTGCAGCCACAGCCAGTGTGGCTCTGTGGAGGTGTTTGTGGATTAAAGCCTGTTGTATAGTCTTTATCTTTGTGTGTGTCTGATTCTGGCTAACAGTGCACCACACCTGTGGCTCAACAGTTAGCACTTCTTACTCAGAAGAAAAGTAGACATTTTGCCCATGACCAGGTCCATTTGTACTTCAATTAATACTTTCAAAGCAGATAACTTGGTTATCAACTTGCTACTCAAAATTGGCCCTCATGTTCTCTGTATTATTTGCCATATTACAAATGTGCTTCATGAGTTGTGAAAGGGACATGAAAGGCTCCACATGATCAGTCTCTGTATTGAGACTTGAGCTCGTCACCTTCAGAGTGGTCATGGGTGGAGCCACAGTTGTCACATATACATCCAGGATGACCACATGGAGGTACTGAACATTTGAAATATGCTCTTTTGAAAGAAAGACCTGTCAACCTTCTCAGATTGACGTAAAGAAAGGATCCTTGGCAATATTTTAGGGAAAGATAATGTGAATTACCACAAGATTCTTGTCAAATATTTAGTACTTAATCACCATGCCAGATACCATCAATCTGGTCATCAACCACACTCAAACCCATGAATTTCTGATGCTGCATTGATTCCTTGTGGCTCTATAAACATAGAATATTCACACAGAATTTATGATCCAACAGCCATCAGGCTTGTGAACCTCTATTTGTTACACTAATCATAAACATCGAATAACACCACAAAAAAGGCCTGTCGATATTATTGACATTCAGCTGTTTTCTTGCATGATATATTTACAAGTTACATTCTAAGGGTGATGGGTTCATCTCAATGCAGAGTTTGAGCACAAATATTTTGTATTTATTACCTCTTTTTAAATTAATTTATTTGTACTACAGTTGTTTTTTTTATAAATATCTGTTCAGCAGCAACAAGTAGGAATTTCAGTGCATATGTACATTGTACAATGTTTATGACAATAAGTTGATTATTATTGTTTAACAACATTGAACAATACCACGTAGGAACAAACCTTTGACCCACAATGTTTGCTCTGAACATGATACAAAATTAAATTAAAACTCTGCTGCTTGAGTGTGATACATATCACTCTATGCCACTCATGTCAAACTCAGGCCTGTGGGCCAAATTTGGCCTGTGATATAATTATATTTGGCCTGCAAGATCATATCAAATATGTATTAGAGCTGGCCCGCTGGCCGCTGCGCCAGTATAGCGCAAGCACAGCTAATACTACAAATCCCAGAATGCTTTGCAAATGCATTGGTGCCGGCCCGTCAGCCTGCTAATTGCCCCCACCTCCTCTGTTTACTTTCACTAGCATCTGTGACCTGTCGCCTAACTCACATGTAATAAATCCCTTACGAAAAATGGCCAAACGAAAGACAGAAAACAGGACCTTACAAGACAGGTGGGAGGCAGACTATATGTTCATCATTTTAAAAGACAAACCTGTTTGTCTTGTGTGTGGAGCCAGTGTGTCTGTAGTTAAAGAATATAACATACGACGACACTATGAAACGAAACACCAGGACAGGTATAAGGATCTGAATGAGAAGCAAAAGCTCCAGAAGGTGGAGGAGATGAAAAGAAGTCTGGTTTTACAGCAAACTTTAATTTATATTTTATTTCTCATTTGTTAATGCTTCTTCTGGAAAGAGTTTAATCAAAACTATTATTAAATATTTATTTTAATAGGAAAAAGTTTAACATTACATATGTTGAAAGAAGAGAAAACATGCAGATGTTGTTGAAAATTTTCAATAAATATTTAGTTTGGCCCACGACTTAGTCCAAGTTTTTAATTTTGGCCCTCTGTGAATTTGAGTTTGACACCCCTGTTCTATGCTTTGCATATTCATGTGTCCTATCAAGAAGCTTCTTAAGCCCAACCGTCATATCTGTTACCATCACCAACCCTAGCAGATTGTTCCAGGTACTCGTTTCTTGAAACACTTACCAGCACATCTCCTTTAAATATTGCCCCTCTCACCATGAACATACGTTCTCTAGTATGTGGCATTCTTACCCTGGGAGAAAGATTCTGACTGTCTACTCTATCAGTGCTTCTCATGACTTTATAAACTTCTATCAGGTCTCCCCAACCATCCAACACTCTGGAATGGGATGTTCGAGATCAACAACTTGCCCTTTGGAGCATCTTGATAGGTTTTAAACTGATGAGAAGCTAGCTGCAAAGTGCATTCAGCCTTCAGACTTGTCCTTCATGGCCAGGCTCAGTGGCAGATCAAGTCTCTGAGGTTGCATGCATCAGCGTCTAATCTTCAGCTAGTCTCTGACTTCTGCATGGCTGAAAGTCAGAGACAAGCTGACTGGTAAGGAGTTTGCAGCCAGCAACTCTCCGTGGAACCAGCAAGCAGAGGGAAGTTCATTTCTGACTATAATTGCAAAGAAGATAATCAGGCCATTATCACAATGCTGGTTCTGGTAGCTGGCTTTACACAAATCAGGTCTGAGGTTGCCTCCATTAATATATGAGTGACAGGACTTCAAAAATACCATAGAGCATTTTGGAACAGTACGAGGTTAGAAAGGCACCAAATAAATTCAGTGAAACACTAAAGTCTGCAGATGCTGTAATTGTAGCAAAAACAGACAGAAACACTGGAGGAACGCAACCAGTCTTGCAGCATCCATAGGAAGTAAAGATATATAATCAATATTTCGGGCATGTGCCCTTCTTCAAGGATTCATAGAAATTCAATTCCCCACTTTCCATAAAAGGATTTAAAAAAAGATGCTCAGAAAATCATACTGAAGTTATTTTAATAATATTTATAGATAATCAGCAAGGTCTAATGAGATACCAACTGTGATATTATTTCCTCCAGGTGGGATAAGTAGACTCCTAAAACAAAGAAAGCTATTGTATTTGGCATGCAGGTGGAAGTCTCTTAACTCGTATAGTTGCCATGGTAACAATGGAGTCTCATGTGACATTGATATGTGAAAATGGCAGCTATGACTCAGTTTCCATGCAGGGCCACTGCACGGTATCAGGGAATTAATTTTTCTCTCTCACTTTTACTTAATGTGGTGATAAATGAGATATTCTGTTCCAACATATCTGGTCTTTGTGAGGGTGAGCCTGCAGCTGGCTCTGCCTTGGAATGCCCTTCACATAAACACAGCCATCAAGGGAAGCAAAACTGTTTGTGTAAGTTGGGCATCAGCTTTCAGCGCAACAGCTCTCATCCCTTGATGAGGTGGCCTAATGCAGTGTTAGTCATTTGCCCATCCATCAGCCCTATGATGAGTGAACTATTTGGAACCACCAACAAGCTGCTGTCAAAATAATCATTAACTTAACTATGCCGAGCTGAGTAGATAAACTTCTGCCTCGAACTATTTCAATGATGTTTCTCCTTTCACGACAAATAAAAATGTTCAGTTATGGAGGTGCATATTATTAGAATGGGAAGAAACTGCATCTACAGCAAGATTTGATGTATTCAAGGGGCAATGTGTAAATGATGGAGTGATTAGAGTCATAGAGACATGGAGTTTGACTGCATGGAGACAGCCCCTTCAGCCCAACCTGTTCATACCATCCCAGCTGGTTTCATATGCCTGCATCTGCACTTTTAAACTAAGTGTTTAAATTATATGTTATTTTTTCCAATGGAATACATTTATTCATTTCCATCTACCATTGCTGTCCTCTCAGGCTCTCTTCTGATTTCCAAGTTGACATTATACATTTTTTTGCTACAGCTAAGGCCATCATAATAAATCTTTGTTGCACTTCATCCAGTTTGAGGCCTAATTCTTTACTTCTTATATTAGAAGAAAGATCTTTGAATTTTTTGGTATGTTGCTTTTTGTGATTTTATCTAATATCTGATTTAGATCTTCCCAAAATTTTTTCACTTTCTCACATGCCCAAATGGCATGTACTGTTGTTCCGGTTTCCTCCTTACAGCGAAAACATCTATCTGATACTGTTGGGTCCCATTTATTTAACTTTTGAGGCGTGATATATAGCCTGTGTAACCAATTATATTGTATCATATGTAACCTCATATTTATTATATTTCTGATAGTTCTGGAGGATAGCTTTTCCCATATTTCATTTTTTATCTTTATGCTTAGATCTTGTTCCCACTTTTGTTTGGGTTTATAGCTTATTTCATCATTCTCTTTCTCTTGCAGCTTGATGTACATGTTTGTTATAAATCTTTTAATTATCATTGTGTCTGTAATCACATATTCAAAGCTGCTTCTTTCTGGTAACCTCAGTCTGCTTCCCAATTTGTCCTTTAAGTAGGTTTTCACTTGGTGGTATGCAAACATTGTACCATGAGTTATTCCATATTTTTACTTCATTTGTTCAAATTATAATAAATTATTTCCCAAAAAATAATTTTATATTCTTTTAATTCCTTTTCTCTTCCATTCTCTAAAGGAAAGGTTATCTATTGTGAAAGGGATTAGTTGATTTTGCATCAATAATAATTTTGGTAGTGGGTAATTTGATATTTTCCTTTCTACGTGAATCTTCCAAATGTTGAGCAGATGGTGCAGTACTGGTGAACTCCTATGTTGCACTAACTTTTCATCCCACTTATAAAGTATATGTTCTAGTACCTCCTCCCCTATTTTATCTAGCTCTATCTTGGTCCAAACTGATTTTCCCTTGTTTGATAAAAATCTGATAGATATCTTAATTGTGCTGCTCTATAATAATTTTTAAAGTTTGGTAGCTGCAAACCACCTTGTTTGTACCATTCTGTTAATTTATCTAGCGCTATCCTCGGTTTCCCCCCTTTCCATAAGAATTTCCTTATTATTTTCTTTAGTTCATTGAAGAATTTCTCTGTTAAGGGAATTGGTAACGATTGAAATAGGTATTGTATCCTTGGGAAGATATTAATTTTAATGCAATTTACCCTTCCTATCAGTGTTAGTGGTAAATCTTTCCAATGTTCTAAGTCATCTTGTAATTTCTTCATTAATGGCTGATAATTTAATTTGTATAGATGGCCTAGATTATTATCTAGTCTAATACCTAGGTATCGGATTGCTTTTGTTTGCCATTTAAATGGTGATTCTTTTTTAAACTTTGTGAAATCCGCATTATTCATTGGTATCGCTTTACTTTTATTTGTGTTGATCTTGTACCCCGATACTTCTCCATATTCCTTCAATTTCTTATGTAATTCTTTTATTGATAATTCTGGTTCTGTAAAGTATACTATGATGTCATCTGCAAATAGACTGATTTTATATTCCTTCTCTTTTATTTTTATCCCTTTTATTTTATTTTCTGTTCTTATCAATTCTGCCAGTGGTTCTATGGCTAAAGCGAACATTGAGGGAGATAATGGACATCCCTGCCTAGTTGACCTGCTTAATTTAAATTGGTTCGATATATATCCATTTACTGTCACCTTCGCCATTGGTCCCTTATATAATATTTTAATCCAATTAATATATTTGCCTGGTAGGTTGAACCTCTGTAATACTTTGAATAAATAATTCCATTCTAAGGCTTTCTCTGCGTCTAAAGCAGCAGCCACTGTTGGCGTCTTATTTCCTTGTACTGCATGGATTAAGTTAATGAACTTACAGACATTGTCCGTTGTTTGTCTTTTCTTAATAAATCCAGTTTGATCTAGTTTTACTATTTTTTTGTACACAGTCGCTCAATCTGTTTGCTAATAGTTTTGCTATTATTTTATAATTTGAGTTAAGTAGAGATATTGCTCTATACGATGCTGGTGTTAGTGGATCTTACCCCATCTTTGGTATCACTGTAATTATTTCTGTTTTACATGAATCTGGCAAGTTTTGTGTTTCTTCTATCTGGTTCATTACTTCCAGGAGAGGAGGAATTAATAACTCTTTAAATGTTTTATAGAATTCTATTGGGAGTCTGTCCGCCCCAGGTGTTTTATTGTTCAATAGCTTTTTTAATATATCCTGTATTTCCTCTATTTCAAATGGTTTTATCAATTTGTTTTGCTCCTCTTCTTGCAATTTTGGTAGTTCAATTTTAGCTAGAAACTCATGTATTTTGTCTTCTTTCCCTTCGTTCTCAGTTCAGTATAATCGCTCGTAGAATTCCTTGAAGTTTTCATTGATCTCTGATGGGTTATATGTAATTTGTTTGTCCTTTTTCCTTGATGCCAATACAGTTCTTTTAGCTTCTTCTGTTTTAAGCTGCCAAGCTAGTATTTTGTACGTTTTTTGTCCTAGCTCATAATACTTCTGCTTTATTTTCATTATGTTCTTCTCCACCTTATACATTTGTAGTGTTTCGTATTTTATTTTTTTTGTCCGCCAATTCTCTTCTTTTTGTTGTATCTTCCCTTGTTGCTAATTCTTTTTCTGTACTTACTATTTCCTTTTCCAGCTGTTCTATTTCCTGATTGTAGTCCTTTTTCATCTTAGTTACATAACTTATCATCTGCCCTCTGATGAAGGCTTTCATTGCATCCCATAATACAAATTTGTCTTTCACTGATTCTGTATTAATTTCCAAGTACATTTTAATTTGGCACTCAATAAATTCTCTAAATTCCTGTCTTTTAAGTAGCATGGAGTTTAATCTTCATCTATATGTTCTTGGAGGGATGTCCTCCAGCTCTATTGTTAATAACAGGGGTGAGTGATCTGATAACAATCTATCTTTATATTCCATTTTCCTAACTCTCCCTTGGATATGGGCTGACAACAGGAACAGGTCAATCCTTGAGTATGTTTTATGTCTACTTGAATAATATGAGTATTCCTTCTCCTTTGGGTGTTGTCTCCTCCATATATCCAAAAGTTGCATTTCCTGCATTGATTTAACCATAAATTTGGCTACTTTGTTCTTTTTGCTAGTCTTTTGTCCAGTTTTATCCAATTTTGAATCCAAATTAAGGTTAAAGTCCCCTCCTATCAATATATTCCCCTGCGTATCTACAATCTTCAAAAAAATATCTTGCATAAGCTTTTGATCCTCTTCATAAGGTGCATATGTATTGAGCAAATTCCAGAGTTCTGAATATATCTGACACTTTATCATTACATATATCCCTGCTGGATCTATTATTTCCTCCTCTATTTTGATTGGTACATTTTTATTGATTAATATAGCTAAACCTCTGGCTTTTGAGTTATATGATGCTGCCATTACAGGCCCTACCCAGTCTCTCCTTAATTTATTGTGTTCCACTTCAGTTAGATACGTTTCCTGCACGAATGCTATATCTATTTTTTATTTTTTCAGTAAATTTAATAGCCTCTTCCTTTTGATTTGGTTATGTATTCCATTAATATTTATAGTCATATAGTTCAACATGGCCATCTCATACTTTGTTTACATCTCATTTCCACTTCCTCACCACCACCTTTCCCCTTTTCCCCATTTCCATTTCTCAGTTTTCTTTTTTTGAACTCACTGTATGACAACACTTCTAAAACACAAAATACTTCAACCACTCCCACATCTAAAATTCCCTTAACCCCAAGTGTCTCCCCCCTCTCTGAGTCACCCCTTGTCCCTTGCCGGGCAACCACAACTCCCCTCTCCATTCGGACTGTGAACCCGTTTGCAAGTGTCAACTGATTCTCTCCCACCCAACCCCCTCCAGAAAAGACTTTTATCTTCACATTACAACAAAGCTCTCCCTCTTTTCTTCTCTTTTACTTTTTATTTTTAATTTTTTTTAACCTCTCCTCTTTTTTCCCTCCCCTTCTCCCTTACTTCCCTTTTCTTCCCTCCTTTAGTTCTTACTTATACATTATTTTTACATCTTTATATGTAGTTTGTCGTTGTTCTTCGTTCTTGTTACATCTCTTCATCTCTCTTTCTGTCTTGCAGGCATTCTGCAAATCCTCGTGCTTTCTCCGGATCCAAGAACAGTCTGTTTTGATCCCCCAGGATAACTATTTTAAGCAGCGCTGGATATTTTAACATAAATTTAGAGCCTTTTTTCCATAGGATTAATTTTGCTGCGTTAAACTCCTTCCTTTCGGAGCTCAAAACTTATGTGTGGGTAGAAAAACTTTTTTTGACCTTTGTGCTCCATTGGCTTCTTGTCTTCTCTAATTTTATTCATTGCCTTCTCCAATATATTTTCTCTTGTCGTGTATCTCAGAAATTTTACTAAAACGGATCTTGGTTTTTGTTGTGACTGTGGTTTTGGGGCTAATGTTCTGTGTGCCCTTTCTATTTCCATTCCTTCCTGCATTTCTGGCATTGCCAGGACTTTTGGGATCATTCTTTTATAAATTCTTTTATATCTTTGCTTTCTTCATCTTCCTTAAGGCCCACTATCTTTATATTGTTTCGCCTACTATAGTTTTCCATTATATCCATCTTCTGAGCTAACAACTCCTGTGTTTCTTTAACTTTTTTGTCACTTTCTTCCAATTTTCTTTTTAAGTCGTTCACTTCCATTTCTACCACTATTACACGTTCTTCCACATTTTCTAATCTTTTCCCTACATTTGTTATGACAAACTCTATTCTACTCACTTTTTCTTCTGTACTTTTCATTTTTCTTTTCATTTCACTAAATTCTAGTGTCAACCATTCTTTTAATGCTTTCATTTGTTCTTGAAATTTAAAAAAATCTATGTACTGTCCATTCATTTTAAATCAGAGATGCAAAAAAAATTATTTAATCAAGTGTCGTGAGTCTGCAGAACTTGTTGCCACAGGTGGCTGTGAAAGCCAGGTTGTTGGATATACTTAAGGCAAGATTGACAGGTGTTTGATAGTCAGAGAATCAAGGGTTACAGAGAGAAAGTTGGGGAGTGGGGCTGAGTGGGAGGATGGATCAGCTCATGATTAGAATGGTGGAGCAGCCTTGATGGGCTAATGGGATTCAGTATGTCATAGACAACACTTGAAAACTTCTTCAGATGTACAGTGGAGAACATTCTGGCTTGTTGCATCACTGTCTGGTACGTGGGCTCCAATGCTCATGACAAGAAAAAAATCCAGAGAGTTGTTAACTCGGCCTGCGACATCACAGACACCAGCCTTCGCTCCATCGAGGACATCTACAAGAAACAGTTTCTTAAGAAAGCAGCCTCCTTCCTCAAGGACCCCCACAACCCAGGCCATGCCCTCTTCACTCTGCTACCATCAGGAAAAAGGTACAGGAGCCTCAAGACGAGCACTCAAAGCCACAAGGACAGCTTCTACCCCGCTGCCATCAGATTCCTGAATGAACAATGAATCACAGGCACTGCCTCACTAGGACTTTTTCTTGCACTATTTTTAAAATTTATTTTGTAAGGTGGTTTGCACTGTGATGCTGCCACAAAACAATGAATTTCATGACATGTTCATGATAATTGTGACCTTGTGATCGTGTAAAGGCTGCTGGAGCTGATGACCTCTTCTGAAAGGAAGTGGATGCAGACATTGTGGATGCACTCATTGAAACTGGTCAAATTCCATGGATTCTGGAGAGGACCGAGAGGATTGAAATGCTGAATATACAGTAGAACACTGCTGCTGAAGGAACGGAAGACAGGCAGCAGAAAAACATATGCTTAACATTTAGTATTGAGGAAATGCTTGAGGAATTAGTAGGGCATTCAGAAGTCATAAAACAATCAAGTGGACTCAACTTGGTTTCATGAAAGACAAATCATATTTGACCAATTTGCTAGAATTCTTTGGGACTATAACAAGCAGGATGGATAAAGTGGAATCAGTGTATTTTGACTTCCAAAAGGCATTCAAGCTGTCAGACAAAAAGATCACTGAACATGAGTGCACCCAACTGAGGACAATATATTGGCATTGTCAGGGAATCAGCTAACTAACAAAAAGACCAATTGATTATTTTCAGATTCACATTCAGAAACTAAAGGTATGCCTGTTGCTAGATGTCAGAAGGAAGCAGGCTCTTTCTGTGAGACGGTGAAACCGTTTTGGAATGGATTTAAGGAACCTTTAGAAGCTATTTTTAAATTGAAGCTTCCACTTGATCCTTTAGTATTTTTGTTGGGTTATATTAAAAGATTGAGTTTAGAGTTAAAATTAAATAAATTTCAAATTGCTTTTTTGAGACTGGCTTTAGCTGTGGCTAGAAAATGTTTGGCAATTACTTGGAAAAATGAGACTAACTTGAATATTCAGAGAAGGCATTTGGAACGAGATCTTGTATTCGATTGGAAAAAATAACATAATTTATGTAATAATAATTATTTTTTTGCTAAAATGGAGCCCGTGTTTGGATTATATGGGGTTGAATTATTAAATCCCCTTTCCACAGTGGTGTTCTGAACTATGGCAACTAATTGATGAGTTTTATGCTATATGATCTCCTCTTTCTTTCTTCTTTCTTTCTGGGGTAGATTAGAGGGGGTGGGGGGGGGGTGGTTGTAGGAGTTATTATTTACAAAACAAAATGATGTATTTATTTTGCTTTTCTAAGCTGTATCTATTATTGTATGTTTAATCATGATTTAATAAATAAAATTTACCAAAACAGAATCGTTGTTGAGGCCCCAATTATTTGTAGTATCTGTGAGTGACTTGGATGATGTGTCCGCATGTACTGTTGACGCTACAAGGTTAACAAGTTGTGAGAAGCACATAAAGGGGCCTTCAAAGAGTTCAAAGCTGAAAGTTCACATTTACTGTCAGAGTACATAAATGACATCACATACAACCTTGAGATTCTTTTTCCTGTGGGCGAGGCAGAATCGCCACTTATCAGTATCTGTAAACTGTATATAAGAAAAAGATATGTATACAAAAGGTAGAAATGTAAACAAAGATTGTAAATGAATTGACTGTGCAATATGGAAAAATTCAGTAATAATTGCAAAGTAAGTCCTTAAATTAAACTCTGATTGATTCAAGATTCTTTTATTGTCATGTATTAAAAGAGAAAGTGTAATATTTCAGAAAATTGCCTTTAGACTGCCAGAAGGCAGCCAAAGTGAGAAATGAAAGACCCTTCAGAGTCACTGAGGGTCAGTGGATATTTCCCTCCAGTGCACCCACACTCTCTCCAGCTCAACTATCGGCAACCCAGGCTCCAGATCCGATCCTCTGACATGATCAGGAAGCCTACAGCATTGGAGGCCCTTCAGGCATCCTTCTTGCCCTCAGCTCCTTCTTGAATTTCGGTTCTGATACCCGATTCCTCCGAGCCAATCTCCAGCAGCCCGCAACCTGATTGGGTCCCATGCCTTGAAGTTGCCAACTGCCCTCTGCCTGTGTATGTCCTTCACCTGCAGAGCGCCTCACTGGTCTGCCACTGTGGTCACCATCCTGTAGGGTCACCTCCTCTGCTTCTCATTCTCAATGGTGGGAATTCTCCCCATTTCTGGTACCCTGCTCCATTCTATTGCTCTCCCCTGGAGACTGTTGTCAGCTCAGACCCTGCAGACCCCACAAATCTTGGGCACAGATCCCGTGGTCACAAGATGTCACATAAAAACACTGTAAGCTCCTTTAACAGGCCTTTTAAAGCCTGTATGAAGCCACTAGTAGTTGCATTGGGCAGTAGAGCAGCACTATGTCTCCACTCCTTGCTCACCACCCCCTCCCCCACACCCCTCCCCATCCGCATCAGTGATAGTACTGCTGTTAGAGCATCTCCGACAGTGTCGCTATTTTTCTTTTAGTGTATTGTTTTGGTGGAGGGGTAACAACTCTTTTTGAATCTGGTGGTACGAATCTTGTGGTACCTACACCTCTTTCCTGATGACAGCAGTGAGACAGAGCATGACCTGGGTGGTGTGGATCCTAGATGATTGCTGCAGCTCTCCGACGGCAGCATTCTATGTAGATGTTATTGATGGTGGGGAGAATTTTGCCTGTGATGCCCTGGGCTGGGTCCACTACCTTTTTGCAGGACTTTCTGCTCAGCAATATTTAGTGCCCTCAAACCAGGCCATGATGCAGCCGGTCAGCACACATCCATAGAAGTTTGCCAAGGTTTCTGATGACATAACAAATCTTTGCAAACTCCTGAGGAAGTAGAGGCACTAACGTGCATTCTTCATGATGAGATTAGTATGTTGGGTCCAGGAAAGGTCCTCCAAGATAGTGGCCTCAGGAATATAAATTTTCTCACCCTCTCTACCGTTGATCCCTCCCAATGATCACTGGTTCGCATAGTGTTTTGGAAGAAAAATATGACAAAGCAAATTGTTACTTAAATAAGGTGTGATGACAAAATGTTGAGGGAAAGAAAATCTGGGATTCCTAGCATAAGAAACTCGATGGCTTGGCATATAGGTGTAGCAAGGAACTAGGAAGGCCATTGAGATGTTATATTTTAAGCAAGTACCGTATATACTTGTGTAATCATCAAATTTTTTTGGACCAATTTTTTGGGCCAAATTTGAGAGGTGTTAACTTTTACATGGGTCAATCTTTTGACCGCAGGAAGTAACTGCATTGTTCAAGGCATCGGGAGATTAGATGGCTGGGACCAGGTGGGTGAGTCTGTGTTGGGGACATCAGGGCTTGAATGGACAGGCAGCTTGGGCGAGGGTCTGCGGTCAGGCATCAGGAGGTCTGATGAGCAGGCGGATGGGGCAAAGATCAATGATCGGGACATCAGGAGCCCCAATGGATTGGCGATCAGGGGCTCTTGGGCTCAGATGCGCATGCAGTCAGAACCTTGTGGGAGAATGACCTTTAAACCATTAGAGCACACCCAAGTGGTCAAATAGCCAACTATTGTCCCCTCTTCCCATTTATTTTAAGCACCTCCTCCAGGATCTATTCTCTCAACTTTGACTAGTCAGTTGGTTCAGACCCCAAAACACTGATCCCAGCTGGTCAGATCGAGTCAATGGTCTCCTCTCCTTAGTGAAACTCCAGATCTGGCCTTGGTACATGTTAATTTTTTTCACTATGTTAATATGAATTTGCGGTTGTGGAGTTGGGAGGTGATGCGGAAATGGTAGATAACACCCCACTTCAATGACCATCTATCCTTCTGGCTTTGTCATGCCAGGATTTCAAGGGTTTGATGCTTTATTCAGCACTAGAAATTATAACCAATTAAAGTTAGTTATATTACCCTTCCCCTTTTTAGAGGGGCTACCTTCATCCTTTGAGTAACCTATTTTCAATTTTAAAACTGTGCACTTCCATCCTATCCTGTCTGCTCCAGCTGTCCTAAGACAACAAATGAAATCTTTAGAAACATCTTGACCACAATATAATCATGCTGCTATTCTCAAACAAGCACAAAGGTGAAAATGAATCTGCAGCACCCACTCAAAGTTACTACAGGAACCCAAAAGTGTTTCAGTTTTGGGTTTCACTTCCATGTAATGAGTGAGCCAGCCAGTCAACTGGATTCCTGCTATGAAAAGCCAAAAAGAAGCTGTCAGGTCCCACACAGAAAGTTATCACTGTGACACTTTGCAGTGATGGACTTCAAACAAAAGATCATACATTGGATGTTCAACATTTTAGGGGTTTTTGATAAGCTGCTTTGGAAAGCTCGCAGATTTGTTGCTGAATATGACAGAGAAAGTCACCCTCAATTTATTTTACGGTTGTGAATCATTCATTGGTCAGAAATACTGTAAAAAATAACCCAAAAATACATTCTGGCAAAGAATCATTAAAATAAGGGCAGTAAACAGATGGGGTGCTGACTTTTCCAAGTGGGCACATCATACCACCGGTGTACGGAATAGATGCTTCGTTGACAATGGCAGTTCCAGAAGGAGCCCCCTGTACTTGCTCTGCCATTCAGCACATCTTGACCTTGCATTTGTGCTTGGCAGTACAAAGTACAGATTGCACTGGGAGCTTGTGGTCTCCCACTCCACTGCTGCACTTGGTCCCAAGACCAGAGGCTGAGTTGAGTCACACTGAAATATTGGTCTCTCACCTCCTGGCCCACCATGGCTGGTGAACGCAGTACACCCCCATCCATTTAAATCAACAAATGAAAGGCAAAGGCTTTTTCCCCCCGTTATTTTAATTGATAGTTGTAATTTTCATCTATTTACATTAGTGGAATGTGTTTTTAACTTAAGTGATCACTTTTTAAAATGTTACATCTTTATAATCAGATTATCCTTTTCCCATTATTTTAAAATATCGTCGCCGCAGACCTTTGGAAACAGTTGAAATGATCTGAGATCAGATGTCAAAACATTCAGCTTTATCTACACACCCCGGAGTTATTTGTTTCATCTGATAAAAAAAAGTTAAAGAAACACAGGAGCTGTTAGCTCAGAAGATAGAGTCACTATCTCGGAGGATCTTTCCTGGAACCAACACACCAATGGCATCATGAAGAAAGCCTCTACTTCCTCAGGAGTTTGCGGAGGAGCTAGTGGAGTTGTTCAAGTGAACCGGTACGGACTTGAAGGGCCGACATGGCCTGTTTCTGTGCTGTAAACTGTTATATGGTTATATAGTTATGGTTATAATCAGGCAGTATCTCCTCTTCCACCCCCTGAAGCTTACCGGCCGCTGGCACACAGCTGAGGGACCACAGCTCAATGGGACCAACAGGGAAATAAACTACAGTATTACCGTGGGGATCGGGTGGGGTCGACAGAACGTGCGGGAGAGGCGATGAATAATCCAGCCATTGGATCATCATATTAATAGAAAGTGTGGCTTAAATCAAGGGGTGGGGCTGGAAATGTTGTGCTTTAAAGCTTTCATGGTTTCCCAGTTGCACAGGACTGTGAGTCACAAACACCTGTATTAGTTTAATTGAAGACTGATGAGTTGTTGTCAGATGGCAGATGTTAATGAAAGGACTGTTTTGCAGGCCAAGACCCCTGCGTTTTTTTGGAATCATTCATGCTGATGAAAAAATAAACTGACCAGCACTTCAAAACTCCACAGGAGCTGCTTAAGTAAGGCAGATTATGCACTTCCAACGAGTAACAAAAATAATTATTTGTTAATATTTATTTGGTTTATTTTTAAATTTTATTTTCACCAGTAAAATGGGTGTACAATATTACGATATTTATGTGGAATGTTAATGGCCAGTCCCAGCTGGGGGACACACAAAATACTATGTCAATAACTAAAATAAGTTCATGAAGAAAGGCGGGGGCCAAACTATAGGGACATACAGTTTATTGAAATTTCTGGATTCATTGGTAACTATGGCCGGCATTCAACATCTGTTAAACCAAAAAAAAAATGCCACAATTTGTGTTTAAATGGTCTTTCAGAATGCTTGGACCTCCCAAGCAATAACTTCTGAGGGGTACGCACTGCTAAAAGTGGGAAACGCAGCTGACTATTTGTGCACAGCAAACTCCCACAAACAGCAATGGGATTTGTTCAAGATAATCCATTTTAGTCTTTGATGTGCCGGCTTGTACACATTCAGTGTAAGATTAGTCAACCAACCGGTCTCGAAGGGTGGGAGTTTTATCTCAGCAAAGTCTCCACCTATTTTTGTCAAGGATAGAGTGGGGCTGTGGGTTCAGATTCTGATCAGTGTGAGACACAACCTTCAACAGACCTTGTTCACCAGTTTGTGACCACAGCAACAACATCCTGTGCAGATCTCCACTGTAGTGATGTTAACAAAGGGATAAATATTAATATATATTTTTCCCCCTTGTCCTCTTTCACATGATGCAATGGAATCTTTGATGTCATTGAGACAGTGCATACAGGGGTCTTAACTTATTGGGCTGGACCTAACTGGCCATTTGTTGAGGCCATCACACTCCAGTGTTGTTTGGACCTCCAGGTCAAAGGAAGTCCAAGATGACCTCCAGGTCAAAGGAAGTCCAAGATGACCTGGCAAATTGTAAACCCTGGCAAATTTCTATAGATATGTGGTGGAAAGTGAGCTGACTGGCTGCATCACAGTCTAGTATGGGGACACCAATGCCCCTGAGTGTAAAGCCCTGCAAAAAGTAGTGGACACACAGGTAAAATCCTCTCCACCATCAAGAACATCTACAGAGAACACTGCCGTCAGAGAGCTGCAGCAAACACCAAAGATCCACACATGCTCTGTCCTAGCTGATACCATCAGGAAAGAGGTGTAGGTGCCACAAGACTCACACCACTAGGTTCAGGAATAGCTGCTACCCCTCCACCATCAGACTCCTCAACAACAAACTCAATCTGGGGCTTATTTAAGGACCCACTTTTCCACTTTATTGATTTTTTTTCCTATCTCTGTATTGCACACAGTTTGTTTACATTATTTGTTTACATGTGTACATTGAGTCAATTTATTTTTGCACTGCCCATAAGTGATCATTCTGCCTCATCTGCAGGAAAAAAAATCTCAGGGCTGTATGTGATGTTATGCATGTATTCTGATAGTAAATATGAAATCTGAAAATCTGAAGTCTGAATCTGGTGACTGGACCTTATCAGATACCACTCACTGTCTGCTCTGGGTTAGCTCATTTGGCATCTGTACTTGCAACAGTGGTCTGAGCAAGCAAATGCTGGGCAATGGGAGTTGTACATCCAGACAGTAGGCTGGAATCAACACAGTCCCATCTTATATCCCATCCAAAAAACCGTACCTCCATCAGGGCAGCCTATCTTCACCGCTACTGCAGCCTGAAGTCCTTTGGCTGGTCCTTCAGCTGCCACTCCCCCCCCCCCCAACCCAATTCAGGTCTAATGCTGCGCAAACTGAACCATGAATGCTAAACAGTTCTTGAATCTACATAGCGAGGGCAAACCTGCACTGAAATTCTTCTGGTAGAACCTTACACCTTTTTGACCGAAGAAGTACTCATTAAACCACACCCTTGACAGCACAGATCCAGAAGGGGGCAGGAAACCTTCCACTGTTCCCTCCTCCAGGAACTTGGAATTCACAGCAGTTGGCTCCACTCAACTGCTGGAAGTCATAAGACTGCTTGTAGCGGGCTCCAAGAGTAAAATTCACCGCCCTCCCCAGTTTGTGCTCCATTGCTTCAGGCCCTCTGGTGAACTATAAAGTGGCAAGAAAACAGTCTATTTGTTTTCAAGGATTCTGTAAAAACCTGGATAGAGACTAGAGAGAATGTTACTCAACTCTTGTTACGCAGCCAACAAGACTAGTTCACATTGGCTTTATTTCATTTGGAGTCAAATCTTAATAAAACAATTTGTCTCTGTCCACATCAGGCCCACTATTCCAAAGTTAATATGAAGTAACTATTTAATTTAGAGAAACAGCTCATAACTCACCCTTCCGGCTCTTGAGCCCATGTCACCTAAATACACACTTGTGACCAATTAATGTACTACCCTTATGTCTTTGGAATGTGGGAGGAAACCTGAGCACTGAGAAGAAACCCACACAGACACGGGAAGAACATACTGTGATAGTACAGATCTATCACCAATGTATATAATGTATATAATTACAGTATCTAGACTGTGCTTATAGCGATTGGCTGAGAGCTTAGCCAAGCCTACTGTCTGGGCCTTAAAGGGTTGTGTCCCTAGCCAGGTCGGATCATTCCGGACTGGTCGGCCACCTGCGAAGAGCTCCTGTCTTTTGCTAATAAAAGCCTTGGTTTGGATCAACAAGTCTTTGATTCTTTCGACGAGCTCTACACATACAAACTCCAAACAGACTGCTCAGATTCAAACCTGGGTCGCTGACTCTGTAACAACTTTGCATGAACCACTACACTAACCGTGCAAAATATTTAAAATTTTACAAGTCTTCTGTAGTAAAATATCTGCCACCATTTTGTTTCTTGGCATGCACAGTATTCAGTAGCAATCTTGATGATAGTCTTGTTGAAAATGATGTTAAATCAGCTCGAGAAGATTATACAGAGATAGAACTACAGCCTTAGCACTGAAGTCACTGACCTGCTACTAATATCATGGAGAAAGATGCTGAGCCGAAACATGTCTACTGCTTGCATTGGTTCAGAAGGGAGTCACCAATGAGATTTCTCCTGTGGGTCAGCGTTCTCCAGTCTTCCCAACCCACGATTCACCAGGAGGACATGTGGCCATGCTGGAAGTCAAGGGCTGTCTCTGAAAGTCTGACCTGCCACACTGCAGCTGTATCAGCACCAAGCCCAGGGACAGGGCACAAACATCAAGCTGACAATAATGAATACACTTTACATCTACTCCTAGGTTTTATGCAACCATGGCTAATGCATCTCATGGGACACATTCAATTAAATAACCTCACTGAGCTAGATGGAAAAGGTAGACAATTCAGCTTTTTCCCCTTCATTTTAATGAAAGTTGCTCTTTTAATTCTCTTATCAATTAAATGTTTTTTTAATTCAATAAAAATACAAAAATCAAATCTATTTTAGCAGTTGTTAATTTTTTTATTGAATTCAGAAACAGTGGGAAAGTCCTTTGATGTTACTGTCATCAGGCCAACATAGCAGTGTAGGGTCTGCCATGTCAACCAGATCTCAAGTTCAACCAGACTCACTACATTGGGAGGAATGGAGGGCACCAGACGGGCCAAGCACATTCTGCTCCATTGTTGATATACCTGAAGGACTCTAATACTTCAGCTGGGTTTCAGTTGACTAGACTATGTTGTTTGCTATAGTTTTGGTATGTGTTCCACAGTGACAAGACAAGATTCCCAGTTTTAACCTGGGATATGGAGAGCGAGTAGACAATCACATTCTTCTGCTCCTTCAGTCCTTATTAGAACTTATTATTTGCAAAGCCACCCCCAATCGATGCCTTTCCACTCAGGCCAGTTCCTTCTTCTCCCTCCCCAATCTGGAAGTTGACCAACCTCAGTCAGAGTGATGACAGCCAAGGAGTAGAGCCTACAAATGGTAATTAGGTCTTGCTACTAAATGTGGCAGAGCCTGATGAAAGCCACAAAACTCAACATGGCCCATTGTCTCCCTTCGTCTCAACTGCACCATCATTACTATCAGGCCAAGGTCACTGAACAATTTGAAGGAAGCCGAGCTTCAGGTCTGGTTGGTTAATCAAGAAGATCCTCTTGCTCAATATGGACTCTGGAGAAGCAAGTAAACACCATTTCTGAATAATTTAAAGAATGTAACTCTTGTAAACAGACATTTCAACATCTTGCAAATTTGGTATAGAATTATGAACAGGAATCCTGTCTAAGATGAAGAATTAATCTAACCAGACAAACATTTTTCTTTCTCTATTTCTGAACTGCTTCTATTAATGATTTTCAATAGCAATAGGCCTGATATTAACCAGACCATAAAGGGGTTTGAATTTGTGGATAGAGAACGTGGAGGATGGGTTTCCTGAATTTCCTGCTGATATTATCTGAAGGCAGCTTTTCAACCTTTTTCTGCACATTTCCCGCTTGTTTCCAAATGACCAATGGCTCGATAAGTAAAAGATTGCAGGAGAGAAGTGAGGAATCAGAATCGGACAGATTTAATTGAAATTCAATATTTTCCATCGTAATATTCAGACTCATAAACCAAATTTCAGTGGAAAATATCCGTTGCTATTCCACGATCCTGATTTCTTAACCTGAAATCATGTTTTTTGCAGTGTGTTTTCCATGACTAGACTGAATTTAAATTGTGCCAAGGTTTGTGGTTGGATGTCCTGATTATGCTGAAAAGAGTCTTCAGATCAATTAATTGTGAGTTTCAAAGTTGTGCAGAGGACCACAGTTTGCCTCTTCCAACATGTTAACTTCCATTCATGAATTTCACTGCATTTCTGGAAGCAGAATCAAAGGAACCATCACAAAATATCATTAGTCCGTGCGTGAGTTCCAAACTTGAAATGAGGTTTCTGCAGTGTATAAATTCTGTGAGCAGCAAAGACCATTATTACCTAACTTAGTTTCACCGGTCTTCACAAGATAAATAGAAAAATATTGAACATCCATCTAGAAGCAAGATCACACTAACTTCAGTAGCTGAACTGAAGAAAATAGGCAGTATTTACATGGAGTATACACACGTTTAGAGGCCAGGTTCAGAGCACCTCATTCACTGAAGCATATGAAAAGAAAAGCAACCAACTGCCACTATATACAGTAAAACTCCTGGTATCCAGAATTTAAGCAACTGGTAGCATCAAAGCAACCGGCAAAAAAAACCCCAAAGAAAATCAATTTTTATAAATTAATATAAAAAGAATAAAATAATAGGTAAAAAATTAGAGTTTAAAATTATAAAAGTAAATGTTATCTGAAGTAACACAAATCTTTGGTGACGATGGGAGTAAATGTCCAGCCAGAGAAGTGCCTTGATTGTACTTTGCTCATAGCAGCTGTTTGAATAAAGTTGTGTGAAACAGAAATAGTGTCGCCCAAGATGAAGAGCTGATTGATACCACTCACCCCTGTGGTTACTTTTTTAAAGTGTCTCCTTATTCCTGTTTAGTAAGAATCCCCCAAATCAGAAGCTTTATCTATAAACTTGGGGGAAGGGGTGGGGGGGGGGGTTAATAAGTTAAACGTTATTGTTTAACTTTCGGGTAGCTCCATGGAGGGGGAGGAACCTTCAGGTGCAGTGACGGTTAAATGTTTTCACAGAATATGACTGAAAATAAAGTAAAAAGCTATAAGGTTTATATATTTATGTAAGTGGAATTTGTTCAATGTAAGTACAGCATAGTATTTTTGTCTTTTAAAGTGCTTATTTTTAATGCAGGAGTATTAGACATTGCAAGAGTAAGTATCAAGCCAATGGAAAATACACTTCTCCAGCATTTACCAATCCCCATAGATGCTGGATACAATGGGTTTTACTGTAACACTGACAAAACTGGTTTCTGACAAAAAGGATATATAGCAAGATAACAGAATTTACAAAACTCAGAAGCCAATTCCCAATGGAGAAAACATCAATGATGAAATTCAACATTACTTTGTCTGTCCGAGGACAAAGAGTCCTAGAACAAGACCTCCAACCCACCACAAAACCCATGGTCTACTGGAGAGGAGTAGCCCCTTGTACACATCTGAGCTAATGGTGAGATCAGTAGTTTGGGCAGGGGTTCTGCGCTATGGGGATTGAAGGGGGTTGCAGGTAATTGTATCCATGGCTGCACTGTAAAGACCTAGTTGTCCCAGAACAGCTCAACAGGGCATCTGGATGTAATTGCCTTCCCAATGTTCCATAAGGATTGTTGCAAGATGAACTTCAACTTATGCAGAACTGTCTCTCGTGGATAGCCTACGATTTTCATAAACATAAATAAATGTCGCCTCATTGCTAAGATCATTAAGTGTATCACTGTGCATGAGTGCTAATCTTAAGCCTGAATTGTAAGAGCTTTGTGTGAAAGGCAACACAGGTGGGGAAAGCTCATACTGACATAATGGAGTGGATCCATCACAAGTACATCTATTTAGAGCAGTGAAGTGTTCAAGTGCAAAATGAGAGTATGAAGCATGACTGTACAAGATTAGGCCATGACTGCATGCCAGAATAATGCAACCAAGCACTCTCTTTACATTAAGGCAATGCTCATAACAGTGGCTTGTACAATATTGATGAGCAGTAGGAAGAGCCTTACAGGGAGGCTGAAGAAATAGAGAGGTTGATGTTCTCATCCTACTCCAGTAGAAGAAGATTTTTCTGAAACTGTAGCAGAGATAGCAAAAACAATGCACATGTAATGCACTATTAAGCCAAGTATAAGAGTGCACTTTGAGGGGCCGGACTGATTTGAATCCATGTCTGGATAATATCACCGAAAATACAAGTTGCTCATAGATCAGGTTGCACCAAATGGGGCCAAGGAGTAGTTGTATATAAAGATCTATTAAGTAGAATAGTGAACAAACTTAATTCAAAAAGAGTTGGGTATTGTTAATCTGAGAAGAGTAATTCATAGCTTTGTCTTTTGACTTAGAAAAGGCAAGGATCTAGTTAGCAAATGCAGACTTAATGATTTTAAACTTGTGGACTAGCCCTATCTATTTCCATAACTATTTTAAAGCTAAATATGGTCATTGGTCTCACATGACTTCCCGCAGGGCAGGAAACAGCGGGCGTTGGTGGGAACGCTGGCCATTCGGAGGTTGTTACTGCGACAACGTCACTCCCGTCATCAGAGGCAGGGAGTGAATATAAACAGAACTGGCAGTGCAATGAATCAGTCTTCAACCACAGCCTGACTGTGTGTGTGTGATCCTTACTCCACACTTGGCATCGCATGCACATTTAAATCAAATGGGAAAAGGTTTGCCACGTACTCTGCTGGCTCTTGCTCCCTTACACTGAGACAATCAGGCCATGTGCATCCAGGTAGGAATAGATGCCATACAATGATGAAGAATTAATTTAGTGAAGACAATTTTTTGTCTGGATTAAGGAACAAAGTAGAGACACGTTGTAGACTACGGATGCTGGAATCTGTACAATCTTCTGATGGATGGAGCAGCATCAGAATGGTCGACCCTCTGAGTTCCTCCGGCAGATTATGTTTAGCTGAAATAGTACCCAAAACTGCTCTACTTTTGTGTATTGCACTCGGTCCCGGCATGTGCAGGCTTTCTCGTTCGCCTCCATGTAACTCAACTAACCCGATCAGGATTGTTGAAGCAATATACAACGTGCTGGAGGAAGTTGATGTGCCACGCAGCATGCAGGGGAAGAAATAGGCAGTTTATGTTTTAGATCGGAGCCCTTCATCAGAAAAGGCATTGTTGAAATCTGTACAATTGTAATTGCACCTCTCCGCACCACCCCCCCCAACCCCCACTCTGGTCCAACACTACCGAAAAATCAGTGCGGCCCACCATTCAACCACTAATTCATCATCTGGTATGTGTCGTGGCACCTTTTTTATGTGCTCGCTACCCCTAACTTTGCCCTGTCCTCAAGTTTCTTGCATTATTTCCAAAAAAAATCCAGAGACAGATGCTACATTAAGAAAAAAAAGACAAATTATATTTTATTTTCATTTACATGAGGAAAACAATATATATATAAAGATCCCAGTCAGATTTCCAGAATGAAATAAGTTATTATAAAATGGCAGCAATTGCATTTCCACCAAAAACAATTGATTTTTGGATATGCATTGTGGAACAAAGCATACTTAGGCAACATTCTCCAACCCTGACATCCCAAAGGTTATTACATATTGTGCATAGTTGCCAGAAATGATTGAGCGTGACAAGAATTGTAACAATATTGGCTATCATTTCTTTTCCCAGACTGGCAATGATCCATCCTATTTGTATTTTCATTTCTTTTACATCTCAGCAACATTAGCATCACGGGAGACAAATATAACGAAAGTCTTTTGAAGGTTAATAAATAAACAATTCAGCATTACATGTCCATGGTAAAGATGATTTCTCTATCAGTCATCCAGAGTGATCATAAATATTGACTCAGCTTGATATCCCACCCACCACCCTCCATTTTTTTAAAATCTCTGGGTGTGGACAGTATGCACAACTTGCCCTGCTGGGCACATCTTCCTGGACTGTATTTCACTGCTTCTATATTCTTCTGCCTATGTTCTCACCCTCTAACTGCATCCATTTACTCATTGACCACATAACCTTGTTTATCCTGGTTTTAACCTTTCAGAGCCATTCCTTCCTCCCTTGCCCTCAGTGCAGCATAACTTACTTCATTTCTGTCCTCCTCAGATCTTCAACATGAAACATTGATTCTGTTGCTCAATGTAGCCTGAGTATATTCAGCATTTTCTATCTTTATTTTAGATTAGTGGTTCTCAAGCTTTCTCTTTCCATTCACATACCACTTGAAGTATTCCCTATGCTATAAATGCTCTGTGATTAGTAAGGGATTGCTTTAGGTGGGATGAGGATGGAAAGAAAAAGGTTAAAAACCACTGTTTTAATCATATCTAATTGACTCGTTATGTGCACGGTTTCATAACTCCAAAGGAAATGGGCCAATGGCAATTTTTCTCAAGCAAAATATTTCAGTAACAATTGGGTCTAGAGCAGTGACTCTCAACCTTCCCTTTCCACTTACATCTCTTACTAATCACAGAGCACCTGATGGCATAGGGATTACTTAAAGTGGTATGTGAGTCGAAAGAAAAAGGTTGAGAGCCACTAGTTTAGATTTCCAGCATTTGCAGTTTTTTTTCCTGATTTTCTAACATTAAACAACCTTGAAGTAGTGTTTTTGAAATTGTTGTTTATTGGATTCAATAACCTGAACAGAAATTACTGCTGGAATGCTTGTTTTGGCAAACATTGGTGAATTATGTAAGATAAATCCAAACTTCACTTTTAATTTAGTGCAGTTTGTTTGAGAAAGAACCAAATATGCCTCTTGTATGATTCAGTTGTACAATTCATCCACTTTGCAAAGCTCTAATCTCAGCACAAGAGAAAAGTGATATGTTTCTGTGACCAAAAAAAATGGCTTCTCTGTAAACATTCAGCTGAATTTAATTTTTTGTCAGTAATGTTATGGTCATATATATCCGAATGCCACAATTCTGAAATCATTGTGGGGACCTGAAATCACTCCTTGTCAGCTGAGTAGTCCAGACAGGCAGACCTTTGTTGAAGCAAGGAGTTACTCTTCAAAAAGCAAATTTCTATAAGATCCAGCATCTCAATACAACTGTTAACTGAAATTTCTGACTAATAAGTGTGGTAAACAATGTATACTGAGTGATCATCTAGGAGAGAACTTCAGATTGTAAACAAGACAAGAGGTGTGGGTGTAGGGGGCAGGGCAATATTAGGGAGCCTAATCTTTTGTTCAGGTCTGGAATGTTACTGATAACAAATGATGTGACAGTTGAGTTTAGAGCTCTAAGATAATCAATGACAGTTGTTGTGAAAGGGATGGCAAGAGCATAGAGACATAGCCACAGATAGTGTCAGAATGGAAGGGAGGTTGATGAATAGAGAGTGGGAGAGATAATGGGAGGGTGATGATCTCGAAGGGGTGAAGCAGGCAGTGCCAGTAAGGGGCTGGGAGGTTGGAGGAGTCTTCACATCTGGGATACAACTAACATGCTTTGAAACACAATTAGAAAACAGTGTCAAGCCCTCCAATTGGTCAGTGGAATGTGTGGAGCCTTTCAGCTGGCAATCCACTTTGACCCTAATTCTGCTTCAGGATAGACAACAATTTGGCAAGGACCAATCACCCACTGGAGGCTGGGATTACTCATGTTGGGTACGGAATTGAAAAATATGGGGCGAGAAATTTCTGAGTAGCCTTAGCCAAATTCTCCAGGTAACTCGAAAAAGGCGATGGAGATGCAAGGAGAGAGTGGAGAATGAGTTCCAATCAACTGGTTTTCTGAAATCCATTCAGTCTGGACATTTTCAGGATGATTTCTGGCACCCCCACAGGTTCATTTCTTTCTTTCAGTAGTTTTGTGTTTTTTGTGGGCTTTACACTTGGGACAAAAGAGGTGAATTAGGCAGAACATCCAGTGGATGAAGCATTCACAAGCCACACTTCTGCTGACATTAGCACAGTGGCTGGAGCCAAACAGAAGAATGTCACAGTGAAAGAAAGGAGCCCTTGGCCCAACAGAATCAAATTTTGTCACAAATTCGGTCCCCCATGAATGAAAACTGTAAATCTGAAATAAAAAGCAGAAATTGCTGGAAGTACTCAGCAGGACAGCAGACATCCAGGAAAAGAGAAACCGATGCTTCGGGACTCAGGCCAGGAATGATTACAACGTCTCTTTCCCCTGAGCTGCTGAATGGTTCCAATGTTTTCTGATCTTATTTCAGTTCCATCTTCCCTAGCAGCACGATTCTGGCTTAAGAAATCTCACTGAGCACCACTGGGAAACCTATAGATAGCCCAAGACGAATAAAGGACTCACTCAGTTCCACTGTCAGGGCTGTTCTCAAGTGAGATTCAGGCTGCGTGGACACAATGGGACTGCAATTCTTGCAAAGCCAAGCAGCTTTACAGCAATTCAATATTTGTAATCATCAGACATAATGTGGGTTAATGGAGTAAATGTGTCATATTTGGAATAATAAAGTGGTCGTAATTCTTCTTGATATTTTGCTGTCTGCTCATCACACTCTGAACACCAAAATAATTATTTCTCATTTCTGCTTCTTAAAGATGGTCAATTATTTCAGACTATTTTCAAATAGGCTGATTAAAGAGATAGGTTCTGCATTAACTAGAGTTATTTTCATCAATTTGATTAATTATTTTTAAATTGATTCAGAAACTTTAAAAAAAAAGTTTCGAGTGAGAGAGAAATATAGAGAGAAATAGGAAGCCGACCCAATGGGCCTTCAAGTCCATGCCAAATGGCAACCCCACCCCCCCACCCCCCACCCCCCCCCCCCCCCGCCACCACCCTCAGGTTCTGTCATTTCTTGCAGAAGTTTTGGGTTATTGAAGCATTTCAGAATGTCGCACACACATATGGTGTTTGAAGTAAACGTCTGAAGGAAAGGATACGAGTGGCACTGGAGGATGTGCCACTGGAAGTGGAACCTTTATTTGAATCTTGTCAAAACATAGGGGATAAAAATAATTGATTTGCAATGTTTTGTAAATGAAACCTTTAGGAGGTCCAAATCCAATTCTCAGGCACAGCACTCCTTGCAATTCAACACTAAATGCCAGACATTGCTAAAGGTTTGTCAGCATGACCAAAGGTGGGCTGACAGAAAGTCAATGTGAGGACAGAGTAATGGTGCACGATTAGGTGGTGCGTTTTCACTGAACTGAGAAATGTTACTCCCTCATATCTGGTACACAATAATGTGAAATATGTAAATCCCCAGAAACACCTCTGTGAAGCCAGTAGAAGAATCCCCTGATAAAGCAAAGGCAGCAATTTCACCTACAATCGTCACAGAGCTGCTCAGATAAGCTCCAGAGAGTCAGTAAAAGGTAGTTTGCTATCAATTAGAAAACATTCTGACAGGGGAAGCACATAGACCAATAGCATTGTAATTTTTACAAACTTAACTTATTTTCATGCATTGTATAAAGATGTTTTCATCTTGACATTGATCAGATGCATAACATAAAATTCAACACATCATCCGTCTGGGGGAAGAAAAGACTGAATTTCATGCCTTTTTGCTCATGGTTAGTTAGACACAAGTTCCTTCATATGGGTTGCATATTTTGTTATTTCCATTGTAAACATTTAGGATTCATAAGATCAAGTTAATTATTTAGTGTCATTTCATTCCACCTTACATCTTCTGGTGCTCCCATAATTTCTTAGCTCCTTACTGTTAAAAAAAATGTGACCATTAACCCATTGTGAACCAATGAAAAACAGGAAGGCACTGTCTACATGTCCTCAGCACTCAGAGGTGCCAGGATTTCTCTGGGAGTTTAAACAAAACCTTTCACTATTAGACATATAAGAATAATAAAGGATTCAGATCCAAAACGTTGACTGACCATTTCTACCCATTCGTTCCTCCTTTGTCTGCTCAAGATTCCAGCATCTGCAGCTTTTGTATTGCACTATTAGATTGCTGGGTACTTCAAAAGCTCAGCAGAAGATTATTTTTGTTGCATTTCTATATCCTCAAGCTATTCCAAAGTACCATTCCACTCATAAAGTACTTGTGAAGTACTGTAATAGCACTGACTTAAAACAGCTTACCAACAAATAAAGAATGCACTCACTCGTTCCTTCCAGCACATCATGAAAACGACTTTCTTGATTAAACTCTAGACACAACAATGCATTCCTTTTCTTTCCAAACACTGCCCAGCCAAACCCCTCTGACCTTGTTATTGGATCACTGGTACATGAGTGATGTGATCATCTGTTCCTCCTGCATTCGTTTTCTTGTCAATTTTGGAAAAACTTGGAATAAACTCAGCACAGTGTGAATGGTACATAGATCCTTGGGGAGCTTGGTTAAAAAAAGGGTTGGATGATATCCATCAGAGCTCACAATTGAATTCCAGTTCAGTCAGGAAAGTCACAGAAGTAATTGGTTTGGTTAGAACCTGTTGCCTTCCAAGCTCTACCAGACCAGTCATGGTTTTCCATTGGATTGAGAGAAAAACATCTCGCTGACCTTGACTTCCTTCCTCCATTCTGTAAAATTATACATGAACACCCCTGCCTTTGATCATTATTGCAGAAATCTGGAGATCTAATTCTTCCAATTGCCTCCAGGGTCATGTTCCGGCTTCACACCTCAACTCAATTGGAGTTCTGCTTCCCATATCCTCTCTCACTATACTTTCAGACTCACTTTGTTTCCTCGTCTGCCGATACCTCATTTGTAACATTTGTAAAAGTCTTCCAATCTCTTCAAGTGCTCTGCCACATTTATCTTTGTAACTGTCGCCAAACCAATCTACAGAGATCTCAACAGTCCTTCCTCATCTAAGCTTAATCACTCCATGATTGTTATTTTCTTTTAAATGCCCCTGAAATATGAGAGGCAGTTAAGTGACTCTTAGACAGGCACATGAATGAAAGAAAAATAGAGGGTTATGAAGGTATTGTTTTATTTTAGTAGGAATATACAAGTCGGCACAGCGTTAAGGGCCAAAGGGTGCTGTAGTGCTCTATATTCTATGCTCTATGGATTTGTACCTTCAGCTTTCTGCACAAGAAGATGTCAAATTCCTACCCTAAAGCTCTTCCCCTGTGTGGTGAATGTCTGTCAAGCTGCCTGTCTCCCCTCTGGTGAGCCTTGCTATACTAACATTGGCTGTGCATTATCTCTACTGTTAAGGATACTCCCCTTGGGTATAACTGCGCATGCACCTATTGTACCATGAGTTTCTGCTAATAAAAGCCATGATTATTGTTTGACCACATTGTGTCTACTTTGTCTACTTTATCAACTGGCACTTCAATTTTATTTGCAGAAATGGATGCAGCTCTCAAGCCAGAGTGGCTGATAATCGACCAGTCGGCCCCGAGGGCCAGAAAAATTTTCAACCACTGGATTGCTTGTTTCAATTACTACATGGCTCGAAACAACGTGGTCAATGAGGTGATACAGTAAGGCCACCTGAACTCTCTGCTGGGTGAAGTCCCTTTTGCCTTAACGCAGGGGTGTCAAACTCAAATTCACGGAGGGCCAAAATTAAAAACTTGGACTAAGTCGAGGGCCGAACTAAATATTTATTGAAAATTTTCAACAACATCTGCATGTTTTCTCTTCTTTCAACATATGTAATGTTAAACTTTAGGATATAACTTTAGGAGGATAATGTTACAGGTCAGGAGTAGGTAGCTCAAGTTCACCCTTTGCTTGACCTGAGGGAAACCTAGTTGGTCCCTGTGGAGATGTAGTCAGCATTCACTGGCTGTGTCCATTTTGGCCTGCATCAGGACTCAGCATTTCCTGCTCACTCCTCAGGCTCTAGGCCTCTATTCACCCTTGACCCACCATCCCACTACCTGACCAGTCCTTTACCCAACCTCTACTCACCCCTCACTCCACTCGCTCTGCCTCTACCCACCCCATCCTATACATGCCCCTCTACTGCCTCTCCCCTCAACCTGTTCCTCCCTCTACCCGTCTCTCACCCTCTAATCACCCCTCCCCACTCGCCCTGCCCCTCCCCTTTTACTTCTTCCCTATCCACCCCTCCTTCTACTCATCCCTCCCTCTAACTGCCCCTCGCACCACCATAACTTCCCCTGCCCATTACTCCTCACCTACACCCTCTGCCCACCCCTGCTTACCCACCCACTCAGGCCCAGCGCGCTGCTGATCAGCCTTTGCTGACAGCCACCATCTCTCTCTTCACGTGCAGGGCCGAACCAGCCGTCCCTGGGGTCCGCGCGGGTGCATGCGCTGAAGGCCGTGGCGACCGGGAGAAGTGCGCTCGCGCTGTGGAAGGGCCGTCCGGTGCCAGTCGCGCGGGGCTCGCGCTGCCCGGGGGCCGTGCGCAGCCTGCCATGCCCGTCGCGCTGACAGGAAATCACAGGCGCTCGCCCATCCGCCGCACCGCTCGACAGGTGGGAGAAGTGACTGGTTGTGCGAGGAGCCTTCCAACTGGCTTGCTGGCTGATGACATCGACAGACTTCTCGTGTTACAATTTCTCGTGTTACAATGGGGAAGGATGTGCAATGAAGGGGGAGGATGGTGGGGGTGACATTACCATAAAACAGCATCGGCTCTCGCTGCAGGGTGGGCCACCTCTAATACATTTTTGAAATGATCTTGCGGGCCAAATATAATTATATTGCGGGCCAAATTTGGCCCGCGGGCCAGAGTTTGACATGTGTGCCTTAACGCAAGGAGCTACCACTCTGGCTATAGCCTGGGAACGTCTGACTGCTTATTATGCAGTGCCACGGAATGTGGTGCTTGCTCGACACCAGTTGCTGACTAGACGCCAGAAACCCAGGGAAAGTGATGCTGCGTATGCACTGGCCCTCGATTCGCTGGCAAATGAACGTGATGTTAGGGCAGTCAATGTGCAACAACACCGCAATGCCTTGAAGCTGAATGCTTTTGTCAACAGGATTGACTCCAGTTACATCCGAAAGAGGCTGCTGGAGACGGAGCCCTTAACCTATGACTGGGCAGTCACTCCAGCCAAAACACTGAGAAATGCCATGCGGTCCAGTGAAATGCTAGAAACTGAAAAGGAAATATCCAGGAGTGCTGGAACCCCGAAGGAAAGAAAAGGGTGAACTCCTGAAAAATGCTACTTCTGTGGCACCCCAGACAGAAGTGCCTGCCTCAATTTGCTACCTGCAGCTATTGTGGGAAACTCGGCCACTTCGCTAAAGCGTGTAAGGCGAAAAGTACTCCTAATGATAAGAAGAAGAGAAGCAACAAGAAAATGCATCCTGGAGCTGCAGGAATGGAAGACAACTGTGAAAAGAGGAATCTTTAGATGAGCAAGCTGAATCGACTTCAATTGATGGTGAGGTGAGATCCCCTGTGATAGCTCAATTGACTCCAAAGCTTGGGGGATGTTATGGACTGGAACTGTTGACTATGAAGGGGAAGGTGAATGGTGAGACTCTTGATTGTCTAATAGACTTGGGGAGTACTGACAGCTACATCCACGAGAGAGTTGCCAGAGCCTTAAATTTGCGGAGATATCCAGCAAACCGAAAGATATCGATGGCTTGTAGTGAACTTACAAAATCTATACGGGACAAGTGTAAAGTTACTTTAAATTTGCAGGGACATTGCCTTGCTGATGTGTGGCTCTTTATTATGCCGGACTTCTGCATCCCTGTGTTACTGGGGTTAGATATTCAATCTCAGATGAACAGTGTAGTGTTAAAGTTCGGTGGGCCACTACACACACTTACCATCCCCCTCTAGTTACTGCGGTCTGTCTGCATTAAAGATCAAAACTCCTTCCCTTTTCAGTGATTTATCCCCTGAGTGTCAGCCGATTGCCACTAAGAGCCATTCTTACAGCAAAGAGGATCCTCTTTATCAAAGTTTATCAAAGCGGAGACCCAGAGACTGCTTAAAGAAGGAATAATTGAACCTAGTAAGAGTCCGTGGTGGGCCCAAGTGGTAGTCATGAAAATCACACTAAGAGACGACTGGCTATTGAATACAGCCAGACAATAAACCGTTACACGTACCTGGATGCCTACCCCCTGCCATCCATCAATGAAATGATTAATCAGATAGTGGAGTACACTTTGTATTGCGCTATCGACCTCAAAGCAGCTTATCACCAAATCCTCATTAAGAAAAGGGAATGATCCAAAACGGCTTTTGAGGCTAATTGGGGGTTATACCAGTTTAAAAGGGTACCTTTTGGGGTCACTAATGGTGTGTCTGTGTTTCAGAGGGAAATGGATAAGATTGTTAGGATGTATGAGTTACAGGGTACATTTCCCTATCTGGATAATGTCACTATCTGTGGGAAAACACAGGCTGAGCACGACAACAACTTAAAGAAATTTTTAGCAACGGCTAAAGAACTTAACCTTACATTTAATGAGGGCAAATGTATGTTCAACACAACAGAGCTACCCATTCTGGGCTACATTGTCTGCAAGGGCAAAATCAGCCCTGACCCGGAAAGAATGGCCCCCTTAAGAAGTTACCACCCCCAGTCTCAGCAAAAGCCCTTAAAAAGTGTATGGGATTCTTTTCCTACTACTGCAAATGGGTTCAGGACTACGCCACGAAGACACACCCTCTGTTTGACCCTAAATCTTTTCCTCTCTCTCCAATGGCCTTGAAGGCTTTCGAGAGAATTAAAGCTGATATTGCCAAAGCTGCACTCTCGTCCATTGACGAGGATGTCCCATTCCAAGTGGAAACCGATGCCTCAGATTGTGCCTTGGCAGGAACCCTTAATCAAAAGGGCAGACCTGTGGCATTCTTCTCCTGCACGTTATGCTGACCTGAACTTAAACATCCTGCCATTGAAAAAGAAGCCCAGGCTATTATTGAAGCTGTTCGCTACTGGAGACATTTTCTGGCCGGCAGAAAATTTACTCTTGTCACTGATCAGAAATCTGTAGCCTATATGTTCAGTACTAAACACAAAAGTATAATCAAGAACAATAAGATGGCACATTGGCGAATGGAACTCTCAACATAATTAAGAGATCCAGTACAGACCGGGCAGGTTAAATGATCCCTCCTGACGCATTGTCACGATCTGCTGCTGGTGCTCAGTTGGAGGGGTTAAAAGAGATCCATAGCAGATTGTGCCACCCAGGAGTCACGAGGTTCTTCCACTCTCTAAGGGCTAACAACCTTCCTTACTCTCTGGAAAATGTCAGGAAACTGACTAAAAGCTGTCCTGTTTGCACAGAATGCAAACTACAATACTTCAAAGCTCCAGAGGCCACTCTCATTGAAGCAACCCAACCTTTTGAGAGGATTAGTTTAGATTTTAAAGGACAGTTACCTTCCAACAACAAAAATGTATATTTCCTTACAGTAATTGACGAATATTCCAGGCTTCCCTTTGCGATACCCTGCCCTGACGTCTCGTCAGCGTCTGTCATTAAGTCACTTGACAGAATTTTCAGCATTTTTGGTTTTCCCAATTACATTCATACTGATAGGGGCTCAGCATTCATGAGCGCTGAACTGCGGCGAGCGCTGAACTGCGGCGAGCCCTGCTACAGAAGAGGATTGGCACCAGCCGTACCACGAGTTACAACCCACAGGGCAATGGGAAAGTCGAAAGGGCTAATGCTACAATCTGGAAGACTGTTAATCTTGCTTTAAAAACACATGGTTACCTTGTTACCCGGTGGCAGGAGGTGCTGCCTGAGGCGTTAGATTCTATTCGGTCATTATTGTGTACTGCAACAAATCAAACATATGTTTGCCTTTCCCAGGAAATCAGAAACTGTGATGGACTGGCCAGCCTGTTTATCAGAGCCTGGAACAGTGCTGCTGAAGAGTCACGCTCCGGCGCATAAAACAGACATTCTAGTCCAACCAGTTCAACTACTGCATACCAACCCCAACTACGCTCATGTTAAATTCCCAGATTGGAGTACTGACACTGTACCCCTAAGAGATCTAGCCTCACCTGGTTTGCCCCTTCCTCACACCCCTACTCAGAGTGAGTCTGAGAGATTGGGCTCACCACCCCCCCCCCCTCCAGCCTGTGACCCCCTAGTAAGCTTTCAGATGGCCATGCTGAGGCTCCACTGCCTCACTCTGGCAATTCTGGAGTGGGACAAGAAGTCAGTCCTTCCCACACTACAGACCCAGGAACTCTACCAGTTCCCAAGGTTGCAAAGGAGTCACCTGTTTTGAGATTTTGAGAAGAAGCACCAGAATTCGTAAACAACCTGATAGGCTGACATATTCATAAAACATCTCATTATATTTCGATTGCTTGCTAGATACTGGCGCATTTTGGCTGTTAGAGCATTCTCAATGCCAAACATGGTATCCATGTATCGCTTGCTTCAATCTTTCCTAGCAGCTGTCCTTTTGATTTTAACCCTTCTTCTGCTGGGGGGGGGGGGGTGGGGAAGACTGTGGTGAATGTCTATCAAGCTGCCTGTCTCCCCTCTGGCGAGCTTTGGCTGTGCATTATCTCTACTGTTAAGGACACACCCCTTGGGTATAACTGTATATGCACCTATTGTCTTTCATTATTGTACCATGAGTTTCTGTTAATAAAAGTCATGATTATTGTTTGACCACATCATCTTTGTCTACTTCAGCAACTGGCACTTAACCCTGTCATTCTGTAATTGAGTCAATCCTTTGAATCCATCTTTTGGACAACCGCAATAAACCTCATTTTGTGGTTCACGGTACTCCCAACTCACAGCTTAGCACATTTCAGTGTGACTATATTTGATTGATTCTTTTAGGATAGACAAATGAAATCCCTGCTACTTATTGAACAATCATTGCAGTTGGATCTGAAATGACAGATGGGTGCATTCTAATGCCCAACACCAAGGAAGAACATTTAGCAATAAATTTCATTGAAATATATACTTTAATTAATAATATTTTCTTTTCTTTCCATAGATGAAGAAGTAAACAGTATTTAAATGGATAGAATATATTTGCTAAACTTTAAAGTTGCGTCCAAGAACAGCACAGAACATAGTTGGGTGCGTTTCATTCATTCATGGTTTGTGGAGCCAAATTATTCAGATTTAGCAAACAATTTTCTGACTCAGTCTCTTTGATTTGCTTTCACGCTAACTGATCATAAGGCAACCTAATAAGCCACTGTGGGAAATTTTTGCGGCTTGGACAATTTTCAGCTACACTTAGCTGTGCCTAGCTTTTAACGTAAGAGAAATTATAAAAAAAGGAAAATAAAAGACATCTTAATTTATAACTATGATAAACTGAATAGACTAAACAGCTTAATAGAAAGTCTAATAATGTAAATTGACTGCAAATGTATCTCAAGGAATCTTGATGCCAAGACTTAAGTGAGATAATAACACCTTAACTCATAAATGAAGAATTCTACCAATTGATTGTAGTTAATAAACTTAGAGAAAAGCACACACAATCTCTTTTAAGTATGGGTTGGGGAGGGAAATGTTATTTTTCATGGTTCACTTACAGAACAGTCCAATAGATAAACATTAAAAAGTCCCTGAGATGAAAAGCATTGATTTAAAACAATTTCAGCAAATTAATTCAAGACGTAAAATTCTAGTTCACTAATGAAAGTTTCAGTTTTGCAATTCAAGATGTTAATGACTGTGATTATTAATCCCTCATTACTAGATTCATCAGGATTACCTTCCAATAGCAGAGATAACATATGGTACCTTTAGTTCAATTCATTTAGTTCAGTGTAACATATCTTCATATTTTCTACATCACATTCCCACATGAGTTCTACCTCCAAAATAACATTCAATGGGAGTTTACCCCTTCTTCTCAAAAGGGTGCATTTGTAGCAATTAAGTTGTAGAAATTTCAGATGTCTTAAACCAGACTAACCACTGGCTGTGAGTTGGAGAAGGAATTGGCAACTAACCTGCCTTCAGAAGGCGCAGAGGTCAGTCAAATATTACAGCATGGCATCTATCTAACCAGGTTTCATCCTCCAGGGCTCAAGCAACTATTACAGCGGCCCTGGTTCGAATCCAGCTCTATCTATAAGGAATTTGTTCGTTCTCCCCACAACCTATGTGTGTTTTCTCCGGGTGCTCCACTTTGCTCCCACCCTTCAAAATGTATGGGGTAGGCTGATTAATTGGGTCTAATTGGACAGGACAGATTTCATGGGCTGGAAGGGCCTTCTACCATGATGTATCACTAAAATACATTAAAATTAAACTGAAGAGAGGCACAGGATGCCCCACCTCAAGGTCTGGCAGACAACAAAGCCCAGATAAAGTAGGATTTGTTTTTTTTACATGGTGATGAAGATTGTCTGATATATGCTGGTCCAGTAACCTGAATATTTCAGTGATGGCAAATTGAAGTTCTAGCTCCCTGAAACAAAGGACTTTAATTTATGTTTCTAATTTAATTGAAGCAACAAAAAAAAACACGTGATGGAGAAACTTGTGTTACAAAATATATTGAAAATCTTTACTGTTGTAATTGCAAGATTTCTTCCTATTGCCTCAATAATTGTGGGCTATTTTACTCCCTTTTCTTGGCCACTACCATCCACTGTCCCACTTCACCAGGCTTTTACATTCCTCTTAAGGCACAGTTCACATTTCCCAGAATTTCATCCTTTCTCAGTAGGAACATTTTTATTTTTTTCTGTCAGACAGTGTCCCAGTCATCAACCTCAATCAAGTCTGGCAATACAAGGCAAGGAACCCTTCTGGTTTTTTTTAATTATACAAATTTACCTGTCATTTCTCTACACATATTTACAGTATAAGTAGCACCGAACTCACAGGAAGTCAAAATATAAATAATGTGCAATATGAAAGATCACTTAGCTGAAATGTTAACTTTGTTTCTTTCTCCACTGATGCTGTTTAATGGAAGAGTATTAACAAACTGCTCACTGGTTCAAACTTGTGAGTGGCAGAAATTTGGAAGTGAAATCTGATGGTGGAATAAAGAGGCAGAAATCTCAATACAATGATAAAGTAGACTTTTAATTGATTGTGAAAGACAAGCTTCTCCATAATGTAATCTGTTCCAATTAATTTCAGAAACACAAGAACTTAAGAATTTCTCCCCCTCACCCAAAACCCATGACCTCTAGTTCTCAACCCACCTGCCCTGTGAAAAGACTTTGATTATCTACCCCTCCAATAATGTTATTAACCTTCATAATTTTATAAAACTCTGTAAAATCTCTCTCAGTCTTTTACTTCCAGTGAGAATAAACCCATTCTCACCTTATAATGACAACCCTTCATTCCAGGCAACCTCTGTTGAATCTCTTCTATACTCTCTCTATGGCTACCATGTCCCTCCTGTAGTCTGACAGCCTGAATGGTAAATAATACTTTAAGTGCAGTCCAACCAATATTTTGTACAGCTGCAACCTGAACAAAAAAATATGGTGACATTGCTGAACCTGCTGTAATAGCAGCACTGCTGCTGGTACAGGCCCCAGGAGAACAGGGAGCGCAAACACAGCACTCCCCGTGGGGTCCAACCTCCCAATCCGACTGTTGTCGGTTCACTACAGGCTTTCAACAGCCCATTGAAGATGGTTTATTTTAAAATCCTGCTTCCATGGAGACTGGGCCCAAGATGGTGGTGCCTATGATTGGCAGTGGTCCCAAAGAGTTGCAGACTCCGGGGAAGCAGAGGACTAGTGCAGGACACCGGAAAACATGGAGAACACCCCATGTTTGAGAATGAGATGGTGAGCATGGCAGCGGACCAGCAATGGGTTCTGAGGCTGAAGAACACACAGGTGGTGAGCTGTTAGGGACTCAGAGTGAACAGCCTGTGCAGGCTGCGGGTTGCTGGCAACTGCGGCCAAGGGCTGCAGACTGCTGGAGACTGACTCAAGAATGGCTGAGGTACCAGATATCGAAACCGGGACGCGAGAGAGTGCAGAGGGTTCTGAGGGCTTCCTGATGGTGTCAGATGTTTGCATCTGGGGTTCTAGTTGCCGATGGCTTAGACTTAAGGCCTTGTGACTGCGGAGGCTGCGTGAGCGCTGGAGGTGAATTCATGGACATTCAGTGACTTTGGAGAGATTTTCACTTGCTTCTCTTTCTCTAACTGTAAGGGTCGCTGGGCAATACCTGCTGATAGCGAATATTCGTCTGCATTTGACAAATGAAAATGTCAACGTTTCTGTCTCATGACATGACAATAAAATAATCCTGAATCTTGAACTTCCCAGTTCTTGTAATCGATGCCCCCTGGCATTAGATATAAGAAGCATGGAGTTAAGGAGATGTTTGAAAGATACATTGAATGTAAGAGGAATCTTAAGAGAGGGATTAGGAAAGCTAAAAGAAGGTACGAGAAAACTATGGCAAGCAGGGTGAAAACTAATCCAAAAGAGTTCTACAAATATGTTAATGGTAAGAGGAAAGCTAGAGACAAAATTGGTCCCTTAGAAAATCAGAGCGGAAAACTGTGTGTGGAGCCTAGAGAAATGGGGGAGATATTGAACAGTTTCTTTTCTTCGGTATTCACTAAGGAGAAGGATATTGGGAGATGTGAGATAAAAAAAGCAAATTGGGTAAATATGGGGAATATAGAGATTACAAAAGGTGTAGTTTTAAGGCTTTTGAAGAATATAAAGGTGGATAAGTCTCCGGGACCAGACGGGATCTTCCCCAGGACATTGAGAGAAGTGAAGGAGGAAATAGCAGAGGCTCTGGCAGTAATTTTCCAAATGTCATTAGATATGGGGATAGTGCCGGAGGATTGGCGCATTGCACATGTGGTTCCGTTATTTAAAAAGGGTTCAAGGAGGAAGCCTGGCAACTATCGGCCTGTAAGTTTGACGTCTGTGGTAGGTAAATTAATGGAGAAAATTCTTAGAGATAGTACTTATAAACATCTGGATAGACAGGGTCTGATCAGGAGCACTCAACATGGATTTGTGGGAGGAAGGTCATGTTTGACCAATCTGATTGAATTTTTTGAAGAGGTGACTAGGAATGTGGATGAGGGTAGCACAGTGGATGTTGTCTATATGGACTTCAGTAAGGCCTTCGATAAGGTACCACATGGAAGGTTAGTTAGGAAGGTGCAGTCTTTAGGTATAAATTTTGAGATAGTCAAATGGATTGAACATTGGCTGAAAGGGAGAGGCCAGAGAGTGGTAGTGGATAATTGTCTGTCAGGTTGGAGGCCGGTGACCAGTGGTGTGCCTCAAGGATCTGTATTGGGCCCATTGTTGTTCGTTATATACATTAATGATCTAGATGATGGGGTGGTGAATTGGATTAGTAAATATGCAGACGATACTAAGATAGGTGGAATAGTGGATAATGAAGAAGGTTTTCAAGGATTGCAGAGGGATTTGGGCTGCTTAGAAAAGTGGGCTGAAAAATGGCAGATGGAATTTAATGCTGATAAGTGTGAGGTGCTTCATTTTGGTAAGAAGAATCAGAATAGGACATACGTGGTAAATGGGAGAGCATTGAGGAATACAGAAGAGCAGAAAGATTTAGGAGTGACGGTACATCGTTCCCTGAAGGTAGAAACTCACGTGAATAGGGTGGTGAAGAAGGCTTTTAGTATGCTGGCCTTTATCAATCATTGCATGGAATATAGGAGTTGGGAGGTGATGTTGAGATTGTATAAGACGTTGGTGCGGCCTAATTTGGAGTTCTGTGTGCAGTTCTGGTCGCCTAATTATAGGAAGGATATAAACAGAGTGGAGAGAGTGCAGAGAAGGTTTACCAGAATGTTACCTGGGTTTAAGCATCTAGAGTATAGGGAGAGATTGGACAGATTAGGTCTTTATTCTTTGGAGCGTAGAAGGTTGAGAGGGGATTTGATAGAAGTATTTAAGATTATGAAAGGGATAGACAGAATGGATGTGGATAGACTATTTCCGTTAAGAGGAGGAAAGATTAAAAGAAGAGGACATGAGTTAAGAATTAAGGGGCAGAGGTTTAGAGGTAACATGAGGGGGAACTTCTTTACTCAGAGAGTGGTAGCCGTGTGGAATGATCTTCCGGGAGAAATAGTGGCGGCGGAGTCAATTGTATTATTTAAGAAAAGGTTGGACAGGTATATGGATGAGAAGAAGGTGGAGGGTTATGGGCATTGTGCAGGGAGGTGGGACTAGAAAGGGGTGTTTGGTTCGGTGCGGACTAGAAGGGCCTAATGGCCTGTTTCCGTGCTGTAATTGTTATGTTATGTTATGTTATGTTATGGCCATGAAGGCAAGCATACCAAATACCTTCTTCACTGTTGCTGCACTCAAGGTGTCTCTGACCATCAGTTCTCCTTATCTTGCCTTTCACTGGGGTGGTACAGTAAGCATAGCGGCTAGTGCCCCATGTTACAGCGCCAGCGACGGGAGTTTATACATTTTCCCCATGGATGGGTTTCCTCCCACCCTTCAAAATGAATTGGGTGGCATAGGCTTGAGGACCGAAAGGGCCTGTGACCATGTTGTATGTCTGCCCATAGGTCTAAATTTAAAAAGAAAACATTAAATGTATATGTCCTACCAAGTGGAATAATGATTGTTATTCATACAAGTGCCATATGCTCCAAAATTCTTACTTGTTACAGCAAAAATAATATTTTTGCACGAAATAGCAACAGCAAATTACCCAACTTGGAAAGAGATGATAAATATTCACCTGTTATAGTTAATACAAGTAAAAAAGGTACTGCTTCATAAATGCAGGCAGGTCTCTTTGCGATCTTGGAGTAGTTCCTTGTTAGCACAGTAAGGGAAGTTCAAGAACCTGACAGCTGTTGGAAAGAAAACTACTCCTGGACTGGTACTGGACTCCATGCTTCTGTACCTTCATTGCAAAGGTGGCAGCAAGAAGAGGTTGTGACCAGGAAGATAAGGGTCCTTTACGATGTTGGCGACCTTCTTGAGGCATCGTCTTCAACACCTCACACTTGTTTGGATTAAGTTGTATCTGAAGCTTTCTGCCTAAGTTTCCAGCTAATGTGTGTCCTGCTGTATCCTTAGACAATCTTCTTTTTTACCTATGGCTCCACTGACTTTTGTGTTGTCTGCAAACTTACGAATAATTCAAATTAATTACAAATAGAAAATTTTCCAAGATCAATATCTGTGTTGTGCCTCCTGTTAAGGACTTCCAATAAAAAAAACTCCCATCCACTACAACCTGCTCCCTTCCATCACCAACCCAATTTTGCATCGCTCTTGCTGACATACCAAGGATCCCTTCCATCTTTACCTTCCAGACTAGCCGATCAGGCAGGATCTTGTCTAAAGATACAGATGGGTGAGAGGCCAAAGATTTGACCATTGGGATTGTCATGGGATATACTGTGGGAAAATGTGAAAACATCCACTTCAGTGGGAAAAATAATTTTTAAAAAGTATATTATGGCAATGATATAAGATTGCAGAATTATGTATTCTGATCTTCTTGTGCATAATTTATAGAAGCCTAGAATACAGGCACAGTAAATAATTAGGGAAGGCTGCCTATTGTAAAACAAAATGAATGCAGAAGCAGAGGTTGTGTCTCAGTTATATAGGACAACAGTAAGGCCACACCTCACTGTGTGCAGGGAGTATTGGTCTTTTTGTTTTGTTATGAGCCAAAGGACCGCAAAACCCAGCAGCAATAGATATTCACCACGACAAATGGTTACTTAAACAAAAGTTGTTTTTAATTATCTTTAAACATGAAAACAGAATCAAATTTTAACTTATCTCTATTAACTTAACTACCCAACTTAACCCCCTTCTAATTCTAAGCGCACGTGTATGTAATGTGTGTGTAAATTTAAGAAAAGTTCTTTGGTTCACAGTTCAATCTCACTTCTCATTCTTCCAAGTTCACTAGTTGCAGGCTACTGTGCACAGAATTTAACCTGTATAAAGTTCATCAGGCTTTGGTGCTCAAAAGGTAAATGTTTACCACTCAGGAAGGTTCTTGTAGGGTTCCAAGATTTCCACAACTGAGGTACCGCCATTAGTCACCTCAATGTCTTGCTGATGAAACTTGCCCCATCTGGGTTCTCCAGGTGATAACCTCTTTCGTTCAAGCTACGACAGAGTTCCTTTCTGTTCTACTTATTCCAAGAGAAACATCAGACAGATAGTACTTCCAGCCATCTGCCACTCCGAAGCTTCTCTTTCAATTCCAACCAGCTTCTCCTGGCTGACACTGTTCAGTCTCTCCCTCCATCTGAGATTCCAACTGCCAGCCACATGTCCTTCTCTCTCTCACTTGAAAAACTCCCTCCTTCTCCAGCAAACAATAGGAGTTAGTCTTCTGCTCCCATCTGTTGTTTTAGGTAAACAATAACCTCTCAATGACCTTTCTGTGAAGAGGTATTAGGAAATGGCCTGTCTCTTGCTGTGGCTTTAAAGACAACACTCTGTTCATTCATGACATCATTTCAATTAGCACCTACTTGTGAAATGTGCATACCATTCTCCATAGTTTCTGTAAAATCACTGGATATGAATTCTTCAGTATTTTAATGTTCTGTTTTAAAGTGTGTGAATGTATGTAACCTACTCTAATTTTACCAATTTATCTCCCAAAAACATCTCCAAATATTCCATTACAGGTTAAAAGGTTGTAAATACAGAGGATATACTTCCAAGAAACCTGGAATAGGTGGGTTGCATTCTGAGGAAAGGTGGCTTGTATCAGTTTCAGTAAAAGGTCCCAGCCCAAAACATTAACTGACCATTTCTCCTCATGGATGCTGCCTGAACTATTGAGTCCCTCCAGCTTCTCTTTGTTCAATCCGATCAGCTGGGTGGAGTAGGTAATAGGTCAGTTTGTAAACCATCATTAAAGTCAGCTCTTTTTTTTTTGGTTTCCAACAAAACAGTCCTTGGTTTTAGTTGATGGTGAATCAGCATTTTCATCATGGAACCATTATGTAACATGCCCGTGACAAATATGGGGTGAGGATCTCCCTCCTTCTAGTTTCAAATACTCTGTCCTCACAGCCTGCCCCACTCCCTACCTCACCAACTTGCCCATGTGCCAGAAGATGGTATCTGGGCTGATCCTCACCTGCCAACAGCTTGGTCACTGCCTCATATCAGAATACACAAGCCCTGGCTATTTGTGGATGAATGATATATAGAAATTAAAATGGATGAGACCCCAAATTGACAACACATTGATGAGGATGACCTTAGCTGCCTACCCCAGTCCAATAATTCCTTTTAAAAAAAACAATTACCTGAGAATCACTTGCATTGAGAATTTCTGAACAGGCACTTAGTAAAATAACTGGAAGTCAACTAACTAGGGAATCACAGAAGGAGTGAATGGGATTTAACTGGTAGCCCCGATAGACTGAATGGTATTTCTGTGCCATAAGCCCTTGGATCTAATAAAATCTTTGACAACTATATTTTGATGCAGATTTCTCTTTCATAACGGCACTCATGTAAACACCCTATAAAACTGTATAGGCTTGATTGTGGTTGAAAGCAAATAATGTATATTGGAACTGACAGATCAGAACTCCACTTTTATCATCCCAACATTGACATGCCAACAACTTGAAGAATTCAAATTGCTACTGCAAACAAGGCATCATTTCTGAAGGCCTTGAAAGAAGCTCACAAACATTTAAATTATTCAGGTTACAGTGATTTACTAAGTGTAACTGAGAAAGTTTGCCCAGAAGTTTCAGGTTTCAGTCCAGCTTTGTGCCGTCCCATTATTTCCAAAGTCAGAATTCACTCCTTGAGGCACTAATACCATATGTTCTTCAGGACAAAAAAGGAAATGTCTCATAACATATGAAACCATGGTGCTCCCAAACAGATGTAGGGGGTACTCACACTTTTAACTGGGAAGGAAAATGTTACAAGAATGGTACAAAACAAACATCAAACTTTAAAGACTAGGAAAAGATAAGAGATTTATTGATTTCCTCCATCTTTTGACTACAGCAGGTCCTCACTTAACATTATTGATATGTTCTTGGACAGTGCTACTTTAAATGAAATGACATTAAATTAAACCAATTTTATATTGCGGTAAAATATTATGGTATTTCAAGATTCAATTTATTGTCATAGTAATAAAACAGTGTCCTATTACATGAAGTTTCTTTTGCCTGATGCAAGACAGACAGATTCACCATTGGCAGGAATTGCCTATGCACCTCTTACAGTCAGAGAGGGAGAACCAGAAGAGAGGTTCCCCCCCCCCCCCCACCCAGAGTCACAGAGTCTGTAGGTTCGCCCCCAGCACTTCCATAGCCCCTGCAGTCACACAAAGTTCGGGCCAAACCATTGGCAACACAAGCTCCAGATCTGAACCTCCGACACAGTCAGCAACCCTTCAATGCCCTTGGCACCTCCTTGCATCCCGATTCCGATACCAGGCACTCCTTCAGCCGCAGACCCGGCACGTCTCCCAACAGCAGTCTCCAGCAGGCCATAGCTTCCATGAGTTCCTTGCCTCTAGCTGTCAGCAGCCCGCTGCATCCTCTGATCCCTCAGCCACAGAACGCCCTCACAGGTCCACTGCCATGGTCACCGCCCCACGGGTCGTCTCCTCTGCTTCTCCCTCTCAGATGGTGCGTGATCTTTCCATCCTCTGGTGCCCCTGCTCCAGTCCTCCACTTCCCTGGAGGCTGCAGCCCCTCGTGGATGCTGCCAATTAATAGGTGCTGCCATCTTGGGTGCAGACCTGCGGTCATGGCATTTCAACTAAAACCACCGGTGTCTCCCTCAACGAGTCATTCAAAGCCTGTGCGAGGTCAACTGGGCAGCTGTACCCTGCAGGAGCGCTGCATCTCCACTACCTCACTCCCTGCAGTGGCAGTACCATCATCTTCTGCAGGCCATCTTTCTCATCAACATTATAACAAAACAATGTTGAACGAAACGATGTTATTCAAGGACTTACTGAAAATTTTCCTACCGTGAAAAAATAAAGCATAATCTTTATGTAATCATTCTTACATTTTAATTCAGAGTTGCATACACTTGTCAACTATAAATAACCAACAGCTAAAAGTTATGTAATATATAAATATTTTTTTAAAATCTTGTCTTCAATTAATACATTGTTAATTTTTGGAACAGCAGTGCAACTCAATGAATACCTTCAAGTTGAACAAAATGTTAATCTGCTTCAAATCGCAAACACATTTTTTTTTTTGGTGCTGGATCAGATGGTAAAATGTTCCTGCATTTTACCACCTGATCCATCTTTTCCAAAATATGCAGAAAAAAAAGGATCTGGATTCTGAATTTCACGTATTTGTCAGCATTCACCTGAATTAACACTAAACGCAGCCAAGCACAGCAAACAAGGCCTGTCACAACTCAAGTTCACACGCCCTCACACTGTGATGCTACACAAACAAACACATTTGCTTTAGTTAGTTGTCATGCCAATTATTGCATTAAACAAACTCTCTGGAGACAAGGTCCTGAGATTTACTCCAGTTGTGTGGAGAGTTGGAAGATATCCACCTTCTCAGAGTTCCTGCTGATTATTTAAAGTTTTCAGTGGAGTTTCAGACTCCCAGGAATCCCCTACTCGAATGGGTTAAAAGTTAAAATCCAATTAAAGTAGTGTCAGGTAGCCTTCTTAAAAGCATTTAATGATCTCCTGCCCCCGAAGCAGTTTGAATGAGCAGAGATTTAGACTCATCATGCCCCATGATGCCCACAATCTATTTTTGGAGTTAAACTTCCTCCCACAAAATATTTTTGAGTTAAGTAAATAAAAATAATTCTTTGTTGAAACTGAAATAAAATATTTAGTAATACTTGGGGAGTTATTCCGTAGGTGGTACCCTTTACCTTACATTCACATCTAACTTTTAAACCAGGACACAGGAAACCATGCTTCCTAAAAACTCATCAAAAATTCTGAATGGAGAGTCCAAACTTCAATAGCAGGAAATATTTTTTTAAAAGTGTAGAATAGATCCTAACTCAAACAAAAACCCCAAAACGACCTGGTCTGTGAAGATGGCATCAAAGAGCAATTCAGTTCTTTGGTTTATTTTCCCTCTTTGAGTTTTTAAAAAAAATCCAAATTGCTCTCAAAAATGGGTTTTTTAATGTACTGGTTTGCAGGGTGTAAACTTGAACTTAACGTACATGTTACTGGTGCTACTGGTTCTGGCAAATGGATCAAGCTTAGAAGAGCAACTTGATGGGCCTGGATGAGGTGGGGAGATGGGCCTGTTTCCATGCTGTATGGCTTCATGACTCTGTATCAATGCAAGTCATCCTGTTTGTTGCATCTATTCATGGGAACATTGATGGGTGTCCTCATGGTGGAAGAGCTGCCTTCACGTCAAGCACACCCTCCATCCTGTTATAATTGTGATAAATACAGTAGTCCCAGTACAGATTTCAGGGCTCAAAATAAGGTATCCAGAACGACTGCAGCTGTGAAAGAAAGCGGCACCCCACTTCTCAAGAGCAATTGGAAATGGACAATAAATGTTGGTCTTGCCAGCAGTGCATCTGTGTGTGGATAAATAAATAAATAGATAGAAACCTACCCCACAAAGTCACAATTTCATTCTGGTAAACACAGAAGCTGATCAGCTGGCTCCCTTAAGAAGCCTTGTAATAGCAAACAGATCATCTGCATAAAAAAAAATAGTGTGAGAAATAAATATTGAGCAGTTCTGATCATGTAGCTACAGGAAGGATGTCAGTTGAGTGCAGCTCTGGTCACCTTGCTATGATGTGAAAGCTGGAAAGAGTGCAGAAAAAGCCAAAACTGGGGGACTTTATTATAAGGAGAAATTGGACAGACTGGAGCCTTTTCCCTTGGAGTATGGAGGGCTGAGAGGTGACCTGATAAACATATATAAAATCATGAGAGCCATTGTAGTGATACGACCACCAGCCTACTGCAGGGGGCGATCTCTCTACCTGTAGGAAGACCATCTGAGGGGTTGACTCCACCTGGCCGGCTGTCAATCAGCTGACCCGAATATAAACCTGAGCCGGCCCCTCCTGAGCCAATCACATGGGGAGCCACCAAGGCTTGAACTGGTGTTCAGACTTATACTGGAATAGAGCCTTTCGAGTTTTGTGCTTGTTTGCTGCTTCCTCAGCACACCACAGCCATAGATCAGCTCAGGTGAACACCACCACCTGCATGTTTCCCTCCATGTTGCACAATAACCTATCATAGAAGTGCTCTGCCAGTTCATTATTATTGCAGCATCTAAATCCCGGAGCTCATTGCTATCTAAACAGTACATAATATTTGTAATATCCTGACATTATTTAGGATTGAGTTTTACTAAAATATTAGAATTTGTTGCAAAGTCACATTTCTTATCGTTTGATTTTCTTTAGCTTCTCTTAGTTTATCTGCTCCACAATTTATCATACTTATTTGATTTATGAGTTTTCTGTGAAACTTTCTTTACCCTAACTAATGTGTGCATTGCACAGCAATATAGAATATGCTGCAAACCTTGGATTAGAAATGAAAATCTGCATCCAGCTATCTCTGAAAGGAAAGGGACCTGATTACGTTTGCTCTCGTCAATATGTTGGTGCAATTGGAGCATAAATGCCAGTAGAACTATTTGATTATTTTTAATAAGCTGATGACTCAAAGGTGGGCTCCTCGATATGCAGTCCTAGTTTCTGTTCACAATAAAAGGAGTACATTCTTTACCCAGAATATGACATCCCCACTGTGGTAGATGAGCCGCAGAATACCTTCGCTGCCATAATTTCACAGATAATCAGCCAGCTGACAGTTAATAGCTAGCAAGAAAGACGCATTGTAAATAATCCACAATTCATAAAGTCAGATCATTTCTGGTTCTTAATTAATTGCTCAGATTGAAACAGCACAAATTCCTGGAGATGATTTGGAGAGCACTGGAGATGAGAAGACTTGAAGTAATGTTATTAAAGAGCTTGTTCTAATGCATTTTTATCATTCTGCAGCAACACAAATGGCAAGGTGGTACAATTTCAAAATATTTGATTACTTCATCTTAACACAACTTATCATTTTAAAAATAAACCATAGTGCTGTGCCATCCCTGAAAATATTCTTCACAATTTTGATAACCCAGTTGTTTCATACATGTCAACTCATTGATCTCCAGCGCAATATCTGTACTAGAACAATGACTTTCACCCAATGAGCAAGACTGAACATCATCTAGAGCTAGCTCAGTTCAAGCTGCAGGGCAGAGTCGGTTCTTAGTGGTCTGCCTATAAAGGATACTGACCACAGTCACTACAAATTGGGAACAACATCTCCTCCTCACTGATCATCAAAACAGATACACCCACAACTGTATCCCCAGCCACAATTCCAATGCCTTCTTTGTCGGCAAAATCACAAACGCCAATGAAGAAGGGTACAGGAGGGAGATAGATCAGCTCGTTGAATGGTGTAATGACAACAACTTTGCACTCAAACCAAGGAGATGATTGTGGACTTCAGGAGGAAGTCAGGGGAACACAACCCAATCTTCATCAAGAGCTCAGCAGTGGAGAAGGCCAAGAATTTCAAATTCCTGGGTGTCAACACCTCCGAGGATCTCTACTGGAGCCTCCACGTTGATGCAATTACAAAGAAGGCTCGCCAGCAGCTATACTTTGTGAAGAGTCTGAGAAGTTTCAGTTTGTCACCGAAGACTCTTGTAAACTTCAACAGGTGTGTCGTAGAGAGCAATCTGAATGGTTGCATCTTTGACTGGTATGGAGGCGCCAACTCTCAGGACAAGAATAAACTCCAGAGGGTTGTGGTTAACTCGGCCTACGACCTCACAGGCACCGGATTTCACTCCATCAAGGACATGAGGCAGTGTCTTAAAAAAAGCAGTCTCTATCCTCAAAGACCCTTACCACCCAGGCCTCTTCACTCTGCTACCATTGGGGAAAAGGTGCAGGAACCCACAGACGAACACACAGCGACACAAGGACAGATTCTTTGCCGCTGCCATCCGATTCCTGAATAATCAATGAACCAAAGGCACTGCCTTACTCTTCATCCACTACTATTGTTATTTTGGTGATACCACTATATTACTGTTGGTTACCATCTCTGTGTGTATGGCTGGATCGCCTCTGTGCTGACTGTACCAGTGATTCCTCCCCTTGGAACCCACTAATAGAAGCTGTTAAGCCCTGACCCCTCCCTGTATGAGCTCTGGACTTGGGCCAAGCGACATTAGTGTACATACAGTTTTAAGCAATTAAAAGCCTAGCATTCTGGCAACTTCTAATGCAGTGGTTCTCAATCTTTTTCTTTCCACACACATACCACTTTAAACAATCCCTATGCCATTAGCACTCTGAGATTAGTAAGGGATTGCTTAAGGTGGTATGCGAGTGGGAAGGGAAGGTTGAGAATCACTGCTCTAGACCCGATTGTTAATTAAATATTTTGCTTGAGAAAAATGGTCATTAGCCCATTTCTTTTGGAGTTGTGAAACTGTGCACATAACGAGTCAATTAGGTACGATTCAAACAGTGGTTTTCAAACTTTTTCTTTCCACCCACATCCCACCTTAAGCAATCCCTTACTAATCACAGAGCACCTTTGGCATAGGGAATAATTCAAGTGGGATGTGAGTGGGGAAAAAAGGTTGAGAATTACTGTGCTAGTCTTTGAAGTTATTGATAGTACATCAGTGATTATTATTTTATTTCATTTTTTTATAATAATATTGTAAGATGGTTATAATATGCATGTTTGCATTATGATGCTGCCATAAAAACACCAAATTTAATGACTTGTTCGGGACAATAAATCCTGATTCTGATTCTGCCACCACATGGGATGGGGTGCAGGAATAAGCAACTGCATGTTAAAGTGCTGTAGCTCTTTCAATATGTTGCAATTAAGAGATCATCCATGGAGATGATACAGAATGAAGAGCTGGATAAAAGAGATGCCTTTAAATTCCTTACAGGCATCTCTTTACATCGCTGGAGTGCCTTTGCTACCTCATTTATTTACAAGTCTTGTTTGGCATCTCTAGAACAGAAGCAGGATGAAGAAAATAGCTCATTACTTTTTATGTGCTAGGAAGTCAAAAATGAGGTGGGCAATGAGCTGTAGAGTAGAGCAGAGAGAGAATGACATAAATATTTATTGCCCTTTTAAAAGAAACAAGTGTGAGTATCCAACTTTCCTATCCAGACTGCTTTGTCATCTCCCAAAAATGAGCAAATCTTCAAAAGGAAAATAAATCTAGGATGTGGTTTTATATTTACTAACTTGGCAGCTTCTACAATCCTCCAGTACTAAAGTAAGTAATTGATTAAATAGATGCACATTGTGACTAGTTTTCTCTAAAGAGTAAGGACGTGGCAGGAACAGCTCTGACTCTCTTGCTTCTCCTGTTCCAGACTACCAATAGTTCTATCAGTGGGCATCGGCATCAATTCCTTGCTATTGGAAAAATCAACTGGTTGAGAATAAACACGTCCCTTGCTGGAGCAGTTGTTTCAATCTGTATCCTTCATTCAATTCAATAGGAGCGTTTCTTTGCTTATTCTTTGACAGGATGCAGAGTTGGGTGGAAAAGTGGCAGTTGAATCCAGATAAGTGTGAGGTGATTTATTTTGGAAGGTCAAACCAGAAGACTGAGTACAAGTTAATGGTCAGATACTTAACAGTGTGGAGGAACAGACAGACCTTGGGGTCCAAATCTATAAATCTCTCAAGGATGCCGTGCAGATTGACAGGATAATTAAGAAGGCCTATGGGATGCTGGGCTTCATTAATAGGGGGATTGAGTTCAAGAGTCAAGAGGTCTCATTGCAGCTCTACAAATCTCTGGTGAGTCCTCACTTAGAATATTGTGTTCATTTCTGGTCACCACATTATAGGAAGGATGTAGAAGCTATGGAGAGGGTGCAGAGGAGATTTACAGAGGGATTAGAAAGTAAGACTTATGAGGCAAGATTATGAGAGCTGGAACATTTCTCATTGGAAATCTAATTCATGCAGTTCAAGGAAATAAGAAACCAACAGTGGCTGTTGCTTGAGACGCAGAAAAAGCTTTTGACAGAGTAGATTGGAACTACTTATTTAGAGTATTACAGACGTTCAGTCTACCAGAAAAATATATAAATTGGATTAAAGCATTGTATAATGGACCATTGGCAAAAGTAGCAGTAAATTAAGTAGGTCAACTAGACAGGGATGTCCACTATCCCCCTCAATGTTTGCCTTAGCAATGGAACTTTTGGCAGAATAAAATAAAAGGGATAAAAATAAAGGAGAAGGAGTATAAAATTAGTTTATTTGCAGATGATATTATAGTATACTTTACAGAACCAGAGATATCAATAAAAGAATTACATAAGAAATTGGAATATGGAGAAATATCGGGGATATATAAAGATCAATGCAAATAAAAGTGAAGTGATGCCAATGAGTAATTATACAGAATTTTTAAAATAATCACCATTTAAATGGCAAGCACAAGCAATCAGATACCTAGGGATCAGGTTAGATAATAATTTAAGTCACTTGTACAGACTAAATTATCAGCCATTAATAAAGAAATTGCAGGAAGACTTAGAACATTGGAAAGAACTTAACATTGGTAGGGAGGGTGAACTGCATTAAAATGAATGTGTTCCCAAGGATTCAATTCTTATTTCAAATGTTACCAATTCCATTAACATAATTTTTTAAAAATGAACTAAAGAGAACAATAAGGAAATTCTTGTGGAAAGGGAAGAAACCAAGGGTAGCGTTAGATAAATTAACAGAGAGGTATAATCAAGGTGGTTTGCAGTTATCAAATTTTAGAAATTATTATAGAGCCACCCAATTAAGGTATTTATCAGATTTTTACCAGACAAGGGAAAACCATACTGGACGAAGATAGAACTAGATAAAATAGGCGAGAAGGTACCAGAACTTATACTTTATAAGTGGGATGATAAACTGGTGCAATATAAAAACTCACCAGAATTGCATAATTTACTTAATACATGGAAGAAGATCCACTTAGAAAGAAAAAAACGAATTACCAAATACCAAAATTATTATTGATGCAAAATCTGCTAATTCCTTTTACAATAGACAACCTTTCCTGTAGAGAATGGGAGAGAAAAGGAATCAAAAGAATAGAAAATTGTTTTTTAGGAAATAATTTATTAAAGTTTGAACAGTTGAAGTACAAATAAGGACTAACTCATGGTACAATGTTTACATAGCATCAATTGGAAAGCTTACTTAAAGGATAAATTGGGAAACAACTTGAGATCACCTGAAGAAATCAACTTTGAATATGTGATTACAGACACAATGATAATTAAAAGATTTATAACAAACATGTACATCGAGCTGCAAGAGAAGGAGAATGATGAAATAAACTATAAACCTAAGCTGAAGTGGGAAAAGGATTTAAACATAAAGATAAAAAATGAAGTATGGGAAAAGTTATGTTCTGGAACTATGAAGAATAGAATAAACACAAGGTTATGTATGGTACAGTATAATTGGTTACACAAGGTATATATATCACTCCTCAAAAATTTAAAAAATGGGACTCAACTTTATCAGGTTGATGTTTTCACTGTGGGAAGGAAATGGGAACAACAGTACATGCAACTTGGACATGTGCGAGGGTGAATACGTTTTAGGAAGAACTAAACCAGATACTAAATAAAATTATAAAAAATAGCATAACAAAAAAACCAGAGATATTTCTTATAAATAACAAGAAGTTAAAGAATTAGGCCTTAAATTGGACAAAGCACAAAAAAAAATCATTCTGAAAGCCTTAGCAGTAGAAAAAAAATGTATAATGTCAACTTGGAAAATGGAAGAGAGCATGAATATACAGCAATGGTACATGGAAATGAATAAATGTATTCCATTGGAAAAAAATAACATATAATTTAAAAAACAATGTCACAATGTTTGAACAAATTTGGGAACCATACATGGAACATATCAGAGAGAGCATGCCTAGGACCTTCAACCCTTAAAATGAAAATGATAAGAAGACAAAATGACTAGATTCAGTGTGTAATAAATAGACGACACATTTTTCTTGTTTATTTTCCTTTGTGTGAAGATATTGTTTTATGGTTTTATTGTATTGTATATGTTGAATACTAATGGGTTTGGGGGGGATGGGTACAGGGGAGGGAGGGAAAGGGGAAAAAAAGGAGAAAAGGTCACTGTGTAAATTTAATGAGAAGCGTTTCTACATATTTTGGTTGACATGATTCATAGTGTGAAAAATAAAAATTTTTAAAAAACAGCAAATTGTCAGCAAATATACACAAACACATTTTGAAATGCAAAGATTTTCTGAGAAACTGATGAACTGCCCTCCTCACAGGTTGTTTTCCTATTCTAATCTTTTGTTTCGTAGTTCAATATACAATATTGGCTAGATAATTAGAGAGGGAAACAAGGCTTCTCTACTAATGAAATACTAAACACAAATTTCGGCTCAATTAGCATTGTCTTTCAATCCATACCTTCAATCTTTAACGTTATTAGAGCTGCCAGGAGAGGCTCTGGAAGCAGCTACAATAGCACTGTTTAAGAGATATTTAGACAGGCACAGGAACAGGCAGGAATATGGACTATCTGCTACCTGATGAGAATAATTGAAACTAAGATTATGGGACATGATATGTTCTAAAACCCATTAACTTTGTGGAAATTTGAAAAATAATCATTCGTTGTGTGTGATTATCAAAATTAAATGCTAGATGTAGATAAGTAGATAATAAGTTTTAATTTTTAATTTAGAGTTGCAGCATGGTAGCAGGCACTTCTGGACCATGAGCCTGTACTGTCCAAATACACCCATGAACCGCATATGTCTTTGGGACATGAGAGGAAACCAAAGTACCTGGAGGAAAACCACACAGACATGAGGTGGGGTGAGGGGGGAATGTACAAACTTCTTAAAGATAGCAGCAGACTTGAACCGAGTCCTTGGCATGGTAAGAGGTGGATGAACTGCCATGACGCCCTGTTTATCGTCATATACGTTGGACAATGTACATATGCACCAAACTTCTTATTTGCCACAGCCGAACAGATACTTGTAAAAAAAATGGTAAATCTAATTGAATTTAAAAAATACCTAAGAGAGATAGTTAATAAATATTCATAGTAATTCACAGTAATATAGTACAAAAAAAAACCAGGCAAGATGATTCAAAATTGAGTTGCCTCATGTAAAGGCTAAAAAAAAAATTTCATAAGCCCTCTAACCTCGTATTTTGAAAATTAGCCAGGATTTTATAGATGGAAAATCAGTTTTTTTTTATTAATAAAGAAACAATTTTGTGTGAAAACTAATGAAGTTAAAGATGAAGGAAGAGTTAGATTAAAATCAAAGGAAGAATTAATTTAGTATGTATATTCAAAAGATTTATCAGGAGGAATAGAGGGAAGGTGAAAAACAGAAAGGGGAAGGTGGAAGTGAAAAGAGTTCCACCACACCTACAATGGTTGGGTGGAACCGATTATATAAAATATTGGAATGTTTCAATCAGGGGTCTCCTACTTATGTGTCAAATTCAGGTCAGTTTAGAAGGCAATGAAGACAACCACAGTAAATTTATAATGGCGTTTCATAATTGAATGGGCAAAAAGAAAATAGCTTCAAATAAAGACAACCTACAAAGGAAACTACATAACAACCTATTTATATATTCCCTTTAACCCTTTGGACTTCATGTCCCTGTTTTCAGGGACTACCAACAAGTGCACATACTCCACGTTCCCATTTTCCTTGTCTGATTTTATGCCTAACCACCAGCTGGTCTGTACTGGGGTTCATACTGTAGTTTAGCCATGGACCCAGTCCGGAGTATATATTGAAAGGTTCAAAATAGCTGAGTCCAAAGGGTTAATGCAGCAAAATTTCCCTAAACATCACGCAGGATCTTAGAAAGCAAGATTTGATGTCAAACCCAACAAGAAAATTTTAAGGTAGACGATCAAAAGGCTGTTCAAAGAAGTGTGATTTAAGAAGGAAAAAAGTAGGTCAGAGAGGTTACTTAAAAAAAAAAGTAACACAAGAGCACAAACTTATTATGCATTTTATTTTTGATTTTCAATTTCTGTTATATGCTACAATGAGGTTACCTCTGGCTGCCCATTTTGTTCTACAGGTAAGTATGTGATGACAAACTGTTCTTCACATCTCTTCAGAGCTGATACTTTCTTCTCCATATTCTCCATAACACCAATTTGCCTCTGTTTCTACATTCATGCATTTATGCTGGGACTGGGCTTCAGTGACACAATCATATTTGAAGTCCACTACAATCTATGCTGTTCTTGTGTAATTGTTTATGGAAGCAAGGAGAATAAGCAGACTGAGCCTCAACTGGTCTTTTTGAAACATACAAAATTCTTCAGTGACCTGACAGCATAAATGACAGGAAAATAGTTGCCCTGGATGGGGTGTCAGGGGTCTGAGAGAAGGTGTTCAGCATGGGCTCCAAGGGTTGAACTGGCCTGTTTCTGTGCTGTAATTGTTATGTGGTTATATGGGTCACCATCTCAAAGAAGGAATCAGCTATTTACTGCTGAGATGAGAAGCAATATCTTCACCCATGAATAGTAAACTTTTGAAGATCAAGAAGGCAACAGAGGCTAAATTGCTGAGAAAATATACGAGTTGGAGAGTTTGTGATTTTTGGATAAGACCATAAGAGTATCAGACACAGGAGCAGAAATAGGCGATTCAGCCCACTGAGTCTGCACCACCGTTTAATCATGACCTGGTCCATTTCCCCACTCAACCCCACTACCAACCTTCTTCCCATAAACTTTGATGTCCTGGCTAAACAAGAATCTATCAATCTCTGACTTAAATGCACCCAATGACCCGATCTCCACAACTGCCTGTGGCAACAGAATCCTACGCCTCTCTGTTCTAAGCGGATGCCATTAATCCTGAAGTTGCGCCCTCTAGCCCTAGACTCTCCCCCCCCCATAAGAAACAACCTTTCTACATCTACTCTGTACATCCCTTTCAACATGCAAAATGTTTCAATGAGATCTCCCCTCATTTGCCTGAATTCCAATCAATAGAGGCCATGAGCTGACAAAGACTCCCTCAATGATAGCCCTTTCATTCCTGGAAACATCTTAGTGAACCTCCATTGAACCCTCTCCATCGTCCGCACATCATATCTTAAATAAGGAACCCAAAACTACTAGTAATATTCCAGCTACCCCAAAGTGAGGTCTCACCAGTGCCTTATAGAGGTCTTACAATTCTATTCCTTTTAAAATGAATGCCAGCAATGCATTTACCTTTTTCAACACTTTCACAACCTACAAGTTTTCCTTCAGGTTCCCAGATCCCTTTGCATCTTGGTATTTTCAATTTTCTCCCCATTTAAAAAATAGTCTACTCATTTATTTTTTCTCTACCAAAGTGCATGACCGTGCACTTCCTGACATTAAGGGAATGAATGGGATAGTGCAGGAAAGTGACAGGGAGGTAAAAGAGCAGCCATGATCTGACTGAATGAATCTGAATGACCCCTTCAGCATCCAGAGCTCAGTTGCAAGCGATTCAATGCAAGACTTTCTAACTGTATTCTGAGTGAAAAAAAATAGCATTGAACAGGAATTGACAAAATGCATCAAATGAGCACGGGAAAATAGAAAAGAGAGTAAGCCTGCATAATGTCACTTATATGGAAGGCAGCCCCTTCCAAGGATGAGGTTCTTCAAGAGGCTCTGGGATTCTCACAGACCCTGGAGAACTTTACTGATAATAGTGATGCATCTTCAGCGGCTTTGTCGATGGGACAGAATATCACACACATTCATTCACCCCAGGCTACAGCTGCTTACGAGTCTTTAGTTTTTACCTTTGACTTTTCAACTTTATTTGTTGGAGCCCTGCACCATCTATGTTCCTATCACAGCTGAAGAGACTTTTGGGTGGCCTGAACATGTGCCAATGTATTTTGTTTAATGTTGTTCATTCGACAGGGGCTTGATGGTGGATCTGTGTCAAGAACCATATTGTTTTCAAGAACAAGAGTTTGAGAAGTTAAATCCATTTCTCACCAGTGCAGGAACCAAATATCGAACAAAGGATCTATTGCAGTTTCCAGGCAGCTGCATGTCATGGGCTGCCTCCAAAAGCCTGCAATGTAGCAGAAGAGAGGCTGGATGGTTCTGATAATAAAGGGGAATAAGGTCAGGAGAGAGAAAGAATCTTAATGCTGAAAATTAAAAATTAAAAGGTTTAGGTGGAACTAAGAAGCAGCACGGGCTAGAAAAGATTGTGTGACCTGCTGAGTTACACTTGATCCCAGCATCTGCAGATTTTCCTGTTCAACCCCTATTGCGGAGACTAGCAGTCTTGAGTATGAGAAACTCGACAGACAGGGAATGGTTTCCCTGGAGCGAAGGAGGCCGACAGCTAACCTGATGGAGGCTGACAAAATCATGAGAGCCAAAGATGGACGGTCAGAGCCCTTTTCCTAGGACTGGGGATTCTCAAACGTGAAGTTGGAGGGGAAACATTTAAAAGGAGCTAAGGAGCAAGCTTTTCTGTGCAGAGGGCAGATGCTAAATGGAACAAGCAGCCAAAGAAATTTGCAGAGGTGGATACGATTACAATATTTAAAGGAAGTTTGGACAGGTTCACAAATAGAAAAGGTTTAGACAGGTATGAACCAAATAGAGCAAAGTGGAACAGTTCAAGAAGGAACCTTGATCAGAAGGAACAAATTGAACCAAAGGGCTTGTTTCTGAGCTACATCATTCTAAGATGGTGCAAAAACTGCAACACCAAAATAAATGTCGATGGAAGACAATTTAGATTATTTTTATCATTATCTCAGAATGGGTGAAACACATCAGTTTTGTCAGATACTGTCTACTCTTCCTTTTCCAATTATCTAAATGGTCAGATCCAACTACTCATCTAGCCCAGAGTACAATCAATATAAACTCTCATCTAGCAGCCCCTACCTCACCCCACCTCTTATGCCAGCTTTCCTTCCTGTACGCTCTCAGTCTTGATGCAAAGTGCTAACACAGTCCTCACACAATAATGTACTAATGTTCCTTTACTCCTGGATTTGACTCGTCTTTGTTTATATCTGTATCAAATTTATAATTGCACTTTTAGAGAATGATGGATTTGAATGACTGGGATAAACATTCCAGATGTGAGCACAAATAAATCATACTGTTTTAATAATATCATGATCTGTGTTCAGTCTTTGCAGATGGCAATTCTATTGCCAGATTCATGCTGTTCTTATTTTGTTTATGCCATTAAATGCCATTGGTGAAGGAATGAATAAGTTTTACCATAAAAGGAAATAAAAGAGATGTGCTTATATAATTAAAAAGGAAAGTCGGCAGATGCTGTGAATATAGTGCAATACACAACAGTGCTGGAGAAACTCAGCAGGCATAGGAACCTCTTCAGGCCAAGCATCCCTCAAAGAGACTTTGCAGTGGAGCATTTGATTATTACATTGATGAAGGGCTCAAGCCTGAAATGTTGGTTATATCCCTTTACTTCCAAAGGCGCTATGTGATCTGCTGAGATTCTCCAGCACCTTTGTGTATTGTGCCTATGTAATGCCATTCAAGTTGTCCCAGCACTTTACAGATAAGTACCACCTTCTGAAATTGAAGTGTTCTTGAATTGTAGAAAACACAGCAGCCAATTAATACCCATCAGTCTCCCACAAACAAAGTGAACAGTATAACGTATTATTAATCATACCGTATATTTTGGTGTATGTTGACCCCCCCTCTTTTAAAGCCTCATTTTAAGGGTTTTATAGTATATCTGCTGTATAAGTTGACCCTCATTTTCTGGCTGTCTGAGGTGCCCCATTGACCAGTGTACAATTCAATCCTCAAAGCTTGCGATGCCTGAGATGGGCTGTTGACTGGCAAATATGTCGACCCCCATAGATTGTGCGGATTGATCTGCTGAGTGTTGGCTAGAGGTGATTGTTATCATGGAGGGTCCATCGACACAACACAGCACGCAATGAAAATATGAAGTGAGCTTTAAGTTGAAAGTGATAGAAATGGCCAAGAAAACCAACAACTGTGCTGCTGCGAGAACATTTGTCTTGCACGAGAAGTTAGGAAGAGCTTGGAGGAAGAAAGAAGAGACTTTAAGAAAAATACCAAAAAGTTAACGTTCTTTGAGAAAAGGAATCGCTCGTTGGCGAGAGTTGGAAAATCATGTTGCAGAATGAATACGTGAACAGAGGCAAGATTGCAACATAGTCATGTGAAATAAAATAAGAACATTTTCACTGCAGTGGGCTAATTCGCACCCAGTCCTCAGTGATGATTTTGAAAGTACCATAGGCTGGTGCAATCATTTCATGAACAGGAAAAATCTGGTATTAAGCCAATAAACAAAAATTGTACAGAAACTACCAAAAGATCTTGATTATGAAGGTGTAAGTTTTCACCAGTTCTGGCAGAAACACCAGTTTGCATTGGCAAACATTGGAAACATGAACAAAACCCCCGTGAATTTCGACATGATAGGAAATAGAACAGAGGAATGGAAAGATGTTAAATCTGGGCAAACTAGAAGTACAGGTACAGGCCAGGAAATGACCAGGTTTACTGTGGTGTTATCGTGCATGGCCAATGGGACAAAGTTAAGACCCACGGTAATCTTCAAACCCAAAATTAAACCAAAAATGAAATTCCCTGAAGGTATTTTTTTTAACATTTTCATGATAAAGGATGGATGGATGAAAATGGTGTAAAACTATGGATAGACAATGTGTGGAACAGGCAGCTTATGCAAAGAATGGAGTTTGCTGGTCTGGAATATGTTTCCTAGCCACTTAACTGAGGACACTACAAGTAGATTAGCACTTGGTGGTTATCCCGGATGGCTTGATGTCTATATTGCAACCTCTCGATGTCTGCTTAAACAAACTATTCAAAGACCATGCGTGAGGAATGGAATACATGGACGTCAAGTGCAGAAAAATCGTTTACAAAAGGCAGGGCAATGCATGCTGGATCACTTGATATGCTGTGTAACTTTGTGCTTAAGGCATGGGACAAAATTAGAGACTGATAAAATCGTTTAAAAAGTGCGGTACTTTTTGTGCAGTTGATAGCACGGAAGATGATTTATTGTGGGACACAGACAACGAAGTTGAAACCCCCTCATCAGATACAAACTGGGACCCATATGATGACTGTTTAAACAGTGAGAGTATGGATGTGCTGGTCGCCATCTTTGCTTCAGACGATGATAGGGAGAGTGATTTTGAAGGGCTCGAAACGTGGTGTTTTCAATGAAAATCTGTTGCAGTGGTTTTTTTTGTTTTTCAAGGGTCGACTTACAGACAAAATCAGTCTTTAAAGCGTTGATTTATACGCCAGATCAGCACGGATTGGATTTTGAGCTGAATTTAAGGTCTCAAAATATATTTGACATATAAATCAACTCCCATTTTTTTGTGGTTTCGTGACTTGACTTGTATGCCAAAATGTATGGTATTTCGTGAAAGGTAAATATTGGCTGGAAAACCAGGGACTATTCCTTTGCTGTTCTTTAAAATAAAGTCATGACATGTTTTACCTGAGAGAGCGAGCAAAAGGCTGTGAAAATCCAAGGTGGCAGAGAAAAAACAAGTTTAAATTTTCCAAAAAGAATTTGCATTGTGGTGTCCCTTCCTTGACCCCCCAAACTCAGAAGGACACGCATTCATAACTGAGGCACATGGCCTGTGAGCTGGAACTAAAGGAACCCACATATTGAAAGGAAATTCTCATATTTCAGATGGCCGCTTTACATTGTTGGCCTCATTCACTAGAAGATAAACTGGGGTAAAATTTTGATACATTTTAGTGTAGGAGAAATTAATTCAATGTTCTGAATCCAACTGTCCTGATTTTGTACAAAATTTGATGTCAATAGGAGCGGGGGTATTAAGAGATATAAACTCCACTTTGCCACAATCAAGTTAGTTTATGTTGAAGCTCATCAGAGAAATGAGGGAGGAAAAATAGACCAATTAAAACAAATTAATTGACAAATATCTAGCTTTGTCATATTTGACTCACTTATTGTGTCACATTTTGTCTTCAAAATAGGACAGTGAGTACGTGGTCCCGAGTGATAGGAACACATTGTCATCAGAGTTGAATCATGGCAAAGCAAAGTTCCAATCAATTTTCACAACTGATTACCTGCCATAAATTGAATCTTTCATCAGCTATTTTTACACCATTTCACCCCCCCAAAAAACTATACCACAGATTTCTAGTCATGTCATTAATTAAAAATAGATCAATGATGATAACATCAATATTCAAAATAATGCAGTAAACTCATTGCAGGACACATTGCAAATCGGTGGAAAATGGTACAGTGTGCTTCCAAGGAGATGTGTGTTGTTGTATTTGGCCGAGTTGACAAGAACATATTAATAAACTATATCTCTATCCAAAAATGTGGCTGAATAGCAGCCTAAGGTTTCTAACTGATTGGTGTGTCAAAAAGAATTGTTATTCCTGTAAAATAAATGTGCTACAAAGTGGGAGAAGTAAAATGCTCAACATTCAATAGATCCTTATGGCACTGGCTTTTAAATCTTGTATGTGGAATAATATATTGAATGCTTGGAATCTTCAAACAAAGAAGTTTTTTTTGTTTTTCCTAGATACTAGTAATGTCAGCAAGGTGGCACTTAGTATCCAGGCTAGGTTGTCCAATGAAGATAGTGTATGTTTCAGAAACTAACTTGGATAAATTAGGTAGAGGGAGGATCCTTGGGGATGGTCCAAGCTGAACACCATATGATTCTTCCTGTAGACATTATTCTTGACTAATTTTCCATCAACGTTAGTTTGCATTGGAATGCAATTTTGACAATACTATGCATGATTTGAGAAAACAAAGGCAATATTCAATAATAAACTGAGGTTCATTGAAAGTTTTCTCGGAGGGTGAGGTGAATCTCTGTAAATCTCTCCCTGAGATGGTTGTAGGGGCCAGATCATTTGCAATATTTAAAGTGTCGATAGATAAATATTAGAAAGAGCCATGAATTGAGGGTTATAGGAAACTGGCACAGAAGGTGAATTGAGGACATAGCACAGAAGCAGGCCCTTTGCCCCTTCTAATCTGTGCCAAGCTCTTTTTCTGCCTAGCTCCACTGACCTCCACCTTATCCCGCCATACTCTTCCCGTCCATATGCCTGTCCACAATTTTCTCAAAAGTCAAAATTGAGCCTGCATTTACCCAATTCATCTGGCATCTCACGCCACACTTCCACCATTCCTTGCATGAAGAAGTTCCCCCTAAACTTTTCCCCTTGTTTTCTTAACCTATGTCCTCTAATTTCTATCTCACCAAACTCAGTGGAAAAAGCCTGCTTGCATTTACTCTATACCCATCATAATTTTGTATAGCTCTTTCAGACCTCTTCTCATTCTTCTGTGCTCCAAGGAATAGTTCCTTTCCCTGTAACTCAGTTCTTTAAGTTTTGGCAACATATTTGTGTAGCATGAATAAAAGCTCTCATGACTTGATGAGAGCAAATGCTTTTATTAGCTCATAACTAAGGGTAGGTTTCAACAGTTGTCTTCAGTAGGGTTCTGGGTTGAGGCGGGAAACCAGGGTCACATGTGGGCAGATGGGGGCAGAGCCAGAAGGTGGGGCCAGCCATCAACACAACACCCTACCAATGAATCCCAGTTCACTGCAATTTGTAAATCTTCCTTGCACACTTTCAACCTTATTGATATCCTTCCTGTAGTTAGATAACCAAAACTGCACACAATACTCCAAATTTAGCCTCACCAATGTCTTATACAAATTTATTGAAACATTCCATCTGCCCTATACTCAATATTTTGATTTATGAATGCCAATGTTGCAAAAACTCTCTTTATGATTCTATCTACCTGTGACACCGATTTTTTGGAATTATGTATCTTTATTCCTATATCCTTAAAATTATGGGACTCGGGCGATAGAATTCAATTGAAGGCATCAAGGTGGCAGTGTGTGTCATGCCCACAAATATCTTATCAAAGAGTCTGCTGCAACAAAACTCAGTGGTGCACAAGAGGCAAGTATTTACATAAAAAAGTGGGTTCCCAGTGATGGGCTCCACAGCCTGAGAACAGGTCAGACTAGTCCTTATCCAGTAAAACAAAAGCAGGCATCTGAAGCTCGGAGATGGGGGTGGGGAGGGGGGGGGATCCACTTCTGTGACCACCATCAGTGAAAGTTCAGAACCAGATATCTCTACATGTTGACATGCCAGAGACACAGAAGAATCAGAAGCATCACTGCAGAATTCCAGAAACTGAGCACAAATCCATCATTTTCCTGTGTGGAGAACCTTTTGTTGAAATTGTAGTGGTGTACATAACAGCATCACATATACAATTTACTTTTTAATGTATTGTCTTTGAGACCCATCTAAAAGATTAACATTCTCAAGGACCCTGCCCTGACCACCTTCTTCACGCTCCTACCATTGGGAAGGAGTTACAAAAGCCTGAAGATGAACACCCAGTGGCACAAGCTTCTACCCTCTCTGCCATCAGATTTCTGAATGGACAATGAACCACAGACACTACCTCACTTTCTCTTATTTTTGCACTAACTTATTGCAGCCGAAAAACAACACATTTCATGATAGGTTTAATGGTAATAAATTCTGACTCTGATTCTATCTGAAAGGCAAGACCTCGAACGTTTATTCTTCCCAGGTATTGATGCTTGGGCTAGGTTTCTAGCATTCAGGTCAAGAGTAAAAGTACGTGCTGAGGGATACACTGAAGCTTGGTGTAGCCAGTACGTGGGCATTGTGGGGAAGGACCACAGTCTAGAGTCCTACCAGGCATTGAGGGGCAAGTCCCTTAAGCAACAGAGGAGGGAGGAACTACAAGGGGCCATAGTGGTGGCAATGGTGTTCAATGCAAAATGAACATGATGATGAACAGTGATGGAAATACATGGAGATGACCTTAAGGAAATGAAAAGACTTTGAACTATTTTCTTTTGGAAATAATTTGTGAATAAAGTTATTTTTAGAAAAAAAAAGTAGAGTAAATGTCATTCAAATTTTGGACTTTACTTACAATGGAGAACAGGCTGTCATAAATAATGGAGTTTATAATAAATTTCTGGAGGAGTTTTGGTAGAGAATTAATAATTAAATACTGAAAATGACATTAAATCCATGTACTTGCAACAGAAACAGTGACAAATGCTCTTTGTAATTAGCATTATTACTGGGTTTGATTGCTATAAAAAGTTCCCCGCTAAGGCCAGCACAAAATTCAATTAACTGGACCTAACACGATGCAGAGTTAAAGGCCCAGTGCATGTTGTTAAAGTTGTTAGAGATATCAAATGCACTTTCCTGACCTTATAAATGATTACACACAATCAATACTGATCTATGAAATAAACACATCTAGTCATAATAGAAAAGCCCTTTCTCATCCCAGAATGATGAATTTCACTACAAGATACCGGGATTAAGTTCTAACTTTGAAGTTCTTAAAAGCAGATTGATTCGACTGATGCCCACACAACAGATCAAAACAAACAATTAACTACAAACAATGTATATCATGGAATCGTTACAATCCCCAGACCCTGAAAACATTCCCAAATCTGCATGTTATCAGCTGCATTCCTTATAAGTTAAGCAAGCCCCTGACCACTGGACAAATACTTTCCATGAATTCTAATTCATAGTGTGTTTTAGACAGCAATGTTGGAAAAATCTCAGAAACATTTACATAAATTAATTGGTAAATTAACATTAATTAATTGATTAGATTAATAAATAAATTATTTGGTAAATTAACATAAATTACTCAGCTTGTGGTCATTTACACTGCACACTTTAAGTTCCTGTGTATATTAGACCCTGTGCTTATACGTGGAGCAACGTGGCCTGTGTCTAGAACCGACGTCTGATGCATGACGACATTGTGTCGGCGGCATCACTGATGTCAACTATTCTGTGTCCTAGAAGGTATCCATGGCTGTCGATCCTCAGACCATGCTGAAGGTAGCAAAGAGTATGTATGGCATTATCTGCATGAACTGTGAATTCATGTGCTTCATAAATGCCTTTGTGATGTGGAGAGGGATAAGTTTGAGGAGAGAAACTGAGCAGGCAGGTTGTCATATGCTGAGCCCGCCGTAGCACATCATCAGCTGGACGTCAAATTCATGAGGCGAGTTTTGCGGTGCAATTTAAACTGCAGGCTTCCCCCGAAAAGTAGTAGGGGTCCTGAAGGATAAACCGCGGAGCAGGAATTGACTAAAAATTCCTGCACTTTCATTTTTAGATGCCCGTGTAATGGCAAATTTAATCGATTGTGCCACTACAAGCCTACAGTCTAAAAACCATAAATGAGAATGGTCACAAGCAGAAATACATTGGAGCAAGAACAAAAGAGTTGGTTCAGAACATTCAGATTTGAAAAATTGTTATACTGAAATAAAGGTAGAAATATTTTGAGTTTCTGTTGCTTTTTCACACAGGCCCATCTGTTTTTCCAGGAAGTGTAAATGAATCAATTTGGGGAAACATATCTTTGCGAATGTTTGAGACCCACTTTTGAAAGTTAATGCAAGCATGAACAGGAACAGGTTGCTGGATGCATGAGACGCCACTAATGGAGATTATTCTGACCCACCATTTTGGGTTCACCATCTCAAGAAAGTTACTTGAGGAAGAACAAAAAATAAATCTAAGAAACTATGGGTGAGCAGAGCAAATTGCACCATCTGCAACTCGAAATCCTTGTGCTACTGAAGGGCTAGCATTTCAAATTCTAACCAAAAAGAAACAACCATGGCTTCTGTGGGATGGGACTCATTAATAGATGCAGATTAAAATGTAGTGTTCAAAAGAGAGCCAAATAAATGTTTGAAGAAAGAATTAGCAGTGCCGCAGAGAGATGATGGGTAAGTGGAGCCAGTTAAATTGCATATACAGTACACAGAGCTAGTAGGAACTTGACAGAGCAAATGGCTTGTTTCCATGCAGCCAAGTTTGTGTCATTCTTTGATCTGAGCAAAGATGTTTTTTTTTGTCACAATTTGTTTATCAGTATTATTGTCACAATATCCTGTAAAACATCAAAGTCTGCTTGAATTGAATATCTAACTCAAATGTTTTGTCAAGCTGTTACTCAACCCATCTGTGCTTGACTCAGGATGTTTGGATTCTAACTTCCTACTTCCTCTAAATGTCAGTGTGATGCACTGTTAGCCAGAATCAGACACCCACAAAGATAAAGACTGTACAACAGGCTTTAATCCACAAAGACTTCCTCAGAGCCAGGCTGGCTGTGGCTGCAGCAACTCTGAGTGAGGCCTCGGGAGGCCGGCGCAGGCTTATATCCTGGAGGGTGATTGACACCCGACCGAGTGGGGCTTGATCCATTCAGGCCGACTGATTGACAGCCGACCAGGTGTTGTCCTGTCCCCTTACACTCCTGCAGTAGGCCGGTGGTGTACCACCACAGTCAGAGATGCTGGAAATCTGAAACAAAACAATAAATTGTACAAACGTTCAGCAGCTGATGAACAAATCAGAATCACTCTGCTAAATCAAAACAATTAGCTTGTGAAAGAAGAGACTGTGCTGAATTTCAGGAGACAAATGATCTCTTTGGGTGTCTTGTATGATAACAGGAGTCAAGTTTCATTCACACAATTCTACCATGTTTGTTGACTGACATTGGCTTTCAGTTAAATAGTGTCTTAATTTTAAAATTTACCTCTGACAAGCTCTTAGCGGTTTTGCCATTCCCAAATTCAAGGCCTTTTACAACCCTTTGAATGTCCCCACTTTGACTGATTAGTCAAATTTTTGGATTGAATCCACTTTCACCAGTTTGGTGAGGCTCTGTGCAATGTACGGAAGAAATTGAATCAAGAGAGTTTTCAACTCCTGAAGGCAACTTCACCTCTTAACATCATCTTTTCCATCAATGCCACTTCCCTGCATTAACCCTGTAATTCCATTCATTCCAAGACCTTCTGATCAAAAATCCCAAGCAAATGCTTTGACAGCTGGTAAAGCTTTATCCCCAGCCTGGATTGGCTGTCAAACAGCTTGAAGATTTAAGAATGGGTAAAAGTAATTTAAATCTAAAAATTATAAAAAAAACATTTGACATGTACACAAGAATGCAATACACATACACTTGCTGGTGAACAGCAGCAATTAAATTAATGAAATTAAATCAAAATTCAATCATTTGAAATTTACAACCCCTCAGATGGTATTACTGCTGGGAAAGATCCCAGAAGCTGACATTTTTTGGACCTTTAAAGGATTCTGTCATCAGTCCCCTGTCAGAATGACAGCACGATCAGCTATGAAGTGGTTTGTGACATCTATTTCCATGAACTCTCACATAGAAGTTAAAATCTTCCCACCCAATGCATGGGTAAATATCAACAGTTCTTCATGGAACTATCAGGTTTTTTTCTGGAAATTTTGGGTCACGATGTTAATATAACCTATCCCTTGATGCTGACATGTACAATGACCTTTAAGTTATCTTCTGCCATGATTGATGGAACACACAGTATCTTTAGCTACAAATCTGCATGGCCATCTCCAACCTTGCCACCCCTCCTGACCCCATCGCCAAACCATCCGTTCCTCCAAGACTCTTACAGATGGCTTCACAGCTCTGGCCAGGCTTTTCACACACAATTAATGTCTAGATCTTCAGCATTTTGTGAAGGTGATGCAACGAGAAACTCAGCGATTCCCAATTACAGCTCATTGCTGTGTATTTTGCATTACTTCCTTCTAACAGACTGATGAATCGCATAGGCAAAGTTCAAATTTACTGTCAGAATACATACATGACATCATATAAAACCCTAAGATTCTTCTCCCTAGGAGGCAGGCAGAATTTCTTCTTGTCAGAAATGCAAACTGTGTTCAAGTAAAAAGATAAGTATACAAAAGTGGGAAATGTAAACAAAGAAAGAAATGTAAACAAACTGCAAATACAAAATAATTCAGTAATAAATAATGTGCAAAGTAGGAGTCCTTAAATAAGTTTCTGATCAAGTCTGTTGTTTTGGAATCTGATGGTTGGGTGGTGGGGGTGGGGGGTAGCAAATGTTCCTGAACCTGGTGGTCCAAGTCTTGTGGCATCTCTACCTCCTTTATGATGGCAGCAGTGAGAACAGAGTATGTCCTGGCTGATGTGGATCCTTGATGACTGCTGCTGCTCTCCTATGGCAGGTTTCCCTGTAGATGTTCTCTATGGTGGGGAGAGTTTTGACTGTGATGAACTAGACTGTGATGAACTACTACCCTTTCCAGGGCTTTCTGTTGAAAGGTATTAGTGCTCCTATACCAGGCTGTGATGCAGCCAATCAGCACACATTCTACTACACGCTTGTGGAAGTTTGCCCAAGTTTTTGATGTCATACCAAGTTTCCACAAACTCCTGAGAAAGTAAAGTCAATGGTGTGCTTTCTTCTCTATGACATGCATGTTATAGATCTAGGAAAGGTGGAGGAGACGTTCTTACCAATCCACACTGATTGCCATCTGGAGGTGAGGAAATCCAGGATCCAATTACACAGTTGGGTATTGTGGCCCAGGTCTTTGAGTTTTCTGATCAGTTTTGAGGGCATGATGCTGTTCAACGTTGAACTGTGGTTGATAAAAAGTATCCCGATGCATGTGTCTTTGGTGTCCAGGGTTACAGGGCTGTTGCTGCAGTAGGAACATTGAAATAGATCCATGTCACCACTCAGTCAGGAGCTGATATGCTTCAACACCAGCTTTTGACAACACTTCAGTACTGTGGATGCGAGTGCCACTGGTTACATGTGTTGACATCATTTTTCCCACAGATTCTAAATGACAGATACAATTAAATTTTAACAATAGAAACCAAGTGGCCAGTAGCTAAAAGCCAGTTCAACAAACATCCGCCGTGCACATGATCTCCTGTTTTCATTTCTCCTGTGAAGGCTGCAACATCAGCACACCTGAAGGAGAGCAGCATCCCCTCAATATACAGACTGCAGATGGATAATGTAATCTGGCCCCATTCTAATTTTTTATTTGGTGACCAAAGTAAGGAACCTTGCCTCTTTTCTTGCTGGGTGAAAGTAGTGAGAAAAATCCTCAAAGAGCCCAGCAGCCGCACTTTGAAAGTAAAATTCACTTTCCTTATGGGGCACAATGCCTTCTAATTGATGAGATATGAACCAACTGTGCCCCACAATGGCCAAGCTCTGTTGGAATGCTGGGCATTGAGGAAAAGTAAAAATAAAATCCTAACGTCACTTTCTCTGCTGTGTTAATTGTTGCAACATGGAGTCATTGAACCGAGAACTGTATCTCCAATTCCCCATACCGCGAGTTCACAATCCAATCAGATTCTCACGACAAGTTAGAAGAAAACGAGAAGCTTCCCAAAATAGACACAAAAGCAGCAGTATTTTCTGAAAGTTTATCCTTGGTAAATTACTGGACGAAGAAAGAAACAGCACAGGGTAAAAGCAGTAACATAGAAATTCTGTGGAAAGCTAATCTCCACAGGTCTGTGACCCTTTCAGAATGGAATTCTAGACACCGTTATTCTGGTTTATAATGTTGATGAAGATATAAAGTGTCTAGGCAATCAAACAGAAATGAAATGAAAAACGGTTGTCTACTTAACAAGACAAATTACTTCATAAACTGACAGAATAACAGACATGTTTACAGACCATCAGTCATTTAGATTTAAGGGGGACAGATTAGATTAACCTTGCTTGAAAGATGATTAAAAGGGAGAGCCTTTACGCTTTATAATATGGCACAATTGTTAATCCTACGAATTTGAAATAAAAACTTTATACAAATCTTGAGATAAAACTAAATCCAAATTGTATATGTTTTGGAAAGAATATATTTGTTAGAATCCAGATATTTGTGGAATAAAATTCCTGAAAAATCATTTGAGAGGTTAATGGTGCGAGGCCAGATTTCAGTCCATTGGTGAGGTTCTCACTGGTCAATTGCTCAACTCCTTATGTATTTCATATGTTCTCACATTGTTGGAACCTTTCATCCCATCAAGTCTTTGCCAGGTCACAGAGTATTCCTGTCAACTCCATTCTCCTGCTCATTTCACAATCCTCACTGTAATGCTGTGGATTGTATGTACTAATTGGTCGGTAAAGGCTCAGGCTGGCCCGCCCCCTGATGACACTCTTACCTGGACTCCTCCCCTGGGACCCAGGCCATAAAGGTTGGACCACCTCTCCCTTCGCTGTACTTCCCTAGTTTGGATCTAGGCCATCTCAAGTCTTATGTACAATAAAGCCTATCGTTCCCCTCAGTCTTTGTCCTTGTAATTATTGGGCCAACTGGTAGTGCCCAACACTCACACATGCTCAACTAACCTTACCTTCCCCCACTCCGAGTCTCCTACACACAGGACGTGAGAACAAACTGGAGAGCCCAGAAAACCCAGAACACTGATGGGGAAAGAGAGTAACAAACTCCACATTGAAAGCACCCAGGTAACATAGTTAGCGTAGCGGTTCATGCAGCCCTAATACAGCACCAGCGACCTAGGTTTTAATCCACTGCTATCTGTGAGGTATGCTCTTCCCATGGTTTTCGCCAAGTGCTCCGGTTTCCTCCCACCCTCCAAGACATACAGGTTTGTAGGATAATTGGGCAGCATGGGTTTTGTGGGCCAAAAGGGCCTTCTACAGTGCTCTAGAGTTAAAATTAAAAATTTAAGAAGCATCAAACCTGGGCCACAGGTGCAGTGAGGCAGCAGCTCAAGCTGCTATGAAATATTGCTGCTCTGATCTTTGCCTTCCTTGTCACTGTGTTTGATATTGCACTGATACCATCCACTTTTCAGACAGACTTAAAACATGTTTTCATACAAGTTATTTAGTATTCTTCCCTGGATCGACTTCGTTTCCATTACTTCTCTTCTAAACTTTGTTTTGTAACTCATGACATTGCAAATTCCCAATGGTGAAGAAAGAATTTGATTCATCAGTCAACCTGAGACATTTTAAAATGATTCACTGCTATTGAGCTGCTGCTTCTGGTGTCCCTATTGTCAGTTATGTATTGTAGTAGCAGTTCCTGCAGAGAAATGATCAGTCGTTCTTTATTGTTGTAGGCTGAGCAATAAAATGCTGGTTTGGCCACTTCCCCACTCACTTCTGAAAAGCAACATGAAAGATTTTATATCAACTCAAGTAATAGAAGATTCCTCAATCCCACATCTAACAAACAGGACCAAACTCTTCAGAGCAGCCATCCCCATGTCCAAGGCAAACATGACCATACCTAATCATTCACTTTGGTCTTGTCACCACTTTACCCCCACATTCCTTCAGCATTAAGACATGTATCTTCCTTCCTGAACTCAATTAATGGATTAGCCTCCATTTCCTTCGATGGTGTGGAATTCCACCTTCTGGTTGAAAACCTAATATTGGATCAAAATGGCTGAGGCTGTGTCTCCTGGTTATGGACTCACCTGCCATTGGGAACATTTTCCCTGAACCTAGTCTGTCTAATCCTGATTGAAATCTATTGGTTCCCATGAGATTCCCTCTCATTCTTCCAAATTCCAGTGAATATAGACCTAATCAACCCAACCTCTTCTCTTTATCTCAGAAATAAGTCCCGTGCACCCACCATAACACCAACATTCTTTCTCAGATATGGAAACTAAAACTACACCCAAAATTCCAGATAGAGTCTCATTAAAGCAAGTTTTCCTGTCCAAACTCTTGTCCAAAAAAAAATAGCAGGAACTTTTAACCAGATTAAAGGGCTGAGATTTTCCGATTCATGGGCACAATTGTTATCAACTGACAATGAGGCAATTCCTAACCAAATGTTTCACAAATGGATGCCTCTTCCCTTGAAATGGTTCTAACTTCTGGATGGAGGATGGCCAGTCACACTATTGCCAAATCAATAAATCTCAGATTAGCCTGGGCCCAGGAAATTTGTCCTTCTTTGCCGAGATGTGCGGAGACAGCAGCAATTGTCAAAATCCACACCACCTGGACATGCTCTGTTCTCGCTGTTGCCATTAGAAAGGAGGCACAGGTGCCAGAGGACTCGTACCAGGTTCAGGAATACCCCTCAACTATCAAACTCCTGAACAACAGACTAATTCAGAGACTCATATTTTGCTCATTATTTATGACTGAATATTTATAGTTCTGTATTTGGACAGTTTGTTTACCATTCTTTCTTTTAATACAGATTACAGTTACTGGTAATTAGAAATTCTGCCTGGCGTGCAGGAAAAAAAGAATCTCAGGGTTGTATGTGATATCATGTATGTACTCCTGACAACAAACTTGAACTTTAAACTTAACTTTCTGACACTTTCTTATCAGTCTAGATTAACTGCCACACTATTATGGATATTAATCTCCATTTCCTCAACATAAAAAATATCTACACGTCATTATTCAATCATCACTAGCTCCCCCAGATTCTCATAGAATTGACAAATGAAGGAAAACACATGCCTGCCAACATATTTGTGATTCTGACAAGAGGTAAATAGATAGCCAGATCACCAGTGAATATCAGAGCAGGCTCAATGGGCCAGATGGACTACTTCTGCTCCAGTTTCTTAAGTTTGGAGGTAGTAATAGATCCAAGCTGGCATCCATCCTGTATGCAGGTAAGAGTCCTTTACTCTATGATTGATTACCTGCATGCATGCAAAATCCATTTGCTGAAACTGATGAGTTCAAGTTTACAGTCCTAGTTGCAGCATCAAAGGATGCCCTCCTGAGTTTTAGCATGTGGAAAATGCAATTAAATGTCAGTAGAGTAGTGTGGGGTCACAGCATGGTCCAAGGTTGAACATGAGAAAGGGTGATGTGACATGAATACTTAGAAATAACAGAGCACATCTTACTGCACAATGAACTGGTACTAGTGGGTGGTCTTGTCAGCTTCCTTAAGGTCTGTCAACTTCTGTATCTATTCACAGATCCTTCAGAGCGCACACAGTGTTAACCCTGGTCTGTCTATCTGCAGCAGAACTGAGAAGACCTTGTATGCCTGTGACATTATTAACTTTGATTACCTGAGGTTAATGTTTGATGCCCAGAATGCCTGTCTACATTTTATCGTACCTTGATAAAGGGCTCAAGCCTGAAACGCTGGTTATGTACCTTTATATTTGATATATAAAGTACCCTGTTAGACCTGCTGAGCTTCCCCAGCATTGTGTTTTATATGAACCTTTGTTGGCACTTACAATATGGTTATGCAGTGAACTTGAGGCTCAGAGGGTCACACTGATCTTGCCAGAAATTCTCATTGCTCTTGAGATCTCTTCCATGTTTACACTGAAAAGCCAGTCAAGCCTTACAGATTTACAGAAGTAATGATGTATAATAATGTTCCAATCCCAGTATTTGCCAGACATTTACTTAGAAATGCCTAATCATGCACAAATAAAATCAGATGTGTTCTTTCAACCTTAATGTCTTCATCCAGAAAATCACCTGACACACCATGCATTTACAGTTTCCCAATGCCAAACAGTCACAGAGCCTTCTTCAGAAACAGAATCTTGGGCCCACCATGTCTATGCCAAACATCTTTCTCAATTAATAATGGGGCAGATTTTCTCTTGCCCCATAATAATTGGTTGTACGCCCCTTGATGTTGAAATGGCACTTGGGAGTCCAGCTCTAGACCCCAGGACAGGGTGCAAATATCAAATGATCAGAAATGTCTTTGACATTCATTATTATCTTGTGATACTCAGGGTTTTCAAAAGCACTGCCATGTCCAAACTTTTCATTAAAATCCTTCACTCTAACTTAAATAAGTTATCTGAATGTACATTTATACCTCCATTTGAGGTACATTCCCAGAAATGAGGTGCGAGTGGAAACAATGCCCTTCAAATGAAGATGCATCACTTCCTCATCAGCTTGGTGAAAGATGCACTTTGGTCTGTCCAAAACTTGCTGGTTTTCAGCAGAATGAGATGCCCGTCAGGGAATGTTGCTGCTTGGCACATTTCAGACTGCAGGAATATGTGATATGGGATGGACCAAAGCTTAATGGAGCCAAGATAAAGGCTTTGTGGGGAAGGACTGCAATCTCAGATCTTTGTGTCACTGAACATTGAGAGGCAAAGCCTCTCAAATACTTTGCATTATCTAAAAGGTCCACATAAATGGCAATGATGCCTTGAACATAGAATGTGCTAACATTACTAATGCATGGACCCATGAATGTACAGAATGAACAATGATGAATGTAAAGCTAGCAGTGCATTGATTTGTACTTCCTGTGAGTACTTTCTGAACAAAATTTATTTGTGAAATTTTTAAGAAGATATTTGCTGTGTTCGAAACCTGGGTGAATCTGCCACCTCTCTGAGGAACCATCAGAGGGTAGAGATTCATGCCAGGTGCACAGCCTGAGACACTGTCATTTTTTAAAGTCCAGAAGATATATTCCTACATGGCAATGCACTCCAAGACCAAAAGCTAGAAAGAATTGGCATTCTACAGAGGGCCTCTACATTTGATTGCAAACTGCAGTGCTAACACCTGATTTAACATGGCACAGACTTCTGCACAGCTAGGACATCTGGAAATCGTGTGCTCTCACTGAACACATGGAGATCCAGAGATGCACCGGGATAGGTCAAAACCAGCTAATAGTCTTGGAAAGTGTAGATATAATTGAAAGGGTAATAGAGCAACATGAAACTGATTACGCTGGACAACAAAGATTTTGCTTTTGGGTATATTTTATGGATTTTGAGATGCTGATCATGAATATCACCTGAAAACTTTCCTATCATTTCCTATATTTTGTGACTTCCGGTCATATTTTAGGTCAACTAGTGTATTTCCCACAAAGCAAGCAGTTTTGGTCAGTCCAAGCATGCCCTCAGTGCAGGTGCTATCCAAATGTTCTCTTAGGCCTAGGCATGCTTCATCAGGATAGATGCAGACAGGCTATAAAAGCAGCTCATATATACAGATACTGTGCATTATTATTGATATAGATTGAACGTATGTTGATGCACATGTTCTTCAGGCAATAGCATAGTGAGTGTACTAAATCATCTTCAGGAAAATTCAATAGAGCAGAAATGTCTCATCAATGACGCAACAGCTGTGATACATTCTGTTACATTTGTGGCGTCTACTTGCTTAAGACTAAATTAAATAAAAATTAGTTTAATGTTTCTCCTACTTCCTATGTGATACAGCAAATCTGAAATTATCTTTGTTTTCAGATTGAACTTTTTAATCATAATTTGTTTTCAGGAAGCAAATATTTTGGTTGTTGTCCAGTGTCACTTTTATACAATTCAGAGAAGAACTACTGGTCCAGAGACAAATAAAATGAAAAGAAAAATTCAATCTTCATCTTGCGGACTGCCTCAGCTCCATCCCGCCTGGAAGGACTGGAGCATTAGCAGCAGATACTCCAATGAATTCCAATGTACTCAAAGAGGCTTATCACCCATGTCTGAGTTGAACACATGTCTGGTTTCAAAAATGTCTCCAGCATATTGTCCATGTGGTCAGGTGACCCATTCAGCCCCACCACCTAAATAAAGCCAAGTTAAATCACCAGTTTTCACTCCTCAAAATAATACAATATATTGTAAAATAATATTTTACAACTCATTTTCAAGAATGTTACCATTTAGTTAATATTACAGGCTTGTTGCCATAAAGATAAATAATACAATTATTTTCAGCTGACAACTGATGTCATTGTTATAATTTTAAGATTTTCAATATGTAAATTGGTGTTTTCCCTGCCAATCTCCAACAATTTAAAGATTGCTACAATTCATGTTATCAGTTTGCTCCATTTGCTGCTGTTTACAATTTTTGAAATTCCCATCAAATTAAATTTGCAATGCATTGCATCAGTGTACCTATCTGTACTGTGCTTTACACAGTCAATGGCACAAACTACTCACCAGCAAGGTTAAAATGTCAAATCACATCAGCCAGGCTAAAGCTAAAGCCTGAATTATTTATAGAAATCACGGTTATGCTGGATCAAAGACACATTCGTGATTGGAGGTCCTTAAACGCTTCAGATCGTGTTTGCAAGTCAATTAGTTAACAGCTGATTTCCATCTCAATTCCATTTTCTTGATTATCCCTTGGTGTCCATCACAATGTAAAAACCTGCATTTGAATGAAAAAGAAAGTATGAAATTGAAGAGGGATTGCGTTGGACATGTTTTTTTTTCTTCATTTAACTCTAAAGCTAAGGAGTAGCAATTTTAATACATAAAAATTTACCTTTTGAATTACATTCATATTAATTTTATTTTTTCTGAGGATGACTGGTAAGATATTTGTCATGATAGTGTTACTAGATTGATAAATGTTCGTTATGCAATGGTTAATTATAATTTTTTACACCAATTGTATTTAACACCTGAAAAGTTTTTAAAAAATGGTTTTAGTGAATCAGATTCTTGCTTTAGATGTGGTAATTTGGTTGGAACTTTTTTTCATGCTGTTTGGTTATGTGTACATATACAATCTTTTTAGAAAGCAATTCAACTATTTTTGGAATATTTATATAAGATTAAAATACTTCTAGACCCGACAATATTTTTGTTGGGTGAGTTGAAACCTTTGAAAGATTTGGGACTAGATAAATTTTAGATTGCTTTTGTATATTTAGCTTTATCTGTAGCAAAAAATGTATAGCTAGTACATGGAAAAATGCTAATGTGATTGATATTAACAGATGGCATAATGATTTGAAAACTTGTTTGGTAATGGAAAAAATTACATATGTTTTACATGACAATTATTCTTTTTTTCTTAATAAGTGATCTTTATATTCAGAATATTTACATTTAAATTTACTTTGATTAGATTTTAGTGAATATCTTTTAGTTTATATTTTAGTTTTTTTTTCTTTCTGGCTCTCCTAAAGAGAGCTGGCTGAGAGAGGGAGGGGGGGGGGGGGTAGTTCTTTTTTTTTTCTTTCCTTTTTTCTTTTTATATTAATTTTTTTATTGTTCACAATATGTATCTTTTTCCCACTGTATGTAATAACCTTCTTGAACGAATAAATAAAGTTGTGAAAAAAGAAAAAAAAAGTAAAAACCTGCAAATAACCTGCTTAGAATGTCTGGTTTACAAAATATTTTGAATCACAACAATTTTTAAAATTCTGAATATTTTAACCCAAGTCTGTGTTGAACAAGACCATTATTCACTGCCAACTGTTGCAAAAGAGTGAGAGACAAAAATCTGGGAACAAGACATCCCAACACTGGAGTTAGCGAAGAAAGTCTGCAGATGCTGGGATGGAGTCCAATACACAGGAGCTCAGCATACAGTGTCCAGAGAAAGTAAAGGGAACCCACATTTCAGGCTTCACCTGACCAAGGGCCAAGACCCAAAATGTTGGTTACCCTTTAATCCATTGGATGTTTCATGACCTGCTGAGTTTCTTTATCGCTTTTTGTGTATTGCACGGGAGTCAAGATGAGTTGACCCATCTATGGAACAGATCCCAGGATTTTAAATGTGTCCAGAACAAAGCAGCTCTGATAAATCAGCCCATCAATAAAAGAAAACTGGCAGGATGTTTGCTCAGAAGTGAGGAAGGTGCAAGGTGAGGGTTTGGAGGAGTGAACTGCTTTCAGGTTAGAAACTCAGAAACTCAAGGGTTTCAGTAAACCTAACCCCTACAGTAGCCTGACCAGATGTGCAGCAGAAGGGATAATTGGAGATGGGCCAAGAGCAGGTCGATCATTGAGGGGAAGCAGGGGCTGTGTGCTGGGAGAGACCAGGAGGGAGAGGCAGTGCTCCATGCACATCCCTGAAATATGTCTGAGGGTCTACTCACCCTTCCTGGCAATTGTCAGGGGATGATTTATAGGTTCATTTATTACCGTGGACGTAACACACAAAATTTGTTTACTGTTGTTGAGTAAAGAATTGGAATGCCATGCTACAAGTATTGGTTAGCTCTCACTTGTGTGCTGTTGCTGGGAAGGATACAGAAAAGATTTGTAGGAATTTTACTGGGACTGGAGGGCTTGTTTGGAGGAAGAAATTAGATAGAGTGGGCTATTTTCCTTGGAGTAAAGGAGTCTGAAAGCTGATCTTCTGGAGATATATAAAATCATGAAGAACATAGATAATAATTGACACAGTCATTATCCCAGGGGAGTTTAGGACTAAAAGGCATGGATTTAAGGTGAGAGGGAAAGATTTAAAGAGGATCTGAGCAGCAACTTTTCACACAGCAGGTAACTGGAATGTAGAATGTAAAGTCTCCCTTCTTCCCACAGTTGGTGTAGATGGCATCCTTGACAGGGCAACGTTTCCTCGGATGCTTGTCCTGCCCTCAGAAGTAGCACTTCGGGTGGTCACTAACTGCTCCGGAGGTCAGTTCAGGGTGGGAGGGGGTCTGCGATCCCATCTCCCAAGATGGTGACGCCCATGTCCCCCACGAGGCGGTGGCTTGTGCACTGGAGAATGATTCTGCATTGTGGGTGGCTTCTTCCAGTGTTTGCCAGTTTGATTGTTTGAGGTAGGTTCAGTCTTTTCTGCTCAAGTCGCCTCTGCCTCACATAATCGGAGTGGGCACCTGCTACACAGGTGTCTCTGATCAGCAGCCGGGTGTGCTGCTCTGCACCCACAGCCTGGCAGTTGCAGTCCCTCACAAGCTCCTGCAGGGCCCTGACAAAGTCATTGAAAGTTTCCCTGGGTTGCTGCCTGCGCAATTGGAGTCCATGCCATGCATAGACTTTGTTCACCTGCACCTTGTACTGGTCTTTCAGGGTGCCCATAGCGTCTCCATATGTCTGGCAGTCCTGGACCATCCGATGTACAAAAATATCAGATGGAGCTTGTCTTCGTCTTCCTGCATCTTTCCAAGCAGCGACACCAGAATGTGAATTTGTCAACTGCTTCGGGTTCTCTTGGGCTGATTTCTAGGCAATCCAGCTTCAAGTATTTGTCCATGTGTCGAAGAAACAAAGTTTTGCTAATAAAATTCATGCACAATCAATTATGCAAATACTGAAGTTATTGGAAACGGAAGATTTTTACTACCAAGCGATGGGCAGCATCCCTTGTGTTGCTGGCTCTCCCTGACCCGGACTCGAACTGGGGGTGGACTTGAGGCATGATGCTCTTTATGGGGGATAAAGGGGAGGAATCACAAGCCAGCCAGTGAGAGCAGGGTCAAACATAAAAGGTCATGTCATTTACATATACAGTAGTGGTTTCACCAGAACCACCATCACCAGCAAGGCAATCCAGGCACCCACAACTCTGTGTGTAAAAAAAAAAAAAAAAAAAAAAAAAAAAAACTTCCCTCCCTTAGCTTTGAACATATGTCCTCTTGTGTTTGCTGATCCTGCCCTGGAAACCAGGAGCTGGTTGTCCATTCATAATCTTGTAGACCTCTATCAAGTCTCAACTCATCCTTCTATGCTCCAAAGAGAAAGGTCCCAGCTTTGCTAACCTTGCCTCATAAGAATTGCTTTCCAATCCAGACAACATCCTGGTAAGTCTCCTCTGCACCCTCTCTAAAGCTTCCACATCCTTCCTATAATGAGGTGACCAGAACTGAACACAATACTCTAAGTGTGGTCTCACCAGAGATTTGTAGAGTTGCAATATGACCTCTCCTGAACTCAATCCCCCTATTAATGAAGCCCAGTATCCCACAGGCCTGTGTAGCAACCTTGTGGAATGTATGGATTTAAACCCAAAGTTCCTCAGTTCATCCACACTCTTAGGTAACCAACCATTAAACCTGTACTCAGCCTTCCGGGTTGTCCTTCCAAAATGTATCACCTCACACTTATCCAAATTGAAATCCATCTTCCACTTTTCTGCCCAACTCTGCATCCTGTCTATATCCTCTTGTCACAGCACCTATTAGCCTGAATACATCTGAGATTGTCTGATCTCAGAAGCTAAGCAGGCTCAGGACTGATCATTACTTGGAGGGGAGACCGCCTTGGAACACCAGGTGCTGCAGGTTTCTGTGAGGGGTGCTGGACAAAGTGGTGACCCTCTGTCTGCCTTACAGTAGACAAAAGTTAAAGAATTTCATTCATGTTACATTTTAAATGTAGTATTACATGACGATAATGGAACCTTTACTTTCGACAACCTTCTGTTCCATCCACAACTCCTCCAACCTTCATCTCATCCGCAAACGTTCTGACCCATCCTTCAGTCTCTTCACCCAGGTCATTTATAAAATCACAAAGAGCATAGGTCCCAGAACAGATTCTTGCGACACTCCACTAGTCACCGACTTCCAGACAGAATACTTTCCTTCCACTACTCCTCTCTGCTTTCTTCCTACAAGCCAAGTATTTTTTATCCACACAGCCAAGGTTCCACTGATCCTGTGCCTCTTGACTTTCTACCTTTATAAATCTAAACATGGTAACAGGCCCTTCCAGCCCGTGAGCCCTGTGCTGCCAAAAGACCCCGATTAACATACAACCCCATACATTTTTGAAAGTGGTAGAGGTTGGCACAGTTTCAACATTTATAAGGTATTTAAAAGATGTTTGGTCGATGGATAGGAGTGGTTTACAGCAATATGGACAAATGCCGACAAATGGGACTAGCTCATTTAGACAGCTGGGTCGGGTGGATGAGTTGAGCCAAAGGGCCTGTTGCTGAGCTGTGTAACTCTGACTCATTGTCTGGCTGAAGCAACCCTGGTTTCCAGCTTGCCACCTGCTCAATTCCCAACTCCAGGATAAATCAGAGCTGTAAACACTGTTCCAGAGCAATCAAAATCAGATTGCACTTGCAAATATGATTCTTAGCGTCAAGACCAAAATGAGAAATTGGAGGAGGTGCAAAAACATTTGAAATTCTGGTACCAGAACCGAGAAGATACTATTTGGGTTCTTGTCTCTGGCGATCAAAGGCTGGCTGGTGGCTTAAAATAAAGGGTTTGTCAGAGTAAGGATGGAGAAAAATGTTTCTGCAGGTGGGGGAATTACAGAATCAGAAATCATAAATATAAATGTAAGAGACTTTTGGATAGCCGGATGAATGTGTAGGGAATAGAGGGACATGTATCACATACATGCAAGCAGTCGAGTAGTAATTTAATTTGAGATCATGTTTGGTGCGGACATCCACGGCTTGTACCTGTGCTGCACTGTCCTTTGTTTAATGCCATACGTTCCAAGATATTTAAAATCTAATGATTAAGAACATTGGTAGTGAATTGAGACGAAAACTGCTATCTCAGAGTATAGAGTACAAATATTAGCAAAGGCTAATGGCAAATATGAAATTAAAGGGAACTTTAACTTTTTTTTTGAGATGTATAAAGATTATATCTGTATCCATGTCAAAGCTTGCATACAAGGGAGAAATGAAAAGAGCACAAAAATGGTGGAGAAACTCAGCAAAGCCACGCAGCTTCATTTAGGTAGCACAAGGTAAATAACCAGCATTTTAGGCTTAAATAAAATGGTGGGGGGAGGAGGGGCACAGGCAATAGGCAGATGTGGCTGGGAGACCATAAGAGTAAAAGCTGAGAAGTGATTGTGGGGGGGGGGGGGCGAAGGGATAGCTGAACGGAGAGGGAAGGGGGTGGAGAGCTGGAGGGAAGGAGATAGAGGGATGGGGAAGAGAGGGAGACAGGGGAAGGGCCTAACAGGAGAAGTCACTGCTAATGCCATCCAGTAGGAGAGCCCAGGCAGAATATTATGGCTCCTCCAATTTGCAGGTGGACTCAGTTTGCCAGTGCATGAGACCATAGTCAGACATAAGGAGAGAAGAGGCTTGTGCAGAAAATAAAGTTGTGCCTAAAAGACTCTCCCCATGTTGTAGACTTGGTGATAATTAATGCCAATTACATGGCCTGCAGTATCTGAATTAAAGGTATTTAATATTGTAACATACACATTTCACATTGCTACCATTTCTGAACAAACACCCATGATGTCAATCTGCAATATTGAAGTATTTTGTTTCTTTGAGAACCAAAAATTCTTTAGAGCTTTGTGGTTTACAAAGACTTGCAAGAACAAAGGGTTCATTAAGTTTACTGGCTGGATCACTGTCCACAATCTGAAAAATTATCATCATAAAACTGTCAGAGGCAAGATGTGGTTTTCTGTCATTTAAAAAAAAACTAGCCTGAGTTAAAGACAATACTGGGACCAGCCTGTTGGAGAACAAGCAAAGTGCAGAGGTTAAATTGCATAGTTTTATATAGATATCACTGTCAGTAACAATGCACCGGATCATGTTTCAATCATTTGCTTGGCATTTAACCTCTTGATAGAAACACAGACAGAATAATAAATCTCTCTTCATATTTAATTGGCTATTTTGGACCAGAAATTTTTGTACTTTTCACAAATTTGGTGAATAATAGAAGGGCCAAGGTCACCATGCAAGAGGTATGTGTTGTGAGGACTGAATAGTTCTTGGTGAGTGAATTGCAATCAGACATCATAAAAAATAACTGTTCTTCACAAATATTATATCAACTCATTTTTCCCTTTTCAGAAATGAATTGACCGTCTGTTTACAGTGTTTTCTCATTATTAAAAAAAAATCAGGGAAGTACGATTATTAAAATTTCCTTGAGGCTGTTTGGAATAGATGAAGTTGGCAAGGATGAGACTGAGAGAACTATAATGACATGGATTATTGATCCATAAAAAGTGTTTTGGGAAGGTAAGTCTTCATAAAGACTGGACTTAGAATTCCATGAATTAAGAATGTGAAATAAGAGCAGGTCCTTTGGCCCATAATGTCTGCACCAGAAATGATGCCCAAATTAAACTAAAACTCTACTGCTTGCACTTGATACATGTCCATTTGATCATATTCATGTGTCTGTCTAGAACAAAGTTAAACACTACTATCATATCTGCTTCCACAATGACCACTGACAGCCCTTTCCAGGCACCAACCAATCTGTTTTAAAGTAAATGTGTACCATACATCTTTTTAAAAAAACTCTCCTTCCACCCCTCACCTGAAATACATCCTCCAGAATGTGACACTTTTACCCTGGGAAAAAGATTCTGACGTTTCACCCTATCCATGCCTCTCATACTCTTCTAAACTACGACCAGGTTTCTCCTCCAGAGTAAACAAGCCAAGTTCATCCAATCTCTCCTTGTAGCTCAGGCAGCATCCAGGAACCTTTTCCATAATTCAACCAGAATTCCACACAAGATTATTTGCAGCTACATTTTCCTGTTCTTCATGCTGTCAATGTTATGGAAACAATAGTGGGTCCAATCCAGAGAAGGAAATCAGATTCAGGATGCAACGTTAAAGCAAGAAGACGCATTTCTACTTGGAATGTCAAGGCTGGGATCGAGAGTAGCTCAGGAGCTTAATGAAGGCTGTTTCAGCCATGACCATATTGAAATAAAATCACCAAGCAGATGGCCAATATGCCTATGCTTTTTCTCCCATTCAGAGAATTTGAAGTCAAGAAACTTAATGGGGCAAAGCTCAAGACCAACAAGTACTTCATTCAGCCAGAGGACATTTCATTATCTTTAGATTGAGAATGGAGAGCACATTTCAAAATTCTGGTAGATTAAAGGATTTTAAACTGAACTTAAATAAAAGTGAATTATTCCCTTTTAATGGATGGGTTCCTATTTATGATAGTTTGCCTTTTAAAATAGCTAGAGACTATTTTATATACTTAGGGATTAAGATTACTAAAAAACATAAAGATTTGTTTAGGACTAATTTTTTCCCTCTATTGGACCTGATCGGTAGTTTACTTACCAATTGGTCACCATTATCCCTATCCATGATAGGCCGAATTAATACTATTAAGATGATGATCTTACCTAAATTTTTATATATATTCCAAGCTATACCTATTTTTGTTCCTAAATCTTTTTTTGATAAGGTCGATTCTAAATTGTCTTCATATATCTGGCAAAACAAGAATCCTAGATTGGGAAAAAAATATTTACAGAAATCTAAACTGGAGGGAGGATTGGCATTACCCAACTTTAGAATTTATTATTGGGCTATTAATATTAGTTACTTAAGGTATTGGTTGAATTATTCAGAATTATCTCTAAATCCCCATTGGGTAAATTTAGAAATTAAACTGGTACAAAATTTCTCAATTAGTTCTATTTTGGGAGGTGACTCCCTTTTACTCTTACTAAACTATATAAACTAATTGATAATCCAATGGCTAAACATACACTACGTATATGGTTTCAATTCCGGAGATTTTTTGGCCTAAGTCATTTTATCTTGGAAACCCCTATTGTACTAAATTTCTTTTTTCATCCCTCTCTAATTGATCAAGCTTATTTACTCTGGAAAGTTAAAGGTATAACATGCTTTTCGGATTTATTCTTGGATAACTCTTTCATGTCATTTGAACAATTATCCATGAAATATGATTTACCTCGATCTCATTTCTTTTGATATTTGCAGATTAGGAGTTTCTTAGTTTCGACTTTACCCTCTTTTCCCAATCGGGAGACTACGACTGTTTTAGAGGATATACTATATTCAAAATTCCCTCCAAAAGGTGTGATATCTAAATTATATAATATAATTACAAAAATAAATTCTGGGACTTTTGGAAAGTTTAAAAATGATTGGGAAAGAGAACTCAACCTTCATATTTCCAATGAAAATTGGAATAAAATTCTGCGACTGGTAAGCTCCTCTTCTCTATGTGCAAAACATTCACTGATACAGTTTAAAGTTGTTCATAGAGCTCATATGTCTAAAGATAAACTCCATCGCTTTTATTTTCATATCGATCCTATATGTGATAAATGTCAATTGGAAATAGTTTCCCTTACACATATGTTTTGGTCCTGTCCCTCTTTACAGAATTATTGGAAGGAAATTTTTTCCATTATGTCTACCGTTTTGAATATTGATTTACAACCACATCCCATTACTGCAATTTTTGGATTACCTATGATAGATTTGACTTATTTATCTCTTCCTGCGGATCGTATGATTGCTTTTCTTACACTAATGGCTAGAAGATCTATACTATTGAATTGGAAAGAGGTTAATCCTCCCACTGTTTTCCAATGGTTTACCCAAACTATACTATGTTTAAATTTAGAGAAAATTAGAAACTCTGTCTATGAATCCCCTTCTAAGTTTGAGTTAACCTGGTGACCATTTATTCAATATTTTCATTTGTGGTGAGTTGATCTGGCTCTGTTTTCTTTTTATGATTATGTATGATAATTGGGCTGTTAGATGAGATCGGAGTGATCGGCGTGGTTTAGCTATATCGGTAGTTTTTTTAAAGTTTTTAATTCAGATTTGTTTTTTCTTCCTTTTTGGGTTTTTTTTCTCTCTTTTTTATATATTTTTATTAATTATATCTTTTTTTTAGAGATAGTTCATACTCTAAACTGATCTAAAATTTTTTTATGATATATTTTTATTCTGCAATATTATTGTTTAATATCTCTGTATTAATTCATTATTTACGATGTATTTTCCATATCTCTTTGAACTATATGTGTTTATAAATTATAATAATAATAAAAAGATTGGAAAAGAAAGATTAAAGGATTTTAATGTTACATTGACTATCAGCAGAAGGAAATTGATCAAAAGCTTAAGATAACATAACTATTGATAGTTAAACCTCAGATGTTGAGTTTGTTTCGTTGAATAACTGCAATTATAAATACACTATGATTTCTTATCTTTACCTGAGCAAGCAAAATGAAAAGCCTGTAGTCCCACATAGCAATGGAAACCTGCCAAGTGCAGTGAACAAAGTTAATGAAATATAATGACCAAAGATTTGTTGCATGGGGATAGAATATAGTCAAGATTATCATTGAATATTCCATGCATTGTTGATTTTAATAGTGTCCCGATGTTACCATTCTACAAATGGAAGTGCAATAATGTATATAAAAGTGATTATTTTCAAAAAGGAAAAACACCTTTAATCTCACATACTCAACTAATATTTGTGGTTTATTGTACAATTGTATGATTTTTTTTGAGATGTATAAAGATTATATCTGTATCCATGTCAAAGCTTTCATTACACTTGGTGCCACTTTTAATCTGTTTACAGAAAAAAGCTCATGAACATAGGAAACAAATTCCAACATTCAAAGTCAGAATTTATTGTCATGGACAAGTCACAAAATTCAGTGTTTTGTGGCAGTATATCATAGTTCCTAATATGAATATTTGCACTATTTTAAACAATAATATAAAAAATAAAAATAATTATGCATGAAAAGTAAGGCAGTGTTTCAGTTCATTGATCATTCGGGAATCTGATGGCAGCAGGGAAGAAGCAGTCCTTGTGCCTCGTCTTTAGGCTCCTGTACCTTTTCCCCTATGGTAGCAGAGTGAAGAGGCCATGGTTCTGTGTGATGGGAATCTTTGAGGGTAGAGGCTGTTTTTTTTCTTTAAAGACACCACCTCAGGTAGATGCACTCGATGGAGTGAAGACTGGTGTCTGTGATGTTAACAATCCTCTGGACTTTTTCCTTGTCCTGAGATTTGGCTCCTCCATACCAGGCAGTGATGCAACCAGCCAGTATGTTCTCCACAGTGCACCTGTAGAAATACAGTTCAGTAATTTAGCATAGACAGAAGGAAATTATTATATTTTTTTTGGCAAAATATTTGCATTCTGTATTTCAAAACATATAATTTCACAATAACAAAATCTAAAATTGCATGTGCAATGTGGTAGAATAAATTTTATTTCATGTTGAAATGAGCAGATTAAAATACCCAGAATTAATAGTATATTATACAAGAGGTAAACACCAGAGTCTACAGACACCATGATTGAAGTAAAAAACTCAAAGTTGGAGGAACTCAGCAGTTCAAACAGTGTACTTTATATAGTAAAAATAAAGATATATTAAAGGTATATTTGGGGGGTGTGGCAAGATGGCGTAAGTATCAGACGTGCCTTCCAGTCCTCTCCTGACTCTATCTTATTTTTTTGTCTAGAAATGCCCGTTAAAATTCTTTTAAAGTTTAGATAATTTCAGTGCTGTTAATTTAACTTATGATGGTACAATTGGTGGAAAAGAGCAAAAAAAAAACGACAACTGATCATCAAAAAACTACATTTTCCAAAAGTTCAAGTTTTGGAGCCTACCTACAGGAAAGACACCGGGACTCAGCGTGAAATGGATCCCAGGAGAGAGGTACAGTGTTCGGATGTTACATCGGTAGAGCCCCCTAAAGAGGGCGCCAAACAGCCTTTAGAACAAAGGGTTACTCAAAGGCATTTGTCAATTGTAGAGGTGGCGCTGCAAACTGCATCTCTTGAGATACAAGAACCTATACACTTGATGTACTGGGAGAATTTAATACATTATGGACTGGGTAAAACCCCGGCCAGCGTCCTCCAGTCATTGCTGGAGAGGTTGTGGCTGGGGTTTCCACATGCAGTCATACTACAAGGAAGGCAACCAGAATGAAGGAAGGAATAGAAGATCCTTTGGAGAAGAAGCAGGAGTCTGTTGAGCCAAAATCTCTTCCAATTGAAAAGATTTTTGTGAATCTTGAATTTAAATTATCTTATACAATGCAGGGATTATCCAAGATTATGACTGAACTTGTACTAGGTTTAATACTTTGGTGAAAATACATTCTCAACAGATGGCTGAGTTTGGAGCTTTTAAGCTTGAAGTGAGAGATAAATTTAATTTGTGTGAAGAAGATATAGACGAAATACGGGATCAAGTTTTTGATGTGACCAAAATGGTCGAAGACTTACAAACTCAAAATAAAAATTTGGTGAAAAAGATTGATTATTTGGAAAACCAATCCAGACGGAACAATATAAAGATTATTGGTTTGCTGGAAGGTATGGAGGGACCAGACCCAAGAAAATTTTTTACTGAATGGATTCCGCAGGTGCTGGGTCAAGAACATTTCCCGGAAGGTATAATACTGGAACGTGCTCACAGAGCCTTGCGTAGAAGACCTATTTCAGGTCAAAGTCCAAGACCTGTTTTTGTTCGTTGCTTGAATTATTACGACAGAGAAATAATTTTACGAGTGGCTATTAGAAATGCACAACAGAGAAAATCACCCTTGATGATTCAAAATAATCGAGTTTTCTTCTATGCGGATTTGAGTCAAGAAGTTATGTTCCAACGACGGGAATTCAATCCTGCTAAAGAGTTGTTGTGGAAGAAAGGTTACAAGGCAACCTTTAGATATCCAGCTGTTTTGAAGGTTTTTCAAGATGGTTACCAACTAAAGTTTTTTGATTCTCCAAAGGAAGCTATAGCATTTGCTCAAGAGCTGCCAATTACTCAGTTTCAACAGAGACATAGTCCGCCGCGATCTCTAAGGAGACAAGAGATGGAAGAAAAGAGCCGTGCTCCAAGAAGGAATGGTTGTAATGTTGACTCGGCAGTTGGAGCTGATTAAAAGACTTGTCCTTTTTTTTTCTAATGTTTTTTTAAAAAAAAAGGGATATTAAATAATGATGATGTTAGTTTAAGATGAAGTGAAAGTTGGGGGAGAGAACTGGATAGGCACTATTTCCTGAAAGTCATCTGCTACGTGTGAGTTATCTCACACCCATTTTTTTTTGGGAGTTACCGCATTGCGCGGTTTAGACGGGAGGGAGTATTTTTAACCTCCTACCCGTTTTTTTTCCTTTTTTTTGTATTATTAGATTAAAGAGTGAAGGGTTTTTTTTTGTTTAAATATAAAAAAAAGCATAAGAAAGTATTTGATTGTTTAAAAAACTAAAAATTGATGTGGTTTTGTTTGTAAAGTTTATTCAGTAGATAAGGAATATCTGAAATTTAAATGTGAATGGGATGGATAAGTTTTTTTTATATTTTTTCTTTAACTTTAAGGTGAAAGGAGTGGTAATTCTGGTGTATATTATTTTGCTATTTTAGTTATAGAACGAAGGGAATAATGGTGAAAGTTATAAATTGAATTGTACAATTCTTAATGAGGCTTGAATTTTGTTTGTGGTTTATGCTCCATTTGTTGAAGATATAGATTTCGTTGTAGACGTGTTTTTATTATTTGGATATCTGAATTTTAACGTAATGATTGGGAATATTTAAATGTGGTATTGGAGCTTTTATTGGATAACTATTCAAGAGTAAAAGGGAAAAATGGTGGAAGAGTACTAAAATTGAATTGTACAATGCTTAATGAGGTTTGAATTTTGTTTTAAGATGGTGATTTATGTGACTAATATGATGATAGATGTGAAGTTAGTTGATATTTGGTGAAGGTTTATCTCTGTAGAGAAAGTTTTTTTTTCATGCTACAATTTTTTTTAAAGAATTGATTATTGTTTAAGAATTTTTGATAGATAATGTTACTAACTTTAATTTTTTATATTAAGTTTGAGTTAAATATATGTTTCATCTTAACTTTTGTAAGTGGGTTTTTTTTCTCACATATATTATTAACTTTATTAATTCTTCACTCTTTATTTGGGGGGAAAGGGGGGGTTGGACTAATATGAGTCGGGTTATTAATGTGTAATAATTATTGGGGAGGGTATAGTTTATTTAGATTATTGATATTGTATTGTAATTTTATTATTTTATTCTTAATTTTTTTTATGTAATCCTATATGTTATTCATGTTATAAAATCTTAAAGTTAAAAAAAAAGGTATATTTAACAGGGGTTCTGCAGTTCGCAGAAAGTCGCCATGGGTTGTTGGCACCATTTTTCTGAATTTATTAAGCACAGGGATCGGAGACCTCCCCTATAGTCCATATTACTGGCAAATATCTTGTCACTGGAGAATAAAATTGATGACCTGATGGTAAGGCTGTTTTTTCAGAGGCAGGTAAAGCAAATCTCAGTTGTTTGCTGCATTGAGACCTGACTAACAGAGAACCAGACGGTTTCACCATTCATAGACTGGATCGGAACTCAGATTATGGAAACAGGAGAGGGGCTGGGGTATGCTTTTTCATTACTCTTGGGTGGTGCAAACATTGGATTTATGTCAACCTCCTGCTCTACTGCCTTAGAGCAAATGTCAATTAAATTCAGACCATTCTACTTACCCTGAGATTTCTCATCACTGATTCTTACCAGAGTTTATATACATCCTGATGCCGATTACAAACACAGGCTCTTGTGGAGATGCATGATATGGTCAGTAAACAAGAGGCGGCCCAGCCCAATGCACTACAAATCTTAGTCAGCGAATTTAACCAGGCCTGTGTCAAGAAAATTCTGTCCATTTACCACCAGCATGTAACCTGCTATACCAGAGGTCCCAGGACCCTCAATCACTGCTACACCAAGATATGGAAGGCCTACTGTTATTTCCCAAGACTGCATTTTGGCAAATCAGATCACCTGACTGTGCTCCTTCGGTATAAAAAGGGAGGTCCCGGAGATTAGGATAGCGAGAAGATGGTCACAGGAGGCTGAAGAATGGTTGCAGGACTTCAAGTCAGTGGATTGGATGGTGTTCAAGGATTCAGCTGAAGATCTCAATGATTATACCAAGAGTGTCTCAGACTTTATAAAAACAGCTGTGGATGAGTTTAGCCCCACCAAATCATTCAAGGTTTTCCCCAACCAGAAGCCCTGGATTAACAATGAAATCCAGAACCTGCTGAGAGTCAGACCACAGACATTTAATTCAGGAGATCCAGATCAATATAGAAGGATGACTTGTTAAAAGCCATCTCCCAGGTGAACTGGAGATTCCGGATGAAAATGGAAACAACAAAGGACACCCGACAGCTGTGACAGAGCCTAAATGCCATAACCTATTTCAAAACCAAATCCAGTGAAGTGGTAGACAGCAAAGCTTCTCTCCTAAGAGAACTCAATGCCTTCTACACCCTATTTGATGACAGTAACAGCAAAGAACCACCCTCACACCCCCAAACCTCTTGATGATCACATCCTGTCCATATCTGAGGATGTCGTGTGTGCTGCCTTCAGGGGAGTGAATCCAAGGAAACTATCCAGCCCGGACGGTGTACCTGGACCAGTATTAAAAATCTGTGCTGACCAATGTACCAATGTATTCACTGATATCTTCAATATCTCACTCCAGCAGGGTTCAGTATCTACCTATTTCAAACAGGCGTCAATCATACTGCTGCCCAAGAAGAGTGTAGTAACCTGCCTCAATGAATATTGACCAGTAGCACTTACATCAACAGTGATGAAGTGTTGGTATATCAGCTCCTGTCTGAGCGGCAACATGGATATGTTCCAGTTCACCTATCACAGCAACAAATCTACGATGGATCCCATCTCACTGGCTTTCACAGGCCCTAAAACATCCAGAAAGTAAAGATGCAGTCATCAGGATGCTCTTTATTGACTTCAGTTCAACATTTAACTGCCTCAAAACTGATCAGTAAACTCCATGACTTGGGGGTGAGGAATCACCTCCCAACCACAATCAGTGAGGATTGGTAAGAACATCTCCTCCACAATCTCGATCAGTATTGGAGCACCACAAGATTATGTTCTTAACCTCCTGCTCTACTCATTTTACACCTATGTCCATGTGGCACAGTAAGACAATAACACTATACTCATGGTGATGTGTAGCATACAGGAGGGAGATTGAAAACTTGGCTGAATGGTGCTCCAACAACAACCTCACACTCAATGTCACCAAAACTGAGGAGCTTATGGTTGACTTCAGGAAGGGAAAGCCAGAGGTAAACAATCCAGTGGTCATTGGAGAATCAGAGATGGAGAGGGTGAGCAAATTTAAGTTCTTGGGAGTCACTATCTTGGAGGATCTTTTCTGGACCCAACACACCAATGGCATCATAAAGAAAGCCTCTACTGCCTCAGGAGTTTGCGAGGGTCTGGTATGACACTAGAAACCCTGACAAATTTCTACAGATGTGTGGTGGAAAGTGTGCTGACAGGCTACATCACTGTTTGGTATGGTAACACCAATACCCCTGAGCAAGAATGCCTCCAAAAGGTAGTGAACACCACCCAGGACATCACAGGCAAAGCCCTCCCCACTATCAAGAACATTTACAGCAGAGGTCCCCAAATTCATGGAATCCTTCATCCCTCATCAACCCTTAGGCATGTACAAATAAATAAATAGATGTGCAGTTTCCATATGCATTAGTGAGGGAAACTGTATACCAAGCCCTACTTTAGTTGGAAATTGGTTGAGTTTTAGTCATAAATCACCACGCTCTTCCTGGTTCAGTCTGTTCCTCTGCTTTGTTATAACTGGATTTGCGTGGTTAAAACCCGCTTCAACCATGTACGAACTTGGGGATGCAAGTAAAAATGGCTCATCCCACTGCACTAAGGTTGGGGTATTTAGTTGCAGTGTTTACATTGCTCCAATAGTCACTAAGGCTTTTACTTTTAAACAAATGATTTAGCTTCAAGATCCACACACATATCAACGAGTTCATCTTCTAATTGAGAGACAATGTATGCATTTTCCATTTCCAGATGAAAGTATCTAACAATCAGTCAGGTACATGCATTTTCCCTAGGTCCTTGAAATGTACTTTAATGGTGGCTGATTTTCATCTCCAGATCACAGTCTGAAATATTTTCATCTTCTTCCAATTGCTGTAAATTTGAAAATGACTTAAATCTCTATGCTCCAATTAAGATTTAAATAGGCCTAGTTTGATTTGGAAACCTATTAGGATTGTTCGGACTTGAATAATTGTAATATTTTTACCTTGCAGACGTTTCTGTACTTCATTACATTTTGAATATAGGTCTTCCAAATAGAACAGATGGTTCTTACACTTTTCCAACTCATCACAGAGTGACAGGTCCACATCCATAAGAAACCTCCACAGTTGTGTTATACAAATCAACAAGTCTTTGCAAGCTATCACCTCTTGACAAGCACCTTACCTCAGTGGGCAAAAGTAATTGATTCAAAGCTTCATCATTTTTTTCTAGATATTATTGCAAACAGTTGTGAATTGAGAGGATATGCTTTAATTTTATTGACTGACCTGATACACACTTTTAAGGGAACATACAGTTCACCATTGAGTTTCTTGACTACAAGATGGTGTCTGTGCAATGCACAGTGAACAGTATGTACATTGGGAACTTTTTCCTTAAGTAATGGCCAACCAATGCTGGAGCACCGTCAGTAGCCACTACAGTAATATTCCCAAAGGGAACATTATGCTTCATCAAATAATCCTCCAAACATCAAAAAATTATCTCACCTTTCACATCACCTTTAAGGTATGTGGCAAACAAAAACTCATCAACAACGCACTTTAGGCTTGAACTATAATTACCTCACATAGGCCATGGGAATATTTGAACTACTGAAGGTTCGATGGAAAATTTGCAATGTTGAAGCTGAGATGCCAAGGGTTTTCTCCACATCATCGGCCATCTCATCAATGCACTGTATTTGCGCTCAATGGTATGCATTTTAGAACAGGTTGAGACTCTTCATAACATTTTCAATCACATCTTTAATTGCTGGTATTATGATCTCCTCACCAATGCTATATGATTTTTCTTTCTTTCCTATATTAAGGGAGATACTGTATGATGCTTTCAGCCCTCCTTCATTATCAGCACTTGGAAAGTGCTTTAAAAAAGGTCTTTAGATTTTGTTGATTTCTGATATTTTTCTTTCTTATAAAAAAAATCAAGATCTTTGTTTTTCTTATCAGAGTGAATTATTTTAAGGTGATCTTTCATCATTGCAGGGTTCATGAGATTATTAGTGAAAATATTTCCACATAACAGGCACATAGGCTTTGTTTCATTAGAAATGAACGTATGAATCCAAATTTCAAATACTCCTGTGAATATTGTTGGCACTTATTCTTAGCATAGGCGGCCGCCATTGTGCTTACTACAAATGTGGCAAATTTACAGTAAGTGCACAGCTATCGGTTTACTGACACCACTCTAGTGTTGAGTATGCACTGGCTGTCTCGGGACTAATTGGATCCATTGGACAGCAAATGACGCAGCCAGGATAATCAGCCTAATATTGCCAGAACCCAGATTTTCGTTACGTACTTGAAAATATAGCTAAGGCAAAGCTAAAATGTTTCAAAATGTTACAAGACTACAATGCTATTGATGAATAATATAGTCAATACATTTATTGTGTATTGAAAAAATGGAGCATGTTAGTAAAGAAAATCCAAGTCAATTCATCCATGTGGAAACAGGGATTACAACGGTCCATTGTCTTGTGATTTCAACTAGTAGCAAATTACAACTATATTATCATTACATTTAAGTAAACAGAATCTAAAATAAATAGACAATAAAAACATATATAAATGGTAAACTTGTATCAGGAAGTTGTATTTTATGTATTTTTATTTCTCATACGATTGTCAGCTTTCGACTGCAAAAGTTCAATCGACCCCTCCACGCTGTGTTTCTCAACCGCCCAGGGACTTATTGGCCCCTTGGATAGTACCATCAATCCCCAGGGGTCGAAATCGACCACTGTGGAGACACCTGATCTACAGGGAACACTGCCGTCAGAGAGCTGCAGAAATCATCAAGGATCCACACCACCCAGCACACACTCTGTTCTCGCTACTGCCATCAGAAAAGAGGTATAAGGTGCCACAAGACTTACACTACCATGTTCAGGAACAGCTCCTACCCCTCCACCTCAACAACAAACTCAACCAGGGACTTATTTAAGAACTTACTTGTGCACTTTATTGATTTTTTAAAAATTCTCTCTATATTGCACAATTTGTTTACATTCCCCATCTGTTTAGATTTCTTTATTTATTTACATGTAAATGCTGTGTACAGTACTTCCAATAAGTGTTAATTGTGCCTCACCTGCAGAAAAATAATCTTATGGTTGTATGTGATGTCATGTATGTACTGTGACAGATTATATTTTATATTGTATATTGATATGTTTTAAAAGGAGATAAATTGTGGCAGGTTTTCTAGTGTAGGTCACATACAAACACTTCAAAACAGATCTCATTTAAAATGCCAGAGCTCTGCTCAAGCCAGACAGTCCAGGCTTCAGGTGCTTTTGCAAAAACTTTGAAGAATGCCTATAAGGACTTCACGATTAGGTATTAATTGGACATGCGGTGTGCTGTGGAGTAATGGATTATTGTTTTGGAAAGCAACAGATGAACAAACTCGGATGATCAAGACCAGAGCTGCAGTCTGTCTAAGTGCAGTTGGCTGTTCTAAGAGGGTCATATGGTTTTCTCTGTGCATGAGAGAGAGAGAGAGAGAGAGAGAGAGAGAGAGAGAGAGAGAGAGAGAGAGAGAGAGAGAATTCAGTTCTACAGTTCAGCAGCAGCACCTGGGACTGGAACAGGACAAGCTGGCAAGCTTGTGGAAATACCCCATTTTGAAGACGGGTTGTGCATTCTTAGTTCAGCCTGTTCAAAACACTTGTGGTCGATACAAGAGTAGATGGATGGCTGTATAATGTTTCACTTGAAATAGGGGAAATGGAAGAGGAACTCTGTGGTGACCTGAAAGAAAGAGGTTATCATCTGGAAAACCCTGGGGGGAAAGTTTCTTCAGCAAGACACTGAAGTGGCTAATCGAAAGGGATCAGTTGTGGGTGTCCAACGAGCAACATATCTCTCTCTGAAAACCGACAAGAACCTTCCTGAGCAGTAACCTTTCAAACACCAAAGCCTGGTGAAATTTATAAATGTTAAATTCTGTACACAATATAAGAATTGCTTGATACCAGTGAACTTGGAGGAATGAGAAGTGAGATTAGACTGTGAATCAAAGAACTTTCCGGTACTTACACACACATTACATACACGTGTGTTTAGAATAATCAGAGGGTTAAGTTAATAGTAATAAGTGTGATTCTGTTTTCATGTTTAAAGATAATTAAAAGCAACATTTGTTGAAGTAATTATTTGTCTTGGTGAATATCTGTTGCTGCTGGGTTTTGGGGTCCTCTGGGCCTGTGACAGTTTGCTGACAATATATCTGATATATTACCAGCGCTTTGGGCTTGAGCCTTTTTAAAACTTTAGACAGACAGCACCATAACAGGCCCTTCTGGCCTGTGATTCCTTGCCACCCAAATACCCTAATTATTCTACAACCCCTATACATTTTGGAGGGTGGAAGAAAACCAGAGCACCTGGAGGAAACACATGCAGACACAGAAAGAGCATACAAACTCCCTCCAGAGAGCGTCAGATTCCAGTTTGGGTCTCTGGTGCTGTAACAGCGATGTAACCATTGGGTTAACCATGCTGCCCTGAAGGGCTCAAGTATGAAACATTTGTTATGCATCTTTATCTTTGCTATATAAAGTTGCTCCAGCACCATGTTTTTATATTAGAACATTATGCAATATCGTCTGGTTCTTTCCATTAAAAATGCTTTCCCATCTGTCTCACTTCATTCAGTAGCACAAATAAGCAGTATGCCACCTAGTTAAATGGAAACCTCGAGCTAGATTTCGATGTCAACCAATTCAATGGGGAAAAGTAATGGGAGTAGAGACCAACACGTACTTCAACTTCTAATCTCAGGTTTGGAAGAGAGCAGCCAAAGAGACAAAAGAAGTTTTGACTATAATTTATCAAATTTCCTGAATTCAGGAGATATCTATTTTTTTTTTAAATCATAAACATAGCACTACCATTTCAGAAAGGAGGTGGAGAAATTGCTGGAATCTATTTTTAAGGAGGTAATTAGATGTTAAGATGATAAAATAGGAGCACAATGTACATGTGTACAAAGTTGTTTTTGATGCTCAATAAATAGATTTTGAAAAAAGATCATGACGATTAGATACACAACCTAGTTTTATGAAAGGAAAATTGTTCAACAAACTTGCTTTTTGAATTTTAACACATATGGTGGATAGAAGAAAACAGTAGATGTGATGCATTCAGATTTCCAAAAGGTGTTTGAAAAAGTGCTACATGAAGGTTACTGCAGAAGATAAGAACGCATTGGATGTGAGTCAGTGGCATTTCTAGGGAAAATAGTGCCTATGGCAAGCACTGAAATTGCACCCACCCATTAAAACTTACTTTCTTCAACTGGAACTCCCAACACCAGACTCCAAACCCTCCCCTCAGCCTACTACCGCACATGCACTCTGGACTTTGGGTTCAGAGTCGGCCATTGGGAGCTCTGGTATAGGCTGAGGGGAGGATTTGGAGTCGGGATTTCAGGTCACTGGAGCTTCCGACGCCCAACTCTGAACCCTCCACTCAGTGGTTATAGTAAAAGTATTAATGTCAATTATTCTCTCGCTGGCCTGAAAAGCATTCTGTTTGAAATAAATTAAGGGGTGTTGTGGGGGTCAGGCTTGGGGCAGGGTAGGGGAGGTGAATAATTTTCAGGTTCAGCCGGCAGTGGTGCTCCTCCCTTCAAGTGGTGCCCAGGACATGTGCTCTGGCTGCCATACCCTAGATATGTCTATGGTGTGAGTAATATCTTGACATGGGTAGTGGGTTACTTAACTAACAGAAAATAGACAATTAGAGTTAGGTCATTTTTGGACCTCGCAATCATTAATCCGCACGGGATTCCACAGAGATCAGTACTGTGACCTCAACTTTTCAAAGTTAGTGAATGATTTTCACCCACTAATATTGATGATTTGCTTTCTGTTAGTGAACCAATTAATGAGGAATGAAAAGGAAACAAAATGCAGCAACCACATTTTCTGACAACACGAAAAGGTTTAGATGGATGTGCAGAGGGCACAAAGAATCTTCAAAAGGATATAAATATTTAATGTGAATGGCAGGAAGTTGACAGATGAGGAATAATGAGGGAATATGTGAATTCAATAGACAATAGGTCCTGGAGTCAATTGGCCCTTTGAGCCAGCACCGCCATTTATCGGATCATGGCTGATCTTTCCCCTTCAATAACCAATCCCAGCCTTATCCCATAACCCTTAACTCCCCTGCCCACAAGAGCCTTATCCAACTCTCTCTTAAATCCATCCAACAAATCCACCCCCACTACCCTCTGTGGCAATGTATTCCACAGACCCACAACTCTCTGAGTAAAAATAAATTCTCCTCATTTCTGTCTTAAGTGGCCTTCCCTGTATTCTTAAACTATGCCCTCTAGTCCTAGTCTCACCCATCATTGGGAATATGTGCCCTTTGATAATCCTAAATACCTCAATCATGTCTCCCCTCATTCTTCTAAACTCCATCGCATATAGTCCAAGTCTTTCTAACCTATCCGCATATGACAATCCTGCCATCCCGGGAACTAACCTCGTAAACATGCGCGGCACTCCCTCTTTAGCAACTATGTCCTTTCTCAAAATGGGGACCAGAACTAGATGCAATACTCCAGGTGAGGTCTCACCAGGGCCCTGTACAACTGCAGGAGGCTTCTCTACTCCAATATTCCAATCCCCTCTTTATGAAAGCCAACATACTGTTTGTCTTCTTCACCGCTTGCTGTACCTGCACGCTAATTTTCAATGAGTGGTGAACAAGTACGCCCAGATCCCTTTGCATTCCCTAGCTTAACTCCATTTAAATAATACTCTGCTCTCTTGTTTCTGCCTCCAAAATGGACAACATCACATTTACTCACATTAAACTTCATCTGCCATCTTTCCGCCCACTCCCCTAAACTATCCAAGTCCCCTTGCAATTTCCTGACATCCGCCTCGCTCTTTACACTACCACCCAGTTTAGTGCCATCTGTGAATTTGCATATGTAGTTATTTATCCCCTCATCCAAATCATTTACATAAATGATAAACAACTTAAAAAGCGGTACAACATCAGCCACTCTCCAGACTGCAGGCACTTCCCCGGAATCTAAAGAACTTTGGAAAATCTCAACTATTGCTTTCACAGTTCCAGAGCAACCTCTCTAAGCACTCTGAGATGCAGCCCATCAGGCCCAGGGGACTTATCAGGCCTCAGTTCTAACAATTTGCTCACAACCACCTGCTTCTGGATCAGAATATCCATTAAATTCTCTGTTTCCTTCAGTAATTTCACCAAGTCCCTATTCTGATCATAACCTATATCCTCCTTGGTGAAAACAGATGCAAAGTAATTGTTAAATTCCTCAGCCATCTCCATGTCCCCATTGATAATTTCACCTTTCTCCATTTTCAAGGGCCCAGTTTTGTCCCTAACCAATTTTTTCCTTTTAACATATCCGAAGAAGCTTTTCCTATCCCATTTCTATTACTTGCCAATTTGCCCTCATAGTTCATTTTCCCCACCCCTCATCAAATCTATGCCCTCTAGTTTTTGACTTCCTGCCCTGGGAAGAGATTATAATTACTTACCTTATCTGTGACCTCATGATTTTATACTCTTCTAGAAGGTGATCGCCCAGTCTCCTGTGCTTGAGGAAGAACAATTCAGTCTATCCAGCGTCAGAACTCAAGCCTTTCAGATCCTGAAAAATCTTTTTGAATATTTTCTGCACCCTTTTCAAATGAACGTCATCTTTCCTATGCCTGGGCAGCCAGAATTGCAGACAGTTCTTCAAGTGTCGTCTCACCGACAGGAATGCCCACAACAAGGCCCAGCCTTTAGATAGTCTGGCGCCAATTCTACTCATTCCTCTTGGTGCTACCTCAAAGCCAAAATCCATCAAAACATCATGTTTGGAGTGTCCTTTTGAATATTTAAATTTTATTTGATTCATCAGGACTCTTAATTCATACTGGAAGCCTAGAAATAACATGTTCATGAAATATGCAATTATAAAGCCACTCATTTGCATTTACATGTTTCCTCACAAATTACCACTCACCACAGTTACTCCAGATCACAGCACATTTAACCTGTCAAGTCTGCATCAGATGGTTGACTTGGTTTCATGCTTGAGTCATGAACCTGGTCATCTTAGAAACATCCCTTCCTTTCTCGTGGGAATTTCTATTCCCCAATGTGATTTTAAACACTCTTGAAATGCTTGTACAGGAAGCATGTTTGGAGAATGCAAGTCGCTGAGTCCTAGCCATCTTATTAGTATTTGTTCAGGTGAACAGACTTCAAATAGACCTATTATGGTGGTAATGGTGTCAATCAACAGGTAAGGGGCCTTTCTCCTCCCCCATAGATAATCCATTATTTGTAAAGATGCAATCAAACATTAGATTCATCCTTTTATTTCTGTCTGTGATTACACCTGTCACCACAAAACATACAACAGCAGGCTTTTCACAACCAAAGTCCCAAAGGAAAAGACAAACTGGTTTTCAAAGTAGTTTTGTAGCATTCATTTGGGATGCATTTCATTCAGTGAGCAGTAAGAAAAGGGTTAGTTTTAAATAACAAAGCAATGAAGTTTCAGTAAACTTTAGTTAAATTTAATGACATTACAGAAAGGGACAAAGATATAAATAAATCACAAAAATTCTCAAGACAAGTCCCTTTTCCCCCACCCAATCTTAATCTCCATTGCTGTGGCTTGCCACATTTTCATGATCACTCTTAATCTTCCCCTCTCTATCTCCAAATTAGCAATCCTCAGCACACGCCTGGGCCTGCCTTACATGAGGCAAAATCACCTTGCCTTGCATCCAGGTATAGAGTTTCACTGGGAACCTAAACTGAATTTTAAAAAATTCCACTGATTGGTCCTTTTTCTTTTCTCTCTCTCTGCAGACGAGGCTGGACCTCACTGTTTCAACATGTTTATTTTATTTCCAAATTTTGGTTTTATAGCATGACAACTTTGGATCTGCCCCGTTGCAGACATTTCCTCTCCACTCTTTGCAACAGTCACATTTGCTTTCGAACTTTTCTGGATCTGATGAAGGGACCTCCACCCAAATGCCTGCCTCCCCCAATTTTCCCTGCTCCCCCCATTTAAACCAGATGAATTCTTCCAGCATTTTGCATTTCAAACATCTGCAGGGTTTTGCTCTAGCTTTATTAAGATGAAAATAATTATTTGGAAGATAAACCATCAAAGTATTGGTAAAATTCAAGGAAAAATTGGTGTGTGATCAGCACATATAAGATCAGGCAAAGAAAAAGATGTCAATCCCAAAATTGGAGCCCCTTGGATAGCTTGGAACACACAGGATAAGCAAAAGAAACTCTTGTCAGATACTGAGAACCCAATGTGAATTTCAATACTTTGCTCAGCCTTGATGTCAGGCTGACTGGACTAAAATTATTCAGACAGTCCCTTTCCCCTTTGTAAACAATGGAATAACCTCAGCAGTCCTTCAGTCTGTAGCCAGAGGACAGGAAAATGAAGGTTTCAGACTGATTTATCCCTGGCTTCTCTTAACCACCAGAGAGTTCATTCAAGCCTAGAAATTTAGCCGATAAAGGATTTAACATCCTTCACTGATTTATCTGATCTCATCTGATTTAATATTTCACAATCCTCCTTCACTACAGTCTCCACGCTCCCCCTTATGTAAAGGCTGATGTCAACCAAACGCACAGCCTCTTCCACACATAGAACATTGCTTTGACCTCAAATTGGCCACATTCTGTCCCTACTGGTTATTTAAGGTCAAGTTTATTTGTCATCCAATTGTACCAGTATATAAAACAGCTTTGAGCTTTTCATATCTTTATTTCTCACTTTATTGTTTCTCCCTTGCTATGTTCTTTCTATTCCCAAATTATTTTAAATGCCACCTTCCAAGGTCTCCAAGGCTTTCCAAAACTGCTTGACCCTTGGCTTTTGATTCAAGATGCCCTTTTTTGCCTTTTAACAGCCACATGTTTCTCAATATCCACAGAGGACCAGATCTGACAGTTCATCACAATTTGCCTGAAACCAAGTTCAACCCATCCATTTCAAACTATTTCAAATAACTGTTGAATTGACACTGATTTATCATCGACATTAGAACAATTTTGCCAAATTATTTCTGTCAAGTAAATTCCAGTTGAGAAATTTTAATCCTGGACTTTTGCTTCCAAAACTAAGCCAAACCTCATTAAATGATGATCACTGTCTAAGTATTCTCCCACTAAAACATAGAGTCCTACAGCACATTCCACAAGTCCAGCTTGTCCATGCCAAATAATGTGCCCTCCTATTCCTAATCCCATTTACCCACAGTAGGCCAGTACCTTTCCAAGACCTTCCCATCCATGTAGTTATCCAAGTGTTTCTTAAAGGAAGCTAACTTACCTGCCTCCACCATTTTGGAAGCTCATGCTATATGCCCACCATCCTCTGAGTGAAGATCCATTCCATCATGTTCCTTCTAACCCACCCCCTCACCTCAGAGTTGTGCCCGCTCATCTTAGATTCTTCTACTCTAGATAACAGACAGTCACTATTGACAATGACTTTTCCACTCATGATTTTATGGACCTTAGTAAGATCCTTGCTCAACCTCCTAGGCTCTGAGGGAAACAGGCCCAGTTTTTCCAGTCTCTCACGATAACCTAATTTCGTAAACCTCTTCTTTATCCTTTCCAATCATATAATGTCCTTCCTATAGCTCAGTGACCAAAACTACATAATGTCCCAATCGTGGCCTTACCAATTTCTTGCACAACTTAACTATGACATCCCAACACTTGTGTCAAAGGTCCTCACCGATGAAGATATGTCTCAAATCATCTCTTCACTACTTTGCCAACCTGCGCTGTCATCTTTAAAGAGTTATGTATTTCTATCTCTAGGACTTCATAACAATCTTTAGAGTCCTGATGTTAACAGTGCAAGTCTTGACCTGGTTCAAAATGCTGCAATTCTCAAATTTGAACTGCATTTGCCGTACATTATCCCAGTTCCCCATCCGATCTAGATGATGCTGTAAACCCAGGTAACTTTCTTCACTGTAGCACACACTTTCTTGTTGTCCGAAAACATATCCAATTGGCCACAAATGTCAGTGTCTAAATTATTTATGTAGATCACAAAAAGCAAGGGACCTTTGACCAAAACCTGAGGCCCTCCACTGATCATGGTCCTCCAGCATGAAAAACTGACCACTCTCTGACACTGATCATTTATCCATTTTGCTAGTTGGCCTCCTATCCTATATGCTTTCCCCTTCCATCCCAACCTACTACGTGGGACCTTATAAAACACTTTACTAAAATGCAATACAAAGAACATCAACTGACTTGCACTCATCTACCTCTTTGTTACCTCTTCAAAAAATTCTAAGTTCATGAGAAATGATTTCCCATGCATAAATCTATGCTGGCTCTCCTTAATTTTCCCTTGACTATCCAAATGTTGACAGATTCTCTCTGTTAGAATCCTCTCCAGCAGTTTCAGGCAAATAAGTCTATCATGACCCAGATGATCTTTCTTTCCCTTTTCAAGTAACAGCACCACATTTGCCATCCCCTCAGTCCTGCAGAACTTCATTGGTCTTCAAAAATGTGTTTAAAATGTCTGTCAAGGCCCCAACAAATTCCTTCCTGCCTTCGAAATGTGGAGATTTACCCACCTTGATGTGATCTGCTAACACCTTTTCACCATTGATGCAAACATGCCATAGTCTATCTTCAGTTACCTCCCTCAGTTCCTAGCCTTGCTCATCCTGCTGCAGAATAAACACATTCACAAAGTATTCATTTAAGGTTTTCTCACCTCTCTGGCTCTACACCGTATATTTTAAGTTTAGACATACAGCACGGTAACAGGCCTTTTCAGCCAACGAGGCTGTGCCACCCCTGGTATGTTTTGAACAATGGGAGGAAACTGGAGCCCTCACAGATATGGGGAGAATGTACAAACTCCTTACAGACAGCGAAGGATTAGAACCTTGGTCGCGGGTGCTATAACAGATTTTTGCGCTGAACATTCTTTCCCTCGTGACCCTTTTATTCTGAATATACTTAAAATCTTTTTCAATTCCCCTTACACTCTCTGCCAAAGCCATCACAAAACTGCTTTTAGCCCTCCTTATTTCCCCCTTCACTCTGCTCCGACATTTCCTTGTATTCTTCAAGGGACTCCCTCGAACCTATTTGCCTCATTTTTCTTTCACCTCTATTTCTCTATATCTTTGCATCAGGCTTCCTTTACCTTTCAACACACAGGGCCCTTGTTTTAACCTCCCAGCAAACATTTGTTGTTTGTGAAAAATAATATACAAATATGTAGATGGATGGATTAGTAAATTTGTAGACAACACAAAAATTTAGACTAGTGGATAGACTAGTGGTCACAAGATATTAGAGAAACACAGGAGACTCGGGGAGGGGGGGTTATTTTGTGTAGTTTTCTGATGTAATATTGTAATCATACCATTTTAATTTTTTATTTATTTTTCTTTAAATGTAATTCTCTATTGTATTCCTGTTATAAAATTTTAAATAAAGTCTTTAAAAAAAAAAAGAAACACAGGAGACTGCAGATGCTGGAATCTGAAGCCTGGAGTAAAACAACAGGTCAAGAAGCACCAGAGGGAGAAAAAGAATGGTCAACTTTCAAGCCAACTCTCTTCAAGGTTTATCAAGATAAATCTGCCATTCACTTCTCAGAATCAAAATTTATTGTCATGAACAGGTCATGACGTTTGTTGTTTTCTTTTCTTTGGCTTGGCTTCGCGGACGAAGATTTATGGAGGGGGTAAAAAGTCCACGTCAGCTGCAGGCTCGTTTGTGGCTGACCAGTCCGATGCGGGACAGGCAGACACGATTGCAGCGGTTGCAAGGGAAAATTGGTTGGTTGGGGTTGGGTGTTGGGTTTTTCCTCCTTTGCCTTTTGTCAGTGAGGTGGGCTCTGCGGTCTTCTTCAAAGGAGGCTGCTGCCCGCCAAACTGTGAGGCGCCAAGATGCACGGTTTGAGGCGTTATCAGCCCACTGGCGGTGGTCAATGTGGCAGGCACCAAGAGATTTCTTTAGGCAGTCCTTGTACCTTTTCTTTGGTGCACCTCTGTCACGGTGGCCAGTGGAGAGCTCGCCATATAATACGATCTTGGGAAGGCGATGGTCCTCCATTCTGGAGACGTGACCCATCCAGCGCAGCTGGATCTTCAGCAGCGTGGACTTGATGCTGTCGACCTCTCCCATCTCGAGTACCTCGACGTTAGGGGTGTGAGCGCTCCAATGGATGTTGAGGATGGAGCGGAGACAACGCTGGTGGAAGCGTTCTAGGAGCCGTAGGTGGTGTCGGTAAAGGACCCATGATTCGGAGCCGAACAGGAGTGTGGGTATGACAACGGCTCTGTATACGCTTATCTTTGTGAGGTTTTTCAGTTGGTTGTTTTTCCAGACTCTTTTGTGTAGTCTTCCAAAGGCGCTATTTGCCTTGGCGAGTCTGTTGTCTATCTCATTGTCGATCCTTGCATCTGATGAAATGGTGCAGCCGAGATAGGTAAACTGGTTGACCGTTTTGAGTTTTGTGTGCCCGATGGAGATGTGGGGGGGCTGGTAGTCATGGTGGGGAGCTGGCTGATGGAGGACCTCAGTTTTCTTCAGGCTGACTTCCAGGCCAAACATTTTGGCAGTTTCCGCAAAGCAGGACGTCAAGCGCTGAAGAGCTGGCTCTGAATGGGCAACTAAAGCGGCATCATCTGCAAAGAGTAGTTCACGGACAAGTTTCTCTTGTGTCTTGGTGTGAGCTTGCAGGCGCCTCAGATTGAAGAGACTGCCATCCGTGCGGTACCGGATGTAAACAGCGTCTTCATTGTTGGGGTCTTTCATGGCTTGGTTCAGCATCATGCTGAAGAAGATTGAAAAGAGGGTTGGTGCGAGAACACAGCCTTGCTTCACGCCATTGTTAATGGAGAAGGGTTCAGAGAGCTCATTGCTGTATCTGACCCGACCTTGTTGGTTTTCGTGCAGTTGGATAATCATGTTGAGGAACTTTGGGGGACATCCGATGCGCTCTAGTATTTGCCAAAGCCCTTTCCTGCTCACGGTGTCGAAGGCTTTGGTGAGGTCAACAAAGGTGATGTAGAGTCCTTTGTTTTGTTCTCTGCACTTTTCTTGGAGCTGTCTGAGGGCAAAGACCATGTCAGTGGTTCCTCTGTTTGCGCGAAAGCCGCACTGTGATTCTGGGAGAATATTCTCGGCGACACTAGGTATTATTCTATTTAGTAGAATCCTAGCGAAGATTTTGCCTGCAATGGAGAGCAACGTGATTCCCCTGTAGTTTGAGCAGTCTGATTTCTCGCCTTTGTTTTTGTACAGGGTGATGATGGTGGCATCACGAAGATCCTGAGGCAGTTTACCTTGGTCCCAACAAAGCTTGAAAAACTCATGCAGTTTGGCATGCAGAGTTTTGCCGCCAGCCTTCCAGACTTCTGGGGGGATTCCATCCATACCTGCTGCTTTGCCACTTTTCAGTTGTTCGATTGCCTTATATGTCTCATCCAGGGTGGGAACCTCATCCAGCTCTAGCCTTAGGGGCTGTTAAGGGAGCTGGAGCAGGGCGGAATCTTGGACTGAGCGGTTGGTACTGAAAAGAGATTGGAAGTGTTCTGACCATCGGTTGAGGATGGAGATCTTGTCGCTGAGGAGGACTTTGCCGTCTGAGCTGCGCAGCGGGCTTTGGACTTGGGGTGAGGGGCCGTACACAGCCTTTAGAGCCTCGTAGAAACCCCTGAAGTCGCCAATGTCCGCGCTGAGCTGTGTTCGTTTGGCGAGGCTAGTCCACCACTCATTTTGGATCTCCCGGAGTTTGCGCTGAAGATGGCTGCATGCGCGACGGAAGGCTTGTTTTTTCTCTGGACAGGACGGCTTTGTAAGGTGAGCCTGGTGGGCAGCTCGCTTCTTTGCCAGCAGCTCCTGGATTTCCTGGCTGTTTTCGTCAAACCAGTCCTTGTTTTTCCTGGAGGAGAAGCCCAGTACCTCTTCAGTGGATTGCAGTATGGTAGTCTTCAACTGATCCCAGAGGGTTTCAGGGGACGGGTCCGTGAGGCGGGTTGCAACGTCGAGCTTTGCTTTGAGGTTTGCCTGGAAGTTTCCTCTCGCTTCGTCTGACTGCAGTTTTCCAACATTGAACCTCTTTCTGGGGGCTTTATTGTTCCTGGGCTTTGGCTTGAAGTGAAGGTTGAGCTTGCAGCGAACCAGCCGGTGGTCAGTGTGGCATTCCGCGCTAGGCATGACCCTGGTGTGGAGCACATCTTGTTTGTCACTTTCTCGCACCAGGATGTAGTCCAGGAGGTGCCAGTGTTTGGATCGGGGATGCATCCAGGTGGTCTTAAGGCTGTCCCTCTGCTGAAAAAGGGTGTTTGTAATGACAAGCCGCTGTTCTGCGCAGAGCTCCAACAGGAGGCGCCCATTGTCGTTGCACTTGCCGACGCCATGCTTGCCCAGGATTCCTGGCCAGGTTTCTGAGTTTTGCAGCAGCTATAAATTACATTTTTTATAAATAAATAAATTAGTCCAAAAAGGAGAGACAGTGAGGTAGTGCCTTTTTCTTGTGCATTCATAAATCTGTTAGTGGAGGGGAAGAAGCTGTTTTTCTACCATTGGGTACTCATCTTCACGCTCCTGTACCTCCTTCCTGACGGTAGCAGTGTGAAGAGGGCATGGCCTGGGTGGTGAGGGTCCTTGAGGATAGAGGCTGCTTTCTTGTGGCACTTTTATTTCTACCACCTCCATAGCTCCCTGACAAAGTAAGCATACAGCATACTTGCTTTGAATCCGTCAAGGTATTGAATTTAAATAGAATCATTACGGCACAGTTAGTGGAGCGGTTGGCGCAGCACTATTACACAGCCAGCAACCCAGGTTTGAATCACTATCATCTGACAGTGTGTTTTCTTTCAGGTTCTCTAGTTTCTTCCCACATTCCAAAGTCATTTGGGGTTAGAAGTTTAATTGATAACATGGGTGTATTTGGGCAGCACCAGGGCTCATGGGCCAGAAGGCCTGTTCGCGTGGTATTTCTCTGAATTAAATTTTAAAAATTAAAAACAACAGAGCCATGCTCTTGCTATAGAATTCTTGGACTCGACAACATTTGAGATATTGTGAGTATCTCTGGTTATAGCATGACGGGAACGATGTGAAGACATTGGAAAGAGTGCATTGGATTGGAGAGTATTAGCTTTCAGGAGTGGCTGGACAAATGTGTTGTTTTCTCTCAAGCATTCTGGCCTGAAAGACGACCTGATTGAAGTTTATAGAGGACAAAGGTGGAAGGTGAAAGGGAGCAAATTTAAAGATATGCAAGGCAAGTTGTTTTTTTAAAAATATAGAAAAAGACAGGGTAGATTCCTGGAATGCACTAACAGAGAAGGTGGTGGAAACAGACACCACAGCAACATTTAATTTCAAAAGGCACTTGAACAGGCAAAGGATGAAAGAATATGGATATGTTTAAATTGCCGTGATCAGCACAGAAGTAATTGGATTAAGGACCCATTCCTGTTCTCTATTGTTCCATATCCAACTTTCTAAACAGACAATAAACTATGGCCATTAGATTTTTTAAAAAATCACACAGAAATGGTACAAGTGAATTTTAACGTGGAATGGAGGCTAGACACAAAGTTAATAAAATTGGCAAGGCTTCCCCAGCAGCAGAAAGTAACGTCGTCATCAATGAAATGCAGGAAAAGTTGGGAGATGGCGCTAGAGTAGGTACAGAACAAAGTATTTCCCAATTAGCCAACAAAAAACAGATATAGCAGGAACCCATGAGCTATAAGGACCAAGGTCTTGTACTTGCGAGAAGAACATGCATCATTTACCATTATTTAATGCTAAATAGCAAGAGTAAGAGAGAATCAGGGGACTCTTGCACCATCTATTCACTATCTACTTGGACACATTTAAATTGTGTGCTGGCCATCTCCTGAGGTTTGCTCCCCTCACTGTCCCCAGCTTCTTGATGTACAACCTCAAAATGCACACCTTGAGGGCTTCAGCTTAAGACATTTTCAGCCAATGTAGTTACACAGGACCAAGGAAAGGCACAAGATGCTTATTCATTGGAGCCGAAGTATCTTGTTATGCCCCAGTTTAAGATACTGAAAGATACTAATTCTCCCAAGTCTGTTCTCTTTACGAAGTGATTGAATTAAGGAGAAATTGTGGACACGTATTTCTACTGAGAAAATGTTGGAGGCAGAATTCCTGAAGGATTTGAAATGCTTTTGAAAAAGCACAGGACATCCAAGAGCCAAACAGAAATGAGCATGAGGTTGGATAATTCTTTAACAGACAGCGTGACAATGATGGGACAAATGACCGCCAGTATTGCCAATTCTTATAACCTTATGAGTCTCTCAAATATTGTTCTAGATTTATGAAGGTAAAAGTACATTAGCTTCCTGAAACAGCGATTCTTTTCATTTAAGATTGGTATCTAAATCTGTTCTCTATTCTCAACTCATTTTAACAGCTGTTCTTTGCAAGCAAAAACAACCAACAAAGGGCCTTTGTAAAACTGGAAGGTTTTTGGAAGAACATGTTTTCTATTAGTATAGCTCTCATTTTACTGGTAGGTCATTATTATTGATGCTGTATCAGCAAATGGCACTCCCCCCTCCTCCCACCATCATTAGTGGAGACCAACACATTTTTTAAAACCTTTAATTGAGAAAGGGTGGTATTATGACCCTCAATTAAAAATATTTCAACAGTGAAAGAACAAAGTATTGGGATGATCAAAAGTGTCTCTGTGAGTACATTTTAAGTGCTGCACAGTGTCAAGTCCTGCTCAGACATTACTGGTAACTACGTTTCACATTATACCTCAAATGGTGAGGGAAACTATTTTAACTTTTTTAAGTCAATACCACAGAGCAGAAGAGAAAGGACATTACTTCAGAATTAATTTCACAAGGCAAAATCAGAAAAACAAAATTGACTTTCTGCTTCATTTAAATCACTTCTGTGATATATATTTGGCTTGGCTTCGCGGACGAAGATTTATGGAGGGGTAATGTCCACGTCAGCTGCAGGCTCGTTCGTGGCTGACAAGTCCGATGCGGGACAGGCAGACACGGTTGCAGCGGTTGCAAAGGAAAATTGGTGGGTTGGGGTTGGGTGTTGGGTTTTTCCTCCTTTGTCTTTTGTCAGTGAGGTGGGCTCTGCGGTCTTCTTCAAAGGAGGTTGCTGCCCGCCGAACTGTGAGGCGCCAAGATGCACGGCTTGAGGCGAGATCAGCCCACTGGCGGTGGTCAATGTGGCAAGCACCAAGAGATTTCTTTAGGCAGTCCTTGTACCTCTTCTTTAGTGCACCTCTGTCACGGTGGCCAGTGGAGAGCTCGCCATATAATACGAGCTTGGGAAGGCGATGGTCCTCCATTCTGGAGACGTGACCTACCCAGCACAGTTTGATCTTCAGCAGCGTGGATTCGATGCTCTCGGCCTCTGCCATCTCGAGTACTTCGATGTTAGGGATGAAGTCGCTCCAGTGAATGTTGAGGATGGAGCGGAGACAACGCTGGTGGAAGCGTTCTAGGAGCCGTAGGTGATCCCATGATTTGGAGCCGAACAGGAGTGTGGGTATGACAACGGCTCTGTATACGCTAATCTTTGTGAAGTTTTTCAGTTGGTTGTTTTTCCAGACTCTTTTGTGTAGTCTTTCAAAAGCGCTATTTGCCATGGCGAGTCTGTTGTCTATCTCGTTGTCGATCCTTGCATCCGATGAAATGGTGCAGCCGAGATAGGTAAACTGGTTGACCGTTTTGAGTTTTGTGTGCCCGATGGAGATGTGGGGGGGCTGGTAGTCATGGTGGGGAGCTGGCTGATGGAGGACGTCAGTTTTCTTCAGGCTGACTTCCAGGCCAAACATTTTGGCAGTTTCTGCAAAACAGGACGTCAAGCGCTGAAGAGCTGGCTCTGAATGGACAACTAAAGCAGCATCGTCTGCAAAGAGTAGTTCGCGGACAAGTTGCTCTTGTGTCTTGGTGTGAGCTTGCAGGCGCCTCAGATTGAAGAGACTGCCATCCGTGTGGTACCGGATGTAAACAACGTCTTCATTGTTGAGGTCTTTCATGGCTTCGTTCAGCATCATGCTGAAGAAGATTGAAAAGAGGGTTGGTGCGAGAACGCAGCCTTGCTTCACGCCATTGTTAATGGAGAAGGGTTCAGAGAGCTCATTGCTGTATCTGACCTGACCTTGTTGGTTTTCATGCAGTTGGATAACCATGTTGAGGAACTTTGGCGGGCATCCGAGGCGCTCTAGTATTTGCCAAAGCCCTTTCCTGCTCACGGTGTCGAAGGCTTTGGTGAGGTCAACAAAGGTGATGTTGAGTCCTTTGTTTTGTTCTCTGCACTTTTCTTGGAGCTGTCTGAGGGCAAAGACCATGTCAGTAGTTCCTCTGTTTGCGCGAAAGCCGCACTGTGATTCTGGGAGAACATTCTCGGCGACACTAGGTATTATTCTATTTAGGAGAATCCTAGCGAAGATTTTGCCTGCAATGGAGAGCAGCGTGATTCCCCTGTAGTTTGAGTAGTCTGATTTCTGGCCTTTGTTTTTGTAAAGGGTGATGATGATGGCATCACGAAGGTCCCAGCAGAGCTTGAAAAACTCATGCAGTTTGGCATGCAGAGTTTTGCCGCCAGCCTTCCAGACCTCTGCGGGGATTCCATCCATACCTGCAGCTTTGCCACTTTTCAGTTGTTCAATTGCCTTATATGTCTCTTCCCAGGTGAGGACCTCATCCAGCTCTAGCCTTAGGGGCTGTTGAAGGAGCTGGAGCAGGGCAGATTCTTGGACTGAGAGGTTGACACTGAAAAGAGATTGGAAGTGTTCTGACCATCGGTTGAGGATGGAGATCTTGTCGCTGAGGAGGACTTTGCCGTCTGAGCTGTGCAGCGGGCTTTGGACTTGGGGTGAGGGGCCATACACAGCCTTTAGAGCCTTGTAAAAACCCCTGAAGTCGCCAATGTCTGCGCTGAGCTGGGTTCGTTTGACGAGGCTAGTCCACCACTCATTTTGGATCTCCCGGAGTTTGCTCTGAACATGGCTGCATGCGTGACGGAAGGCTCGTTTCTTCTCTGGCCAGGATGGCTTTGTAAGGTGAGCTTAGTGGGCAGTTCGCTTCTTTGTCAGCAGCTCCTGGATTTCCTGGTTGTTTTCGTCGAACCAGTCCTTGTTTTTCCTGGAGGAGAAGCCCAGTACCTCTTCAGTGGATTGCAGTATGGTAGTCTTCAGCTGATCCCAGAGGGTTTCAGGGGATGAGTCCGTGAGGCGGATTGCATCCGCGAGCTTTGCTTTGAGGTTTGCCTGGAAGTTTCCTCTCACTTCATCTGACTGCAAGTTTCCAACATTGAATCTCTTTCTGGGGCTTTCTGTTCCTGGACTTTGGCTTGAAGTGAAGGTTGAGCTTGCAGCGAACAAGCCGGTGGTCAGTGTGGCATTCCGCACTGGGCATGACCCTGGTGTGGAGCACATCTCGTTTGTCTCTTTCTCGCACCAGGACGTAGTCCAGGAGGTGCCAATGTTTGGATCGGGGATGCATCCAGGTAGTCTTCAGGCTGTCCCTCTGCTGAAAAAGGGTGTTTGTAATGACAAGCCGCTGTTCTGCATAGAGCTCCAACAGGAGGCGCCCGTTGTCGATGCACTTGCCGACACCATGCTTGCCCAGGATTCCTGGCCAGGTTTCTGAGTCTTTGCCAACGCGAGCGTTGAAGTCGCCAAGGATGACAACCTTGTCGGCCTAGGGGTGCGTTGAATAAGGTTGCGCAGATCAGTGTAGAACTTGTCCTTTTCTGCGGTTCCGCCTGAAGGGTTGGAGCATAGACATTGATGAGGGTGATCTAATGCTTGTTTTGAGGGGGGAGTTGCATGGACATGATCCGGTCCGAGTGGCCTGTCGGGAGGTTTTCGAGTTTGGAGGCAATGGAGTTCTTGACCATGAAGCCTACACCAGATAGGCTTCGTTCGTCCAAAGGCTTGCCAGACCAGTAGAGTGTGTAGACTGCGCCACGTTCTTGGAGGCTGCCTATATCTGCAAGGCGGACTTCACTGAGACCGGCTATGTCGATGTCAAGTCTGAGGAGTTCATGTGCGATGAGGGCAGACCGACGTTCAGGTCGGTGGCTGTCAGCCTTGTCTAGCATGGTTCTGATGTTCCAGCATGCTAGCTTGAGTTTGTGAGCATGCTATGATCATTGTAATGGCCTGACATTGCATCAGTATTCTCTGTCACAGTGCACTGTGGCAGTGTAGATTTTTGCAGACCAACCTCCCCATTTAGAACAATCCCCAGCCATATTTTCTCATCTACTTGCACGCGTGTATCAGAAGTTAAGCTGAAATAAAGAGGCAGACAAAGAAATATCTGGGCTCGATAGGGATGAAGTGTGAAGTGGACCACACACTGGCCAAGTTATGATCAAGCTGCACCTGGGATAATTTACTTTACACCTCTTAGCAGCAAGCTCCATGCAGCAGACTTGCATCCCTGGAGCCACATCAGACAATGTCCATTTTAACAATATATTTCAGCTGTCTTAGCCATGATTTCATACAAAGAAACTGGCTGAGAGTATAACCTACTTGTGAGAGTTGAGCAGAATATCTGGGTGAAAATTCCAGAACAGAAGGAGAAAGTAGAAAGATAAAGTCTTTCAGGTGAGATTCAAAGCCATGACCCCTATATCCTCTTAGGTGGATGTAAAAGATACCATGACACAAAGTAAAAATAAAGTAGGAGATTTTCCCAGCGTCCAAATGGTAATTTCTCAACCAATATCATTCTAAAAGATGATCTGGCCATTATCACATCACTGTCTATGGCAGGGGTGTCAAACTCAAATTCACAGAGGGCCAAAATTAAAAACTTGGACTAAGTCGTAGGCCAAACTAAATATTTATTGAAAATTTTCAACAATATCTGCATGTTTTCTCTTCTTTCAACATATGTAATGTTAAACTTTTTCTTATTAAAATAAATATTTAATAATCGTTTGGGTTAAACTCTTTCCAGAAGAAACATTAATAAATGAGAAATAAAATATTCAATAACTAATATTTCTCTATAGCCTTTAAGCTCCTTTTAAATGTATTTTTTTCACAAGCCAACAAGTCAAAAAAATAACAACTTGCTTCAATGACAAACAGGTTTGTCTTTTAAAATGATGAACATATAGTTTGCCTCCCACCTGTGTTGAAAGGTCCTGTTTTCTGTCTTTGGTTTGGCCATTTTTCGTAAGGGGTTTATTACATGTGAGTTAGGCGACAGGTCTCAGATGTTAATGAAAGTAAAGAGAGGAGGTGGGGGCGATTAGCGGGCTGACGGGCCGGCGCCAACGCATTTGCAAAGCATTCTGGGATTTGTATTATTAGCTGTGCATGCACTATACTGGCACGGCAGCCTGCGGGCCAGCTCTAATACATATTTGATATGATCTTGTGGGCCAAATATAATTATATCACAGGCCAAATTTGGTCCGCGGGCCTGAGTTTGACATGTGTGGTCTATGGGACCATGCTGTGCAAAACTGGTCACTGCATTTCCTGAACAAGTGGCTCCATTTAGACAGTCTTCATCATTAACAAATAGCATGCCTTACAATAACTATACACCTGAGCACACCGGTAAATGCGAGGCATTTCTAGCTCCCACTCTGAAGAAGATGCTGTGTATGAGTGGCAGGGGTGGGGGTGGGGGGGTGAAATCCTGTCAGCCCCATTTTCTCATCGACTTAAAGTTCAACTAAAAGGCCTAAAACCGGGGTTAAAATTATCAGAACATTTCCAACATTTTCTGTGGCCAAACTGAAAAAGAGTTATTTTAAACAAATGTGCAGTTCTGATCACCAAGCTATGGGAAGAAAGCAACATATCAGGAGGGGATGCATAGGAGGTTCTCAAGAACGCTGGATACGAGGAACCAAAGAAATACAATTGTCATACTTCTTATTTCCTTCAAACTTGCTCCACCATTCACTAAGATCATGGGTGATGTTGTACGTCAGTGCCATCATCCTGCACGAACCCTTAGCATCTAAAAAATCTATCATTCTCTATCCTGAATAAACTCAGCAACCTCTACATCCCTTGGGTAAAGGGATTTTTTCCATCTTTGCCCTGAATGGCAAACCCTCATTTTGAGCCTGCTATGTCCATTGCTTCAAAAATAAAAGGTATAGTATTTTTAGATAAATCAAAGCACCATTCAATCCAATTTATACAGACTGAAAAGAACATTAACTAGCATCTTGAATTAAAACACAAATGTCTAAAGATACACCGGTTGAAGTAAAAATACAATGCTGGGGGCAAAATGTAGGCAGGTCCCTGAACAAAATGTTGTGGGGGGAGGGACAGGGAGCAGCACAGTCCCAAAGGCAGGAGGTAAAGGGAGGGAAGGCACAACAGCAAACAGGGGGAGGGCAGCTGGCTCTGTGAATGAAGTTGATGAATTCATCACGGGTGCATGAGGCAGCACCAATGTAGTCATCAATATAGTGGAGGAAGAACTGAGGGGTTTTGCCCTTGTAGGCTTGCAGCATGGATTGCCCCACAAAGCCCACAAACAGGCAGGCATAACTGGGGCCCATGCGGGTGTCCATGGCGACTCCTTTGATTTGGAGAAAGTGGGAAGAGTCAAAGGAGAAGTTGTTAAGAGTGAGAACAAGTTCTGCGAGGCGGAGGAGTGTGACTGGTTAGGTCTCTTGTCAAGAAAGTAAGCAAGCTAGGATTCAGCTAAGCACACATTTCTGCTCTCAATTACTAGCATAATATAGTTCTTGGATTGTAATTCATCGACTCTTAAATTAGAATGCAGTAAAATGTGGATCACTGCAAGGCTTCATTATTCTCACCTGCTCGGAATTTCTCATTAGTGAATATCAAGTACAGCCTCTCCCCTACTTACAACCTATGTAACTTAAAACCATCATACATATGACCAATAAAATACTGTACAAATTTTTAAAAATAAAGAAAATATATGTAAGTATAAAAATTGTGCTTGGTCGTACATCCACCAGTGCTAATGTCTGTGTGCGTACAATAGTGACCACTGAATAAACATTGAACCAAGATCTGCTTAGAGACAGCAGTGGGTTCTTTCAGTAAAATTTCTAACTCAACAAAATCATTGATTTAGTGCCGACTGATCAAGAGTTTAAAAATGTCAATGACAAAACAAAGGGCAATATATCAAGAGATTGAAGTATTAGTCCTCAATGACTATTAAGCTTTTCTAAAAATCGTAATTTTCCTCACTAACACAATATTGAGAGACCAACATGGGGATCCTACACAAAGAAAGGCATAATAATGACATAGTAATTTTCATAAACTCATTGCATCATTGCCTGAGTATTAAATATCTGCTTACATGCTCAGACTCTGAGTGGGGCAGAATAAGCATTCATAAAAAACTAGAAAACCTGCCACTCTTCTCTTTATTTATTTAACAAAGGTTCTCTGTCACACCCTTACTAAACTAAACTCAGCAAAAGGACAGCTGTTTGCAGGGAGGTGACAGAAGTAATCAACATAAAGCAAAATGCTGTCATTTGATGAAGAATGGAACTCACTTATGCAAAAGGAAACCTTCCCCAACCTTCATTGCTCCAAACCATTCTAGCAGTTCACAATGCCCCCCTGAGTAATTGCCACAGCTACAATTATTATGGCACGTGACTTAAAGAATAAAACTTACACATCTCATTATTGAATGAAAAAGAGTCTGCAGTGTTCACATGTTCATAGCGTTGCCTAATCTCCCCTAAAAGCTGTGCAATGCAAACATTTCAGTGAGACACAGCACTGAAAACTGAGCTCGTGATCATGACTTGTCAAGCTGCACATGACGCAATTCCAGAACAGAGACATATGGCACATGCTGAGAGCATGGATCCTCACACCTTCTTCACAGTGTCAATTAAATTATAGCCTCAGCAGACACCCAACTGAAACATGCAGAATGCAGCCAGTCAGACAAGACATTCCAGTCAGTATTGAAGTAGAGTATCTAAGTACAAGTCTGCCTCAATGTAACATTTCCTTGGAATTAAATGTCACCTTAACTTGTGGGCTCAGGCTCTGAGCAGAATTGGACACCAAACATTCATAAAACTGGAAAATGAGTGAAACATGAAAATCTGCAGACGCTGTGATTGTAGTGAAAACACAAATGCTGGAGGAACTCAGCAGTTTTCATAGCACCCAGAGGAGGTAAAGATGTATTACCGACATTTTGGGCCTGAGCCCTTCCACCTTCAAGAAGTGCTCTGGTCTGAAACATCGGTAATACATCTTTACCTCCTATGGAGGCTGCAAGACCGCTATGTTCCTCCAGCATTTTTGTTTTTCCATTTTTAATAAAACTGGAAATGTTTCTGGAGTATGAGAGCACAAGAGAATTAGTGGAGCATGTAGGTTATGAAGCGAACTTTCTACAAGCCATGGGAATACAATTCCCAGCTTCAGAAACACCCAAATGAGCAGGATGAGCATGCATGTACCTTGAGAATCATCAGTCTGTCAAGTGCAATGTTGTGAAATGGAGCAATCATGTCAAGCATAGCCTCAATTTTCTTTTGGTTGAATGTACCTACCAAGCACCTTATGATCAATGGTAATCTAATCCTACTTTCTTCACTCTAACCCAATTTCCCTTCTTTAGAAATAATCTGTTCTCCAGCCAAAATCTATGTACAGTGGTTGTCAATAATTCCCAGAGAATCAAATTGCTGCTTTGACCAAGATAAAATCATTAAAATGTTTTCACAACTGCACTGAGGATTGAATGGATTCCCATTCAAGGGATTAATTGTCTACAATTAGTGAGATCACCATTCACACGCCCAACGCTAGATTCACGTAACAGACACTCTATTCGGAACTCCATCGTAAGAGATTACCAGATGGACAGAGGGATTTATTCAAGGAGGTGACCTGCTAATTCTCCATACCCGTGGTCCATGTCTGGGCAAAGTGAAGGAGGTCACATTGAGATCCTCGAGTCAATGCATGGGAAGCATATAGAAGCCCTGTGTAAAGGGAGAAGTAGTAGAACACCTCACAAATGCACCATCTATGCCCCCAATCAGGCACCCTCCAATTCCTTTGTAGAAGCTTAGAGTTTCCACCTGGGCTTCAGCAGCCACACCAGGAATCACAAACCCAGAATGGAAGCAAACACCTTCCTCAAACTCAAGCAGCTGCCAAAAAAAAATAAAGACCAGCCTATAATCATCTACATGCTAAAAAAATCTAATATTGAGGAACAATTCCCATAAACAGAATGATGTCTTTTTTTTTGAAGACTTTATTTAAAATTTTATAACAAGAATACAATAGAGAATTACATTTAAAGAAAAATTTAAAATTAAAATGGTATGATTACAATATTATATCAGAAAACTACACAAAATAACCTCCCCCCCCCGTTAATCGTAACACAATATTAGTAATCTAACTTAAAATTAGTCCAACCCTCCCCCCAAAATAAAGAATGAAGAATTAATAAAATTAACATTATATATGGAAAATAAATACCCACTTACAAAAAACGAGATAAAACTTAACCTAAAAAAAATTCTAACAACAAAATTTTTTCTTATCAATACTAAAATATCACTTAAACATATATTTAAATCAAACTTAAATGCATATAATTAGCAAACGGAGTCCACTTTAACTTATAAAAAGACATCTTCTCCTGAATTGAAAAAGATATCCTTTCCATAGTCAAACAAAACTTCATTTCCAAATACCACTTATCTAAAGTTAGTATATTTTTATCTTTCCAAGTAAGTGCTATACATTTCTTAGCCACGACTAAAGCTAAATAGATAAAGGAAATCTGATAATCCTCTAAACCTAAATTAATTAATGATTGCATGTTCCCTAATAAAAATATATCGGGATCTAATACAAGATGGATATTATATAAACTGTTAAAAATAGATTGAATACCTTTCCAAAACTGTTGCAATCGATCACAAAGCCAAACAGTATGCAAAAAAGTATTGGCCATCTGATCACATCGAAAACAAGAATCCAACTTACTAAGACCAAATTTTTTAAAATTTCTCCGGCGTTAAATATAGCTGATGAATAAAATTATAATTAATCATCTCTAGTCTAGCGTTAATTAATTTCCAAATACTATTCTGACAAATTTCCATCCAAGCTTCTTCAGCTATTTTATGTCCTAAATCTTTTTCCCATTTCAACTTATTTTTATTCCAGTCTTTTTTACTATCAATTTCTTGTAAAATACAATACAAAAGAATGATGTCTGTGGTGATATGTAATTACACCACTAGGTCACCAGGGGTCATCCCAGTAACCTTGTCTAGAAAGCAGTCCAGAGCTACAATCTAGCCTTCCAGGTTCGTCTTGCAGAGAGACAAGACCTCTTAGTGTACATATTAGTTTATTAAACCTGTCTTATACTTGCACTGCTTTTGTGGTTATTGTCATTATAATGTCAAGAGAAATCTCCTTACTCAGACGCAATGACATAAATACATGGGGCTACCATATCGATCTGTTGTACTGATTGGAGCATCACCTCTGCAAACAGCTTTATCTCTGGTGTCAAACTACTGCTGCTTATTTTATCTCCCCCAAATAATTCATTCCTTAAATACCCTAGTAACCTGCCACCCCAACTTTTCCAGGTGATCACATTCCTTTCATCCAGACACTACCCTCATTTTTAACCAAATGAGTCACATAGCTTGAGTTTGAGGAAGGCGTTTGCTTCCATTCTGGGTTTGTGATTCCTGGTGTGGCTGCTGAAGCCCAGGTGGAAACTCTAAGCTTCTACAAAGGAAATGGAGGGTGCCTGATTGGGGGCATAGATGGTGCATTTGTGAGGTGTTCTTTACGAATCCACATTATCCATGATTACATGCATTTTTATCAATGTTTGATAATTTCATCCTGAAATGTCATCCTCAAACTTTTATTGGTTAAAATGCTCCAGATATCCAAATCTTTTGTGAATTTGATATTACACCCACTGTATTGAACAGGAAGGGAAAGCCAGAGGTGTACAATCCAGTCTTCATTGGGGGAGCAGAGATGAAGAGGGTGAGCAAATTTAAGTTCTTGGGAGTCACTGCCTCGGAGGATCTTTCCTGGACCCAACACACCAATAGTGTCATTCGGTAATGACACCAGAAACCCTGCCAAATTTCTACAGATGTGTGGTGGAAAATGTGCTGACCGGCTGCATCATGGTCTAGTATGGAAACACCAATACCCCTGAGTGTAAAGTCCCCCGCAAAAGGTAGTGGACACAGCCCTGGACAAAACCCTCCCCCCTATTGTGCACATCTACAGGGAGCGCTGCCGTTGGAGGACAGCAGCAATCATCAAATCCCTTCACCATCCAGCATGCACTGTGCTCTTGCTGCTGCCATTAGGAAAGAGGTATAGGAGCCACAAGACCCACACTACCAGGGTCAGGAACAGCTGCTACCCCTCCAACATTGGACTCTTCAACAACAACTCAATCAGAGAGTCATTTAAGGACTCTGACTTGTGCACTTTATTGATTTTCTTTCTGTTCTCTCTATATTGCACAGTTTGTTTACAGTTCTTTGTTTGTTTACATGTTTTATGCTGTGTAGAGTTTATTTTTTGCACTACCAATTTGTGGTAATTCTGTGCGCTCACAGGAAAAAGGAATCTGAGGGTTGTACGTGATGTCATGTATGTACTCTGACAATTAATCTAAAATCTGTCACCTCGCTCATCTGATTGAGAATTTGTAAAGTCAGCCATGGCTCTTGCTGAGCTGCATTAGAGTAAATGCACTTAATATTCTAATCACTTGGGCACTAGATGAATTAAATATGACTTGGAATGGATAATCGCACCACAGGAGCTATTTTTCAACATAATACATTTATGATCAAGAAAATGCAGAAGTACAAGTGAAAACCATTTTATTTTGTAAAAAAAGAAACTGGAGGGGTTCAGCAGGTCAGACAGTGTCTATGGAGCACGATGATCGATCGTTTTTGGGCAGGATCCTTTATTGAGGCTAAAGTGGTAGGGGAGCTATCATCCACAAATGGTGGATGATAGGGTCTTGAACAGAAGGTAGGTGAGGTGGATGGACAGCTAGGGGAATCCATGGGATGGGGCTGGAGGTGCTAGTGAGAACGGGGAGCAGGTAAAGGAGAGATGGAAATAGTGGAACTGGAAAGGGTGAGGGGTTACCAAAAATTTGAAAACTATATTTTCTTGCCATTGGGTTTAAGGGTGGAAAATAATCCATTGTCCCTCACTCAGAGCCCATTTTCTTTACTTCTATCATTTTTTTTCCCCCAGCCTTTTAACATGCAATTCTATGTTTAATAAAGTGCAAGGAATCTCAGCTTCCTCTAAACTCACTTCAAGAAGACAGACTGACAATAGAACTTTGGATGAAGGAAAAAATTGGGATGAGTAAGTGGGTATTTGTTTTCCATATATAATGTTAATTTTATTATTCCTTTGCAAAGGAATAAAATACAACATTCTGGAGAAGGAGCAGTTGGTGCAAGGTTATGTATAATCTCAAGGGGAACCTGGACATGAATAAAGGAACAAGACCAGTGAGTTGGTTAAACTGCCAGTTTTTAAACTTTGTGAAAAGCTACATATTACTGAGTCCAGAACACGTATTAAAAGAATAAAGAAAATAGTTACTTATCTATAGTTCCATGATGATTTATGCATTTCGTTCAAAAATAGTTTATCAAAGGAACGCTCCTGTCATATAGCCAAGATCTTGTATTGACTGAAACAGAGGCATGATTTTTATATTCCTCACCCAAAAGGCAACTATAAATGAATGAATCATTGATCAACCTTAAGTTCCACAGACATCTTGTCTGGCACTGTCAATGTATAAAGTGAAAAGATTTTCAAAAATAGGCAAAAATCATTCTTTTAATGGGACAGAAACAGGAGAGCTCCAATCAGGCTTATGAGGGTAGCCATGACCTTTGTACCTGCCTCCCCCTTTCCTGCCTTCTGAAGAACCCCTCCCTACAAATTAACTGCTTATGTATGTGCCTTCCTCTTGGTGTCAGAAACTGCCCATCCAAACTTCTCCACGGTTGACCAGCGACTGCCTTCAGCCTGATGCGAGTGGGCAGCGTCCAGCCTGAAACCAATCATTGCGTTCTGCACCAACTTCATCTTCTGTTCATTCAAAATCCGGTCAAGTCAATATTTTACAGTCAGGAATGACCTTAGAGGGCTTTATTTCTACCTTGCATTCTGGTCCACAAGCACCAACTGTGCAAAGGGTAAATAGAACTAACACAAAGGAAAATTTTGCACTTATTTTTTGTCATGGAACATAACTTCAAATCCATGGCTTGTAGAATGACATAATCAGCAGTTGGAATCAATTCAGGCAGTTTACACTTTGAAATAAGAGTTTCATAAATGGACTAATTTGAAGCAGTTTTTAAAATAACATTATTACAAACCTAATTTCTGTTGCTTAAATCATACCACCATCTTTGAAAGTACCTCAGATCAGGAACAGTAGAGTTGGAAAAAACATCTAAATTTTGGAATAAAACAGGGAAAATGAAGTATTTTAAGACCCTTCATTATCTTTCATTTTAATACTTCAATTACAAATTATTGTGTATTTTGGCCCAGAAAAAAATTGGACCTAAACTGGATGATTAAAAAAAAAAGACATCTAATTTCTACATCTGCCAAAGATGACTGACATCAGAATGGAAAGCATTACATGAAATGTCAGAGGCTATTTTCCCCCAAATGTTTAATTGCTAATTTCACAAATATTATTTTGCCCTGATGAATTACTTAGATTAAAAAAAACTAGTTTGTCTTTGCCATTGGTAATAGTAACACTTAACAGGATTTATTGGTCTATATACACACTACTCGAAGTGACATGGACAAATAGGCAAAAGCAGACCATTTATCTAAAAGTAGCTGCTCGTACCCAGCTCATTCAAATAGATCGCAGTGGGAAAGTTTTCATTCCAGCACTTTACCTTTTGATTTGTGAAGATATTACAAGGACATCAAGAATTTCTCACAGTTCCTCTGTTGGTAATGGGAAAGCACCAGTTTCCCTGGGCCAAATTGATTAGATTTTCAAGATTGTACACAAAGTCAATGAAAATAAAATAACCAAGGAAGAAAAAAGCTCAAACACTGGAAAATTATATCATGAGGGAAATGTGCACCTACCAAATAGACAACCAAGAGTTCAAAATTTGGTGTAGATATTGTGCATCCATTGGCTCAGTTAAATCAATGCCAATGAATTGGCTCCTATTACCTACATCCATATGAGATGAGATGCTGTCAAGATGAGCACTTCGGGATCCCAGCCCATTATGGCCTGCCAAATGCAATTTTTTGTGGAGAAATGTGGCTGCTAGCTTCCCCACCAAAAGGCCCTGGAGTCACAGAGAAAAATGCTGCTGTCAAGTATAATTATTTCAGCATCACTGCACACGGTGCAATTCAGAAGGTGGTTGTTACATTAGAAAATACCCAAAAATGCTGGAGAAACTCAGCAGGTCATGCAGCATCCATGGGAAATGAAAGGCAGTTAACAAAAAGCAGGCCCAACATGATGCTGCATAACCTGCTGAGTTTCTCCTTGTATATTTCACAAGACCGAAGCATCTGCAGATTTTCTTGTTCATCTTACATTAGGAAAGTCATTTTGATCCATCACAACACCTTTTTGATGCTCCATCTGATGACAGCATCATGCAATTTATTTTCACTGCTTCAGCTCAAATCCAGTGGAACATATTACTCACCCAATTTTCATGAAATTAGTAACATCTGAATGGGTCATCTTGTTTTCCCTATTTATATAGTCAAAAAAAAACCTACCCCACAGTGTGAAAAGACCCTTCCCAAAGTACTTCAAGAGGACTTTGATGCATTTATGCAAATTATTTCAATTAGATATTCTAATTAATGACTTTTGCTTTAAACTGTTCTCCTGACTTATTTTTAATTATTGACTATGTTCTGAGATCAAAATGTCCAGGATCCAATGAATCAAATTAGAGATAGAGGGGAAGAAATGGAAAAAACACCAGGTAAAACGCCTAATGCTAATGAAGGAAATGACAATGAAATATCAGCTGACACCAAAAGAAATGGGAACAGGAATATTGTTGGATTAATGTTAAGCCATTCAAGAAAACCATATTCAGCTCCATCTTCCTGCCTGGTTCCATAATCCTCAACTTTCTTTTGAGCAAAAACAAAAACGCCTTAGCCTTGGATATAGTCAATATATGCTAGAAATTATATTTCTTTGAGAGGAAATTTTCTCGCTCACCTCAATCTTATTTGAATATACATCATGGCAGAGTACAGACTCTTCAGCCCATGATGTGGCTCTGACCTACATACACCGTCTATTTTTCTAACAACAGCATACCTATTTAATAATCTTTTTAACATCCCTATTGAAGCACCCTCACCAACACCTGGCAATGCATTCCAGACACCCACCACTCTGTGTAAAAAAAAAACCTTTGGCCTTGTGGTGCGCTGAGGAAGCAGCAAGCAAGCACAAAACTTGAAAGACTGTACAACAGGCTTAATTCCAGTAAAAGTCTGAACACCAGTTCATGCCTTGGAGGCTTCCTGTGTGACTGGCTCAGGAGGGGCCGGCTCAGCTCTATATTCGGGTCGGCTTATTGACAGCCAGCCAGGTGGAGTCAGCCCCTTAGGTGGTCTACCCGCAGGGACAGAGATCACCCCCTGCAGTAGGCTGGTGGTCGTATCACCATAGGCCTCTCCCCTAAACTTCTGTCCCCTGGTATTTGCTGCTCTTGCCCCAGAAAAAAGGTGCTGGCTAAGCCCCTAATATTCTCAAATATTTTGTCACCTCTTGTCCTTTGTCACTAAGATAAGGTAACCCTTGATTCTGAAACTATGTTTCCTTGTTCTAACTTCAAAACCAAATGAAAACATCATCTCAGTATCTCTCTTGTTAAAGCTCCTTCAGAACTTTATTTGTATCATTCTTCTGAGCTTCATTGGATGTAGGCCTAACTGGTCAACCTTTTCTCAGAAGGCAACCCCTTCATCCCAGGAATCAATCAAAGGAAACTCTCCCGAACTGTCTGCAATGCAGGCAGATCTCTCTGTAAATAAAGCCAAAACTGTATGTAGTACTCCAGGTGTGGTCTAACCAATCCCTGAACAGTTACAGGAAGACTTTCCTACTTTTATACTCCATTATCTTTCCAACAAAAGCCAAAATTCCATTTTCTTAATCACTTGTTGTACCTGCACGCTAACACTGATTCATCACTTGCAACAAATCCAAATGCTGATTGAGCAATGATATAGAATGTGGAAATGGCCTTTCACAAGATCAACACCAATGTGGGTGAAGATGAACATGACTAAGTTTTTTTTATTTATTCCTTTTTCAGAACGTGGGTGTGACAGACAAGGCCACCTTTTATTGCCCATCCCTCATTGGTGATGATCTGGTTTTTTGAACCCACTGTAGTACATAGGCAGAAAAAAAAGGGCAATCAGCCCTTGAAACCTGCTCCATAATTCAGCACGGTGAAGAAATTGTTCCTGATCTCAATTCCAAACAGCCTGCCCTCTACCCCATGGCTGTGGACGTGAACTCTGGACATCCCTTCTATTAGAACCATCCTCCCTACAAATAGTCCATACAGTCCTATTAGAATTTTGTGGTTTCTACTATGAGATCCACTCTCATTCTTCTGTACTCCAGGCCAGATATCCCCAACTGATCCAGTCTTTTCCCAGATAAGGCAACAAAAACTGCATATGAAATATCATACTGGGCACCATCAAACCCCAAAAGAGGAGCAATAACACTTCATTGCTACTATACACAAAGTGACTTCCTAAATGCTTGCTTTCACGTGAAAGATTCCAACAGTGCTATTGAATGGGGTAGGGGGGAGGGGTGCTCAAGATTTAATTTTTTTTAATTAATTTTTTTAAGACATACAGTACGGTAACAGGCCATTTCAGCCCACGAGTCTGTGCTGCCCAATTTACAACTAATTAACCTATACCCCCCCCCCCCCCAGGATGCTTCGAACAGTGGGAGGAAACTGGAGCCCATGGGGAAAACCCACGCAGTCACAGGGAGAACATACAAACTCCTTACAGACAGTACAGGGTTCAAATCCCAGTCCCAATCGCTAGCACTGTAAAGGCTTTGCGCTAACCACTACGCCAACCATACCGCCCTCATTAGACCTAGTTATGATGAGAAACCAGTGGTACAAGTCCAAATCAAGGTGGTGAGTAAGTTGAAGGGGAACCTGCCGATGTGTTGATTCCATGCGCCTGCTGCCCTTATTGTTCTTCGGCTTGAATGACCAAACAAAATGAGGAATCCACAATGAATGCTGACCTTGCCTTCATTGCTCCCACAACATAAAGGTACAAAAATACCTCGAAACCGTGAACAAGGGATACATTTCCTTCTGCAAAGGCTCACTGAATTAATTAACCTCTCCATTCTTGGTATGGTTTGAAACCCCCACAAAATAATGCTCATAGAAACAACACTGAGAAAGACCCTTTGAGTCCGCCCCTACCTTCAAGCACCCACATTTACTCTAATCCCACCTAACCCATTTTATTCTCCCTACATTCCTATCAACTCCTCCAAGATTTACCATTCAGGAGGCAAGAATTGAGCCCAGCTAATCAGAGCCGTGAGGCAGCTGTACGGCATTGTGTTGCCCTCTCATGAAAACCCAAGCAAAAAACCTTAAATAGCTTCAGTGGTTAGTTGGGAAATGGCTTTAGGAATCATGGAGACATATCTCTTTACTTAAAAAAAAACAAACATAACTTTAAAATATTTTTAAAGGATACATTTGGAAAAGAGCCGCAAGAAGAGAAATTTCACCACACTGAAGTATCCTAGAGACAAAAGCAAGGAAATTTAAGAACTGTGTAAACAATTTTAGAAAACAAGCAGGTGAAAATTTGATCAAAGATCTCTCATTTATTTCAACAGACCTGCATGCATTGAGAAATCAAAATCTTAGTTGGTGTCTTGAACTGAGATAGTGGTGACAGGGATTCAATCACAGTTTATTCCGAACAGATAAGTGTTCAGTACCTGTTTCATGTCACTCTTCAGGGATGTGTTAACAGTCTGATTTTTATCAGTTATTAAAATGGCTTTTCTTGATATTTGACTGTTTGATATTATCTGTATGCATGATGTTACAGATGCTATTCATTTTAAACAGCACATAAAGACAACAATAGAACAGTTATGAAGCAATAAAACACAAAGAGTAAAGTAAAAAAAATCTTCATCAAGTTATCTGTTCATTACCAATTGAGGCTGTTAACCCTGTACTCATTGCAATAGTGCTTTCCTTTCGCTTGCAGAAATTCTAAATCCACTTGAGGCATTTTACTCGTCTTTTGATCAAAAAGTGTGGGAAAAAGTTGATGACAAAAAAGATCGCATGTTTTAGGATTCTTTGCATCAATAATATTGCATCAAATTATTTAATTTGCAACTTGAATGGCTTTCTGATATAAATAACAGCAACTTCATCCCCACCTTAGACACCAAATTGCATCTTTTAAAATCTTTATCCTCCACTTCCATCTACTTTCTTACAGGGGTTTGAGTCACACGTGCAGCCTCCAATAAGAGAACATAGTAAAGTGGCATAGGTGTGCATGCACTTCATTGAGACACGCACACTTACTTATCTTTCCCTCAATCTCATTTAACCAATCTATTAACCAAGATATGGGTACTATTTGCAATTTTGAGATTCATACACTATTTAAGGCTGGGCTCTTGGTTAATATCTATGCAGATGGATCTGCTGAAGCAACTTAAAGATTAAATCCTGTCCTGGGATACATAGTTAAGAGTTTTCCTCTACCTTACTGTCCAGTGTTAATCATTTACTAGTCTTAACCATATAACCATATAACCATTTATGGAGCGGAAACAGGCCACGTTGGTCTTTTGAGTCCACACTGGTTCATTGATTTTGTGCGTGATAAGTATAATTGGGAAGGGCTTGCATATTGTTTGAAGTTTAATTGACATTTCAATTTACTCTGATCATTTGTAGCTTGTGTTTGGTAACTTACCATTTTCCAATTATTTAGGTTAAGTAAAAAAAATCACTCTTTCAGTTATTGAAACCAACAAAAGTTTTCAGTGCCATGGTGACCATCTCCAGCATTTTGAATTCTCTTCAAAGCTCTTCAATGAGATGGCACATTATTCGGAAAAATGCTGCAGGACTGAAAAGTTTTAATTTTGAAGGAAATTTGGATGAGTTTTCTTTGAAACAGAGAGAGACTTGAATAAATGACTCCAATAATTTAAAAAAAAGTACCTACAGTATATCCTAAGGTACAAAAGTCAAAGTCCAGGAGTATAGATTTAATATAACTAGTAGGATGAGAAGAGAGATCATGAAAATCTTTTCCATCCAGATGGTGCAGGAGTTTGGAAATCACTGTCTGAAGGGTAGCCAATGCAGGGGGTCCATTAATTTAAATCCAGATGGACATGATAAGCTAAATGGGGCAGCATGGTTAGTGTAGCAGTCAATTCAATGATGTTACAGCGCCAGACATTGGTGTTCAAATCCAGCGCTGTCTTTGAGGAGTGCAGCATGTCGAATGACTCAAAGTCTTGTTAACTCAAACCAAGGGTTTAATCAGCAAAAGGATGAAGCATATTACAGCAAGGTTGACCAGTCCAGACTGACCTGGGTGTGGTTAGGAGCAGCCCTTTATGACCTGCCAGTAGGCGTGGCTATGGATCTCAGCCAATCACAACAGCTATAAGCAAATATATACAAATATACATTGGTGATAGCATTCTGTACTATCACAAGGAGTTTGTACGTTCTCCCTGTGCCTGCATAGGTTTTCTCCAGGTGCTCAGTTCTCCACCCACCTTTCAAAAAAAACACTGGGGTTGTAAGTCAATTGGGTGCAATTGAGCAGCACAGGTTTGTGGACCAAAAGGATCTGTTACTTGCCGTATGTCTAAATTTAATTTAAATTTAAAAATGTAAACAGCCTCCTGCAGCAGATATTTCTTATGATTCAATGTTAAACAACACATTTGTTGTTAGGAAGTAGCTTGTACTTTAACTCTTCATGATACAAGAATATTCACCTCATATTTTGGCTATCGCACTTGCTGACACTCCAAGAGAAAAGGGAGGTGGTTTCACTCTTGTTGATGAATATTATCTTTGATGCACAAATGTTACTTGCTATTTATTAGCCCAAGCCCTAATGCTAAGTTTTGATGGATGCTAGCATGGACTGCTTCATTTGCTATTAAGTTGCAAATGGAATTGAACATTCAATTTGAAACACTCATTAGGAGCTTAACTTAAATAGAGCACAAAGAATTATTAAGGAGCTTTTCTGTCCATCACGTAGCATCTTTGACCCATTACCATCAAGAAGGAAGGATAGGAGTATGAAGATCAGCATTACCAGGCTGGGAAATAGTTTATTTCCACAGGCTGTGAGATTGATGAAGTTTCATGTAACCAAGAAAATTATTTCAAAATATTTATACACATAGAAGTATTTAAGATTATGAAAGGGATAGACAGAGTGGATGTGGATAGACTATTTCCGTTAAGAAGAGGAAAGATTAAAACAAGAGGACATGAGTTAAGAATTAAGGGGCAGAGGTTTAGAGGTAACATGAGGGGGAACTTCTTTACTCAGAGAGTGGTAGCCGTGTGGAATGAGCTTCCGGGAGAAATAGTGGCAGCGGAGTCAATTGTATTATTTAAGAAAAGGTTGGACAGGTATATGGATGAGAAGAAGATGGAGGGTTATGGGCATTGTGCAGGGAGGTGGGACTAGAAAGGGGTGTTTGGTTCGGTGCGGACTAGAAGGGCCTAATGGCCTGTTTCCGTGCTGTAATTGTTATGTTATGTTATTTTAAATCTTTGATATTATGTCTGGTCCAGAGAAATTGTGTTTCATCTGGTTGAACATGCACAGTCAGATAAGAATAAACTTGAACTTAAATATTGTGATACGTCAGCAAAAATCCCTACTTCTGACCTTCATGATGGGACTGCAACCATCATCCTTTCTAGAAGGTACTGCTCCAATCAGCAGAGTATTTTCTTCTTGAAGCCCATTGATTTAGTTTTACCGAGGCTCATTGTGGTCACACTTGGTCAAATTCTGCCTTGACATGAACTCAGCTCTGGCATTTTACTGTCTGGTCCATGTTTGACTAAGTTTGGGAGAAGGTCTAGTCCAAGTAATCTTGGCAAGTTGGGCATCAATGATTAAATACCACGAGGTAACAATATCAGTGACAGCTTCCATTGCCACGTTGATGATCAAGTAGACCAATTCAACAGTCATGAGGTAGGTTGTCTTTGCAGTCTCCATAAACTCCTGAGGCGTTGACATGCTTTCTTCATGATGACATTGTTTATGAAGGCATATTTGATAGATGTTTACAAAATTATGAGAGATATAAACAGAGCAAGTGCAAGTAGGCTCTTTCCACTTAGATTAGGAGAGATAAATACAAGAGGTCATGGCTCAGGGGAAAGATTTAGGGGGAACTTCTCTCAGAGAGTGGTAGGAGTGTGGAACAAGCTGCCATGTGACATTCTAAATACAGACTCACTCTTGAGTTTTAAGAATAAATTGGATAGAAACAATGAGGTTTGGAGGATTATGAAATGGGTTCAGGTCAGTGGGGCTAGCAGAGTGATGTTTTGGCATGAAGGGCCAAATGGCCAGTTTTCTGTGCGCTGGATGGGTCACGTCTCCAGAATGGAGGACCATCGCCTTCCCAAGATCGTATTATATGGCGAGCTCTCCACTGGCCACCGTGACAGAGGTGCACCAAAGAAAAGGTACAAGGACTGCCTAAAGAAATCTCTTGGTGCCTGCCACATTGACCACCGCCAGTGGGCTGATAACGCCTCAAACCGTGCATCTTGGCGCCTCACAGTTTGGCGGGCAGCAGCCTCCTTTGAAGAAGACCGCAGAGCCCACCTCACTGACAAAAGGCAAAGGAGGAAAAACCCAACACCCAACCCCAACCAACCAATTTTCCCTTGCAACCGCTGCAATCGTGTCTGCCTGTCCCGCATCGGACTGGTCAGCCACAAACGAGCCTGCAGCTGACGTGGACTTTTTACCCCCTCCATAAATCTTCGTCCGCGAAGCCAAGCCAAAGAAAAAAAGTATTCTAGTAGTCTGCAACCGTGTCTGCCTGTCCCGCATCGGACTTGTCAGCCACAAACGAGCCTGCAGCTGACGTGGACATTTACCCCCTCCATAAATCTTCGTCCGCGAAACCAAGCCAAAGAAGAAAGAAAGAAGTATTCTATAGTTCTAAGCTTTCAGATCAGGATGCACCTGAGAAATTTCCAGCATTGTAATGCCAGTTTTAACTGCATCCAAAAATCTCAAATATTGTTTTACCACTAACTTTTTATGCAGTCTCAATTTTTTGCTGGTTCTCAGTCAGGAGGAAAGAAACAGTGGTGTTCCTCATGCTTATACTAAGGATCAAATTTTGCAGTTAATGGAATTGTTCTGCAGTCACCCAAATCAGCATCCAGTAATCTCATCTGATGACAGGCATGTTACAACCTTCAAAGCAATATCCCCATTATCCAGAATTCAAGCAACTGGAAAAAAAACCCCAAATATAATTAGGTTAAAAAAAAATGGAAGTTTAACATTGGCGGTTAATTCACCAATCATGGATGAGATGGGAGGTAAGGACCTGGATGTAATGGCTATTTCTAAAGAGGTAATACTTAGAAAACTTGAGGGTCTAAGGATCGATGTCTCCTGGTCCTGATGGAATGCATCCCAGAATACTGAAAGCAAAGGCAGAAGTTATAGTTGAGGCTTCGGTGATAATTTACAAAAGTGGTCTGGACTCAGGGCAGGTCTCGGTGGATTGGAAGATGGCAAATGTCATGCCACTATTTTAAAAAAAAGGATGTTAGCAAAGGCAGAGAACTATAGACCGGTTAGTTTAACATCCGTAAATGGGAAAAATGCTTGAAGCTTATCATTAATGAAGAAATAGCGAGGCATCTGGAGCAAAATGGATCCATCAGGAACACACAGCATGAATTCCCAGAGGGTGGTGAATGTGTTGAATTCACTGCCCGTTGAAGAAGTGGAGGCTACCTCACTACATATATTTAAGACAAGGTTGGATATATTTTTACAAAATTCGGGAATTAAGGGATATGGGGGTTAAAGGCAAGTAGGTGGAGATGAGCCAATCATATTAGCCACGATCTCATTGAATGGCAGAGCAGGCTTGATGGGCTGGATGATCGACTCCTACTTTTCTTCAGCAATCTCAAGCAACTGGAAAATACACTTATCCAGGATCTACCAATCCCCATAGGTGCTGGATTCTGGAGGTTTTTCTGTATTTAGTTAACATCTAATTTCTGATAAACCCTCATCTCACCCCACCAAAAGTTGTTGCTCTTTCTTCCAGTTTGCCTTTATGATTTTGTTCTACATGGTACCATTGCAATGGTCCTCACTAGTTCAGACATTCCCTCTGTTCTCTTTCCCAGACTCCTTTCTGCAACTTACAACGTGGCCTTCTCATTTTTCCATGAAGGGGAAACAAAGAACATTGACTGTTTCTCACTCCACTGATATTGTCTGACCATCTAGGGTTTTAGATTTCCAGCATGTCCAGTTTAATGCTTGGAAGGTTTTATTACCTTGAGCAGAAGCCAAGACTCTCTAAATATCGAGCTCATATGGGCATCACCAGCAATTTTTGTTTTTACAGTCTATGGTTGCTAGGTTACTTCAGTGGCAGTTGCTCCAAACTCCGGTACATACGTCATCCCTGAAGTGTGAAACAGTTGAAGACCATTTGACTGCCTCACCATTCTTATTGATGACATTTTTAAAGTTTAAGTCATAATGAACTTTAAACAAGATTTTTTTTATAAAAAAAAGTCAATAGTTATTGACTTCAATCAAACCGATTTTTCTTCTAAACTGCAATTTGCAGTGTATGATCTTTTAATTATGCTTAGGCAATACTAGCATATCAGTGAACACAAAACTATTACAGAACCAGTGACCTGGGTTCGAATCCACCACTGTAATAGAGTTTAGAACAAAACAGCACAATACAGGTTCTTTAGCCCTCAATGTTGTGTCAACACATATATTCCTTCCAAAAAAAAAGTACTAAACCCTCCCTACCCCTTAACTCAGTTTTTATTTTATACACGTGTCTAAGAGTCTCTTAAATGCCCTTAATGTTTCAGCCTCCAATACCATTCCCAGCAAGGCATTCCAGGCACCCACAACTCTCTGCATAAAAAGATTTACCCCTGATCTTCTCCCTGAACATCCCTCCCTTAACTTTGTACATATGTCTTCTGGTGTTTGCTGATCCTGGCCTGGGAAACAGGTGCTGGCTGTCCACCCTATCTATGCTTCTCATAATCTTGTAGATCTCTATCAAGTCTCCTCTCATCCTTCTACACTCCAAAGGAAAAAGTCCCAGTTCTGCTAATCTTCCCTCATAAGACTTGCTTCTTAATCCAAGCTACATCCTGGTAAATCTCCTCTGCACCCTCCGCATGGCTTCCACATCCTTCCTATAATGAGGTGACCAGAACAGAACACAATGCTCTAAGTGTGCTCTAAGTTGTAGAGTTGTGACATGACCTCCCTACTCCTGAATTCGATCCCCCTACTAATAAAGCCCAGCATCCCATAAGCCTTCTTAGCTATCCTATCAACCTGTGCAGTGACCTTGAGGAATGTATGGATTTGAACCAATGTCACTATGTTCATCCACACTCTTGTTACTGTACTTAGCCTTCTGGTTTGTCCTTCCAAAATGCATCATCTCTCACTTATCCAAATTGAACTCAATCTGCCAAATTTCTGCCCAACTCTGCATCCTGTCTATATCATCTTGTAACCTTCAACAACATTTAGCTCCTCCGCAACTCCTCCAACCTTCATGTCATCCACAAACTTACTGGCCCATCCTTCTGCCTCTTCATCCAAGTCATTCATAAAAATCACAAAGAGCAGGGTCCCAGAACAGATCTTTGCAGCTCTCCACAAGTCACATACCTCCAGACAGAATACTTTCCTTCCACTACTACTCTTTGCTTTCTCCATACAAGCCAATTTGTTTTAATCCACACAACCAAGGTTCCACTGATCCCATGCCTCCTGACTTTCTGGATGAGTCTCTCATGAGACCTTGCCAATTGCCTCGCTAAGATCCACGTAGACCACATCTACTTCCTACACATCAATTTATTTTGATAACTCCTCAAAAAACTCAATTAGACTCGTGAGGCACTACTCTCCTTTCACAAAGCCATGCTTTGAGTAGACTGTACTTCTCCAAAGGCTCATAGATCCTATCCTTAAGAATACTCTCCATTAGTTTGCACATCACTGACACAAGACTCTCCAGTCTAAAAATTCCCAGGATTTTCCTTATAACTTGTTAAACAAGACATTCACCATTCTCCAATCCTACAGCACCTCCCCTGTGGCCAAAGACTCAAAGATCATAGCCACTGCTCTAGCTACCTCTTCCCTCACTTCCCACAGTAGCCTGGACTATATTGTGTCTGGCCCTGGGACTTTTCAATCTTGATGTTTTGAAGACTCTTCCACTTCTTTAATCTCCACATTGTCCAGCACACAGGCCTGTTCAATTTCAACCTCACTGCAATCAAGGTCCTTTTTCTCTTGTGAATACTGACACAAAGTATTCATTTAGGACCTGCCATACCTCCTCTGCCTCCAGGCAAGTTTCCTCCTTTATCCTTTCGCAACCCCAGCTTCATTCTCAACATTATTCTGTTGTTCACACACACACACAGAATCCCTTGGGGTTCTACCCTTAATCCTACATGCCAAGGCCTTCTCATGTCCCCTTTGAGCTCTCAAGTTCTTTCTCAAGCTCCGTCCTGGCTACCATATACTTCTCATGAGCCCTTGCTGTTTCCTGCTTCTTATATCTAATGTATGCTTCCTTCTCTTGACTAGTTGCCTGACCTGTTTCATCAGCCATGGTTCCCTTTTCCTACCATCGTTTCCTTGTCCCAGTGAGTCAAGCCTATCCTAAACCCTATACAAGTGGCCCCTAAACTTCCTCCACATTACTTCTGCATTTTCGCCCTTAAACATCTGTTAGCAGATGGTACCTGGAATAAACTCTCCTGAGAGTGAGAAACCCGTCATGCAGTAGTTATGATCTCACAAGTTAGGATAATCTGCACACCATTGCTAGCACCCAAAGAGTGGAGATCCTCACAGAAATTATTTTAAATACTAAAGAATGAGTTTGCATATTCTACTTATGATTGTGGGTTTCCTATCACTTTCCAATATATGGGGGCGATAGGTTGATTGGCCACATGGGAATAATTGGGTGGCAGGGATACGCAAGCCAGAAGGGCCTGTTACCCTGCTGAATCTCTACATTAACATAAAATTAAGTCACCAATGAGATGTGAACATCCTAGTCCCCGTGAAGCACCGTGCACATGTTGACTTGCTGTCTGGAGGTGACTCTTCTGTCTTTGAATCAACACATGCAGCCTTGCATGGATAATCTTAACAGCTGATGGTAATGACATCTGCCCCAAGAAAAATAACCATTTCAGATGTGTCACTGATGCAGTCACTTGTCACTCAGCATCACTTCACTTGCATTGACAAACATCTGTGGTAAACTGCATTAGGTTATCTTCCACCTCCAGATGCATTTAAATATCCTTTATAAATTATATGAGACCATTTTAATGAATGAGAAATGTTCTAAACATATCCAAAATTGTGAACAAAACAAGCTCCTGCCTTTCAAAACTAAAGTGTGCCCAAAATTCTGAAAAGATGCATTATTATTGGGACATTTCATTTACCATTTTAACAAAATCCAAAAGTACGTGTCCTTCACTAGTTATCAGCAACAAGGACCATTTTAAGCAATAAAATTATTTTGTACTAAATGCCAAATTCAGAACCAAAACAACAAAAAAAAACAATTTAGATTAGAACCAAAAGAATTTACTCAATTTTCAGACTGACTGTTAATATGCATTCAGTTACCTTGTTTTGACAAACATATTTGTTCTGTCAAATCTTTCTTTTAAGTATGCAGTCAAAATTCTTACTCACTAACCTGAAGACCTTGGTCTACGTGCCTGCATAATTTCCCAAGTATTATTGACTAGGGAAGATATTGCAGAAGCATGACATTTGTAGTCAATGTCAAACTGCCTGAAAGGTAACACCTGCCACTTCAAATTACATACAAGAGCTCACTCAAGATCATTGTTGAGGACTAAATCCATCCAAACATTTGACAAGTATAAAAGCTTTTTGAATACAGCAAAATCGATTCAAATTCTTTGTGAAAATGACAGTCTTTTACAGCATTTTCCATGCTTATTTTTCCCATTGTTGAGATAGCATCTTTAAGGTAGTAACTTTTTTTTCCAACAGAAAAAAAAAATCAGTACTGTATTAACAGCAATCACCACACACTACAAAATAACTGCAGTAATGAAAAACTTTCCCAAGTGTTATTGCAAATGAACCTATTAACTTGACAGTTTGTGCTGATCTATGTGCCTGCTCAGGTATGTTTCTGTTTCTCAGACATCCTCTCAATTAGTACTAATTTGAGTCCGAAAATTCTGGAGATGTACTTTCTTCTCATGTAGCAGAATGCGTTACATTTTTCTTTGCACATATACCACCTAATCAACAGAACCAGAAAGAAATTTATCAGCTAATGCTTTGTAAGAAAGCAGATGACACATTAAATAAATTGGATATTCTTTCTTTGGCTTGGCTTCGCGGACGAAGATTTATGGAGGGGTATGCCCACGTCTGCTGCAGGCTCGTTGGTGACTGACAAGTCCGATGCGGGACAGGCAGGCATGATTGCAGCGGTTGCAAGGGAAAATTGGTTAGTTGGGGTTGGGTATTGGGTTTTTGCTCCTTTGTCTTTTGTCAGTGAGGTGGGCTCTGCGGTCTTCTTCAAAGGAGGTTGCTGCCCTCCGAACTGTGAGGCACGGTTGGAGGTGATATCAGCCCACTGGCGGTGGTCAATGTGGCAGGCACCAAGAGATTTCTTTAAGCAGTCCTTGTACCTCTTCTTCGGTGCACCTCTGTCTCGGTGGCCAATGGAGAGCTCGCCATATAACACGATCTTGGGAAGGTGATGGTCCTCCATTCTGGAGACGTGACCCACCAGCGCAGTTGGGTCTTCAGCAGCGTGGATTCAATGCTTGCGGACTCTGCCAGCTCGAGTACTTCGATGTTGGTGATGAAGTCACTCCAATGAATGTTGAGGATGGAGCAGAGACAGCGCTGATGGAAGCGTTCTAGGAGCCATAGGTGACGCCAGTAGAGGACCCATGATTTGGAGCCGAACAGGAGAGTGGGTATGACAACAGCTCTGTACATGCTGATCTTTGTGTGTTTCTTCAGGTGGTTGTTTTTCCAGACTCTTTTGTGTCATCTTTCAAAGGCGCTATTTGCCTTGGCGAGTCTGTCGTCTATCTCTTTGTCGATCCTTGCATCAGACGAAATGGTGCAGCTGAGGTAGGTAAACTGGTTGACTGTTTTGAGTTCTGTGTGCCCGACGGAGATGTGGGGGGGCTGGTAGTCATGGTGGGGAGCTGGCTGATGGAGGACCTCAGTTTTCTTCAGGCTGACTTCCAGGACAAACATTTTGGCAGTTTCCGCAAAACAGAACGTCATGCACTGGAGAGCTGGCTCTGAATGGGCAACTAAAGCAGCATCGTCTGCAAAGAGTAGTTCATGAACAAGTTGCTCTTGTGTCTTGGTGTGAACTTTCAGGTGCCTCAGATTGAAGAGACTGCCATCCGTGCAGTACCGGATGTAAACAGCATCTTTTTTAAAAAATATGGAACGCTTCACAAATTTGCGTGTCATCCTTGCGCAGGGGCTATGCTAATCTTCTCTGTATCGTTCCAATTTTTTAGTATATGTGCTGCCGAAGCGAGCACAACAGCATCTTCATTGTTGAGGTGTTTCATGGCTTGTTTCAGCATCATGCTGAAGAAGTAAAGAGGGTTGGTGCGAGGACACAGCCTTGCTTCACGCCGTTGTCAATGGAGAAGGGTTCGGAGAGCTCATTGCTGTATCTGACCCGACCTTGTTGGTTTTCGTGCAGTTGGATAACCATGTTGAGGAACTTGGGGGGGGGGGGGCATTCGAGGCGCTCTAGTATTTGCCAAAGCCCTTTCCTGCTCACGGTGTTGAAGGCTTTGGTGAGGTCAACAAAGGTGATGTAGAGTCCTTTGTTTTGTTCTCTGCACTTTTCTTGGACCTGTCTGAGGGCAAAGACCATGTCAGTAGTTCCTCGGTTTGCGCGAAAGCCACACTGTGATTCTGGGAGGACATTTTCGGTGACACTAGGTATTAGTCCATGATAATTTGATACAGAAAAAGATTTCAAAATGTACTTGATGTGTTCCACGCAAGAGAACAAGAAACCTTAGAATTGCCATTAAATTTACTTAGCAGCTCTTACTAATGACACATTAAATAAATCGGATATACTACTTATATTTATAAAGTTATGCTTGTATTTTACTTTAAGTTAAATGGATTTATACACAAAAGACTATATTTGGTGGAAGAAACATCAGCTAGAATTAATTAGTCATTATTTGCACATCAACTTATTTTTATATTCACATCATATCCAAGTTCTAGTGCAGTAACTTAGGGAAATATCTGCGACTTCTGACATCAGCATGTTTCATTCAAGGTCCACAAGAACTAAGAAAATAGAGTTAAATGGATTTATACACAGAAGGCTAAAGTTGGTCAAAAATACATGGACTAACATGCTAGAGAAACATCAAACAGGACTTTAGGTTATAAGATCAAATCCTGGAAGTATAAAATGATTTTTGTTTAAATTACACCTGGAAATATTTATCATTTAGATGTTCAGACCAAGATTGGTAGAAATTACAACTGTCGGTAAAAGGACAAACTGGGCATTTCTAGATCCAGAATATGATGGGATTATGACAAGACATCAGGAATAGCAGTGGCATTGCATCATTTAAAATTTTTTTTCCCCAGAGTATTATAACTATTTCCTAATTTCTCCTCAATTGATGTTGGTTTCTAAGATCTTTAGAAGCAGAAGCGTGCCATTCAGCCTATTGATTCTGCTCCATCATACTGATAAACCCAAATACAGCTCAGCTTTTGGAATACAATATTACATCAAATAACAATTAAAATGAAAGCATAAGCTTAGCTTCATTTGAAACATTTATTTTAAGAACAGGTACATTTCTGTAGTAATATACACAAAATATCTCCATTTCATTCATTATGGCAAATGGTTGTGAAATAAAGAGCTACCCAGCCCCATTCCATATTTCAGCACTAGGTCTGTAGGTCAGCTTTTCAAGTACATTTTACATGTAACAGCAATTTCCATATGTACCAATAGCCAGTAGCTCACTGTGGAAATTCAGTGCATACGCAAAAGGCAAAAATGACAGCTTCACATTGAAACTAACTAGACAAATATCGAGCCAAACCAGCAACATTGAGAGATGACCTGCAAAGTAGATTCTAAGGGTGGAACTAAAGTAGAAGGAAGTAATCTGAGAAAGGAATTTCAAATCCAAACTCAAGCACCACCATCAATGGGGATGCGGAGAGGAATGCAGATTGAGTTTTGTGAGGCTTCAATAGTTTACATCATTGATGAGGGAGTGATTTGGACCAAATCACAAGAATCACAAAATCTTTAAGATTTGGTGGACAAGAAATTGGCATTTTTGCCCTGCAGGCCAAGTAGTAGAATTTGAATAGGATGGTGTGAAATGGGTGGACAGTTTCAGATGATCTTTAGAAGGCAAGGATAGCATAGGAATCTGAAGCTTACACAAAAATATTTTAAGATTTTAGCAGGTGGACGAGTGCAGGGTGGGAAGATTGATTAGAAGTAGAAGTGTAGAATTTTTAAGTCTTGGTATCAATGTGAATCAGATTCCAAATCATCTTGCTTAGTTTGAGTGGCGAGCCACTAATTCTGAGAGGCAGAGTATGCAACAGGGCTTAAGAAAAGCAAAACTTTGTTTTCTGCTTTACTCTCCCTGAAAGAACTAACTGTAACTCTCGAGGGCAAGTTATTCCATCCCAGCCAAATTACACATAAATCAGTGCCACACAAGCACTTTCTTTTTAAAAAAAAATATTTTATTTTTAAAAAATCCATACATGTAAATTAATAAACCAAAAATTTAAAAACTTATTGTTTGTGTAAAGAACATTTCATTAATTACATGATGGTTATAACCCCTCCCCTTCCTTCCCTCCCCCAAATAATATATAGAAATAAAAAAAAGTAACATAAAACAAGAAAGATAGTATAATGGATTGCTCAGAGAATCACTTCCCAACACAGTGGACTTCAAAGTTTATATGATCAATTTAGGGAAGAATGTTGGCACAGGTCTTTATTTATACCTAAAATTTGCAATATACTGGCTCTAAATTCGCAAAAATAAAATCCCAATTTATTTCTCAAAATATATGATTTTCTCTAAAGGGACACAACTTTGAATTTCTGCATTCCATCTTCCCATACCTAAATGTAAATTCAATTTCCAAGTCACTACAAGATATTTCCTTGCTACTGCTAATGCTATTTTAATAAATTAGGTCTTGTTCCTTCTATATTCCCCAATAGGAATAAATCTGGGTTTAGTGGAAATACATTGCCTGTAACTTGTTCTATAAAATTCCCTAAATCCACCCAAAAAGGTCTTGCCTTGGCCCATGACTAAGTTGAATGCAAGAAAGTATCCATCTCTTCACCATACCTAAAACATTGATCTAACAAATCTAATTTCATTCTATTCAATGTTTATGCCATCAAATACAACAGATGTAAAAATTATATTGAACTAATCTACATCTTACATTAATAGTATTTGTCAAACAATCTCAACAGAGATCTGTCCATCTTTGCTTATCAATTGTAATATTCAAATCTAACTCCCATTTCAGTTTAGATTTATGCACTCCCTGTTTAACAGTTACTGTTTGCAAAAAAGATACATTGCAGAAGTAAATTTCTTAGTATTTTTTCTCCTAATAAGTTTCCACCTCACTACAGGAGGATAACTGCATCTTTGGACCTAACTTTTCCCTTAAATATCCTTTCAGTTGAAAATAAAAAAAAATGAGTATTACCATATTTATTTCTCAATAGCTCAAATGACATCAATTGACCTTGTTTATAACCATCATCAATAGCACTTTCAACATAAAAAGTGTGCAAATAATTTGCTTCACACTGATGAAAAGGATATTAGAAGAACATTTGGATTGCAGTACGACCATTCCACAGCTTAGGGGTAAAGTCAGGAATCCAATATTCAACATTCCACAAACCTTTATCCATGCTAAATTTGCTGTAGTTTCTAATTACATAACACAATTGGAACTGAAAATATTATTTACAAAATACAAAACTTTAGTAAAGAACTAGCACAGAATAGAAAGATTCATCTAATTTGCAATCAAAGCAGTTCTGAAAAGTAATATGAAAATTCAAATTATTTATTAAATATATATGCTATTTAGAACCATGTTAAATTCATTACATTTGTAATGAGAATTTCTTACTGATTTTATGTTGTATACAGTTTGATAATGCAATACTCCAGTGCCATCTAGAGAAATATCGGCACATTGTTCTTATATGCAATACATTACCAAGCAGTTATTAAAAAAAAATAAGATTTGCACAATGGAACAAGTGTTAACTTAATTCTTATTAACAAGTAATTAATGAGTCATTTACTTGCATCTCAACATTTTTTTTTAAATATATACACATAATATCCGAGATCTGGTCAGTAACTTTGGGAAATGAGATTCCCACTTTTCAAACAACTAATTTCAGCCCTCAAATTAAAAATCCTGCCCAGTTCCTTGTGTAACTTCTGACACCACCATGCTTCATTCCACAAGAACTAGAGAAACACCATCCCTCTTACCACTAGAGATATTGCAGCCCTCTGAGTTTAATATTAAATGTATTCATTAAATTTCAATTCGATTTTCAACTGGAGATACTCTTGACTCATTCTCTTCTCATGCTCCTGGAATGATTCAGCTTTGCTATTTTACTTATTTCTACATGATTCTCTTCCATTCCTTTCCTGCTCTTACTTCATTTCTCTCTCACAGCTTGCTTCCAAATGTGTTTAATAGCTCTTCAGCAATTTAAAACATCAAGAAAGGTAACCTGTAAGGTGCTCAAAGAACATTCATCCATTTCTCACATTACCCACGTGCTGATCCATAATTCATGCTGGAAACGTCAGTTCTCTCCAAGGAAGAAGGATCCTTAGGCATAACTGATAAAGTTAAATATTCAGTGGATTCTAAAGATAGAGTTCATATTTCCCATCATAAAACAGTGGGCAAATTGCTGTTCTCATACTGCTATTGGATTTTAAGCTGCAGAAGCAATACAGTAAAGCACATGAATGAATTGGCTGTCATTGCAGTAAAAGTTGTGCATTTGTGGATCTGTTTTTACTTAAACTTAAGATTTATCCTGTTTACTTTGTTAATTAAATTAGGTTCCTTCATGGCCAAAGTATTTCAGTACAGCAACTATTGCAGTGAGTAATGTAACTATCAGAATTCTGAATCTCCATCTCACTGAGGGTAGAGGGAGGAGTAATTGGGCAGGCTAATTAAATGTAATATCTACAAGTTTATTTGTGGTCTAAATTTAAGGTTTTACAATGTTTTCAAATCAAATTTGAAAAGAGCAAGGCAAAACAATTTATTGGAAGAAGTAACTATATGAATTTGTGACAATTGCCACACAAACAGCTCTAGAGAAAAAAAGCAAGTCAATTAAACATTATCTTTTGTGTTTGATGTCCACAATGTTCAATTTTGCTAGGGCAAAAACTTTCACATTCCCTTTTTAAACATCAGTTCCCCCTTCCACTTAAAATGAGCCAGAAATACTGGAAACCCATGATGTGGCTGGTTATGTTCTCAAACTTGGTCATCAGTAGACATTAGAATTGGTTATTCCAGTTACATACTAAGAAAAAAAATGGTTTGTATACATCTTTGGCAGCTAAACTCAACTGACATGGCCATAAGTACAGGCATACAAAAGCAAAGTTTCAGTGTAAAATTCAGTAATAAAATTCACTTTCATGTACATGTGCAAAGTCCAGAAAACTGGCAATATTACTTTTGCATTTAAAGCCTGATCTACAAAGCACTAACTTTTACTTACAAGCAGGATTTTTATGGTACAGTTGAAAGATTTAAACCAAAATTAAATACAACAAAGTTAAAATGGGAGATTTCAAGAGGTGATGCTACCTGTACTGAAAATATTTTCGTAATACTGTAAACTAATTTCTCTTATTACAAAATAAATCCTCACTATTAAATGAAAATCTACATCCCCCTTAAATCGCAAGTTTTGTTTTACAACTATTAAATGTTCCAACGAGAAGTATTTGAGGTACTTAAAGGAGAAACATTTGGTTTTTATATATTCCTTTCATTCTGATAAAATGGCTGAATTTGTTACAGAATAAAAAATCTCTCATTTTACCCATGAAGTGTTCAGTACAAACTTTCAGTCTTCCAAAAACTTGTGGCCATTAATCACAACTGATCCCAAATACTGGCAAAGAGTAAACTGTTCCAAATCCATAGGAACCCCAGGGTAGTAATGAGATTTCCAAGAGGGTAATATAACCAATGTCCACCATCATCATGACTTCCAGCAAGTAACAGCACAACAAAGATGACATTGACCTATGCATCTCAACATAAATTTTTTAAAAACAAATTAAGCCAAATGTAAAAACTCCTGCCACCTCAAAACAGTAGAAAAAAAGCAAACAGAAAAATGGAATTTAAACCAGTAATGATTAATTTCATTCAATTGCTAGATTATAATATCATGACTAGATCAGCCTGCTTTACTACATTTAAGAGTTGATATCCTTACAAATGAATTACTTTGGTTTAATATGCTATCCAAACATTAACATTGTGGTAAAGACTTAAATAATGTCATACTTTGGTTCAGGAGACAAATTCTGATGCAGCAAAGACAAATGAGCAGAAAAAGGAAACCTAGATGCAAGACAAATGGAAAGAGAATTTTGTATTCATCTTAAGCCGAATTTGTAAATGTGTTGAGAAATATCTCAATTAAAAGAAAACACTGGTTTTCCTATAGAAATAAAGATCAATCCAAGTGGCAACTAAAATATATAATTTTCTACAGCATACACAATTTTGCTGTAATTGGCTGCAGAAAATTAGTTGTTATATTCACATGTATTATTTTCAAATTAATATTTTGCAAAGTTTAGAACAGTGGTTTTCAAACTTTTTCTATGCCATAGGTGCTCTATGATTAGTAAGGGATTACTTAAAGTGGGATGTGAGTAAAAAGAAAAACTTTGAAAACCACTGTTTTAATCGTACCTCATTGACTCGTTATGTGCACAGATTCATCACTCCAAAGGAAATGGACCAATGACAAATTTTCTCAAGCAAAATATTTCAGTAACAATTGGGTCTAGAGCAGCGGTTCTCAACCTTTCCTTCCCATTCACATCCCATCTTAAGCAATCCCTCACTAATCACAGAGCACCTATGGCATAGGGATTATTTAAAGTGATATGAGAGTAGAAAGAGAAAGTTTGAAAACCACTGGTTTAGAAGAATGGAACTTTCAGAACTTGGGCCACGGTTACCAAATATTTTTTAAATAAATGTACACTTCAAATCTTCCATTAAAACAGGACAAAATACGCTTTGACATTTTTCATCATATAACTGGAAATTTGGAAGACTTAACGGTTCAATATAAAAGCTTCATAACTTTAAAGCCCACAAGAACAAAAGTAAATTGAGTACAACAGTGCTACCCAATATTGGTGACCTTCAATGTATAGTAATCTTCTCCCATCAATACATTACTAAACAGTTCAATGCCTTTGGGAAGGATCATAGCGTTAGTCACCAATTACTTCATTCTGTCCTAGAATCAGGTATCATCCGTTCTGCTGGTGTATTCCAAATTACGTTGTCTCACAGTGTCCAGTAAATGATCCCCATTGTTTTTCACCAGATACTTCTCAAATATTTTACTGCTCTTCCTTGCTTGAGAAGACAGATCATCTTCATTTTCTTCATCATCATCGTCCTGAAACTGTCCAGGCTTCGATAACTTGATTTCTGGCAACATTTAATTTTTAAGAAATTAAAAAAAACACCACAGTACACCATTTATTTCATTAAATTACCATGAAAATTTCTTAAAACAAATTACATTCTTATTATAAACTTAAAACTGGTCATACAAGTCATGTCAAGATCATAAAATGTTTAGCTTGTCAGGAAAGCTCTGAGAAAGGTCCAAGATGGCACCATTCAACCCTATTGGTAGATTTAATAGTAAGTGGACATAAAGGATGGTCTGCCCCTGCCACAGCAGATGTGGTGAGAAGGAGTTAATGGTCAATGCTGTTGCAAATGAAGCAGCAATAGGCTTTCAGAGAATGTACAGTAACCACCTGTGTACTTGTTCCAATAAAAATTCCAACAGGAAAGCAGAAAAACAAGGGGTTGATGTCAAGATCGGAGGGCAAAAGCCTACGAGAAAATGAACACAAATGACAGAAAATAGAGGGCAAAGGGCCTTAAACTGCTAGGGATGAACACATTAGCTCAAGATAAATCATCTAACATTAGAGAATCTTATACACCATTAGAATGAACCCATAAACAATAGTATCTGAAAAGTAATCATTTGTGAAAACTTCCTTTACTTAGGTGAATTTTCAAAAACCTGTACTTGAAGCCTGCAGATATTGTGAACGTTCTTAGAAGAAAGTAGATGGACTCACCTTGAGAGCAATGAGGCTGATGTCTATAGCGTCGGGATGGTAATACATAGTCTGCCACAAAAACCAGGATCTGAAACAAACAGATAATTATTTGAATTAAATTCAATCTAAAGGAAACATTATTTTTGTATTTTGATGAACTAATTTAATGTAATTTTTAAATAATGTTTCATTTACAATGCAGACACTTGCATAACTCCAATTAACAATGTGGTTAAAAAAAAAACTTTGTCATAAATTAATCTATAAAAGCTATCTTTAGAAACCTTACCAATCCAAGCACAAGACCAGAAAACAGAGTCACCAAAGCAAAAATGCTATATGATCCCCAAACAGGTATGCCAACATCTTCAGTGAAGTAATTATGGCAATGCTGGAAAAACAAACAATTTAAATACAATTCAGATACAGCCATAATCCACCAAGAAGATAATGAAATCAGGAACTGGAAACATACACATACTTTATTTGAAATTAGATTCAAAACAATAAGAAAAACATAGCACAACTCAATAAATTATCCTACTTGAGACTAAATTGCATGTGCAAAAGCACTATTTTTGAGGTACCCCCAAGCAGATTCTGAAATAACAAATGGGTGTTAGAAACAACATATAATCTTTTCCAAATACCAGGGAGTTCATCAAAACATTGTTCCGAAAACACACATCTACTCTTTCCCATCATTTCAAATGAAACCTCAAGGGCTGGTTAATGGGACATCTTTCTTTCTTTGGCTTGGCTTCGCGGACGAAGATTTATGGAGGGGGTAAAAAGTCCACGTCAGCTGCAGGCTCGTTTGTGGCTGACAAGTCCGATGCGGGACAGGCAGACACGGTTGCAGCGGTAAATTGGTTGGTTGGGGTTGGGTGTTGGGTTTTTCCTCCTTTGCAAAGAAATAAAAATATACCCAAGTGGGACATTATAGACAACTACAGTCAAAAGTGAAACTACAGATAACTAGAATGCTTTCTTATGCTCTCCAGAGATTTGTACTGGGTTCTCAACTTTTCACTAAATCAAAAATATGCATCAAAAAAATTTCAACCCAATTTGCACAAAACATTAAATTAGGAATGTTCAGTAAGAGGTAAGATGAAAGTAATGTTACAGGAACATGGACACACTGAGTGGGTTAAAGAGTGACGTACCAACTTACAAGTATTAGACATCTACTTATTTTAGATGCCATTTTGTTTTCTCCAGTCATAAACAATGGGAATGGCAGCCAAGATAGAAGAATATGGGCTGTCAGGGAAGACAGCAGCATCCCTGACAACTTCATTTGCAAGAAGTGCATCCAGCTGCAGCTGGAGTCTGGTCCTGTAACTAAGAAGGGAATGGAGGAGAAGAGATGAGCTGTTATGATAGGGGATTCCATAGTTAGGAGACGAGATAGGAGGTTCTGTGGAAGAGATCGAGTATCCCACATGGTATGTTGTCTCCCTGGTATCAGGGTTCAAGATATCTCAGATCGAGTTCATAAGATTCTCAGGAGGGAAGGTGAGCAGCCAGATATCGTGGTCCATACAAGGATCAATGACATTGGTAGGAAGGGTAAGGAGGTCCTGCAAGGAGAGTTTAGGGAGCTATGCACTGATTTGAAGGGCAGGACCTCCAGGGTTATGATCTCAGGATTATTATCCATGCCATCTGTTTGAGGTTAGAACGCAGAGGATAATGCAGCTGAACACATGGCTAAAGACATGGTGCAGGAGGGAAGGCTCTCTTCCAACAGGATGGTTTGCATCCTAACTGGATGGGGACTAGTGCTGCTCCAGTGGGTTTCAACTAAATTTGCAGGGGGATTGGAACCAGAGTGCAAAGCAGATAGAGGAGTAGAAGATGGAAAAGACGTGAAAACTGCATGCAACGTTAGATGTCAACAGGTTGAACGTGGTGGAAATGTTCTCAGGTGCATCTATTTCAATGCAAGGAGTATTGTATGAAAGGCAGACGATCTTAGAGCGTGGAGTGGCTCGTGGAATTAAGACATTGTGGTCATTAGTGAAACTTGATTGCAGGAGGGGCAGGACTACTAACTCAATGTTCTGGGGTTCTGTTGCTTTAGATACAATAGAATTGTGTGGGGGGGGGGGGGGGTTGTGGACGAAAAGGGGAGGAGTGCCATTGCTCTTCAGGGAAATATCACAGCTATGCTGAGGCAGGACAGACCAGAAGGTTTATCTACTGATCCTGTATGAGTGGAGCTTAGAAACACGAAAGGTATGACCACACTCATGGGGTTTTATTATAGACTGCCCAATAGTCAACAAGAATTGGAGAAGTAAACCTGTAGAGATAGCAGACAGCTGCAGGAAACACAAGGTTATGATAGTAGGAGATTTTAATTTTCAATATATTGACTGGGACTCCCATACTGTAAGGGGGCTGGATAGCTTGGAGTTTGTCAAATGTATTCAGGAACATTTTTCTAAATCAATATATAGCGGTATCAACTAGAGAGAGTGCAATAATAAATCTCTAAATCTCCTATTAGGGAATTAGACAGGACAGGCAACAGAGGTACGTGTAGGGGAACATTTTGAGTGCAGTGATCACAATACCATCTATTTCAAGTTAATTATAGAGAAGGATAGTTCTGGGACTCAAAATGAGATTCTAAATTGGAGAAAGGAAAATGTTGATGAAATGAGAAATTATCTAGAATGCGTGGAATGTGGCAAGTAATTTTCAGGCAAGGATGTGCAAAGTAAGTGAGGGATCTACAAAGGTGACATTTTGAGAGTACAGAGTTTGTATGTTCCTGTCAGGATTAAAGGCAAGGTTACCAGGCATAGAGAAACTTGATTTTCGAAGGATATTGGGGATCTGGTTCAGTACTTGCTCAGGAAATTGGAAGAGAGTCGTGGGAAAACAAGCAACGAGGGTTGTGGATCCTATACAGATTAAAGAGGAGGACAAGCTTGTTTTAATGCAAATTGCAGGAGCTCTAGCAGAAATATTTAAAATATCCTTAGCCATGTGTGTGATGCTGAAGGATACCTCACGTTGTTGTTGTTTAAAAAAGGCTCTAAAAGTAACTCTGGAAATTATAGGCGAGTGAGCCTGATATCAGTAGCAGATAAATTATTGGTAGGTGTTCTAAGAGATCGGATATATAATTACTATATTTAGATAGCTAGAAATTGATTGGTGATGTTTAACGTGGCTTCTTAGACTGGAGACTTGTGACTAATGGTGTGCCTCAGGGATCAGTGCTGGGACCATTGTTATATGTCAACTATATTATTAATCTATATGATAATTTGCTAAATTGGATCAGCAAGTTTACAGATTGGAGGCAGCGAAGAAGGTTTTCAAAGCTTGCAGAGGGATCTGGACCAATTGGGAAAAGGCTGAAAAATGGAATTCAATGCAGACAAGAGCGAGGTGCTGCATTTTAGAAGGACAAACCAAGAAAATGGTCGGGCACTGAGGAGTGCAGTAGAACAGAAGGATCTGGGAAAATAGGTACATAATTCCCTGAAAGTAGCATCACAGGTGGATAGGCTTGTAAAGAGAGCTTTTGGCATATTGGCCTTCATAAATTAAAGTATTGAGCATAGGAGTTGGGATGCTATGGTAAACTATATCAGACACTGGTGAGGCCAAAGTTGGAGTATTGCATGCAGTTTTGGTCACCTAACTACAGGAAAGGTATCAAAAAGATAGAAAGAATGCAGGGAAGATTTACTAGGATGTTGCCCAGACTTCAGGAACTGAATTACAGGGAAAGGTTAAACAGGTTAGGACATTATTCCCTGGAGCATAGAAGAATGAAGAGTGATTTGATAGAGGGGGACAGACAGAGTAAATGTAGATAGGCTTTTTCCACTGAGTGAGGGTGGGATACAAACCAGAGGACATGGGTTAAGAGTGAAAGAGGAAGATTTAGGGGGAAATGTGAGGGAAACATCTTCACAATGAGAATGGAAAAACTCGCCCGTTGTGGTGGCGAATGCAGGCTAAATTTTAACATTTAAGAAGAATTTGGACAGATACATGGATGGGAGAGGTACAGAGAGCTAATGGAATGGGTGCAGGTCAGTGGAAGTTGGCAAAGTAAATGATTCAAAACAGAAAAAAGGGTCGAAGGGACCAGTTTTTGTGCTGCAAAATTCTTTGGTTCTATTGAAATACAAGTTCATTCACTTCTACCTATTAAAAATCAGAACGCTTTCTAACTGGCAAAGACTATGTACTGCAGAGAAATTTAAAAAATTCAAAGTCAAAGCTAATATGCAGATTGGAAGGGCAACTAAAGAGATTAACAGAATATTAGACTTTTGTACTCAAAAGGAGTAGAAAATATGGTAGAAAATTGACCATTGTATTCACTGGTAACAAAGCAGAAATAATAAAAACCACCACAGAAAAAGTACATATATATTATATGGAAAGTGATCTTCCATGTAGTCTTGTTGGTATGCAAGGTTGAAGCACCAGAAGCTGTAGAAAAGCGATGCTAGTTAACTGTAGCTTAATTTTTTATCCTCAGTTGCCTAGTTTTTTTTACTGGGCAAAGTTAATTTATATGCAAGCAGTTTCATCCATCTAGAATCAAGTAATCAAAAACTCAACCAATTCAAAATTAAAATTAAAATGCGAACAACAAACCTTGGTTTTCGAACACCTATTAGAATGATTTAATGGCAGTTCAAGCTACAAATTAAATTGATCTGACATTTCTATTGAAACTAAAATAATGTAAAAAATAATTAAAACTCCTCAACAGTGTTACTTTGCCCATTGATTATACACATAATACTCAACACCCTTTAAAGAAGCAAGATCCAAATAAGCAACAGATTACAGAGCATTACACCATTATTACTGAAAAATGGAATTTGATAACTTACACGAATCCACATAGACAACTGGAATAAAGCCGACATGCTGGTCATCCTGCAATGATATTGCAACATCAATAATACTCATTTAGTATTGTGACGGGCCCAGAGGACCCCAAAACCCAGCAGCAATGAGAACTCACCAGGACAAATGATTACTTAATCAAAAGTAATTTTTAATTTTTTTTAAACATAAAAACAGGATTAAACTTTAACTTATTACTATTAACAACCCCCTTTCTAATTCTAAGTGCACATGTGTACAAGTTCAGAAAAGTTCTTTGATTCACAGTCCAATGTCACTTCTCACTCCTCCAAGTTCACTGGTATCAGACAATTCTTATATTGTGCACAGAATTTAACATTTATGAATTTGCACCAAGTTCTGATACTTAAAGGTAATCGGGAAGGTTCTTGTTGGTTTCAGAGAGAGATCCATTGCTTGTTGGACACAAACTGATTTACTTCCATCAGTCACTTCAGTGTCTTGCCAAAGGCAGGGTTTTCCAAATGATTACCTTTTCTTCAGGTCACCAAAGAGTTCCTTCTGTTTCCCCTATTTCAGGTTAAACACTCAAGCCAGCCATTTCCTCTTGTAAGGACCACAAGGGTTTGCAACAGGCTGAAACTGGAACTCAGCCAGTCTTCAAAACGGTCTTCAAAATGCTGCAGCCTCCAAAAACCAATGGAGAAACAGATTCTCTCTCTTAGAAAAAGCCTGTTTGGTCTCCTCTCTCTGCTTGCAAAACCATATGACCTTCTTAGAAGAGCAAACTGCAACAAGACAAACTGTAGCACCAGACCCAAACCCCCTCATCTGTTGCTTTCAAAACAATAATCCATTACTCCACAGAATGTCCAATTAACACCTACTTGTGAAGTCTTTTGAGGTCGGGTTCTTCTATTTGCACCTCTTTATGAAAACCTCTAGCAGAGCAATTTTTATTGTCTTTACAAAGGCCCTGGACCTGGAGTGTCTGGTTTGAGCAAAGCTCTTGCATTTTAAATAAGATCTGTTTTGTGAAGTGTTTATTTGTGACCTACACACACCCACAATCTATCTCCTTCAAAAACATAATCGGTCACAGTATCAAAGATCTCCTTACATGCAAATGCTCTTACGCTACTGCTGCCTTGTTTATTAACAGAATTTATTATGTTACATGTTTATGAAATGGTCAGTCAACAAATTGATTTTAGACGAATATTTGAAAACAATTCAAGGGCTTCTCTGTGCTCTGAAAGTCTAAAATGATTCAATCAAATATTGTTGTCAAATTTCAAATGGAACACCTTCTGGAAGAAGGCATCTCCCACCTACTTTCATTTAATAATGAATGCCCCATCTGATAAATGAGTGAACACAAAAGTATGGCAGTATTTTAGAGAACACAGACTTAAGAGCACATTATTTTCAAGACAAGTGCTATCATTATCCTGTATCGCGGCCACCGGAATCATATCCACTACTTCAGATTACATTCAAACTTTGTATCTTTTTTTATATAAAGGCTGTTTAGTGTACTGAAATCCAGACAGCTTCTCCCTATTACTCCAATGTAATACTTTTTCTTGGGGTTCATTATTATCACTTAAATAATAAATACCACCTCCTGATCTTTCTACAATGAACTCCTCCTGGTTTCTTTGACAATGCTTTTTGCTGATAATTAACCACTTGTTTGAAAGTGGATAATTAAAGAAAAAACAAAACTTTGAAGTTAATTATATTTCCCCTTTCAATTTTCATTACTTAATTTCATAACCTGACAAAACAAATCATTTTCTAGTTTGTGCTTTTAAGCATTTAAAGACTTTCAGAATCAATTTGACAATTCTTATCATGAATTTTAATGGGCTCAAAAAGCAAGGGGAAAACCAAGTAGGCCTTCAAATCTGTGTTTTAATGACTCCTGAAACATTACATGTTTAAGGAAAGAAAATAAACTATTGAAAACAAGTTGTCTCAAAATCAATGACACCAGATGATAATAGATAAAAAGTTTTAACTTCAGGTCAAATTCTTAAATTATTATTGTATAAACTAATTCACAATGAAAATTAAGACAATTAATGCAAGAAAAAAAATACAACTTCACTGTTAAAAAGCAAAACAATTATGTAATGAAATTATGCATAAACTTACAAAAAGGAGGAAGGCTGCAACCAAGAATACATTGGTTCTATGGCTTCCCATTTCTTTCCATCTATGAAGTCAATAAAGTCATTCTTCAATCTTGGACCTTGATACTTTCTAAATTCTCCATCCTTACAACTGAAATAAAAAGCATCACAATACACTACATGGATAGTTTTATGGTTTTGCAAAATAAATACAATTCTGAGTTATCTAAATCACAAATTTCTCTCAAATTAGCAATAAATAAACAACCTTCGAATTGTAAGCAATATATTCATTATGCAAAAAAATGCAAAATAATTTTTATTTCAACCTACCAAGCAAAAGTGATGTAATGGAGGCAAGGAAGAACTAAATAGTTGATTAAAACTGGGCACAGTGCCTTGTAATTGAAAAAAATTCTCAAATTGTAATGTGAAATAGCACAACTTTTTTATAAAAAAAGTTTAAATTATTGATGGTGATCCAGAACATAGCACCACTAGTTAATCAATGGAAACTTTTAGGTTAGTTTTGCCATAATAGGTAAATGGTCAGAATAAATTAGGAGTTTGTCATTTTTTTTTAAAACTGCTGACTGGTGGGATATATAGTGGAATGTCCTTCCTGTCACAAACAAATGTTGATTGTTAACTTCACAGCTATTGGACTCCCTCACTTGACTTTGCACCTCTCAAACTTGGAGCTCCATTCCTGAAACGACTTGATTCTTGAGACCATCCAATCCAATTGATGTTGAGTGTCATCTTTCGTTTATATGTTCCCCAAACTGACATATTCATTATTTTGTCTTTCACACAAGATTCATTAAGCAAAGGAAATCAGAAAAACACTGGGTACTATAAAGCTTCTGCACAAAATTTATATTCTAGCCCAAGTTTATTACTCCATTGAGTTAAATATCAAATACAGTTTAAAATATATTTATTATATCTTAATGGTACAAGTATTCTTTAATCAATCTACAATTGACTTCCTACATCTGCTTTGCAAGCTCTGATATTGTTAAACTACTAGACACACTTGTGACAAAGCACAAGAAATAGGAATACAAGATTAATACCACTATCCTTTATCTTGTGATCTTGCATTAACTCCATTACACTTGATGCCTTGATTCAAAATACATATTCAACTTTCTTGAATACACCCAGTGACTGAGCACCTCATTCACTTGGAGTTCAGACCTAACTTTGAGTTGAGGGAAAACTATTGATGAAAATCTCTGAAGTCTTCAAGGTCAGCATATATAGGGAAGAAATGCTTAAAGGAATTTCCACTTCAGATTCAATATATCAAAACACTTAACACTTGGAAAAATGTTTAAAACAAGCAAACAAGTTTTAAACCTAGTTAAAAGAATAACATTTACTGATACTTACTGATATATTGTGGGGAGAGCTGTAATAATGAATCGTCCACTCAGACCTGTTTTTTTTTAAGAAGACAAACACTTGTCAGCAAAAATGCAATTTTTAAACCAAATGTAGGCACAGTTTAATTCTTTTGAATATACAACTAAACTTCATCTCCTGATAAAGCATTGCTAATTTTTAGCAGGCTTTACCTAGGATTTCCCTAATGCTTACAATTCAAAAGGCAAAATGACAGATTCCTTCAAAAATTTATAAGTCACAGGGAACTGTGAACCGGGAACCGGTCCACACCTACAGTGAAGCACTTGTTACTCTATCCCTTGTTTGAAAATTCTGCCCGCATTCCCACCAACTCCTTCCAGACTGTAACCATACTAGAGGCAGTTTTACAGAGGCCAATTCACCTATAAATCTACTTTATTTTTAAAAAGGTGGTTTCACATCCCAAGGAAGCACACGCAGTCAAAGGAAGAACATGCAGAGCAATGCAGTTGGTTTTGTGCATGTGGACTGTCAAAAGTTGCTTGATATAACATGGGGATGAGTCAACATACAGGATGGAGATTGAAAATTTGGTTGAATGTTGCACCAATAACAACCTTACTCCATGTCACCAAAAATAAGGAGCAGATTGTTGACTTCAGGAAAGCCAGAGGTAGATCATTGGTGGAGAGGGTGAACACATTTAAGTTCACTATCTCGGAAGATCTTTCCTGGACCCAACATATCAATGACATAGTGAAGAAAACACATGAGCGCCTCTACTTTCCCAGGAGTTTGCAGAAAGTTGGTACGACATCAGAAACCCTGGCAAACTTCTAGAGAGGTGTGGTGGAAAGTGTGCTGATCGGCTACATTATGGTCTGGTATGGGAACACCAATACCCCTGAGCGTAAAGCCCTCCAAAAGGTGTGGACACAGACCAGGTCATTACAAAGCAAAACCCTCCCCATTATTGAGTACATTTACAGGTAACACTGCCGTCAGAGGGTAGCAGCAATTATCAAAAATCCACACTACCCAGCACAAACTCTGTTCTTGCTGCTAGATTCAGGAAAGAGGTATAAGTGCCACAAGACCCACACCACCAGGTTCAGCAACAGCTGCTACCCCTCTACCATCAGACTCTTCAACAACAAACTCAATCAGGGACTAATTTAAGGACTCTTACTTGTGCACTTTATTGATTCTCTTTGCTCTCCCCATATTACAATATGTTTATATTCATTAATGGTTTACAGTTCTTTTGATTATTTACATATTTATGCTGAGAAGTTTATTTTTTAGTAATTATGCCACACCCGCAGGAAAAAGGAATCTCATGGTTGCATGTGATGTCATGTATGTACTCTTCTTCCGGGGAATTTGGCAGTTATAAAAGTTAATTTCTCCAGAAGTAAATCTAAATTTATTAAAATTGCATTGTCAATAGCCAGAAAATGTATAGCAATAACATGGAAACCTGATTCCCTACTTCACATTGATCATTGTAACATGGAAGTACAAAGTTGTATTCACCATGAGAAGATAACTTATACTCTTAGAAATAGACATAGTATGTTCGTCGAAATTTGGATTACTTAAATGCCCAGATTGTATAATTTATTTTGATATTGGTCGATTAGTTTACTCCTTATTAGAAATTTAATACTTTTAAAATGATGTGACGTTGAGATGTTGAACCTTATTCAATGTATTATTATTATATTAATTGAGTTATATATTCTGTATTTTCTAAAATCTTAAAATATTTTTAAAAATTAATTGGCTTTGATGCAAGAAACTGTAGTCACTTTTGTACTGGACAAAGGTATACAGTTGCAAACCCTTGTCCACGGTTTCTACAAGAATCACTGCTTGATAAGCATTACAAGTATTCTTTTCTTGTGCAGAAGCAACTTTTAAAAATGTTGATGTCACAAAACATTAAGAATGCTACAGGACTTCAATATGACACAAATAGGCTGTGGGCGACTTGCGCTCGGGGTCCTTCTTGGGGTGCGAGCTACTGGAGACTGGCTGATGGGAACCAGCTATTAGAGCTGGGATTCAAGAGGGTGCAGAGGGCAAGAAGGTCTCCCAAAGGGCCTTGGGTGCTGAAGGCTTCGAATTCTTATCAGAGGTTTGGATCTGGTGCTCGGGGTCTGTGCAGCTGCAGAAACGCTAGAGCCTAATCCAAACCCCAACTCTGAAGGGTATTTCTTTTGCCTCTCTTTCTCTTGTATTTCAAGGGGCACCAGGCGATACCCATGGTGAATCTTTGCTTTACGGCTGGCAGAAGAAAACTTTGTGTAATGTTACATGACAAAAAAATTAATCTTGAATACAGCATGCAAGTAGTAGGTGAAGTTTAATGAAGAGAAAAGCAGCAACAAGAGAGGGAAAAATAAGAGGCAATAGAATGCAAGGGGACAATTCTGACAGGTGTGCAAATAAAGATGCAAGAGTATATGTGGACAAATCTCTTTAGTGTCACTAAGGAGAGCTTTAATACAACAATAATTTAGCCATATCCTTTCAAAACAGTGGCCAACTACAATCGGAGCATTGTGTCCAATTTTACCACTGCATTTTAAAGTGGAAGGTTCCAGATCTTGAAAATAATTAAACAAAGGACTACAATAGTAACTGTTAACAGGTACACTAGAATACCAAATTCTGTCAACCTCCAGAAACAAATACAGTTCCCACTAACACCTCAGTCACATCTCCCAAACACGATCACAACTACACACACTTTGCTCTCAAAAGTTGAAAAACAATCTTTCTAATTTATGTGAATCCCTAAAATCTGCAGATACTGTGATTATAGTGAAAACACAGAAATGCTGGAGGCCTTGCAGCCACCATAACCGACATTTCGGGCCTTCTTCAAGAAATGAAGGGCTCAAGTCCAGAACGTAGGTTACAAATCTTTATCTCCTTTAGTAGCTGTGAGGCCCGTCGAGTTCCTCCAGCATTTCTGTGTTTGCACTCTTTCCAATTTATTAACAGCTTTGCTAAACAGGCTTAATCTGAAGGAACGCATTTTTCCCCTCAGCAAAATTCTGCAAAGAAAAAAAATCAAAGAGAAGATACCTGGCTGCTCAGTTACATCCACTTTGGCAACATTAACATCCAGATCATCACTCCATTCTGCAAACGCATTCCATTCCGACTGGAGTTGCTGGCAGGCAGGACACCAGGGAGCATAGCTAGAGATTTTACAAGACACTGCACGTTATCAATCTTCTGTAATATATATTTTTATTTCAAAAACGCTGCTTAGCAAATCATGTTAATTTTATAAACTTCCACCCAAATTTTCCAAAAGTTTATATCTGTTGTGATAACTTCAAGGTGACGCCGGAGCTGCTCAGTCACTTAATGACCCTACCGCTCCTGTCACTGGTCCTGGCCCCGACCCTGACCCTGACATGCCAGAGTCTTATGCTTTTATCTCCTTGGATATATCAGCCATCGAGTTCTTCGCAGGTCGAGACACATCCTCTATAACAGGCGGTCCAAGGCCGCGTCTTGACACCGCCTCGCTGCACGAGTAACGGAGCCTTAATACTTACAACTCCACCATCCACTCGCCTTCCAGAATCTCCCTCCAGTTGTGGTCAGTAATGACTTTGACCACACTTCTCCTCTCAGCCTGCAGAAGCGGCACTAACCGCAAGACAGCGAGCACGGTAAACGTGAGCATCCACCGCCTAAAGGCCCCAACTTCTAACGCCGCCATTTTTCCCCCCGATTGCTCGCAGCTGCGCATGTCACGGACGCCTTCGCGAACACTCAACACAACTGGGCGGGGGGATCACGAGGGAGATTGGATAACCAGGTCACGGGGATTGGACAGAGGGTGAGGGGTGAGGGGTCGGCGGGAGAGGTGCATCGGGGATTGGTCGGAGGGAGAGGTGCATCGGGGATTGGTCGGAGGGAGAGGTGCATCGGGGATTGGTCCGAGGGAGAGGTGCATCGGGGATTGGTCGGTGGGAGAGGTGCATCGGGGATTGGTCGGAGGGAGAGGTGCATCGGGGATTGGACGGAGGAAGAGGTGCATCGGGGATTGGACGGAGGGAGAGGTGCATCGGGGATTGGTCCGAGGGAGAGGTGCATCGGGGATTGGTCGGAGGGAGAGGTGCATCGGGGATTGGACGGAGGGAGAGGTGCATCGGGGATTGGTCGGAGGGAGAGGTGCATCGGGGATTGGACGGAGAGAGAGGTGCATCGGGGATTGGACGGAGGGAGAGGTGCATCGGGGATTGGTCGGAGGGAGAGGTGCATCGGGGATTGGACGGAGGGAGAGGTGCATCGGGGATTGGTCGGAGGGAGAGGTGCATCGGGGATTGGTCGGAGGGAGAGGTGCATCGGGGATTGGACGGAGAGAGAGGTGCATCGGGGATTGGACGGAGGGAGAGGTGCATCGGGGATTGGTCGGAGGGAGAGGTGCATCGGGGATTGGTCGGAGGGAGAGGTGCATCGGGGATTGGACGGAGAGAGAGGTGCATCGGGGATTGGACGGAGGGAGAGGTGCATCGGGGATTGGTCGGAGGGAGAGGTGCATCGGGGATTGGACGGAGGGAGAGGTGCATCGGGGATTGGTCGGAGGGAGAGGTGCATCGGGGATTGGTCGGAGGGAGAGGTGCATCGGGGATTGGTCGGAGGGAGAGGTGCATCGGGGATTGGTCGGAGGGAGAGGTGCATCGGGGATTGGACGGAGGGAGAGGTGCATCGGGGATTGGTCGGAGGGAGAGGTGCATCGGGGATTGGACGGAGGGAGAGGTGCATCGGGGATTGGTCGGAGGGAGAGGTGCATCGGGGATTGGTCGGAGGGAGAGGTGCATCGGGGATTGGACGGAGGGAGAGGTGCATCGGGGATTGGTCGGAGGGAGAGGTGCATCGGGGATTGGTCGGAGGGAGAGGTGCATCGGGGATTGGACGGAGGAAGAGGCGCATCGGGGATTGGACGGAGGGAGAGGTGCATCGGGGATTGGTCCGAGGGGTCGGGGCGGCGGGGATTGGACAGAGTTCACAACCTAAAACATTTATACAAATTAAACTATTAACCATTAATTTAAAAAAAAACACACAGGGAGATTTCGAGAATTGGAAAGAACTACCGTTAACTTCAATAGGAAGAGTAAACTGTATTAAGATGAATGAGGGCAATATCTATTCCAAATGTTACCAATATCCGAGACAAAACTGAAGAAAATAGTAAGGAAACTTTTATGGAAAGGTAAGAAATCAAGAATAGCGCTAGAAAAATTAACATGGAGTTACAAACAAGGAGGGTTACAGCTACCAAACTTCAAAAAGTACTACAGGGCAACGCAGTTAAGGTACTTATCAGATTTTTATCATAGAGGAGAAAAACCGGACTGGTCTAAGATAGAATTAGACAAATTGGGAGAAAATATCCCAGAACACATACTTTACAAATGGGATGAAAAATTGGTGCAATACAACAATTTACCAGTACTACATCACGTAATTAAATTATGGAAAAGAATACACCTGGAAGAAAAAAAGATAAATGATCAAATGCCAAAAATGTTATTGACACAAAACCCATTAATCCCCTTTACAATAGATCATTTATTTTTCAAGGAATGGGATAGAAAAGGAATCAAGAAAATAGAAGATTGCTTTTTGGGAAATAATTTATTAACATTTGAGCAATTAAAAGATAAATATGGAATAACTCAAGGTACAATGTTTACATATTACCAATTGAAAACTTATTTAAAAGATAAAAAGGAAAAGCTTGAGATTACCAGAAAGTAGCAACTACGAATATTTAATCACAGACACAATGATAATTTTAAAAATTTTTACCAACATGTACATCAAATTGCAATACAAGGAAGAGGATGAAACAAAGTATAAACTGAAACAAAGTTGAGAAAAAGATTTAAACATAGAGATTAACGAATGAAACATGGGAGAAGTTGTGTATAGGAACAATGAGGAACATGATAAATACTAGATTATGTATGATACAATATAACTGGCATCATAGATTATACATTACCCCTCAGAAATTAAAAGAGTGCTACCCAACAGCTTTAGATGCTTTCATTGTAAACAAGAGACTAGATCAACATTATATGCAATATGGGCATGTTCAAAAGTAAAAACTTTCTGGGAAGATCTAAACCTAATATTAAACAAAATCACAAAAAATATACCAAAAAATTTTCTGTTAAATAATATAAGAGACAAAAAATTAAGACTAAAATTAGACAGAGCCCAAATAAAATTTATTATGATAGCGGTAGCAGTAGCAAAAATATGTATTATAACCTGGAAAATGGAAACAAGCCTTAAAATACAACAGTGGTATACAGAAATAAACAAGTGTATTCCATTAGAAAAAAATTACATACAATCTGAAAGACAAGTGTACATTATTCAAACAAATTTAGGAACCAAACATAAAATATGTTGGAGAATGTCGACCACAAACCTCCATCTCGTAAAACAACATAATTATGAGCACAATAAGATTGAAATATGTGAAAGTGGATGATACAACTTTTTTCTTTTTTGCTTTTTGCTATTTCTTTGTTTTATGTGTTTTATTATTTATTGATTTTTGAAGGGAATTGGGGAAGGTCAGAGTTCACAACCTAAAACATGAAAGGGGGGAAAAGAAATGTCACTATGTATATATTGATGATCATCATTTGTGGATGTTGTTATTGATATGACTCATAGTGCAAGAAATAATTTTAAAAAGACAGAGTTCACAGGGATTGGTAAGGGGCAAATAAAAGGAGTAGAAAAGGGGGGAGTGGCCAGCGAGGAGCGGCGCAGTGAATGAGTTGCCCAGTGAAGGAGTGGGGACTTTGGTTCGAGGGACTTCGGTGAGCAGGGGCTAAGAAGGAGCATATTAGTAAGAAAGGAGGAAATGGAGTCAGTTGGGGTAGTTAAGTGCTCCAATTGTGGGATGTGGGAAGTCAGAGACTGCACAGTTGTTCCTGATGACTACACCTGCAAAAGGTGCATCCAATTGCATATAATGAGTGACCGTGTTAGGGAGCTTGAGCTGCAATTGGATGAACTGAGGATCATAAGGGAAGCAGAGGCAGTGATAGAGAGGAGTTACAGGGAGACAGTCACCCCTAGAAGGCAGGAGTCAGGGAATTGGGTGACTGTGAGGAAAGGAGGGAGAGCACCAGTGCAGAGTACCCCTGTGGAAGTGCCCCTCAGCAACATGTATTCGGCTTTGGATACTGTTGGGGGGAACAGCCTATCAGGGATGAGTCGTGGGGGTCAGGTATCTGGCACAGGGGCTGCCCCTGAGGTTCAGAAGGGAAAGAAGGATAAGAATAGGATTCTTGTAGTTGGGGACTCATTAGTCAGAGGGACAGATAGGAGATTTGTGGGAAGAGATAGGGGATCCAGGTTGGTATGTTGCCTCCCTGGTGCCACGGTCAGGGATATCTCTGATCGAGTACATAGCATTCTGCAAGGGGAAGGAGAACAGCCAGAAGTCGTGGTCCATGTGGGGACCAATGACTTAGTTAGAAGTGGGGATGAGGTCCTGAAACAGGATTATGTAGAATTAGGTACGAAGTTAAAAAACAGGACCTCCAAGGTAGTAATCTCTGGATTGCTGCCCGTGCCACGAGCTAGTGAGGGTAGAAATAGGAGGATGTGGAGGATGAATGCGTGGCTAAAGAGATGGTGCAGGAGGCAAGGGATAAGATTTCTGGATCATTGGGATCTCTTCTGGGGAAGGTCGGACCTGTACAAGAGGGACGGACTCCACTTGAACTGGAGGGGGACCAATGTGCTGGCAAGTAGATTTGCTAGAGCTGTGGGGATAGGTTTAAACTAGTTTGGCAGGGAGGTGGGGAACAGAGGGTGAGAGCAGTGTCCAGGGAGTATGGCCACCTAGCTAGGAATAAAAAAGATAAGAAAGGTAGGATGGAGATTAGGGTAGAATGTAAAAAAGAGAATATATGTGAGGGTCATTCTCTGAGATGCATATATTTTAATGCAAGAAGCATAGTGAACAAGGTAGATGAGCTGAGAGCATGGATAGATACTTGGGGGTCACGATATAGTGGCAATTAGTGAGACCTGGCTACAGGAGGGGCAGGACTGGCAACTTAATGTTCCGGGATACATTTGTTTTAGATGTGATAGATCAGGGGGTAAAAAAGGAGGAGGAGTTGCTCTGCTTGTTAGGGAGGACATTACTGCCGTGAGGTGGCAGGATGGTATGGAGGGATCGACCAGTGAGGCTGTTTGGGTGGAATTGAGGGGTGGAGGAGGCAAGAGGGTGCTAATAGGGGTGTATTACAGACCAAATGGGCCAAGGGAATTAGAGGAACAAATTTGTAGGGAGATAACGTATATGTGTGAAAATCATAGGGTAGTGATCATGGGAAATTTTAACTTCCCACACATTGATTGGGATACCCATAGGGTTAGACGGCTGGATGGGCTGGAGTCCATTAAATGTGTTCAGGATTGTTTTCTAAATCAGTTAGTAGAAGAACCGACTCGGGATAGTGTAATACTGGATCTCCTGTTAGGGAATGAGCTAGGTCACGTAGCGGACATTAATGTTGGAGAAGCAATTGGGTCTAGTGACCATAATTCTGTTAGTTTTAGGGTAGTTTTAAGGAAGAGCAAGGAAAGGCCTAAAGCTGAGGTTCTGGATTGGAAAAGAGCAAATTTCGTAGCAATAAGAAGGGATTTGGGGAGTATTGAGTGGGACAGGATATTTTCAGCTAAGGATGTTAATGAAAAATGGAGGATATTCAAAAAAGAAATTTTGAGGGTACAGAGTAGTTATGTCCCAGTGTGGATCAAAGGAAAGGCTGGAAGTCATAGGGAGGCTTAGTTTTCGAGGAATATTGGAAATTTGGTTAGGAGAAAAAGGGAGGTGTACAAGAGGTATAAAGAGCAGGGAGCTGAGAAGTTGAAGGAGGACTACAAGGAGTGTAGAAGGAATCTTAAGAAAGAAATTAGAAAGGCCAAAAAAAGGCATGAAGAGGCTTTGGCTGACAGAGTAGAAATAAATCCAAAGGGTTTCTATAAGTACATTAAAAGTAAAAGATTAGTGAGAGATAAAATTGGACCCCTTGTAGATAGCGAGGGTAGGCTGAGTGAGAAGTCTGAGGAAATGGGGGAAATTTTGAATGATTTCTTTGCCTCGGTATTCACTAGGGAAAAAAATGTTGAACCATTTGAAGTAAAGAAAAATAGTGGGGAGGTCATGAAGCATATAAGGATAACCGAGGAGGTAGTGATGGCTGTGTTAAAAAAGATAAAGGTGGATAAATCTCCCAGACCGGACAAAATATTCCCTAGGACACTCAGGGAGGCTAGTGGACAGTTAGTGGGGCCATTAACAGAGATATTTAGGATATCACTGGCCACGGGGGTGGTACCAAAGGATTAAAGGGTGGTGCATGTGGTTCCTCTGTTTAAGAAAGGGTCCAAATGCAAATCTGGGAATTATAGGCCTGTAAGTCTGACGTCTGTGGTGGGCAAGTTGATGGAAAGTGTTCTGAGGGATGCTATTTACAAATTTTTGGATGTACAAGGATTGATAGGGAGTAATCAGCATGGTTTTGTCAGGGGTAGATCATGCTTGAAAAACCTGATTGAGTTCTTCGAGGGGGTTACAAAAAAGGTTGATGAAGGGAAAGCTGTGGATGTTGTCTATTTAGACTTTAGTAAAGCTTTTGACAAAGTTCCCCACAGGAGGTTAGGAAAAAAGGTGGAGGCATTAGGTATAAATAAGGAGGTAGTGAAATGGATTCAGCAGTGGTTGGATGGAAGGTGTCAGAGAGTAGTGGTAGACAATTGTTAGTCCAAGTGGAGGCCGGTGACTAGTGGAGTTCCTCAGGGTTCGGTCCTGGGTCCACTATTATTTGTTATATATATTAACGATCTGGATGTAGGGGTAGAGAATTGGATAAGCAAGTTTGCGGATGACACAAAGATTGGTGGTGTTGTGGACAGTGAGGTAGATTACCGTAGATTAAAAGGTGATTTAGGAAGGCTGGAGGTGTGGGCTGAGAAATGATTGATGGAATTTAATACAGATAAATGTGAGGTGCTGCATTTTGGAAAGGCAAATTTAAATAGGTCATATACATTGAACGGTAGACAATTGAGGAGTGCAGAGCAACAAAGGGATTTAGGAGTTATGGTAAATTATACCCTCAAGGCTGATACTCAGGTAGATGGTGTGGTGAAGAAGGCATTTGGAATGTTGGCCTTCATAAATCGGAGTATTGAATTCAAGAGTAGGGAGGTTATGATGAAATTGTACAAGGCATTGGTGAGGCCAAATTTGGAGTACTGTGTACAATTTTGGACACCAAATTATAGGAAAGATATAAACAAAATAAAGAGAGTGCAGAGAAGGTTCACGAGAATGTTGACAGGATTTCAGGGTCTGAGTTCCAGGGAAAGGTTGTGCAGACTGGGGCTTTTTTCTCTGGAGCGTAGAAGATTGAGAGGGGACTTGACAGAGGTGTTTAAGATTTTAAAAGGGACAGACAGAGTAAATGTGGATAGGCTTTTTCATTTAAGAAAGGGGGAGATTCAAACTAGAGGACATGGTTTAAGATTGAAGGGGGAAAATTATAAGGGGAACATGAGGGGAAATTTCTTTACGCAGAGGGTAGTGGGGATGTGGAATGAGCTTCCGGCAGACGTGGTCGAGGCGGGATCATTGGTTACATTTAAGGAAAGACTGGATCGTTACATGGATAGGAGGGGACTAGAGGGGTATGGACCGGGTGCTGGTCAGTGGGACTAGGAGGGTGGGGATTTGCTACGGCATGGACTAGTAGGGCCGAACTGGCCTGTTCTGTGCTGTAAGTAGTTATATGGTTATATATGGATTGATCAGAAATGAAGGACCAGCAGGGATTGGGCCTTGATGGATTGGTGAGTGGGATAGCATAGAATGGATGGTTTAGCAGATTGTGAGGGACAGCATTATTGAGGAGCTGAGATTTGATGAAGGTGATGCTGGAGATGTCTAACAGGGAAGGTACCATTAATGGAGAAAAAAAGAGGCAAAGATTACCTTTGTGATGAAGAATTGTGCAATAGGGAGAGTGGGCATAAAGCATACGACAAAGGGGATTTATCTAAAGAGATAAATGACATTGTTGTTGTCAATCATTTGAATGATTAAATCGAACATTGTAATATCATTTCTGATAAAGCTTGGAAAAAAAAATCTCAGGTAAACACCTTTGGACAACCTAATACAGAAGCTCAATCTTCCTTGATGTTAATGGACAGCTCTAAAGTGTACCCATACACAGCATAAGAGATGTGGATCACAAATAATTTTTAAATTTAAATTTAGACATACAGCTAGTAATAGGCCATTAACCTACATCCCCTGTACGTTTTGAAAGGTGAAAAGAAACTGGAGCCCCAGAGAAAACCCATGCAGACTTCGAGAGAATGTACAAACTCCAGCATGGGATTCAAACCCCAATCCAGTCCAGATCGCTGGTGCTGTAAAGGTGTTGTGCTAACTGCCACCCTGGGAAAATTAAAAATTCTCCATTGTGCAACTGTTGTAGTAGAACTGTTTATTTCAGTGCTTCCCTTACTAACGGATTACTTACAGTGGCATGAGAGTGGAAAAAAAAGGTTGACAACCACTGCCATAGAATTTCAGGAAAGCTACTAGCATGAGTTGATCATTTGCTGACCGGCAAGAAACAGAAAGTGGGAATAAAGGGATCCTATTCTGGTTGACTGACTACCAGGGGTCAGTGTTGCGGCCACTTTTTACATTGCATGATTTGGATTGCAAAATAAATGGTTTTGTGATTACGTTTGCAGATGATTCAAAGATAGGTGGAGGGGCAGGTAGTAAGGAAGAAACGGAGAGGCTGCACAAAAGACAGATAGATTAGGAGAATGGTCAAGGAAGAGGCAAATGAAATTAAAAATTTTGAAAAGTGAACTATCATGTACTTTGGTAGAAGGAATGAAAGGGCAGACTATTATATGGATGGGGAGAAAATTCAAAATGTGGAGGTGCAGAGAGACTTGGGAGTCCTCGTGCAGGATTCCCTAAATGCTAACCTGCAGGTTGAGTTGTTGGCCAAGGTGAATGTAGTGATGGCATTCACATCTGGCGAAACAGGATATAAGAGCAGGGATGTGATGTTGAGGCTTTATAAGGCACTGGTGAAGCTCCACTTGGTTTTAGGCTCTTTATTTAAGAAAGGATGTGCTGGGATTGGAAAAGGTTCAGAAAAGATTTACAAGAATGATTCCTGGAATTAAGCGATAAGCATATGAGGAATATTTGATGATTCTTGGATTATACTCCTTGGGAGTTCCCAATATGAGGGGCACCTCATAGAAGCATTTAGAATGTTGAAAGGTCTGGTCAGAGTAGATGTGGAAAAGTTGTTTCTCCTGGTCAAGGAATCAAGGTCAAGAGGGCACAACTTCAGGATTTGAAGGGAACCCATTTAAAACAGAGTTGCAGAGGAATTTATTTTGCCAGAGTGGTGAACCTCTGGAATTTGCTGCCATGGGTGGCTGTGGAGGCCAGGTCATTGGTAGGTATCTGAATGGAGTATCAAACGTTATTGGGAGAAGGCAGGGAGTGGAGCTGAGTGGGAGAATGGATCAGCTTATGGTGGAATGGCAGAGTGGTCTCAACAGGCTGAATCTCCTACTTGGTGTTATATAAAAGACTGTTTGTTGGAGTCTTTCACAGGTGTATGTGCTGCGCTTCAGATGGACTGTTACATTATAAATCAATCCACTTGTTCAGGTAAATGTAAAAGAAATTGAGACAATACAAAAAGTTGAAATGAAGTTCTACTGATCAACATTTATCCACATAAACAACACATGCTATCTATTTATAAGATGGGGTAGATAACTTGGAGTTTTTAGAATCCAGCAATGAGGGAATAAAAGTTCATTACTAGGAAAATTGATTTTGAGGAAAACCTGTACGTCATTTCAAAGCAAATAGTAAGAGTATTTTTGAGTGTGCAAATAGGATAAAGATGGCTAAGATAAGAGTCCAGACCAGTGAACAAATAGGCCGCTCTGCCCATTCCCATCCATGCTGACATGTGGGAACCAAACCAAGGACAACCAGAGACTACTTTCTTAGATGCCTGAGGAAATTCGGCATGTCCCAAGGTCTCTTCCCAGATTTTTACAGATCCACCATAGATAGTATCCTGTCCAGGTACAACATTTCCCTGTATGGGAAATGCTCTGCTCAAGAATGCAAGAAACTGCTGAATAGAGTAAATGCAATTCAGGGCAATCGACTATTGATTGTACATTAATCCTCCTGAAGACCTCACAGTTTGTGGTATATATCCTAACTCCATTCATACTGTTAAAATGCATCACATCACCTCCATGTGCCATTTATTGAGTTGAATTGTTTAATTGTTTACTAAGATACTTTCAAAATCTTTGTTTTGTGTGTTATTCAAGCATGTCAACTATACTTAATTATAACAGGTAATCAAATGATAAAACAAAAGGGCAGAGTATAGAGTTACAGAAAAGTTCAGTTAAAAGTGCAAGAGCAGCATCATTTTACTAATGAGATATCTATTCTGGAGTCAAATGACAATGGTGAAAAAAAAAACTGTCCATGAATCTGGTTATATATGTTTTCAAACTCATGCATCTTCTGCCCAATAGGAGGGGGATAGTGTGTGACTGGAGTGGGATGAGGATTTTAATATGTTGACTGCTTTCACAAAACAGCAGGAAGAGTAGATGAAATTGTTGGAGAGGAAGGAACAGCCCATTTCACTAATCTGCCAATCTTCATGTTACCTGCAAATTTACAGACCATGTCTCTTCCATCCAAATCCAAATCATCCACAGCAAAGTTCCAGCACTGATCCCTGAGGAACACCACATCTAACCAGTATGCAATCATGAAAACAACCCTCACCAACTTCATTGCTAAGTTTATGTTGGATCAAGTTTGCCAAATTGCCCTAGATCCCACACACTGGTCTTTGGGGTCTGTCTCAAATGTGGAGTCTTGTCAAAAGCCTCATTGAATTGCATGAAAACTAGATTCAACTGGTTACCTCTTCAAAAACTCTGACAAGATTTGCCCTTGAAAAAGTTGTGTCATCACTCTAAGACTTGACCTTGTCATTTGAAGTGATCATTAATCCTGTCACGCAGCATTTTCTCCAGTAACTGGCAGATGTAATTGTGGTGATATGTAATTACACCACTAGGTCACCATGTATATACACCTTGTATATAAAGCAGTCCAGAGCTACAGTCTAGCCTTCCAGGTTCGTCTTGCAGAGAGACAAGACCTCTTAGTGTACATATTAATTTATTAAAGCTGTCTTATACTCGCACTGCTGGTGTGGTTATTGTCAGTACAGTACTGATGACTTTTCCCTGCATACTTCTTAAGAAGGAGGAATCACGTTTGCTCTTCAGTCAACAGATACCTGCCAGCAAGGATTAAAGCATCCCAGTTAAAGCTCCAATGATTTCTTCCCTTGTCTCCATGCTGTCCTGGGGATTTACACAACTTTAAACCTGCTGACGCACCAAACACTTCCTCTCTATTGAGATTTGCATTTAGACCTTCACCTTCCCCTTTGCTAAATTCTCCGATTATAAAGTCAATTTCTTTGATGAATTCTATCAAAACCATTAATTTAGGATCTCTCTTGAATCTTTCGCCTCCATACACAGATTGCCTTTGTCTCCAATAACCCAAACTTTCTCCCTAGTTATTCTTTTACTCTTGATATACAGATAAAATGCCTTCATACAAGCCTTAATCCTATCTGCAATATTTTGTGACCCCTCTTCCAAATTTCTTTTTAAGCACCTCCCTTTAAGAAGGAATATGGTATGCTGGCCTCCAATAATCAGGAGATTGAGTTCAAGAGGCACAAGGTAATGTTGAAGCTCTATAAAACTGGTTAGACAACACTTATTGTGTTCAGTCCTTGTTGCCTCATTACAGGAAGGATGTGAAAGCTTTGGTGAGGGTGCAGCGGAGATTTACCAGGGAGCTGTCTGGATTGGAGAACATGTCTTATGATGAAAGGTTGATAGAACTGGGCTTTTCTCTTTGGAGCAATGAAAGATGAGAGGTGGCTTAATAGAAATGTGTAAGATTATGACAGGCACCTTTTCCCAGGGCAGCATGACAATACCAGAGGACATTTATTTAAGGTGTGGGAAGGAAAGTTTTAGGGAGATGTCAGAGGTGTGTTTTTTCACACAGAGTGGTGGATGCCTGAAAAGCACTGCTTGGGGCAGTGGTGAAGGCTGATCCAATAAAGATGCTTAAAAGTCTCTTGGATATGCACATGAATGTAAGAAAAATGGAGGGATAAAGCCTATGAGGGAAGGAAGCATTAGATTGACCCTGGAGTAGGTTTATATTCATCAGCACAAAATCATGGGCAAAAGAACCGGTACAGTACTGAACTGTCTTATGTTCATGAGGTGATGTCGTGCACTTTGATTAGAAGAAGCAAAAGGTAGATTATTAGCTAAATGGAGAATATACTGCATGTGAGTGAAGTTTGTAGGGATCTAGGCATTCATCTTCATGAATCACAAAGTTAGCACACAGGTCATTATGAATACAGAGTATGTTGGATTTAATTGCAAAGCAGTTGTAATTTAAGAATGGGGGGGGTGTAATTATGGTGGTGCAGGGTGGCCTCCTAGATCCTGTGCATAGTTTTGGTCCCCTTACCTAAAGAAGGACATGGTAGTATTGGAGGCAGTCCAAAGGAGGGTCTAGGATATTTTGGCCCTCATAATTGGCACCCACAACTTGATGCCGGACATTTTGGCGGCCAGAGTTTGGTGCTGGACATATTGGTCTCCCCACCCCACTCACCGACTGCTGGCCGACAGTCCTGCCACATTACCTGAACCTCCTACATTGAAGAAACCCCCTTCCCTGTAAACAAAAGCTTTTTGTAGCTTATAGCGATATATTTAAATTATTAAAAACAGTTGGGAAGCAATAAAAAACAAGGGCTTTTGGAAAATTATAACAATATATTTATTGTAAGTTTAATTACATATAATGGAATATATAATTAACAGAATTTAAAATTATTAAAAAATTTAAAGTACTCATTAAAAACAACCCTGTTGTAAAAATTTGGGTTGTATAGTAAGTCATTATTTATCACTCTATTAGCACTTTATTTGTATTATAGGTAATCATTTGAATAATATATAACAATATATCCCAAAATGTTGGCTGGGGGAGGGAGTTCCAAAATGCTGGGATTTCTGAAATGCCTGGGTTCAGGCAGTGCTGCAACACCACAGGGAGCTGGGCCAGCACCAAACTGTGAGTGCCAAAATGTCCAAAGTGCTACAAAAGTTTATTTTTAAAATTAGCAAAATGTCCAGCACCAAAATATCATACCTAACAGATCAGAATAAAATCTGTCACATTTAATATAAACCATTGAGTTCAAAAACACCTAAACATAAATATTTTCACAAATTAAAACTTAAACATTTATGTTGCTTAATATTATGTGGTGCCTCCTGATGAAAAGAATGACAATCATTAACCCAATCTTTTTTAATATATTCATTAAATTCACCTGGAGTGGACTTTTAACGGTCTCACTTTTAAATAACAATGAGTTTTGGACAATTGCCTTTTAACAAGAGTGCATGCTCCTTTTTAAACACCAGGTGACAGTAAAGTCTAGGACAGTGGAAACTTCAGGAATGGACTTCATTATGGAATATTAAACACTGGCATTTCAGAAAATGGACATTCTTTTCTTTACATTCTTATTCAGCTCCAATATACTTATGCACTAGAGTGCATTCTACACCTACGCATGAATGTCTTTTATGCTCAATTCAACAACAAACATGTGGTGAACTGGTGTACACTCATTTATCTGACTCCTCCAAAGTCCCACTCAACCGACATCACTGATCCTGACTGTGCAGGATATGACTTACAGGAATTCTAAACTCTATCATGCCACAGCTCTGTGCACCAGTGCTGTTGGGGTTGGACTTCCAGTGTCACCTCAAGAGTGTCACAATGCAATACGACGACCCTCTCCCCGCACCCCCTCATGGTCAGTAACCCGCAATTCATCAGCCCGCTGTGCCCCTCCCCCACCGGTTCAACCAACACACGGTCTCCCCCACCACTGTTCGGAAACCTCACCCCCAACTGTAAGCCAGTCACTACAAAAAGCAGGTGATACAGTGAAGGGGACAAGGCGTTTATTAAAGCAGAGGTCAAACGACTCATGAATGATGGGATCATTGAGCCCAGTACCAGCCCGTGAAGAGCTCAAGTAGTAGTGGTCAAGGGTGGGGGTAAGCACAGAATAATGATTGATTATAGCCAGACTATTAACCGCTATACACATCTGGATGCATATCCCCTTCCTCACATTGCAGACATGGTCAATCAAATTGCCTAATATTGTATCTTTTCCACGATTGACCTGAAATCCACCTATCATCAGCTCCCCATCCATTCAGAGGACCACCATTATACAGCCTTTGAGGCAGATGGCTGCCTCTACCATTTCCTCAGGGTCCCCTTCGGTGTTACCAACGGTGTCTCCATTTTCCTGCAGGAGATGAATTGGATGGTGCATCAAAATGACCTGTGTGCCACTTTCCCCTGCCTGGATAATGTCACGATCTGTAGGCATGACCTGCAAGATCATGAGGCCAATCTCCACAATAGCCAATCACCTAAACCTCACCTACAAATCCTAGCCATTTGGAGAATGGGGTTATTGAGCCCAACCCCGACTGCATGCACCCACTGCTAGAACTCCCGTCCCCCACAGCCTCAAGTCCCCGTTATGCCCAGTGGGTGCCTAATTATGCAGACAAAGCCTGCCCACTCATCAAGTCCACATCCTTCAGCCTGATAAGAGAGGCACGTGCAGTCTTCAGTCGGATAAAAGAGGACATCACTAAATCCACAACATATTCAGTGGACGAATCTGCCCCATTTCAGGTCAAAGGCGATTCATACGACTTTGCCCTGGCTGCCACCTTGAACCAGGCAGGGTGGCCCATGGCCTTCTTCTCTCAAACCCTCCAGGTCCATGAACTCTGACATTTCCCCATCGAAAAGGAGGCTCAGGCAATAGATGAGGTGGTGTGGCACTGGAGGCACTACCTGGCTGGCAGACGTTTTACCCTGATCACAGACCAACAGGTCGTGGCATTCATGTTTAACAGCAAACAGCAGGGTAAGATAAAGAATTATAAAATATTGAGCTGGAGGATTGAACTCTCCACCTACAACTATGATTTTCTGTATCAGCCAGGGATGCTCAACGAGCTCCCAGATGCCCTATCCCAAGGGACGTGCCATTGCCCAGATAGACCGCCTCAAGACCCTCCACAACGACCTCTGCTACCCCCGTGTCACGAGATTTTTCCACTTCATGAAACCTCGTAATCTGCCATACTCCATTGAAGATGTCAGAGACATGACCAGAGACTGCCAGGTCTCCCCTCCACCAACCACAACGTGTATTTTATCATGGTCATCGATGAGTATTCACGCTTCCCCTTTGCCATCCCCTGCCCGGACATGACCACCACCATGGTCATCAGGGCACTGCGCAACTTGTTCATCCCATTCAGGTACCCGTCATATGCCCACAGTGACTGGGAGTCCTCGTTCATGAGCAATAAGCTGAGCCAATACCTGCTGGCCAGAGGTATCGCCACCAGCAGGACCACTAGTTATAACCCCAAAGAGAACAGCTAGGTAGAGAGAGAGAGAGAGAGAGAGAGAATGCCACCACGTGCAAGGCCATCCTCCTTGCCCTTAAGTCCAGGGGCTGCCTGTCTCTCATTGGCAGGAGGTCCTTCCTGAAGTACTCCACGCAATCAGGTCACTGCTATGTACTGCCACCAATGCTATCCCTCACAAACTAATTTTCTTCTTCACCAGGAAGTCCACACCAGGAAGTCCACACCAGGGATCACCCTTCCATCCTGGTTGACGTCCCCAGGGCTGGTCCTGCTATGGAAATACATGAGGGGGCATAAAATCAACCCACTGGTCGAAAGGGTCCAGCTCCTTCATGCAAACCTCCAATACACATATGTGGCCTTCCCGGATGGCCGTGAGACAACTGTTTCCATCTGAGACCTTATTCATGTGGGGCCACGCAAGGACCCTACCCACCAAACTGCACCCTCCCCTCCCATTGACACACACTACATACCATGGCACCCTAGCCCTGCCCCAGTCACTCCAGTTGACTCGCCTTGCTCCCAGCAGGTCAACACAGCACTGGAGGTCCCAGATGAAATAACGGCCCAAAGCAACTGACTCTCCACTGGTCACAACAGAAGACCAGGTCATCAGACAAATTTAACCTTTAACACCTTTCTAAGACTTTGCGCCCCACGTCACCCCTCCAGACAAAAGGGATGAATGTGGTGGACAGCTGTATACTCATTAATCTGGCTCTGGCCCATCCTGTGACTCCTCTCCCTTAACCCTGTATAAAGGTTCTTCCCCAGAAAGCATGGGTCACAGCACAGGATGACCTTCAAGTTTGTTGTAAATAAAAGCCTATAGTTCCGTAACTCCAGTCTTTTGAGTTATTGATAGAATATCAAAACAAGGAAGAACCACCACTGCGCACCCCCATGTCTCCTGATGATCCTCTCCTGTCCATATCCATGGATGACGTGCCGCCTGCCTTCAGAAGAGGGAATCAGAAGGAAGCATCTGGTCTGGACAGAGTACCCAGTGAGCATTAAAAACCTGAGCCGTCCAATTTACAAACATATTCACATAACTTCAACATCCTCACCTGTGCCCATTTGTTTCAAACAGACATCGATTATACCAATGCTGAAGAATAGTGTGGTAACCTGCTCAAATGTCTATCGACTGTGGCCCATGCATCAACAGTGATGAAGTGTTTTGAAAGGCTGGTGTTGAAGAATGTCAGCTCTTGTCTGAGTGGCAACGTGGAAACGTTCCAATTTGCCTACAGTAGAAACAGGTCTATGGCGGATGCCATCTCACTGCTCTTCACGAAGCCCTGGAACACCTGGACAGCAAAGATACATATATAAGGATGCTCATTATTGACTACAGTTCAGCATTCAACACCATCATCCTCTCAAAATTGATCAACAAACTCCAAGACCTGGGACTCAACACTCCACTGTGTAATTAGATCTTGGATTTCCTCACTTCTGACTACAATCTGTGACGATTGGTAAGAACATCTCCACAATATTATCAGTACCAGAGCACCACAGGGCTGCGTTCTTAGCCTACTGTTCTATTCGCTATAAATCTATGACTGTGTGGCTTGGCACTACAATAAGAACACCTTTTACAAAGTTGCTGGTGAAGTCAGCATATAGGAGGGAGATTGAAAACTTGGTTGAATGGTGCACCAACAACAACCTCATACTGAATGTCACCAAAACTATGGAGCTGATTGTTGACTGCAGGTAGGGAAAACCAGAAGTATACAATCTAGCCATCATTGGGGGATCAGAGGTGGAGAGGGTGAGCAAATTTAAGTTCTTGGGAGTCACTGACTTTGATTCAATGCACTAATGGTACCATGAAGAAAGCACGCCAATGCCTCTACTTCCTCAGAAGTTTGCAGAGGTTTGGTATGACATCAGAAACCCTGACAAACCTCTACAGATGTGTGGTGGAAAGTGTCCTGACCAATTGCATCACAGTCTGGTATTGGGACACCAATACCCCTGAGCATATCACCCTGCAAAAGATAGTGGTCATAGCCCAAGACATCACAGGCAAAGTCCTCCCCACTATTGAGAACATCTACAGGGAATGCTGCCATTGGAGAGCAGCACCAATCATAAAAGATCCACATCATCCAGCACACGCTCTGTTCTCACTGCTACCATCAGGAAAGAGGTATAGGTGCCACAAGACTCACACTACCAGGTTCAGGAACAGCTGCTACCTCTCCACCATCAGACTCCTCAACAACAAACTCAATCAGGGACTCATTTAAGCACTCTTACTTCTGCCCTTTATTGATATTTTTTCTCTCTGTATTGCACAGTTTGTTGACATATCTTTATTTGTTTACACATGTACGATACATACAGATTATTTTTGCACTACCAATAAGTGGTATTTCTCCCTAGCTCACAGGGAAAAGGATCTTAGGGTTGTATACAATGTCATATATATAATCTGACAATAAATCTGAAATCTAAAGTAAAAACTAATTTTGTACTTTCTCTGCTTCAGGGTTTGCATAATTAGTTCCACCTTCACAGACAGCAAGTGTAACGTTGCCAGGAAATCAAACATCCACTGCAGCAACTTTTAATTAAAATCTTCCCACGCTACATCTCCCACTCTGTCACTGAGCAAATCACACTCACTTGTTATGTGTCAGTGTATGAGACATACACCAGTCCAAACCGTTGCTCACTTCCAAAATTTAATGCATATTTAAAACAAAAAAGGCATAAAATTCTACTTAAAAATAATTTTGCTTTCTGTTCATTGCTATTAATCTACCAAAGAGCTTCAAAATTCATATTCAAATATATAAGATCCAAAGAGGTCTTGCTTGGTTGATGTGGAGAATATGTATCCTCTTCAAGAAGAATCAACAATTGAGGGCTTTTTTAAAAAACAAATCATGGATTACTTATCTGGGACAGAGATGATGTGACATCATTTTCTTCAGAAAATTGAAAATATTGAGAGCTTGACATTTTCCTCAAAGGGTATTGGATGCAAAAGCTTTGATTATACTTGGTGGATAATATACACACACCTGCACACACACCTGCACACACACACACACACACACACACACACACACACACACACACACACACACACACACACACACACACACACACACACACACACACACACACACACACACACACACACACACACCAGAAGCACTAACTTCGACTGTGATGAAATGCTTTGAGAGGCTGGTCATGGCCAGAATTAACATGTCCCTAAGCGAAGATCTGGATCCACTGCAATTCGCCTCTCGTCACAATCACTCCACAGCAAATACAATATCGCTGGCTCTCCTCTCAGCTCTGGAACACCTCAAAAACAGCAACTCATACATACGGCTTCTCTTCATCGACTACAGTTCAGCCTTCAATACCATTATTCCTTCAGTGCTGGCCAAGAATCAACAAACTCTGGGCCTCTGCACCCCACTCTGCAACTGGACCTTGACTTGCTCATCCGAAGACCACAGTCAGTACAAATTGGAAACAATAGCCACTTTCAGGTGCTCAGATGCAGATAATGCACTGGCAGACGCAGCTGGGGGAGTGCAGCTGGGATGTTCAGGTGGCCGCGGAGAAGACGCCTTTCTGTCACCTGAACATGCTGGCTGAAGGAGAGCCACATCCGAACAAACACCAGCTCCTGTGGACTGTGGCCATAGTCATGGCTTGTTTATGGAGCATCTTGTAGCAGCACTACATGAAAATAATGGAAAAGAAATAAACTTTAATTTTCATCCATGAAACAGTTGTTGGTTTGTTTTCACGAGGACCATATCTCTGTACATTGCTCCCTATTAACGTATCCTTTACTTTTGATCAATGATAATTATGACAGAATTTCTGTGGGTTTCGGTTTATCAGGTTTAAGGACGCAAAGGTTGAGAAATGCTCATGTAGAACTCTCTCCAGAATACAAAAAATTAATATGAAAGATTAACTGCAACTAACAAGCCTTCCTCATTCTCTATAAACCGACACCAAATTGTGGCCGGCGCGGGACTACAGGGCTGGAGCTGCTGGCACGGGACGTCAGGGGCCTATAGTCCTGAGTCGGGAACCCTAGCCCCTTAGTCCCGCACTGGCCCCCTCAGCCGGAAGGCTGCAGGCAGTGGGCAGGGTAGGTGTTGGCAGCGGGAAGGGTAGGTGTCGGCAGCAGGTCAGATAGGTGTCAGCGGGTCACCAGTTGACTGTCAACAGCCCGCCCACTGCTAGGCACCTGAAAGCTGCTAGCCTCTTTCCCTTGCTGCTTTCAGGTGCCTAGGGGGAGTGCTCCGAGCTGGAGAATATACCTCCCTGAAGAGGGTTAGGTAAGTGCTCCTCAGGGCTGGGTTCTCCACTTTCAGGTGGCCTCCCAACAGCTGCATTTGGGTATTTTAGGTGGCTTTACATTAGGGTATTCTTGCCACCTGAAAGCAGCTGTCTCTCCTCACTGATTATCAACACAGACGCACCCCAAGGATGTGTGCTTAGCCCACTGTTCTACTCCTTTTACATCCATGACGGTGTGGCCAGGGACAATTCCAATACCATCTACAAGTTTGTTGATGATACCACAGTTGTTGGCAGAATCACAGACAGCAAAGAGGAAGCGTACAGGAGGGATATAGATCAGCTTGTTGAATGGTGTAACAACAACAACCTTGCACTCAACGTTATCAAAACCAATGAGGTGATTGTGGACTTCAGGAGAAAGTCAGGGGAACATGACCCAGTCCTCATCGAGGCCTCAGTAGCGGAGAGGGGCAAGAACTTCAAATTCCTGGGTATCAACGTCTTTGAGGATCTGTCCTGGAGTCTCCATGTTGAAGTAATCACAAATAAGGCTCGCCGGTAGCTATACTTTGTGAGGTGTCTGTGGAGATATGGTATGACATCAAAATCTCTCATAAACTTCCACAGGTGTACCATGGAGAGCATTCTGGCTGGTTGCATCACTGCCTGGTATGGAGGCACCAACTCTCAGAACAAGAATAAACGTGTGGTATCTACAGTGCCTTGTCTAACTCAAACAGCTCCTGACAATCAAGGACAGAAGTGGTTGTTATAGTCGACTGCAAGGAACGTATTTTAAAAGATGTCCCAGGGTGAGTTCCCCTCATTTTATTGTAAGCAAACCATCTGCTCCAACCTTTGCTCCATTCCTGAATGACATGATGTTAAAAAGGCAATATGTCAAGTAAAATAAAAGGCCTTGAGCATTGTTCTTCCTGTAGGTGCACTCAGGCAACCTATGAATTATAAGCAAGAGTAGAACTCTCAAAGCTCTCTTCCATTCACCAAGATCATCCTTTATAGAGCCAAAGAGGTTGACATCATGGAAACAGGCCCTTCATCCCAACCAATCCATGCTACTCTTTGATTCCTGTTGAAATTCTAAAATTTTCAATGAGGAACCATCACAAATCCACAACATGGAAGTGAAAGATACACATTTCAGTAAGAGCAACTCCTAACCTGGGTAAAGAGACCAGCAGGGTTACTCCTGAAGACCTACTCCCTGAATTGCAGCATGGAAGATTACCTGAGATCACAACAGAATCAAGATAAACTGGGGAAAGTGGATACAGAAATTGCAGATAGAATTTAAGTCAGACAAGTGCAAGGTGTGCCACTTTGGTAGCTTAAACCAGAGCAAGACTTATACAGTGAATGGTGCCAATGTGTTATAGAACAGAGAGACTTGGGGGTACAGGTACATAGTTCCATGAAAGTAGCAACGAGGATAGACACAGGTGGTGAAGAAGGCATTTAATCAGTTATGTTACAAGATGCTGGTGACACCACACTTGGAGTACTATGTGCAGTTCTGGCCACACAACTGGAGGAAAGATATCATTAAGCTGGTAGGGATGCAAAAAAGATTCACAAGTATGTTACTGGGATTCAAGGGCTTGAATTATGATGAGAGGCTGGATAGGTTGGGACTTTTTTCTGTGGAACATTGGAGCTTGGGGGGGGGAACCTTATGGAGGTTTATAAAATCATAGATAAGGTTGTATTTTTCTTAGGGTAGGGGAATCTAAAACTAGATTTAAGGTAAGAGGGAAAAGATTTAAAAGGGAACTGAGTGGTACCTTCTTCAAGGAGAGGGTCAAGGCTTATATGGAACGAGCTGCCAGAAGAAGTGGTAGAGGCAGGTATAGGAAAGGTTTAGAGGGATAGGGAACAGAAAACAGGCAAATGGAACTAACTTTAGTAAACAATTTGGATGGCATGGACATACTGGCCCTTAAGGTCTGCTTCCATGCTTTAAAATTCTACCACTCTATTTAATTGGCTTTATATGTCCTGTAACGTAAGATACAGGTTCCTGCCCTTGATAATTACCTGGTGATCATAGATTAGTTGGAGAAATACATCCCCTGTCCAAGAGATTATATAATTTACTTGCGCATTGGTCACAACAGTGGTTGATCTCGAGGGAACTTGAAATAGTTTGGCATTGCGTTGGCAGTGATCTAATTTGTGCATCTGATCCCTCAGAAAAAGGTAAAATATTCAAAAGATTATCATTTGTTGAAATGAAGATCAGAAAATAACAACTTTTCATTTTCTGCTTGAGATAAGGAATTCTTATTCATGGAAAGCTAGTGTCCTTACATCTCAGTTATTTCTATTGTCCAGAAATACTGTTCCAATTGACATAAAATGTAGAGATGAATGCAATATGATTCTCATTAGCCAGCTTTCACGTTCAACACATTTGTTATTTCTCTGCCAGCTCTCATCACATCAATGTTGGAAACTAATGCTAAATTCAAACAAAATTGAATATTTTTCACTATAAGTCCACCATATTCAATTTCCCAGCACAAGCCAGATACACTGAGATAGCTTTCTGCCAGTTATATGCTAATAGCTAAAGCTGTGGGCTTGTGAGTAATTCTCACAGTATATTTGACACATTTCTCTTTGCAACTCCCACACAGATTGGCTACCACATCCTACCATCTGCTCTTATACTTTTTTTTCCAATCATTACCTTTCTTCTCTGATAATTTATTGGTTTACGCACAAGCATGTATCTCACATACGCATGCAGCTATATTTTTGTAAGCCATGCACAGACGTCATAACCAAGGGAGGATTACACACCTCACAAAGTATAGCTACCGGCGAGCCTTATTTGTGATTACTTCAACATGGAGACTCCAGGACATATTCATTGGGTATTTTTAAATCGTATTCCATCTCACATCAACACTAGTGTCATTTGCTGCTCAGCAAGATCTTAAATTCTTCACTAACTTCTCTAGCAATTAGTCACATTTGAATTTAAATGGCAAACAATAATAAATTAAAATCTGCTCAAATAAATTCCATCCCCAGGGAGGGTTTTTAAAAAAAAAATAATGATCTCGAATCACAATTTCATCCAAAGTTCAATGTTTTACTGTTTAAACCATTGCAGGGGAAAAAAAAGCTCACCCTGTGTCCATCAATTTATTTTCACTAAGTCAGAAATTATTTGGTATTTTAACTAACCTCAACAATAACTTTCCACCTTGGTGCCAGGGAAAAACGAAAGTTGGAATTGTGAATAAGACCATATCTTGAAAATTCTTGTTTATTTTTGCAAGTTAACATATATTATGGACTGACAATTATTGTCAAAGCTTATTGTATAGGAATGTGATATTAAATATTCCTACAAGATTGCTATAATAAAGATGAATAAGATTTATTTTCTGGTTGGGACTTCTGTGACAAATCTTCCTCTGATCATGAATCTATTGACAGAACTTCAACAAAGGGATTAATCTGCATTTAGCATTAGGCATGTATGGTTTGATTTAAATTGGCACCCTAATTTGACATAGTAATGCGTTTAATAGCATAATCTATAAAGTTCAAAGATTTGTGTTGTGTCTCGTTTTTTGATCATTTAATTTTGCCTTCCTTTGTTGGTTGTTCTCTAATTAATCTCATGTTGCAGCATGTCAGAGGAACTTGCCAGAGAACCTGATTTTCACCCTCATACACGGCCATGTGGAATTGCATAGATTAATATTTTGATTGCCACTCTAACTCATGTACTCATTTCATCTGGGGAAATATCTTGCCATAGTTCAGAATTTCACAATCTACAAGAACCAAATCAGCATTGCGTGGAAGTCTCTGGAAATACTGGTATGTATAATCGTAGAAACCAAGGAGCGAAATGAGTCAGACATCTAGCCTTTCAAAATTGCTCTGCCCTTTGATATTGCATAATAAAGATGGCGTTACTGCTGTAGCGGTATCGCTGCCATTGGTGCGGACCCGCAGGGAGCGAGAGAGCAGAGATGCAGCGCTCCCGCAGAGTCCAGCTGCCTAGTTAACTGCTGTCAGCTCCATACGGGCTTTAAACAGCCTGTTGAGGGAGCCGACAGTGGTTTTATTTGAAATCCCGCATCCATGGGTCTACACACAAGATGGCGGCGCCTATTAATCAGCAGCAGACACAAGGGGCTTCAGACTCTGGGAAAGTGGAGGACTGGCGCAGGGCACCTGAAGACAGGAAGATTGCGCCCATCCCCCCATCTGAGAAGGAGAAGTGGAGAAGGCGACCCGCAAGGATGGTGACCACAGCTGTGGGCTGCTGGAGACTGCTCTTGAGAACTCACACCAGGCTGCAGATTGCTGGAGACTAGCTTGAACTGGCTGGAGGGGTACCAGGTATTAGAACCAGGATGCGAGGAGGTGCCAGGGGCGCTGAAGGGTTCCTGAAAGTATCAGAGTTTCAGATCTGGAGCTCGGGTTGCCAACGGTTTGAACTGGACTCTCTGTGGCTGAGGAAGCACCGGAGGTGAATCTACAGACACTTGGTGACTCTGGAGGTTCTTTCTTTTGCTTCGCTCTCTCTCTGACTGCGTCTGATTGTTAGAGGTGCTAAGGCAATTCCTGCCAGTGGCAAATCTGTCTGTTTTTCATCAGGCAAAAGAAATTTCATGTAATATGACACTTTAATTATTATGATAATAAATTGAATCTTGATCTTGGTAAAGTTGTCTTATATCAATAGCATGTTCTCATTTAGCAAACAATGAGCTGCTGGAGGAACTCAGGAGGTCAGACAGGGAGGAAATGTCCAGTCCATGTTTCAGGTCATGACCATTGTATCAAGACACTAAATGTTGACTGACCACTTCTACCCATGGATGTTGCCTTACCCATTGGGTTTAGCCAGCATCTCTTTATTTGCTGAAGGTTCCAGCATCTGACATTTTTTGTGCTTCTCTCCTATCCCTTGATGCCCATCATGTCTATGTTTTGTGCGTGCCTACTTTATTGTGTAATGCCTTCTATGCAACATCTCTACTGTTAAGATGTTTATAGACAACTCTCATCAATGGTTACTGCTTTCTTTTTCAATCATTTTATTAACCTTTTGTAATATTCACAACATAAGGAGAATAGAAATAACATAATTAAGATGTCCAAGTCTACATAGTATATCATAAATTCCAAAGAGTGAAATTGTGACATATTAGAAATAATTCTCTTAACATAGAAAACAGAGATAAAGAAATAATGATGATATATATATATATAAAAACAACTAATCTACTAAAAAAAACTGTACAATTAAAAAAAAACAACTGAGCAGCCTATCCCAAGGATCTGTTGAATAGATTAAAACATAGCGCTAATCCACACCTACAGTTAACAAAAACGGGAAAAATTATATTATATCTGGAAAGGAAGAGTAAATTCATTGAATAACGTCAGTTATATTCCATGTTTCTTTAAATTTAGTAGTTGTATCTAAACTACAACCTGATTTTTTTTCTAGATTTAAGAAAGACACAACATGAGAAAGCCATTGAAATAAGGTAGGAGAATCAGAGCATTTCCATTTAAGTAAAATGGCTCTTCTAGTTAATCATGTAGAAAAAGTAACAACTCGATATCCAGAAGTAGGTAAACAACCTACATCTATAATTCCAAAAAGAACAGTTAAGGAGTTAAGTTGTAATTGAATAACCAGTATCATTGATAGTTTTAAAAATATCTTTCCAAAATGTTTCTAACACAGGACATGACCAACACATATGAGTCAATGAAGCTACATCAGTATTGTATCCAACACAAGTAAAACACGTATTAGGAAAGATGTGAGCTAGTTTATCTTTAGACATATTAGCTCTATGAACTATTTTAAACTGTATTAAAGAATGATGTGCACAAAGTGAAGAAGTATTAACTTGTCTAGTAATTCTTCCCCATGTTTTAAGAGGTAATGTTAGTTGAAGTTCCGATTCCCATGTTTGTCGAATCTTATCCATGGGGACTGATCTAAAATTTAATATGAGTATTGTAATGGAGGATTAAAACCATGTGCCAGATGCTTTTTGCTTATGTGGAACTGATGACACTGGGTCCACACTCAGGTCACCCTACTTTCAGAACTAGCAGATGTAATTAAACTCAGCCATGGGGATTTATCTGAAGATAAACTTTGAAATGGAATTCCACTGTGAGGCCCAGGGAAAGCAGTTGTCAAATGCAACACTCTGAAATTGACGAATTGGTCACAACCTGTCTTGCTCGAGAAGTTTTAATAAGTCTTTGTATCTACGAGATAAACCAGGAAATCATAACATCCTGGTTCCATAATAATTAATCTTCTAAATTGTAGAATAGTATGTTCAGTTTTGATTTTGACTGACAAATGTTAGAAGGAGTAGGCGCATGATTAATTGTTTTTGGGGTATATAAGCCTGTGGTCCTGCTGCTGAAGTTTAGACTCTTCGAGGGGTGGGAACACCCCTTGTCAAGAAGGAACAACAGCCAGAGTCCGAGCAACGTCCCGGTCAGGGGAGGTGGAGAAGCTGCTACCGGCGCCCTGACAACCTGCTACAAGTGTGCAGTCGTTGCCTCGCTTCGGCAGTTGGGACCAGTCCAAGCGTTGATAAGTATAGTTTGGAAGGGCTTGCATATTGTAGTGTGAAATCAGCTTTTGAATTTGTAATAAACATTTGTATAAACTGAACTGCTCTCGGTGTGTGTGTCTATTTTCTTTCGGTAGCTCAAACACTGTGACCAATCTAAAACAAACAAAATAAGAGGTATAAGTTTACCCAAGACAAGTATAAATAGTACTAATTAAACACTTCTAAAGGGGTTTAACCAGAACAAAGTGTCAAGTAAATTTGGTTATGTAATTTTAGATAATTAGACATTAACGTATTCAAGAACTTTCTAATTTGAAGATATCTAAAAAAAATGTATGTATGATAAATTATATTTGATGGAAAGTTGTTCAAAAGACATCAAACTACCATCAATGAATAAATCTACAAAAGAGATGATTCCTTTAATCTTCCAAATAAGGAAGGTTCGGTCAAGAGCACAACACTCTGATTATCCAAAATGGTTGGGACCAGGCCTATTTCAGATAAATGTTTTTTTGGGATAACTGGTCATTTTTTTAAAAAACAGCCCAATAGCAACAGCAAATTACTTGTAAAAGAGTTTAAACAACAACAAACAACAAGGTAAGGCTTTCGAAGCATTAAAATACTGTTTAATTCTCACAAAACAAAAGTGCCACACTTGAGCCCACACTTCCTCCCTCACCACAGTCCGGGGTCCCAAACAGACCTTTCAAGTGAAGCAACACTTCACGTGAATCTGCAGGACTGGTTTACTGCATCTGGCGCTTCCTGTGTGGCCTTCTCTACACTGGAGAGACTGGATGCAGAATGGGAGATTGCTTCGCTGAGAACCTTCGCTCTGTTCACACCAGTCACAGAGATCTCCCAGTGGCCAACCATTTCAGTTCTGCATCATATTCCTATCCTCACAAGTCTGTCCATGGCCTCATGTACTATCCCTCCAAGACCTCCTGTAAATTGGAGGAACAACACCTGGTTTTCTGTCTGGGTACTCTCCAACCGGATGGCATTAACATTGACTTTTCTGGTTTCTGCTAATATGCTCTGCTTTCTCCCTCCATTCCCTTCCTCCAGTAGGGTCTCCACCTAACCATCCCTCCTCTCCTTGCTTGCTGCTGTGCCCTCCCTCCCTTCTCCACCAATTAACCCCTGTCTTTGTGGCCACACCTCCTCCCTTTTATTTGGATGCCTGCTGACATTTTTCCATACCTTAAGGAAGGGTTCAAGTCTGAAATGTCAGTTATATATTTTTACCTTTGCCATATAAAGGACTTGACCTGCTGAGTTTTTCCAGCATTGAGTTTTTACATCAACCACAGTGTCTGCAGACTTTCATGCTTTACTATGGATTTCCTTCATTCAGATATTAATGAACTAGATGGGATTCTGCAACAATCCAATAGTTTAATGGTTACTGTTAATATGACTACCATTTTAAAACATTCCTGATTTATTTAATTACTTGAATGTAAATATTGAAATTGTTGAATTTGATTTATCTAGATTCTGGATCCAAAATTCTTGCTGGTAATCATTAATTTAACATTTTAAGACCGACTTGAAAGTTCATGACAGTCAGATCAGTGTTAAGAGTATTACCTGGAGAGAATTGTGATGTGAGGATAGAACAGATAACTCAGCCAGGGGAGTTCCAAGGGATTCCTGTGTGGATGAAATGCAAGAGTTAAAATTTCTTAGGCTTTATGTAGCTTTCTTTACCCACACCTGTCATAACACTCGCTGGAGGATGAAATCTGGGCTCCGGCTTCTCCAGATTAAAAGGCGCAGTGCACAACTTGTATGCATTCTTTACGCAATTTTTTAAAATTAAATTTTAAATTTAGACATACAGCATGGTAACAGGCCATTTTGGCTCATGTGTCTGTGCCTCCCAAGTTACCCCTAATTAACCTACAATCCCCGGTACATTTTGAATGGTGAGAGGAAACCAGAGCCCCTGGGGAAAACCCACACAGACTCAGGGAGAATGTACAAACTCCTTACAGACTGTGTGGGATTCAAACCCTGCTCCTGATCACTGGTGCTGTAGAGGTATTGTGCTAACCACTACGCCAACTGTGGTCAATATAATTTGATATATTTCTGTACTTTTGTCCATATGGTGTTTTAGCTTAATTGCCTAAAGAAAGTTCTTGGTGCCTGCCACATTGACCATCGCCAGTGGGCTGATATCACCTCAAACCGTGCATCTTGGCGCCTCACAGTTCGGCGGGCAGCAACCTCCTTTGAAGAAGACTGAAGAGCCCACCTCACTGTCAAAAGACAAAGGAGGAAAAACCCAACACCCAACCCCAACCAACCAATTTTCCCTTGCAACTGCTGCAACTATGTCTGCCTGTCCCGCATTGGACTTGTCAGCCACAAACGAGCCTGCAGCTGACGTGGACATTCCCCCTCCATAAATTTTCGTCCGCGAAAACTCACATACAAACTGAGTGCACGTTTGTTATCAGCTCTTACGTTCACACTGCACAATATTCTTCTGCCTAGATGGACACAATTGAATGAGTGATCTGAAGAAAGGCTTTCTCGCAGAGTGTGAGAGCTATGCAAGGAGCAGGAGCAAGTAAAGCAGGGATAGAGTGGAGCAGCCATTGTAGGACTGGCCGGTGTCGGAGTGGGATCTCAAGGCTTTGGTGGGGAAAAGCAGGTAAGGCTCTTGTAATGATTATGTAAGAGTCACCAGTTTGGAGGTAATTAAATAATGTAGGCATGCAGAATCAAGAGATGTGTTGTAGCTGGTGAATCCAGTTGTGGTTTCTGATGACAACATCGGCACCAAGCATTGGTTACTTGTGGAATTCAGACTCAAAATTGATGACGTGGAGTCTGAGCTTCAAACACTATAACACTTCTGGAAGGGGGAGAGGTTCCTGCTCACTTTGTTTCAGGAGGCAATCATACCTATTAGAACAGCTGCCTCAAATTCAGCTTGTGGTAAGGGACAAGAGTGAAGCAGGTAGTGGGATCCAAGAGGCAGTGCTGGAGGAGCCCCAGCTCTTGACCTTGTCTCGCAAGTCTAATATTATTTTTTCTTTTTCAAACTTTTTTATTGGTTTTTATAATAACAAAGAAAAGGGAATGAAACTGAAAATACAATTTCACACACATATATCAAGATGAAACTTCAAACAGTCTAAACTTGCCCCCACCCCCCACCCCTCCACTATTCTGGGTGAAGACAAAAATGACATCAAAAATATTTTATTTAAGAATATATATTTATGAAACCCACCTAACCTACTCCATTAAAAAAAGAAAACTAACCAAAAAAATCTGACCAGCTTATCCTGAGGGTTACATACATTTTGTAGCTTTTGATTCATACCGTGAATCAAAAAACAAAGGTAAGACAATATCTTATCTGGAAGAGTGAATACATCGAATCACATTAGAAACATTTACATCAAATGAAAATAAAACACAAAAGGTCATATGCATCTTCAAATTTCACTGATGAATCAAATGCATGATATCTAATTTTTTTCTGAACTTAAATAGGACATCATATGAGAAAGCCATTGAAACATTGTTGGAGATCTCGAGTTTTCCATTTGAATAAGATGGCTCTTCTAGTCAACAATGTAGAGAAGGGCAAAACCCGTGACGCAGGTACAGAAAAAAATCTGGTTCAATAAATCCAAAAGGAGCAGTTATTGGATTGGGTCATAGTTCCACCTGAAGTATAGTTGAAAAATATAAAAAAATTTCTTTCCAATTGATTTCTCAGCCCAAAACATATGTCAATGAAGCAATATCAGATTTCCACCTGTCACAAATAGGGTTAATATTAGAAAAGATACAAGCTATCTTATCTTTGGACATGTGAGCACGGTGCACTACTTTGAATTGGATTAATGAATGTTGGGCACATATTGAAGATGTATTCACCAGTTTTAGAATCTTGTCCCATAGATCATCTGGTAGAGGTCTTGCAAGTTCCAATACCTAACCCTTAATCTTATCATGATGTACTGAATGTAATTTCAATAATCTATCATTATATTATTCAAATTAATCCTTTTTCAGAAGGATTCAATTGTAAAATATTATCAATTAGTTCTGGTGGATATACAAATATAAAGTCTGGTAATATGATATTTAAGAAATTTCTCATCTGTAAATATCTAAAAAAATGAATATTTGGTAAGTTATATTTACTTGCCTGCTGTTCAAAAGACATTAAACAATCTTCCTGAAATAAATTTACAAAAAGAATAATACCTTTGATTTTCCATATAGAGAAGGATTGATCAAAAGATTACCAGATTTTAAAAGCATAATGCATTAGTATAAGGACACTTTATCTGAATGCCCGTAGTATTCGAAACGATGTCAATGAACTGTTGCTCAAATTAGTACAAAGGAGTAGGATTTAGTGAGTATTATGGAAATGTGGTTGCAGGGCAGAAAGGATTGGATCCAAGGATGTAAAATATTGTAATACGGAAGAACAGCCAGGGAGATAAGAGGTGGGGTAGTTAAGCATGAGATCAGGGCAATAGTGAGAGATGAAAGATCTAAGGAGCAAAATGTTGAATCCATCTGTGTAGAGATTAGGGAGGGTGAAAAAAGTCACTAGTGGGAGGTGCCTGTAAGCCACCCCATAATAACATTAAAGTGGCACAGGCAATAACCAAGAAATACCAGACGCATGTAAAGGCAGAACAGCAGTTATCGTGGGAGACTAACATGCACATAGATTGGGTGCATCAGGTTGGTTGAGGCAACCTTGAGTAGGACTTCATAGAATGTATCCATGATATCTTTCTTGAACAGCATGTTACTGAACCTACCATCTTGGATCTGGTCCTGTACAATGAGATAGGTAAAATTAGTGATCCTGTAGTTAGGGATCCTCTTGGAAAGAGTGATCACAGTATGATACAAGTGGAGAGTACAAAGGTTCAGTCTAAAACCAATGCATTATTCATAAACAAAGGAAATTACATGGAGATGATGGAGGAGTTAGCCAGGGTAGACAAGGGATGCAGGTGATGGATGAGCAATTGAAGATTTCAAAGAGATTTTTCACAGTACTTAACAAAAGTATATTCTAGTTAAAAGCAAGGACAGTAAGGGTGGGGACAGATGGCTTTGCATAACTAAGGAAATAAAGGAAGGCATCAAACTAAAATCTCATGTGAACAAGATTGCTAAGAGCTGTGGAACACTAGAAGATTGGGAAAACTTGAAAAAGCAACAAAGATCCAGAAGTGAACAATAAAGAGAAGGAAAGTAGACGATGGAAAAAGATGAGCACAAAATATAAAAACAGACAATAAAAGTTTTTATAATTTTATTAAGCAGAAAAGGTTAAAGTAAAGGTTGGCCTCTTGAAGGATAAGAAGGGAGGTAATGAGGAAATGGCTGAGGCTTTGAATTACTATTTTGTGTCACTCTTCATGGTGGAGGGCATGTCGAACATGACAAAGTCAGATGTTTTGGATACAATGGTTGGTGAGGACCTGTATGCAATAGCTATCACTAAAGAGGTTGTACTGAGAAAACTGGACCTGATGGAATGCACCCCAGTGTAATGAAAGAAATGGCATAAGTTATAGTTGAGGCTTTGGTAATAATTTACCAAAATTCTCTGGGCTCTGGGCAGGTGGATTGTAAGACAGCAAACATAACAGCAATATTCAAAAAAGGATATAGGCAAAAGGCAGGGAACTACAGGCCAGTTAGTTTAATATCTGTAGTTGGGAAAATGCTTGAAGCTATCATTAAAGAAAAAATGGCAAGGAATCTGGGGCAAAATGGATCCATCAGGCAGACACAGCATGGATTTAGCAAAAGTAGGTCCTGTTTGACAAACGTACTAGTGCTCCTTAAGGATTTAATAAGCACGGTAGATAGAGGGTAGCAGATGGATGTTGTATACCTGGATTTCCAGAAAGCATTTGATAAGGTGTCGCATAAAAGACACATACATAAGATAAGGATCCATACAGTTGGGGGGGGGGGGGTGTATTAGCATAGATAGAGGGTTGGTTAACCAATAGAAAGCAGAGAGTTGGGATACAGGAGGGATGCTTTCTTGTTGGCAATCAGTAGTAAGTGGAGTACCACAGTGGTTGGTGCTGGGCCCACAACTGTTCATGATATAAATTAATGATCTGGAAGATGGAACAGATTGTAGTGTATCTAAATTTGCTGATGACACTAAATTTAGTGGAAAAGCAAACTGTGCAGAGGATACAGAGAGGCTGGAGAGAGATATGTGGTTCTGGTCTACTTACTTGAGGAAATATATACTGACTTTTGAGGTGGTCCAGAGGAAGTTCACCAGGTTGATTCCGGAGATAAGGGATAAGCCTATGAAGAGAGGTTGAGGTGTCTGGGACAGTAATTGCTGGAGTTTAGAAGAATGAGAGGGGATCTTATAGAAACATAAAATTATGAAAGGCATAGACAAGTTATTTTCATTGGTGGGAAAGTCTAGAACTAAGGGACATAGCCTCAGGATTCAGGGTAGTAGATTATGATGAACATAAGGAGGAACTGCTTTTCCCAGAGTGTCGTGAATCTATGGAATTTGCTGCCCATTAAGCAGTGGAGGATATCTCAGTAAATATATTAAAGACAAGGTTGGATAGTTTTTCTTTTAACAAAGTAGGGGAATTGAAGGGTATGGGGAAAAGGCAGGAAGGGGAAATGAGCCTATCATCAGATCAGCCATGATCTCATTGAATGGCAGAGCAGGCTCAATGGGCTGGATGGCCAACTCCTCCTCCTATTTCTTATGTTCTTTCTGGTCCATAAAGTCCACTTACCATTTTCAGTAGTGCCTTAGGCTGTGTCCAACCATTGTACTGTACATATCCTTTAACTCTAAACCTCAGTTACCGGTATTTCCATTTTACCAAATACTTAGACAATGATTGTAAATTTGGGGTCTTTCGATGTTGAATTAGTTCAAATTGGTATCCAAAGTTTAGGCACTGAATGCTTTTTTTCATTGAGGATAGCTGAGCCTTGCAGGAACAATACAGAGACTTGACAATCAATGCTTCATCTCTTAAGCTCACAAGACTGAAAAGATATTCAGTAATAGAAAGGAAGCTCCATCAATGCAGTTATACTGTGGCATCCTCTAGGTGATTTCTACTGGCCTGACCTCTGAGAGTTTGGTATTTCCAAATTTTCCTTATGATATACAAGTTCATTATCCTTACTCAAGGTTTATGTTGTGCAAGTCACATGGGATAATGTGTAGGTCCCTCAGCAAGGCAACCAATGAAAAGTGTATTAACATCTGCAATACTGGAATCAACAGATGTGCAGCCAGTAAGAAGCTGGCATCCTGAAGGTGCTAAAAACAGCAAAGGTCAATTTGTCACAATGTTTGTCCCCCAGATACCGTCAAAGGCAAAACTCACGGCATGTTTGCTCCCAACATCAACAACTTGCATGAGGAATTTGTAAAATTATCACCACACTACCCTTCAAGATGCTACTATCGGTTTCTGAAAGCTTTGCATTTACTGCACAAATTGGTACCTCTTTTAAAAAGGCCAGCCAATAGTAGTTTGTTTTAATTCTTTTCATTGTTTCCTTGCATTAAAAATAAATCCATTCATGTGATGTTCAGATTTACACAGAAAAGTTCTGATTCTATTTCTTCATTCAAGTTGACAGATAATTCTGCAGTGTGTGAATTGTTTCCCTCTTGCAGAATCGTGAAGAGGCAGTATAATCTAAATTATAATATTCCGAGGTAAATACAAGCGCCAAGGAACCTGTGGATAGATATTCACACATCTGAGGCAGAGCAAATTAGTTAGGTTCTTCTATAAGGACTACAAGCATCTAATAAGGACTATTAACATAGTCCTTCTGCTACCAGACATTGATGGGCTGAGAACAGAGGGGAAGCTGAAATTTGGGTAAACTTTTAGCACCACACTTTAGGAAGGATGGCAAGGCATTGGGGTAGGATTAGAACAAATTTACAGTGGATTCATTCATATGATTTAATTAACTGTGATTATTCTCTTTAGGGCAGAAGAAGTGAAGAGGGGTTTTCAAGAAAGGAAGCAAATAGAACGTGGTTAGAGTGGTAGATGAGTTGTTCTCAGAGTAACATCTTAAAAATAAGCTTCAGAAAAACTTGAGAGGTACTGAGGGTTATATTTTGCTTTGCAGGGAACAGTTCTGCTCTGGAATGCATCCCTGAAAGGGAGGTGGAAATAGATTTCCCAGAACTTCTGTGCTTGGATCAAGCCCCAAGAATTAAGAATTTATTGAATGTTGGGGAAAAAATGAGCTATGGGATTAAATTTGATCGTTCTTTCAAAGAGATAGCTCATAGATGATAGGTTAAATGTTATCTTCTGTGTGATGAGATTCCACAATTTTATTATGTAAATTAATTCTATGAGTTATATAAGGGCATCATTACATAGTCATTCATAATATGAGATATCTGTGAAGCTTTCTCTTTGCTGGTCCTTTCTGCACAGTACATTAACTGTGCAGTCAGGTCCTAAGATATGCCAGGTGAAACTGATTATAAAAACTGCACTTCTGTTAGCTTCACTAATGTCCCACATTTTTTGGCAAGAAATTCTTCGTTGAAATGTAAAGGAATTAATCTTGGGATTGCTCATGTAAAAATTTCTCCGAAGCACCTGCCAATGTGATTTTTTTTCAGCATGCTGTAATGGCAGCGCAGCTTATGAAATGGAAATTGACCCTCGTTGTTTTATTTGTGATTAAAGTGTAAATTACTGATACAATAAAATCATCTGCAACAATTAACGAGGATTTCAATATTCTGGTTTACTACACTGTGTGTTATTACAAAATCATTCATCTTTTGATAATACAAGGTTACCATACTGATAATGAGAGATAAAGCTCAGCTACCTTAACCTTTCAACTCAGGTCGTATGTTTAAATTTCAATAAATAGTGCTGTACAAGAATAGCCTGTTTGCCACATTTCACCATCATATTGCCACAGGGTATTATTACATAAAAAAATCCAGAAATTGTGGAATCAAGTTCTTGTGCCTCTTGGGGCACATGTAATGTTGAAATGTACAGGCTTGCCTCTGTCCCAATAGCAGCTCATAACATGGACCAATTTTCGTGGCACCATTTGCTGCTATTTCTTTATGTTAAATTTAAAAAAACACGTATGTTAACAATTTAATGTATTGTGAAGGACAAGTTATTATTTGGTATTTATTTACACTAAATAAAATTTGAAACATTCCCCAAAATAACTTCAATCAGTTGACCTCAAAACAATTTACCAGTGTACAGGGATTTTTGATGCACTTATCTATTCATTATTTTGTGGCAGCTCACCATTAGGCAGGCTAACCGGCCCCACTTGTAAGCCATACGACGGGGCAGGCGGTCAAAATGGCGCCATCGGGGCTGTTCCCTTCCTCCCAGCACAGGGCTCAGAAGCCCACGCTGGGGGACCACGTGACGTCAGCACCCTCCAGCTTAATTCTCAGCCAGGTCCGGGCTGGGAGTATAAGTACAGCCCAGCAGCCTGCAATAAACCAATCTGCTCACTGAGCTCAGCCCATCTGGTTGTGTGCGTTATTGCAGGAGCAGAGTAGCTGCCACTACAATTTCAACTATAATTGAAATAGATGATCCTATCAACAATATTTACATAAATGACAGATGTCCTATCCAGTGAACAACTATTGGATAAACCAATCAAAGTGTTTCTCATGAATTGCTAATGCTAATATCTAATCATATTGTGATTTCATTTCTATTAAGGATACATATTAAAACATTGAAATGTTATCATAAGATTATCGCATCTCAATGTTTGGCATATTCTTCAGAACCTCATTTGAATGAACACAAAAACATTTTTAAAATATTGGGCTTTGATCTTATTGGAATCACCAAATATTTAGCTACTTAAATAATAGTAAGTCTGTGATTTTATGCAAAAGCCTCAGTTGAGCTTAGGCTCCTGCTGTGGACCTCTGGGATCCTGTGCCAAGTTAAAAGATCAAACATTTCATTGATACTAGTTGAGATTATTGGGTTGTGGATCAGAAGGCAAAGAGGAAGGCATGTTTCTTTTTCTTAATTATTTCAGTTGAGTTTAATATTTTAAATTATTTTTATGTGATTTTAGGTGTTTTGATTAATTATCGTGATGTCTTTTACACGAGCTAATTTGGGTTTAACAGTAAGAGTACTGTTTCAGCAATACCCGGGACAAAGTGCTTGCCAGCTATATAACTTTAATCTTCCTGTGTTAACTGTGATTCAATACATTGCAGTCCCACTTCAGAGTCAAGAAGATTTGAGATTCCTGTCCTGCTCCAGAGAGTTGAACATAATAATCTGAACAGTCCTGAGGAAGTAGTGGATGCTAGAAATACCCATTCTTTTGGTTGAGATATTCTCTTTCAGATAAGATGTTCTGCATTACAGTTTTAAAGATGTACAAAAGGATTATCTCCAATATCCTAGACAATATTTATCCTACAATTAAAAAATACTGTAAAATCCCTGTTATCTGGAATTCAAGCAACCAGCAACTGGCTAAAAAAAATAGCAGAAATTGAATGGGTAAAAATATAGAAATTTAAAATTGGTGCACCTTGCTGTTAGTTTTCCATTTCATAGGCAGTCTCAAACAACTGGAATTTCACTTATCTGGCATCTACCAACCCTGTAGGCAGACGTTTTACTGTATTCAGACCATTCTCACAGTTCTGTTACTGGGAGTTTGTTGAATACAAATTGAGTGTTTCATTTCCAATATGGAAACACTGATTTTGTGATATCCAGCAGAGGAGACGAGGGTAACTTGATTATGTTGTCATCCAGTGGAGTTCACATGTGAGTTACCATGAAGGGTGTAGCACAAAAGCCATTTAGTTTAGTTTCCTGAGGAATTGCACAGCATTCAAATCTGTTTGCATTCTCTCAGTGAATAAACCAAGTTGTGCAGACCTTCACCATGTAAATAGCAAGTTACATTCATTTACATAAATGTCAGAGAATGATAATCTCCAGCAAGAGAGAGTCTGAGCAGCCATCCTTGATATTCAATGGTACACTGCTCAATTGGTCCTCCACCCACCAGCCTAAACATTCAACTCCTCTACCTCAAGCAATCAGTGGCTGCAGTATGTACCATCTACAAAAGGTACTGCAATGATCTTTTCAAGAACAAGTTGGATGAGACACTGCACACAAAAGAGTTCTGATTTTTATGGTTCTCCGTCTTGTTACGAGCCCAGAGGACCCCAAAACCCAGCAGCAATATATATTCACCAAGACAAATGGTTACTTAAACATAAATTTCTTTTAATTATCTTTAAAAATGAAAACAGGATCAAACTTTATCTTATCATTATTAACTAACTTAACCCCCTTCTAATTCTAAGTGTACGAGAATGTAATGTGTAATGTGTGTGTAAGTTCAGAAAAGTTTTTTGATTCATAGTTCAATCTCACTTCTCATTCCTCTAAGTTTACCGGTTGCAAGCAATTCTTATACCGGGCACAGAATTTATGAAGTTCACCAGGCTTTGGTGCTTGAAAAGTAAATGGTTACCACTCAGGAAGGTTCTTGTCAGTTTTCAGAGAGAGATTTGTTGTTTCCTGATTCCTTGTAACCAGCCACTTCAGTGTCTTCCGAAATACTTTCCCCCTCAGGGATCTCCAGATGATAACCTCTTTCTTTCAAGTCATCACAGAGTTCCTTTTTGTTTCTCTTATTTCAAGTGAAAGATTAGGCAGCCAGTCCTCTCCTCTTGTATGAACCACAAGGGCTTTGACCAGGCTGAACTAAGCACTCACAACCCGTCTTCCAAAATGGGGTTTTTCCATAAGCTTGCCAGCTTGTCCTGTTCCAGTCCCAGCTACTGCAGAACTGAATTCTCTCTCTCTTTCTCTCTCTCTCACACAGAGAAAAAGCCTGTTTTACTCTCTCTGCTTGCAAAACCACATGACCCTCTTAGAATAGCAAGTTCCACTCCAGACAGCCTGCAGCTCCGAGGAGTTCTTTCCTCTGTTGCCTTTCTGTAAACAACAATCCATTAGTGAAGTCTCTTGGGAACTCTCCAAAGCTTTTGCAAATGCTCTTGGCACCGGCCTGGCTAGCATGAGCAGAGCTCCAGTATTTTAAATAAGATCTGTTTTAGTGTTTTAAAGTATGTGACCTACACTAAAAAAATCTGCCACAATTTATCTCCCAAAAACATATCTATATACAATACAAACACAACATAATCTGTCACAGTCTCTAATTAGCCTCTGAATACTAATTATTAGAACATAAGAGCAGGAGTAGGCCACCTGGCCTGTCAAGCCAACTCCGTTATTCACCAAGATCTTGGCTGATCTGGCCATGGATTCAGTTCCACTTATCTGCCTTTTCACTTCTAACAGCCTCTACTGCTTCCTTGGACAGAGAATTCCATAGATTTATGTATCTCTGTGAAAAGCATTTCCTCCAAATATTTAGGCTATCTCCTCTAATTCTTTCTTTTGGTGGGGGGGGGGAATGGGGGGTTGGTGTGAGTGTGTGTAGTAATTCAAACAACCAGCAGCCTCAAGCAACTGGCAAAAAAAAGAGGAAAATAAATAGGTATAAAATGTGGAAGTTTAAAACTGGCACACCTCATCGTTAGTTTGCCCATCCGCACAAATGCAATCTCAAACAACTGGAAAATTCACTTATGCACCAACTAACAATCCTCATAGGTGCCAGATACCAGGGTATTACCGTATATAAAAAATATTTACTTGTTTAACACTCTAATTTTTTCGTATCAATGTTGCGTTAATCAGCAAAATTACTGGATACTTTATTTAAGGCAACTACAGAAATTTTCTGGAGTTAAAGATACGTTGAATAGGCAAAATACTGAAATATTTCCAGTGACAATCCAAGCAGAGCAGAAATGTTAGTCTTCAAGGATTTCAGAGAAATTAGATTCTCATTTTTAATTGGAATATATAGCAAAAATCAATGTAGTTCACAAAACTCGATGCAGTACTACACACATGAATAGGACGTAGAGAATTTTGATCAGTTAATTGCCATGACAATTTCCAAAGTTCTACATCTGCAAAGTTATTTTAGTAAAACTAAATTATTCACTGAGGAAACATCATTCATGCATTATTCATAACCAAATGGAATAGGACTGGGGAATGTAGGCAATATTTTGATTTACCACTGACGATAAAGTACATTTAATTCACAGAAGCAACGTAGAATTAGAAAACAACAATTTGTACCAATTAAGTGGTAATGTAATTATTAATATTTTACATAAAACAACTGTTTTCTTTTTGAATGTCTGTATAGTTTTATTTACAGGTTCCATTTGATCAACACGGGTTAAATTAGGTCTTGCTGTGTTCATGCCACTCTGACAAGAAGATCATTCTCAATATTTTCTCACCTGAGAGGCCTGATAATCTTCCATGTTGGACATATCAAGTATCACGTTAGAACGATCGTATCTTTCTTTAACTGCTTTCATTAAGAAAAGTCGACCATAAAGAAATCAGTAAACATGACGATTTGTCATCTGAGCAGGTTACAGAATTGTTTGTCCAATATCACACAATAGACAAAGTATATTTTTTGCTATTTAATCAATTCCTTCTAATCCTTGAGATTTAAATTCTTCCTACCAATCTTAATACATACTTTACATACAAAGATATTTTACACACATCCTTGATGAAGGGTTCAAGCCCAAAACGTTGGCTATGTATTTTTACCTTTGCTATATAAAGGACACTACTTGACCAGCTGAGTTATTCCAGCATTGAGTGTTTTTACTTTTATATGCAAATGTTGGATTTATCTCATACCTGCAATGAGGACTCAGTAAAATCCTGCTTTACATATAGGAAGTTACATCCAACTAATCCTAATCAATCACTCATATGAAATATAAAAGAATGAAGGCTATATTGTGTCTAACTAACATGACGTACATGTTGAAACTAATCCACTGAAGCAGTGCCATCACAGGTTCACAGGGTTGTAAAGTCAACTTTTGGCATCTTGGCCCTCATAAATCAAAGTATTGAGTATAGGAGTTGGGATGTTACGGTGAGATGTTACAAGACATTGGTGAGGCCAAATTTGGAGTATTGTGTGAAGTTCTGGGTGCCAAACTACAGGAAGGATATCAATAAGATTGAAAGAGTGCAGAAAAGATTTACGAGGATGTTGCTGGGTCTTCAGGAGTTAATACAGCCCTTAAACATGTTAGGACTTTATTCCTTGGAGTGTAGAAGAATGAGCAGAGATTTGATAGAGGGGTATAGATAGAGTAAATGCAAGTAGGTTCTTTCCATTTAGATTAGGAGAGATAAGTATGAGAGGACATGGCTTTAGGGTGAAAGGGGAAAGGTTTAGGGGGAATTTCTTCACTCAGAGAGTGGTGGGAGTGTGGAATGAGTTGCCATTTGATGTGGTATATGTGGGCTTACTCAAGTTTTAAGAATAAATTGGATAGATACATGGATGGGAGTGGTCTGGAGGGTTATGGAATAGGTGCAAGTCAGTGGGACTAGTGGAATGATGTTTTGACACAGGCCAGAAAGGCTGAATGGCCTGTTTTCTGTGCTGTAGAGTTCTTGGATTCCCTTAACGAATTCACCACTTTCACATTCATCACAGGACAAATGTTGGGTGGGAGTGAACAATTACAGTTTGAAGGGGGTAAAGTTAATGCTTCTTTTATATCAGAACATTGTTCAGCAAATTGATTTTATAATGTTGACTGCAACTTTCGTTGCTGTGGAAACTGCACGATCATTATGAATTTTACAGTGATCTTTTCAAGAACCAGATCTACTTTTGGCATCAATCCAAATTCACATCTGTGTGGGTTTTCCTGGAGGCTCCGGTTTTCTTCCACTGTTCAAAATGTACTGGCGGTTGAAGGTCATTTGGGTGTAAATTGGCCAGCACTATCTCATGGGCCAAATTGGCCTGTTACTGTGCTGGATGTCTAAATTTTTATCAAATTAAAAAATTATAAATTTGAAATTAAATTGGTGATCAATGTAGTACAATAAGATGAATGAGAATGATAGTTGAGGATGTTTGTAATTCTGTTCCAGAAAACTCTAAAAAGACTTGAGGCTTTCTATTGTAATGTCTCATTGCCAATTCTCTCATTTTGGAAAGGGTATGCAGAATCACTTTAGCTTCAGATTAACTGTTAGGTACATGCCTTGTGCACGTAATCCTGTGCCATTATCAATAGTGTTGAATGACAAAACAACTGGAAGATTATCAGACCTCTGGAAATAAACTGTATGGTTTTATCTGGTTATTTATTAAACTTCCCAGTGCTTTAGCTGCTGCCATTATGTGGTTAAGATTTCTGGATTTTAGCTAGATGTACCTTACAGAGTGAGAATTCCTATTCACTTCAGGGAATTGGAATTCCACGTTTTTGGCACAACATTCCCTCTAATCCTTCCTAAATTACAATCAACAGGCTATACTTAATAATTCAATTAGTATTAGTGACTAAAGATAAATTTTCCACTAACATTTTAAATCAGTGGTTAATTATCAAAAGTGGAAAAGTTAGAGTTATAGCACAAGATTTAAACATGGTTGTGAATCCACAGCTAATGTACTAAATTTAAATTTACATTCAATTTAATTTAATCATACAGCACAATTTACACCCAATTAACCTATATTTTTGAATGGCGGAAGGAAACTTGAGCCCCCAGGGAAAACCTATGCAACTGAAACTCCTTACAGACAATGCAGGCTTCAAAGCTCAATACCAATCGCTGGCATTGTGTAAACTGCTACACCAACCATGCCACCCATTTAAATAGATTTAAAATATGACAGGAAATCACAAAAAGGTTATAGCTAAAAAACAGTACATTATAGTAACATTTTAAGGCGATTTTCATGATCAGCAGCCCAAAATCTATAAAATACACTCAAAAGTGTTCAGCAAGAAAAATCTTTGTTATCCAGTGTATTCTTCATCAATTTTGGTGCATTCCATAAATTCACTAAATACAAAAAACTACATTGTCATCCAAATTGTATAAACAGAGTACAAACTCAACTCTGAGCTCTGTGATGCATCACTCGTCACAGAGCTCCATTCAGAAAAGCTACCTTCACTACTTCCCTCTGTTTCCTTCCATTAAGCCAGTTTGGAATCCAATTGGCTACCTCACCTTAGATCACATGTGACTAAAGGCCTTGCTAAAGTCCACCATCCTGCCCTCATCATCCTCTTTTTCAGGCCACACTGACCACCTCTAATCAGTCTATGCTTATGCAAATGTTGTTAGGTCCTGGCCTTCAGAATCCTCTCCAGCAACTCCCCATGTTGATGTCAGGCTCATTGGCTTGTAGTTCCCTGTCTTGACCTTCCTTCCCTTTTTAACTAACAGAACCACATTAACCATCCTCCAGTCTTCCAGCAATTCACCAGAGGCCAAATATTATGTAACTACCTGTGCAAGGGCTTCCACAATTTCTTCCCCAGCTTTTAACATGGTCCAAGAATGCCCTTGATCAGGCTCCAGTGATTTGTCCACCATAATGTGCTGCATGTCCACCATAATGTGCCCCATGTCCTCCAACACTTCCTCCCTCGTACTTTATATATGGTCCAGGATATTTGCTTCAAATTCTTAGGTCTCATGATCTCTCCACTAAAAACTGATGAGAAATATTTATTTAAACTCTTACCTATATCCTGTGGCTCTACACACAGATGGGTATGTTGATCTTTAATGCTTCCTTTTATTAGAATGCTAATGCCCATCTCACTGACAAAAGGCAAAGGAGGAAAAACCCAACACCCAACCCCAACCAACCAATTTTCCCCTGCAACCGCTGCAACCGTGTCTGCCTGTCCCGCATCGGACTTGTCAGCCACAAACGAGCCTGCAGCTGACGTGGACATTTACCCCTCCATAAATCTTCATCCGTGAAGCCAAGCCAAAGAAAAGAAGAATGACAGTGAGATCAAGGTGAGAATAAAGAACTAAAACTACAGACATCTACAAGTTCACAGTCGTGTATAGACTGAATGGAGGTTTTCTATCAAGCAATTATCCAATCTATAGAGATACTATAGAGACTGCGAATGCTGGAATCAGAAGCAGATAAACAAACTCAGCAGGTGTTGATGTTTTGGGTTGACTTAGAACATTAACAATTTCTTTTTTTCCTGCTGTTTGACTGGCTGAGTTCCTCCTGCAGTATGTTTTTGCACCCAATCCATACACGGCCTTTCCAAAGCAGAAGAGACTAGATCGAAAGAAGTGATCTATAAATTTGAAAGGATGGTCATTTTTAAAAAAAATGCTGAAAGGATTCTTTGGAGCATTGGAAGGCAGGAAAGAAGGGGAGCTGTTACATTCCAGAACATAGAGGTAGAGTGACTTTCAAGTGTTCATATGATATTGATAAAATAATTTAGAAATGCTGGGTTTTGATGTAATCAGATATACCCACAACATATTCAGGTCAGTAGTTTTATGAGATTAAGTTCTCCACTTTGCTCTTACTTAATTTCAGACTGAAGGCAGAGTCCTTTAAAATAATCTCACAATTTACATGAATGGCCAGAAAATCCTGGCAGCATTTATCCCGTGCAGTGAACTGGGATTCACTGGCAGTGTGTTGTGCTCACATATAACCCAGAAACCTTCCAAAACCCTACCCATAGTTATAAGATAATAAAAACATTTGTTCTCCCTCCAATCCTGATAGATTTTATTCGCACTACATCCCGTTTCTGACACCCTCATGTCTTAAAATAGACCCTACCTAGTATCTGATATAGATGGGAGAAAGGCACCACAAATCACCATTCAATTACAAACCAATCAAAGTACCAGCATTAGCTTTGAAAAGTTAATCTTCTAAATCTGAAGTGTTTCCATGCCAATTTTGACTAGAGAAATCAATTTTAAATTCTAGCCTGATGCCAATTATTCTCCATCTTCTGAAGCACATTGTTTTTATCTTGAAGGATGGATGATTCATATAACATACTGCAGCTTTTTTGAAATTATTACCTCCAAAATACTTCTACCATTTAGAATTACTGTACATGAATAGCACTTTTAACATTTAGAGCATGATTTTGTTTTAAAACTCAAGAAAAAATTCTAAAGGTGCATGATTCTTTTTACTGTGCACTCTTCCAGTGCTGAGGTGAGGAGAGGTTCCTCACAATATTCTACAATGGCTTTAAAACCAAAAATATTGTAAAAGTTTCCAGTCTGTGCTGACTTCAATCATTGTCAGTGCAGCTGTTCTAAATTGTCTTGGAAACGGTGTGTTGGAAAATGTTTCTTGGAGACATTGATGTGAAAGGAGAGGGCTCAGCTCTAATCGTTTTCCTATTTGAATAAGCCAACAACATGGAGAGTCTAGGCTTTTGCAACAAGGTGACACTTGTGGAAATGTCTCTTAGAATCACAGTATCTAGTGGAAAGAAAGGGGAAAAATGGTAAAAATAAACTAAATAAGTGTTTTTCACCTTTTTTTTTAGCTGACATGGCCTCCTTTTCCTGTCAATTTCTATGATACTAAGGGTGCAACCTTGACAATCAAATTTTGTACTCTTCCATCCACCATAGTGAAACACATACTGCTGAGAAACCTCAGCAGGTCACCTGAGGAAGGAGAAACAGAGTTCACTCAGTATCCAGTGTTGACTAAGATACCAAGAATTTGAAAAGGTACAAGAAGAACAATGCAAAGTGATATAATTGAAATAGATTACTTTTTAGTATAGCTTTTTCATTAGGCATTGGTAGGAGGAGTTAACCTAAAATATCTATTTCATTTTTGGAAATAATTTTCTCTTTTCATTATCCAGAGACTAAATGTCATACTTTCGGAAAGCAATATCAATTTTGTCACTTAGAGATTATAAAAATTGCCAAAATACTAACTTCTGTTTGAAAAATATAAGTTTGAATGCTATTAAAGGAGGAAAACAATTACGGTGTGAGAGTCTTTTTCATGTGATAATTATGGGTTTATTAATTTTTATGGCCTCAAAAGGCATTAAAGAAACATTGAATGTGATGCAAAGCACAAAAGAGGTGGAGAAACTTGGCAGATCAAGCAGCTTCGATAGGAAGCAAAGAGTAGTTGACATTTCGGGCCCGAGCCCTTCCTCAAGGTATGAGCAAAAAAGCAGACAGGCGTCTGAATAAAAAGTTGCGGTGGGGGGGGGGAAGAGAGGGGTTAAATGTAGGGTCAGAAGAGATTATTGCATTTCATGGAGAACTGAAAAGAAACAAAATGTTTTTACCGCCTCATAGTCTATACCTTTATCATAAATATAACCTTAATTATACTCTTTACCTCCGACGGATGCTGCGAGTCCTGCTGAGTTCCTCCAGCATTTTCTGTGTTTTTACTCAATTGTGCACTGATGATCTCCAAGGACTAGGTGAATATAAACATGGATCTCACTGTAATTTGAATCTGGAAAAATAAACCAACTAGAGCATGTTATTTCTTTAATATCCTTCCCCATCAAAGTTGACCTAGATGCAGAAGGTATCTTGAAACTGAAAAACACGTTCTGAAAGCAATAAATGCCCAATTATAACAGAAATAGAAGTGGGCGGCCATTATTTTGTCAATGCCATTAATCAGCAAGCTGAGTAATTATCCTTTCTGCTTTTGTTCTTTTGTCAGCCATTATTGCCTAGTTTTGTTAGAAACTAAATTCTACCAAACCAACCTTGTTTTTAGCATAAACACAGAAATTCTGGGCAACACGCAGGTCTCTCAGTGTCAATAGGACATAAAAATATATAACCGACATTTCAGGCATGAGCTCTTCTTCAAGGTGTGATTGAAAAGCAGGCATTTCCTCTTTCAAATGTTTCTGACATTTACGGGGTTAACAAACATAATCAAATCCATTCCCGTGATGCCCGACAACCAACTCAAAACTAAACTGCACTAATGTAAACCATAAATCATACAAAAATTAATGGAACTGTGTTAAAGACAATTTGCTATTCATAAAATGAAGGGAGAATTCAGTGTTAATAAATATATTGCCTGATCTTGCACAATAATGACTGTTATCGTTCCTGAAAGAAGATTTAATTTCTGGACCCCATCTCAGCACTGAATGCTCTGAGGTCATGCAAGTGGGATCATGAGGAAATAATTTTCTTTCCCCAAAAATAAATTTTGTTCACAATAATTTATGTACAATACAAGACCAAAAGGTGTTCCACAATTCACATTCTTAATTTCAATCCTATTGAATAAGAAATCTCATATCAAGGAAATTATTTACAGTACAGGAGAAGCTGTAGAGAAACATTTTACATTTTGTCAGTCCTCTCATCGGTGTCCCTTCCACATTTAGCATTGTTGCCTTAATACTCAGTCATCATCCTTGTTGTTTCTCCTCTTCGTTTGCAGAGCTCCCCTCAGTGAGGAAATAATTCCTACAGCTAAAGGGAAGATTTTACTGCATGTATGCCCTCCCCATTTCCAATCTGAAACATGCCTTTGGCTTGTGTAAAAGGGCATCAATAATACTTTATGGCAGAGGAGATTTTCTTGCCTCCAGCCTAAAGTGGATTCAAGCCCAGATCAGGGAGGTGAAATAATAGGTGCTGTGAGTCATTTGTCACTCAGTCCCTGACAGATTTGCATTTTAACACAAGCAAAGATGATCCAAATGTCATCATCTGCAGCTTGTGAATGTTTGTCATTGTCATAAATTAGATTAACTTCAGAGAACAGTAGCAAGTGATGAAAATCAAGGCAGTGAAAATGTTGAGAGCACACAGATATAAACAAATATTATGTTTTTAATTCATTTGATAAACCTAATCTCAAATGTGGTGCCTTCCTAATTATTTGCAAAACAGTACAATATCAATACCAGCAACAAGTATGGTTGAGGTTAATCTTGCCACTTCATGTAGATTATGACACAAAAAAATCTTCTGTCCAAAAGAATTCAACAACTCTGAAATGTCCCATTGAAATGTCATCAATAATTACAAAGACGCGGAACATTTCTAAGTATCAAATATAAAAATGCACTCTTTAAACACATTTAATTGAGAATAAATAAGAACACATTTACCCTTGGACCTGTCATTTCATACCCTCCAGCATAGTATGGTCACCATGACCTCAGTCACAATTTTTAATGTTCTCTTCTTTTTCTCTCAATTTTATTTACACTGATGCAGAGTTCAATGGAAAATAAAGGATTTATTTTTATGTACATGTCTGCTGTAAAATGCCAAATGAATCAATTCCATTAACTATTTTTGAGCCTCACCTACTCCTCCTGTTCTCATTTTGAGCTACTGGATGTGGCTGGAAATGGCAGCATTTGTTACCCATCCCTAATTGGCTAAAACAAAATAGATAAAAAGGATAAACTCAATACAAAATTTTCCTTAGACTAGAGGTGTCTGAGGTGAGACTTGAATGAAGTATTCAAAATTATGAGTGGCTTGGTTAGGCCAGACTCTAAGAAACAAAACCCCAAAATTTCAGGACAAAGGATCAAGTTAAGGAATAAAAAGGTCAGAGGAGATATGAAGAATGACATTTTTGACCCAGAGAATGGATAGAATCTGGAACTCTCTACCCAAGTGGGCAGTGGAGACACATAATCTCAAAATATTTAAGAAATATCTAGATGAGCACTTAAATGGCCAATATATCCAGTTTGTAAATGTTGTTTTGGGAAGGAAATTTGCCATCCTTCACCAATTTACATGTGACTCCAGAGCCATTAATGATCACAAGATACAAGAGCAGAAATAGGCCAATCAGCCCATCAGATCTGCTCTGCTATTTAATCATGAATTGATTGTTATCACAGCCCCACTCCCTGGCCTTCTCCCCACAACCCTCACTAATCAAATACCTGTCAACTTCTGTCTTAAATACACACAGAGACCTTGCTTCCACTGCCGCCTGTGGCAACAAGTTCCATAGACTTACAACCCTCTGGCTAAAGAAATTTCTCTGCATTTTTTTTAAATTGACACCCTTTTATGCCAAAATTGTGGCATCTTGATATGGACTCCCCTTCCATGGGAAACAACTTTATCACATTTACTCTGTCCAGGCCTTTCAGTCTTCAAAATGTCTCTGAGGTTCCCCCCCCCCCAACCCCACATCCTTCTGTTCTCCAACTGTTATGGGTATGTTAGAATAGTTATGGGTAAAATAACTCTTTAAAAGTGATAAATTGTGGGGGTTTAGTGTAGGTTATACTTCGCAAAGAGTAACACTTCACAAAAGACATCGCATTTAAAATGCAAGAGATTTGCTGAATCAAGACGTTGAGGCTCTGGTTGACTTTGCAGAAGCAATGAAGAATGCTGATCTATTGTGCATGGGCAATAAAATCCAGGCTCAGAGATACTGATAAGATCTTTCAAAGATGGTGTTTGGAGCCCTGTAAGAAGTCATATGGTTTTCACAAGCAGAGGGAGGAAAAAACAAACAGGTGATTTTCTCTTCTGAGAGAGAGAAGTGAGTTCTGCAGTAGCAGTTGACACTGCAAAGTGGCAAGCTGGCAGGCTTGTTGAAAAATCCCATTTTGAAGACAGGTTGTGAGTTCTGAGTTCAGCCTGTTCAAAACCTTTGTAGTCCTTACAAGAGGAAATGGTTGGCTAGAGTGTTTCTCCTGAAACAGGGGAGAAAAAGAGGAACCCTGGTGACCTGGAAGAAGAGGTTATCATTTGGAAAACCTATGATGGGTCAAGTTTCTTCGGCAAGACATTCAAGTGACTGATTGGAGGAAATCAGTCTGTGTGTGTCCAACAAGCAACAAATATTTCTCTGAAACTAACAAGAATCTTCTTGAGTGGTACCCATTTAACTTTAAGCACCAGAGCCTGGTAAAGATTCATAAATGTTAAATTCTGTGCACAGTATAAGAATTGCCTGATACCAGTGAACTTGGAGAAGTGAAAAGTGAATGATTAGACACTGAAACAGAACTTTCCTGAACACCTACACATTACATACACGTGCATTTAGAATTAGAAGGGGGTTAAGTTAGGTTAAGTTAATAGTAATAAGTTAAAGATTGATCCTGTTATTATATTTAAAGAAAATTAAAAGCAACTTTTGTTTAAATAACCATTGTCTTGGTGAATTTCTATTGCTGCTGGGTTTCAGAATCCTCTGGGCTCGTAACACAATAAACACAGTCCAAAAGCTGACAAACATTTCTCATATGCTAACCTTTTAATTCCTGGTATTGTTCTAGTAAATCTTCTCTGAACCCTCTCTAATTCTAATCCATCCTTTCTCAAATAAGGCACCCAAAACTGTACACAGTACTCCAAGTGAGGTTTAACCAATGCCCTGTAGTCTCAACATTACACCCCTGCTCTTGTATGCTATTCATCTTGAAATGATTGCTAAAACTGCATTCACTTTCTTCAATAACGTGAATCTTAATAAGCTACTTTCAGGCACTCAGACACAGATAATGCGCCGGCAGCTGGGACGTTCAGGTGGCCGCGGAGAAGACACCTTTCTGTCACTTGAACATGCCAGCTGAAGGAGAGCCGTGTCCGAGTGAACTGAGCTCTTGTGGACTGTGGCCACAGTCCCACAGCTGCTTTCAGGTGCAACAGGGGATTCTCAGAACCAGAGATTATACCTACAGGAGGAGGGTAAGTTAAGTGGCTCCTCCTGGCCAGGTTCCCCAGTTTCAGGTGGCCTCCTGACAGCCGCATAGGGGAAGAATAAGCAGCTTTACATCGGGGTATTTTGGCCACCTGCAAGTGCCTATAGTCTCCTCTCTTCAATGAACACAAAACCAGTGCCTCCATATCCTGTGTATTAATGAAGAAAGAGGTTTCTAGATAGGCCATTTTATGGGATGTTTAGTGCTATATTGCACTTGACCTAGGGTTACAAGTGATTTAGATGGGGAAACTTCCCTAAAGGACTTCAGAGAACTACATGGATTCTTATGAAAGTGTAGTACTTTTGTGATGAACATGACTGACACCAGAGTGTATTCCAGTTTACTTCATTACTTAAATTTTAATACTGCATACATCTCCCAAATTATTCAAGCAGTGTATTTGAATACAAAACCAATAACAGGACTACTAAACTGTTGTATACCAATTCTGATTGTGCAAAATAGCCCAAGGACGCAAAATAAATTACTCATTATTGTTTCATTCACCAACCTTAATCTATATCAAATGTTATATCAAAATTCACTGAGAAATGTTAACTATTCTGTTATTAACAAGATCTGCTAGAAGTTGAAATAGTCGACCCAAATCGTAATGTTTTGTGAGAAAACAACAAAAGGCTCATCCTGAAAAAGGTGGATGAACATCTGATTCATTTGCGTTAATAGTCTGACTAACTTTTACAAAGTTGATCGCTGTCTGGTTTGAACACCTGAATGAGTCAATGGGTAACATGCAAGTCTCCTCTGGTGTATATGGGATCCTCCTTATCATTTCAGGACAATATTGGGAAAGCTATGGGTATGCAGATTGCACCTTGGGCTTGACAGGCACCATCTGGCCTTAAACCTAAAGAATTGGCTTGGAAAGGGATGTAGAACAATTTTTAAAAAATGTAGAATAATTTAATCATTTTCAGGATGTTGCAAAACATAGGTATGTGCCATTTTTTGGGGCATTCAAACAGTGTCGGGGATTACTCCTAATGCTGTTTGTGAATTAAGGTGCAAACTTTAATTCCAAGGTCCTGAGAACATTAGTTTAAGGTTTCCCTATCTGAACTGGAATTGACATTAATGGTTTCATTACAATGTTCCCCGATGTTGTGTTCTTTTTGCACTTAACAGTTTCTAGACTGCTGGTATAATATCAGATTAATTGTTGACCCTTTAAATGGCAGAGTTTCTTTTCTTTTTAATATATTTTTATTAATTTGAAAGAGTAATATTACGTGTCATAATATAAAACAGAAAACAGTCAATCTTAAAGCATTAACATACAGAATATGTATCATAAGTGAATTAAACAGTTTGATCATAATCAAAAAAACTAATTAGAGGAACTTCATTTCATATTCCATTATTAGAATAAGATTCTGATAAGATATAAAGTAATCTCTTCTATGTATTAAGAAAATGGAGGGAAGAAAAAAGCCCTGTACTAATCCTACCCCCACCACTAAATATGGCCAACAGCAAAGAATAAAAAGGGAAAATAAGCCAGGGATCGAGTTTCAGCCTCCACACAATGAGCGAATAGCACCCCGAGCACTCAAGCCCATTTAATCAAATTATGATAGTAATTCATGAATGGGCCCCATAACGTCAAATTCAATTATAATTTCTTTAATGGTGTATCTGATTTTCTCCAAGCTCAAGCAAGACATAACATCTTGTTTCCAACGCATTTTTGTAGACTATCTTTCCATTTAATCAAAATTGCTCGTCGGCACTCAATGAAGTAAAAACGAAAACTCTTCTTTGAGTTAGTTTCAAGGAAATATTTTCCTGTTGAGAATTTACAAACAAATACAGGGACAAGGATCCACCTTGATCCCAAGAATCTCTGAAACAGTCTGAAAAAAATAGTCCCCAAAAAATCTTTCAGTTTTGGGCATTCCCAAAACATATGAACCAATGATGCCTCATGATTTCTACCTCTGTCACATATTGGATCCATGGCAGAATAAAACAGGATAATTTAACCTTAGACCAGTGTATTCTATAGACCACTTTGAATTGCAATAGACAATGTCGTGCACAGTGAGAAATTGTTAATCAAGTCAAGAGTAGCATCCCAATCTTTATCGTAAATAGAGATATTCAGATCTCTTTCCCATTCCCTCCTAACTGCATTTCCTGAACCTATCAGATTTTCAGAAATGGAAGTTATTAAGCCACCGTGATGAAATTTTATATCAAAAAGTAAATCCAGAACATTGATTATGGGTACTCAAATGGCAATTTTTGAGTGGAAATTTTAAACTGCTTATCTGTCTGAACAAGTTTACATCCCTTCTATTTCCTTCATGTTTATATATCCACGCAGTTAGATGGGCCAAATCATTGCCCCAGTCATCTGACACAAGATGGCGCAGACCCCCCCCCCTTTCCTTCCGAGAAGCCAGTGGTTGGCGACACCCAGGGAAGGCACCATTTCCTGGTTGCGCAGCACAGGACAGGGAGTGACACCACGAAGTGGTGACATCACTTATTTTAGGCCAGTGCACCCCTCACAGGAAGCGGGAGGTCTCCTCAAGCAGCGAGAGGTCTCTTCGAGCAGCGAGAGTAATTTAAAATAAAGTTCAGTTACTGGTTTACCATTGTTCTGTGTGGATGTCCCTCATTTTGGTAGCCCTACCATTAGCAGACACTACAGTGATGACTCTGACTGTTCCAATGTCTTTGGAACCCACCTCGAACGTGACAAAATGCAGATGCTACTACCGCTACAATCTCAACAGCTGCGACCAATTCATTTGCTGCTCTTCTGGGCAAATCAGCCCAGGAATTGGTTACAACTGGCTGAGTCACAGTTCCAGATCAGAGGCATTGTCTCGGAGGATACCAAGTTCTGGCACATTGTCAGTGCCTTGGATATTGCTACTGCAGCAAAAGTAAGCTCTTTTGTGAAGATCCGCCTCTGTATGAGCAATTCCTGCGTTTCCTCCTTGATTCCCTGAAACTCAGCCAGCATGAGCGCGCCATCTCCATTCTGAATATGCAAGGCCTGGGCGATAGGAACCCCTCGGAGCTCATGCACAAAATGGTGGCCTTAGTGGACGGACACACAAACTGTTTATTGTTCGATGTCTTATTCCTCTCCAAGCCTTCTGTAACTACAAAGTCAGGTACAGGACTAAAGGCAGGTTGTTCAACATCAGGCAGTTACAAATGTGCAGGAGACTGTCATTAGAAGCTAAAAGATGCTGTGTGTAGGGCATCTTTCCAGATGTCATATCTTTCAATTTGACACTTCCACCTGGGACAAAGACTCCGGTGAACTCCCCATTTTATTCCTCTCATAATTTTTATATATTTCTAGAGGTTTCCCCTCAGCCTCAATGCTTCAGAGAAAACAATCCATCTGCGCAACCTCTCCTCAGAGCTAATATTTTCTATTCCAGATAATATCCTGGGAAGTCTCTTCTGCATCCTCCCCAAACCCTCCACATCCTTCCTGTGATGTGATGAGCAGAACTACAAACAATACCTCAAATGTGGCCTGAGCAACATATTATGCAGCTGCAACATTCACTTCCTGCTTTTCATACTGAGCACCTTGACAATGAAGCAAGTATGCAATACACCTCCCTTACTATCTTATCTGCTTGTGTTGCTTGGTGAGTAAACAATGGCCTATCCTGTCATTCAGCATGATCATGGCTGATCCACAGTTTCATATAGCCCTCTGTAGAGTTCGTCGAAGGAACCAAAGACTTGTTGATCCAAACCAAGGCTTTTATTAGCAAAAGACAGGAGCTCTTCACAGGTGGCCGACCAGTCCGGAATGATCCGACCTGGCTAGGGACACAACCCTTTAAGGCCCAGACAGTAGGTGTGGCTAAGCTCTCAGCCAATCGCTCTCAGCCAATTACATACTCTAGATACTGTAACTATATACATTGATGATAGGTCTGTACTATCACATTCACCCCTTCTTGGGGAACTGACCCTGGGGTAGAAGGGCTGAAGAGGGAGAAGGGAAGGAAAACAAAAATGAGGGAGGGAATGAAAGGAAGGGGTAGGTTAAGGACTGTAGGGGTCAGGGGGTCTGACCATCCGGCGTGACCGCCGTGGTGCCAGGATTGGGGTCACTGGAGTGGTGTTGCCAGCGGGCTCGTCGGGTGCGACCGCTCCTTCGCTCAATTCCCCAGCCGTGTTGTCGGCAGGGTGGCCAGGGTCATTGGGGTGCTGTTAGTCCTTCAGTTCCGGCATGGGGCCTGGGGAATAAAGAGTTGGGGAAGGTTGGGTTGGGGGGTGTTGCTGGGCCTACCGCATCCTGAGCTAGGTCCAGCACCAAAACAGTGTCCTCCTGCCCGTCTGGGAACTCAACGTAGGCGTAATGCGGGTTCGCGTGGAGTAGAGTCAGTCGGTCGACCAAGGGGTCATTCTTTGAGTGCTGGATGTGGTGTCGCAAAAGGACGGGGCCAGGGACGGTGAGCCATGCTGGTACAGTGGTTCCTGATTCGGATTTCCTCGGGAAAAGGAAAATCCTTTCGTGGGGGGTGGCATTTGTTGCAGTACATAGGAGGGAGCGGATGGAGTGTAAGGCATTAGTGAGAACCTCCTGCCAGTGAGAGGTGGGGAGACCTTTAGACCGGAGAGCCAGTGTAACCGCTCTCCAGATGGTGGCATTCTCCCTCTCGACCTGGCTGTTACCGCGTGGGTTATAGCTGGTGGTCCTGCTTGAAGCAGTACCACACTCCAGAAGGTACTGTTGCAGCTCTACGCTCTTGAATGAGGACCCCCATCACTGTGGATGGAATTGGGGTACCCGAAAATGGCGAAGATACTGTGAAGGGCCTGTATCACTGAGGTGGCGGTGGTGTCTGGGCAGGGCACAGCGAACGGGAAGCGGGAGTACTCGTCGATGGCCGTAAGGATGTAGTTATTACGGTTGGTTGACAGTAGGGGCCCCTTAAAATCTACGCTAAGGCGCTCGAAGGGGCGGGTGGCTTTGATAACATGGGAGTTCCCCGGATGGAAGAAGTGGGGCTTGCATTCAGCGCACACTGAACAGGCTCGGTTTATGGAGCGAATCTCTTCGACTGTGTAGGGTAGGTTGCGCACCTTCACAAAATGGGCAAACCTAGTGACCCCTGGATGACAGAGCGCCTCATGGAGTTTCTGTAGTCTGTCCATCTGTACGCTGGCACACGTCCCCCTGGAGACCGCGTCAAGTGGGTCGTTGAGCTTACCAGGCCAGTACAGGATGTCATAGTTAAAGGTGGAGAGTTCGATTCTCCATCTGGCGATTTTGTCGTTTTTTATCTTACCTCACTGGGTATTGCTGAACATGAAGGAGACCGTGCGTTGATCAGTCAAGAGTGTAAAGCGCCTCCCAGCGAGGTAATGTCTCCAACGACGCACCGCTTCAACTATGGCCTGGGCCTCCTTCTCAACCGAGGAGTGTCTGCTCTCTGGAGAACCCTGGAGGGTTTTGGAGAAGAAGGCTACAGGCCGACCGGCCTGGTTCAAGGTGGCTGCCAGGGCGAAGTCGGATGCATCACTCTTGACTTGAAACGGGACAGACTCATCGATCGCGTGCAGCGTTGCAGCGGCGATGTCGGATTTTATTCGATCGAAAGCCGCTCTGGCTTCAGTCGAGAGGGGAAAGGAGGTGGTCTTGATAAGAGGACGCGCCTTGTCGGCGTAGTGTGGAACCCATTGGGCGTAATATGAGAAAAAGCCCAGGCAGCGTTTGAGCATTTTCTGGGTATTTGGGGGGGGGGGTAAGTCCATTAGGGGATGCATGCGGTTAGGATCCGGCATCACTACCCCGTTCTCCACCACGCAACCTAGAATCGCGAGTCATGTGGTCCGGAAGACACACTTGTCAACATTGTAGGTCAGGTTCAGCCGACCGGCAGTTTGACGAAATTTGTCTAGGTTGGCGTCATGGTCCTGCTTGTCGTGGCCGCAGATGGTGACATTGTCCAGATACAGGAAGGTAGCGGTTAGCCCGTTCTGGTCCACCATCTGGTCCATTTCCCGCTGGAAGACCGCAACACCATTCGTGACCCCGAATGGTACCCTGAGAAATTGATACAGACGCCCATTCGCTTCGAAGGCCGTGAATGGTCGATCCTCAGAGCGGTTCGGGAGCTGGTGGTAGGCTGAACGTAGGTCAATGGTGGAGAATATGCAGTATTGGGCGATCTGGTTCACTACATCCGTGATGCGTGGCAGGGGGTACGCATCCAGGAGCGTGAAGTGGTTAATGGTCTGGCTATAGTCGCCCACCATCCGTAGCTTTTCCTCATTCTTGACAACCACCACCTGGGCTCTCCAGGGACTTGAACTGGGTTCGATGATGCCCTCATCCAGCAATCTACGCACCTCACTCCTAATGAATTGCCTGTTTTCGTAACTATATTGCCGACTTTTGGTGGCTACAGGCTTCCAGCCAGGGGTGAGGTTTGCGAAGAGTGCTGGCGGGGCAATCCGGAGTGTGGAAAGGCTGCAGGTGTGCCCCCGGGGCACGGGGGTGGGTTGCTCGGGTGCTTAAGGGGTGGGGTGATGGCAGACCGAGACGGGGGTCCCACAAAGTGTAGGGACACCGTTCGGAACTGACACTGAAAGTCTAATCCCAGCAACACTGGGGCGCACAATTGGGGAAGGATGAATAATTTGAAGTGGGTGACCGTTACGCCCTGTACTTCCAGCGTGGTGATGCAATACCCCTTTATCCCAGTCGAGTGCGACCTCGTCGCTAATGAGATCCTCTGGGTAGTGGGGATAATGTCAAGTCCCCAACGAAGAGCCAGATCTGGCTGGATAAAACTGTCAGTTGACCCAGAGTCAAATAAGCAATTGGTGTAGTGTCTATGCACTTTAATCAGATCCATTGCTTTAGTGAGGGGATGAGAGCATTGCTGATTTAGTGTTATAGAAGCAGCCACTGATCCTGTTGACAGGGGAGTTCCGCGTGTTGACGTCACGCAACAGGATGACATCATAGACGCAGTCAGCGCTGGAGGAGCAGGTTGGAGGTACTCCCGGAGGTGCTGTTGTGGCGGCGTCGGCGGATGAACGGTAAGTAGTGGGGGTTGTTGCTCGCGGTTGGTGGTGGGTAGGTCGTCGGTCGCGGCAGTCGGGCCCCAACAGTCATCAGCGATGGATGCTAGGGAGAGTACCTGGTTGGCTGCACCAGCGGCGGCGTGGGGAGCAGCAGCAGGGGAGCAGGCAGCGGTAGCGGTAGCGTTGTCTCCGGGTGTGGTTGTGGCGGTGGCGGTGGCAGCGGCAGCAGCAATGGTAGCGTCGGCCCCGGGGGTGGTCGTGGCCGTGGCAATAGTGGGCTCTACAGTCGGGACTGAGGCCAGGTCGAGAGTTCCGCACGGGGGCGAGAGGCGGGCCAACATCACGGTTGCGAGGGTGGGCTGCCCCTTCCGGGTTCGGCGTCTCCGTGACGTCAGGCATTGCTGTGCAGGGGAGCCCTCGCTCTCATTGGATGAGAGCTCTGGAGAAGAAGATTTTGAATGGGATAGTGGCGATTGGGCTTCACACGAGGCACTGTGTTTGCCGGTGGCCATTTTAGACCTACAGACTGCAGCAAAGTGGCCATTTTTAAGGCACTTCTGGCACCTGGCTTTTCTTGCTGGGCACTGGGACCTGCTGTGCTTGTCCCTCCAGCAGAAATAACATTTTGGGTTAGCACGGGGCAGTGTAGCAGCAGCCGACAGGCCGTCAGTATCTCGGGGTTGGTAGGGTAGAAGGGCACTCTACTCACATCAGACATTGGGGACAAGTCCCTAGAGAACTCGTTTGACTTTAAGGCTGCATCCTCCATTGTGATTGCAATCCGGGCCATGTCCTCTAATTTTTCTACCACTTCTTCGAGCAAGCGCAGCCTCACTTCGTTCGATCGGAGCCCGGCCACATAGGCATCCCGGACGAGATAGTTTGTGATCTCAGCACCAGTTTTGTCCACACAGTTACAGTCCTTGCCCAACGCCTTTACTACTTGTAAATATGCCCTGCTGGACTCGCCAGGCTGTTGCTTCCTTGACGCAAGCACAAGCCGGGCATGAACTCTGTTCATTGGTTGATCGTACAGTTCTTTCAGTACCTTTATGGCTGCAGTGTAAGTGGTCTCATCCTGGATGTTCTCGTAGACTCTCAGGGACACCATAGACAGCAATGCTGTTAGACACTAATTATCCTCCTCCACCTCAATGAGCCTTAGGAAGTTTTCAAAGTTCAACAGCCTTTGAAGGCTGTAGCTGACTGTGGGTCGATGTCAAGTTTTTCTGGCCGAGTCAGACACTCCATCCCTTTTTAAAAAAAATTCTTTTTGCTAATAAAATTGTAGAGCTCGTCGAAAGAACCAAAGACTTGTTGATCCAAACCAAGGCTTTTATTAGCAAAAGACAGGAGCTCTTCACAGGTGGCCGACTAGTCCGGAATGATCCGACCTGGCTAGGGACACAACCCTTTAAGGCCCAGACAGTAGGCATGGCTAAGCTCTCAGCCAATCTCTGTAAGTACAGTCATTACATACTCTAGATACTGTAACTATATACATTGGTGAGTGATAGGTCTGTACTCTTGATCTTCTTTGGCTATCACACCCTCAATTCCACAATTTATCAAAATATTATCTACCTCAACTTTAAGTACCAGTAGTACTCGATCTTTTTCTTTCCACTCACTTATTACCTTAAGTGATCCCTTACTGACCACAGAGCACCTATAGCATAAAAGGGGGAAAGTTGAGAACTACTAATCTAATGCCTCAACCACCTGGGTGAGAGAATCCCAGAGATTCACACAATATGGTGATACGACCACCAGCCGACCACAGGGGGCGATCTCTGTACCTGCAGGAAGACCACTTAAGCGGCTGACTCCACCTGGCCAGCTGTCAATTAGCCAACCTGAATAGAAACCTGAGCCCATCCCTCCTGAGCCAGTCACACTGGGAGCCACCAAGGCTTGATTCCTTTTATTGGAATAAAGCCTGTTGTACAATCTTTTGAGTTTTATGCTTGCTTGCTGCTACCTCAGTGCACCACACACACATCAGTTCTAAATTACCTCCTCCTGAACTTGTCAATATGACTTCCATGCTGAAGAATCTCCCACTAGAAGAAACATCTCACTATCTGCCCATAATTCCCCTTTGGGGCCTTAAATGTTTCAACAAAATCATTCCCTTATTTTTCCTCAACCAAGATTACAGGTCTAACTTTTATTTTAAAGCCCTTATTGATATGACAACCTTCTCAACACAGGGATTGAGAGAAATGTGCAGATTGCCTCCAGTGCTGGAAAATCATTCTTAAATAAGGTCAAAAACTATAAATGTTACTCCAGGTGTGGCCTCACCAGCAGCTTATACAATTATAGCAATATTTCTCTACTTTAAATCCAAATCCCCTGGCAATAAAGACCAATATGCCATGTGTTTCTTAATTACTTGATGCACCTAAATGATAATTTTCTGTTCTTTATTTATTAGGAAACCGAGATACCTCTGTACTCCACCCATTTGCAGCCTCACTCCATTCAACTAATAAGTCTGCCTTTTGATTCCTTCTACCAATGCATAACCTCACTTTCTCATATTAAACTCCATTTGTAAATTTTTCATCATCTCACTTAACCTAGCTGCATCATGTGGCAGAGTTCAAATACCCTCCTTCTATCTTTGTGTTATTAAATCTGAATTTCAATCTGAAGTCAAATTATGATTGGCTTTTTCCACTTTAAGTATGCTTGACTCAACTTGGACTTAAAGCAGGAGTGAAATGTTGAGTGACAGTTAAAAACATATTATCTTTGTTTTGAATGAACTTAAAAGTATGAGCTGATATGATGATTTGAGTGCACACGGTACCTAATACCAGCAGAAATAACATTCACATGTTTTCATCGTAATGCCAGATTTTCTCACAAAAATATGGAAAGGAAGCTCGACATAATGTTGAATCATTTTTAAGGCACAAGACTTTTTTTTAATGTTTTCAATCTTTTGTCATGTGGTAAAAATAAAATTGTTATTGCAAACATTCCACTAAACTAAAAATACATGTTTATATAAGACCACACTTATAATGCTGCTACTTGCTTACATAAAACTACTCTAAAAATACTTGTTTTTACACCAACATGTTCACAGTACATGCTGCATATGAAAGTTAATTAACTTGAAACACTTCCTTGCTTCACAAATGTTCTCCCACTTGTAAGTATTTTCAGCAATTTTTGTTTTTATTATTGCTCCTATTGGTAACTGTTGAATAAAACCATACTAACATCTGCTTATGTACATGTTTTAGTGAAATCACGGCAATGGTTTGGTGATTGGCCTCCAAGGGTCCACAAATGCAATCAATGTCTGTATGGGGCAGCTTGACTAATGAGGACTAAAGGAGTTGCAATTTAAGCAGAAATACTGCCTGTTCCTGAGGTTGGTTATTTTTGAATTTAAAATTATCTTCTTAACTTGTTGTTTGCATGCTCTTCACGGATTCCCAAAAGAGATATTTTATTCTGTCATGGGGAAAGATTGCTAAAAGGCAGGAAAGAATCAAGAAATGTGCTCAAAGCTTCCTTGAAGAAATGCAATATATTCACCAACTCCAGAGAATCTTTGGGCAATGGCTATTCAAAGTGGTGAGGAAACGTCTATGATGGTGTATATATAATGCATTCAAATATCAAGGGCATAAATCAACTGAAGCCTTGTATAAGTGGTGGAAGGAGCACACCACCTTACGAACTACTCACTCACCAGCCCTGTGCAATGCCCACCCAATCTCTAGAAGAATCTGCATTCCCAAAGCGGCCTCATTAGCCACTTTAGAGTGCACAACACCAAACTGAAAGCAAATGACACTGGATTCCAAGGGACTGCCTAAGAAGGATATAATCTTACATTTATTGCTATGTTTTTAGTAATGGCCTCAGTAACTACTGCTCCTCACTTATGCTCCAATTAATATCTGCTTCTAAAACATTGCACCTACTTACAGATGCACACAAAACTAACAACTGATGGTGATTTTGGATTTTAATTAATTTTATGGAAAAAGTTACCTCACCAAAAAGATGGGAGCAGCATTGATATCATATCTTATAAAATGTATTTAAAAGTAAATTATGTTTTCAAGGAGCTGAATACTCATGCTGGCATTATGGGTTAGAAGCCTGGAAACCTCAAACTATAAAAGCTTGAGGAAAGAAAAATTCCCCACCTTCAATATTAAAATATGGGAAATGAATTCATGGCAACTTACATAATTCACAAGAGCTATTTTTCTCTGGCTATGTTGCACCATACAAGAAATTTATGCTAATTAATTATACAATACTTAACTACTTACTCTACAGAACAGGCAACACACAGCTAAATATCAGTTATTACAAAGCTCTCGTCAAGGCCTATATCCCACACTCCAAAAGGAAATTGTTTGTGTTCACTAATAAAGACTGGAATTCAAATCACCACTCATGGGATCTCTTCATGAAAATTGAAGAATAGGGCAAGTGCAAAAATAAACTACTGTAGTGCTCACAAAAAGAACACATCTGCACTGAGCTGAGTGAACCAGTAACGGACTCTTTATTCAAAGAGACCACGCAATGAAGGCAATACTGCAAAACCCCCCCACCTGCCATGCTGGCTCACGGGAGTGATGTCAGCGCAGCCTCCGGTTCGGTGCTCGCTCCCTGCAGTCCGCTCTTTAACCCTGGCACTTCTCTTCAGTGAGGAGGCAGTCTCTGTGCCATTGTGTGTAGGCTGTGTGCTGTGGTGATTTGGCCCCTTGTGTATGGGGCCGGACCACTATACAACTACCAATTGCTGGAAAATGGGAATTAAGTAATGGCATGAGGGTTTAAGACTTGAAATGTTAACAAATCCATTTTTACCCACCAATCACTGCTCAACCTGTTGATTTCCTCTAGCAGTTTGTTTTTAATGTCATAAGTTCCCCAATATAGCAGGAGCATCTGAGACAGATGACTTTTCAAGTCAATAATCTTTCATCAGAATTAGCAAATCGATCTCTTAAACCTTAAAGCAGGGATGGGCAACATGTCCTGCAGTCAGGATCTGGCCCACAACCCAATCAGTTTGCCCGATCACCCTCAACTGCTCCAACATTCACCATACTAAACTGTCAGCTTTTGTCATCAATGGCCCTAGGCACGGTGAACGGAGATTAAACATTTGTGGTCACATAAATGCAGCCTGTTCCTTTAGGTCACGAACTGGGCAGCGAAATGACTGCATTCACGCAGAATGTTCACCGAAGTCTCTCCATGTCGTTCTTACCAGAAATCGATCATCAATCCCATATCTTTCTGCCCCTGAAAAAATAACTCACCCTGGCGCTCCCAGGAACACGTTTCGCCCTCAAGTTGGGCCTGAGACAAGCTGTGCATTAGTGGTCAGCTGTCCTGTCTTGGTCCCAGGCCACTCACCCACCAGTGAATGCGCCATCAATGGAGCAAACTATTCAGAGCAACCCTGAAGCACCCATTCCGGAGCCACCACCACCTCCCCTCTCTCCTGAGCCGCCGCCCCCCTCTCCCTCTCAAAAAGTTGCAAAGCCTGATGTCCATGTGTGGGATACTGTGATGTTTCTTCATCCGACTCCAGCTGCAAGCAAAACTTATTGAGCATAAAGCAATTTTTTTTTTTTTTTTTAAATGTTATTTATTGGATCATGATGCAATCTGTTAAAACATAATTAATGAATAAAACTTGAAAAACAATGCAAAATACATAAATGATATTTTAAAATTAATCCCCTACAACCCCCCCACCTCCTCTTCCCCAACCCACCCACCCCCCTCTAACCTACCCCAAAAGAAAAAAAGGAAAAAGATCACATAACATCAAAATTCATCAGTTAGTTTACTAGTCCAAGTTTTACCATAAAGATAATCATCATGTAAATTATAGGTTATTTTTTCCAATCGAATACAAGATCTCGTTTCCAAATGCCATCTATGAATACTCAAATCAGTCTCATTTTTCCAAGTAATTGCCAAACATTTTCTTAGCCACAGCTAAAGCCAATCTCAAAAGAGCAATTTGAAATCTATTTTGTTTTAATTCTAAACTAATCCTCTTAAACCCAACAAAAAATACTAAAGGATCTAATGAAAATTTCACTTTCAAAATAACTTTAAAAAAAAAAATCCTTAAGTTTATTCCAAAAAAGTTTCACTGTTTCACATGACCAAGTAGAATGTAAAAAAAGAGCTTGCGTCCTTATGACACCCAAATCTGAATAAATAAAATTATATTTCCTTAATGCTTTGTGCATGGTCAGTCATGTTTAAAGGGAAATTTTGTACACTGGGATTTACCTCATCATTGAGTATATAGTTCAAAATATACCTTAGAGTGCAGAGATATTAAATAAAAGCAGGAGATCTGGATCAAAGGCAGAAGTTTAGAGGAATATACAATAGCTTCTGAGAAAGATTCAAGATGCTGTATTCGATAAATTTATTTGTCTTCAGTTTTGCAACGAAAATAATTGTTACTGATTATTTTTAAAACTCCTGAACTACTTGAAGAATTATTTAAAAGCAATCAGGTTTAAATGACAGTTTGCAGCACTCTAAATGCCTGTCTGAAATATTTATATCCAGCAAGGGACGATTTTAACACTCTTGCTAAGTCGTTCGTTCTACTGGTGGCAAGATTGATAGCACAACTCCTTGAGATGATGTCTTGCAAATGACATCACAACTATGTCACCCAATATCGGAATGCTTTCAAACAACAAACAAAATCAAGTGTCCCACTGCTTGAGCTACTGTCTGTTTTGTTTTTATTGTGACTAATTTTTATCATTCGACTTTTATGGGTTTTTTTTTTAAATTGTCATTTTCCCGGACCTAAAATGCATCATTTCCTTTTCAATCATTTTATTAACATTTCATAACATACACAGCACAAGGAGAATAGAAATAGCACAATTAAAATGGTCTATCCAAGTATCATATAAATAAAGAGTGAAAATGTGACATATTAGAAATAATTCTCCTAACAAAGAAAACAGAAATAAATAATAATATTAAAAATACAACTAATCTACTAAAGAAAATTATATAAAAAAACAATAAATTCCAGCCGAGTGGCTCTGGTCCACACTTACAATTAACAAAAATGACACGAATTATATTACATCTGGAAAGGAAGGGTTAGTTCATAGAATAACGCCAGTTATATCCCATGAAAGTAATCAATAAATGGTTTCAATGTTTCTTCAAATTTAGTAGTTGTATCTAAAGTACGAGTTCTAATTTTTCTAGATTTAAGACAGACATGAGAGAGATTCAATTTATTGTCTTGTCTAGTAACATAACATAACAATTACAGCACGGAAACAGGCCATTAGGCCCTTCTAGTCCGCACCGAACCAAACACCCCTTTCTAGTCCCACCTCCCTGCACAATGCCCATAACCCTCCATCTTCTTCTCATCCATATACCTGTCCAACCTTTTCTTAATACAATTGACTCCGCCGCCACTATTTCTCCCGGAAGATCATTCCACACGGCTACCACTCTCTGAGTTAAGAAGTTCCCCCTCATGTTACCTCTAAACCTCTGCCCCTTAATTCTTAACTCATGTCCTCTTGTTTTAATCTTTCCTCCTCTTAACAGAAATAGTCTATCCACATCCACTCTGTCTATCCCTTTCATAATCTTAAATACTTCTATCAAATCCCCTCTCAACCTTCTACGCTCCAAAGGATAAAGACCTAATCTGTCCAATCTCTCCCTATACTCTAGATGCTTAAACCCAGGTAACATTCTGGTAAACCTTCTCTGCACTCTCTCCACTCTGTTTATATCCTTCCTATAATTAGGCGACCAGAACTGCACACAGAACTCCAAATTAGGCCGCACCAATGTCTTATACAATCTCAACATCACCTCCCAACTCCTATATTCCATGCAATGATTGATAAAGGCCAGCATACTAAAAGCCTTCTTCACCACCCTATTCACGTGAGTTTCTACCTTCAGGGAACGATGTACCGTTACTCTTAAATCTTTCTGCTCTTCTGTATTCCTCAATGCTCTCCCATTTACCACGTATGTCCTATTCTGATTCTTCTTACTAAAATGAAGCACCTCATACTTATCAGCATTAAATTCCATCTGCCATTTTTCAGCCCACTTTTCTAAGCAGCCCAAATCCCTCTGCAATCCTTGAAAACCTTCTTCATTATCCACTATTCCACCTATCTTAGTATCGTCTGCATATCCTCCCATTCTTTGGCTCGATCCTGACTGGTGCTAACAATTTCGCTCATCATCGAGCAGCGTTGTCGCATAGTCTCTACTTCCTCCTCTAGTTGTTTTCTCTTATGTTCAGACTTCACTTGCTGCTGAACTAATTCAACTTCACGCTGAATAGCACAGTGTAAGGCTGTGGCCAGCAGCCAAAAACCGTCCGTCAGCGTCCTCCGTTTTTTTGGAAACTTACTTTCTCGAAGGAGAGTGGCAACCCGCTCTCCCAGAGGCACACTTAAGGGATCTAACCTTTCATCCCAACTGATGGGTGGTCCCAACAAAGACAGGGTATTAGCCAGCATACCAAACCTATCATCTTTGGAAGTCCATCCCAGAATCAAAAACTGCTCAGGGCTCACCTCTTTCTTTTGGCGAAACATCTTGAGACCAACCCTGCTTGCTGCGCCAATTGTCTTGGGTAAACTTGTACCTCGAGTTTAGACATCATACAGCAAGTCAGGTTACAACAGATGTTAATATGTCCACCATTCATATGGAAAAGAACACTTACTCAAATCGCAGAAGCCACTGGAGATTACATGCGCCGCCATCACAAGTCAGGTTCAGTGACTACTCACTGGAGTTAAGGAGAGAGTACACTGCACAGTTAGATTCACGGAGCTTCCCAAACTCAGGCATCGACCACTCCAAGGCCCAGACAAAGCAACCTCCATTCCTCTATAGTTTCCATAAGGCCCAGGGTAAAGTGTCTGAGTCCTTCCATTCCGGAATAACTCCAAAGTTCCCAGTCACCTTCCCGGCTCTGCTGCTCCTCCACCTTCAGTCCTCATCCTTCGATACCAGAAACCCCATCAATGAACCGAAGTCTAAAAAGCCACAACACAAGCGGATCGACCCCTCCATTAGGCTGCATCCGGAGCTCCATCTTCTTCAGCATTTGAGTACTTCATGAATTGGCTCCTGTTCAGTGTTCTCCCCTGCACCATATGACTCACTGCAATCTGATGTCCAACTTCATAGAACAAACAGCAAGTATGGCTCCACATCTATGTTACATTGCAGCAACTGTAACTGGGAATAAAGCCACAGCAGATCTGGTCTGTGCTGCCATTTTAATTGAGAAAGCCATTAAAATAATGTAGGAGAATTAGAGTCGTTCCATTAAAGTAAAAGAGCACTTCTAGCTAATAATGTAGTTGAAATGAATCATCGTAATTTTTTGGAAGGAATACGGTTGATCTCATTGTTTGAACTCTTTCTGTGGATTCTTTTTTGATAAATTATCGTCAGTTATGTTCATGCATTATACATTATGTACTTCAAGCAAAGACAATTGAAAACTTAAATTACATAATATGTGTTTCAGTATTTAATTTTGGTAGCATCAGTGCGGCCTACCGTTCAACCAATGACTCACCATCCGGCCCACTCATGGTAAAAGGTTGCCTGCCCCTGCCTTAAAACATTGTTCCTAGTTTATCTGAAAAAAAAAAATTAAATAAATATCCACCGTAACTCAAAATTATTTGAAAATAAAATGGAAATTTCATCTGCTGCAGACACAAACTGGAAAATTTGATCATCATGTGGAAAATAAGAAAGGTCTCCATGGGCAACAAATAATCACAATATTACTCAGCCTTTTCTATAAATTCCACTCCAAGCTCAGAAATATGATTGTTCCCTAGATGTTTGATTGTCATTCCCTTGATATTACTTTAATGAAAATTTCAACTCATTCTTTTTAAACAAATTATATGGAGGCATAGGGTAATATTTCAGTTAGTGCACTTTCATTTGCTATGTTCCAAATTCCCAGATAGACTCTTGCAATGAGGTACAAATAGAAACGAAGTACTGAATCAAGGGAACTATTTCTATTGAAGTAAAACATGATAGAAAAACTTTTGTTCTGTACTCCATTCCTTGAATGAAATAGTAAACTAAGGCCCCATCCACTCTCACAGGGAAATGCAAAAGATCACAGTATTACTTCAAAGCAAGTTCATTATTCTCAGTGTTCCAATGAATAATAATCAGTCAATCAATTCACATAAATAGCCCAGTTTGACATTATCACTTTGCTGGTTGTGATAACTTATGGGGCATTTTGTTCTCTGCCATGTCTCTGACAGTTGAGTACATTTTGTTTTTTTTTGGCAGTGAAGCACTTTGTGGCATTCTTGAGAGGGAAATGCACTCTTTGAACGATTGCCTTCCTTTTCTCATTAGTGCAATCCAGTTAATTCCTGCTTCACCTGAGCATAGCATGTCCTCTCCATGTAATCATGCCTTAAATTTCATCTATCCTCTCAAAAGCAAAATAGTGCAATTGCAGGAAATCTGGAATAAATAGATCATGTTGAAAGGAATTATTTTTTAAATATCTGTAATCTACAAGATTATAAAAAGTCAAATGGATTCTTTGGGGGGGGGAGGGAATCAGTTTTGTGAAAATATAATTGAAGTGATGTATGCAGAAAATTATCTGGAGACTTGATACAAAGCTTTATTGTCTGCACTGGGTTTCAGTAACCATAGTAACACAAAGTAAGTAATTCAGAACACAGAATAGTACATCAGCAGTCCATTTTGAAAGAAACGACTGAGCAACTAAAATGAACCAAAACATTTGTCATTGAATAATGACATTTCTAGATTCCAAGTCTGTCTTTATTGGAACAAACTGTTAGATCATCCAAGTCAATGTGTTAATTATTTAATTTAGTTTTGTTTTTTTTAAATTTGTTTCAAATGTTGGAGCCCTGGTATTTATATGGAAAATCCCTATTAATCAAGTGCAGGAATTCTAGGCAGTTCATGTTGCTCCTCATTATTCTCACATGCATCTCTCGACTGAGCACACATTCCTCAGAAAAGCAATTCCCAAAGATGTTTAACTGGCAAGGATGGTTGTAACAGAAGTGACCCAAATGTTACCTCCAAATGATAAGCAACACACATGGCTCCCAATCATCTGAAAACTGTTCTTTGGGATCACGGCTTAAAATGAGTATTTAAGCCAATCTTCTTTCCAGAGACCTAAAACAAGTGGCTGATACTTTAGAACAGCAACTTTGATTCCATGTTCATGGAGAACAGGAAGCTGCATGAATTGTGTGCGCAAGCTTACCATGAGGCAGAAACCTTAAAAAGCTCTTGGAACCTTTGAGAGCACCTTTATGCTCCTTGTCATAAAGCCACTGTCTGCATCATCAGGAAGAATTTCACTCTGAATACATTCTTCCTGGTTAACATCAGGGTTCAAAACAACTGGTTCACCAAAGACACATTATTGTCCACTCAATCCATTGGCAAGTTACAACCCAAGTACATCCAGACTAGTACATTCAAGAATTGGTAATGACAACACAAAAGGAGGAACTATGATCTTTAAAGAAAGGTGGTTTATAATTATGAGATTAACTGTGGGTGAGGTTGAAGAGTGAGATGTGCAAACAATTTAAAAGTAATTGTTATTTCTAAGGCAATTGTGAAATAGTTTCACTTCAAGTCAATTAACAAAGATGAAGCAGCATCAGCATCTTATTGCATCCACCATAATGTATATTTTGGCTTACAAGTCGACACCCATTTTTCTGACTAATTTTATGTTATATCTGGCATGCAAGTTGACCCCCATTTTTCAGGCTGTCCGGGCCTCCCAGGAACAACCCTAATATATACATTTTTAAAATAAAAACACCCTAATTACAAGTAACAAATCTGTAAATTAAGTTAGTTTAAAAAAATCTTGGCCTACAAGACAGTAACGGCAATGGTCCACAGAACTGGAGCTCCAACATCATGCTCCAGGTGGGAGCATCAGCCTAACAAGCAGGAGAGGTGACAGCAACCTCAGGGTCCCAAGTAGGAGCAGTTATGGTGGCACCCAGTAGTGCAAAAGTATTAGAGAGCGGCAGTGGGGAGATGCTTCCAGCATCAACTTATATGCCAAATTGACGTCAATCTGTTTATTTTTTGCAGTGAATAAGGTCTCAAAAGTATATTGGGCGTACAAGTCAACCCCCCTTTTTGACAATTTTTTTTAGGGTTTCACAACTATACTTGTACACCAAAATATATGATAATTAGTTTTCTCTCCACAGATGTTGACTGATCCTCAGGGCCCTTAAAATTTGGAAGAATGAGAGATGATCTCATTGAAACAGGTAAAATTTTAGTGACTTCTCAGAATGGATACAGAGATGAAAATTTAAAAAACTCATTATGGAAATGCAAAATGAAAACAGAAAATGATAGAAACACTCAACAGGCCATGCAGTAACTAGGAGAAGAAAAAAAATTCAGGTTAAAAACTCATCTTCAAAACTAGATGCGGGGAATGTTTTTCTGCTAAAAGGGATGTCTTGACCAACTACTCCCATCAGGGGGCACAGTAAAAGCCTTGCATTCTTTTCACTTCACAAAGTATAAATATATTTTATATAGTTAGTAGGAGAGAAGTCCAGAAGAAACCAAAACTTGACTTCTTCACAGGGAATGCACCCAATAAACTTTGAGCAGAGTCCTTGGGGACCATAGCTAAAAAAGGTTGAGAATGGCAGGTCTAGGCCAAAGATCACAGTGTCAAAGTGGTGTGGCATTGGAGGAAATTTTTCTACCAAAAAGAAAGTAGATTGTAGGAAGTTTTGCACAGAACTGGACAAACATTTATAGATTTTGAATTTTACAAGGAAGGAATGGAGGTTTGATGCAGGAAAGTAGTAGAGGTACAAGGGCAACTATGATCTTACTGAATGGCAAGAACTGAATAACTATCTTCTCAGTTGTATGTTATCATTGATCTCAATGAATGATAAAATGGATAAAGGCTAGTTTCCAAATACATTTCTGTTGCATAATCAGAATGTGTGCTAAGCACTGAAAGTATGATAACAAATTTGTGTGAGTGAGGTAATTTTGAGCCAGCCTGAAGAAAACAGAGGTCCTCCATCAGCCAGCTCCCCACCATGACTACCAGCCCCCCCCCCCACATCTCCATCGGGCACACAAAACTCAAAACGGTCAACCAGTTTACCCATCTCGGCTGCACCATTTCATCAGATGCTAGGATCGACAACGAGATAGACAACAGACTCGCCAAGGCAAATAGTGCCTTTGGAAGACTACACAAGAGTCTGGAAAAACAACCAACTGAAAAACCTCACAAAGATTAGCGTATACAGAGGCATTGTCACACCCACACTCCTGTTCGGCTCCGAATCATGGGTCCTCTACCGGCATCACCTACGGCTCCTAGAATGCTTCCACCAGCGTTGTCTCCACTCCATCCTCAACATTCATTGGAGCGACTTCATCTCCAACATCGAAGTACTCGAGATGGCAGAGGCCGACAGCATCGAATCCACGCTGCTGAAGATCAAACTGAAGACTGCCATACTGCAATCCACTGAAGAGGTACTGGGCTTCTCCTCCAGGAAAAACAAGGACTGGTTCGACGAAAACAACCAGGAAATCCAGGAGCTGCTGGCAAAGAAGCGAGCTGCCCACCAGGCTCACTTTGCAAAGCCGTCCTGGCCAGAGAAGAAACGAGCCTTCCGTCACGCATGCAGCCATCTTCAGTGCAAACTCCAGGAGATCCAAAATGAGTGGTGGACTAGCCTCACCAAACGAATATTTAATACACTTCAATAATGAAAGGTATTGATGCATTCTCCAACCATTTGTTTGCTAGAGCTGTAATTTTATATTATATTTTCACCCATCACAATGATTCTAATTTACATTTCTTAGGAACACAAAATATATATATTTTTAAAATCACGAAGTTCAGATGAATGAACAAATTTATGGGCAATATTTATTCAACTTGTTTGCATTGTTCAAGCAAATACAAAGTCAATTCAAATTCTGTTTCATTGTCAAACCACGGGACATCTTGTCCGACTAGTGAGATGGCTCTATCTGTCCCGCAATTGTCTATTATCTGTCTCAACTGGCTATTTTCCATTCTAGTTAACCTAAAGTCGTCCTGCCAAAAGAGTCTGAAGACCCAATGGCATCATCAGGGGAAGTATATGAAAATCTGTAGAAGGGCTGTAGGGGTTACAATTAAAGACCCAAGGAGGAACTCCATTTTCTTTACTGTCTTGTCACTTCCTAATCCTCAAAATAAAACATTTCTTATGTCAAGTCTTCAGAAGCGAGTTTGATAGCAAATCTTTCCCTCCCTGTGACAGAGGTTGTGACATTGAAGATCATTTCTCTTATTCTAACACCACACGTTCAAGTGGAATAAGTTCAAGTTCAGTAGAAGTTGAAGGGCCATGATAATAACTTGGAACAGCAGTTATAATTTTTTCAGTTGCTGGAATTTAGACTAAAAACACAATGAAGCACAATTTATGGAGGCAACTTACAAATGACTTGAAAAGTTAAATTTGCCAGATTTTTCTGTAGTATATTAGGATTTTGTATATTCTGTAATAACTATAAAAACAGGTTTTCTTTCAATCCCCGAGGATATAGTCATCCATCTTATTGTCTGCAGTAAAAGCCAATGAAATGGCCTGAAATTACAAGTTGTAACTTGGACTGTTACTGTTGATTACAAATTTCTGCAAATATCTATTACAGAGTGAGGGCCAGCCCTGGCATAGGGACAAGCAGTAGTTGTTGGGTTAATGGTTGTACTGTGAGTGATAATGAAGACAAAAAGAAAAATAATTGTAAGATGCTGGGCATTGCCAGAAGCTCAAGTTGTGCTGATGGTAAGAGAAAATCTGATGGATTGTTTTCTGTCAGGGTGAATGTAGGAGAACCAGAGGATGTAGTATACCCAAATTTTCAATGGATAGGTAGAAGTTTGCTGATACAAATCTAGAAAGGATACTGAGTGAGGAGCATGCAAAATTTCAGCAAAAGGATATACCAGTGGCAAGAATGTGGGGAAAATGTGACATTATAGACTTCGATAAAAACAGAAAATGATGTATCCTTTAAACAAAGTAACAAGTTGGTGTGCAGAAATGTATTGTATGGGGAGATGTGAAAAGTAAACATGCAGGTCAAGCCAACAATTTGAAAGGTAAACACGTTGGCCTCCACTGAAAAGGAATTGAAGGAAAAAAAGCAAGTTAGCAAGAGATCCTGTTTGGAATATTGTTTGCAGATTTGGTCTCTTCACCAAAATGACAAGTACACTGAGGTGTTGAAGATTAAGATTCTGAACCATTGAGCATTACAGCAAAGAAACAGGCCCCTTTGGCCTTTCTAGTCTGTTCCAAACAACTATTCTCCTTAGGCCCACTGATCTGCATCCAGTCCACAGTCCTCCATACCCATCCCATCCCGGTATCTGTTCAAGTTCCTCTTAAAAAGAGAAACTTGAGCCCACATTCACCACTTCAGCTGGCAGTTTGTTCCGCACTCCCACCACTCTCTATGTGATTTTCCCCAAAACCTTTCCCCTTTCACTCTTAACCCATGTCCTCTGGTTTGTATCTCACTGACTCTCAGTGAGAAAAGCCCATCTCCATTTACTCTGGCTATCCCCCTCAATTTTAAATGCTAATTTCAAATCTCCCCTTGTTGTTCTACACTCCAGGGAATAAAGACCAAACCTGTTTAATCTTTCCTTGACTTACTGAAGTCCAGGCATCATACTAGTAAATCTTCTCTGCATTCTTTCTATTTATTGATCTCACCTGTAGTTAGTTGACCAAAATTGCACAATATTCCAAATTTGGCCTCAATATCTTATTCAACTTTACCATAACATCCCAACTCCTATACACAATATTTTGATTTATGAAGGCCAATTTGCCAAAAGCTCTCTTTACAACTCTATCCATCTGCATTCCCAGATAACTGTTTAACTGCACTCCTCAGTGCCCTACCATTTACTGTGTAGGACCTTGCTTGGTTTGTCCTTCCAAAATGCAACACCTCACATATCTGCACTGAGCTCCATCTGCCATTTTTCAGCTGGTCCAGATTCTTCTGTAAGCTTTGAAAACCTTTACTATCCACAACACCTACAATCTTAGTGTCATTTGTAAATTTGCTGATCTAATTTGCCCTTCAGATCATTAATATAGATGACAAAAAATAGTCCTAGCACAGATCCCGGAGGCACACCATGAGTCACAGGCTTCCAGTCTGAGAAGCAATCATTCACCACTATTCCCTGGCTTCTCCTGTCCAGCCATGGTCTAATCCAGTTTACTACTTCACCACAAGTTCCCAGCATCTGAACCTTCCTGACTAACCCCCCATCCCCCCCCACCCCATGTGGGACCTTGTCAAAGGCCTTACTAAAGTCCATGTAGACAACATCCAGTCTTTCCTTCAACTTTCCTGGTAACCTCAAAAAACCAAGATTGGTTAAACACAACCTACCATGCACAAAGCCATGTTGACTATCCCTAAACAGTTCCTGGCTATCCACATAATTGTATGCAATATCTTAGAACATCTTCCTATAATTTACCTACTACTGATGTCAGGCTCACTGGCCTATAATTTTCAGGGTAACTTTTGGAGCATTTTTAAAAACAGAACAATGTGAGCTACCCTCCAATCCTCCAGCACCTCGCCCATGGCTAAGGGTATTTTAAATGTTTCTACCAGAGCCCCTGAAATTTCTTTACAGGCCTCCCTCAAGGTCCAAGGGAATATCTTGTCAGGCCCTGGGAATCTATCCACTCATTTGCTTTAAGACAGCAAGAACTTCTACTTCTTATCTGTATAGGTTCCATGACCACAGAGCCCACCTCACTGACAAAAGGCAAAGGAGGGAAAACCCAACACCCAACCCCAACCAACCAATTTTCCCCTGCAGCCGCTGCAGTCTGCCTGTCTCGCATCGGACTTGTCAGCCACAAACGAGCCTGCAGCTGACGTGGACTTTCACCCCCTCCATAAATCTTCGTCCGCGAAGCCAAGCCAAAGAAAAAAAAACTTATTAACCTCATTCCCTTCTAATTCTTTGTGCATGTAATGTGTGTGTAAATTCAGAAACATTCTTTGATTCACAGTCCAATCTCACTTCTCATTCCTCCAAGTTCACTAGTTGCAGGCAATTCTTATATTGTACACAGAATGTAACATTTATGAAGTTCACCATGCTTTGGTGCTTGAAAAGTAAATGGTTACCACTCAGGAAGGTTCTTGTCAGTTTTCAGAGAGATATTTGTTGTTCCAGGACACCCACAACTGATTTACTTCCATCAGCCGCTTCAGAGTCTTGCTGAAGAAACCTGCCCCTTAGGGTTCTCCAGATGATAACCTCTCTTTCAGGTCACCACAGAGTTCCTTTTTGTTTCTTTTATTCCAAGTGAAACAAGCATGAGCAGAGCTCCAGTATTTTAAATAAATTCTGTTTGTATGTTACCTACACTAAAAAAAAACCTGCCCAATTTATCTCCCAAAAAGATACAATACAAACAATATAATCTGTCACAAACCTCATGTCTTCATTTAGCCTTCCTGGTTTCTTTCAGGAGGATTTTCTTTCATTATTTATACTCTTAATTTGCTCCATGTAACTTATACCTGCTAAAAACCTCTTCTTCTGAACCAAATCCCCAATATCCCTCACAAACAAGGTTCCCTATCTTGCTAATCTTGCTTTTAATCATGACAGGTGCATACAAACTCTGTACTCAAAATTTCACCTTTGAAGGTCCTCCACTTACCTCACACATTCTTACCCAAAAACAACACATCACTTTCCACACATTCTAAATCCTTTCTCATTTCCTCCAAATTGGCCTTTCTCCAATTTAAAATCTCAACCCAAGGCCCAGACCTTCTCCATAATTAACTTGAAACCATGGCATTATGATCACTGGACCCAAAATGTTCCCCTACACTCTCCCTAGTTGGGACCTCTACATATTGATTTAGAAAACTTTCCTGAACACATTTGACAAATTCCACACCATTCAGCCCTTTTACAGTATGGGAGTTCCAGTCAATATGTTGAAAATTAAAATCTCCTACTATCACAACCTTATGTTTACTGCAGCTGTCTGCCATCTCTCTAAGTTTACTCCTCCAATTCTCTCTGACTATTAGGCAGTCTATAAGACAAGCCCATTCCTCAGCTCCACCCATATAGCCTCAGTAGATGAGCCCTCTGGTCTGTCCTGCCAGAGCATAGCTGTGATATTTTCCCTGACGATCAATGCCACTCCTCACACTTTCATGCCTCCCATTCTATTGTGTCTAAAGTAACAGAAGTCCAGAACATTTGGTTCTGCCAGTCCTGCCCCTCCTGCAACCAAGTTTCACTATTGAACACAATGTCATAATTCCACATGCTAATCCATGCTCCAACCTTGTCTGCCTTTCCAACAATTACTTTCATTGAAATAGATGCCCCTGAGAACTTTTTTTTTAATATAAACACATACAGCCCATTGACTTCTAACAGTGCAGGCCAATTTTTTTTTTATATAAAAATAATTTTTTTCCCTCCTCTACTCCTCTATCTGCTTTGACACTCTGGTTCCTACCCCACTGCAAATCTAGGTTAAACCCACCAGAGCAACACTAGCAAACTCTCCTGCAAGGATATTAGTCCCCCTCCAGTTCAGATGCAAATGGTCCCATCGGTACAGGTCCCACCTTCTCTTGAAGGGAGCCAAATGATCCAGAAACCTGAAGCCCTCCCTCCTGAACCACATCTTTAGCCTCATGCATTGTCTTACTATTTCTAACCTCACTAGCATAAGGCATACGACGCAATACAGAGAACACAACCCTGGATGTCTTGTCCTTCAACCTCAGGCTTGCAGGACTTCCTCACCCTTCCTACTCATGTCATTGGTCCTTATAGAACCATATAACCACTTAAAGCACAGAACAGGCCAGTTCGGCCCTACTAGTCCATACTGTAACAAATTCCCACCCTCCTACTCCCACTGACCAGCACCCAGTCCATACCCCTCCAGTCCTCTCCTCTCCATGTAACTATCCAGTCAATCCTTAAATGTAACCAATGATCCCACCTCAACTACATCTGCTGGAAGCTCATTCCACATCCCTACCACCCTTTGTGTAAAGAAATTTCCCCTCATGTTCCCCCTTGCAATTTTCCCCCTTCAATCTAAAGAAATTTCCCCTCATGTTCCCCCTTGCAATTTTCCCCCTTCAATCTTAAACCATGCCCTCTAGTTTGAATCTCCCCCACTCTTAATTGAAAAAGCCTATCCACATTTACTCTGTCCGTCCCTTTTGAAATCTTAGACACCTCTATCAAGTCCCCCCTCAATCTTCTAACCTCCAGAGAAAAAAAGCCCTTGTCTGCACAACCTTTCCCTGTAACTCAAACCTTGAAATCTTGTTAACATTCTCGTGAACCTTTTCTGTACTCTCTCTATTTTGTTTACATCTTTCCTATAATTTGGTGACCAAAGCTGTACACAGTACAGTTGAACTATAACATCTAGCTTCTCACATTGCCTTCTGAGAAGGCCATGAACTGGATCAAAGATATCTAGACCCTGGCACCAGAGAGGCAACATATCATCCAGAATACTCAATCTCTTCCACAGAAACTCTTATCTAGCCCCCTAACTATGGAATCCCCTATTACTACAGCTCACCTCCCTTCCCTTTTTAACCACAGGACCAGATTCCATGTCAGATACCTGATCACTGCGGCATATCCCTGGTAGGTCATCCTTCCCAACAGTATCCATAATGGTATATATTATTGAAGGGAATAGCCACAGACATGTCTAGTCTCTTTCCCTCCCTGACCATCACCCATCTACCCTCTTCCTGCCTCATAGGCATAATAGTGTCTCTGTCTCTCCTGTCTGTCACCACCACTACCACCCAAATGACCCAGAGATCACCCAACCAGCTCCAATTCCTTAACTCAGTTTTTCAGGAGTTACAGCTGAATACACCTCATAGATGAAGTCATCAAGGATATTGCTAGCTTCTCTGACAACCCACATTCTGCAAGAGAAGTATTCCCCTGTCTTGGCTGCCATTCCCACTGTTAATAACTAGAGGAAAAAATATGCAGTCTAAAACCTGTACCTACCTGTTGAATCCTTTTTGTTCTTTGAACAAGGAGGCCCTGACTTACTTCATCTCCTGTACTACTTCAGCCTCTTCTCACCAAAACCTTACCACTCTGCCTCACACAACGACCACTCTGCTACACAGTCGCTCTCTTTTATAGTTATGTTTAGGATACCTGATCTCCTTTACTCTCTGCAATTGGAAAGGAGTTTTTTTCCCCAACCCTTTTGTCTTGAACTCAATTATTGGCCAATCAACTGATCCTCTTTCAACTGTTAAACTCAATTGCCCAATCAAATGCTAGTTGTTGAGTCTCTCCTTTTTCAACCTTGTTGTATTGAACTTGATTGCCCAATTACTTGCTCCTCTGTCTGAAAGGGACTGATTAGGTAAACTCAGAAGCTATTTCTTCCATTGTACAACCATGGGGCATAATATCAGAATATGGGGCTGACCCTTTTGGACTGAGATGATGAGAAGCTTCTTTGTGCAAAGGCTTGTAAATTTTTGGAGTTCTCTTAATGTGCTGTTGATGTTCAATTAGTAAATATATTCAAGAATTTTGAAACCATGGGAACCCGGCAATACAAGTATTAGGCAAGAAAGCATAGGATCAGCCATAATGTTGAATGGTAGTGCAAACCAAGAGACTGTGGTGGCTCACCACAAGGCAGGCGAACCGGCCCCACTTGTAAGCCACATGGCGGGGCAGCCGGCCAAAATGGCGCCGTCGGGGTGTTTCCTTACCTTCTAGCTCGGGGCTCAGAAACCCACGCTTGGGGACCACATGATACCTGGGTGACGTCAGCGCCCTCCAGTGCGGTTCTCAGCCAGGTCCGGGCTGGGAGTAAAAGTCCAGCCCAGCAGCCTGCAATAAACTAGTCTGCTCACTGAGCTCAACCATCTGGTTGCGTGTGTTATTGCAGGAGCAGTGTAGCCGCCACTACAATTGGTGACCCCAACTGGTTCAAACGTCTTTGAACCCATCATGAGCGAGCCTGGGATCAATGCTATAGCCGTGAAACTGCCTGAATTTTGGGTTCATGAGCCAGGGACCTGGTTCGGCCACGCGGAGGCCCAGTTTCACCTCCGCCAGATTTCATCCCACATGACCAAATTCTACCATGTAGTCGCTGCCCTGGACCAGGCCACTGCCAGATGTGTGCTACATCTTGTTCAGCACCCACCCGCTGAGGACAAATATGAGACCATCAAGCGAGTGCTTACCGGGTCCCTCAGACTATCCAGACACCAGCATGCCACTCAGGTGCTTCACCTCGACCCCCTGGGGGACAGGTCCCTGGTAGAATTGATGGATGAGATGCTCGCACTCATGGGTGAGCACACCAACTGTCCACTTTTTGAGCACATCTTCCTTGAACATATGCCTGGGGACATCTGCCCGCTGCTGGTTCAGGTGAGCTTCACTGACCTGAGGAAGGTCGCCCAGAAGGCCTAAGAGCTATGGCTCGCATGATTCCCGGAAGGCTCAGTGATCCAGCAGGTCACAAGGCATGGGCTATGGGCACAACCACACTAAGCCCACCCCTAGCACTAAGGTAGAGCACCCGGCCCCTTCAGGGGTCCCCAAGAACATAACCAAGGCCACAGCATCTGCTTCAGGCCTCTGCTTCTACGACCAGCGCTGGAGAGCCAAGGCTCAGAAGTGTTGTCAGCCCTGCTCATTCCAGGGAAATGGCCAAGGCTGGCCGCTGTTAATGGCTACGGCGGCTGGCCAAGGACACGGCCTTCTCTACCTGCGGGACTCAGTCAGCGACCGACGGTTCCTCATTGACACTGGAGCCCAGATCAGCATCATACCGGCCATGGCCATCGAATCCAGTAACCGACCTTGTGGACCTCCCCTCCATGCAGCCAACGCAACGGCAATCCGGACGTATGGGAACAAGTCCACTTCCAGATCGGCCAACAGAATTTCGCGTGGAGGTTCACCATCTCGTCCCTCCCGACTGCCATCCTGGGTACAGACTTCTTCCTCACATATGGGTTTCTGGTGTACATTCGAGGTAGGTGCCTGGTGGATGCTTGTACCTTCTAGGCTGTTCGCCTCGATGCCTCTCGCTCAGAGCAACCACAGATGGCCACGATCAGCACGCCCAGAGATGAGTTCCAGCAGATCCTGGAAGAGTTCCCGACACTCCTCAAGCCACAGTTCTCCGTTGCTTCGCTGCGCCACGAGGTGTTCCACCACATCCCCACCCAGGGCCCGCCAGTTCACGCCAAGGCACGCCAGCTCCCGCCTGAAAAGCTCCAGGTAGCAAAGGAGAATTTTTCGCACCTGTTGGAGCTGAGGATCATTCGGTGGTCTGACGGCCCATGGGCCTCGCTGCTTCACCTGGTCCCGAAAGCCTCTGGCAGCTGGTGTCCCTGCGGAGACTATCGACGGCTCAATGAGGCAACCTTTCCTGACTGTTACCTCACATCCAGGACTTTACGGCCAACCTGCATGGCGTGAGGGTCTTCCCCAAGGTTGACCTGGTGCGCAGATATCACCAGATCCCGGTGTTCCCTGAGGACATACCCAAGATGGCCATCATCACCCCCTTTGGCCTGTTCGAATTCCTGTGCATGCCATTCGGGCTCAAGAACGCAGTTCAGACCTTCCAGCACCTCATAGACTCTGTGGGCAGGGACTTGGATTTCGTCTTTATTTATTTGGATGACTTCCTTGTCACCAGCAAGGACTGGGCACCACATAAGGCCCACCTACGTGCCCTTTTCTCTTAGCTTGTCGACTTCGGCCTTACTATCAACCAGGCCAAGTGCCAGTTTAGGAAAGAGTCTATGCAGTCCCTGGGCCATAACATCACGGCTGAAGGAGCCACGCCCATTGCTGTGAAGGTTGCTGGCATCAGGGAGTTCCTACGCCCGAACAGCCTCAAGGGGCTGCAGGAGTTCGCGGGTATGGTCAACTTTTGCAACTGCTTAATCCCGGGAGCTGCGTGTATCATGGAGCCGCTGTTCGCCCTCATCGCACCCAAGCACAAGATGCTCGCTTGGAACCCAAAAGCCTGCACCTCATTTGAGGCCACCAAGGATGATCTGGCGAAAGCCACCATGCTCGCCCACCCGCTCACCGACCTGCATATGGCACGCTCTGTCAATGCCTCTGCTACAGCCATTGGTGCCATCCTGGAGCAGCAGGTGAATGGGCATTGGAAGCCACTGGCATTCTTCAGCCGCCTACTCCGCCTGCCGGAACGCAAGTATAGTGCCTTCGACCATGAGTTACTGGGCATGTACCTGACGGTGCGGCATTTCCACTATTTTTTGGAGGGGAGGACTTTTACCATCTTCACCGACCACTGGCTGCGGAACCACTGGATCCTTTGCCATCGCAAAAACACCTTTTCTGATGCCTCCACTGACTCCTGCTCCCGAGCCCTGTTGCATGGTTGGGTCACCCGGTTCGGCATCCCGGCTCACCTCACCAGCAATCAAGGTGCCCAGTTCACATCTGTGCTCTGGGCACAGCTCTCCAACAGGTTGGGGATATAGCCTACCACCCGCAGGTCAACGGACTGGTTGAACGTCTGGACCGCCACCAAATTTGATTTTTGAAGAGCAGGCCTTTTGTCAGAAAATATTAAACATAGTTACCTTATAAAGTGCTTAGGTGCAAAATGGAAGATGGATATCAGAAATGATACTGGCCCAACAAAATATGATCAATGTGAGAATTTTAAAGAAATCTGCCCAAGCCACGTAGATTGTGTGACTAGTTCAACAAAAAAGTCAAAGAACGATGTGGGTTGGAATGAAAGGATGAAGGATTGGTGACACAGAAAAGGTGTTTTTGCGATGGCAAAGGATCCCTGGTTGGTCAGCCAGCAGCATCACCTCTCCTTTGTGTCGGAGTTTAGCACCGACATTCGGCACAAGGTGGGGAAGGACAATGTGGTTGCCGATGCACTCTCGCGACTGGCCATCTGCGCACTGACGCCCGGCCTCCAAGCAGCTAGCCCGGGACCAGGAAGCTGATGAGGAGATGAGGGCCTTCAAGACCGCCATCACCGGCCTGTGGTTCCGAGACCTTCCGACTCTGAGTGGCGAAGGCACCATCCTGTGTGATGTCTCCTTGGGCACCCCGCAGCCAGTGGTTCCGCAGCAGTGGCACAGGCAGGTCTTCCATCACATCCACTACCTTTCACATCTGTCCATCAGGACCATGGTCCGAATGGTGGCAGAACGGTTCATATGGCATGGGCTGCGGAAGCAGATCGCAGGCTGGGCCAGAACATGCACCCATTGCCAGACATCCAAGGTGCACAGGCACACCAGGGCACCCGTACATGAGTTTGAGCATGTCTGGGAATGGTTCAGATACATTCACGTGGACATCGTCGGACCCTTACCCATTTCCCGGGGCAACCGTTACCTGTTTACAGTGGTGGACCGCACCACTCGCTGGCCCAAGGCAATCCCGATGCCAGATGCCTCCACTGACTCCTGCTCCCGAGCCCTGTTGCATGGTTGGGTCACCCGGTTCGGCATCCCGGCTCACCTCACCAGCAATCAAGGTGCCCAGTTCACATCTGTGCTCTGGGCACAGCTCTCCAACAGGTTGGGGATATAGCCTACCACCCGCAGGTCAACGGACTGGTTGAACGTCTGGACCGCCACCTTAAGTTGGCACTCATGGCCCGCCTCCGGTCCTGACTGGACAAACGAACTTCCTCGGGTTCTCCACTCCCAAGGAAGATCTGCAGGCGTCATCAGCTGAGCTGGTCTACAGTGCGCCGCTAGCACTACCTGGTGAGTTCGTCAATGCACCTCACAAACCCCAGCGGTCGCCGCATGAACTACTTTCTCATGTCAGGGCACGCTTGGACTCCTTCGAACCCCCACCACTGCCCAGGCAAGGCACCCACCCGACTCAAGTTCCTGGCAAGCTGCTTTCCGCGGAGTTCGTTTTCGTTCGGCCCCGCGGCACCATTGCAGTGACCATACGAGGGGCCATACAGGGTTATACAGCATTCCAGCTCAATGTTCACGCTGGACTTGGGTGGCAGACATAAGCTGTTTACCATGGACAGGCTGAAGCCAGCGCACCTTGATCTCACTGAGCCCGTCGTCATTGCCCAGCCCAAGAAGTGAGGCCACCTGGCAAAAAAGGACATTGGTTCTGGGGGGGGGGGGGGGGTGCTGTGTGGCAGCTCACCACAAGGCAGGCAAACCAGCCCCGCTTGTAAGCCACGCGGCGGGGCAGCTGGCCAAAATGGGTTTCCCTTCCTTCCAGCTTAGGGCTCAGAAACCCGCGCTTGGGGACCACATAATGCCCAGGTGATGTCAGCGCCCACCAGCGCGGTTCTCAGCCAGGTCCGGGCTGGGAGTATAAGTGCAGTCCAGCAGCCTGCAATAAACTAGTCTGCTCACTGAACTCAACACATCTGGTTGTGTGTGTTATTGCAGGAGCAGTGTTGCCTCTGCTACACCACTTTTATTATTTATTATTTCTTACCATGATAGTGGGCTGTTAGAGGTGTAGTGGATAGTGTGCTGACTGGCTGCATCACTGTTTGGTGTGGGAACATCAATACCCCTGAGTGTAAAGCCTTCTAAAATGTAGTGGACACAGCTCAGAACATCACAGGCAAAACCCTCCCCACTATTGAGTACCTCTACAGAGAACAGTGCAGTCAATGGGCAGCAGCAATCATCATAGACCCACACTATATAGCATACACTCTGTTCTCATTGCTACCATCAGGAAAGAGGTATAGGTGCCACAAAACTCGCACCACCAGGTTCAGGAACAGCTGCTACCCCTCCACCATCAGACTCCAACAACAAACTCAATTCGAGACTCAATTAAGGCCCCTTACTTGTGCACTTCATTGATTAATTTTCTTTGTTCTCTGTATGCAGTTTTTTAAAAAACTTGTTATGTTTACAGTTCTTTTATTTGTTTCCATGCTTATGCTGTGTAAAGTTTAATTTTTGCACTACCAATTATGGGTAATTCTGCCACACCTGCAGGAAAAAAGAATCAGTATTGTACTCTGACGTTAAATCTGACATCTGAAATCTTACATTCTCATAGATGATGGAATAACATCAATAAATCATCAAAATGTAACAGGCAGAAAATTACAAGTAAACTAACCAAAGTTTTATATGCTGACCATATTCCCAACTAGTTAGATAATGTTGTCCCTTCATTATGGTCTCCTTACTGTGATGCCATGCCTGTGAGAATATTAATGTAAGATTATTGTGGCTTGTATCAACAGCATTACTCAAGTGTTTTACTTTGTTTTCCAAAATAAGTTAAGCATAAGATATATAGGGTCAGATGCAACATGCAAGTCAATATAGGGGTGTGTATGCAACATGTAAAATTGTTTTTCATGACTACATCATCAAGATGGTATATATTCATGATATAAACAAGAGCATTGCAAATGAAAAGGATAATCTGAGACAAAATAAGACTCATAATATAACCTAAATAAAATCATAGTTCTTCCTTTGAATAAATCACAAGGGGAACTCCCCAATGAAGGGTTTAGAGAAATGTTATTTGTTACAATCATAATAAGGAACTGAAATTCAAGTCCTAGAATTAATAGATTGTAGTTCAATTCTCAAGGTTCCAAGGCAATTTCTTGGAATAATTTGAGATGTGCCATGCAGCCTATCCTGTATTTCAGCTGTTACAGGCATGCTCACAATTCATATCTGTATGACTGCCTGACTGAACTGCAAATTACCATGGAGTGGTTGTTTACAGGCATTTGCAGAGAAGCTGAGTTTAGCAAAGGTGCCAAGTTAATAGTTTATTTCTCTCTGGTAAAACAAAGTGAAGGAGAGCTTGAGATCCAAATTCTATCACTCTATGGTGTCTCAATTAACTTACAGAGAAATCAGGAAAATAGTTTATCAGGACATAACAACAAGCAGAAATCCCACCCAATAATATCAAGGGAAATTCAGTGTGGCAGTCCCTCTGGTAAAACTGTATCTCATGCTCTAACGGAAATTGTGAAGGTGAAACAAAAAATGGTGTAAGACTCACAGGTCAATTACCATATGGAGAAGACAGAAGAGTCATTTGATTTTTGAAGAGCAGGCCTTTTGTCAGAAAATATTAAACATAGTTACCTTATAAAGTGCTTAGGTGCAAAATGGAAGATGGATATCAGAAATGATACTGGCCCAACAAAATATGATCAATGTGAGAATTTTAAAGAAATCTGCCCAAGCCACGTAGATTGTGTGACTAGTTCAACAAAAAAGTCAAAGAACGATGTGGGTTGGAATGAAAGGATGAAGGATTGGTGACACAGAAAAGGTGTTTTTGACCCAAAAGAAGAAAGATAAACAACTTGTGAAAGCAAATCAAGTACAGGCAATATGTTTCCCTTTCCATGGTTCCTATTTTATTCTTTCAATGGTGACAATTTTAAAGTATTCATTATTGTTGCATGTTAATTTTTGAAATAATGCAATAAACACAAATAAGTGCATTTAGGTTAGCAAGAAATCTCAGACCAAATGGGAATAATTAATTCAAAACCTATTGCAAAATCCTTGCGAGCACATGACTGACCCATTGAAAACGTAGGTTCAATGCTCAAGGAAAATCCAATTTAAAAATTACCAAAATGTTAAAATGAGTTAATGATGTAGTAAACTGACATCTTTTGAGAGGGACAGTGCGTGAAATGTATTGAACAAAAGCACATTCAAACAGTTAGGAAAAAAATGTCATTTTTTTCTTTCTTTTTTTAAAGATTTTAAAACATTAGTTAAAATAAGTTTAAATTAATAAGAGCTGGTTGAAACAAATAAAAAAATCTATACATCACAGAATGAGATGAGTGAAATTCAAATTCAGCAAAATTGTAAAAGAGTCTAAAAATGATTGGCTGACCAGTAAATGCCAAAAGGAGTTTCCTTTTCTATCTCAATGAATGCTCTGTGATTCCAGTTCCGTTCATGTCCTTTTGAATTGAAGACACAGAGTATTCCCGCACCTGCTCACAAGATTTGGGTAAGCAGACTTTGCCAAACAGCTGTCATGAGGCTGGATTTCATGTCAATGACTGCACAATTGAACAAGCTGAAAACTGAAAGAAGAAAGGATCTCCATTTCCTATCTGATTCTTGAAAGCAGAAAGGAAATGTAATGTAGTAACAAAGTTCTTTTTGTTATGAGATACTGATTCTTAATAAAACCAGAATTCTTTCTGAGCATTGACTCCTGTCTCCATGAAATTTACATTTGTCTCTTTTGCCATTTTCGCTCACAGTTCTTGTCTTCAAGAAGGTGTACTCAAGATTTGCTACAGCAGCCAAATCTCTCCCCTTAGCAGATACTTCTCAATCTGATCCATGCCAAATGGGTTCCAACCAAACCTCCAGCCTTCACAATTCAAACTCACCAATGATCTCAAGTATCTTGGGATACTGTTCCCATCGAATCCTGAGATCCAGCACAATACCATGTGCCAGGACTTGTATGCTCTTGATCTTTCCTTGGAACAACAATGACTTACTTGATCACAAATCTGTCCTGGTTCACAATTCCATTTTATTGGCCACCATGTTCAATGCAACAACAGATAATGTTGTTTTCTTTATATTAAGGATCTCAAACTTGAAAAATACTTCCAGTATTCCTCTGAATTCTTTTCCATCTTTCCTCCCTGTGTTTTCAACATCCCTTCTGATCTTCCTCTCTCCAAATCTAAACAATCAGACCTTGGCAGAAGCCTTAACTTCTTCCACCTGCATCTCCATCATCTTAAAGAATTCTAAACATGTATGACATTGGCTTCTTCTTCAGCTGTACCTGCTTATTTGCCGTTTCCTGGTCAGGAAATGAAGTCCAAGATCACTACTTCCATCTCCCTTATTCCTGATCTACACGGGCCTTCCTCCAGGCTTCTTACCACTTTTATTTTTTCCATTCCCCCTTCATTCCAATATATCATCTTCTGAACTCAGTGGGCTTTTTCCCTTATGGTTTTAAAAATATTCTGGGATGAAGAACCTTTAGAATGTTTTCAACATTTTGTTGCTGAAATCCATGTGTCATGGAGAGATGAAGGCAAGGAATCACAGAATGCAATTGGCAGTTTGATGCAAGTTATATTGTACAGTTTTCCATTAATGAGGGTAATACCAGACAATGCAGATACCAGGAAATGCACAGTATTTCATAATGAGCTTTCTTGGGAATATGGAGACAAAATATGATGGAACAAGTCATGATGGCAACAGTAATGTAACGATGTTATGAACCACTACTTTACCTTTAGGTGACATCTATCAACAGCTTATGATCCTGGATCCTTCTTTTCTGCACAGTGTATTCTTGGAATATGATGCCTCCTGCCAAATGTTTGAAACTATAACCTTGCTTGCCCTAAGCAAATTTCCAGACATGAATGAGCACTTGTGAGCTACACATGGAGCAGCAACAATTCTCCTGATCAAAACTGTTTGCTAAGACCCTCCATACAAAATGTGTATTCAGTTGTAACATTATTTTAGTTTGCTATCCCAGATGGCTTCTTATTCATGATGTCAGTGGAGACACAAAAATAACCAAATGCTTGGCCATACCTAATTTTAGAGATTGGCACCTGGAAACCCAACAGGGTTTCTGTTCATCTGAGGTTTGTAGTTTCTAACAGCTCACCCCACAATGAATCAGGAGTGGTTGTGATGAGGTTGGCCAGGGAAGTGAAACAGGGGTGGGGGGGGCAACTCAAGGGTGGAGGAGGTGCTGAAGGTGGTGAAAGAGTTAAAATTACAATTTTGCCAGTAATTAAAGTATTTAATTGGCTTCCTGGAAGAGTTAATGTAGATGCTAGGGTAATTTGTGGGCTTAATACTGTATCTAATTTATTTATTTCTAATGTATTGCTCAAAATCCAAATCACATTTATTATACATGCCCAGAGACTTATAGCACTCGGTAAATACCTGATCTACTACATAATAGTGAGAACTATTTTAAAAGTCGCGCATGGTTACAGTTGTCATGGTGAACTGAACATTCTGGAACACTGGCATTTTTGAAACGTTCTGATAGTCGCTGTGTGACACAGAGTATAATTTGCTTCAGACACAATTAAGAAATTGCTGCGTGGGAGTACCTAAGGCAATGGAGGAAAATAGTTTGCTGAAAGATAAAATGCTACTTTACAAAAAATGTAGGAGAAAAAGAAAAGTTATAATTTTCGAAGCACAAAGGCCTAGAAATTGAATTCTTTCGATAGCTTTCAGTCAGTAAAAAAAAATCAAGCACAAAGGAAAATTGTAGTCTCACAGTTGCAATTCCTTTCGGGTTCTCTGTGCATCTGACTTTAATCCATGGAGTAACCTGAACATAGAGAATGACATTCGATAATGTACAAGACATACCTAGGCACCCAGGAGGTCTGTTGGAATCTTTAGCTAAACTCAAGGTGCTGGAGGAACTCAGAAGGTCAAAGTGGGAGAAAAAGAATTATTTTGAGGTGAAAGAATGCAAGAAGCATTCGGAACAAGGTAGATGAATTAGCTGTGGAAATTGAGATAAACAAATATGATTTGATTGGGATTACAGAAACATGGCTGCAGGGTGGGCAAGCCTGGGAACTTAACATCCTGGGGTATACGATATTTAGGAGGGATCGGCAAGAAAGAAAAGGGGGTGGGGTAGTATTGATGGTGAGAGAAGGGACCGACACGATTGACAGAAAGGATATCAACTCAGAAGATGCGGAATCTATATGGGTAAACTGAGGAATAGCAAGGGGCGGAAAACATTAGTGGGGGTGGTATATAGGCCTCCAAATAGTAGTGTAGAGGTGAGGGAAGGCATTAAAAGAGAAATTAGAAAAGCGTGCAATAAGGGAACAGCTGTCATCATGGGAGACTTTAATTTGCATATAGATTGGACTAGTCAAATTAGTAAAAATACTGAGGAGGAGGAATTCCTTGAATGTTTATGGGACGGTTATCTAGATCAATATGTCGAGGAACCAACTTGGGAGCAGTCTATTTTAGATTGGGTATTATCCAATGATAAGGGGCTAATCAACAATCTTGTTGTACGAGGCCCTTTGGGTAGGAGCGATATGATATGATCGAATTCTCACTCGACATGGAGAGTGATGAAATTAAAACCGAGACTAAGGTCCTGAATTTAAATAAAGGGAATTATGATGGTATGAGACGGGAGTTGAGTAAGATTGATTGGGTGGTGTTTATGGGGGAGTTGACTGTGGATAGACAATGGAAAGCATTCACAGATCTAATGGAGAAATTGCAAAAATTGTTTATACCGGTTTGGCATAAAAATAAACCAAAAAAGGTGACTCAACCGTGGATAACAAGGGAAATTAGAGACAGCATTAGGTCCAAAGAGAGCATATCAATTGGCCAAAAAAAGTACCGCAACCGAAGACTGGGAGCAGTTCAAGATGCACCAAAGGAGGACAAAGGGATTAATCAAGAGAGCAAAAATAAATAACGAAAGTAAGCTTGCAGCAAATATAAAAACCGACTGCAAAAGCTTTCATAAATATGTCAAGAGGAAAAGATTGGTGAAATTCAGAGTAGGTCCTTTGCAGTAGGAATCAGGGGAATATATAATGGGGAATAAGGAAATGGCAGACCAATTAAATTCTTACTTTAGTTCTGTTTTTACAAGAGAGGATACAAATAACCTCCCAAGGATGTTGGGAAACATAGAGACTAATGCAAGGGAGGAACTGAAAGAAATCAGTATCTCTAATGACATGGTCTTGGGGAAATTGATGGGATTGAAGGCAGATAAACCCCAAGGGCCTGATAATCTACATCCTAGGGTACTTAAGGAAGTAGCCATTCAGATAGCAGATGCTTTAAGAATTATTTTCCAGAACTCGATAACTCAGGATCAGTACCCATGGATTGGAGGGTAGCTAATGTTACCCCACTATTTAAAAAGTGGGGTAGAGAAAAAGCAGGGAATTATCGGCCTGTGAGCCTTACATCAGTAGTGGGCAAAATGATGGAATCCATTATTAAGGATGTAATAGCGGAGCATATGACTAGCAGAGAAGGGATCGGACGGAGTCAACATGGATTTACAAAAGGTAAATCGTGCTTGACAAATCTATTGGAATTCTTTGAGATGGTGACAGGTAAAATAGATGGGGGAGAGCCAGTGGATGTGGTGTACCTGGACTTCCAAAAGGCCTTCGATAAGGTCCCGCATAAACGACTGGCTTCCAAAATCAAGGCTCATGGGATTGGGGGCAAAGTATTGATGTGGATTGAGAACTGACTGGCAGGTAGAAGACAGAGAGTTGGAATAAATGGCTCATTTTCTGAGTGGCAGACGGTGACCAGTGGGGTGCCACAGGGATCTGTACTGGGACCCCAGCTGTTCACAATTTACATTAACGATCTGGATGAGGGGATTGGATGTAATATCTCCAAATTTGCAGATGACACTAAGCTAGGAGGGGTTATGTGCACGGAAGAGGGGGTCAGGAAGCTCCAGTGTGATTTGGATAAATTGAGGGACTGGGCAGATACATGGCAAATGCACTACAATGTGGATAAATGTGAGGTTATCCACTTTGGTAATACAAACCGGAGGGCAGATTACTATTTGAATGGCAATAGATTAAGAGATGGGGAAGTGCAGAGAGACCTAGGGGTACTTGTACACCAGTCTCTGAAGGTGAGCATGCAGGTACAGCAGGCGGTTAAAAAGGCAAATGGTATGTTGGCCTTCATATCAAGAGGGTTTGAGTATAGGAACAAGGATACCTTACTGCAGCTGTACAGGGCCTTGGTGAGACCCCACCTGGAGTATTGTGTGCAGTTTTGGTCACCTTATCTAAGGAAGGATGTTCTTGCAATGGAGGGAGTGCAGAGGCGATTCACCAGGGTGATACCTGGAATGGCAGGAATGACTTATAAGGAAAGATTGTGCAAATTGGGATTGTACTCACTGGAGTTTAGAAGATTGAGAGGGGATCTCTTAGAGACAGATAAAATTCTGGCAGGACTGGACAGAATGGATGCAGATGGGATGTTTCCAATGATGGGAAAATCCAGAACCCGGGGCCATGGTTTGAGGATAATAAGCAAACCATTTAGGACTGAGATGAGGAGGAATTTCTTTACCCAGAGGGTGGTGAATCTGTGGAATTCATTGCCACAGAGGGCAGTAGAGGCAGGTTCATTAAATATATTTAAGAGGGAATTAGATATATTTCTTCAGTATAAGGGTATTAAAGGTTATGGAGGGAAGGTGGGGACAGGGTACTGAACTTTAAGATCAGCCATGATCTCGTTGAATGGCGGAGCAGGCTCGAAGGGTCGAATGACCTACTCCTGCTCCTATCTTCTATGTTTCTATGTTTCTATCAGGAATGAGAACAGAAACAGTGTAAAGAGATCTTTGTCAAAATGAACAGACGACCTCTGACAAAGGATCTTTGACTGGAAATGTCAACTCTGTTTCTTTTCTCACAGCTGCAGCCTGACTAGCTGAGTATTTACCACATTTTCTGTTTTACTTTAGGTCTCCAGCATTTGCAGTTTTTTTTATTGTATGTATTTCTTCATATTCACAATATGTCAGTGTGACTCAGCTGGCTACCCGTTCTCTTCTGAGCCAGAGGACTGTGATTCATGTCGTTCTCTGCAGACTTAATCACAAAAATCTGGTCAGATAATTTGGTGACATTTTGGAAGTGCCAGGGATTTCTTTTTGACTGGGGATTAAACTGAGTCCCTGTCTCCTCACATAAATGGGAATAAAAAATCTCTCGAATGATTGCAAAGAAAAAATAGTAAATTAACCCCCATGCACTGTACAATAGTTATCCCTCTGATGTGACAAAAAAATAGATTGCCTGGTCATAATCACGGTGATGTTTGTTGAACTTATTATGCATAATTGGACGAGGTTCCATTAACAATATTAAATATACTTACTAAAAATTAAATTGACGGCAAGCCATTTTGAATGTGATGAAAGGGTCATGAAAGATGTAATGGAAATGTTAGGAGTTCAATTTCCCTTTCCCTTTTCAACCACCACAGTCAAAGTATCTCCAATTGCAAGCTGTTGCTGCACCAGTTTGAGTCACAAATCTACACAGTATAGAAACAGGCCAACCCACCTCTTCCTCCCAGGTTAACTCATCCATGCCAATCAACTTGCTCATCTGAGCTCGTCCCATGTGCCAGCATTTGGCCCATATCCGCCTAAGCTTTGCTAATCCATGTATCTGTTTCAACAGCTTCCTCTGGCGGCTCAATCCAGAGACTCATCTCCCTCTGTGCAAAAGATTTGTTGCCCAGAACCTATTAAAATCTTTCCCCTCTTTCTTTAAACCTATAGTGGAGACTGGCTCATGGGAACCAGGTATTAGGATCAGAATACATAATGATGCTGATGGCAAGCAGGGCTTCCATGGGCCTTGGGCATTGACAGCTTCCTAATCGTATCATGGGTTTGGAACCAGGGGCTGTGGAGGGTGACTTGAATGCTTGGAGCCCAGTTCACTGCTGAATCAGACCGGAAGCCATGTGGCTACAGAAGTTATGGGAGCACAAAGGGCAGTGGCATCAGAAGAGGTGGCAGGATGTATGGACATTGAATGTCTCTATTCCTTGGATGAGTGGAGCCACTTTGTATGCCTTTATGGACAAACAGAAGTAAACAATTTGGTGTATTATATCCATAAAGGAACATTGAACTTTGAAGCCCCTTCCATTTACTGTATATGTCCTATCTTCATTTTACTTGCCAAAATTATTATTGATATGATTTTCCTCACGTTTTGGTCACTCAGCAGGGATGGAAACTTGGCTTGTGATATAACAGGAACAAACTGATGGATAATAATATGTTGAATTCCATGTTAAATTTCAAATTGATGTAGCATAAAGAAAATTGGAAATTAGAAATAGGCAGCAGGTCGATTCACAGTGAGATTGAGGCATGATGATTCATCGGCAGTGCTACAAATAGATATGATGCATCATTTGGATACCTAGAATTATTTTCCTCAAGTTTCTGCAGAATCTTTGCAGCAGGCTAAGTGCCCGAATTACTCTGGTGTTGTCTGCTAAATCAATTTTTTTCACAGTCACAAATTATTTTGTACTTTTAAAATTAATAAATGAGTTAAATTCAAACTTAAAGTACTGAGCAGTTTTTTAATTAATGCATGAGCTTTCATCACTTTTTCAATCTTATTACCATCATAGAGAATATTTTGGAAGAATGCTCCAATAGTGCTCACACATTAACACAGGTGCCTTCTAGGTTACTTGCTACTGCCTGCAGACAAGCATCCAATGATCTGTCATGGTGTGCAACTGAGTGAATGAATTTACAAGATAGTAGCAAGCATGGGTGCAGTGCTGCTGGAGGACACTGCTCCAGCACCTCATGGGGCTACTGCACTCTATTTCACTCCCCTCCAGGGCCACACCCCCTCCTCCCCCCAACCGCTGAGTGCTATTTTGGACATGCAAGGAACCTGTTTCTTTCACAACTGGTATACTCGTCCTCCTTCCTCATCCTCCCATTCCCTCTCAATTATTCAATGCCAAATACAACATAGCAGCCACCAAGACCAGGTCTCCTTATGGTCGTTTTTGGTGAGCTCCAGCACCTAAAGAATTAGCACTGCACCCCAGTAGCAAGAGTATTCTGGGTGAGGTACTTCAAAATTTACAGCTTGGTGGTATCACCACTGACCAAAGTAAGTCCTGATGGACACAGTTCCTGGACTGAGTCTGCAAACCAACAACATCTCATCCTCACCAAAGTGGCATCTGTTCATAACAGCCATGCAGAAGTGATCTCCACTTAATCAAAGTCCAGTCTTCACACTGAGGACATTTTCCATCATGTTATGTGGCATGACATCATAATAAATTCAAAAGACTTCAGATATCACAGATCAAAAATGAACAGAGAAATGCTCATCACCACAATCTGTGACTTCATGCCCCTGCTTATCCTTCACTTCATCAAGACAGGGGATCAGTCTTGGTTCATTGAGGAGCACAGAACTGCATGGCCAAAAGTGAGATGTCAACCTGGTGCAGGATTACAATTGAGTGAATGCAAAAAAAAAAATAATTTGGTAAAGTTAGGTAGTAGAAGGTATAATTAAGAAATCACAGCAGCAATGGATTGCTAAAGTCCCCAATCCCACCAACATCAGTGGAGGACAAGGCTCCAATAGCACATCTACTATACGATGCCAGATTTATAGAATGGAAAGCAAACCCAATTCAATTAATTATCATTCAATCAGTGTGCATGAGCTAATCAGTCCAAAAGGTGTATCTGTATTTGAAAATGATACCAACCAGTGAATACTCACTAATAACCTGGTCAGCATTGCCAACATTGCATTGTGACCAAAGAGCTGAATTCCAGAGGTGATGTGGGAGTGACTGCCTTGACATCAAGACAGCACTTAACTACACATTTGATCAAGAGTTGGCAAAATGGAAGTCAATGGGCTTCAAGGGGAAAACACTCTAATAATCGTATCTCACATGAAGGAGGATAGGTTTGGTTGTTCAATGTCAATCATCCCAACTTAGGGCCCTGACCTAAACCCAACCACCTTCAACTGCTTCATCAATGATCTTCCTTCTATCATAAGCTAAAAACTGGGATGTTCATGGAAGATTGCACAGTTAATTTACTTTGCAAGTCCACAGTAAATGTTACAGAATATACTTACATGTAACAAGATCTGAACAACATTAAGGCTTGGGTGATAAATGGCAAAAGAGATGTGTGACACAAAAATGCCAATGACCACATCAACAAGAATGAGCCTAAACACCTACTTTTGATATTGAATAGCATTACCACTTTGAAATTCTCCACCATCATGTATGCCCAGCCCATCTGTTCTTTCGCCCAGAACTAAGGTCCTCCATTCAGGTAATAACCTGGTGAATCTCCTCTGTGCTTTCTCCATCACAACTACATCCTTCCTACAGTGTGGCATCCAGAAATGCAGTATAACCAGTGTTTTATAAAGTTGCTGCAAAATGTCCCAACTTTTATATTTTACGCCCTGGCCTATTAAGTCAATCATGTCATATGCCTTATTCACCATTGATGAAGGTTGTAAGTGATTACCTGTGTTGTCACTTACAGAGAAACATGGACTAAAGCCCAAGGTCCTACTATTCTTCAATATATCTTAGTGCATTCCCAATTACTGTATATGTCCTACCCCTATTTGACTTCTTAAAATGTATAATTTTAAGCATCTTGCACTTGTGAGGTTTAAATTCCATCTCCAAATGCTCTGCCAAACTTTCCACCTGATCTATAGTTTGCTGTTGATAACCTTCCTCATTATCCACCACATGCACCAATTTTTATGTTATACATAGATATATATAGTCCCAGCACTTATCACTGCAGTACACCACTGGTTACAGACTTCCAATCAGAAAATCACCACTACCCTCTGTCTCCCTGTCATCAAGTCAGTTCTGGATCGAATTAGCCAACTCACCTTGGATTTCATATGCCTTAAATTTCTGGACCAGCTTACCATACTTTGTCAAATACCTTACTAAAGCCTATTTAGACAATCTTCTGAGTTAGCTTCTCCAAAAAAAATCATTCAAGTTAATTAGACAGGATGTTCCTCACACAAAGCTATTCTGACTACCCCTGATCAGCCACTACGTTTCCAAATACATGTAAATCATAAGCTTAAATTCTTTTCCATTAGTATGTCTCACTGGCCATTAGTTACTCAATTACCCTTCTGCTCTTCTTAAAAAGAAGAGTCTACCAGTTCCTCAAGTGTGGGTAATGAAGATACAAAGATCTCCATTATGCCCCAGATAAGTCCTTTCTTGTTTGCCATAAAATCCCCAGCTAAATCCTGTCAAGCCCTGTGTTTTTATCAACCCTTATGCATTCCATCTCACCTAACACATTGTCACTCCTAATACTGATATCCTCCAATCAATATATTCTTTCCTGCTGAGTACTGGTGAGAAGTATTCCTTTAGACCAGAGGTTGCCAACCTTTATGTTCCTCTGTACCCCTTGGAGCATTTTTATAGGTTCCCGTGTACCCCTAAAAATTAAGGATAAAAAAACACAAATCTGACTGCAGATTACAACACCATGTATTGTACAGTAGTGGTTATTCTCTCAGACCCAATGTACCCCCTGAAAAGTGCAAATGTATCACTGGGGGTACATGTACCCCAGGTTGGGAACCCCTGATTTAGACCCTCACCCACATTCCATGGCCCCATACATACATAAATTACCCCTTTGGTGCCCTTTCCCAGGCTACCCTGTTACTCCAGAAGTAAAATAATATATTTATATAATATCTAAGGCCATGGTAAACCACCTTTTGATTCTACAGTGATGCTTGTTAAAGTTTCAGGCATTTAAACCAGCAAGGAATGATATGGTGGTGACATTAATATGATAAGTGAAAGGGAAAGAATGAATGTCCAAGGAGTGACGGACAAGACAGTTTGTCCCTGATGATGTCAAACATTTTAAATGTTGGATTTGTACTAATTTATGTAAGTGATTGAGTATTCCAACTCATTCCTAATTTGAAAGCATTTGGACAGTTTATTCAGAAGCTTTCTCTTCAGTCCATTGCCAACTGAAGATTCCCAAGCTCCCTCCTTGACCATGTGCTGCTGTCAATGGTAAGTCTTCCCTGTCATTGGAACTAGGCATACCCAAGAATCAAATGGAGTGCTCTAGGTCATTGGCTGAAATTTTACTTATTAAAGTCAGAAGAAAGCTATGCCAATGTCCATCAGAGCAATCCTATCAGTCCTGGAACTCTTTATCCAATAGCACTGTGTGAGAACCTTTACCAGATGGACTTCACAAGGTCAATAAATGCTGGCCTTTCCCATCTCCAGTATCCTCCCCCCCCCACCCCACATTTCCCCATTCCCTCTCCCTACTCCAGCTCTGCATTCACAGTACCACCACCTCCTCCTCACTTTCCTCTCCTATCCCCTTATTCATATCCAATTATCACCTTTTGTCTGTTGCCTGTGATACCCCCCCCCACTTCCTTGCCCTTTCCTCCCTTCTCCCACAACCTTTTTCTTTTTTTTTTAATTTTTTTATTTTTTTTTTATTTTTTATTTTTCACACCATAAATCACAATAGCCATGATATACACTTTTTCTTTTTCACACATTTACAGTGACTTTTTCTCCCCCCCCTCCCTCCTCCCAAGCCACCCCCCCCCCACCCCCCCCTCATCCATTTTAGGTATACAATCTAGGTTGCATTAATTCAGTCAGTCAATGTTGTCATTCAACAAAAATACACCAGAAATTCTACAGAGTCCATTCTTTTCTTTCCTTCTCCTTCCATCAACTTAGGTAATGTTTGTCCCCGGTAGGTTTTCGCTTTGTATTTAATGTAAGGCTCCCATACTTGTTCGAATATTTCAATATTATTTCTTAAACTATATGTTATTTTTTCTAATGGAATACATTTATTCATTTCTATATACCATTGTTGTATTTTCAAATTATCTTCCAATTTCCAGGTTGACATAATACATTTTTTTGCTACGGCTAGGCTATCTTAACAAATCTTTTTTGTGCATCTTCCAAGTCAATTCCAAATTCTTTATTTTTTATGTTACTTAGGAGAAAGATCTCTGGATTCTTTGGTATATTGTTTTCTGTTATTTTATTTAATATCTGATTGAGATCATCCCAAAATTTTTCTACTCTCTCACATGTCCAGATTGCATGAATTGTTGTTCCCCTTTCTTTTTTACATCGAAAACATCTATCAGATACTGTTGGGTCCCATTTATTTAACTTTTGCGGTGTAATGTATAGTCTGTGTAACCAATTATATTGTATCATACGCAGCCTCGTATTTATTGTATTTCTCATCGTTCCAGTACATAATTTCTCCCATGTTTCCTTTTTTATCTTTATATTTAAATCTTGTTCCCATTTTTGTTTAGTTTTACCATTTGTTTCCTCATTCTCCTTTTCTTGCAGTTTAATATACATATTTGTTATAAATCTTTTGATTAACATTGTATCTGTAATCACATATTCAAGGTTACTTCCCTCTGGTAAACTCAAATTGCTTCCTAATTTATCTTTCAAGTAGGATCTCAGTTGGTAATATGCCAGCGCTGTATCTCCAGTTATATTGTACTTATCTCTCATTTGTTCAAAGGATAAGAATCTACTTCCTGAAAAACAATTTTCTATTCTTTTAATCCCTTTTTTTCCCATTTTCTAAAGGAAAGGTTGTCTATTGTAAAAGGGAGTAGCTTATTTTGCGTCAATATTAGTTTTGGTAATTGATAATTTGTTTTATTTCTTTCTACATGAATCTTCTTCCATATATTGAGGAGATGGTGTAATACTGGAGAAGTTCTATGTTGTACCAATTTTTCGTCCCATTTATATAATATGTGTTCAGGTATCTTTTCCCCTATTTTATCTAATTCTAATCTCGTCCAGTCTGGTTTTTCCCTTGTTTGATAAAAATCTGATAGGTACCTTAATTGTGCAGCTCTATAATAATTTTTGAAGTTTGGCAATTGTAAGCCTCCTTGTTTATACCATTCTGTTAATTTATCTAGTGCTATCCTCGGTTTCCCCCCACTCCATAAAAATTTCCTTATTATTTTCTTTAACTCTTTGAAGAATTTTTCTGTCAGTTGTATTGGCAATGCCTGAAATAAGTATAGTATCCTTGGAAAAATGTTCATTTTAATAGTTTATCCTTCCTATCAGTGTTAGTGGTAGCTCTTTCCAATGCTCTAAATCGTCCTGTAATTTTTTCATTAGTGGATTGTAATTGAGTTTATATAATTGGCCTAGATTTTTGTTTATTTGTACACCTAGGTATCTTATTGCCTGCATTTGCCATCTGAATGGGGATTCCTTCTTAAATTTTGAGAAATCCGCATTATTCATAGGCATTGCTTCACTTTTATTTACGTTTATCTTGTATCCCGACACTTCTCCATATTCCTTCAATTTCTTATATAGTTCTTTTATTGATAGTTCTGGTTCTGTTAAGTACACTATCACATCATCCGCAAATAGACTGATTTTATATTCCCTGTCTTTTATTTTTATTCCTTTTATATTATTATCTATTCTTATCGATTCTGCTAGTGGTTCTATAGCTAGCGCAAACAATAATGGTGATAGTGGGCATCCCTGCCGCGTTGACCTGCTTAAGTTAAATTGCTTTGATACATGTCCATTTACTGTCACTTTCGCTAACGGTCCCTTATATAATGATTTAATCCAATTAATATACTTCTCCGGTAAACTGAATTTTTGCAATACTTTGAACAAGTAATTCCATTCTACTCTGTCGAAGGCCTTCTCTGCGTCTAAAGCAACTGCTACTGCAGGTGCTTTATTTCCTTCTACTGCATGAATTAAGTTAATAAATTTACAAATATTGTCTGTTGTGCGTCTTTTTTTGATAAATCCAGTTTGGTCTAAATTTACCATTTTTGGTACCTGTTCTGCTAATCTGTTTGCTAATAGTTTAGCTATTATCTTATAATCTGTGTTTAGCAGAGATATTGGTCTATATGACGCTGGTGAGAGTGGATCTTTCCCTTGTTTTAGTATCACTGTAATTATTGCTGTTTTACATGAATCTGGTAAGTTTTGTGTCTCATCAATCTGGTTGATTACATCCAGGAGGGGCGGTATTAATAGATCTTTAAATGTTTTGTAGAATTCTATTGGGAGTCCATCCTCTCCTGGTGTCTTATTATTTGGTAATTTTTTTATTATCTCTTGTATTTCTACTGTTCCAAATGGTTCTGTTAATTTATTTTGTTCCTCTATTTGTAGTTTTGGTAGTTCAATTTTAGTCAAAAATTCATCTATTTTCCCTTCTTTCCCTTCATTTTCAGTTCGGTATAATTGTTCATAGAATTCTCTGAAGTTTTCCTTAATTTCTTTTGGATTATATGTAATTTGTTTTTTTTTTTTCCTTGTTGCCAATACCATTTTCTTAGTTTGCTCTGTCTTAAGCTGCCATGCTAAGATTTTGTGTGTTTTTTCACCTAGTTCATAATATTTCTGTTTTGTCTTCATTATATTCTTCTCCACCTTATATGTTTGTAATGTTTCATATTTTATTTTTTTATCCGCCAATTCTCTTCTTTTGGTTGTATCTTCCTTTATTGCTAATTTTTTTTCTATGTTTACTATTTCCCTTTCCAACTGCTCTGTTTCCTGATTATAGTCCTTCTTCATCTTGGTTGCATAACTTATTATTTGTCCTCTAATGAATGCTTTCATTGCGTCCCATAGTATAAACTTATCTTCCACTGATTCTGTATTTACTTCAAAGTACATTTTTAATTGTTTTTCAATAAATTCTCTAAAATCCTGTCTTTTAAGTAGCATGGGGTTTAATCTCCATCTATACATTCTTGGAGGGATGTCCTCTAGCTTTACTGTCAGTATTAAGGGTGAATGGTCCGATAGCATTCTCGCTTTATATTCTGTTTTTCTTACTCTATCCTGCATACTAGCTGATAACAAAAATAGGTCTATTCTTGAGTATGTTTTATGTCTAGTCGAGTAGTATGAGTATTCCTTTTCTTTTGGGTTTTGTTTCCTCCATATGTCCACAAGTTTCATTTCTTGCATTGATTTAATTATAAATTTGGTTACTTTGTTCTTCCTGTTAATTTTTTTCCCCGTTTTATCCATATTTGGATCCAAATTCAGATTGAAATCCCCTCCTATTAGTGTGTTCCCTTGCGTATTAGCTACCTTCAAAAAGATATCTTGCATAAACTTTTGATCTTCTTCGTTAGGTGAATATATATTAAGTAGATTCCAAAGCTCCGAATATATCTGACATTTTATCATAACATATCTCCCTGCTGGATCTATTATTTCCTCTTCTATTTTAAATGGCACATTTTTGCTAATTAATATAGCCACTCCTCTTGCTTTTGAATTATACGATGCTGCTGTTACATGTCCTACCCAATCTCTCTTTAATTTCTTGTGCTCCAATTCAGTTAAGTGTGTTTCTTGGACAAATGCTATATCTATTTTTTCCTTTTTCAGTAAATTTAGTAGTTTCTTCCTTTTAATTTGGTTATGTATTCCATTAATATTTAAAGTCATATAGTTCAGCGTAGCCATTTTATATTTTGTTTATCTTCTCTTTCCGTTTTTCCATCATTACCTTTCCTCCTTTTCCATTTCTGTTTTCTTATTTTCAACTCTTTACCAGACAACATTCCTACAACATCCAACATTTTCCTTATTCTCCTATTTCTATCTTCTTTATCCCCAATCTCCCCTTCCCCTCCTGAGTTGTCCTTTATCCCTTGTCGGACAACCACATCTCCCCTCTCCATTTGGATTTGCGAATCCACTCGCAAGCGTCAACTGATTTTGCAGTGACCGCTCTTTTCCCCCACCCAGCCCCCCCAGAAAAGATTTCACTTTTCATATGTCACAAAGGTCACTCTTTTAATTCCCTCCTTATTCTCTCTATTCCATTACCTTCCCTTATTAATTCTTGTCTATACTATCTATGTTTTCCTTTAATTACAGATACTTTCACGTATGCCCATTGTCTCTATTCACTCTTATACCTCTTTACCCACATACATATCAATCGTGGTCATTTTTACCCTCATTACCCGTCTTCATCCCTCAGTCTATTTTTGTCTTTACCCACATACATATCAATCGTGATCATTTTTACTCTCATTACCCGTCTTCATCCCTCAGTCTATTTTTGTAATTGTTCTGCAAATTTTCGTGCTTCTTCTGGATCCGAGAACAGTCTGTTTTGTTGTCCTGGAATAAATATTTTCAATACCGCAGAATGCTTCAGTGTAAATTTATACCCTTTCTTCCATAAAATTGCCTTTGCTGTATTGAACTCTTTTCTCTTCTTTAGGAGTTCAAAACTTATATCTGGATAAATGAAGATTTTTTGCCCTTTATACTCCAGTGGTTTGTTGCCCTCTCTTACTTTTTCCATTGTCTTCTCCAGTACCTTTTCTCTTGTAGTATATCTTAGGAATTTTACTACAATAGATCTTGGTTTTTGTTGTGGTTGTGGTTTAGAGGCCAATGCTCTATGTGCCCTTTCTATTTCCATTTCTTGCTGTAGTTCTGGACATCCTAGGGTCTTAGGGATCCACTCTTTTATAAACTCCCTCATATTCTTGCCTTCTTCATCTTCCTTAAGGCCCACTATCTTTATGTTATTTCTTCTGTTATAATTTTCCATTATATCTATTTTTTGAGCTAGTAGTTCTTGTGTCTCTTTAGTTTTTTTATTAGATTCCTCCAATTTCTTTTTTAAGTCTTCTACCTCCATTTCTGCTGCTACTGCCCGTTCTTCCATCTTGTCCATTTTTTTCCCCATTTCTGTTAAGGTCATATCTATTTTATTCACTTTCTCTTCTGTGTTGTTTATTCTTCTTCTTAAATCATTGAATTCCTGTGTTTGCCATTCTTTAAATGACTCCATGTATCCTCTAACAAGAGCAAGTATATCCTTTACCTTGCCTTTCCCTTTATCTATTTCACTGTATTCTTCCTCTTCTTCTTCCTCTGGGTTGGCCATCTGTTGTTTCTTTGGTGCCCTTTCCTCCTCTTCTTTCTTGTTTCTATTGTCTTCTGTGGTCTCTTCTTGCTGCAGGTGTTCTGCAGCTGTTGTTGCCGGCTGTGGAGATCGACTCCCCAGCTGGTCCCCCCTCCCGTCGGTGTGTTTTTTTACATGCGCATCGCGCATGCGCGGTTGCGCACTTTTACTCGGCTCTGTGAGCCATTGTTGTAGTTCTTTTTCTACCGACCTGAGGTAGTGGGCTCCTCTCTCCACAGCGGGCCTCTTCGGACAGGTAAGGCCTTCACCTTTTTCCTCCGTTGTCTTCTCTTCCTCTCTTCTTACCGTTGATTTTGATTTTTCTTCTTTTGTCTCCATCTTCTTTCCACCTTTATACTCACTTTTCTTTAACTTGTATTTCTGTGCCTTTGTATTTTCTCTTGTTTTTCCCGACTTTTCTGGAGAGGGCTGGAGTTCACCGTCCGGCCACTACTCCATCACGTGACTCCTCCTCCCACAACCTTTTTCTTCATGCATTTTGCTCATACCATGAAGAAAGGCTTAAGCCTGAAACGTTGGTTATATATCTTTATCTCTTATGGACTCTGCGAGACCTGCTGAGTTTTTACTTCTTCCATCTTAACAGTTTGTTTTGTGCTGAGAAAATAGTTATTCAAATCTTTCTCATTAGCAAATTACCTTGTTTCCACTTGTTGCATTGTTTTCAAATGTAATAATCATTCATCCTTTTCAGTGTACCGTTCTTCCAGTAATTTGCTAGATAGATGTGCGACACGAATATGTTTTTCAAAAACTATTTTTGGAAACTATCTGACACTTGTTACCTCGTTGGAAACCTTTACATAGAAATAATAATTGAAAGGTATCTTGATTGCCTGCCTTGGCAAGCTATTTCAAAAGTAATACCATGTGTGAGAAAAGGATTGAGCTGTATTCACAATCCATTGACCATTCCTCACATACGCCAACTAATTAAATTGGGTTTAGTTATTGAAGTAGAATTCCACAACTGCTTTTATATGAGCAGTTCACATGGCATTGATCATTTGTTATTTATACCAGACATGTATCATTGGGAAATGGTTAATATATTTAGAGCAGACACTGATTGCATCGTCAAATATGCATTAATTGAACACACCTGCTAATGAATAAAGCCTTGTCAGAAATAAGTACAATAAATAAAATTTTAATTTAATGCATACCATTGACAATCACTTTACATGGTGTTTCTAAGTTCACAGCCCTTTACTCACTGAAATGTAGCAGCCCCTTATCTAATGTCTACTTCCTGGAACTGCCCTCACTTGAATCCACTTATTTGATAGATTCAGAGAAACCCATAAGTCTAATGATCCAGAGAGAGGACATTTTGTCCATTGAGTCTGTGCCGCTCTCTTGCAGAGCAATCCTCATTCCATTTTTCTTTCCCTGTAGCCTGCAAATTGTTCCTCTTTATATTCCCTGCCACTAGGCAGGAGAACCGGCCCCACTTGTAATCCACAGGGCAGGGCAGCCGGCCAAAATGGCACCGTCAGGGTTTTCCCCTTCTTCTCAGCACCAGGCTCAGAAGCCCGCGCTGGGGGACCACATGATGCCCGAGTGACGTCGGCGCCACCCAGCACGGTTCTCAGCCAGGTCTGGGCTGGGAGTATAAGTCCAGCCCGGCAGCCAGCAATAAACCAGTTTTTCTGCTCACTGAGCTCAACCCGTCTGGTTGTGTGTTCTTTCAGTAGCAGTGTAGCTGCCACTACAATTGGTGACCCCAACTGGTTCAAACTTCTTTGAACCCAACATGAGCGAACCTGGAATCAGTGCTATAGCTGTCAAGCTGCCTGACTTCTGGGTTCAGGAGCCGGAGACCTGGTTCGGCCATGCAGAGGCTCAGTTTCACCTCCGCCAGATTTCGTCTGACACGACCAAATTCTACCATGTGGTCGCCGCCCTGGACCAGGCCACCGCCAAATGTGTGCTGTACCTCGTTCAGCACCCACCCGCCAAAGACAAATACGGGACCATCAAGCGAGTGCTCACAGGATCCCTCGGACTATCCTGGCATTAGCGTGCCACTCGGATGCTGCACCTCGACACCTTGGGGGACAGGTCCCTGGTGGAGCTGATGGACGAGATGTTCGTAGTCAAGGGTGATCACACCAACTGCCCACTCTTTGAGCGAATTTTCCTCGACCATCTGCCCGACGACATCCAGCCATTACTGGCCCAAGAGAGCTTTACCGACCCGAGGAAGGTTGCTCAGAAGGCCCAAGTGCTATGGCTCGAGTGATTCCCGAAGGGCTTGGTGATCCAGCAGGTCACGAGGTGTGGGCATGACCATGCCAAGCCTGCCCCCTAGCGCTGCAGTAGAACACCCGGCCACCAAGAGCATAACCAGGGGCACAGCATCCACTCCGGGCCTCTGCTTCTACCACCAGTGCTGGGGAGCCAAGGCTCGGAAGTGTCATCAGCCCTGCTCATTCCAGGGAAATGAGCAGGCTGGCTGGTGTTAAAGGCTGCAGAGGCTGGCCAAGAACACAGCCTCCTCTACATGCGGGACTCAGTCAGCGGCCGGCGCTTCCTCGTCGACACTGGGGCCCAAATCAGTGTTATCCCGGCCACAGCCATCGAGTCTTAGAACCGACCTCGAGGACCTCCCCTCTGTACGGCCAATGCAATAGAGATCTGGACGAATGAGAACAAGACAGTCCACTTCCAGATTGGCTGGAGAAAAGTTCTCGTGGAGGTTCACCATCTCGTCCCTTCCAACCGCCATCCTGGGTGCTGACTTCCTCCTCGCCCATGGCCTCCTGGTGAATATTCAAGGTAGGTGCCTGGTAGTAGACGCCCGGACTTTCCAGGCCATTTGCCTCGACTCCTCCCACACAGAGCAGCCGCAGATGGCCAGCGACTCCTGTACGAGTTCCCGGCCCTCCTCAGGCCACAGTTCTCTGCTGCCTCACCGCGCCACGGGGTGTTCCACCACATCCCACCTAGGGTCCACCAGTTCATGCCAAGGCATGCTGGCTCCCGCCTGACAAGCTCCAGGTGGCGAAGGAAGAGTTTTTGCATCTACTGGAGCTGGGGATCATTCAGCTTTCCGACAGCCGTGGGCCTCACCACTCCACCTGGTCCCGAAAGATTCAGGCGGCTGACGCCCCTGCGGAGTCTAACGACGGCTCAACAAGGCGACAGTTCCTGACCATTACCCCATCCCTCACATCCAGGACTTTTTGGCCAACCTGCATAGTGCGAGGGTTTTCTCCAAGATTGACCTGGTGCGCGGGTATCACCAAATCTCGGTGCACCCTGAGGATATACCCAAGACAGCCATCATCAATCCATTCGGCTTGTTCAAATTTCCTTCACATGCCTTTTGGGCTAAAGAACGCCGCTCAGACCTTCCAGCTCCTCATGGACTCAGTGGCAGGGACCTGGATTTTATCTTCATTTACTTGGACGACATCCTCGTTGCCAGCAGGGATTGGGCACAACACAAGGCCCACCTGCGCACCTTCTTCTCCCAGCTGGCCGACTTCGGTCTCACCATCAACTCAGCCAAGTGCCAGTTCATGAAAGAGTCCATGCAGTTCCTGGGCCATACCATCATGGCCCGAAGGAGCCGCACCCACCGCTATGAAGGTCGCCACTTTCAAGGAGTTCCCATGCTTGGACAACCTCAAGGGGCTGCAGAAGTTTGCGGGTATGGTCAACTTCTATAACCAATTCATCCCAGGAGCCATGCGCATCATGCAGCCGCTATTCACCCTCATCACAGCCAAGCACAAAATGCTCACCTGGACCCCAGAGGCCTGCAGTGCATTTGAGGCCACCAAGGATGCCCTCGCAAAGGCTACCATGCTCACCCACCCGCACACCGACCTGCGTATGGCGCTCTCCATCAATGCCTCTGCCACAGCCATCAGCGCCATCCTGGAGCAGCAGGTGAATGGACAATGGAAGCCACTGGCATTCTTCAGCCGGCTTCTCCACCCACCAGAGTGCAAGTATAATGCCTTCAACCGTGAGTTACTGGGCATATACCTGGCGATGCGACATTTCCGCTATTTCTTGGAGGGGAGGACTTTTACCATCTTCACTGACCATAAACCCCTCACTTGGGCACTCATGATGGCAAAGGATCCCTGATCAGCCCGCCAGCAGCGTAACCTCTCCTTCGTGTCAGAGTTTACCACCAACATTCGGCACAATGCAAGGAAGGACAACGTGGTCGCCAAAGCACTCTCACAACTGGCCATCTGCATGCTGACACTCGGCCTCGACTTTGACCAGATTGCCCGGGATCAGAAGTCCAATGAGGAGACACAAGCTTTTAGGGCTGCCATGACAGGCCTGTGGTTCTGAGACCTCCCGACTCCTAGCGGCGAAGGCACCGTCATGTGTGATGTCTCCATGGGCAAACCACAGCCAGTGGTTCCCCAGCGGTGGCACAGGCAAGTCTTCCATCACACCCATGACCTTTCACACCTGTCCATTAGGTCTACGGTCCATATGGTGGCAGAGTGGTTCATCTGGCATGGGCTGCGGAAGCAGATCACAGGCTGGGCCAGAACATGCACCCATTGCCAATGTCCAAGGTGCACAGGCACACCAGGGCACCCATGCAAGAGTTCGAGCACATCCAAAAACAGTTCAGCCATATTAACGTGGACATAGTCGGTCCCTTACCAGTTTCACGGGGCAACCGTTACCTCTTCACAGTGGTAGACCGCACCATTTGTTGGCCCGAAGCGATCCCGATGCCAGATGCCTCCACGGACTCCTGCTCCCGAGCGCTATTGCACAGTTGGGATGCCCGGTTCGGTATTCCGAATCACCTCACCAGCGATCGGGGTGCCCAGTTCACCTCTGCGCTCTGGGCACAGCTCGCCAACAGGTAGGGTATAGAGCTACACTGCACCACGGTCTATTACCCGCAGGCCAATGGGCTGGTCGAGCGTCTGCACCGCCACTTTAAGTCGGCACTTATGGCCTGACTCACCAGTCCCGACTGGGTGGACGAACTGCCTTGGGTGCTCCTGGGCATCCGCTCCACTCCCAAGGAGGATCTGCAGGCATCATCAGCTGAGCTGGTCTACGGCGCACCACTGGCACTGCCCGTTAAAGAGTCAGGTGAGTTCATCAACGTGCCTCCCAACCCCAGCAGTCGCCGCACAAGCTACTTCCCCACCTCCGGGCCCACTTGGACTCCTTGGCACCCCCACCTCCGCTCAGACACAGCACACGGCCATCTTACATCCCCAGCGAGCTGCACTCCACAGAGTACATTTTTATTTGGCAGGGCCTGCCCGTGGAACCTCTGCAGAGACCTTACAAGGGGCCGTACAGGTTGTCCAGCATTCGGGGCCTACATTCATGCTGGACATCGGCGGCAGGTGGGAGCTGTTTACTGTGGACAGGCTGAAGCCAGCTCACCTCGACCCCACCGAACCAGTGATCGTGGCCCAGCCCAAGAAGCGAGGCCGCCCAGCTAAAAAGGAGATTGGCGCCGGTTCTGGGGTGGGGGGGGGGGGGGCTGTGTGGCGGCATGCCACTAGGCAGGTGAACCGGCCCAAAATGGTGCCATCAGGGTTTTCCCTTCTTCTCAGCACCGGGCTCAGAAGCCCGCGCTGGGGGACCATGTGATGCCCGAGTGACATCGGCGCCCCCCAGTGCGGTTCTCAGCCAGGTCCGTCCGGGCCAGCAATAAACCAGTTTTTCTGGTCACTAAGCTCAACCCGTCTGGTTGTGTGTTCTTTCAGTAGCAGTGTCGCTGCCACTGCACCCTCTTGTTACCCCTGATTCATTCTTTCAAACTTCCTCATTGCAGGTTCCATGTTCCCGATTATAAACACTCTATATCACAAAATTGTTATTCATATCTCCACACTATCTTATCTCTACCACTTTTCAATCATTGCCCTGATACCATCCAGTCATGGGATCCCTTTCATTTACTCTTGAACTCCACAAGTTTCCTCTCAAATTCTTTGCCCAAAGAAGATTGCGATTTGGCTTCTCCAGCCTAATATAAGTGAAATTCTTCACCTCTTTAACGGTTCAATTAGATCCCCTGGCTGCTACCATCAACTCCAAGGTCTCTCCAGGACCTGGCCATGGCCTCCTCTTCCTTGTCATGCCGCCGCGTTGTCAACACCACATACATTAAATGCACGAGGCTCTTCTGACTGCTCGCTTGGCTGAGCAAACACATAGAGTGGATTCATGAGGAAGGCGCAAGAAAGTTGACGCTGATTATTTTTTATATATTGATTTAGCCGGATAATATTGAATGGGTGAAGACAAGAGGAATAGATTGGGTGCCTTGCATCGAGAGAGTCAATTCAGGAATTATTTGAGGTTTGACACTTTATTTTCGAAATAGTGGAGTCGTCCACAGTTCTGGCGTGCAAAGTAGGTGCTGGAAAACAAACGAGGGCATTAACATTAAACCAAATTTTTAAAAGTTTTCAGCAAGTGGTTACAACACCAGTTACATGGATAGATAGAGAAATAATGAATGTGCATCAGGCATTCTCAACGGGATTCAACGACCCCCGGGTTGGGGGGGTGGGGGGGTGTCACAGCACATTTCAACCTTGTTTTCTCTTCACCTCACGTAGCATAAATATTTTAATGTTTTTTTAATGTCGTCTGTAGGAGGGAAGCCTGGAAGAAACCGATAATTGACTGTTTTCAAGGAACAGGACCGATGAATTTTGAGAAAGGTTGAAAATGGCTGCTGCAGATGAACCAAAAGATGATTTTATTATTCAACAAATGCATGTCGTTTAAACTGGGAATTCCATCCACGTCAGAGCTGTCGCTGTGATAGTCGGAGCTATCAACATTCGGCTGCTGGGGACTTTACATCTGGAAGCTTTAAACAATACGCGTTGCAGGAACACACCGAGAGAGCCCAACGCTCATCCTCTCCGGCGGCCTCGCTATCTCAAAACTGGGCATGAGAATAAACCTTCTTCTTCTCATTTCCTCATGCAAAACCGAGCCATGTTGGCATTTTCTCTGTCACATTCTTGGAATATAAGAGGACTCCAATCACGGGAATAAAACGATCTGAAAATAGCCAAGTCACAAAAATTAATCCCACACAATCTGCGATACAAGAGAGCAGAGCATCTTGTAACAAGATCTCCAAAAATCACGTTGCATTCTGTTCTTGCGTATTTTTTTCAAACCCCGTCAATTTGCAGACCGAGGGACAGAAAATACTAAAGGTCAATATTTTCACATCAAAAGCCTTCCCCCCCACCCCGCATATCACATGCGGTAACATTGGGCTTGGTGGAAACAAGACAACCAGAAACAATCGATTGATGATGAGATTGCTAAAATCGATGGTACTTTGAAGTTAGTTTTCCAATAACAAATCTGTTTTCTAGAATCCATGTAATTTTAGTTGGGAAGAAGGCAAACGCTAAAGAAAGGACCTGCGCCGTTGAGTGTTTGACGTGAGACATCTTGGTTTGAAACGCTGTTCTGTCTCTAAACGCATCTTCTCAATGATCTGCTTGACAATTTAAAATGACAAAACTGAACGATTTTTCAGTTGAAAAGCTGACAAGTGAAGGCTTGAGTTTTAAAGTTGACAATGTAGCTTTAAAGCAGTTCTAGCAATGAGGCTACAGTGGTAATCACAAACCAGTAACTGCAAAAATAATTTCTTTGCAATCAAGAGAACCATTTTTACTATTATTCAATGTCTCATTGCATAGACTTCAATTTGTTTTGGAATTCAACCGCTAAAAATTCTATCTGGGGTAAATCAGGAAATTGTGCACCGTGCAATATTGGTGCTGGCACGTTTATGTAATGATGCTCCACGTAAATTACTTATCAACATTAAGCTAAACCACTCGTGATGTTTTCAAACAACCAGAATGCAATGGTTCCAGTTGAAACTTTTGCATTTTGCTATCTTTCGCTCCTTGAACCGTAGGATATTGATGTGATGCATTCTTCTCCCAATCTTCTTGTCGATCGATTGCGGTCCCGTTACGATGGACAGTCCGAGTTGACCAATCAGCGAGCGGCTTGGAATTTTGCCTGGACCAATCAAAATGGCAGTGAGTGGCGGTGGGCGGAACAGTGGGCGAGGGGTTTAATGCGAGGCGACTGCAGTGGCGGGAGCTGCGCTCACGATTCCTTGTGCGCAGGAACCAAAGCTTCCAAAATTGCTGAATTCAGGGAGCGGCGCGCTCTGCCGCCGGGTCTGCAGTTACCCCCGATGGAGGAGATGGAGGAAGAGCTGAAGTGCCCCGTGTGCGGAGCGTTTTTCCGAGAGCCCATCATTTTGCCCTGCTCACACAACCTGTGCCTGGCTTGCGCTCGCAACATTCTGGTGCAGACGCCCGAAGCCGAGTCCCCCCAGAGCCGCGCCTCGGGCTCCGACTATGACTACCTGGACCTGGACAAGATGAGTCTGTACAGCGAAGCCGACAGCGGCTATGGCTCTTACGCCGGCTTCGCCAGCGCGCCGACCACCCCTTGTCAAAGGTCCCCGAACGGTGTGAGGGTCTTCCCGCCGTCGCCGGCGGTGCCTCCCCGCAATTCGTGCATCACCTGCCCGCAGTGCCACCGCAGCCTGATCCTGGACGAGCGAGGGCTCCGCGGGTTCCCCAAGAACCGCGTCCTCGAAGGCATCATTGACCGCTACCAGCAGGGAAGAGCTGTGGCTCTCAAGTGCCAGCTGTGCGAGAAGGCGCCTAAAGAAGCCACCGTCATGTGCGAGCAGTGCGACGTCTTCTACTGCGAGGCCTGCCGCCTGCGATGCCATCCTCCCCGGGGCCCGCTGGTCAAACACCGCCTGGTGCCGCCGGCCCAGGGCAGGATCTGCAGGAGGCTGAGCCCGCGCAAGATCTCCACCTGCACCGACCACGAGCTGGAGAACCACAGCATGTATTGTGTCAACTGCAAGGCACCCGTCTGTTACCAGTGCCTGGAGGAAGGCAAGCATGACAGCCATGAGGTGAAGGCGCTCGGGGCCATGTGGAAACTTCATAAGGTGAGCATCAGGACGGGACGGGAGAAATCGGGTTAGCTCTTACCTGTTGGATAGTCAGAATTGACAAAGATGCCTCCATTCCCTCTGCTCCTGTCGCACATCATTGAGATCTGCTCACTTCTCATTTACTGGATAGTTTTCCCCCAATTATTCCTGTGGTGCCTTTCTGCAAGCAAGAAGAGTGCATTCTGTTCTTGTGATGCCTGTTTTATTTAAATATTCTACTGCTTCCAAATGATTCTTATTTAAACCCGCTTGCAAAGGTCTGCAGATGTTGGCCAATTTGTGTCTGGGAGCTACCTTGTTTTTACCTGTATCAATTTCAAACAGCTTGTCATTTGTTCCTTCGGAATTAATCTGGTTACAAATTCGGCCGTTTTGGGTCTTCTGCTTTTTCAAGAGAATGCTTAAGGGTTGATGCAAGGCCCCCAGTCGCTCTCTGCTGCAGAAATCTTCAGTCCATCTCGATTGCAGGGAACATCGGAAAAAAATAAAGGCGCGCCAAATTTGCTTGAGCTTTTCGTAGAATCGTACAGTAGCAGCAAGTTTGTACCACAGATGGAGGTCATTGGACCAGTGGAAAACCCACTACCCAGCCGATGGGTATCAGCCCATGATCCTGCATCTCAGCTTTTCAGAACCCCTTTATAAACGCGACGAGCACCTCTGCGTTCACCATTATTCGCTTTGCATTCCAAAGCCCAACAAACTCCGATGTAAAAAAAATGAAACATCAGCTCCCCTCGAAACAATATTTCAGTAACTTTGTATCGATGCCCATACATCTTGATCCGTCCGCTGAAGGTTAGGTATGTTATTGACGAAATTAATCCATTCGATTTACTCCATCTAGGTTCCCGGTAATTTTATAGGTTTATTAAGTCTGCCTTGGTCTCCTCTGTTCCCGAAACAGTATCAGCAATATTTCCTCGTGGCTAAAAAAAAACCAAATCTGTGCTTGTGCACTCCGATCTGCACTCACTCGATTGCAATCACTCATTTCCTGTAATGTTTTGTTTTAATAGTAATTTTAATGACATTGATGGAAAATAATTGTAAAGGTGTAGCTTGACCTGATTAACAAAAATGTTGAGTGAGAGAAACTTGCTGTTTAAAAGAATGTCATTCCCTGGCACTGACTGGTACTGGAAGAATTTGGATTCAAGTCCATTGTTGGAGAAATGCGTGCCAGAGCATCTAGCCTGACGCTCTGGTGCAGTTGTAATATTTAACAAAGGGCCCATTGCTCCATCAGGTAGATTTAAAAATTCCTGCAGCACTCTTTCAAAGCAGAACATGGGCACTTTATCCATTGCATTCATTAGGGTTGTGAAAACCCACGTTTGAGTGTTTCTTTTACCTAACGATTAATTTAGCAATCGGATGGAAGAAATTTGCTGGGATTTTTGCCCTTTTGGTGACACTTTACAGACATAGGATGTTCATCGAGATTACCAACAACCTACATCTATAATTTTATCATTTATAATTTAGAGGGAAATTTATTGAGCATCATTGCTTTTATGAGCCAATCACAAACAACTTTATAATTCCTGGAGTTGAGGTGCTGTATAAAATCTCTTATTAGTGTTCAATAAACTTGATCAGCAAAATATTCCATTGATTTGCGGTAAGACTTTTTTTTAAACTGAGTCCTCTGATTCTTTCATGCAACTTGGCAGATGGCCTCTTTTCTAGTTGCTGTTATCAACATATGTTTGGAGCACAGCAAAGCCAATGTGAATCTGCTTTCCCAACCCCCACTGCAGCCTATGACCTATATTGTTCACAGCCATCAGCTGTAAGCTAATGAGAAGAATCTCATTTTTTTCCCCATTCTTGGTATTTAATGGCTGTTGGTTTCATTCCATTAGTCCCTATTGCTATTCATTTCATTTTGTATAGTGAGATTCATAAAAACAGGCTTTGATTAATATTTCCAATATCAGAAAAGTTATATTTTGGTTTCCATATTAAGCATTTTTGTTTCACTTTTGCTTTGTATTCAATATTAAATTGATTGTAATGCTTTGTTACAGCTTGGGATTCCATTTGCTGATGTTATTTTCTGTCCTTTATATAATTGAGGCTAATTAATTAAACTGCATTTACACCATTATGTTCATATTATTTTGGAAGATTGTCATTGTGAATATGTAAAAGGTATTATTGCAAAGATTGATATTTTACTTGCACCTTAAGAAATCATTTCAGTCAGTCTCTAAAGCAGGCCAGTGCAGCCATTTGCTTAATATACTGATGAGCTTGAACATAATGCATTAACTTTTTAAATCTGTTTTCCTGAATGGCATGAAAAGAAATTAGTTTAGCATTAAAGACTAAATTCCAGCAATGTCACGAGCACAGCACATTGACTGGAGGTCAATGAAAACTGCATACCTACCTTGTTTATACAAAATGAACATATACATATTTATATTTAAACACAACTTTGTGTTGTTCTACACATTTGGGGACTGTTAAATAATCTGCTGGAAAGTTGTTGCTGGTGTGATGAGTTGTGGTTCTAAAGAGGGAGCCTTTGTTTTGAAAATTGAACAAGGGGCAATCATGGTCAGACTCAGTATACAAGTGGTGCAAAGGCAAATTGGTGTTCTCGGTTACTTGTTATCCTGCTCACAAATCCCTTGATTTAAAAAAAAATACCTGGCTATGTGTCAAAACATTGTTCTTTCTCCTCAACATTTTACCACCTTACACACCAGCTTGAGCGTTCCCACTTTATTACGCAGAAGTGGTCACCACTCACTTGGTTACCCTGCTAAGTTGAGGCAGCAAGTCTCAGGAGTGCAAAATGGGATATTAACATGTATCCTTTCTGTGAAAGAGCAGCTGACAACTAGAGAAAGACTTTGAGACAGCATGGAAAGATAGCTGGCAGGAGGGAACAGATCCCACTGTGGCTGCAAAAACATGTAAGAAGAAATACCCCCTGAGTCAGCAAGATGACTCATTGGCAGGTAACCTGGTAACTGACACAGGAATGGAACCGACAACGACTTGGATGATCAGCATACCTGAGGCTACAACAGCAGGACTCAATCTCCAGAGTTGCATATATGGCTGGGCAAATGTTACTTCCACTAGAGGCCTGAAAGTACATCAGGGTAGGAAAGGATGTCTGAAGAAGGGGCCACAGTGACCTTTTTGAGAAGCAGGTTGAGTCAATTAACTGATGTTCAGCTGCAGGACAAAACCCAAAGTCTGCATGACATTAATACCCCTGTCCCAGCAGAGGAAGAGCAAGGCACATGAGAACAACCTGAACCCAGCCCATTTTGACCGACAATGGAAAAGAAGGTGTGAAAGCAGTTGATCAAGTGGCTAAAATCCTGTGAGAAGGCAACGCCTTGAAGTTGGAAAGAATGGGGGAATTAATATATGGGGTGGATCATTTTGGAGTGCAAAAGAGGAAGAAGATGACTCTGATGATCCTCACCAAGTCCAGGAGGCAGAAGGAAATGGATCATCTGGTCAGAGAGAGGAGGCTGCTGAAGAAACATTGGAGGAGAAGGAAGGCATAAATCTGTTGCAAGCAGATAGTGGGAGCAGGCTTGTGGAACTGAGGAGAGCTGAAAACCTGGTTGGGAAGGAGGAGCAGACAAGTACCAGTTTCTATAAAGATCCCTTCAAGTTTGTGAAGGGTCTCTTTATACGGGAGAAGAGTAGAAGCCTCAGCATCAAGGGCAGAACTGGAAAAACACCTGGAAAAGTTCCACACAGACCACCAACACCATGAAGAGTTCACCATCTCACCTGACATGCCACCAGTTCATCCACCGGAACACCCACGATATCAGCCCACCGAAATGGAGCGAGATGGATAAAATTGTGCATAGAGTAAGGGCTCCATCAGCCCAAGGTCCCAATGAAATGCCATACAGGCTCTACAAAAAATGCACCAAGTGTCCTGCGGTTCCTCTGGAGGCACATAAAGGTGGTATGGCATACCAGGAGGAACCAACATCCTGCTGGAGAGCCAAAGGGATCCTGATTCCCAAAGGAAAAGGGTTAATCAGAAATCAGCCAATTCCACCAGATCAGTCTCCTGAACATTGAGGGCAAAATCTTCTTTAGTGTACAGGCTGTCAAGATATCTGATTGATACTTCAATCCAGAAAACAGGGCTCTTGGCCTTCTGGCTGTCTGAAACATGTTTGCACTATCTGACATCAGATCCATGTCACCAAAAATGAAGGAACAGATCTTGATGTGGTGTTCCAAGACCTCGCCCATGCCTTTGGCTCAATCTCTCTTAAACTCCTGGACTGCGTTTGACTTGTTTAGAGTGCCAGTGGCCCTCACAAGCCTCCTTCCAGGATGTGAAGGTGTGTGACAACATCTGGAGGTGGGAATCATGTACTATCTCCCTGCTAACCTTCACCATAGCTATGGAGGTTATCAGAGCATCTCAATTGGTGGTTGGAGGGCAGTGTATAAGATCTGGCTTGAGAATGCTGCCTATCAGATCATACTTAGACAATCTCACAACACTGACCACAACTAAGGCTGTACTGTACACCTGTTGAGGAAGCTTCAGGAGAACATTGAGTAGGTTTGGATGAAAATCAAGTTGAGCAAGCCCAGAAACATCTCCATCATTAAGGGGAAGCTGGTAGATCAATGCTTCTACATTCCTACAGTCTTTGAGAAATCAGTGAAAAGCCTAGGTCGATGGTATAACATATCCCTCAAAGATACAGAGCAGGTACATCAGCTCAGGAAGCCTGCCATCAGTAGCCTTGAGAATATTGACAGAATCACACTACCTGGCAAGGTATTCATTTTGGGCTCTTTCCACACTCATGTGGCCACTAACCCTGTATGAAGTTCCAATCTCGAGCGTGGAAAAGCTGGAGTGACTGATCAGTTTGTATGTAAGGAAGTAGCTTGGTCTTCCCAGATACCTCAGCAACATAGGGCTCTACAGAAAAGGAGTCTTATAGCTACCCATTTCCAGTCTTTCAGAGGAGTATAACAGCACCAGAGATGATATTAAGAGGTGGGTGGGGTGATCCATTTGTAGCTCAAGCTGCTGTCATTCTGGATACTGGTAGGAAGTGGATTCCATCAGAAGCAACTAAGCAAGCAAAGTCAGCACTCAAGCAGAGGGACATCAAGGGGCAAGTGCAGCAGGGGAGGATTGGTCTTGGAGCCAGTAGACCAGCCTGGAACAAGGCTGGACCATCTCAGATTTGCAGGCTTGTGATGGAGGAAATGTGTCCGCAGGAGGAGGCGGCAAGGTATGCAAAGGCCATCACTCAGGCAAGGCAAAGGCAATGGACAAGATAGGAGGGAGTGGAGAAAAGGAAGATCTCTTGGAAAGAGCAGTGGAGACATTCAGAGCGAGCTTCATCATCAGGGCTGCATACGATGTCTTGCCATCTGCCATGAATCCCTGCCAGTGATATGGAGAGGACCCCACCTACACCCTCTGCCTGACTTCAGCAACACTAAAAACATTTTGGTGGGCTGCAAGACTAGCCTCATTCAAGACAGATACACCTGGCATCATAACCAGGTGCTACAGTATCTTGCAGCAGTGCTGGAATAGGCGCAGGAGTGTTAATACTCTACCTCCACCTTCATCCCACTTGGCCGTTAACAGCATTTGTCCACGAAGGTGAGGGTCAAGCCGGAATTATCACATTAAGATCAGATTCTGGGCAGTTAGGCAGGGCATGTGATTGGAAGGTGGCGGCAGACTTTGGCCAGAGGTTCTGCTTCCCAAATTAAATTGCAAAAACCAACCTCAGACCAGACCTTGTGCTGTGGTCGGCCTCACTTCATCTTGTTTATATAATTGCTGGATCCGGGAGGATGCAGTGGAGGAGGCCTGTGAGCACAAATAACTGAGTTACACTGATCTTGGAGCTGATGTGCAGCAACATGGCTGAAACGCAAGGGTCTGACCAATTAAAGTAGGCTCTAGAGGGTTTGTAGCCACATCGACGTCAAGGCTACTCCAGGATTTTGGAGTGTGAGTAAAGATGCATTGACAAGCAGTAGTCAGTGGCTCTGGATGAGGAGAAAGGATTCTCCTCATCCAAGTGAGTGAAAGGCAACAAGGGAGTGATGCTGAGATTCACTGCTATACCCTCCAGAGGTGTCATGGGTCTATCAGCGAATCACTGGAGAAGGAGGGGGCCCACTTGATAACCCAGAAGATGCCACCACTCACTTGGCTACCCCGCAGAGTCGAGGCAGCAAGTCTCAGGATTGCAATAAGGGATATTAACCTCTAATCCTACATAACATACCTTACAGATGTGGTCACACAACAACATTTTCCACTTTTGATACAGAAAACAATAAACATATTTCATCAGATCGTGTAGCATCAACTGGAAGTAAAGGGTAAGCAACATTTAACGCTAGGGCTCTCCTGAGCTTCTCAAGCATATTTGTATATTGCACTAGGACCCAGCATCTCCAGTCTTATTTAATTCCAAAGTAAACACGAATCTTGTGGAAAACCAGATACATAAAATGCTATAAAAATACTTGGCATTTAACAAGGCTTCTTGGCCCATGAACTCATTCCGTCCAATTAAGCCGGGTATGTTTTGAATGGTGGGAGGAAACTAGAGCCCCCATGCAGACACCGGACGAAGTGTGGAATTTGAACCCAAGATCTGATCGCTGGTGCTATAACAGCATTGTGATAATTGTGCCGCCCATTTGATGATATTTTGCTGAAAATGCATTTAAATACATTTAATATTTCACTTTGATACAAATCATGGAATTTTAAGCATGGCAATTAAGTTCTTTTTTTTTACTAATCCATCATAAGAAAGGCTACATCTTTGGATCTCAGAATTCATTTTAGGAAGTATAGGTAGATCTGATCCAAATTTTGTCTTCTCCCTCTAAATGTCTTCCTTTTTAAAGAAATAGTCATTAGAGCCCAATATTTTAGTTAAATATGTTGAAAATTACTTCTCAATACTTAGTATTATTTCTGCTTATTATACATGAGAGTGCTACTGTGTGAAGAATTCAGACACAAAGTTCATAGTTTGTACAAACAGGCTTTAATCTGCTTAAACTGGTACACACAAGGTCTCTGTACCTTCCAGGCTTCACATGCTCTATTGACTACCAAAGGGGTTGGCACAAGTCTTTATATGGGCTGGTGATTGACACCAAGTAGGTGGGGGTCAGCCTACCTATTTATCCTGGTCAAATAATTAAATGAGGAAGACCACTGGCTGAAATTTTGCAAACAGTTCATTGCATATTATATAGGAACATAGGAAGTAGGAACAGGAGTAGGCCAAAAATGGCCCATCGAGCCTGCTCTGCCATTCAATACGATCATGGCTGATCTAATTTATGACCTAACTCCACCTACCTGCCTTCTCCCTATATCCCCTAATTCCTCTATCATGTAAAAATTTATCTAACCAAATTTTAAATATGTTTAATGAGGCAGCCTCAACCACTTCCCTGGTTAGAGAATTCCAAACATTCACTACTCTCTGGGGAAAAACTATTTTTCCTCATCTCTGTCCTAAATCTACTCCCCCGAATCTTGAGACTGTGTCCTCTCATTTTAGTTTCCCCGGCCAGCTCAAAAAACCTTTCTACATCTATCCTATCCATACCCTTCATAACCCTATATGTTTCTATAAGATCTCCTCTCATTCTTCTGAACTCGAGCAAATACAATCCTAGATGATTTAATCTTTCACCATAAGTCAACCTAGTAAACCTCCTCTGGACCGTCTCCAAAGCCAGTATATCCTTCCTCAAATATGGAGACCAGAACTGAACACAGTACTGAACACGGTCTCACTAGTACCTTATACAGTTGCAACATTACCTCCCTACTCCTGAATTCAATTCCTTTAGCGATGAAGGCCAACATTCCATTTACCTTTTTAATAACCTGCTGCACCTTCAACCTAACTTTTTGCGATTCATGCACAAGCACTCCCAAGTTCCTCTACACAACAGCATGCTGTAGTTTTTCACACTTTAAATAATATTCATCTCTTTTATTTTTCTTGCCAAAGTGGATAACCTCACACTTACTAACATTGTACTCCATCTGCCAGACCTTTGCCCACTCATTCAGCTTAACTATATCCCTCTACAGACTCTCCACATCATCATTACAATTTGCTCTTCCACTCAATTGGGTGGATTCTGCAAACTTGGCTACACCACATTTTGTCCCCTCCTCCAAGTCATCATGTAATTGATGAACAGTTGTGGGCCTAATACTGACCCCTGCGGCACCTCACTTACCACTCTCTGCCAACCTGAAAAACTCCCATTTATCCCGACTCTCTGCCTCCTGTCAGACAACCAATTTTCAATCCAGGCCAATATACTTCCCCGGACTCCACTTTCCTGTAACTTATCAAATGCTTTCTGGAAATCCAAATATACAACATCAACCTGTTCCCCTCCACTGCACCCATTATATCCTCAAAGAATCTTAACAAGTTTGTCAAAGAAGATCTTCCCTTTCTAAAACCATGCTGTGTCTGGCTGATTGAACCCTTACGTTCCAAAAGTTTCACTATTTCATCTTTAATGACGGCTTCAAGCATTTTTCCAACCACAGACGTCAAGCTAATTGGCCGATAATTTCCAGTCTTCTGCCTACATCCCTTCTTAAAAAGTGGCATGACATTTGCTGTCTTCCAGTCTGCCGGGACCTGCCCAGAATCCAAGGAATTTTGGTATATGACCACCAATGCATCAACTATAACTTCTGCCATTTCCTTCAGAACCCTTGGATGCATATCATCAGGACCAGGTGATTTGTCTGGCTTTAGTCCCATTAGTTTCTCCATCACTACTTCCTTTGTAACAACTATTTTATCAAGGCCCTCCCCAACATTCGCATCCTTAACTCCGCACTTGGGCATGTTGGACATGTCTTCCACCGTGAAGACTGACACAAAATATTTGTTCAATGCCTCGGCCATTTCCTCATTTTTTGCTACCAGTTTTCCTTTCTCATCCTCTTCTGTTTTATATATTTATAAAAATTTTTGCTTTCTGTTTTTATATTTTGTGCCAATTTACTTTCATAATCCTTTTCCCATTTCTTATTACCCGCTTTGTAACCCCTTGTTGTCTCTTAAAAGTTTTCCCAATCTTCCAGTTTTCTACTGCTCTTTGCAGCTTTGTACATCTGCGCCTTCAATTTTATACTCTCCTTTATTTCCTTTGTTAGCCATGGTTGATTTTTCCCTCCCTTGCTGCCCTTTTTCCTGACCGGAATATATTTTTGTTGAGTATTACAAAATATTTCTTTGAAAATCTTCCACTGTTCCTCAACTGTTTCATCAATTAGCCTGTGCTCCCAGTCCACTCTGCCCAATTCCTCCCTCATCCTATGGTAGTCACCCCTGTTTAAGCATAATGTATTAGTTTTAGATCTAACTATTTCCCCTTCCATCTGAATGAGAAATTCAATCATACTATGATCACTATTTCCCAGATGGTCTCTGTATATTACATCATTTACTCTGTCATTGCACAACATTAGATCCAGGAGAGCATTTTCTCTTGTGGGTTCCTTAACATGCTGCTCAAGAAAGCTATCGCGGATGCATTCTATGAAGTCCTCTTCCAGACTCCCACGACCAACTTGATTTTCCCAATCTTCTTTCTTTGGCTTGGCTTCGTGGACGAAGATTTATGGAGGGGTAATGTCCACGTCAGCTGCAGGCTCGTTTGTGGCTGACAAGTCCGATGCAGGACAGGCAGACACGGTTGCAGCAGTTGCAAGGGAAAATTGGTTGGTTGGGGTTGGGTGTTGAGTTTTTCCTCCTTTGTCTTTTGTCAGTGAGGTGGGCTCTGCAGTCTTCTTCAAAGGAGGTTGCTGCCTGCCGAACTGAGGTGCCAAGATGCACGATTTGAGGCGATATCAGCCCACTGGCGGTGGTCAATGTGGCAGGCACCAAGAGATTTATTTAGGCAGTCCTTGTACCTTTTCTTTGGTGCACCTCTGTCTCGGTGGCCAGTGGAGAGCTTGCCATATAACACGATCTTGGGAAGGCGATGGTCCTCCATTCTGGAGACGTGACCTACCCAGCGCAGTTGGATCTTCAGCAGCGTGGATTCAATGCTGTCGGCCTCTGCCATCTCGAGTACTTCAATGTTGGAGATGAAGTCGCTCCAATGAATGTTGAGGATGGAGTGGAGACAACGCTGGTGGAAGCGTTCTAGGAGCCGTAGCTGATGCCGGTAGAGGACCCATGATTCGGAGCCGAACAGGAGTGTGGGTATGACAATGGCTCTGTATATGCTAATCTTTGTGAGGTTTTTCAGTTGGTTGTTTTTCCAGACTCTTTTGTGTAGTCTTCCAAATGCGCTATTTGCCTTGGTGAGTCTGTTGTCTATCTCGTTGTCAATCCTTGCATCCGATGAAATGGTGCAGCCGAGATAGGTAAACTGGTTGACCGTTTTGAGTTTTGTGGGCCCGATGGAGATGTGGGGGGGCGGTGCGGGGGGGCTGGTAGTCATGGTGGGGAGCTGGCTGATGGAGGACCTCAGTTTTCTTGAGGCTGACTTCCAGGCGAAACATTTTGGCAGTTTCCGCAAAACAGGACGTCAAGCGCTGAAGAGCTGGCTCTGAATGGGCAACTAAAGCGGCATCGTCTGCAAAGAGTAGTTCACGGACAAGTTGCTCTTTTGTCTTGGAAGTTAAAGTCCCCCATGACTACTGCCGTATCATTATTACATGCCTCACTTATCTCTCTATTTATTTCCTGTGCCTCTAAACTATTGTTATTTGGTGGGCGATAGATAACACCCACCAATAATTTTTTCCCTTTGTTATTCTTTATCTCTACCCAAATGGACTCAACATTATGTCATGTTTCCATGATGACTACCAAATCATAGGCATGGGTACCGATTTGCACCTCAAGTTGGTGTATGGAGGCCACTGGGTAAGAACAGTGACTACAAATGAAACACAGTGTATTTAATGTCACCTGAGCAAGGTTCTGATCAATAGGTTTAGGCTGTATACATGATAGCATTAGTTTAATTATAAATCTGCTGACTTCACAAAATTAAACCATGTCATTGGTACAGTAGTTGTGTTCTAATTACCAATGCTCCAAACTGTGATTCCTATTAAATGACCTCCACCATAAGTTTACATCTTGAATACCAAAATATGCATGTTCAATCATGAGTACACACTCTTCAGGTAGATGTGTAGGGGGTGGTTGGGGGAGGGGGGTGGAGGGAAACAGCCACTTCAAGTCAAGAAAAACATTAGAGCTTGTGAAACCATATTGTAATAATGTGTCTGCATTTGAGTAAAATGGGTAGATAAAAAGATAACACAAAGTTAAAAGATTATTTGTAGCAGTTTTAACAGTTCAAGAATGGTGCCAAGTTGTGAGATTTCATGATTCCTGTTAAATTTTAAAATGGTGAAATTCTTATTTCTTCTATTTAAAAAAGGACTTGATACTTGAGTAGTGTGTTCCGTCCACACCAATGGAATTGGAGCATCACCATCCAGAGATATGGTTTCCCATTACTTTTCTCAAATTGAATCAGAGTTCTTTTCAATATTATCAGACACTGATTTCTAAATACTTCAAGCAATGAGATGAAGAATGGCCACATAGTATGGAAGAAGACTTTAATGATCTTTTCCATCTGCAGTCTCCCTGCATTGGCAAGAGGATTAGAACTTTCTGTATAAATTACAGGGATAATTCATGAAGAAGTGAAGGAGATCTTAGAATCTAAGATCATTAGGAACAGCGGCAGGTTTGGAAGGAATTTGGAATTGAAGAATAAATGAGTTGAAGATTGATAAGGTCTTTTGGATGAGTCAATGTGACCTTTGGTATTGTAGATGTGCCATTCAAAGGCGCAGGGTCATTATTGAAAGTAAGGTGGTGGTAGGGATGGTTTGTTGAAGGAAAATGAATTAATGGTGGGGTGGTTAAGATTTGTTAGTATGGGAAGGATAGCTAGGTCTGAAGTTTTGTGAAGGCGAATGCAAAATAACAAACAAAATCTGCTCTGGTTCTGAATCTCAATCCAGTTTTTGTGCATTCCCACTAGATATCCTCTTTCTTGCCTCCCATAACATCAGCACAGACAATCTTGCATTGATTTCTCCCATTTTAGTCAATTGTTTTAATATTTTAATTTCAAATATTTTGTACATCCAATGGTGAAAAAGAAAGGGGTAGAGGTCAGGATGCAGTGCAGTTTTAGAATAAAGCATGTTATCAAACAAACAACAAGTCATCTGAGTCTGATGCTTTCTTTCCAATTAATTTCACTCCTCTAAAATGTTCAATTTTTAAATAAACTATCACAATATCTAAAATAAATAATTGAAAGCTTGGCTGCAAGCTATTATTGAAATATGCATGTAGTTTCAAAAAAAATCAGATGTTTTGTTTGTCCAAATAGAACCACCTATTTATTCAGAATGATTGAAGCTCCCCTGCTGCACTGAAGCTTTTCAATCCACATAGGGACTGCTTTCAGGACCAATTACATATTTGCAGTTAAAGCGTAAGGGGTTATATTCTCAAGAGCATACATGTATAGTACTAGGTCAAGAGGATAATCATGGTTACTGGAATACTTTATTGATCTATAGTAATGGAGTTGCTTGACACAAGACTGAACCGATGACATCAGTCAATATTTTGGGAAAGATTTTTGTTTGCTCTCGGGGCTTTTACAATTGGCAAGAGTAAGATGGAATTTAAATTGAGGATAAAGATGCAGTAACCTTTTTTAACTCCTATTTTAACCTGCAGCATAGCTTCCAGTTCGTTACGTTCTTCTGTAACCTGCACTCCATCATTGTTGCCAACTACCCAAGCTAAATGGAATTGTGATTTTGTTTTGTGGGAATTTAAGAGTGTACTTACCACACTGGTTTGAAATAAATGTTTCACATTGTGTTTGTTAGAAAGAATGCACTCTGTCATTTACATGCCAATAAGTGTTATAATTTAAAAGGTGAAGGTTTGTAACCTTGGGTTTTTAATGATTCTTTTCCATTGCGCTCCTGAACTATATTAAAGCTTTGTCAAATGCCAGTATACGCTACTCTGGGATGCATAATTTGATACATTTTGGTGATTTTTTAAAAATTCAGTACAACAGGCCTTTTATTTGTTGCAATGTGCTCATTTATCCTGGTCAAATAATTAAATGAATTATCTGGATTTTTTTAAAAGAAAGCCAAAGGGAAATTTCAAACTGAAGGAAAATGCTGCTTCAGGAAATTAATTATACAATAATATTTTGGAATAAAATTATTGGTTAATCCGAGTTTTAAATGGAACCCCTGGGCACTCCATTAATCACCGCAATCAAATTTAAAACCTGAACAAATGCTCCATTGTCTTCTCAAAAATGTAAATGGGCTCTATTGGACATGTGCAGTTGCTTTTAATAGAATTTATTTTATTCAACTGTTTTTGTATAATATCTGAAATATATACATTCAGGGGAAAAAAACATGTTACACATGAACATAAATTCTGTATTTAAAAACACAATGCTGGAGAAGCTCAGCAGGTCAAGCGTGTTCTTTATGTAGCAAAGATAAAGGAACATAAACAATGTTTCAGGCTTGAAGCTTTCATCAAGATAGAGAAAAAAAATTAGTATTGATCACAGAAAGAACCTAGAATTTGTGAATCTTTAAAATAAATTGATTTTGCCTTGAATTCCTCTGACATTTGATGATCTTGTTTTTAATAAATTAGATGGAGAAACTGAGCACTAAAATTAAAAAAAATACTAATAGCCTAGGTTTGAAATAATGCTTCGTATTTGATTATCTGAGTTAAGACATTTTGAAGCTTAAAAAAAGCTGTAGGTTTAAGGGAATCCAAAATGGGGTTCGATAAGGAAGAGCATTATTTTTCAATAAAACCACTATATATATTGGAAATAGGCAATAGCTTTCAGTTTACTTCCTGGGCCTTGAATTGGAATAGAATAATTGCTTTATTAGTTAACAATATTACCTGATTGTCCTGCCATATACTTTGGTTGTGTGACCTTGATGTTTCCATGTTTGTGTTCCAATGAGAACTAAATTTCAAAAATACTTGTGGTAGTTAGCTAAGAAGTATTGAGAAGTTCTGAGAGCTTTATAAATGTAAATTCTTAGCTAAATCTGTAATTAATTTATTGCTGAATTTGACTTGTGCATAATTTCGGCTAAAACTCCTTTGTTTCAAAATATGCTTTTTCCTTTTTCATTAAATAATCACCTTTTGTATATGGAACAGGAAGGTGTAGAGGATTGCTATGAAGCTGGGTATTTTATTTTGTTTCAAAGAATGAAGGAGAACTAAGGAATTTCTTCAAATACCCTATTTATTTACTATCAGGTTAGAGCCTTACTGTTAGATAATTTTGGGCTTACGTTTCGGTTGCCTAGGTGGTCTAAATTTGAAGATCTACTTACTGAAGGGGGTAAGAAGGGATTTATATCTGAGATGTATGCTCTATTACAGCATAAAATGCTTAAGCTGGATATTTATAAATCTAAGTTCAGATGGGAAAAATATTTGTTTTATCTATTTTTCAGGATGATTGGATGAATATATATGAGGATAGTATGACTAAATTAGTGAATGTAAGATATAGATTGGTTCATTATAATTTTATACATCAGTTATATTTAACTCCTGAAAAGTTAAGTATAAGTTTATTTCTTCTGATTTATGTTTTAGGTGTCATAAGCAAGATGGTTCATTTTTACATTCTACTTGGGTATGTGAGTCAGTGAAACCCTTTTGGAATAGAATTAAGGAATTTTTAGAATTATTTAAATTCAAAATTTTGCTTGAGCCTTTTATTGAGTTATATTTAAAAATTGAGTTTGGAATAAAAACTAGGTAAGTTTCAGTTTGCTTTTTTGAGATTGGGATTAGCTGTAGCAAGAAAAGGTTTGGCAATTACTTGGAAAAATGAGACTGATTTAAGTATTCTGTGTGGCATATGGAAATGAGATCATATTCCATTGGAAAAGATCAAGTATAATATACGTAATAATGATTCTTTTTTTTTGTTAAAGTTTGGAGCCCGTATATGAGTTGTATCGTTTTGAATTTGTAATAGTTTTTTCCCACGGTTGTTGGGGTTGTACCAAACCATGGCGATAGATGATGATTGTGTGAGTTGATCTCCTCTTCTATCTTCTATTTTCTGTTCTTTCCTTTTTCTTTTTCTTTTTGGGGTAGTTTAGAGGGGGGTTGGGAAGGGTGGGGGATTATGGAGGACAAATACTGTGTATCCATTTGTATTTTGTTTTTGATTGTATGATTTATTTTGATCAATAAATTTTTAAAAATTAAAAATTGTCAGGTAATTTCACAAAGGGGCTAAAATTACTAAATGAATAAAAAAATTATATAAACTCAATTTTTCTCCTCTATTCGAGTATGTGAGATTGTCTTTTTCTAGATGGTCTTTAATAGGTCATATTAATGCAGTTGAAATGATAATATTACTTAAGTTTTTATATTGATTTCAAGCAATTCCAGTTTTCATCCCAAAGTCTTTTTTTTAATAGTATTGACTCAAATGTATTTTCTTTTATTTAGAAAAGCAAAAACCCTGGAATTATTAAATTTCATTTACAAAAATTGAGAAAAGATGGAGGTATAGCCTTACCTAATTTTAGATTTCATTATTGGGCTGCTAATATTCGTTATCTAGCTTTTGTATTTTTTTTATTCTGACTATAGCTATTAATTTACCTTACTTATGCTCTCATGGTTTTGGAAACCACAATAAGGTTTCCCAATCAGCCTCCCAAGGAGAAAAGTCCCAGCCTCTCTATATAATCAGAGGTGCAGTGCTGCCGGAACTCACCAAAGCACCGCTCTGGGCATCTGATGGGGCTGCTCCGGCGCCTTTTTGTTGATCTCTAGTACCTTTTATATAAAAATAAATTAGTCCTGCACCCCTGCATGTAACTGATGCCCTCCATCCCAATTAGAGAAAATCCCTTTCCTGCATCTGTGGTGATACAACCACTATTATTGCTGCACTCATGCCAGCCTACTGCAGGAGGCCACCACTGTACCTGCAGGTAGACAACCTAGGAGGCTGGCCCCATCTTGCTGGCTGTCAAACACTGGCCCATATAAAGACTTAAGCTGGCCTTTTCCTAAATCAGTCAGGCATGTGGAACCAGAGGCTACAGAGACCTGGTATTTAACTTTATGCTGATTAAAGCCTGTAGTAGTCTTCTTGGGTTTTGTTTGTTTGTTGCACCACAGCGCATCACAGCACCTACTCTGTAAATTGTGTATTTTTAAAGACATCACTTCTCTAAACTTTAAAGACTTGATGGATATGTTTTGCAATCAATTTTATACTGCATCGTTCGTAAAAGGTTTCTGGACTGGATGTTGCAGTTGGTGGAGGTACACAATTTGCAACATAACTCCATGGCTGCAATGTTGTTAGATTTTTTAAAGTCAATAATATCTAGCAAGATATAACCTCTCTAATCAAACCTTGACCTGTTTTGATCATATTTTTTATGTTGCAATAATTTTACCCTGCATCAGGTGACATTCAGCCAGTCTTTGTGAAGTGTGGATCTGTCAGCTGTTGTTGCGAAACACGGAGTGATAATTGTGCCTTGATCCTGGGCAGCAGTGCCAGAGTCTCCTCAGCGCTGACAAGGTCATCATTGCAGAAAAGCTTACCTCTCCACTGAGGCCAGCCCAGATCAAGGTCTCCGACCAGTCTGCACACAAACAGAAAATGCTGTTGCCTGGGTATCAGAGCTGCTAGTCAGTGCGGATCAGACAGACTGCAATCGTGGGGTTTGGGGGCTGCCACCCCACCAGCTAGAATCAAGGAGTCCGGGAGGCGTGGAGCTGGAACCTGGTCAATGCTGTCCTTTAAAGTTTTAAAATGGGTCCAAGTGGCAAACTTTCGAGTAACACAAAAAGTGCAGATATTATAATATTGAGCAAACAATTACCCTTTTTACACTGAGATCCCAGTAAATTGGTTGATCAATGACCTGTGTTTAAAACTGGGTCAGGTTGGAGTGTTTACACTGAACCAAGAAAAGCTGGTTCAGTGCAACCATTTACATAGGGACCCAGCATCCTGGTGCAAAAGGAGGTGGGACCTGTAGCATTACAGGGTTGGGATCCTGGGAAAGTGGGTAAGCTTGTTACTACCTATCTCTGCAGGTAAGAACTGGGATGAAAATGACCTCACATACTGTTTTAGTCACATTCACCCAGGTAAGTGAAATGATAAAAAAGGCTATTAAATACATTCTTTCTTGGTTAGTGTAGAAGGGCCTAATGAGCTGCTGGAGAAACTCAGCAGGGCAGGCAGCATCCATGGGTAGAAATGGCCAGTCAGGGTTGGGACTCAAACCTGAAACATTGACTGCCCATTTGCACTCATGGACTGAGTTCCTAATTGTGAGGAACTTTCCTGGGATTCCTTTTACCCTGTATGGCCAGGCAAAATTCCAGTGCTATCAAAAAAATTGCGATAATACTACAGTTGTTGGCAGAATCACAAATGTGCACAGGAGAGGAATAGATCAGCTCGTTGAATGGTGTGACACCAACAACCTTGTGCTCAATGTTAGAAAAACTAAGGAGATGATTGTGGCCTTCAGGAGGAAGTGAGAACAAGATTCAGTCCTCAATGAGTGCTCCAGAATGAAGAAGGTCAAGAACTTCAAATTCCTGGGTATCAACATCTCAAAAGATCTGTCCTGGAGCTTCCATGTCAATGAAATAATGAAGAAGGCTCTGACCACCACCGCCCAGGCCATTCCCTCTTCACGCTGCTACCATTGTGGGGGGGAGGGGGGAAGGGTACAGGAGCCTAAAGATGAGTACTCAGCGGCACAAAGACAGATTCTTCCCCGCTGCCATCAGATTCTTGCCTTACTTTGAGTTTTCATGCACTGGTTTCTTTATTCTTGTAAGGTGGTTTATATGAACGTTTATTTGCCCTGTGATCCACCCGCAAAGCAACAAATTTTGTGACTTGTTCATGACAATAAATTCTGATCAAAGGAGAGAGAGCTCAGTCCTGGCTGGACGTGGATCATCGCATGCACAAGTATTGTGTTAATTGTCTCCAAGTGTTGGTTATGTTTCTGTGTGTCTGAGAGCCTGTAGGTGTATGACTGCAAGCTCATCTATCTATTGGGGTAATGTGTTGGTGTGGGCAGCATATCAGAATTTGTTCATGAGCAAGTCATGAAATTTTGTGGCAGCATCAGAGTGAAAACATTCATACATCTTGCATTACGATTTAAAAAAAAATAACAGTGAGACAGTGTCTTTGGTTCAGCGTTGCAAAGCTAAAGTCTGTCTCTGAATGAGCCGATAAGTCAGATATTGTTCCCTGCTTTTGAGTCTGTATTTCTGGAGGAGAGGGAGTCTCGCTTGAACAATAATTCTCAGTTTGAGCATTAAAGAATGAATCTCTATTATCTACAACATTATGACAGGCATGCAAAAGGTGGACATTCAGCACCTTTTTCCTAGGGCAGGAGTAGCAAACACCAGAGAAATGAAGTGATTAAAGTTTAAGGGAGTCATGTAAAGTTTTTTTTACACACAGAATAGTGAGTGGCTGGAATGCATTATCAGGGTTGGTGGTGAAGGCTCAAACAATAGCAGCTTTTAAGAAACTTAGATAGGCACATGGATGAAAGAAAAATAAAGAGGTTCTGAGCTATGGAGGGCTTATTTTTGGGTAGGTATCTATAGATTGGCACAACATTGTGGACCACAGGGCCTGTGCTGTGCTATTGATTCATGACAGACGTGGAAAGGGTCTTGGCGAAATATGTATTTCCGATGTCTTCTATGTTGGCTCAAACTGTGATTAAGAAGCGGTTTATCTTGTTACAGCTACAGAAACTACTTTGTAATCTTAATGTTATAATCATTTCTAAGTAATGAATAGTTTTTAAAAATAAATATTTTTAAAGTATTTTTATTGGAGTTTTCAATTAAAAAAAAAAAATTAGACATACAGCACTGCATCAGGTCATTTCGGCCCACAAGTCTGTGCCACCCAATTTACACTCCATCAACCTACACCCCTGGTACGTTCTGAACAGTGGGAGGAAACCGTAGCCCCTAGAGAAAACCCTCACAGACACAGGGAGAACATATAAACTCTTCGCAGACAGCACGGGATTCGAACTCCAGTCCGGTCCTGATTGCTGGCTCTGTAAAGATTGCGCCAACCATGAGTTCCAATTATTAAATTTGTTCTGCGCAATCAAATTACTTGCACTTTGATAAATATATTCAGTTTTAATTAAGCTCCCAGGTATTACCTGAGTTAGTTAGAATTACATGTAAATTCCATAGACTGTGTGGGATGGGGGGGAAGAGAGTAAAATAACAGTGTTGAGTTGAGCTATTATTTTTCTGAATGTCACTCTTTAGCCATTTGTGGTACTGCCCTTGTTTCTCAAAATCAAAATTTAAAACAAATTTGGAACATATTCAACTTTTGACCTTTTGAGATGTTTATTTTCTGAGTTTAAGTGAAGTTTCAATTTGGAACAATTAATTCAATGGCGTGGAAGCCATTAACCCTGAAAACTGTTTTTGTGGAAATTACAAATTAATATTACTAAATTTGCACAATAAATAAAAATTGTTGTCATCGAGTAATCAAAATGACTGGAACCTTGCCATGTAGTCTACATTTACTCTAATATATTGATTAATGTTTTGGAGGCACTTAATTCTGCCTGCTTTTTCCCCCCCCCTTTTTAAAGATGGGATTACACACGCTACTTTTCAATCTGAAGAACTCCTCCAAAATGCTGTGAAGATTACCAATACAGCTATTATTTCTAGACCCTTGTTAGTCTGAGATGTGACTGATCAGGTTCTGGTGAGTTGTCATCCCTTTAATCACATTAATTTCCCTGGCTCTTTTAACTATACTAATTTCTTTCAGTTGCTCCCTCTGTTTAGACTGTTCAATCCCTAATATTATCGAGAAGTTGTTTGTATCCTCTAATATGTAATCATCACTAACCTTTTCACTATGTTCTCTGCAAGTTTCTTCTCATTGTGATTCCTTCATCAGTCTTTGTCTTCCTATATTAATTCTAAACTGACCCCCTACCTCAGGCCTTTTTCTTTTGGTTTTATCCTTTAAAACATAGAATATAGAATACTACAGCACAGCACAGTTGCTTTTTAAAAAAAAAAAGTACAAAACCTTCCATACCTTGTAACCCTCTATTTTTCTTACATCCACGGGCCTATCTAAAAGTCTCTTAAAAGCCCCAAATATTTCAGGCTCGACCACCGTCCTTGGCAAGGCATTTCAGGCACCCACTATCTGTGTTTTATTTTCTAAAACTTACCCCTGATGTCACCCCTAAAAGTCCCTCCCTTCACTTTATACACATCCTCTGGTGTGTGCTATGGCTGTCCACCCTATTTATCCCTCTCATAACCTTGTTGTCCTCTATTAAGTCTTCTCTCATCCTTTTATGCACCAAAGAGAATATTCCCAATTCTGCTAACCTTGCCTTATTTTCCAATACACATAACATCCTGGTAAATCTCCTCTGCATCCTCTCCATAGCTTCCGGATTCTTCCTATAATGAGGTGATCAGAAATGAACACAATACTCTAAATGTAATTGTACCAAAGATTTGTAGAGTCGCAACATGAGCTCTCTACTTTTGAATTCAATCCCCTTATTAATGAAGCCCAACGTCCCATAGGCCTTCTTAACTATCCTATCAAACTGTGTGGTGACCTTGAGGATTTGAACTCCATGGTCCCTCTGTTCATCCACACTCTTAAGTAAACAGCCATTACTGTACTCAGCCTTCTAGTTTGTCCTTCCAAAATGCAGCATCTCACACTTAACTGAATTGAACTCTATCTGGCACTTCTCCACCCAACTCTGCATCCTGTCTATATCCTCTTTGAACCTGCAACAACCTTCAGCTCTAACCTTTGTATCATAGAAAACTACAGCACAGAAAACAAGTCATTCAGCTTTTCTAGTTTGTACTGAAATATCATTCTTTTAGTCCCACTGATCTGCACCCATTCCATAACCCTCCAGACATCTTCCTTCCATGTATCTATCCAAATTATTCTTAAAACCCAAGAGTGAGCCTACATTTACCACGTCAAATGGCAGCTCATTCAAAACTCCCACCACTCTGAGTGGTTCCCCCTAATGTACCTCCTAAAACTGTCACCCAAAAGCCATGTCCTCTCTTATTTATTTCTCCCAATCTAAGTGAAAAGAACCTACTCGCATTTACTGTGTAATCCCCTCATAATTTTGTAAACCTCTATCAAATCTTCCCTCATTCTTCTACATTGTAAGAAATAAACTTCTAACCTGTTTAATCTTTCCCTGTAACTCCACTCCTTAAGTCCAGGCAACATACTCATAAATCTCTGCATTCTTTCGATCTTACTGATATCCTTCCTATAGTTTGGTGACCTGAACTGCACACGATGCTCCAAATTTGGCCTCACCAATGTCTCATGGAACTTTACCATAACATCCCAACTCCTATACTCAATACTTTGATTTATGAAGGCCAATATGCCAGAAATTCTTTACAACCCTATCCACCTGTGATGCCACTTTCAAGGAATTATGTATCTATTCCTAGATCCTTTCTTTCCTTTCCCCTTCTCAATGCCCTACCATTTACTGTGGTATGTCCTGGTTAGTCCTTCCAAAATGCATACCTCACACCTATTTTTTCCAGTTGGTCCAGATCTCTCTACAAGCTTTGAAAGCCTTCCTCATTATCCACAAGGCCTCCATTCTTAATGGAGCAAACTTGCTGATCCAATTTCCTACATTATCATCCAGATCATCGATATAGACAACAAACAACAATGGTCCCAACACCAATCCCTGAGGCACGCCATGAATTACAGACTCCAGTCTGAGAAGCAATCATCCTCCACCACTCTCCCATTCAGCTAATTTCAAATCCATTTTAGAATCTCTCCATGGACACATAGGGTCTGAACCCTCTGAATTAACTTCCCAAGTGGGACCATGTCAAAGACCTTTAAGTCCATATAGACAACATCCACAGCCTTTCCTTCATCTACTTTCTTGGTAACCTCCTTGAAAAACACTCTAAGATTCATTCATCACAACTACTATGCACAAAGCCATACTATCTATCCTTAATCAGCCCTTGGCTGTCCAAATATCCTATCTCTCAGATCACCCTCAAATAATTTACCCACTCCTGACATTAGGCACCTCACCTGTGGCTAAGGACATTTAAAATTTTTCTGCCAGGGCCCCTGAAATTTTTACACTAGTCTCCCTCAAGGTCCGAAGGAATATCATGTCAGGCCTAGGGACTTTATCTCCCTTTATTCTCTTTAAGGCAGCAAGCACCACTTCCTCTTTAATCACTAATATGTTCCATGACTCTACTGCTTATTTCCCTTCCTTATACACCATGCCAGCCAGTTTCCTGAGTAAATACTGATGCAAAAAAAAAACTGTTTAAGATCATCCCCCATCTAATCTGTAATCCGTATAGTTGTACCCTTTTGGCAAGTAGCTTTAATTTACTGATCATTTTAATCCCTATCTGACTGTTTGGGAGCCTGCAGAGAGTGTCCAACAATACTTTTTTCCATTTATTTTTTTAGCTCCACCCAAAAAAGATTCCACATCATGATTTTCTGACCCGATGCCCACCCTTTACTATTGCAATGATTTTCTTTTTTGGCTCTCTGTAAATGTTGGATACCTCTAGATATTCTGTTCTTTGGTCACCTGCAATCAGGCCGAAGTAATACCAACATGTCACAACTGTCTATCTGATTTTCACTGTTATGAATGCTCCACATGTTAAGGCATAAATCTTTAGACTTTCCTTCTTAACAATTTAACCCTTAGCTGTTTGTGTTTGCACAAATGGGAATGTTTGGTGCTCATCTGATCTTATTTTCCAGTTTTGCTTCTTTCCACTTTCTCGATCTCCCTACTCAAATTCCCTTCTCCATGCCATGTCAAGGTGTAGACATTTTATTTGACATTTGGCACATTCACATGAAGAGTATAATGTTAATGGCATTCATTACCATTTAGAAATCTGGGCATAAAGTTGGCATCACAGCTCAGTTGGAATCTACAGAATTCACATGGATATCAGAAATCTCAGTGGACTTTTCTGATCTGTTAACTTTGTATGAATTGTTGAGGTGTCACAATTAGTTCATTTATTGGAAATTTTCAAAGCAATCTGCAGAGGATTTTTGTCTTGCCTATTTATCTAATGAAAAATTTGATCTGTTTGTAAATGTTTTGTTTGTAGTAAATAACTGACCTTTCAATACAAGCGTATCAAATTGAGGACCAAGAAGAGAATAGAAACAGTAATTAACTGGCTTCATACACTTGCTGTCATAATGAAATAGCTGGATATTAGAAAGACTGGCAGAAAATTGGAATGGGTATCGATTATTAGTTGTGGAAGCGAGTCTTGGGGAGAATGTGTAGTAATTGGAATCAGGACGGGAGATCACACATAATTGATATGCAAGATATGGACAACTTTTTCATTCATTATCTACAACACTCTCAAACCATTTCTTTATTACCAAGTTGAAATTCATTTGAGTAATAATTTTGGAGTCCATTAAAACACAGAATACAATCTAAGATTGTGCTGCAGAATGTTTGTAATCTAATTTGTTAGTAAGGCAACATCTTCTCCTTCATTCTTGGGTGTCCCCAAGCAGCAGGTTTGAGTCAGCAGTGATGAAAACGAAAGGAATGTTGGCATTCCTTCATTTCTAGAGTATTGGCACATAAGAACAGGGATGTAATGATGAGACTCTATAGGGTGCTGGTGAGACTTCACTTGGAGGACTGTGTACAGTTTTAAGTGAAAGGATATTCAAGCATTGGAGAGGGCTCAGAAGATTTACTAGAATGATACCAGGAATGAAAGGGTTAGCATATGAAGAGTGTTTATCGACTCAATGGAATAAGAAAGATGAGGGGGGACTTCATAGAGACATTTTGAATGCTGAAAGGCCTGGACAGAATAAATGTGACAGTTATTTCCCATGGGAGGGGAGTCCAGGACAAGAGGCCACAATTTCAAGATAAAAGAGCGTCAATTTGAAACAGAAGTGTAGAGAAATGTCTTTAGCCAGAGGGTTGTGAGTTTGTGGAACTTGTAGCCACCAGCAGTGGCAATGGAAGCAAGGTTGTTGGGTGTATTTAAGACAGAAATTGACAAATATTTGATTAGTCAGGGCATCAAGGGAGAAGGCTGGGTAGTGGGGCTGAGTGATAAGGATCAACTCGTGATTAAATGGCAGAGCAGACCCAATGGGCCAATTGGCCTACTTCTGCTGTTGAGACATTATCTTCCAAATCACATCCTTTTCAAACTAATGAGCAACAACAAAAGTTTTTTGGAGAGCAACACCACCTCCAGCTTTCTCTCCCAGTCAACCTTGACTTGGAAAATGTCTCCTTAATTGATTGCCAATGTGTTCAAATCTTGAAAATGCCCACCTAATAACACAATTGTTCCTTCACAACATTGACCACAATGGTTCATGAAGCCAACTGTAAATGTTTAAAAAAAATTATTGACCTTGATTGTAGACTCTAATGAACAGATGCAAAGAGATTGATAGTCCAATCAATTCTAATTGCTTCTGTGAGCTGTAAAATTGTCTGGTTATAATCAACTATATTAACACAATGAACTCTTGCCTTACTACTGACGCAAGGACAACAGAAATGGTCACACGCACTATGATTAGAATTTGTTGAGCTCAGCAGATGCATTATTTGAAAATTCTAATTTTATGTAACGAAGATTGAAATTGGTGGGAGTGCTGCTACTGGTGCAGACCCGGAAGAATGGGGAGCAGAGACAATGCTCTTCTGCAGGGTCCTACTGAACTGATGCTCCTTATAAGTTTTAAACTGCTTGTTCAAGGAGCTAATGGTGTGATTTTTATTTAAACCACCTTGGACCTGCACATACTTGAGGGGTTGCAGATTCCAAGGGAGCAAGAGACCTGTGGAGGGCACCAGAAATGGGGAGAACAGCCCCTGCTGAGAAGGTGGAGATTAAAAAACAACCCTACAGGGAAGGTGAGCACAGCAGTGGAGTGCCATGGGCCTGCCCAAGCTGAATGGCCTGCGTGAGACTGGCTCAAGGGAACCAGGTATTGGAATTGGGATTCAAGAGGGTGCTCAGGACAAGAAGCCCTCCCGAAGGGCTTCAGGCTTCCTGATTGTATTGGCAGTTTGGATCGGAGCTCAGATTGCCAATGGTTTGAGCAGGATTCTGAGGCTGTGAGAATGCTGGAGATGAATCCATGGACATTTGGTGTCTCTGAATCAGAATTTATTGTCATGAACATGTCATGAAATTTGTTGTTTGGCAGCAGTATTAAAGTGAAAATATTGCTATTAATTGCATGGAAAATTAAAAGTTCAAGAATATAGGAGAAAGTGAGGTAGTGTCTGTGGTTCATCTTCAGGTTCTTGCACCTCCTTCCTGATGGTAACAGTGGGAAGAGATGAGGACTGCTTTGTGTTCTCCTGATTTCTCCCTCATGAAGCCCAACACCATTTGTGCTAACTTGTACCAGGCTGATGTTGTTACAATACTCAACCACCTGATCTACTTTACTTTCTCATTCCCACCTGTGATTCTGCAAATTTGTGGATGGCATTTGAATTGTGCCTGGCCACAGTCATGGGTGTCAAGCAAGTACAGCAGTGAGCTAAGCACATATCCTTGATGTGTGCCTGTGTTGATTGTCATTGAGCAGGAGATGACGTTGTTTCCAATTTGTACTGACTGTGGTCTTAATGATTTATTTCTTTTTGTATACATTTCTTTTGAGTACAGTTTGCAGTAGTAATTTGAAATTGTGCCTAGCCCACAAGAAAAATAATCTGTTGTATGTGATGTCATGTACTGTACTCTGACAATAAATTTGAACTTTGAGCGTTGATCTCAAAGCTGGATGGAGAGGAGATAAATGGTGTTTCCAGCAGTGGGAGAGTCTAGGACCAGAGGGCACAGCCTCAGAATAAATAGGTGAAGTGCTAGAAGACTGGGGGTTGGCAAGGACAAGCCAGGGAATGACAGGCTTGTGAGCTTAACATCATTTGCAGGGTAGTTACTGGAGGAGCTACTGAGGTTAGGGTAGATGGCATGGCTTTGTGAATGGAAAATAGTCTCTCAAATTTGAATGTATTGAAACGATGACCAAAAAAGGTTACAGATCGGGCAGTAGACATTGTTTACGTAGACTTTAGCAATTCTTCGACAAGGACCCATATCATAGGTTGGTCTGGAAGGCTGGGGAAAACTGGGCAGTTAGATACAGAATTGGCTTAATGGTAGGAGACAGGGTAGCAGTAGAAGGTTGTTACTCAGATTGGAGGTGCGTGATCGGGATGTACTGTAGAGATCAGTGCTGGGTCCTCTGTCATCCAAGTCATTAATATAGGTGATCAATAACAATGTAATTATCATGGTTATTAAGCTTGCATATGACACCAAAATTAATGTAAGGTGTATTGTGAAGAAGGTTACATAGGATTACACTACTATCTGGATGAATTGGTATAGTGGAATTTAACTCTGACAGTTTAAGGTTTTTCACTTCGGTAGGTTACGCTTGGGCAGGATGTACATGGTTAATGGGATGGTACTAGTGTGTGCTGTTGAACAGAGACTTGGGGGCTGTTGATAGGTTTTTGGAAAAATTAAACATCACCGGATAACATTATTCTTTCTGAAGGTTTGCTTCCTGAAAAAAAAGTGGAATATGATAGACAACTTTGAGCTGAACACAAAGATGATTTAAAATTTTCTGCATCCTACAGAATGTAGGAGAAATATGAATGTTTATTGAATTTAATTGCATAATGATGCTGACAAATTGCATTGGTTCAACTGACCTAAAATTGTTTTGACACTAAATTTTGTTTGTATTCAGCATTTGATGCCTCTTGTATCAGTGTCCAACAAATAGTCAGCCAGCATTGATGGATTCCAGTTGTCTGGAAACAACTTTTCCATGGTCAGTAGAAGATGCTGATCAATAGATTTTACAATATTGATAAATAATATTTTATTTTTAACTAATATTAAACAAGTAAAGGAACAAAAAAAAATACACACTTACATTTACTCCTGTGTTATTGGTTAATATCAAAATATTACTACAGGGGTACCAACATTTATATTATTTATTGGTCAGAGGGTGGAAGCAAAATTACTGACCTAGAAGATTTTCACAGTGAAAAAATATGAAAGTGGTGCCAATTTGCAAGAAGCTTGAAAAGGTCCAAGTCAATTACTGACTTCCTAGCTAGACTATGCTCATCTTGATAACCAGGCTGTTGGACCAGGACCAGTTATAGATACAGAAGGTAATACTCCCCAAGAAACTGATAAGAGCAAATAGTAGAAAGGCAATTGCAAACTGATGCTGATAATAATAAAAAAGGGTCTGCAGCTGGAAAAGCCTTCCCATCACAAATCAACATTGGAAAAGAATTGACCCTGAAATGTGTTCTTCAGCATAATTGACTTTGTTATCGATGGCCTTTCACGTCGCATTCCTGCAGTCGGGAACATTTGTGGACTCTTTTTGTGGCACTCTAAGCATTTAGATGAGAATGGGTTGTTACAAGTTCATCAGTTTCAGCTGCGATACCCAAGTCATTCACTCAAGTGACATTCAGAATGAAATGCTACATCTTAAAATAATTTTTGATGTGAATTTCAAATTTGAAGAAAATCTATGGGGCAGTATTGAACATGAGAGTGGACAATGTTTTCCCAAATGCCTTCATTGTGTTGTGTATTTTTTTTTAACAGTGGCCTTGAATGACAGGAGCTTCAGTGTCCTAAAACAAATGATGTCGTACTTAAGTTTGTTTAGATTAGCAATTTTGATCATCAACAGTGACAAGACAAATTCTCTTGATTTTTACTGTAATTCATGAATTTGCCCAAAGTAAAGCATTTCTGAATGTGAAGAAGTGATGACCATTTCTGATCTGAAATTCTGAATACAGAATAAACATGAATGTACTATTGTATTTACTGCTTCTTATTACAGAACTGTACTCTACTGTCTTAGATAATTTTGAATAAAATTGCTTGCAATTACCTTTTTTAGAAATCATCCTAGTTCTTTTACTCTGTTCTGTTACATGTACCCATACATAAATCATGTGTATTTTGTTCTGATTACAAAAACACTTAATGAGTAGTTTGAAAAGGGGCCTACATTTCCTGGGCCTGTTGTCAGCTAAGAAATTGATCAATATGATCATTTTTAACCAAAGTTAAATGTGCAGTGCAATCATTCAGCATCTCAAGTACTTTAGATGATTTGCCATATCTCTTATGTACATTTATTTTTAGAATCAGCTGTCTCAAGCATTGAATGGGTTGTCAGAAAAGGCAAAAGAGGCCAAAGAATTCTTGGCACTGCTGAGGAACATGGTCCAGCAAATCCAGGTCTGAATTTTACAATTAATGAAAATTTTCTTCTCTTTTATTAAGTCCACTGTTTGAAGTGCATGATATGCTTTTTTTGTGATAAAGTGATAATAATCAAAATTCCAATTAAGTGGTCTTTTATGTAAATGAAGGAAATGTGCTTTTGTTTTGGTGCAGTTTCAATTGCACTTGGTCAAATTTTCTGGTAGACCGTTCTGCGCACGAAATTGAATTTGTCTTCTTGGTGAATATCGATTGCACTATTCCCTGGCTTTGCATTACAGCAGCTGCTTCAGCAAATGGTCAAATACAGTTTCAGGAAATGTTATATCAATGTAAAAGTGCAAATACCCCAGATGATGATTCTGCACAGTTATCTTCAAGTTTGCTTAGCAAATAGATGGTATAACGAGATTAAATATTGTTTAATAGTGAAAAAGATCACATATATTTTGCATGATAATTATAGTTTTTGTTGATGGGTGGTTGTTATTTGCATTTTGATTTGCATTGATTGGATCTTAATATGTATGCTTAATTTTTCTTTTCTCTTTTTATGGCTCTCCTTAGGAGAGTTGGTTGAAAGGGGGGGTCTTTTTTTCCTTTTTTCTTTCTTTTTTCTTTTATTTATATATATATAAAATATATCGTTCAAGCTTAAGTTTATTGTTATGTATATTACTTATTATCTGTACTTTGAATGAATAAATAAAGTTTTTAAAAAAAAGTTTGCTTATCAAAGGTTCCTTTTATTGTCACGTAATAATATATTAAAATGTAATATATATGATTACTTCAACTTTTGTCTGCTGGAAAGCAAAAAAAAGTTGGCATGAGCATTGCCAACAATAGGAGAAGTAGAAGCAAAAGGGAGATTCTTCAGATACGTGATAGTACAGATTCTATCACCAATGTGTATATGTACAGATTGTCATGTAGGATGACTGTAATTGGCTGAGAGCATAGCCACACCTACTGGCTGGTCTTAAAGGATTGCTCCTCGCCAGACTAGGTCATTCTGGACGGTCGACCTACATGTGATATGCTCCAGTCTTTTAGTTAATAAAAGCCTTGGTTTGGATCATCAAGTCTTTGGTTCTCTCAAAACACTACGGCTGGAATGCCTCGACGTTGACCCACAGTCAGCTACAGCCTCGAATGACCCTGCCGTGATAGAAGACAGCCATCGACTACTAATATTGATGACTATGGTGTCCCCAAGAGTCTACCAGAGCATCCAGGATATGACGACTTTTGCTGCATCCATGAAGGTGCTGAAAGGGCTCTACGAGCGACCAGTGAACAGGGTCTATGCTCAGTACGAACTTGCAACAAGGAGGCAACAGCCCGGTGAGTCCTGTAGAGCTTATATTCAAGCACTAAGGGCAATGGGTAGGGACTGTGCCTGCACAGACAGATCTGCTGCAGAGACCACAGACGATCTAATTCAGGATGCCTATGTGGCTGGGGTTCGATCGAATGAGGTGAGGCAGCGCCTGCTAGAGCATGGGGAAGAAAACCCAGAGGACGTGATCCAGATCATAGAGACAATGGAGGATGCGGTCTTGAGTATGGACATGTACTGCTGGACCCCATGCTCTGATGTGAGTCGGATGCCCTCCCTCTACCCTACTACACCCCAGCACACCGACGACCTGTCGGCTGCCGATTCGCTCCCTGATGTGACCCCGAAGTGTTATTTCTGTGGGAGGAACAAGCACAGGAGGTCCCAGTGCCCGGCGAGTAAAGCCAGGTGCCAGAGTGCCTTAAAAACAGCCACTTTCCTGTAGTCTGTTGCTCCAAAATGGCCACTGTCAAACACAGTGCCTTGTGTGAAGCACAACCGCCACTCACCCATTCAAACACTTCTTTCTTAGAGCTCTCATCCAATGAGAACAAGGGGTCCACCACGTGGCAGAGCCTGACGTCATGGGGCAGACGCCGAGCACGGAAGGTACAAACCACCCTTGCCGCAATGACGTTCACTCTCCCTCACAAAGCAACGTCCAACCAGGCCCCGGCCCCGACCTCAACGGCTGCCACTGCTGACCAGGGACCCATCACTGCTAAGCTCGCCGCCACCATCACCGACTGGGGACCCGCCACACCCGCCGACACTACCGTCCTGGTACCCAGCACCGATGACCACCTGACTGACCACCCCACTACTGACAGAAAGCAGTGAACCCCCCCCCACCCTTACCGTTGGCTGGCTGACATCCCAAGCAGGCTGTAGGCAGTAACACCAACTCCTCGACGTTGTCTCTTCATGCACACAGGACTCCACTGTTCCCCTTACAAGTCACTGCATCAGTATCCCTAGACCAGGACTTCCCCCATCCCCTCACAAAAGCAATGGAACTGATTAAAGTGCATGGACACTATACCATTGCTTATTTGACTCTGGGTCAACTGACAGTTTTATCTGCCCAGATCTGGACCACCATTGCGGACTGGCTGTTCTCCCCACTGCCCAGAGGATTTCATTGGCGACCAGATCGCACTCGACTGAGGTAAAGGGGTATTGCGTGGCGACCCTGAAAATCCAGGGCATCACGTTCACAGACTTCCCCAGTTGTGCACCTCTGCACTGCTGGGACTGGATTTTCAGTGCCAGTTTCAAACCGTTTCCCTGCATTTTGGGGGGCCTCACACTCCACTCTCTGACTGTAGCCACTCCACCCTAGAAGCCTCCTGCCAGCGGCAGCCCGAGCCACCTGTAGCCTCTCCACCCTCCGAATTGCTCCACTAGCGTTCTTCGCAAACCTCACCCCTGGCTGGCAATATAGTTATGAACACAGGAAATTTATCTCAAGTGAGGTGCACAGACTGCTGGACGAGGGCATTATCATACCTAGCTCGAGTCCCTGGAGGACCCAGGTGGTGGTTGTTCAAAATCGGGCGAAGCCACGGATGGTGGTTGACTATAGCTAGGCAGTCAACCACTTCACACTTCTGGATGCATACCCCCTTCCATGGATCATGGATGTGGTGAATCAGATCACCCAATACCATGTATTCTCCTCCATTGACTTGCGTTCGCCTATCACCAGCTCCTGATCCGCCGGCCTTTGAAGCGAATGGGCAGCTGTATCAATTCCTCAGGGTACCCTTTGGGGTCACAAATGGTGCTGCAGACTTCCAGTGGGAAATGGACTGGATGGTGGACCAGAACAGGCTAACTGCTACTTCACTGTATCTGGACAATGTCATAATCTGCGGCCATGACACGGAGGATCATGATGCAAAATTTTTTCAGACGAGAATTCGGCTGAAATTGACCTACAATTTCTACAAGTGTGTCTTCTGGACCTTCTCCCCCAGGTCATGTGCTTGAACAGAGGGACCAGCACCACCCCTCCAGCTCAGGCCAGACAGTCGACAACGCCACTGGGGAATTGAGCGAAGCAGTGGCCGCACCCTATGAGCCTGCTGGTGACACAACTCCAGCGACCCCAATCCCAGGACCACAGCGGTCATGCCGGATGGTCAGGCCCCCTGACTGGTACAGCCCTTAACCTCCACCGGGCCCTTTTTTCTTTTTCCGTTTTTACAGCCCTCCATCCACCTCGGGGTCAGTTCTCAAAGAAGGGATGAATGTGATAGTACAGATTCTATCACCAATGTGTATATATGTATATGTACAGATTATACCCCCTCCATAAATTTTCATCCGCGAAGCCAAGCCAATGAAAGAGAAAGTGTAGGAGGACTGTGATTGGCTGAGGGCGTAGCCACGCCTACTGGCAGGTCTTAAAGGATTGCTCCTAGCCACACCAGGTCACTCTGGACTGGTTGACCTACGTGTGATATGCTTCAGTGTTTTAGTTAATAAAAGCCTTGGTTTGGATCAACATGTCTTTGGTTCTTTCGACGCACTCTACATAGATACACTGAGTGTCTGTGGATTCACCTCCAGCGTTCCTGCAGCTGCATAAACTCCAGTTCAAACCATCAGCAACCCAAGCTCCAGATCCAAACCTCCAATATGAACAGGAAGTTGTCAGCGCTTGAGGCTCTTCTTGCCTTCAGAACCCTCTCAAATCCCTGTTCCAGCAGCTGGTTCTCATGAGCCAGACCCTAGCAGCCTGCACCCTGTGTGGGTCCTTCAGCCGCTGAGCCCCTCGCTGTTTTGCGTGGTCACTGTCCTGTAGGGTTATCTCTGCTGCTCCTCCAGAGTCTGCAGTTCTTCCTGATACACTGCATAGCACAGGTGTTGCTATCTTGGGCACAGACCCCGTGGTTTCAGGATGTTGTTAAAACACCACATGATCCTTTAACAGGCTGTTTAAAACCTGTATGGAGCCGTTGTTGTTGTTTCATGTAGGTTTGGAGGAACAATGAGTTGGACTTGTGTAGATTCATATACTTTAGACAGTAATAGTTTTCTGAAGTATCTGGTATTACAATCATTTTAATCCATTTATCATTTGGTCTTTGGATACTTTATTTTACATTTGAATTTGGCCAACTGACAGTTTATTTTTGCCATGTACAGGAAAACAGTGTTGAGTTTGAAGCCTGTCTTGTTGCTCAGTGCGATGCTCTCATTGAAGCTCTGAACAGAAGGAAGGGCCAGTTGCTTTCACGCGTGACCAAAGAACACGAGCATAAACTTAAGGTTTGTTGTATTTCTACAGGATTCCAAACCTTCCATTCTGTCATTATTGTTCTGTTAATATCATTGCAGTTTTCCCCCAAAATTGTTAATACCCCTACGGATGTTCTTTGATCCTTTGATTTGTGGTCAAGTAACTCATTGCTATCATATCAAGCTACTTCTTTTATTTTTTTGTCTACTTTAGACACCTAGCATAGTAACAGGCTCTTCTGGCCCAGGAACCTGTGCTGCCCTAACTATCCCAATTAATCTATTGGTCTGTTTTGAAGGGTGGGAGGAAATTGGAGGAAACCCACGCAGACATGGGGAAGACGTAGATTCCTTGCAGACAGCACCGGATTCGAACTCTGGTCGCGGGCACTGTAATAGCGTTATGTGAACGTGCCGCTTAAAAACAAGCACGGTCAAGACAATGACAATCTGAATTTTTGGAGTCGGTGGCAAGTTCTTAACAGCCACAGTATTTTGTGGGATTTTGCACTATGATTTATTGGAATAAAACAACTGAAGTAGGGATCTAGAATTTCAATATCAGGCACATTACTAAACATATTATCAAGAAGCACCATTTTTTGTTTTTACTAATGAAATTTAATTCCATTGAATTTATGCAGAACAAAGTTTGGAAGCAGAGTTGAACTCATTGTCAACTGGGATGGATCTGGAAGTAAGGACTGCTTGTGTGTATGTAATCAATCCTAAATTAAGAATCCATGTCTTTTTTTAAAAAAAAACTCTTTCCAGTCCCACGTGCTGGAATTTAATTAAAAATGCTTGGTTCACTTAGCACATACAGGCAAGCAGGCTTGTGCAGTAATATCAAAACTGTGCTCCACCCATGTTTTACTATCACGCACAAATTTGTATTATGCTTTCAATGTCCAAGTATGTTTTAATCAGAGGTTTCAGATGTGCATTGAAACTTGTTAAAGAGCCCAACTTAATACAATTCATTGGCTGGAAGTCTGAACATCTGCTGACTTTCAGGTAAGTTTCTATTAAATACTTTTAATTTTCCTCCCTCAATTTACTTCATTACACTGCAGATGCACACAAACCAAATTTTCTCAGGGCACCTTGGTATACATGATAATAAACTTGAACTTAAATTAAGTTCACTTCATCAGCAAATGACATAAAAAATTCTTAGAAATCACATTAGCCTATACTGAATTTTAAAAATCAGTGCTAACAGGTAGAAAATAAGGATGACAGTTAGGATTTCAGTAAATGGTCAACTTTTGTATTCAAGTGCCACTTTATACATGAATATATACCTTGTGCTTTGTAGGTGGTCAGAGATCAAATCAGCCATTGTACGGTCAAGCTGCGCCAAACAACTGGGCTGATGGAATATTGTCTGGAAGTAATTAAAGAGAATGACCCTAGTGGTTTTTTACAGGTCAGTATGTATCCTTTGATGCTTCTAAATATTTGATTGAACTTTTGAATGATGGTTAGTGATTTTCTGTTATTTTTGATCAATAGTCTCAGATTCTAGTTCTAATTCTCATAACAAAATACAGAATATGCTAGAGCAGTTGCTAAGTTACCTATGTAATAACATGACTATAGATTTCATAATGACAGTATTCCTGCCTTTGCAGAAAATACAAATAAATTTTATAATTCTTAATATTCATTTTTTTAAAAAAAATTGTTTTAAAAACCTTGCAGGATGCATATTCTGTCCTCAATTTAATTTTGGTTTTGTTGTAGACTAATAACAATAATAATAGATTGGCTTTAGTAACAAAGAATGGGGACGTAATAGATGTGACCCTATCCAGTATTATATCTGTAATGGAATGTGCTTTGCTTTACAGATATCAGATGCTTTAATAAGGCGTGTACTTTTTATCGATGACCAATGGGGAAAAGGCATACTCCAACCACGCCTGAATACTGACTTTGATTTAAACTTGGATAATGCACCACTCTTGCAATCAATCTTGCAGCTAGATTTTGTGCAGATGAAAGGTAAGAATCCATACACATAAACATATCCTGAATATGGAGTACAAAAAAAAAATATATATATTCATTGGTTGTTGATTGTTTCTCTCTCTGCATTTCACATTTTGGAAAATGATACATTCATCCTTATAGCAGCATTAAAATTAGTTATCAGTAATAGCTTTAAAGTAATAAAATGATTTTTTTAAAAATAGACATGCAGTCTGAATATTATTTGGACACCAGCATAACCATTGAAATTTCTATGGAGAGGAGAAAGGATACCAATTCTGCATAAACAGAAAGGCTCTGAATTTAGAACACAAAAATAACCATAAAATATGATTAACTCTTAAAATAAAATCAATAACATGGCCAAGACTTTATTTTTAAAAGAAACTTTTTGTTTCATGTAATTTCACAATGAGACAAATTTCAGGATGGGATTCTGATCTGATTCTCATGCACACTAAAGCCCAACTGGAAATCTTTTCTGCCATATAAGAGTGCAATAATCAAATGATTGAACATATTTGATGCAGAATATGGGTATTATTAAATGTATGCAATCTTAAGCATCCTTTAAAAAAAAGAAGCCAGACATCCACAAGTCGTAATTTAAAAACAAAATCTATGGCGTACCTTTTTATGGCTTTTTGATGACATCATAGTTAATTGATGTTGAAATAGACTGGAAAATAGTTCACAGTTCACAAATTTATAATTTTTTCTGTAAATTCTTACTTTACTTTTGCAATAACAAACATTTTGAATAGGTTTCTGAAATATCTATATCATAACACAGGTTAATGCAAGACATTTCCAACAGTGTTTTTTTTTTGTTTGAATTGGCAGACAATTAGGAAGAAAATTTTACACTTAAGCTTAGTTTTTTTTGTCAGGAATGAAAATTTGTAGGTTTGTATGCAATATTAAAAGTTGATGCAGTATCTGATTTTTGACAAGGTTTGCTCACTTTAATTAAGGACTGTGCAACCAGTCAGCCAGAGAGTGCATTAATAGTGAAATTACTACATAAAAGAACCCCATTGTGGATTTGCATGTAAACACAAGTTATAAGTTCCATTGTTGAAGGTTGAGCTTTCTACATTGTGCATCTGCAGCATCCCCAGTGTAAATTTATTAGAATCAGTCACCAAGACCACCATTTTTTTTTTCTGATTCTTCCTGGTAGTTGCAGAAAATACTGACAATTTACACTGGAGCTGCCATCAGGTGCATGAGATGAACATTCAGGGAACAATAGAACAATAGAACAACGCACCTTTCTTGGATCCACATAAAACAGCTTTGGTCATGGATGGACAACATGGCTTGCACGACTTAGCCTGGGTAATGAGCTGTGGTTAGGGAGAAAAAAGATGAAAGGTTGTAATTATGTCTACAGAGCAACATTGTGCAAGACAGTTTTAATAACTATAAGGATTCCAGTTGCTTGTCCTACAATAGGAATTGAGCATGCAATGAACTGGATAATTACATTTGGGTTCATAGCTTTGCATGCCTGTTTTGAAGATTGTAATATGTATTACATACTTCTCTAAGTTAATGATGTGAAGAGTAATTTAAAATTTTGTCCATTATGTGCTTGATCTTTTGTTTCACCAACATTGAAATCTTATTGGTTTATTGTGTCGTCCTGGGACTATTGACAACCATTGCACTTTTTTGCTGATTCTTATTTTAGTGATTTTAATTTCAGATTTTGAATGTGTTTTGGAGTTAAGAGCTAAACTATGAATGTTCAACATGCATGTGGAATATTTGATCCAGATTTCCAAAACCATTTATGTGGAAAGATTACTTCCTGATTTTTTTTCTCTCTTAAAATGGATGGGTCTACTTTTATAAGTACACCCCTTTTATTGGATTCCCCATGAAAGGAGATAGCTTTTCTAACATTGTAAACCTTAGATACAAACCTAGATCCAATCAGTCCTTGACTCTGTAAGCTCATTGTTATCAATGTTTCATAATTCCTTGGTGTTTTTTTTTTCATTATTTTCATTTTACAGTGTATTCCTAAAAATCTCCACTAAAATCTGAACTCTAAGCCAAATGAGTTTAATGGTTTCAAAGCAGTTCATCTTCAATGCACTCTTTTCCAGTGAAAAATTAAAAACTACAAAATAGCATTTGTATTTAAATAATCAGGTACTAGCAGGATGTGTTCAATATTTGGGCTCCTTGTCTATTTTGTACTGACTATGGGTCATTACAGTTATAACATGAACCATGAGTTTTAAATCTCCCATCAGATCTGCATTTTGTAACACTATTTATTCATCTGTGATATATGCATTGTGGAATGAATACTGCATCTGAATTTTGAAATTTTAATTGGTAATCGATTATCCAAATTATATTGTAAGCATGCTCTCAATGTTAGCTTGCTCTTGTATTGAGAACAAATAAATTCTGATTAATTTTTCAGAAGAAATTGTTCAATTCTGGAATTAATAAATCTTTTTATGGATTTTAATGTGTCCTGTGTGTAATGTTGATAACCATTTTCTATTAGTAACACCCCTAATCTTTTGGTGCCAGAAACCAGCGTAATGGCGTTGCTGACAATTGGGGGGGTGGGGTATGGGGAGGGAGGAGGGAAATGTTATCTTTTGCAGTTTTTACTTTCCATGAATTTACAGAGGTTTTCAATAATGTAAAGTAAGATGCATTTGATTTTTTTTGAGTGAGATGCTTTTATTTTCTTCATTGGAATGTCTGGAAACAAGTGAGATCAATTTCCATTTCAATTAATTTCAGCAGTTTGATTGTAACTTGCATCTAAATTTTAATTATAATGATGAAATGGTGGGGATTTTATGACATTTTTAACCTCAGAATTGTTTGGAATTGTTACACAGCACAATGAAAATTACTGTTCAACACAATCTGAATGATCAAGTTTGGGGCTTAGCCAGAGAGCAAATTGTTAAGCCATTGTGAATTGCAATGATCAATGAACACAATCCAAAATAAAATACAAATATTGGTTGGCATACATATTACTGAGACTGTAAAATGTGAAATTATCAAAACAATATACATTAGATTTCTTAATAGTTCTTGAATTTCTAAGTGATTTTATGTTATGACATAGTGACCCTCTGGCTAAACACAGATATTTAATAAAGTAACCTATCAAGAATTCCATTCTGTAGTTTCCTGGAAGATGACTTATTTTCTGCTTAGTTCCCTCTCCAGTGCCATCAGCCCCAATCCTGCAGTTGGAGGAGTGTTGTACTCGCAACAACAGTGCTACCTTGTCCTGGAAGCAGCCACCACTTTCACTAGTTCAAGTAGAGGGCTACATTCTGGAACTGGATGATGGAAATGGTGGCCAATTTCGAGTGAGTATTGTAACGATTCAAACATGGTACAAATAATTATGAATAAGGAAGTATGTGATATGATTAGTTTTTTTTACGACAAACAAAGGTGAATTGCTATCCAGCTATAGATACAAGTAGAAGTATTAAGTTTGAGTGTGAAGTAATAATATTTGCAATGAATGTAGCCTAGATTCCCTCAATTTCTTCCTGTCATTATCCTATGAAGTGATGTTTGCTATTACAATTACTGTTGAGCTCAAAGTTAGTTTTGTACTACTGGGTATTATTGCTTTCATCAGTCTCTAGAAAAATAGTCATTTAATGTCATTGCCATTTGTAGAGCATGCATGTTGTGCAACAAGGCTTAGCTAGCATTACTTTTTCTGTTTCAGATGTTTCCAGATTGATAGCAAAATATCCAATGACAATGTAGTAGCTTTCTATAAGAATACAGATGCAAAATACTCATCATTTAAATGAGGGAAAAGACTGCTCCAGGTCAAATGTAATTTACTGCTGATAACTTGGTTGTTATTGCTACCAAAATTAGGGTAAACAATGAAGGAAGATGATAAATGAGTAATTAGTATTGAAAATTGGTTTAAATTACTTTTTAAAATATAATTCCTAGGTAAAAGTAATGCAGTGAGAATGTATTTTCTTCCATTAGCATTCTAATGACACATTAACTTCAATTTAAAATTGTGTGATTACATTTTCTTTTCAAATACTTAATTTACAAATGAACTCTGCACACTATTTTGGCATCTAAATGTGGCTGGATCTAAATCCTCTTCATAATGAAATTATCCTCTGGCTGAACATGCTGTGAAATTCAGACAGCATGTCTTCAGCTCATTTTTATCATTCAACAAAAATGAACATGGGAAAGGAATTGGTGTTCTATAGGTAGAATATTGTTTTGCAACTTTTAAATTTAAAATTCTTAGCTCTCTATATGTACAATCTATATTAATTATATGGATAACAATCCAATTTACATTCTCTCAATCTTTCCTTTGTGTCTTCAGTCCCAACACAGGTTTAACAAACAAGGAATCCACTTAACAAATTTTTATTATTTTTAATTGAATACTTACTCTTCGCAGATGCTCTCAAAATAAGGAAAATATAAAAATAATAACAATAAGAAACAATTAAATAAAAAATATTGTAGTAAATGCACAGAAAAGCTGGAGGAACTCAGCAGGTCTCGCAGTATCCATGGGAGGTAAAGATAGTTGATAAAGTTATTTTGTTACATAAATGTAGAAAAGAACTGTTCAATGATTGTATTTTAACAGAGAAATCAGAAGTTTAATAATGGTTGCCAGTGATTTTTTTTTCCACTTGTATTTTTCAACACACTTCAATTTTAGATCCAAAACTATTGTAGATTTTGTGTGATAGTATTTTTCTAATTGGATGAAGGCCCAGCACTTAATATCAAATGAGCTTCCCTGAACAACTGCTGTGTCTGTGTGTTTACACTTGAACTTCCAGTCTCCAACAACCCGAACCATTCCAATAATGACGAGGTCTGTCTTTTTCTTCAGTCACTGTTACGGTGAGGCCAAGCACAAAATTGGGGAACAACACATCATATTTCTTCATGGCAAGAACATTGATTTTTCTAATTTTAGATAACACCACTGTATTGGGAGAGGTTGTGACTGTCACGTGACAGCACTCCTCCCTACCTAGTTGGCGACACACCAGCTGCCAATCTAGCTCCTGTTCTACCTCACTTATCAGTACACATCTTGCTGTTGGCCCATGTTAATTACTTGCCCTATACCCTCCAGCCTGCCTGTACTTGTCCTTGGGTCATTAGCTGCCATAATTAGATTAGCCTGCCTGGCACTGAGGCATTCCCCACCACCCCACCCCCCCCAATCAGTCAATTACTTGAGTTGGGCTCCCCAGCACTATAAAGGTGCTATGTGCCCTTTGTTTGCCCTCTTGCCATCCTGCTCCACCCTGGGATGAAAAACTTGGACCTGAGCTGGAGAAGCTGCTGGTGAGATAAGGATATCATTTAATAAGTGTTGGGAGTGTTGATTAGTGTCCTTAGATTAGCACAGAGCCGTGTTGTGTGGCAGGACATAAATTTACTTTTCCCTTGATTGTATTCATGAGTGTTTCTCATCCCATGTCTGTTTATTAGCTGTGTGCGTGTTTCATTGCTGCTATTATTTTTCCCATGCTATCAAATTCTTATTGCCAACCAAATGTGGTTCCCACACCAAGTAATAAACTGTACACATTTGTTCAGTTATTCTGCCCTTCCCACAGTTGTTGTATTTAATGTGTGTATTGTGTATTTTCCCACAGCTTTGCCACCAGCAAATAAAGCTTTTTGCTATCGAAACTTCTGTCCGATCCTTGCCTTTGAGATCTACCAAACCTGTTTCCTCACTCATAACAACCACCCTCATCTGATTCCACTATCTCTTTACTTACTCCTGTATTCTCTACCCTTTCCCCTCCCTCTCCCTCTGAGTGTGCTTCTGTATCACAGCTTCTTTCCTATACTCTACCACCTCTGGGTCATTCCCCCAGCTTTATTCCTCCTTTATATAGTAATTTTTACCTTAGTCTTGATGAAAGGTTCAGACCTGAAACTCTGACTATTTCTACCCATGGATAATGTCTGACTTGCTGAGTTTCTTCAGTTGTTCTTTGTCTGCTCAAAATGCATGTTGTTTGCAGTTTTTGCATTCTCTATTTCATATTAATTGCTGCTACTTCTTGGTTATGCATTTGGCACATAGTTTAACAAGGATGGACTGACAAAATTACAGTGCAGTGGTGATTGGTATCTCTTTCCCATTTCAGTAAATAACTTTAATCACAAAGTAAAGACACATTACTGTATCATTTGGTGGATTTGTGCACATAACAAAGAAAATGAAAAAGAGCAGAAATATGATTTTCCTTGTTCTACTATTCTGCAAAGGGCCTTCTCCTCCACCACCTCACCCCCTCACCCCCACCCTGCCCTGTTTACTGTTGCTTTGAGTCAAGTTGCAATAAATACTTGAGTCGTAACTGTCATAACCATAGGCTTTAGCATTTGATTTTTATGGAGGTGGAATTGATGATTTTAAGTTCCCTGGTTCTATAATCTGTGGATTGTACAACCCAGAAGTTCAACATTACAAACACAATAGGTACTTTAACTGTGGTTTGTGTGAACAGAGTAGAAACCTTCAAGTGTTACTTGAGATCAGCACAACCTCGAGTTCATTGTGGACAACATTTCTGATTCTCCTTTAAATTTTGATCAATTGATGGCATGGGGTAAATATGAAAGCTAATGCTGAATGCTGAACAAAAAAAGGAAAACAATTATGGAACAAATATCTGAAACTTGAATAAGATTTTGCATGTTTTACAAAACCTAATTGCTCTCTTTTAAATGTATTATGAATTTTTTGCTTAATCATAAAGGCAGAAAAGTTATAAATTATCCTTGCAGAATCAAAGAAATGCATTTTAAAACATTTAGCAGAGTTTGTATAATTTGCAGCCAAAAAAAAAGTTAGTTTGCTGATCTAAATGCGGAAATTGGAATATAGCAAGTACAGGTAAATCATGGTGGGTGGGGGGGAGAAGTTAATCTCACATTCAAGAGATTGATGGAAAATTATTTAAGAAAATCAAGGTGCAACTGTAAAGAATTTCTCATTTCGTCTGCTTATGAAACATGGGGAAGAGTTTATATTCAGTCAAAGTTGATATTTAAGTTTTTTTTTAATTGTTTCTGTGTATCTTGAACAGGAGGTCTATGTAGGAAAAGAAACAATGTGCACTGTTGATGGCTTACATTTCAACAGCACATATGGCTCCCGAGTGAAGGCTTTCAACAAGGCTGGGGTTGGTCCATACAGCAAGACACTTGTACTACAAACTTCGGAGGGTGAGGTTTCAACAGAGTTGCTTTAAAAATGTGTTAACCATGATATCAATTATTGGTCCTATATGGATAAAAACATGTAGGAAGCTTTTTAAGTCCTATTAAAATAGTATGAAAAGTAGCAAATTTGTGCAAAGCATGGGATGTGATAAAATGTCATATTCTGATACCCAATTTTATGGATTGTAAACTATAGAAGTTGATGCCTTGGTCTTAAGAAAAATAGTATTTTAGTCATTTATAAAAAGCTTTTGTTTGTATTATATATGCAAATGTTAAATATGTTTAAAGATAAACCAAGTGTATGGCAAAACATTTTTGTAAAATTATTTCTGCCACTGACATTTAACACTGCAACATTGTTTTTAAAGACTCTGTGAAACTAAACGAAGTTTATCGTGCATTTATTTGCCAAGCACTGGAAGGTTTTTTTCTAAAGAAATCCCTGTTGTATTTTCCAGATATCAGCTGTCCATACAATCAGTGTAAGTTAGTTACTATTATGACTGTCTTAGCTTCAGTGACTTGGTCACTGCTTGTTTCTTTGTTTGTCTGCTATCTACTTGTAACATTTGCAGTTATGAAATACCAAAAGGACGTGCTAATACTGTTAACCCGTCATTTTTAGTGGTATAGAAAAATAAACTAATTTTTTTTTAAACTATTGTTTTGGCATTCACAAGCACACAGCAATGTGATACAGCATGATGTTCCTTTCACTAATTTGCCAGGTTACATTAAGCACTTTGTATGTTTTATTTTCACCAAGCAAAACCCTGTTGCTAGTCTCATTGGATTCAAAGTTACAGCAAAGAATATCAATTTTACACAGATTATGCCAATTTTTGTGAATCTAAAATTGAGTAGAGTTGTCACTATGTTAACTAAATAGAACAAGAATGCTTCTAGCAAGAGTGCTCTTGATGGTTCATTGAGTAAATGTATCTTATTTTTTGTTGACCTGAATGTTTCAAGCTTCACCATTTGAACTGGTTAATTTTAGTCAGACTAATTACAGACATGCTGCAATTGCACTCTTAACTAAAGATGTTTTTGACACCTAATTGTACCCTGGTGATCCTTCCTATAAATGTAGACATTTAGCACCATTTGTTGTTAAGGCCAGTATGATTCAATGTCTTCAAAGGAGGGTTGAAGAAAACATATTTAATGTGACAAGAGAAAGATCTAATCATTAACTCAATTTAGATCAAGTTGTGCATCTTTCATTTTGTATGAAGTACTTGCTGTACAAACAATTGAAATTTAGAGAAATAAATGTATTTAAACTCATCATTCAAAAATTATTGAATAACAGACTCGACAAGCTGAATAATATGGCACATTTACTGTTGCTTTGAGCCAAGTTGCAATCAATACTTGAGTCGTAACTGTCACGACCATAGGCTTTAGCATTTGATTTTTATGGAATCGATGACTTTGAGTTCCCTGGTTCTACAATCTGTGGAAGTCAACGACCCAGAAGTTCAACATTACAATCACAATGGGTACTTTAACTGTGGTTTGTGTGAACAGAGTAGAAACCTTCAAGTGTTACTTGGGTATCAGCACAACCTTAAGTTCATTGTGGACAACATTTCTGATTCTCCTTGAAATTTTGATCAATTGTTGGCATGGGGTAAATATTAAAGATGATGCTGAATGCTGAACAAAAAAAGGAAAAAAAAAATCATGGAACAAATGTTTGAGTAAATTTTACAAAAACGTTTTATTATTCAATACCTCATAATATATCGGAATGAAAGTTAAGGATAATGCTGTGGTCTGCATTTCTCAAGATCCTGAAATAGAGTAAGAGAATAAAATTTCTTCAGACCATCAAGATAACTTTGTTTTATCCTTTCAATAGAGCATGACATTTTTAACAGAGAAAATCTGTTTTTTTTAACAATGTTGATCACAAAGGGCCAGGTGAGGTGGAAATCTTTCCAGGATAAATGCCACCTGTATCTGGCTTGTAGGCCAGAGGGCCTTTTTCTGTGCTGTATGTCTAAATTAAAAAAAATATATATATAGTGTTCTGGCTTGACATGGATCTTTTCTTGCTTAGGCTCTTCATCCTGTATTCTTTTCTTTAGCTCCTCATAATCTTCACTCTACTAATGAGGCTTCCTTGGTTTTTGGTTCACTCTTTATTCCATCTCAGTAAACAATAGCTAGACTTGAGGTTAAGTTGTGTAGCACAAAGAGGACCATACAATGTTCCCCTGGCCACTAAGTTTCGGAATACTGCCAAATCAGTGCAAAGAACAAAATCTCTCAAGTTGATCATTGGGGAGAGAGAAAACAAAGGAACATGTAAAATTGTGAAATGTAGGTCAGAGCTGTTGCTAAACTTGAAACTGATAGAATACTGGAAGTACCAGCACATTAGACAATTCCTGTGAAAGCAAAAAGCTGAGTCCACACTGTAGATTGGTGGCCTTGCAGCAGACCTAGTCTATCTGGATAAAAACAGAAAATGAATGACCAAAAACAAAAACATCTGATATCCGCATCCCAAACTGTACCAGGCCCAGGTGGAAGATGAGCTGCAGTTGCTCAAGCTTACATGGACCTTGTTGGAACAGTGCAGGAGGCTATAGCCAGCTAGGTTGTGAAAGCGGGATGGAGAATTAAAATGATGGAAAACTGGAATCTCAATCTTTAATATAGAGACCATGCCGAATATAGAAGAGCACAGCAACAGGCCTAAGTGTTGGTATTGAACATGATGTCCAAATCAAACTAAAAATCGGGAGCTTTCACCCAGTAAATATTCCTCCATTCACAATGGAGTTGATCCATTAATGTGTTGATCTAAAAAGCCTCTTAAATGCAACTATTGTATCTGTTTTCACCTCTTCTCCTTCCAGGCAACACTCTTTTAAACATCTTACCCTCATGCATCTAATATGCGATGCTTCTGCACTGGGGGGGGGGGGGGGGGGGGGGAATGATGATTGTCCACTCTCTCAATGCATATCCTGGTTTTATAAACTTCTATCGGATTACCCCTGAGCCTCCTATTCTTCATTGAAAATAACTCTTGTTTGTCCAACTTGTAACTTAAACCTTCAAAACTAGACAACATCCTGCTGAACCTCTTCTATTCCCTTTCCAAAGCCTCTACATCCTTTCTGCACACATTTCAAGTGCAGCCCTACATGTTTCATAGTTGCAACATGATTTCCTTACTTTTGTACTCAGTTCCCAGCCAATGAAGGGAAATATACCCTATGCTGCCTTTACCACTTTACTTGAGTGGCCACTTTCAATGAGCTATGGGCCTGGACCCCAGAGCTCATAAGCACGGAATGCAATACACTAGATTGAAAAAGGATAAGTGAATTGTTGCTTTGCTTGGTGGTACCATTAGGGTCCTTGGATTTCTGGAAGAAATAAGAGTGGATGTTGCATGGGAAAATTCATAATATGCACCACCTGGACTTTGACAATAACAGCCTTAATATTGAACATAACCTGTAGTTATGTACTTGGAATACTTTAATAAAAACCTTTTAAAATAAAATCTAAAATAAATATGTTGGCTGCTGTAATGAAACTTTGAATGGGCAGTACAGCAATTGGGTCAGACTGATATTAAAAATATGATAATTACAAAAGGTAGATAATCAAATAATTGAAAAGCCTCAAAAGAAACAGTTGTATTACAGTATCTAGTTTATTTAAAGAAAGTAATCACGCAATTACTAAATTAATATTTCCACTATTGACAAATACATTTGCTATTTTATTCATTGTAAATATTTTGGTGTGTTTTCAATTATTAGATAGTAGTATTGATCATTAATTAAAGAACTGGAAGGTATACTCTTTCAGGATCTGTGATTATCCACTCTGTGATTGACTATTAATATTCTCAAGATAACTAATTTTTTTATTGTAACAGGTATTTGAATAATTCATACCACTGTGTTGCTTCATATTACAATTTTTTGTTCTTTTTCTTGTAATTTAACTGTCACTTTCTAGCATTAACCAAGGCTGTTCAGATTTTTAAAATATTTCTGATATTTTGGTAAATACCCACTTAATTTATCAACTAGATACTCTTATCATTTAGAATTACCCATTGTAGCACTAGTATTAAAATCCATAAGGATATTGAAGGATGAGTTTTTTGTAAGGTAGTGTGCTCCTTCTACCATTTATACAGGGTTCCTGTTGAATTCCAATGCATAACCATAAGGTTCTTGTTATCACCCCAATGTTACTTCTCCACCTTGAGCAGGGAAGAACCAAAAGTTCACAAGACTTGGTGGGGATTCAGAATTCAATTTATTGTCATGCAATAAAATAATATCCATATTACATGAAATTGCTTTTGCCTGCTGTAAGGCAGACTGATTTGCCATCAGCAGAAATTGCCTGAAGCGCCTCCTTACAATCAGAGAAGCAAAACAGAATTACACTTAATGGAAGCTTTAGATACATCCTTCAATCTTTTCCTCTCTCTGTCTAGTCATACCTCCTCACAACAGAGCTCAAAATTTGGCATCTGTTGTTCACATGCAAATGACATGGCTTGCCTGACGTAGCTGACTGAAGAGTAACTGAGTACTGGGGATGTTGAACTAGGAAAAGCCAATAACATTGATTCCCTTATTCTTGAAATAAATTTGGAGGATTTTACACAGATAGTGTTAATGATATTTTTCTCAGGGTCCTGGAAGCCTACCGTAGGTAGTTCTGGTCTCAGAAGAGTATATGAGGGCAAGGATCACTTCTGTTCAGTAGTTTTAAGGCAGTGCTGAGGTGTTGATTGTCAAATATCCTTTTCCTCAATCAACCAAAGCCTTGTTTTTGTTGACAGGTGGCTCTCGAGATTTGGGACATCGTCCATATTTTCTAGGATCTAATGAAATGTTCTTTTGTTGAATGGGGTTGTGGTGTAGCAGGGCAGAGCAGTAAACAACCTTGGGCATGTAGATGTTTAGTGTATCATATACTTTATCTCAATTCTATTTTGGACCTCAGTCTCTAAGAGAATACAAACACAAATACAGTCTAGCTCTACTACTAAGGTTTGGAGGTCCCCATTTGATCTGAAGATTAGATCCACTTCCATGAGAAGATTGTAGAGAACTATAACATTGTTGTAAGAAGGATTGGGAATAGGGTTGATGGAAATGATTAATCCTATTTGACACAGATCTTCACTGATATTAGGTCTGTTGTCGAGCCATTGGTTATTATTGTGGTTTTCAGAGCTTCCTAGAGCAAATGTAAGATGGAAAAAAATTTCTGTGGGAAACTGAATTTGAGGAGGCCGTTCCACAGTCTCTCCCTACTAAGGGATCTGATGTATGTGGAAAGATTGCTAACACTGAGTTAAAACATCAAGTATTCAGCTATGCAAGATGTGCTCGGCTCCACCAAAATGGAGAGAGGAATAGAATTTTGAAATATTTTAAAACTGGACTTTTATGGAATTTTGTTGTAAATGATCAATGATACTGGCAAAAGGAGAATAATCAAATCTAATACAAAACCAGATGATTCAGTAATTTAATAAATGTTCACACCATTAAATTTGTTGTGTCCATTATATTTTATCCATTCCAATCATCTCTCTTTGTGCAGAAGGTGTATTGCTACATGGTTGTGATTCTGTAGATAAGTGAATCTTTCATGTATTGTGTTTCTTGTGTTAGTCCAAAGGAGAGATCATGTAGTTGGAGCAGATGTACTTATTCAGTTATATGACTCAGATATAAAACTACAAAGATTATAAACAATCTTTGAGTAATAACTCGATGTTGCTCAGTTATATGAAGTTGTGTTTATAATTAATTTTTTTAATTTTCAGGGAGAGAAATGATTTGTGGTCAAACTTCTATGCAAATCAGAAATTTACATTAGAACTAACAAAAACTGTCAAAATACTTCACACAGTAATAAAACTACTACAAATGGTGTAAATCTGAACGAAATTTGCAATTTCGTGCTTATCTTCTTTCTGGGTTCTGCCTGATTTGGTTAATATTTCCAATACTTTTTGATTTTATTTCTGCTAAAATCACTGATTTGTATGTTCTGTAATTTACCTGAAGTACTTTGAACACTTATTTTCAAAATAGTAATTTGTCCGTTTCCATAAGTCTAAGAGCACTAGTATCATTTTAATATCTCAATGAGTTTTAATTTTCTCTTAAAAATGTGAGATTGCAAATATTCTTCAAATTTTATGAAACTTTAATCGTGATTTCTAATTGATTCTGAATGATGTACGCATAGTAAACATTTTTTTAATTTTCTTTTTCAGTTGCCTGGTTTGCTTTTGATTCAGGTTCAGCTCATCCTGACATTCTATTCTCTAATGACAACCTCACTGTTACCTGCAACAGCTATGATGACAGGGTAGTACTAGGAAACACCGGATTTTCCAGAGGTATCCATTATTGGGAGCTGAATGTTGACCGCTACGACAACCATCCTGATCCTGCTTTTGGTGTGGCTCGTTTAGATGTCTTGAAAGATGTCATGTTAGGAAAGGATGATAAGGCCTGGGCAATGTATGTTGATAATAACCGAAGCTGGTTTATGCATAACAACTCTCACACGAACAGGTAAAGTAAAACACAATTGTCGTGATGCCAACAAATTATCAATATAATTCAAGACGTTTCTTCAAAGAGTTATTCAGCCTAAATGCTAGAAAGTCAGATCAACCTTCAATCGTTAAAATGCAGAGATCAACTGAATCATCCAATATTAACAAGGTTGAATTTCTCCTGTCCCACTAATACAATTTCATTGATGTAGAAAAACAACATAAGATAACTTAATTTCTTGTCCTTCAATTCATTAGTTAAGAAAAAAGATCTTAATTCTTTGAGGCTGTCTACAATAAGGATAATTTCCTCTTTAATGACATAATAAATTGCCATTTCAATGAGCTTTTATAAAAAAATAGTTCATTGCTTTCAGTAAGAAGTTCTACATGATTTTATGTTGAGTTTATTGCTTGTAAAGGAAAAATGTAGAGTTATGAAAAGACCAGACAGCTTAATGTGACAAATTCTTTTAAAATGAATGCATTGTGTGGAACCCAACAGATTTTGTTGCAATTCCGAAATCAATTACAAAAAGAAAATACACTGGTATAGAGCATTGATACTGGTCAGAGTATTTGCTCAGTAGATACAGCTCAAGGCATGTTTGAACTAATGAATTATGTTTATAAATTGTGCACTGAGTCAAAAATATACAAAAGTGTAAGCGTGATAAGGAAGATAGTCAGATCACGATATAATGAAATGGTCAAGTGGAAAATGCTGGAAAAATTTTCTTTGGGGGGGAAAAAAACTTTGTTTTGGGCTGTTATATAATTTAGTGAGAATTCTAGAACTGTCGTCTACCTTCTAAACCGTTTTATCGATTAAACTGGCAGCGATTAATCTTACCAAAAATGCAAGAATAATTAGGCTTGTGTTCATTTTCTTCATAACTGAGAATTATAAAATTATTCCGACCAGCTTTCATATAATAAACATTATTATAGTATCTACACAAGATTTCAAATAAATGGAGGTGCACAGATTTAAGAAAGAGAATTTACATAATGGAATGACAGCTAAACATTTGGTATAAATGGATATATTGGATGAGATAAAGAAGTTTGGGAGGGAACTTAAGTGATGTAATCCCAATTTGCACTGAGTGATTTGGTACTATGCATAGTCTACTGTATAATCGAAAATGTTAAAAACACCTTGGATTCCACAAATCAGATGCAACTAGCAAATGAGCATTTTCTCTCCTTCCACCTAGAACTGAGGGAGGCATTGCCAAAGGAGTTACAGTTGGAGTGCTGCTGGACTTCAACAGAAGAACACTTACTTTTTCCATTAATGATGCGCAACAGGGACCAGTTGCCTTTGAAGGGTTGGAAGGCCTCTTCTTCCCAGCAGTAAGCCTGAATAGAAATGTACAGGTATGTTCAGTGTTGTACATTATTAAAATATTTTTGACATGAAAATATCATTTCTCATTGTCACTTGGTTTAAACACGGAACTCTCTCTGCAACAGGGCTTTCCCCAAAAGGATTGCTGTGGTACAAATTAGCCAATCACTCTCAGCTCAAGGTAGTCAAGAATAGACAATATTTGTTGGTTTTGTCTAAACTAACTTTACAAATAATATTCTTTCTTTGGCTTGGCTTCGCGGACGAAGATTTATGGAGGGGGTAAATGTCCACGTCAGCTGCAGGCTCGTTGGTGGCTGACAAGTCCGATGCGGGACAGGCAGACACGGTTGCCGGGGAAAATTGGTTGGTTGGGTGTTGGGTTTTTCCTCCTTTGCCTTTTGTCAGTGAGGTGGGCTCTGCGGTCTTCTTCAAAGGAGGTTGCTGCCCGCCAAACTGAGGCGCCAAGATGCACGGTTTGAGGCGATATCAGCCCACTGGCGGTGGTCAATGTGGCAGGCACCAAGAGATTTCTTTAGGCAGTCCTTGTACCTTTTCTTTGGTGCACCTCTGTCACGGTGGCCAGTGGAGAGCTCGCCATATAACACGATCTTGGGAAGGCGATGGTCCTCCATTCTGGAGACGTGACCCACCCAGCGCAGCTGGATCTTCAGCAGCGTGGACTCGATGCTGTCGACCTCTGCCATCTCGAGTACTTCGACGTTAGGGATGAAAGCGCTCCAATGAATGTTGAGGATGGAGCGGAGACAACACTGGTGGAAGCGTTCTAGGAGCCGTAGGTGGTGCCGGTAAAGGACCCATGATTCGAAGCCGAACAGGAGTGTGGGTATGACAACGGCTCTGTATACGCTTATCTTTGTGAGGTTTTTCAGTTGGTTGTTTTTCCAGACTCTTTTGTGTAGTCTTCCAAAGGCGCTATTTGCCTTGGCGAGTCTGTTGTCTATCTCGTTGTCGATCCTTGCATCTGATGAAATGGTGCAGCCGAGATAGGTAAACTGGTTGACCGTTTTGAGTTTTGTGTGCCCGATGGAGATGTGGGGGGGCTCGTAGTCATGGTGGGGAGCTGGCTGATGGAGGACCTCAGTTTTCTTCAGGCTGATTTCCAGGCCAAACATTTTGGCAGTTTCCGCAAAACAGGACGTCAAGCGCTGAAGAGCTGGCTCTGAATGGGCAACTAAAGCGGCATCGTCTGCAAAGAGTAGTTCACAGACAAGTATTAATATGTAAAAAAATGGGGAAAATGTTCATACATGCCTTCAAGCAAATCAGATCCAACACAATGGGTGCAATATAGAAACTTCACAGTCTAAACATTGCCATTTCATCAAGGTAATTCAGATACCGAGAAGACCATTTAAATTACCAATTTTTACCAGGTTTATAAACCGAATTTGTAAAAATTGTAACAATGAGAAATCTTTGCAGCAATGTTAATTTATTGATGTGTATTGCAGAACCAAAATCTATAAAAATAACCAGCATGACAAATTCTGAGGTGTAACCTGTTCTCTAGTTCTCCAATGTTTAGACTTTGATTTTCAGTGTTATGTTAAATTACAAGAATAGTGCTTTTAAAGTATCTTTCCTAGTCCACATTATTGTAGTTCACGCAGAACGTTATTTCTGCAACTTTGAGGAGAGGGATGTTTTGGGGCAAGCTTTTTATTCAGTGAGAGGCAAGTGCTTGGAGCATTTTGCCAGGGATAGTGAAGGAAGTAAATTTAATAGTAATATTTAAGAGACTTTTGGATAGACACTTGAGTGTGCAGGGAATGGAGGGATATGGATCACGTGCAGGCAGAAGAAATTTAGTTTAATTTGGCATCGTGCTCAGTCCAAACATTGTGACTAAATGGCCTATTCTTGAGCTATACTGTTCCATAAGCACAAGAGAACAAAATGAACTAGAATGTTGAAGTGTGCATCAGAAAAAAAAATCACAGCCATCCTGCAACTACCTCCAGTTTATAAACATACACTTAAAATATCCAACTACTTGGAAAATATGTAATTATCTTTAAATTATAGTTTATTTAAATAGACATATGGTCAGATAAATGTGCTATTGTTAACTGGAATGATCTTGTATCTTTGAGTATCATTTTGCAACTATAAACATTTTGCTTTACCATTAATTTTGCATGTTTGTTTTCTAATGATTAATTTTGGCTGATTTTATTCACCAAACACATTATTGCAATATTTCAGCCCATGTGGAATCAGGCCCAAGGTGGGAGGAAGCTCTTGTGGAACATAAACCCTATTATCAAACTGAGTGGCTTTTTTTTCACTAAAGTGTATGTGTGGTATGTCCTGTGGCTAGGGCCAGATATGTTACAAGTATCTCATATGCTGTTTAATGGTATGTTTATAACATGAATGCTGGTTGTGTTACAAGTATTTTTTTAAAAATGCAACTTTTACTTCATTATTGTCATTATCTCTCTTAGGTAACACTCCATACTGGTTTGAAAATTCCTCACTCTGCTATTGGTACTGCTGCACCAAGAGACACATGAGCATCTTAATTCTGGTCATTATGCAAAAAAACTTGCTTGGGATCCAAGTGACAGGAATCTTGAACACTACTAAGATTTTTTTCTTCAGGATTCAATATCTCTTGATACAAGTTTGTTAATTGGTGCTTAATGACTTGAGAAAAACCAAAAATAGTTAAGTACTTTACAGTTGTGACGTACATGATTGTTATCAGAATATGTGGTTACTTTGACGCTTTGCGCTAACTAAAATTGTAAAAGCATTGATGAAGCTTAAAGTAATGTCAAGTATTTTTATGATTTTTCATGTGCTTCTTTCATTGCTGCACAGTTTTAGCTACGGTTATTAATTTGAAAAAAGAAAGAGCAATGCAATGCAGTGTAATTGTAGTAAATCCTATATTTGCAAGCAGTTACATTGCAAGGTATTCACAGTTGCTATTAACCTCCAGGATTTATCCTGTCCTGTTGCCTTTGAATTACTATTTAACACCATTCCAAAAGAGTTGTTTGAATTATCAACAGGAATCTGTCTACTGCCACTCAAAATCCTGTTCAGATTGCAATGTTAAGTGCTTCATGTGCAAAATTATCAAGAAATTTCACACACTTCCATGCCTTGTGGAACATTGATCCAATAGTACATTTCTATAATTAGATAAGAGTACAATTTTAAGACATATTTACATTTAATTATTACACACATGCAGTTAAAATTTAAGCAAACACTTCCTTAAGTAAATGGAAGCTCAGACAATCATATTATTTGGGTAGCAGATAAAAACAAATCAGAATTGGTTTAACCTATGCTTAAGGTGTTTTTAAGCACAGTTCTTTAAAAAGCTTTAAATTTTATAGAGTAAATGTTTTGCCAAATGGTTGAAGATGTATATAGTTTCCTCCCATTATTTCTAAAACTTGTTTTATTTTCATTAGTTCTGTTTACCATTGTCTGGACTCCTGAATATGTTTTTTACCTAGTGAATAAGGTTATATCTTGTCTAACAATATTCATGTCCACAAAGTGGATACAATTATTATTAGCATGAAACACTATATGTATGATCTTCAAATCATATCACATAATCCATCTTATAGAGCTGTTTGGGCTCTGAAAAATTCCAATTATCCTATTCCCTACTCTTTTCCCATACATGACTACCTTTGCTTTCAACGCCTATCATGGTATGTAATTTTCCAATATCTTTGTAATTTTTTTTTTACTAAATATTTTAAGCATGCTGTTTGATTACACACCATCTTGTCAATGAAAGCCATTTATCCCTTTCAATTATTTCTAGACCATCATCTATATCACAAAATATGTTTTTAAAAACAATTTCCTCTCAACATTCTTTGGAGGACATTTCTAGCTTCATACCATTTTAATGTATCTAAAGTTTGATTTTATTCCATTTTGTAAATATTTTTGTCAGATCCAAAGCCATCATCTCAAATGCCATAGCCAAAGCCTAAAAAAATTATTTATAAAAGTAGTTTTTTTTTAAAAATTCTGTACCCCTGTCTGTAAAGCCTTGGATAATGCTGGTTTTAGGATTTAAAAAAAAAATCAACTTATCCTGTTGCCTTCAAAGATTTCTAAGTATAAATAACCAAGTCATTGTTTTTGGTCTATCTTTAAAATTGTAGGAGTTTATTTTGCTTTTTACGTTGCCTTCCAAAAAAAATCACATTACTCAGCATTAAATTAAAAATGTACCCATTTTAGAAACATACTTACTTAAGTTTTGTCATCTTTCTTATCTTAGTTTTCTTTTATTTAATTGAACTTCACACAGACTTTTACACAGGGATTTTCTAGTTTTTTAAATTTTCAAATGGATACTAGTGTAGATTTATAACATTTATATATTAATCATTTAAAAGTATATACCTAGAAATTTATCTCTTATTGGTCGTGTGATTAATTCTGCAAACAGCCACCACTCCATTTCCAAAGTTTGGTTCCAATTTTTCAAATTTTCGAAGTGGAGGAGAATGTATAGCCTTTGGTTCTACCAGAATGTAATTCCAGAAATTGAATGATACAAATGCTATGTTATCATATAAAGCTTTAAGCATTTCTAACTCCAGATGAATTTCTGGACATATTGTTCCAAGGCAATAGTTTTGATGTGGATTAGATAACTCTTGTTTGTTAACTAATATAATAGCAAAGTCAAAGTTGTTAAACTCAGTATATGTTATGATTTAAATGGGACCTTCAGTACTGTTGGAATTGTTCAATTCAATCATTAGAATTTCTGACCTTGATGGAACACAAAATGGAATGCATTTTGACTGTTTTTACTTGGGTTCAGGCCAGGTGATACCAAGCTTCATAGTCATTCTCCTATTAAATGTTATTGTTTGAAAACTTCCTTTGGGCTATAATAGAACTTTGGAAGTTGACTGTTGTTCAGTTGCAACTAAAGCTTTATTGCTTCTACATAGTGTATTTAGTACAACTAAAGCATCAAAATTGTTAAATATTAAGTGAGTTGACTAATGAGCACTGCAACTTATTAAAAAAGCACATTGCATAACAAACACATCTGCTCAGGAAAGTACACATTCTTAATATTATTAAGTAACTCAAAGATAGATGTAAACTTATTGGTAATTCAAACAACCAGGCATCGTTTTAAAAGGACAATGCAACACTGTGTTTAACCTTCAGAACCTTAATTTTGATTCTCAATCAGAAGTCTTGCATTGAAGTTCTGATAACATATGCATGCTGCATGTTAGAATTTTAAACAGCTAATTATCTATATTGAAGGATTTCTAGACCATCAAAACAAAAGTGTAATGAGTTTAGTTGCAAAAATCCTTTTTGTGCCGATCTTGTAGAACAGGAATTTAGATGAAGAGGTTGTAGCTTCATGTATTTAAGAATCATGGGTATTTAAAGGAATAAAAAACACAGGATGTTAGTATTTTCATCTGATTTGAATGTAATATTTGTTCATTCTTAATACATGAGGTGATAATTGTACAATCTAATAATTTATCCTCCTAGGTCATTTTTAGTTCATCATTATGTCATTAATACTGTTGCTGAGCAACAATATACTGTATTTTGGCAATTTGGCTGGACCACAAATTTCTCATTTTTCACAATGTTGATGTTGGTGACCAACATGGTGCTTATTAAGCTTACTAGATTAGAATATTGTAATATGAGCCCATGGCCATACAGCAAGCTTTCTGTGATGAATAATGATTAAATTGCCCTTGTTTGCTGTTCTAATAAACTTTTATAAGTTATAGTTTTGATTGATTTATTATTATTTGGTTGCATTCAAAGATTTTAACTATACAAAAACTCATTTTTCTCCTCATCATTCAGGTTAAAATATTTTGTTAAATCTGGGATGGAATGGAATAAAATGTATTAATTCATATCATAAATTTGGTTATACAATATTTCTGATCAGTGTCAAAAATGTTGTTACAGCATACCTTTTTTTTGCACTTATACAAAATAATTATTTCAGACAGAAATAAAATGTGTGAATAAATATTTAAGTAGGATAGATTAGGATGGGCTCAAATAAATGTGATTTGTACAAGTACTTATGCTCGTTCTATCTTATCAATGTTTTTATGCAAAAACGGTAAAACCATGATCTGTGCAGCATACAAAAATGATGCATTTGCCTACACCTAATGAATTAGGGTGTCAAGGGTATTTGCCACTTTGAGCTTGTGCAAATAACATCAACGATCACACAGTGTTCATATGGAATGCATCTCCCATTGAAATTGTATCCCATTTGTCCAATTAAGAATGAATGTCAGGGAAAATATTACAGCGGTGCCTAGGAAGGATAGATTAGAGGGCACATCCACGGAGGCTATTTGGGTGGAACTGAGGAGTAGGAAAGGAGAGGTTACACTTGTAGGGGTGTATTATAGACCACCCGGAGGGGACCGAGACCTAGAGGAGCAAATCTGTAGGGAGATAAGCACAGGGTTGTAATTATGGGAGATTTTAATTTTCCACATATAGATTGGGAAACACATTCTGTGAAAGGACTGGATGGGTTAGAGTTTGTGAAATGTGTGCAAGATAGTTTTTTACAACAATATGTAGAGGTGCCGACCAGAGAAGGAGCAATGTTAGATCGACTGTTGGCAAATGGGATGGGTCAAGTGACGGAGGTTAGTGTTGGCGAGCACTTCGGGTCCAGTGATCATAATGCCATCAGCTTCAATGTCATTATGGAAAGAGAGAAATCAGGGCCAAGGATTGAGGTTTTTGATTGGGGAAAAGCTAGATTTGAGGAGATGCGAAAGGACTTGCAGGGTGTGCATTGGGACAATTTATTTTATGGGCAGGATGTAGTAGAGAGATGGAAGTCTTTTAAAGATCAGATTTTGAGAGTGCAAAAGCTTTATGTTCCTGTTAGGTTAAAAGGAGGGGCAAAAGGTTTGAGAGAGCCATGGTTTTCAAGGAATATTGGAAACTTGGTTCGAAGAAAAAGGGAGGCATACATTAGATATAAGAAGCATGGAGTTAAGGAGATGTTTGAAATGTAAGAGGAATCTTAAGAGAGGAATTAGGAAAGCTAAAAGAAGGTACGAGAAAACTATGGCAAGCAGGGTGAAAACTAATCCAAAAGAGTTCTACAAATATGTTAATGGTAAGAGGAAAGCTAGAGACAAAATTGGTCCCTTAGAAAATCAGAGCGGAAAACTGTGTGTGGAGCCTAGAGAAATGGGGGAGATATTGAACAGTTTCTTTTCTTCGGTATTTACTAAGGAGAAGGATATTGGGAGATGTGAGATAAAAAAAGCAAATTGGGTAAATATGGGGAATATAGAGATTACAAAAGGTGTAGTTTTAAGGCTTTTGAAGAATATAAAGGTGGATAAGTCTCTGGGACCAGACGGGATCTTCCCCAGGACATTGAGAGAAGTGAAGGAGGAAATAGCAGAGGCTCTGGCGGTAATTTTCCAAATGTCATTAGATATGGGGATAGAGCCGGAGGATTGGCGCATTGCGCATGTGGTTCCGTTATTTAAAAAGGGTTCAAGGAGGAAGCCTGGCAAGTTTGACGTCTGTGGTAGGTAAATTAATGGAGAAAATTCTTAGAGATAGTACTTATAAACATCTGGATAGACAGGGTCTGATCAGGGGCACTCGACATGGATTTGTGGGAGGAAGGTCATGTTTGACCAATCTGATTGAATTTTTTGAAGAGGTGACTAGGAATGTGGATGAGGGTAGCGCAGTGGATGTTGTCTATATGGACTTCAGTAAGGCCTTCGATAAGGTACCACATGGAAGGTTAGTTAGGAAGGTGCAGTCTTTAGGTATGAATTTTAAGATAGTCAAATGGATTGAACATTGGCTGAAAGGGAGAGGCCAGAGAGTGGTAGTGAATAATTGTCTGTCAGGTTGGAGGCCGGTGACCAGTGGTGTGCCTCAAGGATCTGTATTGGGCCCATTGTTGTTCGTTATATACATTAATGATCTAGATGATGGGGTGGTGAATTGGATTAGTAAATATGCAGACGATACTAAGATAGGTGGAATAGTGGATAATGAAGAAGGTTTTCAAGGATTGCAGAGGGATTTGGGCTGCTTAGAAAAGTGGGCTGAAAAATGGCAGATGGAATTTAATGCTGATAAGTGTGAGGTGCTTCATTTTGGTAAGAAGAATCAGAATAGGACATACGTGGTAAATGGGAGAGCATTGAGGAATACAGAAGAGCAGAAAGATTTAGGAGTAATGGTACATCGTTCCCTGAAGGTAGAAACTCATGTGAATAGGGTGGTGAAGAAGGCTTTTAGTATGCTGGCCTTTATCAATCATTGCATGGAATATAGGAGTTGGGAGGTGATGTTGAGATTGTATAAGACGTTGGTGCGGCCTAATTTGGAGTTCTGTGTGCAGTTCTGGTCGCCTAATTATAGGAAGGATATAAACAGAGTGGAGAGAGTGCAGAGAAGGTTTACCAGAATGTTGCCTGGGTTTAAGCATCTGGAGTATGGGGAGAGATTGGACAGATTGGGTCTTTATTCTTTGGAGCGTAGAAGGTTGAGAGGGGATTTGATAGAAGTATTTAAGATTATGAAAGGGATAGACAGAGTGGATGTGGATAGACTATTTCCGTTAAGAGGAGGAAAGAGTAAAACAAGAGGACATGAGTTAAGAATTAAGGGGCAGAGGTTTAGAGGTAACATGAGGGGGAACTTCTTTACTCAGAGAGTGGTAGCCGTGTGGAATGATCTTCCGGGAGAAATAGTGGCGGCGGAGTCAATTGTATTATTTAAGAAAGGGTTGGACAGGTATATGGATGAGAAGAAGATGGAGGGTTATGGGCATTGTGCAGGGAGGTGGGACTAGAAAGGGGTGTTTGCTTCGGTGCAGACTAGAAGGGCCTAATGGCCTGTTTCCGTGCTGTAATTGTTATGTTATGTTATGAAACACTCAAAATGCATAACCTTTTCTGCATCTCTATACGTTGCACTATTCCAGTTTAGTTGTGCAGTTCATCTAGTCTTTCTACAATAATTTCTCCAGTTAATGCCTGTTTGCTCTGGGTGTTTCAGAGATGGTGCCCATATCTGTCAGAGTGATGGTTGGGATCAAGCATTTCTAGGGAATCATGTTCCTGCCTCCATCTACTGATTAGAAATGCATCCAAAGCTGAGGTTTTGTCAAGGAAGAGGTGTTACAAAAATGGATTTTCCAGCAATTTCAACTTAAAATAAGAACAATTATAAGAGCACAGAAGCAAAGTGATCTGGAAAATTAAGATAAAGGAAAAGTTAGGAGACAAAACACAAGACCTTTAAAAAAATATGCAGAATGTATACACTGTAATGAAAAATTCCAGAGAGAGAACACGTGGTTAACTAAAGAAATTAAAGATAACCTTAAATTTAAATATATAGCATATTATGGGGCTAAGACAGGTGATGGGTTAAAATATGGACCAAAGTTTTAAAAAAAGGAAAGAAGAAGCAGAATACAAGATAAAGATAGTCTGTAATATTAAAAAAAGAGATGAACAGAGTGAGTGCAAACAGTATAGATATTTCAAAAAGACCAACTGTTTGTCCAACAGTCCATGGAAAACATGATGATAAATGAATTTAATAGGTATTTTGAATCAATTTTTCTTATGAGGGATATGAGTAAAACCCTGGAATTATAAGTCAGGATTTGGAAAAGAAGGTGGAATTCAGTAAAATTACAATCATGAGGTAAGTGATACTGTGCAAATTGTTTGAGCTGCAGGCTGACAAGTCTCCAGGTACCTGTGGATGTTATCCTCAGGGCTTTGAAGCAGTGGATGATGAAAAGGTTAATACTCTTGTTTTAATTTTCTAAAGCTTAGGGAGTAGGTTGTAGTGTATTGGCATGGATAGAAGATTGTTTAGTGAAAAGGAAATACAGAAATAATAAATAGATCTTATTTTGTTTGACAAGATGCAACAAGTGATATGCCACAGAGATAAGTGCTGGGGGTTTCCTTGTTTTGTTACAACTGACAGAAATTACTTGGATTAGGCATGGAACATATTGTTGCTAAATTTGCTGATAGCACAAGAAGACTGGCAGTAAAGTAAAACCTTCAGGAGGGTGAATCCTTGAAAAGTGTCTGGCCTAGACACTAGCCATGTACTTAAAGCCTGTGTGAATCAACTGGTTGGAGTTTTTGCAGACATTTTCAACTTCTCCCTAAACAATCAGAGGTCTCAATGATCAAAGATTGATGATGGCACTTACCTTTGGGAGCTTGGTGATGAAGCAGATCAACCTCCGTCTCAGGAAGGATGTGGACCCCCACTTTAATTTGCCCATTACCATAAAAGATCAACATTAATGCTCTCTCACTGTCCCTCTGTGTTTGATCTCCACGATCACAATAACACCTCTGTCAGGTTGTTTATTGACTACAGCTCAGTACTTAACACCATAATTCCAGCAAAACAACCAATCTAAGGCATTCTTCTGTAACTGGATCCTCAACTTCTTCATTGGCGGATCACGATCAGTGTAGATCAGCAACATCACCTCCTCTTCACTGACCATCAACAAAAGGGCACACTTCTCTATTCCCGATACACTCATGAATGTGTAGCCAAGTTTGCCTCCAATTCAGTCTATAAATTCATTGATGACACCTTCATTGTCTACTGAATGACTGGAAATGAGTCAAAATACAGGAAGAAGATAGAGAATCTGGTTGGGTAGTGCAGAACAATAATCTCACTCTCAACATCAACGTGACCAGGGAGCTTGCTGTTAATTTTAGGAAGGGAAGCCAAGGGACCACATGCCTGTCCACAGTGATAGAACAGAGGTGGAAAGAGTCAGAACCTTCAAGTTTCCCAGAGTCTATATATCGGAAGACCTCTCCTGGAGCCAGCAAATTGAGGCAATCATGAAGAAGACATGAAGTTAACATATCTACTTTCTAAAGAGTCTGAAGAGATTTAGCATGTCTTCAAATACTCTATCAAACTTCAAGATGTACCTTGGAAAGTATGCAGACATTGCATCACAGGCTGATTTGGTACTTTTGAGTGCACAGGAATGCAGAAAGCTGCAGAAGGTAACAAATATAAACAGGTCCATCACAGGCTATAACTTCCTATCCACTGAAGACATTTACATGAGGTACTGCCTCAAGAAACTTGCATCATAAAAGACCCCCATCACTGGAATGATCATCTCTTCTCACTACTGCCATTGGGCAGAAGGTAGAGAAACCTGAAAACCAGCACCTCTTAGCTCAAGAATAGTTTCTTCCCAATGGCAATCAAGCTCATGAATGTCCCCTTGTTACATTAATTCACGGCCTGCTCAACAACCACTAAAAGGACTATCTACACTATTGTAATGTCACTTTTATTCTTATAAAATGGTAATGGAATAGTTATGAACAGTATGCTCAGCCCATTCCTGTTCATACTACTGACTATGACTGCATCATGAGATCCAGTTCCAACAGTGACATCAAGTTTGCAGATGATACAACAGTAGATGGCCCCATCACCAACAACGAGTCACAATACAGAAAAGAGGTGGAAAATCTTATGATATGATGCTAGTAACAGCCTGGGTCTCAATGTGGACAAGGCAAAGGAGATGATCATGGACTTTAGGAGGACCAGGAATAACCACCATCCACTATGCAACAATTATTCTGTAGTAGAGAGAGGGGAGAGCACAAAGTTTCTTGTAGTTCACTTAACTAGTGACCTATCATGGACACTCAACAGTGACTGTACTTCATGAGAAGACTGAAGCGGGCAAGGCTACTGGCCACCATTATGTCACCCTTCTATAGCAGCTCTATTGAGAGCATCCCGGCTGGCTCCATCACATTGTGATTCAGTTGCTGCAGAGAAATGGATTGGGAGTCAATCCACAGGACCATAAGAGTGGCAAAGAGGATCACTGGTGTCTCCCTCCCCCCTCCCCCCCACCCCTGTCAATGTGATCTACCTGGATTGTTGTCTGAAGATGGCGTGCAAAGTCATTAAGGACTCCTTCCACCCTGAAAACAGCATCTTTCAGCTGCTTCTGCTGGGGAAGATATACAGGGGTATCAGAGCCAACAACACCAGGCTGAGAAACAGCTTCTTCCCACGGGCAGTGAGAATGCTGAACGATGAAAGGAACTGCTCACACTAACCATCTGAGACTCTCATATTCATATTATTTATTTGTATAGATGAAAAATTTGTCCTGCATTTGTATTGTTTGTCTATATGTGAGCTGTGTTTGGTTGTGTGTCTACATGTTTTGCACTGAAGACTGGAGAACGCTATTTTGTTGGGTTGTACTTGTAAAATCAGATGACAATAAATTTGATTATCAACTATCTATCTTTTCTGTTTATTATATCTTTCTAATTAATGTATATTAATGAAGTTCTTTTTAACTAAGTACCTGTTAGGCAGCAGCAAGTAACACTTTTGGCCCATACAGTATATCTATGCCTTATGATTATGAAAATCATATCTCTCACCCCATCACTTACAAAAGTTCAGATTTATTGTCCAAGTTCACACATGGCATCATGATTCAAAATTCAGTTATTGCCATGTAATAAAGACAGTGTGATATTACACAAAATTTGTTTTCATCTACCGCAAGTCAGACAGATTCGCCATTGGCAGAAATTGCCTGAAGCATCTCTTACAGTCAGAGAAAGAAAAGCAAGATTACCCTCAGATCCTCAAAGATCTATCCCAGTTCCTATCTGTGTTTTCTCAATTCAGCTCTTTCTCTGGATATAAATTAAACCTTCAAAAAACTGAACTTTAGGGTTAGGGTTGGGTCCCTATCTACACTCAAGTTCCATTAAAGATTGTCAGATAATTTCACATACTTAGGGGTTAAAATTACTAAATTTCTACAAACTCAATTTTTCTCCTTTATTTGAGGATGTGAGATTATCTTTTTCTAGATGGTCTCCTTTATCATTATCTTTAATAGGTTGTATTAATGCAGTTGAAATTATAATATTACCTAAGTTTGTATATCTATTTCAAGCAAATCTAGTTTTCATCCCAAAGTCTTTTTTTAATAATATTGACTCAAAAGTTTTTTCCTTTATTTGGAAAAACAAAAACCCTGAAATTATTAAATATAATTTACAAAAATTGAAAAAAGATGGAGGTATGGCCTTACCTAATTTTAAATTTTATTGGGCTGCTAATATTCATGGTTAGCTTAGCAGTTATTACAATGCTATTACAGCACCAGTGACAAGAGTAAAAATCCAGTGCTGTCTGTAAGAAGTTTGTAAGTTCTCTCTGTGTCTGCATGGATTTCCTCCAAATGCTCTGGTTCCTTGCACCCTTCAAAACACTGGAATCAGACATTTTGGCACCTGAAGTTTAGCGTTGGACATTTTGGCACCTGCATTTTGGCGCTGGACATTTTGGTGAAAAAAATGACTTTTGTCGTCCTTCAGACATTTTGGCATCCAGTTTGGCAGTGGCCCGGCAACCCCTGGCATTGCAGCATTGCCTGAACCCCAGTGTTTCAGAAACTCCCTCCCCTCCCCCCAAGAAACTGCTCCCATGGTGGCAATGGCAGGGGTAGATCTAATAGTAGTTGTCATTCATAATATATTGCAGGATATCAATTATATGTATGTGCATGCAAGTTTCTTTTTAATAATGCCTATCTGTGCCCTATCACTTGTACTGAGATTTGTGACTATAGACTACTGTTTGGATAACAGTGTGTTTTACTTTCGATTGTTTTATCACAATTTCTTGTCAAAAGCTGCATGAATGACACTGCAGAGAATGGTGACAGTGGTTGCATTGAGATGCACCAGATGTGTTGAACAAAAAAAAAATCTATGACAACTAATTTTTTTAATGAGTATTTTAAATTTTTTAAATAATTTAACTTCAATTAATTATATATTCCATTATATGTAATTAAACACAATAAATATATAATTATAATTTACCAAAAGCCTGTATTTTTAATTGTTTTCTGACTGTTTTTAATAATTTAAATATATCTGAATAAGCTACGAAAAGCCCTTGTTTGCTGGGGGAATGGGTTCCTGGGGCGGAGGGAGTTTCTGCAATGCCAGAGGTTCAGGCAGTGCTGTAATGACAGGGGTTCAAGCAGTGCAGCGGGACGGTGTTGGCCAGCAGACAGTGAATGTCCAGTGTCAAACTATGGGCGCCAAAATTTCCAGCACCAAATTGTGGGCGCCAGTCTGTGGGGCCCAAAATGTCCATGCCAAAATGTGGACATCAAAATGTCCAGGACCCTCAAAAAGTATGGGAGTTGTAGGTTAACTGGGGTATTGAGCAGCATGGGCTCATGAGCCAGAAGGGCCTCTTACCATGCTGTATGTCTAAATTTAAAATTTAAATCAGTGGTGCAAAAAATCAGATGTGTATACAAGAGAAATGTAAACAAGAAGGAAGTGCAAGCAAACTGTACAATAAAGAAAATAAATATTCAATAATAAATAATGTGCAAAGTAAGAATCCGTAAATGAGTCTCTGATTGAGTTTGTTATTTAGGAGTCTGATGATGGAGGGGTAGCAAGTGTTCCTGACCCTGGTGGTGTGAGTCTTGCTTGTGGGACCTATACCACTTTCCTAATGGCAGCAACGAGAATAGGGCACATCCTTGGTGAGTGCTGCTGCTCTCTGAAGACAGAATTCCCTGTAGATTTTCTCAATGGTTGAAAGAGTTTTTCCTGTGATGTCCTTGGCTGTGTCCACTATCTTTTGAAGGGCTTTCCAATCAGAGGTATTGGTTCCCCCATAACAGGCTGTGATGCAGCCAGTCAGCACACTTTCCACTACACACCTGTAGAGGCTTGCCAAGGTTTTCGATATCATACCAAACCTTCGCAAACTCCTGAGGAAATAGAGGCACTGACATGCTTTCACGACATTAGTGTGATGGGTCCAGTAAAGGCCCTTTGAAATAGTGACTCCTAGTAATTTAAATTTGCTCACCCTTTCCACCGCTGATTTCCTCCAATTATCACTGGATCTCTGGTATTCCCCTCCTGATGTTCACAATCATCTCCTTGATTTTGGTAACATTGGGTGCAATGCTGTTGTTAGTACATCAGCTAAGTTTTTAATATCTCTCCTGTATGCTGACTTTGTACTCCCTTTTATACCACCCACTACCATGGTGCTGTCAGCAAATTTGTAGATGATGTTATTGTCGAATAGAGTCACAGGATCATACGTGTAAAGGAAGTAGAGCGGGGGCTAAGAATGATGCTCTGGTACTGATAAGAGATTGTGGAGGAAATGTTCTTACCAATCTGCACATGGTCTGAAGTGAGGAAATCCAGGATCTAATTACACAGATGGGAATTGAGGCCCAGGTCTTAGTTTGCTGATCAATTTTGAGGGGATAAAGGTGTTGAATGCTGGACTGCAGTCATTAAAGAGCAACCTGATGTTTATGTCTTTGCTGTCCAGGTGAACCATGTCTTTCTGTGGAGCATCTGCCGTAGACTTGTTGCTGCGGTATGCAAATTGGAATGGATCCATAATTGCCGTTCAGACACCAGCCTCTTTGAAACACTTTATCCCTATGGAGGTTAGTGCCACTGGTTGGTAGTCATTTAGGCAGGTTACCACATTCTTCTTGGGAGAATTCTTGGGTATAATTGAGGCCTGTTTGAAGCAGTCGGGTACTACATCCTGCCAGAGTGAGATGTTGAAGGTATCAATGAATACATTGGCCAGTCGATCAGCATAGCTTTTCAGTACTTGACAGAGTACTGAATGCTTTCCTTGGATTCACTCCCCTGAAGGTAGCCTGCATGCCATCCTTGGATACTGACAGTAGAGGATCATCGGGGGACATGTGGGTGTGCAATGACTCTTTCTAGTTCTGGTGGGCAACTCAGGCGTAGAAGGTACTGAGTTCATCTGGGAGTTAAGGTTTTCTGTCCCTCTCTGGTTTTGCAGGAGCAGTGTAGCTGCTGCTACACAGGTATGATAGGTATCTCTTTTGCTCACACCTTGTCTCAGGGTTCAGGCCAGAAACGTTGGTTACCCCTTATGTCATTTGTGCACTGTCACAGCTGTTGGTTATCCTTTGTTGTTTCCATTTTTGTCTGGAATCTTGACCACCCAGAAAATGAGTTAGCAGTAATATTATCTACCTCCATTAAGCTATGTTATTCTGTTTGGCATCCCTCACAGGCCTTCAGATATATTTCCAAATGTTCAGTAGGGCTAATGACGGATTTGACTCCTAACTCTTGAGTACACCCAAGTAGCTGCCTTACCCACTGCCTGCTGTCATCAGCATTTGAAGGGCAGCTCGGTTGGCGTAATGGTCAGCACATCGCCAGTGATGGGGACGGGTTCAAATCCCGCCCTGTCTTTAAGGAGTTTGTACATTCTGCATGGGTTTTCCCCAGGGCCTCAGGTTTTCTCCCACTGTTCGAAACATACTGGGGGTGTAGGCTAATTGGGTGTAAATTGGGCAACATGGGCCGAAATGGCCTGTTAGCATTGCTGTAGGTCTAAACTTTTTTTGGATCCTGCAGCTCCTGTTGAATTTCTTAAGCCATTTGGGGTCAACTCAGGTCTAAACTAAAGAAAAAAGTGCAATACACAGAAGTGTTGGAGAAACTCAGCAGATCAGGCAGCAATGAATAGGAAGTAAGGGGTAACCATCGTTTCTGGCCTGAACCCTGAGACAAGGTGTGAGCAAAAGAGATACCTATCACACTTGTGTGGCAGCGGCTCCTCTGCTCCTGCTCAGTGAGCAGACTAATTATTGCAGGCTGCTGGGTTGCACTTACAATTTTCTGGTTAATTTTTTTTTGTTGTTTCCAAGGCAGGGGGTGGCAGGAGACCATCTTCAGGTGATTTCACTACCAAACGTGAGCTTCCATTGATTATTTTCCAGTTGGTGATCAACGATGACGCAGCGAAGCGTTGCACCGGCGCTGACGTCATTGGCCGAGGGCTGACGTAATGGGCCGGCCCTGACCTGATTGGGCAGGGCCTGACGCGTTTGAGTGGACGGCGGCAGCTTTGAAAAGAAACGGCCGAGTTGGGGAACGCGACGAGCGTCGGGCGGGAGCAGCGGCGAGATGGCTCAGGTCGACGAGGGCAGCGAGAGAAAGAGGCAGATCACCGTTAGGGAGATCGCCAGCTTGGAGACCGTGTCGAGTCTAAAACTCGGATTTAATCGGCACCTGCACTTCACCCTGGTGAAGGACCGTAACGTGGCCAACACGAGGGACTGTTACTTGGCGCTGGCCTCCATCGTCCGCGACCATCTTGTAGGCCGCTGGATACGCACCCAGCAGTATTACTTTGAGAAGAATCCCAAGGTAAAAGGGAGCCTTCAATAGTACCGCATTAGCAAAGGCTGCCCCAAAAAGGGCCTTCACAGTCGGATGGCAGAGGAGCGCAGGTCTCGTCCACATTAGGCTCTCTTCCACTTTTTCAGTAAGGTGGGAGCAGAATTGGGACTGCAAATTACAAGAATATCAGAACGCCGCAACGTTACCTGTATAATTAGCGTGGGTGCAAGTACTGGAAAGAACAGGGCTCCCCCGCCAAAACGAGTGGCGAGAGCCCTCCAGGGTATCACGGTCAATCCAGCAGCATATAAGAACATGAAGGAGCACACCAACCCCTTGACCCTATTCCGTTCAGCAAAATCATGCCCTATTTGCTTCCTGACCAATTGTTTTTTTCTTCCCCTCTCTGCCATAGGTACAGCTCCCTAACTCCTTGAAAGCTAGGAATCTCTTGGAGTGCTGTCAGTCACAGAACTACCTCAGCCCTCCATGGTAGTGTATTCCAAAAATTCACCATCCTCTGAATGAAGAACCTTTTAGCACATTTCAGAAGAATATTAATAGGTGAAAATGGCAAGTTGTGGCAGATAAAATTTAATATGTGAAAGGGTGTGTGGTGGAACACGGTATTCACTGTGGCTGGGCAGGCCGGCCCGTCTTCTGGACCTGTAATCCCTTCGCATAAGATCCTCTAATAAAGGTCAAGAGCCTGAGTCTCCTCCCTCATACTTCCCTTGGACATGAGTCAGTAGCTTGTAAAGGCACGTCTGGGTCTTCTGATCAATAAAGCTTTTGACTCTTGCTTGGTAACTGTGAATGGTCATTGATTGCGCCACAGTTTATTGATCAGAATTTTAAAGTGCCATGGACAAGGCAATCCAACTGGAGAAGCTGGAGATTGATCCAAAGGAACCAGAGGCCTCCGTGAAGATTGATATGCGGCTACACTGTTTGAAGGCCTAGCTGAAGCGCCACAAAATCACAGCCGATTGTGATTGGTACGAACAACTCTTCACTGCAGTGGGCCACTGAGAGTACTAATTAATTTGAAACTGCACTGAATACGAAGAGACAAATGCCCTACTCTGACAGCAGTATGGAGCCCCAAGGAATGCTTGGCTCCTGACGCTAGGGTCCAAGTGAGTCAGTCGAAGACTTTGTGAGAGCCATGCAGTAGCTGGGATGAGACTAGGTGCCGGGACATGACTATAGCGAACTACTAGGAGGAGCTTATTTGCAATAGGCTATCGCTGGATTCTGCTCCCATCAAATACGGGAATGACTCATGGAGAAAAGCTATTGGTCCCTACAGGAAGTGGTGCAGATGGCCTGAGAAATGGAGACTGCTCAAAAGAACACAGAGGCCTACTCATGGGCCACGTGGCCAACAGATGGGGAGAATGGGTTGCGCCATCTTGGGACTCAGGGCCCCTGACTTGCTGCCACTGCCGAGCACATAAGATGCAACTACTGAGGCCAAAGCAAGCAGCCGCAAAAGTACTGCCTGGCCCATAGCGCGACTTGCTCGAACTGCCGGAGGAAAGGACACTATGTCAGGGTATGGCATTCTAAGCCCCTCTCTAGCAGTGCGGACCATGATCACATCGCCATCTTAGGCTGACACACTTTCGTCGTCATTTCCAGTTGCTGAGAAGTGAACTTTTGGTCCGAGGTCACAACAACAAGGAGGGGCGTCACATCCAGCTTCAATTCTGGACTCCACCGTGTGTGATTCATGGGTGTGGCCATCTTCATGATCTCCTGGGGAGGACATCTTAGCGGCAGCCAACCCACTGACATAGTAGCAGCAATTTGGACTGTGAGCTGACGTTGGCTTCCATCGTGCTGGACCAGAGTAGACTACACCAGCTGGGATGATTGATGATGGACATTGAGGTAAACAGTTACACCACTGCTGCCTGTTCAACATGGGAAGCACCGAGAGCTTCATACACCCAGGCACGGCTGAACGTTATTACCTGACTGCGCCCCTGCCAAGTGCAAGGTAGCACTAGCCTCCAAATCCTTCTCTGCAGGAGATGCACCATGACCCTAACCATGGGGGCACCAAATATAACAACTTCAACTGCTTATGGTGCCTCACTTCTGTGCACACATCATATTGGGGCTGTATCAGCTTAAGAGTATGCTGATCGAGTTTGATGGGCTCCTTCCCCCCCCACCCCCCCCCCCCCACTGTCAGTAATAACCAATTCTGGGAGGCCTCTCCCCTTCCACCAAAGAGGTCCAATCACTCACCCGAAATCCGGGCTGGGCTCCCAACCTGCAGACTGGCCACCCTCTGCGTCCCTCTGTCTTCGCTGTTCCAAAACCTCACCCCGGACTGCAAACCTGTGGCCACTAAGAGGGGGTGATTCAGCCCCGAGGACAGGGAGTTCATTAAGACGGAGGTGGTGGTGAAGAGTGGGAAGAAGTACCAGATGGTAATAGACTACAGTCAGACCATCAACCGGTCCACCTTACTAGATGCCTACCCTTTGCCCCACATAGCTGATATGGTGAATGAGATCAAAAAGTGTAGGGTCTTCTCTACCATAGACCTCAAATCGGCATATCACCAAATCCCTATTCGCCCAAAAGACTGGCTGTGCACGGTGTTTGAGGACAATGGCTGACTCTACCATTTCCTCTACCATATCATTTGGCCTCACGAATGGGTGTCAGTGTTCCAAAGGGAAATGACCACATGATGGATGACAATACTAAAGGCTACCTATCCATATCTGGACAATGTCACCATCTGCAGCCATAACCAGAAGGAACATGATGAAAATCTGCAGAGGTTAATGGGCACTGCAAAGGCCCTCAATCTCACTTATAATAAGAAAAGGTGCGTGTTTAGCACCAAGCGGCTGGAAATCCTGGGGAATCTGGTGGAGCATGGTGTCATCACCCCCGACCCAGAGTGCATGTGGCCCCTTCTGCCATAGAACCCCAAGGCTTTGAAAAGGTGCCTGGGCGCTTATTGTATTATGCCCAATGGATCCCCAGCTATGCAGACAAGGGCCAAACCCTGGTGAAAACGTTATTACCTGACTGCGCCCCAGCCAAGTGCAAGGTAGCACTAGCCTCCAAATCCTTCTCTGCAGTAGATGCACCATGACCCTAACCATGCGTCCCATTGGAGAAGACCTGTAAGACTTTGGAGGGCATGAAGGTTGAGATTGCCAAGGCGAGGATGCATGCCATTGTTGAATCCGCCCCAAGTGGAAAGTGATGCCTCTGATTTTGCTCTGGCCGCCACACTGAACCAAGCAGGTATACCAGTGGTATTTTTTCCTGCACCCTCCAAGGCCCTGAATGTAGACACTCCGCCATCAAGAAGGAGGCACAAACTATAGTGGAGGCTGTGTGCCATTGGAGGCACTACTTGGCCGGCAGACCTAGACAGCAGTCGCTTTTATCTTTAACAATAAACAGCGGGTTAAATCAAGAATGACAAGACCATGAAGTGGAGAATTGAGCTATTTACCTACAATTATGAGATCTTGTACTGGCTGGGCAAGCTCAATGAGTCACCCGATCGGCAGGATGCAGTTGATTGCCTCCATGCCCTCCACGATAGCCTCTAGCACCCTGGGGTCACAAGGCTCTACCATTTTGTGAGGGCCTGTAACCTCCCCTACTCAATGGAGGAAGTCAGGGAGCTGACTCACAATTGCCCGGTCTATGTGGCATGCAAGCCGCAATTTTACAGACCAGAGAAAGCCCAACTCATCAAGACTACTTTTGCCTTTGAACATCTCAGCGTGGACTTCAAGGGACCCCTCCCATCCACGAATTGGAACGTCTACTTCCTGAGCATCGTGGACGAGAACTCATGTTTCCCATTCACCATCCTTTGCATTGCCCTGACCACATCTATGGTCATTAAAGCACTATTCACTCTGTTCGGATGCCCCAGTTATGTTCATAGTGATTGGGATCTGTCTTCATTGTGAGGAGTTGTGGCAATACTTCCTTTCCAGGGATATATCTATGAGCAGAACTATCAGCTACAACCTTCGCGAGAACTGGCAGGTGGAGAGAGAATGGTACAATCTGGAGGGCAGTCCTTTTGGTCAAGTGGCAAGAGGTCCTTCCAGAAGTGCTGCTTGCCATCAGGTCCCTACTTTGCATGGCAACTAATGCAACACCACATGAAAAATTGTTCTTCCCTAGGAGGTCAGAGTCAGGAACCATGTTGCCAGTCTGGCTGACAACCCCAGGGCTGGTGGTTCTCTGGAGCCATGTTTGAATGCACAAGGTGGACCCTCTGGTCAAGGAAGTGCATTTTCTGCAATGCAAACTCCTATCTGGTAAGGTACCTGGACGGATGAAATGATACCTGGTGCGAGTGGGGACCCTGGCATGAGAGTGCACCTGATACTCGTGGGCAGCATCCATTCGGCCCCAGGGATCACCTTAACAGATGAAGAAGTGATCCCACCTCCAATTTGGCCCCTTGAGTGTTCCCCCCCCCCCCACTGGAGTGTGTTTTCCCCTGTTACAAATTCCCCACCTACTACAGACCCGGTAGACACAGACTGTTCAGCTGAGCAAACAAGCCAGAGTCCCGCTGGAACCAATGATACTGCAACGATCTCAGTGCCGAATAAAACTGACGGAGCGACTGAACCTTTGAACAATATGGACTACAAGACTCGTGCTGATGGACATTGCCCCGCTTCAACCCGCCACACTTCATTCAAAAAAAAGAAGGGGTGAATGTGGTGGAACACGGTACTGTGGGCATGTCCTCACTGGGCTGGGCAGACTGGCTCTGCTTCTGTACCTGTAGTCCCTCCCCATAAGATCCACTAATAAAGGCTGAGAGTCTCTTCCCTCATCCCTGTCTTGGTCATGAGCCAACAGCATGTAGAGACATGTGTAGGTCTTCTGATCAATAAAGCCTTTGATTCTTGCTTTGTGTTTGCAAATGGTCATTGATCGTGCCACTATGTGGAGCAGTGTGTTCTGCAAAGCAAACTGAGGAGGGTCATAATTTTAATAGGTTCTTGTGAAAAGCGATTACAGGAACTTGCACATCAATCTTTGTAAGTTGCAGATAGATAGGGTTTTCTTAAGGAAAAATAGTGATCCTGAACTTAACCAACAGAGTCATGTGATACAAGAGCAGGGAAGCTTTAGGAGACCTTTATAAATCATTAGTTTTTGCTTCAGCCAAATTATGGGATTGGAAACAATTTTAGATAGTTCCAGTGAAGGAAATACATCAAAACAATAGCAGCAATATTCACTGAAGTTCTTTAGAGAGGTCAGAGAAGATGGAATTAATTCCCTCTGATCAGAGAAGAATAGTAGGAGTTTAATGGAGCTGTTCAAACATGAAAGATTTTGATAGAGTAGAAAGGGAAAAATTGTTTTTATTGACTAGAAGTGGGCACAGACATGGGATTAACTGGATATCTTTCAAAGTGTCATCAGATGTACATTGGGCTATAGCGTTTAAATCCATGAATAAGCTTGCCAATACAAAATGAAGGATATGGAAAATGTTTTCAGTTGGTGTTGCTGTGAAATTTATTTTTGCACATGGAAAATTACTCAATATATTTTTCAGCGGATTTACTATTTGTCTCTGGAGTTCTACATGGGTCGTACCTTGCAGAATACAATGATTAATTTGGGTCTTGAAAGTGCATGTGATGAAGCTATGTATCAGGTCAGTAAATATTTTTGTTTTAAACAAAGAATTTTACAAAATAATTGGGAACATTCAGTTTGAATTGTTACAGCATAAGCTTGGCTGCGAAGTGGTATGCCGAATTATGATGAGATATACCAGTGACAACTGATGATAGGTATATTTGACCACAAAATCTATGGAGCGAGAAGGAATAGATGGATACAATGAGATTAATGTCAGGTATAATTAATGAATTGTCAGGGATCAATTTTATGTATGAAATGATCATTATACATTTCTAAACATTTTAAATCTATTGAATGATTAATGACAATAAATCCAGCCTAATGATTCTTAACCTTTTCCAGGTATCCCTTTTAAAAAAAGTGTTTTTGTTTCTCATCAAGACCATTCCAAAAACTTCTCAGAACCACGTGCATTCCATTTTATGAAGCTGATAAATTTTGAGAAAATAAGTGTAACATTTATTATCCAATCTTTTATTTATATTCCTTATTCTATCTTGCTTCACTAATTTTAACTCATTTTTATATATCCACTTTGCTCCTTTTTTTATTCAATTGAACTTTACTTATCCCTCTTAAATTCTTCTCTTCCATGTCTTTGCCACTTATACTTTTCAAACATATTGTATGTTGTCTCCATATTTCTTCCGGGCAGTTACCCTTTTGTATGAATGTAAAGTTGGATTATGGATTCCTGAAAGGAGTACAGTGAGACAGAAGGGAGTTATAGCTGGCTAACTTTCAGAGTTATTGCAACTGTGAAGGTGCCCTACAATCATACAACAAAATGTAGAAGAGAAGCTGCCTTATTGTTCGGCATGGACGATCGTGTTTCTCCATCCATTATGTTGCCTCCCCTGTTTCTAACCATGATGTTAATCCATCTATCATTTTCATTCTCTGTCTGCCTCTATTTCTTTTTCCTTCCGGCTTTCCATTTGTAACTAAATGTTCTAATGTATCTCTTCGCATGATGTGTACAAAAAAATTTGATTGGTGTTTTCTGATTCTTTTAAGTAATGTACATTTTGTTTTTGTTTAATGGACTTGATTGTTACTGTTGAGAGCAATCTTGGACATGCCAAACAATTGGGGACACTCCCAGAGCCGCTTGTGCAGTCCCGGGAGAGCGGAGACAAAGCCCTGAAAGGTTCACCACTCAGTCCCAAGGTCAGCAGCTACTTGCAGGCTTTAAACAGCCTGTTAAAAGAACCAATGGTGTTTGTAAGTAAAATCCTGCAACCACAAAGGTCAGTGCCCAAGATGGCAGTGCCTTGGCTCGGCAGCAGCCACAAGGGCTTGCAGACTCCAGGGAAGGAGCAGACTTGCGCAGGGCATCAGAAAGGAGAGAACACCCTTTCCCCCACCCCCATTAAGGATAAGCTATGAAGCTGAAGGACACACACAGGCTGTGGACTGTTGGGGACTTGGAGTTGGGGGTCCCACAAGGGCTGCGGGTGCTGGAAACTGGCTCATGGGAACCAGGTATTGGAGCTGAGATTCGGAGGGCAGGAAGGGCTCCCGAAGGACCTCTTCACTGAAGGCTTCCTGATCGTGTCAAAGATATAGACCTGGAGCTCAGGTTGCTGATGAATCAAACAGGAGTCTGTGAGGCTGCAAGAGCACTGAAGGCAAATCTACCAACACTCAATTACTTTGAAGGGACTTTATTTTGGTTCTCTGTTTCTCTTAGTGTAAGGGTGCCGGGCAGCACTAATGTGACTGCCTGATAGCAGGCAGAAAGCAATTTCATGTAATATATGTTCTGTACTATTACATGATAACAAAGGAATCTTGAATTGTGCAACAAAGTCTGTGGGTGAACTAAGAAGGAGAAAAATTGATATCATACAAAGCACTAGTAATTTCATGACCCACCTCTTATTAGTGTTATGGAATAATGGCAGAAACAGAGCTCATATTAACTCTAAAGCACTGGTCAATCTCCCTCTCATTCAAAGACAACTAAATTGACAATCTTTCTTTCTGTTAGCAAATGAATTGAAGCAATATCATGTCAGTGTAGATATGGTTATTATTGTTTTATTATTCAACTGGATAAGCATTTTTCTTTTAAGTTTACATTTAAAAAGAAGCATAAATCATACAGCCACACATAATTGTGTCATGCATCTTAGCCTTACTGCTCCACCAGTCTGATCTCAATCATTTGAAGCATGCTTTTTGTTGAAATTTATGTGCAGAATTTGCATTTGATGCCATTGTATTCTTTGTTTGCTTTAGATGGGCTTAGATGTTGAGGAACTGGAGGAAATTGAAAATGATGCTGGGCTTGGCAATGGAGGCTTAGGAAGGCTTGCAGGTAATTTTATTCTACCTTCATGACTTCCACCTACCTTCAAGTGTGAAAGTTGGTAATTCCATTTTGTTTCTCAACATGAAATATTTATACTAAAATAGGATGCTTCTTGAGAAGGGGTATTCTTATGGAAAATTCTTAGTTTTCAGAAAGATATTTTATCAGGGGATAACTTATCATTTCATAGATTTGTTCTGTCATTTCATACCCCTCCATGTCCAAAGCTCAAGTGGTCATTTGTGTTCTATCATCTTCCTATGTCACACTGTAAATTACTTTCTTCTATATTTATCCTCAAAGAAAAGTTTGAAATTCTATTTAGGATACATTCAGCATTGGATAGATTTATTCATTTTGATGCAGAACAAAATGTGAAAAAAGATATCAAAAGTCCATTCAGCTGAATTGCTGTTATCTTTTGGTAGTTGAATAATATCCTGTTCGGCTCCGAATCATGGGTCATCTACCGGCACCACCTACGGCTCCTAGAACGCTTCCACCAGCGTTGTCTCCGCTCCATCCTCAACATCCATTGGAGCGCTTACACCCCTAACGTCGAAGTACTCGAGATGGCAGAGGTCGACAGCATCGAGTCCACGCTGCTGAAGATCCAGCTGCGCTGGATGGGTCACGTCTCCAGAATGGAGGACCATCGCCTTCCCAAGATCGTGTTATATGGCGAGCTCTCCACTGGCCACCGTGACAGAGGTGCACCAAAGAAAAGGTACAAGGACTGCCTAAAGAAATCTCTTGGTGCCTGCCACATTGACCACCGCCAGTGGGCTGATAACGCCTCAAACCGTGCATCTTGGCGCCTCACAGTTTGGCGGGCAGCAACCTCCTTTGAAGAAGACCGCAGAGCCCACCTCACTGACAAAAGGCAAAGGAGGAAAAACCCAACACCCAACCCCAACCAACCAATTTTCCCTTGCAACCGCTGCAATCGTGTCTGCCTGTCCCGCATCGGACTTGTCAGCCACAAACGAGCCTGCAGCTGACGTGGACTTTTTACCCCCTCCATAAATCTTCGTCCGCGAAGCCAAGCCAAAGAGAAGAATACCTTGGAGTATTAATTGGGTTCCCATCTCTCTCAGGAAAAACAGGTGTCTGTTTTTATAAAATGCTAAATTCTAAGGAATCATGAGAAATTATATTTATTACAATATCCCACCAAAACCATTTGTGGAGTTTACAGTGTTTATTAATCCAGGAGCTCCATTTTATTAACTGAGTTGATGTTTGTATATTAATAATCAAAATAAAAAATTGATTCAAACATTTTATTATGATGCATATTTTTGGTGAGGAAGCTTTTATCAATGGATTTTTGTTTCCATTTTAAAATTTTGTTTCTCTTGTACTTTTCCAACAGCTTGTTTCCTTGATTCTATGGCAACACTTGGCCTGGCTGCATATGGTTATGGCATAAGATACGAATATGGCATTTTTAATCAGAAGATTAAAGATGGGTGGCAGGCATGGTTTTGAATTAATTAATTGTCTTGTTTTCTGACTTTGTTCTAATTTAATTTTTCTTCCCAACTATTTTTTTCATTGATGTTGCAGTTGAAACTCTTTTGTAATCACAGACTAGAAATATCGCCTCCATATTGGTGCATTGCTTAGGATTTTCTACTTACTTAATTTAATAGATGAAATGTAGCAAACCATATATACCAGAACACCACCACCCGAAACACCTCCACATTAGTTTATTTTTATATACATTGAATAATGTAATGTACACATGTCCCAAAATTCTTACTTGCTGCTCAGAACAGACACTTCATGAAAGAAAACTACAGTGGTGTATATTAAATTAAAAAAAGATAAGAAAAGGAGATTGATAGGTTTTGATTAGTAACGATGTCAAAGATCACAGCTAAAAGGAAGGAGAATGGGGTCAACAGGAAATATCAGCCGTGATTTGAATAGCAGAGCGGACAATGAACCAAATGGGGAATTATTTCTTAGTATCTATTCTACCTCACAATTTAGTGTATTTCTATCAGTTCCCCCTCAGTCTCCTATGCTACACAAAAAGCAAACCTCATAACTGACATGTTCCAACCCAAGCAATATCCTGATGAATTCCTCCTGGACCTCCCTAGTACAATCACATCCTTCCTATGGTGCGGTAATCACAACCTGCTGTAGCATAACTAATGTTTAATAAAATTGTACAAAGATCTCTGCTATATTCTAAGCATCAGCTAATGAAGGCAAACATCCTGTTTTCTTCACCACTCTATCTGCCTCTGCTGCCATCTTCAAAGATTCTTAGACTAGAAGCATTCAGCAAATATGAACTACTCTAATTAGACTTCCCCAAAATGTATCACCTCACATTTAATAAGACTAAATTCCATCTGTCATTGCCTTGATCAAATTACCATTGGAGGAATGGTCATTGATTAAGCTGGTGAAGTTTGCTGAGTCTGAGTCACAACTCAAAGGGTTTTTATTGATATCTTGAAACTAAGATTATTTATTTCTAAAAATTCAATGTAGTGAAATGTAAGTAAAAACCCTTAAATAATGATTGGCTTTCAATAATTTTAACCATTGTCCTCCAAACTGGTAGATTTGGTGCTCTCCCTCTAGAAGTGTATCATATTATCTTTTGATCTTCCTTCAGGAATGAAAAGTCGACACTTGTTCCAAAGACTAGATTGTTACTCAGGCTGATACCTGTAACTAGTAGAGCATTGCAGGGATTGGTACTGGGTCACCTGCATTAACTATTTCAACACCAATCTAGTTAACATGATTAATAAAAAAATTCAGGTGACACTAAAATTAATGATGTATTGAATGGTGAGTAAAATGTCTAAGTTATAATCATTGGGAAGGAGAGGGGGCGGCAATTGGCAAATGGAATTAAATTGTGACAAATGTGAGGAGCTGCACTGTGGTAACTCAAACCAGTATGTGACTTGCACAGTAAATGGCAGGGCCTTAGAGAGTGTTGTAGAACAAAGAGACCTAGGTGTACATGTGCTTAAATTCATAAAAATGATGACTCAGATGAACAAGGGGTGAAGAAGGTGCTTGGCACGTTTGCCTTCATTGCGCAGGGTATTGTGTACAGTAGTTGAGAACCGATCATGCAGTTGTACAAGTCATCGGTGAGATCTGTGCACAGTTCTGCTTGCCCACCTGCTGGAGGAATATCAATAAATTAGAAGGGTTGCAGAGGAGATTCAGTAGGATGTTGCTGGAAATTGAGTTAGAGGAAAAGGTTGGATAGGCTGAGTCTTCATTCCCTGGAGTGTAGGAGTCTGAACAATGACTTTTTAGAGATTTATAAAATCATGAGGGGCATAGATAAGGTGAATGCTCACATTTCATTTCCCAGATGAGCTCAAACTGGAGAGCATAGACCTAAGATGAGAAGGAAGAGGGATCTGAGAGCCAAGTCCTTCATTCGGTGTGTAGCCATGTCAGGAATTAGCTGCTTGTGGAAGTGGGTACAGATTAAATGTTCAAAAGGGAATTAGAATAAATGTATGGAAAGGAAAGAGTGAGAATACAGGCTAATGGGACAAATCAGAATGTTTATTCAGCATGGATGAGTGGGCTTAATCTATAACGGGCCTCCAGTACAAGCAACACCTCAAACATACTCATCATTTAAAAAGCAAAATATTGTCAAATTTAAGATGCATAACCACTTGCAATAAAAAGATGCAATATTGTATTGTCCAACACATTACCATGCTTATCATATGCAAATATCATTTAAAAAGGGAGTGTCCCACCACAGAAGGAAAATGCTCCTCCACTTCTTTAATAGAAAGTTTGGTGTATCTATGCTGGGAGTATGGGGTCAGGATGCTAGTAATTGGAAGTTGCATACACTAGAATTAATTTTTCATCATGTAGAATCTGACAGAATTAAATTATGTGATTGTATAACAAATACTCCATTTAAAAGCATGTTTTGATGCAGAATGTGATTATTTATGTCAGGGAAAAAACTAATTAAAATGAGTTTTGTACTATATGATTGCAGGTAGAGGAAGCTGATGAATGGCTGCGACATGGTAATCCTTGGGAAAAGGCTCGGCCTGAATATGTACTACCTGTTTACTTCTATGGCTATGTACAGCATACTAAAGATGGCGCAAAATGGATTAATGCAGAAGTACATTTTTTTAAATTACATTGGTCATGGGTAGTATTTCTGAATTGCATGTTTATAATCTGAAATCTTTACTATAACAGATGTTTTTGCATTAAGCTAGATTCCTATATTTTTTATAACTTGTGTTTTTCTGTGTAGCACGATCAATAACCACAAGAAGGCTCGAAGCAAGAGATTAAAGGGTTTAATAACCTGAAATGGCAGGCACATCTTTACATCCTGCTGGCCCGCCTCTGACCCTGTAACTCCTTCCTAATTCCTCCCTGTAAGATTCCCAATACAGACTGATAGCCCTAGTCTCCTTTCTCCATACTAACCTTGGATTTGGGCCAAGTGGAAAAGCTGGAGGCCAACCCCATGGATCCAGAGACCTCTGTCAAGTTTGATATGTGGCTGCACTGCTTAATGTCTACATGAGACGCCATGAGATCTGTGTCCATGTGGATAAATATAATCTATTCTTTTCATCAGTGGGCCACTGTGTTTACCAAATAATATGGGACTGTGAAAAGTACGATGATGTGATGGTCCTGCTGCAGCAACAAAACGGCGCTCCTATGAATTCTTTGTATGCACGTTACCTGCTAGTTACCCAAATGAATCTATTGACAACTTTGTGAGGGCCCTGAGGGTGCTGGAATGAGTCTGTGGGTGCATAGATGTGACTGCGGTGGTCTATCAAGAGGAGCACTGGGTTAGTGGCCAGCTTCCATTCAAACCACATTCGCGAGCAACTCCTGGAGAAGGGCAATCGGACCCTACAGGAAGTTGTGCAGATGGCTTGATTGCTTGAGACAGCCCAGAAGAACACTGAGGCTTACTCTGTGAGCCATGCGCCCACCAGGTGGGGACCACGGGCGCTGCCATCTTGAGACCTGGGGATCCACACTACCGCTGCTGTGCACTCGAGGTGCAACTACTGCAGCCAGGCCAAGTACCCAAGGAAGTACTGTCCGGCCCATAGCGTGACCTGCTTGAACTGCAGGAGGAAGGGGCACTATGCCAAGGTACGGCATTCTCAACCTTCCTCTATCAGCACCACATGCGGACCAGACCTGGGTTGCCATCTTGGATTGACCCACTTCCAGCAGCTGAGAACCAAACAGCGGGAAGAGGAGGAAGACAGTACAGGATGATATTACATCTGGCATCTCTAACGGACTCCACTGCATGCGATCCATGGGGGCAGCCATAATCAGGATTTCCAGGACGGCATGTTGGCAGCAGCCACCTTGACACTACAGCAACAGCGGCTCTGAAAGTGAAATAACTCTGGCGTCCATTGTGTTGGACTAGAACAGGCCACACCAACTGGTGTGTTCTATGACGGATATAGAGATAAATGGTCACACAACAGGCTGCCTATTTGATATGGGGAGCACGGTCCAATGCTATTCCCTTGCAGTTTCCTCTGCAAAGTGTAAGGTAGCTCTAGCGTCCTAATCCCACTCCATGGAAATCTGCGTGAAGATCATACTGAAATCAAAACTAAAAGCCAAAATTGTTTTGGAAGAACTTCACATGAAAGGCAGGAGTAAACATTTCAGATCAAGGAAAAGTTAAGAAATATGGTTGTTTCGATTGTTCTAAGCATTGTAGTGAAGTATTCTATACTGAGCCTCTATAGACGTTGGTGTACATGTTGTTGAGTTGATGTATACACTGAGAAGTCAATGCACATACTGTGGAGTCTAGTGCAAGAATGTCACCTCCAGGCTTGCATGTAGGGCTTATATGCATCACTGTTTCTGTCACATGGACAGGGTGTGACATCATCAGCCCAGATAAAAACCTATGTTGGATGCAATAGCACGTCTACCATTTTGGAAGCTGGTTTGCTTGCTGGTAAGTGGGTTGCCACATGAACCCCCAGCTCCCCCTCCCCCCCCCCCCCCCAGAACTGGCAATCCCACTTCAGACCCCCAAAGTTTGTATTTTGTTTTGTTTGGGCGGTCTTTCTCTCCACTGAGGCGTCTGAACCACGACTGGTCCGTCCAGAACCAGATGGGCAGGTTTGAGGTGGTCAATTGCAAAAGCTTCCTCTTTACCTCCGATGTCCCAAATATATGTCGAACAGTTGCGCCTTAGTACCTCGAAGGGACTCTTATACGGACGCTGGACCAGCTCTGCCAATGAGGCACATGTATTGTCCTTAAGTGTTGTTTGTATGCCCAAGACTACCCATGGCAATTCGTCAACCAAATTAGGTTGCCATAAGGACAGATTTCAAATGCCTGTGGATCCTTTCTACTCATCCATTGGATTGTGGGTGGTACTTGGTTCCAAGCAGGGTGGCCATTGCTGACCACAGGCTTGATGTGAATTGGGCACCTCCAGGTCAGACGTGATGTGTGCTGGAAGACCAAACCGTACTATCCAGGTGGAAAGGAGGGCCCTGGTGCAAGTGTCGGCAGTCATGTCTGCCAGTGGAATCGCCTCTGCCCATGTATGGCTTGATCCACTATAGTGAGAAGAAAATGGAAACCACGTGACACTGGCAAGGGGCTTACAATGTCCATATGTACATGGTCAAACCTCTTCAGCGCCTTCAGGGTGTTTGGGACTGGGAGCTCCAAGAGGGGTCAGGGTCTGGGGCAATGACACCATGCGCCACGATGCATCCGAGAAGGGCCAGGAGATCTGTATTAAACACGCACTTATCCTTGTTGTATGTCAAGTTGAGGAACTTGGCCGTACGTAAGAACTTGGTGAGGTTAGCGTCGTGGTCCTGCTGGTCGTGGCTACAGATAGTAACATTGTCGAGATATGGGAACATTGCAGTCAGATTGTGCTGCTCCATCATAACCCTCTGAAAAGCAGAGGCACCCACAGGGAATGGAAAAGTTTGCTGTTGGCCTCGAGCCCCATATAGATTCGATTGCTCGGGCGGAGGGGGAGTTGATGGTAAGCTGACTTGAGGTCAATGGTTGCAAAAAACTCTCCGGGGTAGCGGGTACCCATCTAACTGGGTGAAACGGTTGATGGTTTGACTATGGTCGATCATCATCCGGGGCTTGCCTGCCCCTCTGACCACGAGGACCTATGCCCTCGAAGGGCTGGAGCTAGGGTTGATGATCCCCTCCGCCAGAAGTCGCTGAACCTCGGCCTGGATGAACTGCATATCCTCTGTGCTATAGTGCCTACTCATGGTGGCGATCGGCTTACAGTCTGGGGTGAGGTTCATGAATAATGACAGTGGGGCCACCGCAGGGTGGTGAGACTACAGGATAGTGCCAGAGACTGGGTGCTTGGTTGGGGGGGTGGAGTCCGAGAGCTGGGGGTTATGAACGGTCAGCAGTGGTTGGGGGCCCCTGAACGCCATCATCACAATCCTGAACTGACTCTGGAAGTCGAGGCCCAGGTGGATCGGCATGCAGAGCTGAGGCATGATCAACAATACAAAATCATTGTAACATCCCCCCTCCCTCACGATTAGAGACACTACACAGTACCCCTGGATACGTTTGTTGGTCCTTCGCCACCATTGATACTGATCCAGTCAACAGCCTGATGGGAAGGGAGAGTCTGTGGACCATGTCGGGAAGGACAAAACTTTCGGTACTGCCGCTGTCAAAGAGTCAGTTCGTCTTATGCCCTTTCACCTCGATCTGTATCATGGGAGTTCGTGATCAGGTGAGGGCTGGCTTGATTCAGGGTTACTGATGCCAGGACAGGCATCTTCGTCGTCGTCACTGGGGAGACCCGCCCAAGATGGTGAACTCCATGTTGACCATGCTGCCCTCTTTGGAGAAGAAGGGGGAAATGGAATCATCAACGTGGTAGGCCACAGTGTAGAGGTTGGAAGCAGTAGCAGGTAAGATGCCGCCCCCCCTTACTGCGCACGCAGTGGTTCCTCAGGCACACACGCCTCGCTGCTCCTGGACAGGGTTTTGGACCTACAGACCTCCTGGTAATGGCCCTTCTTCCGAGCATGTGGCTCCTTTCGTGGGGCAGAGGTGTCTCGAGTGCCTAGCCTGCCCGCAGAAATTGCATCTCGACAATGCCGGTATCACTGCAGTGGTGATGGGGTCGGTAACCCCCGATGCTGAGTCCCAGGATGGCAATCCTCGTGGTGGAACGTGCGTGGAAGGCCCGCCTCTGCCCGCAATCAGCTCTGCATGGTGTTGGGCCGAATCTTGAGTTCTGATCAGTCGGATCGCCCTTTTTAGCGGGAGTTGATCCTCCTCGAGACGATGTCGGATATAACCTGACCTCAATCCTGACACACAGATGTCTCGAACCAGATCTTCCACGCATTGGGTCAACGATATTGTGGTCATGGTGTTCCCCAAACAGTCTTTTCCCAGTGTGACCAAGGATCGGATGAACTCTTCAGTGGACTCACCAGGCTGTTGTTTTCGGGATGCCAGCAGGTAACAGGAGTAGACTTTGTTCACCTTTGGCTTGTACAGCATCCGCAGTTCAGCCATTGCATCAACATAGGTCGCGCTGCTTCAGATGGCCTGGAGAGCCTTCTGGCCGTCTCTTGAATGTAGGACCTTCAGCTTCTTGTCGGAATCGACCACTTCAGCAGCGGCGTGAAGGAAATTATTGAAACAGTTCACCCACTGTTCAAAGAGTTTAGATGCACCTAGGACTTGGGAGTCTACCTCTAGCTGATCGGGGCGCAGTAATTTCTTCATTACCGGAGACTTTCAAAATCTTGTGTAATAAATTGTAGGGCGCTACCAGTTGTCCAAATAATCACAGAGACAAAGACTGAGGGTGACGATAGGCTTTATTACACAAGAGACTATTGGCCTGGGTTGAGGCGGGAAAATGAGGAGAGGAAGAGGAGACTTGACCTTTATGGCCTGGGTCACAGGGGAGGAGTCCAGGGAGGAGTCTAGGAGAGGATATCATCAGGAGGGTGGGCACATACAACCATATCACAACTGGGTAGTGATTCAGTGTAGTAACCTCGTTCAACCTGCAATAATCACCCCAGGTTCTCCATGCGCCTGCGGCCTTGGGTACTATGTGAAGCGAGGAGGCCCAGGAGCTATCGGACTGTTGTACAATACCCATGTCCTCCATCCTTTCAAACTCCTCTTTGGCCAGGCGAAGTTTATCTGGAGGGAGCCTGTGAACTCAGGTCTGCAGCGGTGGCCCTTTGGATGGTATATGGTGCTGCATCCTATGTTTCGGCATCACCGAGGTGAATTGCAGCAGGGAATTATTCCGGGGAATTCTGCAAACAACATGGCGAATTCATTATCCGAAAGAGTAGTTTGGCCTCACCTAGGGCTAAGGTCTGGAAAATATTGGTATGATCAAGCCTTTGTCCCTCTAAATCAACCAACAGGCCATGTGCTCTGATAAAATAAGCTCCCAGTAGCGGTTGTTCGAATGTGGCCAACGTGAACGTCCACATGAACTTAGTATCAGCAAACTTAAGTGGAATCCTACACATGCCAAATGCCTGGATAGTACTGGAGTTTGTGGCTTTCAGTTATGGCCTGGTTTTTTTGTTACATGTCTCATGCCCTGAACGGGGAAGCATGCTGATCTCAGCCCCTGTATCTTTCTAAAGTTTCTCTGCATCTTCCTCATAATCCACACTGCCACCTCGCTCTTTGTCAGTCAAATCGTTAATATAGATGTGAACAGGTCCTACCCAATCCCTGTGGAACCCAAAAATAGCCATTTTATTTTTATTCTATTTCCTACCTTTTAAGGAATCTTCAATCTAAATTGATTCTACTACTTGTTTTTGTTTTTGCGTTAAAATCATTATTCTTTACTGTCTTTGTTCCATTCTTTAATATTAAAGCTACATAACCTTTGTGTTGCCTCCCCAGTAAAAAGTTAAGAATCCTATATATAAAATACCTAATTTTTTGTCATTTCTCTAGTGATGTTTTTGTGAAGGCAATACGATTGTACCCATGTACTTCTATCTGTGACAGCATTCAGACAGCTTTGTTTTTTATTACCATTTTCTCTATGTTGACTTGTTGAAGGAATGTTTCATTCAATTGCTCCACCTCAGTTTCAAAATACAACTTTACAGGTTAATTAAAGAAAATTATTTATCTACATTGGAAGAAAAATGAATTTAATGTGTCTTGGAATATTAAATGGAATAACATCCATTTGTACCAGAAATTTTGCTGGTCCAGAACCACCACTCTCAAGCATGTGCTGGATTAATGTTATTATATTTATGAATCATGCGTATACTTTTTTGTGAATAACAAATCTCTTTCTTCTGTCAAAAATATATATTTTTCTGTTGCTGATAAACCTACAGGTAGTTCTTGCCATTCCATATGATACTCCAGTTCCAGGATATCTGAACAATACTGTGAATACTCTGAGATTGTGGTCTGCCAAAGCTCCAAATGACTTCCACTTGCATCACTGTAAGTTATTTATTGCAATAGATATTGATTCTACTGAAACTCTGAAAACAACATTTTGCATAAGAGGTGTATAAATACACAAGTTCCGTGAGGCTATTGAGGTGAACAGTGGCATAATCAGTGAGAAAAAAAATTACACATTTCTGTACTTAAGTTTGTTTTAAGTTTAACATTCTACAATGTTAAATTTAAGAAATTTATTCTTCATTTGGTTTATAAACCTGATTTTAACATATCAGGGGATAAAAGTTCTGGTAGACACTGTATTTTAGCTCTGGATTGTTGCATTGAGCACTTGTTTACAATTATACAAATATATTTTTTCAAATCTAGAATTTGGAGGTGTTCATGTGTATTGTGTTTGCTATTATCTCAATTTATTGTTGTCATGAATATGCTGATTTATAGCTCTGTCCAAAGCCTTTACCATTCTGATATGTTGAAATTATGTAATAACATGTCTTTTTGATCAAAGCTTTGATACACCATCAATTACTCAAAGACTGAGATTGAGAAACCAATAGGCTTTTATTCACTAAAGAACAAAGGCACATCCATACTGCTCGATTGTCTTGCACTGAGGAGGGGGGATGTGGAATAGTCACCTTTGTAAAGGAGCCTGTGGAAGGGGCCACTGGTACAGCCAACCAATGGGTGTGCCCGACCAGACAAATACATACAACAGTGGTTTACCACATTCACCTCTCATTTTTAAAGAGTCCAGCTGGGTGAAGTGGGGCTTACAAAGTCACAAATTAAGTTTCTTAGGTGGTCTGGTCATTCATTGGGACCATCATAATACTGGTTGTGACTACGGTGCAGTGACCTGTATGTGCTCATCGGTACTGTACAGGTGGGTAAGCGATAATGAGTCTGGTGTATCCTTTGTTGTAAAGAGACAGGGTACCATGGTTCAGGTGGATTGTGTGTGGTCAGGATTGATCAGTGGAAGTTTCCAGGGGCCCTGGAGGAGCCAGATCCCTAACAGAGACAGTATCCTCATGTCCGTCAGGATGCGCCACATAGGCATATTGAGGATGGCATAGAGGAGATGGACCCTTTCGACTAGGGGTTTAGACTTGTGGCTCCTCACATGCTTCCAGATTAGAACTGGCACTGCGGATGTCAGCCACACTAGCAGCATAGTCACTGTTGCAGATTTCCTGGGAAAGGAAAACATACGTTCATGTGGTGTGGCATTCATAGCAGTACATAGAAGGGACCTAATGGAGTGCCTATGGGAGGACCTCTTGCCAGCAGGAGTCTGGAAGGCCCCTAGATCGCAAGGCCAGAAGAACAGCCTTCCAGACTGTGGCATTCTCCCTTTCCACTTGCCAGTTCCCCCGGGGATTGTAGCTAGTGGTCCTGCTTGTGGAAATGCCCCTGGCCACAGGTACTGGCACAGCTCGTCACTCATAAAAGATGACCCCTGGTTGCTGTGGATATAGCTGGGGAAGAAGGATAGAGTGAAGAGACTGCGTAGAGCCTTGATGATTGGCAGCTGTCATGTCAGAGCAGGGGATGGGAAATGGGAGTATTCGTCAATGACATTGAGGAAATGTATGTTGCAGTCTGTGGAGGGCAGGGGTCCTTTAAAGTCAACAGTGAGGTGCTCAAAGGGATGAGTGGCTTTTATCAAATGCACCCTGTGTGTCCAGTAGAAGTGTGGTTTGTGCTCAGTGCAGACCTGGCAGTTCTTGGTCATGGATCTGATCTCTTCGATGGAGTACAGCAGGTTGCGGGCTTTGAACTGGAAGAATCTGGAACTTTGGAATGGCAGAGATCATTATGGAGGGTTTGTAAGGAGTCAATCTGTACACTGGTACAGGTCCCGCAGGACAGGGCGTCTGGTGGCTCTTAAGTTTCCCTAGCTGGACCAAGGTATTGTAATTGTTGGTAGACAGGTCATTTCTCTTCCTCAGTACCTTGTCGATTTCAAGTCAATGGTAGAAAAGACCTGATACTGTGCAATTTGGTTCACCATGTCGGCTATGTGGTGGAGGGGGTAAGCATCTAATTGTGTGTACCTGTTGATGGTCTGACTGTAGTCAATGACCATCCTGTTCTTTTCCCCATTCCTCACTACCACTGCCTGCACTCTCCAAGGGCCGGTGCTGATTATCCCCTCTTTAAGTAAATGCTGTACCTCTGCCCAAATGAAAGCCCCAGCACTGTACCATCTACTTTGAGTGGCTGTATACAGGTCGCCGAACTAGACAAAAGTGGTGGGAAGTGTTTGCGGAGCATTGCTGCCGTAGTCGACTCATTAGTGGAGCGATGGGCTGGCAGAACATCCCAAGATGGTGGCACCTGTGGTAACCATGAGGCGGCCACATTATCTGTCGAGTAGGCCTCGACACTTTTAGTGTACCTCCTAGCTCAACTGCTCACTGCAGACTGAGCTCCACTTGTTCCAAAAGTCTCTGGTGGATGTAATTCAACATGACCCCAACGACATAGACATCCCTGATCAGGTCCTCAGTGTTATCAGCAGCAGTCTTAGCCTTACATTCACAGGCCCTTCTGAGGGTTTGCAGGGCCAAAGGTACTCACTGGGTTGTTGTTTGATGGTCACTAGAAAATGCCTAGAGTAGACAAGGTTGATTCTTTGCAGGTATTGGCTTTTAAGAATGTCCATGGTATGACATGGCATCCCTGATCATGGAGTACACCAGGGTGCTGTCTTGGGAGTACTGCACCTGCAATTTATTGATCTCTGACTGCATGATGGCTGAAGATTCCTGCAGGAATGCTTCAAAGCAGTGTAGCCAGAGTTCAAAGTTGGTAGATGTCTCAGGTAATTGAGGGTCAATTTCCAGCTTTTCTGGCTTCAGGATCTGCTCCATTGCAAAAACTTTAGTGAATAAAATTGCTGCACCATCAATTACTCAAAGACTGAGGTTGACAAACCAATAGGCTTTTATTCATTAAAAAACAAAGGCACATCCATACTGCTCGACTGTCCTGCACTGAGGGGAGGGCTGTGGAACAGTCTTTTTTATTTGTGAGCCTGTAGGCGGACCACAGATACAGCCAGCCAATAGGTGTGCCTGACCAGACAAATACATATGACAATGTTTTACCACAAGCTTATTATTGGGAAAAAAGCTCATCTGTAGAAAGTGGGCTGTACAGTTAGCATAGCAGTTACCACAATGCCATTACAGCACCAGCGACTTGGGTTTGAATCTTGTGCTGTGTGTAAGGAGTTTGTATGATCTCCTTGTGTCTGTGTGGGTTTCCCTGGGTGCTCCCATTTCCTTCCATGTTCCAAAAACATCAAGGCTTGGTAGATTAATTGGATGTATTTAGGCAGTGCAGGCTCGTTAGAAGATTGACTGGCTATCAGGACATAGATGGTAGGATAATAGTCATTAAATGATTGGTTAGATGTGATGAGCAGTGTGAATCTGGAATTGGTGTTGGGGCTTGAACTTTTAAAAATTTCTCTAAATGATGAATGAAGAGTCCAAAGATATTGTTCCAAAACTTGCTGATTACATAAAGGTGAGAAGTGTTACAAATTGTAAAGAGTATATGAAAAGGCTACAAAAGTAAATATTCATTAAATTAGTTGGCAAAATTTGACAAATAAAGTACAATAAAACTGATCTGTGGCGGGCTGAGCCGCTCTGCAAGTGAACCAGGTTATGGAGTTGAGGACTTGCAGGGGGCAGAGAGCCCTGATGCACCGGGCACGGTTCCAGCCCTCGGGCTGACATCATTTCCATCCCGAGAGTCATAAGCATCATCGGGAAACAGGAGATATAAGCGCGTGCAAACGACTTTGATTAAAATCAGTTGGTTTAGCTCACTCATGACTCCCAGTGTGGTTTGTTTGCTGCATCTCCTCGCGATCACAGGACAACAATTTTTTTCAAAAGGTTTGCTTACTGAAATAAAGTTAGGTATTAAGATAGATGACTTCAAACTGAACACAAAGATAATTTTCTGCATGTGGTGGAACAACTATATTATATATGTATGGCTGGCCTGCACCTTGCTGATTGTAACTGTGGTTTCTCCCCCTTGATTTCTCCAAATAAAGGTGGCTACACCATAACCCCTCCCTGGAACAAGCTCGGGTCTCGGGTCAGCAACGTGAAATGTTCCATCAGTTTATGGTGATAAAAGCCTATAAGTCAGTTAACTTCCAGTCTTTGGAGTTATTGATAGTACATCACTGTATCACGTAGAAAGTTGGAGAAACTTTAAGTTAACTTTTATTTTTGCATGTTTAATTGCATAATGATGCTGTGTTAGTTCAACTGACTTAAAAAAATGTTTTGCAGCTGATTTTTGTTTGTACTTAGCATCTGATGCCTCTCGTGTCAGTGTCCAGCAATAGTCGGCCAGCATTAATGGATTCCATTTGCCCTGATAGTGCTTTTCCATGGTCACAATGTCCTGATGAAACCTTTCACCATGTTCATCACTGACTTCACCAAGATCAACAGGGAAGAAGTCCAAGTGAAAATGCAGAAAATGAATTTTCAATGACATATTGCTCTTTATAGTTTTGTATGCTTGATGCATGTTAAAACTATGACAAAAAAATCACAAAAATAGGTTATAACTAAAGAAGGGTACATAATAGAAATATTTTTTGGTGATTTTCATGATCAGCAGCCCAAAAACCAATAAAATACATCTAAAAGTATTCAGGAAGAAAATCTTTGTGGTCCATTGTAATCTGCTATCTATTTGGATATCCCAATGATTCAATATCTGGGCATTCTGTTGAAGTTTATTGGGCCCCAGTTCTTGCACTTCCTTGAAACTCACTTCAGCCACAGTGAATTTTGAGGGAGTGTGAGAACCAGTGCTCAGATGAGTTTCAAGGGAGCACAGGATCCAGCTGAGTTTCAAGGGCGTTCATGAACCATGGCACAGTTGAGTTTCATGGGAGTACAGGATCCTCAATTGGTTTTAAGGGTCTGTGGGAGTGCAGAAGTTGATCCTTGAGTTTTAAATGAATATGAAAAGTAGATGTCTTGTGAATGTTAAGAGATCATTGGAACAAGGTCCTTTGTGATCTCCTGCATCCCCTTGATAGACACCTTGACCATGTTTCCCATAATCCCTTGAAGCTCATTGGGACTCTGTTCCTGTTTTTGAAAATCACTGTGGACAGTGGACCATTTTCTCGTGCTCTCTTTACTGGGTATTGGTTTCATCAGTACCTTTAAGATCACCAGGCTTTGTTTCCTGTGGCCATAACCACCCTCCTTAAATTTATTGAGTTTACTGAATTTTGTTTTATAATCCTGTGTTATATATAAAAAAAGGAAATTGAAGTATTTTGGTAATTAATTGAATAATATCCATTTGCCTGGAAGGTCTGCCTTTTTGGAACCAACTATCCCAAGCAACCTGGACTACAGGAGTTTTACTGAATAACATCTAAATAGTGCAAAATTCACATAAAGCTAGTATGTGAGTACAGCCTAATTAGGAAAGTTAACAGAAGCCTTGTGAATTAAATACAAAAATATGAAGTTTGTTGCAGCACTATGGCAGTACTACAACACCCAGAAGGGATCGAACCAGCTATGCGACGTCAGTGCGTGATGACATCAGTGCATGTCGAGTGCATGAATCGGGCTTTTAAAAGGTTGCATTGTGATGGCCCCTCACAGCCCCCTCGGAGTGCCTCACGAAATGGAGGACGAATGCAACAATCCAGCAGACTGCACGAGGCCTGCAGCGCTCCCCTCCAGTTGGCCACAACTGAAAGAGCCTAACTGCCCTATCAAGGAAAGTGGATTGCAAATGCACCAATCAGTGCTGAGGGGGCTTTGACCATGCCCCTCAGCTTGAGAATAAAAGCAGGGCTGTGAACCCAATAAAGCTCAGTGTTAACTCCACTCAACTGGGGTTCATGTCATTCTTTCTGGGAACAGCGTGTTCTTTTTGAGCTAACCTGCCTACAGCTATAACTTCTGTGCTATAGGCTCTGCAAAGCCTAGCTTGTAGCAGCTAGCTACAGCATGGATTCTGAAGAGTAAATCCGTTTGATTCACTCAAAAAATGCCTTGCATGGTTATTTCATCATGTCCACTATGATTCCAGTGGTCACAAATTTATGCTTCAGTTCTTTAGGGCATTGGTGAAATAGGTCCCTATTAAGGAAGACGTAAATGCACTGGCAACAATTCAGGGAAGATTTGCCATGATGATACTTGGAGCAGTATGTTGTAATTGAACAAAAGTTTGTCAGGCTTGGCTTGTATCCACTGGAAGTTGACCTGATTGAACCATGTAAGATCCTTAGGAGACATGATAGTGCCAGTTTGGAGAGAACATTTCCACTTGTGAGGAAAATGGAAGACACTGTTTAAAAATTAGGGGCTGATGCTTCAAGATAGAAATGAGGCAAAACATTTTTTCTGAGGATAATTAGTTTTGGAATACTTTCAAAGGGAAGCAGAATTTAATAGTTTTAAGGTAGAGATGTATAGATTCTTGATTCTTTCCAGGAGTAGACAAAACATGGAATTGGAGTTACAGTCAAATGATCTTATTGAATGCTGAAACAGACTTGAAGGGCATGTGGCCTACTGGCCCTCCTAATTGATATATTTGTGTATTTTCTGAAAGCCACTAAACACAATCACTAAATAGTGTGTTCCTTTGGATACTTGCTAAAATTAGATTATTTTAATAAACATTACTCTTATTGGATTTTTTGTTTCACAGTTACCCACACAAAATTAGTTTGCAGGTGTAGCTGGTAAATGGGATGTTGTCCTTCATTGCTAGAGGGATTGAATTGCTACAGGGGAGGTTCTGCTGCAACTATAGAGGGTACTAGTGAAGCTGCAGCTGGAGAATTGTGAGCAGTTCTGGTTTTCTTTTTTTTAATATTTTTATTGATTTTATCAACTAAATGTTCCATAGGTACATAACAGTGAAATAAAGTATTAACAAATCTCATATAGCAATACAAGTAGTACTGAGACCTATGTTACATTAAAAAGAAAGATAAAAAGAAAAACGCAATAGTAATTATCTAATTCAATCCCCTCCCTTTGGAGGCTACTAGTTAACATAAACAGTCCACTACTAATAATAAAAAAGGAAGGTAAACATTGGGTTCAAAAGCTAGATAATCTTACAAATTTTGTAAATAATTAAGAAAATAATTCCATAAAGAAACAAAGTTAAGATTAATTTCAGTAGTGGAACATATAATTTTTTTCTAAAGTCAGACATGCCATCATATTGGACAACCATTGATTATGAGTGGGAGGGACAGCATCTTTCCATCTCATTAATATGGCCCTTCTTGTGATAAGGTAGTCAAGGGCATCTATGTAGGATTGTGAAGCAGTCAGAATTAAATCAGATGGCCTACTTATTCCAAAGAGAGCAATAAAAGGATTTGGAGTCAAATTAATATTAAGAAGTAAAGAAATATCCCTTCCCAAAAATTGGGAAGAGAAAAGACATAACCAGAATATAAGGTACAGTGAACCTTCGAAGAGAGATTAGTAAAGAATTTAGCCAATTGAACGTTGGAATAGTGAGCCTGGTGTAGTACCTTAAATTGTAATAATGAATGCCTCGCACAAAAAGAGGATAAATGCACTCCTTTCAGAATAGAATTCCATGTAGTTTCAGAAAATGGCTGTTGAAAATCTTGTTCCCATAGTTTTTTAATTTTGTCCCGGGAACTATCTTTAGAATTTAAAGTAATTCATAAAGACCAGATACCAACAGTTTATAATTAGGTTGAAAATTATAAGTCATCCCTATCATATTAGGTACTAGGTCTTTGGGGAGCTTCAAAATTAAAGAATTTTAAAAGTTCCTATCTGTAAATAGCAAAAAAAAAAGATGTCTAGGTATTTTAAATTTGGTGGATAATCATTCAAAAGAAGCAATATTTTGGTCAGTAAAAAAATATCTGATAAACATTGGAACATTTCCTAAATTGAAACCAGATTTTCAATTTATGTATAACAACAAAAAGATCAGTTAATTTGGATGCCAAAAAAGGTAAAGGCGCTCCAAGTATCGAAAGAATTTTTTTTTAGTAGATTTAATTTCTAAATTAATCCAACTTAATTCACCTAAATTTTCCTTATGATGAATACAAAAAGTAATATACCGGTATCTAATATTAGCTGCCTAATAATAAAATCTAAAGTTAGATAATGCCATGCCCCTGTTTTTAAAAATATTTTGAAAGAAGACTTTCCTAAGATGGAGGATTTATTTTTCCATATCAAAGAATATATGATGGAATCCAATGAATCAAAAAAGGATTTGGGAACAAAAATGATTACAGCTTGAAAAATATATAAGAATTTAGGAATGTTATTCATCTTAATAATATTGACACATCCAATTAATGTAATTGAAAGAAAGGACCACTGTGTCAAGGGCTTCTTAACATGACTCATTAAAGTAAAAAAATTCTTTAAACAAATTATTGAATTTCTTATTAATAGTAATACCTAGATAGTTGAATTGATTTTTAGCTATTTTAAAAGGAATAGAGGAATCCCGAGAGCAAGAAGACCCCAAAACGAACAGCTCACTCTTCTGTAAATTCAATTTATATCAATTGAATTTGCAGTTCTGGTTTCCTTACTTTAGAAATTCTGGATTTGGCAACAGTGTTGAGGAGGTTTGCCAGGTTGATTCTGGAATTGGGACAAGAGAATGAATAGCCTGAGACTATATTCATTGAAATTTAATAGGATCAGGGGGAAATCTTGAAGAAACATATACAATTATAAAAGAAATAGATAAGATAGAAGCGGGGAGATTGTTTCCATTGGCAGGTGATACTAGAATTAGGAAACATGGCCTCTAAATGTGGAGGAATAGATTTAACGCAGATGAGAAGGAATTTATTTTTCCAGATAAGAGTGAATCTGTGGAATTCTCCACCCAGTGCAGCAATAGAGGGTGCCTCTATTAAAACACTTTATTTTTATTAATTGGGAATTTAGGGATTATGTGAAACAGGTAGTTAAATGGAGCTGATTCCATGCCCAGATCACCCATGATCTTATTGAATGGCAGGGCAAGCAGCTGGTTGAGATGTTCTGCTTCTGCTCCTATTTCTTGTTCTCTTGAGTAATACTTGTATTGCTTTTGAATCTCTTATTACACAGCAAGAGGAAATTCTGACCGATATATTCATATAGGATTCTGGACAAACCCTCAAACTCCCAGCCTTTTGCACTGCAGACAATAATTTCCTTTAAATGCTGTATAAAGTATTGCCAATATTCAAGATTTATTGCCTACATAAGGCATGTTGTTTTGAAATATGCAATTTGTGACTCTCAATTGTATTTCAAACCCAGTTATTCAGGAAAATTGAGAATTTGAAAGGATTTTGATTTAATTCATGGTCAGTTTGATTCAGTTTTGACAATGGATTTGTTGGTCTCAGATGTAGGAGGCAAAATGGGATCACTTATTTTAATTATTTTGTTTTAGTTTGTTTCTAATAATTTCTAAATGCATTTAAGTTCGTGATCTCACTGAAATTATTTTTCCAAATATTTAACTTCACATTTTAATAATATTAAAAAAAGTTTCAATGTTAGACACTTTTCAAGACTATTAAAGTTAATAGAAAATCTACATACCAGTGCTTTGGTTGGTTGTGCTCCAGACTTTATTATTAGCTTTGGTCCAAATGGTCAAAAGAGCTCCTTAAGTTGAGATAAGGAGAACTGCCTTGTGAGGCAAGACAGCATTTGAAAGAATGTGCCATTAATGAATCAGAGTAAAATTGATATCAATGGAGAAAGTTTGAAATTTTTCAGGTGGCTGGAGTTGTGTGTAGCACAAAGGTAGTTTTGCCATCTTTCAAATTCAAATCTCCTAGATCCAATTCTCTCCAAGAATCAGTACTCGTTGCTGGGCTGCAGTGTGAGCAGGTACAGCGAAACACACCTTCCAAATTTTGTGCAGGTAAGTGAGGGCATGTGAGGATAATGGATAGTGATTCCAGGCAGTGGACATATCCCAGAATAATCAAAGCCATTACTTGTTTACTAAAATGCCATCAATTACATTATTTTGTGTTGAGTGTATTAATGTGACTTGTGCATTTTTGTTTACAAAATCTGTTATCTTTTGTTACAAACAATTTAATTAGATTCATGAATACCACTCTAAAATAAGGTTAACATTAATTTTATTCTCAGTTAATGCTGGTGACTATATCCAAGCTGTGCTGGACAGAAATATTGCCGAAAATATTAGCAGAGTCCTCTACCCAAATGATAATGTATGTAATTTTTCTAAATGACTTGTATTGAATGTATATCTATGTACATATTGAATATATATGTTGAAAATGATTTCTGATGATTTTAATAGATGTCAACTAACTGCTCCTTCAGTGGACTAAGGACAATTTTTTATTGATAAACTGTAACTTGTTAAGTCAGGTTATTTATCCATATCAGTCAGCCAATATTCAAGACATGTACAGTAGGTTTCTTCCAGATTCACAGAGTTTGCTGAATGATTTGTTTGGTTTGTTTTCCTTCCTCATTTGCATAAATTATATTGATTGCATAAATTATATTGATTGCACAAAGTTCACGAAGTAGATTTTCAGCTTTCTGTAGGAGGTATTGGCTACTGATAATAGTAGCTAACTGTTTTCATTCAAGTACCCGGATATGTTCAGTAGTTTGAACATTCTTAGAAATGCTCTTCAGATATGTTTGCAAAATCATAAAATTTATTTTTAAAAAGTTGATAATAACAGATAAAAGTAGTTATTACAAAGTTTGATACTGTAGATCTTCGCTTGTGAATTTAGGTTGAATGAACCAAGGTAAATGATTTGCCAATCTGTACTATTCATCACAAATTCTTCCTTTTTTAAAAAAAATCCACTCCAGAGCTAGCTTTTAATGCCTATCTCTTAATACCTCTGAGATTATGGTTGTGAGCCACCTTGTTGAGTCACATAGTGTTTATAATGAAAGTAAACCCAAAAGATCACCAGGGTCTCCCTTTCCTTTATAGACATTTACTGGGAGCACTGCCAAAATAGTGGTCAAGGAATCATAGAGGACTTTCCATCCAGTTTGCTATTATCTTTAACCCACTACCATTAAGAAGAAGGTACAGAAGCATCAAAATCAGTACTGCTAGGCTGGGGAATAGCTTCTTCCTGTAGGCTATGATACTGATGAACGGTATCCTGTAACAATGTAAATCATCTGAAATACTTATCTGCATTTATTTTGAATATTTTTGTGATCATTATGTACTGTGCATTATGTGTTTTTGTGTGTGCCCCATGATCTGGAGAGATGCTGTTTTGTTGAATAATTGAATTCTGGGATTTACAATTGACCAGAAGTTTGTGAATTAGTCACAAATTCTTCAGCTATATAAAAAAAAACAAGTTGGAGTCTGTATTCTGTTACCAGAGGTAATTCACCATCACAGCATTTTAACAGTGTAAGTTGTTTAGATTCTGAGCTCCATGAACTCTTGAAAAGCTAATCCAGTCAATGCACTCAATTTGATTTGCTTTTCCTCTTCAACATTCATTTTTTCCACAACTATGGTAAGTTCCAAATCCCTCAATAGCCTGCAGATAGGAATATCATCAAATTTCTTTTCCATATTGTCTTGTATCTTGATGTGGAAACATTCTGTTAAGTCAAAATCCTGAAATTTTCAATTAAATTCACTGGGAGAATCCTTATTGTACAGATTCTTCAAGTCATACTAGATTTTCAAGAACAATGAATATTGAATTTGTCAATAGAATCTGTATCCATTCGTGTGTTATTTAAAAAAAGTATGCCTGCAAATAGTTTATTGATGCATGTATATCCTTCGTTTCCTAAAACTAAAAATCACAAAAGACCTCAAAAGGACTGTCTGCACTATTGCTAAGTGACTTTTTTGCTTTTTGAATCTATTTTTTGTTTATTTATTGCTTTTTTAATTCAGTTAGGTATGTGGGATGTAGTCTTTTAGTAATTTTGTAGTTGCTGTTTTTTTTTAAAAGTTCCTGTTCAGCTGCAGCAAGTAAGAATTTCAGTATATGTGTACAATATGCAATGTATATGACAATAAGTTCAATTATTATTATTATCAAAATCATTGTGCTTGACCACATTGGTCATAAGGTTAATAGATAATGAAGGCAGAATGTCCATTTGGGAATTTCAATTATTTTTGTATACAGAGGAGTTCTGCTCCAATCATACAAGATTGGCTCTGCTACTATTCTCCATTTTAACCACATGAAAATGAAGTGATACAAAGTTTTGGGAAGAAAAGAAAATGAAAGAACTAGGAAAAAATAACATAGAAGGCCTTTTCTTTGTGGATGAAGATCACACCCCTTCATATTTTTTTAAACTTTATTTATTCGTTCAAAATACAGATAGTAAATGACATATACAACAATAAACCATAAACATGAATGTTATATTTTATAGAAAAAAGAAGAAAAGAAACCCCCCCTTTAGCCAACTCTCCTAAGAAGAGCCATAAAGAAAGGAAAAGAAAATTAAGAAAAAATTAAACATACATATTGAGATTTAATCAACGTAAATCAAAATGTAAATATTCTGAATATAACAACCACTTACTAATAAAAAACTATAGTTATCATGCAAAACATATGTAATTTTTCCATTATTAAACAATATTTCATCTCATTATGCCATCTATTAATATCGATCATATTTGTATCTTTCCACATACTAGCAATACATTTTTTCACTACAGATAATGCTAAATATACAAAAGCAAGTTGAAATTTATCTAATTCCAAACCTTTCAGAGGTTGCAAACTGCCCAATAAAAATTCTGTCGGATCTAAAGGTATTTTAATCTTATACAGGTATTCTAAAAACAATTGAATTTTCTTCCAAAAAGATTGTATATGCATGACCAGACAGCATGAAAAAAGTTCCAACAGAATTACCACATCTAAAACACAAATCTGATTCATGAAAACCATACTTTTTTAGTTTTTCAGGTGTTAAGTATAATTGATGTAAAAAATTATAATTAATCATTGCATAGCGTGCATTTATCAGTCTAGTTATACTATCATAACAAATATCTAACCAATCATCCTCGGAAAAAATAAAACCAATATCCACTTCCCATTTACCTTTGGATTTATCCCAACCCTTTTTATCCATGCCATCCTGTAATATTTGATACATAGATGAAATATAACCCTTCTCTGGTACCTTCATAAGAAAAGTCTCAAATTTAGTCATTTCAGGTAAAATCATATCTCTACTAAACACATGTTTTACCAAAGATCAAATTTGATAATAAACAGAGTTCTTATCAATACCATAACTGTCCCTCATCTGATTAAAAGATAAAAATTTACTTTCTTTAAAACAATCTCCCAAATTTTCCACATCTTTAAGTCTCCAATGTAATAAACTTCAATTGTGTATTGAAAAAGAAATAAGTTGATTCTTATTACAATGGAGTCAAAGCTGATAATTCACCCCTAGAACCTATCATTTTATTTTTCTTTGTCCATAACTTAATTAAATGTTTTAATATAGGCACATTATGTTGCTGTAACAAATTTATATTCCATATAAACAAAAATTGATGTATTTCAAATTCAAAAATATTTGCCATCTCAATTTTGGCCCAACTAGGGGGCCGTTCCAAATCCATCAATGAACTAATAAGTTTAATTTGGGCTCCTTCATAATAATTTTGAAAATGTAGTAAACGTAGCCCCCCTAACTCATATTTCCAAGTTAATTTATTCAAGGCTACTCTTGAAAATTTACCTCTCCATAAAAACTCCCTAACCATTTTATTCAAATCTTGAAAAAAAAATTATCAAGTAAATACAGAATAGATTGAAACAAATATTCCATACGTGGAAAAATATTCATCTTAATTGTATTTATCCTACCAAATAAGTTAATAGGTAAATCTTTCCATTTAATCAAATCGGTTTTAATTTTTTTCATTAATGGAAGATAATTTAATTTATATAAAGATTGATAATTAACATTCAAAATTATACCCAAATACTTAATTCGATCAGTCCATTTCAAATTAAGAATATTCTTATAAGCTGAATAATCTCCTTCACTTACCAGTAATATTTCACTTTTTTCCCAATTAACTTTATATCCAGAAAGACATCCATATTGTATCAGACACTCCTTCAAGCGTAAAAATGATTGAGCTGGATTTGTTAAATACACCAGTACATCATCAGCAAATAAATTAATTTTATATTCCTCATCTAAAACTTTCATACCTTGTATCTGTGTATTTTGTCGTATCAGCTGTGCCAAAGGTTCGATCACTAACGCAAACAAAGCTGGTGATAAAGGACAACCTTGACGAGTTGATCGAGTCAATTTAAACAGTTCCGAAATCAATCCATTCGTCAATACTCTAGCTACCGGTTTACTATATAAAGCCTTAATCCAACCAATAAAAATAGGACCAAACTTAAATTTCTCCAGAACTCTAAAAAAAAATTCCACTCAACTCTATCAAATGCTTCCTTTGCATCTAAATATAAAGATTGTCGAAATCTATTAATCAAACTAATCACACACAGAATATTATCTGAGGCATATCTATTCTTTATGAAATCTGTCTGATCCATATGAATCAACTTAGGTAAAAGTTTAGTCAATCTATTTGCTAAAATTTTAGCTATTATTTTATAATCTACATTTAACCACACCTTTTGGCTTATTCCTTCATTTCAACTACCTAACGAAGATTTAAAAAACAAACTAGTATCTTCTCACTTATACTTTCCATCCAAGTTGCATTTTAATCTTGAACTTGAAAATAACGTGGGAAATCTGAGCTGCATAGAGAAAATGCTGGAAATATTCAGTTGACTAAGCAACATTGATGAAAGAAAAATCAGAGTTAACATTTCAGATCGAAGGTTCTGATGCAGGTTATCTTCACGCCAATCCTGCTTAACCTAATACAATACAAAATGGGCCCTTGGGCCCATGATGTGTGCCAACCATCTATGGAACTGGACCTCAAGAGCCCTCTGTTCTTCCATATTGCTGAGAATCGTGCCATTAATCATGTACTCTACCTTCCAAAGTTCATCACTTCACATTTTTTCAGGATGAACTTCACCTGCCACTTCTCTGTCAACTCTGCATCCTGCCCATGTTGCTTTGTAACCAACTACATCCTTCTACACTCTCCACAAAACCTCCTATATTTGTGTTAACTACAAGCTTAATGACCCACCCCTCCATTTTTTTGTTCAAGTCATTTATAAAAATTACAAAGAGTAAGCTAATTTGAATCGTAGCCTAAGTGGTAAATTACTGTGTATATTTATCTGTCTGGGCACACCCATTGGCTGACTGTACTTGTGGCTCCTCCTACAGTCTCCTGACTATTCCTCAGCCCCTTCCTCAGTTCAGGACAGTCAACCAGCATGGATGTGGTTTCATTCTATTGCCAATAAAAGCTTATCAGTTTTACTCAACTTCAGACTTTTGGAGTCATTGATGGTGCATCAGCCTGTTCAGTTAATGTAGGGGAAACACAAAAACTGCAGATGCTGGAATAATGAGAAGCTGTAGGGACTTATTGGGTCAGACAGCATCCATGGGTAGAAATGGTCAGTCAACATTTCAGGTTGGGATCTTTTATTGAGAAAATCTTGGGCTTTATTTTCCATTGGTTAATATAATTGTTGGTGATGAGGAAAATGTTCATGAAAATGCAGCCCTTCTGTTCAATCTTACTATGTCAAACGCCAGTTCAGAAATGTTCTCCCCAAAATGTTTCACAGTGGATTCATTGCTTGGAATTTTTTTGTGGTATTTATCCTGTGCCTCTATTGACTGTAACTTAATTACTGCTCTTCACTTTGTTTTGTTGTACAGATATTTCAGAGTAATGTTGGAGAGATGTAGTGAAAAGTTGATTATTTTCTACAAAGATGTGATGTGTACAACATACCAATATGTCAATCTATAAATTAATTCTTTATTTTTAAGGACAAAGAAAGAAGTATTTGTTTAATGATTTTAAAGGGCATTGAAGTGTAGTTGAATTACAGAAATAAAAAAAAAAGATTGACCATGGATTAGATGCTTTTTTTTTTCAATTTATTGAACTGGACCTTTACACTTGTATTATAATTATATTGCTTTTCTTTTCAGTTTTTTGAGGGTAAAGAGTTAAGATTAAAACAGGAGTATTTTGTTGTGGCTGCCTCTCTCCAAGATATTATTCGTCGTTTCAAGTCTTCTAAATTTGGTTGCCGGGATAATATTCGAATTTGTTTTGATAGCTTCGCTGACAAGGTGGGTTTTGGTAAATTGAAACACAGCTGATTTATTGTTTAAAAGTAAACCTATTGGTGAAATGAATTATAGAGCCATACAACACAGAAATAATGTAATCTATATTATCCTTTTCAAATTGAATAGTTGCATTTTTAAAATGAAAATATCTATTGCCCGTTCATTACTTAATGAGCACATGTCCACAGCACAAAAACATATTAAGCTTTTCAAAAATGGGATGGGTTAAATTGGAGTACTCCAAACACTAGGTTTACCTATTTTTTTCCTCTTAATATACCATTCCTAGAGAAGAAGCCCAGTACCTCTTCAGTGGATTGCAGCATGGTAGTCTTCAACTGATCCCAGAGGGTTTCAGGGGACGGGTCCGTGAGGCGGATTGCATCGTCGAGCTTAGCTTTGAGGTTTACCTGGAAGTTTCCTCTCGCTTCGTCTGACTGCAGGTTTCCAACATTGAACCTCTTTCTGGGGACTTTACTGTTCCTGGGCTTTGGCCTGAAGTGAAGGTTGAGCTTGCAGCGAACCAGCCGGTGGTCAGTGTGGCATTCTGCGCTGGGCATGACCCTGGTGTGGAGGACTGGTTCAACGAAAACAGCCAGGAAATCCAGGAGCTGCTGGCAAAGAAGCGAGCTGCCCACCAGGCTCACCTTACAAAGCCGTCCTGTCCAGAGAAGAAACAAGCCTTCTGTCACGCATGCAGCCATCTTAAGCGCAAACTCCAGGAGATCCAAAATGAGTGGTGGACTAGCCTCGCCAAGCGAACCCAGCTCAGCGCGGACATTGGCGACTTCAGGGGTTTCTATGAGGCTCTAAAGGCTGTGTACGGTCCCTCACACCAAGTCCAAAGCCCGCTGCGCAGCTCAGACGGCAAAGTCCTCCTCAGCGACACGATCTCCATCCTCAACCGATGGTCAGAACACTTCCAATCTCTTTTCAGTGCCAACCGCTCAGTCCAAGATTCCGCCCTGCTCCAGCTCCCTCAACAGCCCCTAAGACTAGAGCTGGATGAGGTCCTCACCGAGGATGAGACATATAAGGCAATCGAACAACTGAAAAATGGCAAAGCAGCAGGTATGGATGGAATCCCCCCAGAGGTCTGGAAGGCTGGCGGCAAAACTCTGCATGCCAAACTGCATGAGTTTTTCAAGCTTTGTTGGGACCAAGGTAAACTGCCTCAGGATCTTCGTGATGCCACCATCATCACGCTGTACAAAAACAAAGGCGAGAAATCAGACTGCTCAAACTACAGGGGAATCACGCTGCTCTCCATTGCAGGCAAAATCTTCGCTAGGATTCTCCTAAATAGAATAATACCTAGTGTCGCCGAGAATATTCTCCCAGAATCACAGTGCGGCTTTCGCGCAAACAGAGGAACTACTGACATGGTCTTTGCCCTCAGACAGCTCCAAGAAAAGTGCAGAGAACAAAACAAAGGACTCTACATCACCTTTGTTGACCTCACCAAAGCCTTCGACACCGTGAGCAGGAAAGGGCTTTGGCAAACACTAGAGCGCATCGGATGCCCCCCAAAGTTCCTCAACATGATTATCCAACTGCACGAAAACCAACAAGGTCGGGTCAGATACAGCAATGAGCTCTCTGAACCCTTCTCCATTAACAATGGCATGAAGCAAGGCTGTGTTCTCGCACCAACCCTCTTTTCAATCTTCTTCAGCATGATGCTGAACCAAGCCATGAAAGACCTCAACAATGAAGACGCTGTTTACATCCGGTACCGCACGGATGGCAGTCTCTTCAATCTGAGGCGCCTGCAAGCTCACACCAAGACACAAGAGAAACTTGTCTGTGAACTACTCTTTGTAGACAATGCCGCTTTAGTTGCCCATTCAGAGCCAGCTCTTCAGCGCTTGACATCCTATTTTGCGGAAACTGCCAAAATGCTTGGCCTGGAAGTCAGCCTGAAGAAAACTGAGGTCCACCATCAGCCAGCTCCCCACCATGACTACCAGCCCCCCCACATCTCCATCGGGCACACAAAACTCAAAACGGTCAACCAGTTTACCTATCTCGGCTGCACCATTTCATCAGATGCAAGGATCGACAACGAGATAGACAACAGACTCGCCAAGGCAAATAGTGCCTTTGGAAGACTACACAAAAGAGTCTGGAAAAACAACCAACTGAAAAACCTCACAAAGATTAGCGTATACAGAGCCGTTGTCATACCCACTCTCCTGTTCGGCTCCGAATCATGGGTCCTCTACCGGCATCACCTATGGCTCCTAGAACGCTTCCACCAGCGTTGTCTCCGCTCCATCCTCAACATTCATTGAAGCGACCTCATCCCTAACATCGAAGTACTCGAGATGGCAGAGGCTGAAAGCATCGAATCCACACTGCTGAAGATCCAACTGCGCTGGGGGTCACGTCACGTCTCTAGAATGGAGGTCCATCACCTTCCCAAGATCATGTTATATGGCGAGCTCTCCACTGGCCACCGTGACAGAGAAGAGGTACAAGGACTGCCTAAAGAAATCTCTTGGTGCCTCCCACATTGACCACCGCCATGGGCTGATATCGTCTCCAACCGTGCATCTTGGCGCCACACAGTTTGGCGGGCAGCAACCTCCTTTGAAGAAGACAGCAGAGCCCACCTCACTGACAAAAGGCAAAGGAGGAAAAACCCAACACCCAACCTCAACCAACCAATTTTCCCCTGCAACCGCTGCAACCGTGTCTGCCTGTCCCGCATCGGACTTGTCAGCCACAAACGAGCCCGCAGCTGACGTGGATATTTACCCCCTCCATAAATCTTCGTCCGCGAAGCCAAGCCAAAGAAGAAGAATAAACCATTATAGGCATTATATCAACATTTATTTCCAATGCCTCTCAACCTCCCCTTACGACACTAATCACCAACTATTAAAACAATACAAAAAGGCCCATCCACACTAATGTAACACCACATTTTTTTCTTACATTGTATTAACTGAATATTTATTATTTCTATGTTCTCTCATTTTAATTTAATGCATACAATTGTAATTGTTTTGTTTACAAAATACCTGTTTGGCTGCAGCAAGTAAGATTTGGGTGCATATGTACGTTATATAATGTATATGAAAATAAAGGGCAACAATATCATTATTCTTTGGCTTGGCTTCGCGGACGAAGATTTATTACTATTTTTCTAATTGACATGCATATTATTTCAATCTTAAGGGAGCTTGTTTAATTTCTGTATTCAGAGGAATAGTCATGATTAGGAAATTAATTGTTTATTTCAGGCTCGCTGCCCATTTAGTGGCTATTAGGAACCCTGGACAAAGTGGCATGATGTAAAGAATGTCACTACTTTGCCATTGTATTCATAATTCAATATTCATATAGAGAAGAACCAGCAAATAAAATTCCAAGGCTAAAAATACAAAACTCTCACAGCAACTACTTGGTTCTATACAATGAGTTCTAGTTCTCTTCACACTCATCTCCAGCAAAAATAATCAATTTGCTTATAGTTTACTCACCAGCCAAAAGGTTGATAATTATCCTGGTGACAGGGGAAAGATCTATGCAATCCTAATAAAATAGTATTCTTGTAATTACTTTTTACTAGATATTCTTGAAACTTTCATGTTCAGCACGGATGAGCAGCTCTCTATTTTCCCGTACCTTTGAGAATGTAAGGCCTATGTAAGCTGATGACTATCAGGAAAGAATAACAGAAATCATAAGAATTGCATCAACAATTTGTATAATGTCTATTAATATAGAAAGATTTGAAGTTACTTCACAGGGTCATAAGACAGACATTTGATGTCACATCACAGAAGGATTGGGATTGAAAACCAGTGAAATTGGAGAAGTTATAATGGTTTAGGGCATCGGTTTCCAGGATTTAGTAAGATGGTAGCTCGAGGCATGGCTCTTGATGATGGATTGATTTGAAATGACTGCGAGTTCATTGAAGTAATGGATGAATGATTTTTTTTAAAAAATTTTATTGGCTTAATATGCACTAAACAGCTGAAAATTATGGGACATCCAGCACTGAGGCTAGAAAAAAAGGCTGATGATTAAGAAACTGAAGTTGGCAAATGAGAGCCTTTTTCAGACACTGCACGATTACAGGCCCTTCTGGCCTACAAGCCTGTGCCACCCAATTGCACCCGTGCCCCTTTAAGTCACATCTCCTTGGCATGTCGCTGTGCAGGGTGCTTCAATTTCTTCCTTTTTTGAATTGTGAGTACAGGTTAGAGGCAGCACCTTGCAGCAGATTTCTGTGAGTAAATGCAGAAATCATTGCATATTTAATTAACTTGTTCGTCCGTGAAGCCAAGCCAAAGAAGAAGAAAGAAAAGATCCTTTACAGCAATATTAGTGGAATGGGATGGACCAGAGAAATGTCACTTACTTGACTTGTGCAAATAGATCAACTTTCTAGGCTAACAACTTGTTTATTAAATATTTTGTATGAGAACTTTGAATAATTTTTTTTAGTTACAATGTTGAAAATCGTTGTGAAATGTTAAAGGAACCATTTCTTAAAGTGAGGAATCTGCAAACATTTATATTGTGATATATATTTGTTGGGTAGTATGTTATAAATTGTGCTCTTCAACTTTTAATCTGCTGCAACAATATATGTTTTACTTTTTGGTACGTTACTGTTAACTGCTCACAGGTAGTTTGTGCTGTTTAGCATAATGAAAGAAAGGTAAAGCAACATCAAGTGTGCAGGCGTAATACCCATGTTATTATTGGGATCCTCATCTCATACATATATCTAAACTTCACTCATTCCAAGTTTCTCTGTTCCATCCTTTATATTCCACTAGCACTGTTGAAGAGGATAAAGTATTGCCAGAAAACTACGCTGTTCCTTATTGGAGAGAGGTACTGTTCCTAAACATTAAAGGACACTTTCCCAACTATTTTGATGTATTGTATACAGATAATACTTTTTCTTCCTTGAAGAATGAGAAGGGATAAGAAGCAATTTAATGTTGGATTAAAATTCCCTTTCTGTATTTGTAGGTGGCAATTCAGCTGAATGATACCCATCCTGCCTTGGCGATTCCCGAGTTACTGAGGATTTTAGTGGACATTGAGAAGCTTGATTGGGATCAGGTTAGAACCATGTAAAGAATATAGGTTATTTTTGGGCTTAATATTCCAAAATGAAAAATGTGGCACTAAAGAAACCTTAAACCTTGATAAGTTCAATTTGTTAACAGAAAGAAAGTTTACATAGTGAACCAAATTTCTCAGTGGCCTTTTGATAGTAACAATATGAATCTTACCTCACCCGGGTTGTGTAAGGTAAAACATCATGAGATGGGAATGTGTAGGGAGTTACCCTGTACAGGGCAGTAACAAGAAGGGGAGGTGTCCTTGTACTCCTGTTAGGTAAAACATCATGAGATGGGAATGTACAGGGCTGTAACAAGATGTGAATGCATCCTTGTACTTACAAGATAAGAGAGACATTGATGGATTGAGAGGCAGGAAGCTAGCAGGGAAAGGATAGCAACAGTTTTAGTCATTGGACAAGTAATGATATGATGATGTTCTAAGCATGTATCCAAGGGTATAAAAAATCACCATTTTGCTGATAACGGCAGAATGCATTCTCCGACTAACTTTGTTAGTCGCAAGTGTTACAATCCGGTAATAAAGAACAAAGAACCCTGATTTCGACTCAGCCTGGTGTTTGTCTCACTCATTCATGAACAAAGCAGACCTAACAGTTGCTAGAACTGGACTTGGTGCCTCTGGCTAGAAAATTGAGAATTCACCACTTTCAGTTCAATTTTCAATTAAACTGGTGCCCTTGCACATATTAGGAACCGAAGTTAAAAATGTCAAGGTGATAATGAGTTCAAATTGTGAAGAAAAATATGGTGATATAAAGATTAAGATTTTGATGAAAACACTTTGAATGCTGAAACGTTTGTTCAGAGTCTAGTTTATTGTCAAACGTACCTAGATAAAATGAAAATCCTAGTTGTGCATGCTCTCTGGGCATCACCTAAATGCCATTTTGCTTTTAAAATGTACTAAAATTCACAGGGTAACAGCAAAGTAACAACATTAATCATGATAATGGTCAAATTGTGTTTCTCACATTTTAAATTTACAAGCAAATCACATTCATTCGTATTGGCTTCCTGCCGCTCCAGAAGCGACTCTGTCATTGGTTGATGGATGGAATCTGGTAAAAACAGTCACTCCCTGTCGTCAGTAATGCTTCCTTAAACATGAACTACAAATGCTGTGGATTTTTTGTGAATTCAATGTAGCAGTAAAATAGTTTTGTCATTTTTCAGGCTTGGACTATCACCAAAAATACATTTGCATATACTAATCATACAATTTTACCTGAAGCCCTTGAACGTTGGCCTGTATCTCTTTTTGAGAAACTCTTACCCAGACATCTGGAGATTATATATGAAATTAATCAAAGGCACCTAGATGTAAGTGTGAGATTATACAATCCTGTTTCAAGCATGTTCACTTTGTTTTTCAATCCTGTTTGGAATGAAATGCAGATGTAGGCAGCATGGTGGATACTAAAAGGATAATTTATCAAATTACTGATGCTGGAAACTTAGCCCTTGTACTTTTGGAATGATGTATGGCAATGATATAAATTAAGTTTATTCCACAGATGTTTCCTGACCTGCTGATTACTTCCAATATTTTATATAGGATTGGTGGTTTTAATTTTTATTTGACATTGAAGCAGCACGGATGGTGTAGCGGTTAGCACAATGCCTTTACAGCTCCAGCAATCGAGACCAGACCTGGGTTCATATCCCTCACTGTCTGTAAGGAGTTTATATGTTCTCCTTGTGTCTGCGTGGATTTTTCTCCAGGGGCTCTGGATTCCTCCCACCCTTCAAAAACGTACAGGGTTGTAGGTTAACGTGGTGTAAAATGGTTGACATGGACTCGGAGAGCCGAATTGGCCTGTTTCAGTGCTGTATGTCTAATTTAATAATTTAATGAGACTTGGCTGGAAAGATAATATAGTATGTTCCTTATGAGAATTAGGCTTCCAGGTTGTTAGTGAGTTTGAAACCAGGGTCTTTGCTCAAGGCCTCGGATGAAACATACATGGAAGCAGAAAATGTTGGAGATACTCAATACCATTAATCAATACCATTGATTTAGTTTGATTTTTCAGCAGAAAAGTTCTGACCTGAAACAAAAGCTCTGATTCTCACTCTGCACTAGTTCTTTCACCAAATATTTGAAACATCCTCTATTTAGATTTCAGATTTTCAGTATTTGCAATTTATAATACTCATTAATGACCCTGAGGAATTACACGTTGTGGTTGGTGGAGGGGGGGGGGGTGGGCCTTGAAATCCATACTCAGGCGTTTGAACGACTGTGTGGCTTTCTGGTTGGTAGAAGTGCAGTTTGCACTCTGCCCACACCCGGCAGTCCCTGGTCATGTCACTGACCTCCCTGATGGAATACGGCAGATTACGAGATTTGATAAAGAGGAAAACTCTTATGACACCGTGGTGGCAGAGGTTGTTGTGGAAGGTCTATCTGGGCAATGGTATGTTCCTTTGGATAGGGCGTCTGGGGGCTCATTGAGCTTCCCTGGCTGATACAGAATATTGTACCCCGCTGTTTATTGTTAAACTTGAATGCCACAGCCATTTGGTCCGTGAGCAGGGTAAAACGTCTGCCAGCCAGGTAGTGCCTCCAGTGCTGACCCTCCATTTCAATGGAGGAATGTCGGATTTCAGGACCCTGGAGGATGCGGGAGAGGAAGGCCACAGGCTGACCTGACTGGCAGCCAGGCCGAAGTCAGACGCATTGCTCTCGACCTAAAATGGGGCAGATTCATCCACTGCATACGTTGTGGCTTTAGCAATGTCCTCTCTTATCTGACTGAAGGCTGCACTGGCCTCTCTTGTCATGAGAAGGATGTGGGCTTGATGGGGGGACATGCTTTGTCTGTATAGTTTGGCACCGAATGGGTATAGTAGGAAAAGAAAAGAACCCCAGGCACCTTTCCAGGGCCTTGAGGTTGTGGGGGAGGAGGAGCTCTAGCAGTGGGCACATGCGACTGGGGACGGGGCCAACGACTCTAATCTCCACAACACAGCCAAGCAGTTAGTGCGGAAAGCGCATTTATCCCTGTTGTCGGTGAGCTTTAGGCGATTGGCTATTGTGAGAAATTTGGAGGTTTGTGTCATGATCTTGCAAGTCATGGCTGCAGAATCATGACGTTATCCAGGTAGGGGAAAGTGGCACACAGGTAATTTTGGTCCACCATCCAGTCCATCTCCCGCTGGAAAATGGAGATGCCATTGGTAACACTGAAGGGGACCCTGAGGAAATGGTAGAGGTGCTATCTGCCTCAAAAGCAGTGTACTGGCAGTCCAGTGGACAGATGGGGATCTGGTGGTAGGCGGATTTCAGGTTATTCATGGAAATGACACAATATTGAGCAATTTGTTTGACCATATCCTCATTGTGAGGGTGGGGATATGCATCCAGCTGTGTATAGTGGTTAATAGTTTGGCTATAATCCATCACTATTCTGTGTTTACCCTCACCCTTGACCACCACCACTTGGGGTCTCCACGTACTGGTACTGGACTCGATGATCCCATCATTCAGGAGTCGTCTGACCTCCGCTTCAAGAAACGCCTTGTCCCCTTCACTGTATTGCCTGCTTTTTGAAGTGACTGGCTTATAGTTGGGGGTGAGGTTTGCGAACAGTGGTGGGGAATCGATACAGAGTGTAGAGAGTTTGCGTGTCCCCTCGACCAGCAGTGGAGGCAAGGGCAGTGGGGTTGGCATCCTGACAAACTGTGGGTTGTTGACCTTGGGGTGGGGTGGGGGGGGGTGGAAGGAACCACCGTATTGCATCATGACACTCTTGAGGTGGCACTGAAAGTCCATCCCATCAGCTCTGGTGCACAGAGCTGTGGCATGATAAACAGTTTAAATTTTCTGTAGGTCATGCCCTCCAGTCAGCATCACAGTGGTATAACTGTGGATCTTGGACCTTTGAGGCCAGGGTGACTTTATAGATTACTAGCTTTTCTTTAAGGGAGTAACATTACACTGTGTTGGGGTAGGTAACACTCTCAGTGCTCCCACTATCAAAAAGGCATTGATTCACTTGATCATTGATTGAGATGTCCATCAAGGACCAGGAGAGTTGATGTGGACTGTTTTGGTCCACAGAGGCTAGTGTTAGTTTGTAGTCTGGTCCATGTTGACTTGTCATCTGGGAGCATAATGGCAGTGCCCAAGTGGCGGCATGGTTATCCCCAGAAGTTGGCGGCGTCCAAGATGGTGGCCTCATGTTGCAGTATGGTTGTCCCCGGAGGCCGATGACGGCCAAGATGGCTCCTATGCTACGCATGCGGCAGTGCTGGGACTGGAAGGTGGCTGCGACCGACATACCTTTGCAATGTGCCCCTTCTTTCTGCACTTCGAGCATGTAGCGTCTTTCACTGGGCAGTGTTTTCAGGGATGCTTTGGTTGGCCACAAACGTAGCAGTTCAGGAGCTACTGGGCGATTGCGGCTGTGGTGGGTTCGCTCATCGAACGCAGTAGTGAGTTGCTGGTCTGTGGACTCGACACCCCGCACTATTCACCAAGTATTCTTCCATGTTACAGAGGGTGATTTCACGAGGTTGATGGTCCCCCTTAAGTCCAACTTATTCTGGTCAAGTAGTCTTTGGTGCACACCTGACGCCTGCAACATAGGCTTCCTGGATCATGTCCTCTGTATTTTACATGGCCAACGCTGACTGGAAGTTTCACGCTTGTACGAGTCCACGCAGGGCCCAGAGGAACTCCTCGCTTGATTCACCCAATTGCTGTCTGCGGATAGCCAGCATGTGTCTGGCATATACCTTTTCCCTGTACTGGTCTTTGAGTATGTTCATTGTCTCCACGTACATTGAAGTATCCCTGATCATCAGGAGTACTCAATGTCTGACCCGAGAGAAGAATAGGTGCAGCTTGTTTGTCTCCGTGGCCAAGACTCCAATGGAGTTCTGTCGAAAGTCCTCAAAGCAGCCAGAGTTCAAAGAAGTCTGAGACTTCTGATGATTGTGGGTCATCTCCAGGTTATCAGGCTTCAAGAGTTGTTCTATCATTGGGAAAAAAGTAAATAAAATTGATGTGCTATCAATAACTCAAAAGACTAAAGTTATGGAACTATAGGCTTTTATTTACAACAAACTTAAAGATCATCATGTGCTGTAACCCAGGCTTTCTGAAGAGGGGTTATAGTGTTGGAGCTTTTACTCCAAGGGGAGTCAAGGGGAAGGAACCACGGGTACAGTCACAAGACGGGGCAGACCCAGATCAACGAGTGTACAGCAGTTCTCCACACTGGTCCTGTTTGGTCTATGGAGGGTTGCTTTTGTGATTGGAAACTTGGGAGCACTAGTGCACCACCTGTTGAGATTCTGGGGACCTTTCCACTAGTTATATAAATTAACAACATACATGCAAATGTGGTAGGTATGATTAGTAAATTTGTAGATAATGCAAACATTGTTGCTGATAATAAGTGTGAGATTGAACTGTTGTTAAGTTTGGTAGAGCAATGGCAGATGCATTTATGGGAAATCTTATAAGGAAATCTTGTAAGCAATTATTAAAATATAAAGGGAACAGTGTACAAGTCTAAAGATCCCTCAGGGTAACAGCAAAGGTAGAATGGTGAAGAAGATATGTAGAGTACTTGCCTTTATTATTTGGGGCATACTATATAAAAGTAGGGACATTTTATTGCAAATTTTAAAATAAAAACCCATCAGGCCACATCTGGAAAACTGCAGTTTTGATTTCCATTGCAATCATGAAAGGATGTGATTGTAGAGAGTGCAGAGAAGTTGCACCATGTTACTTGGTAAGGAAATTTTTGTAAAGTGGGGAGATTGGATAGACTCAGATTTGTTTTCCTTGGAGCAATAGGGACTGAGGAGTTGTGATAGACATATATAGAATTATGAGGGGCATAGATAGCGTAGATAGTAAGAAACTATTTACTGTGTCTGAAGTGTTGCAGACCAGAGGATTTAAGGTGAGGAATAGAAGGTTTAAAAGTGATCTAAGGAAAAATGTTTTAACCCAGAGGGAAATTGAAGACTGGTGTGCATCGCTTGGAAGCAGTGCAGGTACTCCCAAAATATTTAAGAAGGTATTTGAATTACCAAAGCGTAGTAGACAATGGTCAAGGTGCAGATAACTGGTATTGATATTGATGCTGGTGGCAGCGTGGATGTGATGGGTCATAAGACTGTATGCACTGTATGACTGTATATTAATTGTCTAAGTCTCAAACAAAATTATCTTTACAGCAATTTAAAATGTCTCCTACAGAAAATAAGAACTATTTTTCCTGGTGATGAACAGCGTTTAAGGAGAATGAGTCTGATAGAAGAGGGGCCTGAAAAGAAGATAAATATGGCACACCTCTGCATTGTGGGTTCTCATGCAGTTAATGGCGTAGCCAAGATTCATTCCATGATCATCAAAGATCAGGTGTAAGGATATTCTTTAATAATTTTTACATGACTATAACCTATAAATGAAGGAACTTTCTCAATTTGTCAGCAAATGTTTTTATTTGATAAAGACAATTTGATGGACCATTCTTGCAAAGCTAATGATGATAACAACACAAGGCAATACCTCATTGAAAAAGTCAAGGGGAATCATTAAACTGCTGGATCATTTCAAATGCCCTTGGATTCTCATTTTAGTAATGTATATGATGGAGCAACTATTGAAAGTTCTCTGTCCAGAACAGTCCAGTTAAAAAATGTCCCCAGGTAATCCACTACTAAAATACTGTAGTTGAAAGAAGCCCAAAATAAAATAGAAAATGCTGGTTGTCTTCAGCAGATCAAGCTTCATATCCACTGTTTTATTGTTTTTGATTTTACCCCGCTGCATGAACACGGGAGTATGTTGATCATTCAGCTAGATAATAGCGGCAGTACTGCACTGCCTTGACAATGGCTTGGGCCTCCTTCTTGACTGAGAAGTGTTGAATCTCGGGGCCCTGTAGGGTGCGTTTATTTTTTTAAAATTGCGACTAGCCTGCCAACCTGATTGAGGGTGGCTGCCAGGGCGAAGTCTGATGCATTGCTTTCCACCTGAAAAGGGGTAGATTCGTCCACAACATGCACTGTGGCCTTGGTGATGTCTGACCTAATGCAGTTGAAGGCTGCACGCACCTCCTCCGCCAGGGGGAAGGACATCGTTTAGATGAGGGGCAGGCTTTGTCCGCCGAGTTGGGGACCCACTGAGTATAATAGGAGAAAGACCCAAGGCACCTCTTCAGGGCCTCGAGGTTGCATGAAAGGAGAAGCTCCAGGAGCGGTCTCATGTGGTCCGGACTAATTATGTCATTCTCCACGACACAATCAAAGATGGCAAGGTGGGTTGTGTGGAACACGCACTTGGCCTTGTTGTACATTAGGAGTTTGGCTGTCTCAAGAAATTTCTGGAGATTGGCATCATGGTCCAGCAGTTTGTGGTCACATATGATGACGTGATCGAGGTATGGGAAAGTGGCCCGCAACTCGTACTGATCCACCAGTCCACCTGCTAGAAGACTGAGACACCGTTTGTGACGCCAAAGGGAAGAGGCGGCCATTAACCTCGAATGCTGTATACTGCCAGTCCTCTGGGTGGATAGGTAACTGATGATATGCTGACTTAAGGTCGATGGTCGAAAAGGCCTGATACTGTGTGATTTGGTTGGGAAGGGGATATGGATCCAATTGAGTGTATCTATTGATGGCATGACTGTAGTCAATGACCATTCCATTTTTTTCCCCATTCCACACTAACACTACCTGCACTCTCCAAGGGCAGTTGCTGCCTTCAAAAATCCCTTCCTTAAGTAAACACTCTACCTCTGCCTGGATGAAGGCCCTATTGTCAGCACTGCACTGACTGCTCTTAGTGGTTACAGGTTTGCAGTCGGGGGCAAGGTTGGTGAATAGTGAAAGAGGAGGGACTTTAAATGTAGAGAGCCTACAAGTGGTCCATGGTGAGTGGTGTGTTTGGTGGATGTGTACAGTGGGCTATTGAATTGCAGGTTACGATTGGTGAGGGGTGGATGGGGCCTGTCACACTCCATAGTCATCCTTTTAAGGTGATATTGAAAATCAAGCCCCAACAGTGCAGCAGCACAGAGCTGCAACATTATCATTAGTCTAAAATTGTCATATGCAGTACCCCACAACACTAAAGTCACAATGCAGAAACCCCAAACGTCTGCTGTGTATGACTTAGATGCCAAGGAGATCTTTTGGTTCACAGGCAGTACTGTGAGGGAGAGGCTTTGCACTGTGTCCAGATGTATAAAACTCTCTGTGCTCCTACTATCAAACAAGCAACTTGTCACATGGCCATTTACGTTGATGTTCACCATTGACCAGGCAAGTTGGTGTGGGCTGTCTTGATCAAGTGTGATGGAGCCCAGAGTTGGGTTGCTGCACATCATTACTGTAGAAGATGGCGGCCCCAGGTCCCGCACACGGTGTTTCTAAATCCATAAGATGGCTCCCAAGATGACGACTTCCATGGCCTGCATGCAGTGCAGCTGGGTCACGAAGATGGTATCAAAGATGGCAGCCCCCACGGATCGCATATGGTGCTGCTGTCCCTGGGTGATGGTGTTGTGGAAGATGGCCCCCATGAGCTCCACACGGCACTGCAAGGAAGAGATTTTGACCTACACTCTTTGGTGTAGTAGCCATTCTTTCTGCAATTCAAGCAGATTGAATCCTTTGCTGGGAAGTGTTTCCTCTGATGCTTGCCCAGGTCACAGAAGTAGCACTTTGCAGCTGTGGCCAGGGAATCATAGTCAGTTGAAAAAATCGGTAGGCTTTAGCAGAGCACTACTGCTGTAGTTAGATCGTTAATGAAGCGGGGTGGGGGGGGGGGGGTGGTGACGCCACATCCCAGGGTGGCTGTGTCCAGGTAACTCTGCTTTTTCAATCAAGTAGGCCTCCATGTTCTGGAGGGCCACCTCGAGCATACCTGCCAGCTCAACTGAATTCCGCAGACTGAGCTCCCCCCACTCTAAAAGTCTCTGTCTGATGTGGTTCGATCTGATCCCCACAAAGTAGGTGTCCCAGACCAGGTCCTCTGTATACTCCACAGTGGACACAGCTTTGTATTTGCAGGCCCTGCTGAATGCTTGCAGGGCCTGAAGATATTTGGCGTTTGACTCATCGGGTCATTGTTTTCGAGTCTCTAGTAGGTGTCTAGCATAGACAATGTTGATTTTATGCAAGTATTGCCCTTTGAGGATGTCCATGGCCTCCTGATACATCGTGGCATGCCTGATCATGCAGTGCCCTGTGAGTGCAGTACCTGCAGTTTGTTGGTCTCTGATCAGACTATGTAAGAGGATGCCTACAGAAATGCTTCAAATCAGTGCAACCAGAGTTCAAAGTTGGTTGATGCCTCATGCGATTGAGGGTTGATTTCTAGCTCAGGTTGATTGAGGCTTGAGGATCTGCTCCATTGTAGAAAACTTCAAGTGAATAAAATTGCTACACCATCAATCACTCGAGAAACCATTGTAGAGAAACTAAAATACTTTTATTTACTTGAGAACTTAGCATATCCCTTCTCTTTGGCTGTACAGCACTGAGTAACAGAGAACTGTGGAACAGACTCCTTTATACAGGAGCCTGTGAGGAGGGGCAACATGTACAAATGGTCAAAAGGTATGCTTGACCAGATAATTATACAAGTGGCGGGGGTGGGGGGAAGAGAGGGGCACATACCCTGCACCAGGGTCACTATTCAGTAGCAGTGGACATCAGCATATAGGACTTTGAGGAGGGCGTTACTTCTTTTCACCGCAGGACCCGCAGTTCGGGAAACTTTTAAAACACTTTTGAATACAGGAAGGAAGGAAGGATGAATACCAGAAAGCGGTCGATGCATTGAATGCACACTATGTAGTGACACCGAATGCTACATTTCAACGCCATTTGTTTCGGAGAACGAAACAAGAAGATGGACAAACAATTGCTCAGTACGTGACGAGATTGCGCCAGCTGGCTGTTGGATGCAATTACATGGCAGCTGATTTGGACAACCAATTATTGGATCAAGTCGTACAGCACTGCAGATCAGACAAGCTCAGGAGACGTCTGCTGGAAAAAGGGAGTGAGTTGAAGCTCACTGATGCTTTAGCCATTGCTGCTGCATTAGAGGCTGTTGAGGGGCAATTTCATACCATGACCCTGAAGGACAACTCAAGCCAGCAAGTTAAGAGGCTCTCGCATCGCCATAACCAGCCAAGATATACGTCGACACGTGACGTGGAGTGTTATCGATGTGGAAACAGAGGTCATTTTGGAAAAGACCAAGCAAAAGGCAAAGTTTGCAGAAAGTGCGGAGGTAAGGACCACTTTGCAAAGAAGTGCAAAAGCAAGTCCAATGCAGATCAGAAGGGGAAGAGCACAGCTTCCAAAGGCAAAGCTTGGGGGAAAGGAAAGTATCCTGGAAAGAAAGACACTATTCGCCATATAGACGGTGACCCAGAAAATGACGATGATGATGATAAACAGGATGGACAGAGATATTATCAATTTACATTGAATGATGTACATCATAAGAAGATCGCAGTGATCATTGATGGTGTGACAGTTCAGGTCATTGTAGACTCAGGCAGTGACAGTAATGTAATTGATCGACATTTATGGGAGAAATTGAAAAGGAAAAAGATCATCTGTACCTCAAAGAAGTGCTCCAAGAAACTGTATCCATATACAGCAACCAAGCCATTGCAGACCATTGGATGTTTTACTGCAACTGTTGAAGCTGGTGATAAGTACACCAAAGCAGAGTTTGTTGTCATAGACGAGAGGGGAGAACCATTGTTGAGTAGACGCATAGCGCAAGACCTGGCATAACTTCATATTGGAGCTCGTGTCAATTCAGTTCAGTCATACGAGGATATGAAGCAAGAATTCCCCACAGTCTTCCAAGGACTAGGAAAGCTGAAAGGTCGACCACTAAAACTAGTGGTGGACAAAACGGTCAAACCCAAGGCGCAACCAATACGCAGAACTCTGTTTGGACTTTGTGGGAAAGTCGAAGCCAAAATTAAAGAGTTGATCGAGCAAGACATTATTGAACCTGTGGAACATTCGACACAATGGGTTAGTCCAGTAGTGATTGTGCCCAAACCAAATGGTGACATAAGACTGTGTGTTGATATGAGGATGGCCAATGAAGCTATAATTCGAGAACGACACCCTATACCAACAGTGGAGGAAATACTTCAGGAGTTAACTACCAGTAAGATATTCTCAAAAATTGATTTAAAATGGGGCTATCATCAATTAGAGCTGGACCCAGAATCCCGAGACGTAACAACATTTGTGACTCACTGTGGATTGTACCGATACAAGAGACTATCGTTTGGCATTAATGCAACTTCTGAGATCTACCAGTATGAAATCCATCGAGTGATTCAAGGCATTCCTGGAGTTGCCAACATTTCTGACAACATCATAGTCCATGCACCTACAAAAGAAGAGCATGACAGACGGTTGAAGCGTGTACTATCTAGACTATAGGAGGCAGGCCTTAACGTGAATGGAAACAAGTGCCAGTTCGGTGTGTCAGAAATGGACTTCATGGGACACAGATTTACACAGGAAGGACTAAACCCAGCAGAGGCCAAGGTGAAGGCTATTGCAGATGCACGTGCACCCCAGAACGCAACGGAGGTGAGGAGTTTCCTGGGATTGGTCAATTATTGCGCAAAGTTCATCCCTAATTTTGCTACAGTGGCAGAACCACTAAGGAAACTAACCAGGAAAGGTGTACCATTTCATTTTGGATCGGAGCAGAAGAAAGCGTTCACAACGCTGAAGCAAAGTCTGACAGATGCTGATACTCTTGGATATTATGATCCGGCTGCACCAACCAAAGTCATAGCGGATGCTAGTCCTGTTGGTTTAGGAGCCGTGTTGGTCCAGATGCATGATGTAGGACCAAGAATAATTGCCTACGCCAGCAGATCGTTATCAGATGAGGAAAGAAGATATTCTCATACAGAGAAGGAAGCATTCGGACTTGTATGGGCCTGTGAGAGGTTCCATGCATACTTGTATGGCATTGAATTTGAACTCATCACAGATCATAAGCCATTAGAGATGATCTATGCCTCTAGATCCAAACCGTGTGCCAGAATAGAGCGATGGGTACTCCGACTCCAACCCTACAAATATAAAGTAGTTCACATTGCCGGGAAAGCAAACATTGCTGATCCGCTGTTCAGATTGGTGAAGGATGGATGCCCACAATCCAAGTCAGAATTAGGGACAGAAGCAGAGAGCTTTGTACGCTTCGTAGCTATTCAGTCGACACCGAAAGCTGTGACCGCGAAGGAAGTCGAGAGAAAGTCCGAACATGACCCAGAACTCATGGAAGTGAGAGAATGTATCCAGAGTGGACAATGGGACAAGTGTACTCACAAGGCTTACATTCCCATTAGAGACGAACTTTGTTGCATCGGACAGTGTGTATCGAGAGGTTGTAGATTGGTGATACCACAGAGGTTGAGACCGAAGATCGTATCCTTAGCTCATGAAGGACACCTAGGTATTGTTGGTACCAAGCAAAACCTCAGGAGTAAAGTATGTTGGCCAGGTTGTGATAAAGACACAGAGAAATTCGTCAAAACTTGCCATGGATGTCAAATCACAAGTAGGAGTAATCCTCCAGAGCCGATCCGGAATACACAACTCCCGACAGGACCGTGGATTGACGTAGCCGTTGATTTTCTTGGACCTTTACCGACTGGTGAATCAATCATGGTAGTGATAGATTACTACAGCAGATACTATGAGTACGCTGTGATGAGGTCCACGACCACTGAAAAAACAATACAAGCATTAGCAGAGATCTTTGCAAGATATGGATTGCCTGTTACGCTATACTCTGACAATGGTCCACAATTCATTTCAGACACATTTGCTGAATACATGAGGACCACAGGTATCCACCATCATAAAGTAACTCCGAAATGGCCGCAAGCCAACGGGGAAGTAGAGAGACAAAATCAGTCCATTAAAAAACGATTACGGATTGCTCACGCAGAAGGACAAAATTGGCAAGAAGCATTGCTATCTTATGTGGCTGTCTATCGGGCAACGCCTCATGCAACCACAGGAAAAAGTCCTGCAGAAGCATTTTGTGGGAGAAATATGCCAGAAATAAAGGAAATCTGGGATGACCAGGAGATGAGGGACCACGATGCTGAAAAGAAAGGAGCAGCAAAGCTGTACACAGATTCGAGACGTGGAGCCAGGTACTCAGACATCATGCCTGGAGATAATGTTCTGGTGAGGCATGAGAATGGTGGTAAGCTAGACACACCTTATTACCATCAACCCTACACTGTCGTATCCAGAAGTGGCAGTATGGTAACAGTCAAGTCTCCGGCTGGAGTCTTGTACAAAAGAAATGTCAGGTGTAAAAAAGTACCAGTCCAGAGAGACATCGAGCGAGGTGGTTGAAAGTCCAATACGAGATGCTCAACCTGAGAGACCAGATGATGTTCCCGAGGTGGTTACCAGCATTCCTGATGAAGTGACTAGAGTGCCCGAAGCACCCGAGGCCGTGGCGAGCAGTGTTTCCGACGCTGAGAGTGAACAACCGAGTAGCGACGATAGTATCGCAAGAAGGCCGAAATGAGACAGGAAAGCACCTAAACGATACGAAGACTTTGTGCCGTATTTCTAATTGTGCCCGCATTATCACAAAAAGGAAAGTTTGTGATGGTTGGAATGATAAAAGAACATTGGGACAGTGATTTGATCATATATCATAAAGTGCGTGTATGAGTGCTGTATGAAGTACATTTTATTTAGTTGAGTTATTGTATTAGAGTTAGTTACGATATGTTCATGTTACATTGTGTGTAGAAGGAGTTTGAACTTGTTTGTTTGTTTGTTAGACATTGTTTGTTGGTTCCGAGGGATATTGATAAGGTGACGGTGTTTACATTTCAACATTAAGGTGTAAAGTTTATTTCTGGTAAAAGGAGGGATGTCATGATAATGAATATGCATGAGATGTATTCACCTGACCGGAAGTCACATGGTATGAGAGAGAGAGAGAGAGAAGAGCGTGAAATGGAGGAACAATGAAAACTGGAGAATAAAGACACGGAGATGTTTAACTGGTAAAACCTGCGTTATTAGTGTTATTAACTTCACATTTCGGGTCACAAATGTGACAGTCTTGTGTACTTCATTTAGCTATCTCAGGTAAAGATGTCCATTGCCTTCAGATACTTTGCAGCGTCCCTGATCATGGAGTAACCATGGACCCAATCCAGGAGTGCAGGACCTGTTTGTCATTCTCTGACTGAACAATGGCTGGCGATGCCTGCAAGAATGCCTTGAAGCAGTGAAGCCAGAGTTCGAAGTTTCAGGCAATAGAGGGTCGATTTCCAACTTCTCTGGCTTCAGGATCTGCTCTCCTGTCAAAATTGATTGTGAATAAAATTGATGCATCATCAATAACGCCAAAAGATTGGAAGATATGTGTGATAGTATGGGATCCAATCACCTCTGTATATATTTGTATATAGTGCTAATGATTGGCTGAGAGCTGTAGCCACACCTGGCCAGGTCATAAGGAACTGCACCTAACCAGATCCAGGTCAGTCTGGACTGGTCGGCCTTGATGTACTACGCTCCAGTCTTTTGGTAATAAAAGCCTTGGTTTGAATCAACAAGTCTTTGAGTCATTCGACAAGCTACAATATACAAAACTGACAGGCTATTATTCGCAATAGAAAGGAGGAACGTCCATGCTGGTTTACTGACCTGAACTGGCGATGGAGCTGTGGAACAGTCACCTTTATTCAGGAGCCACAGGGACAGCCAGCCAATGGGTGTGGCCTGACACAAATATACAGTCAGTGGTTTACCACAGTATAGAAGGTTGGAGGCCTGTGACCAGTATATTAAAAGCTTATATTGCAGTGTAGTTAGCATGATTAAATTGGTAGATGACATCAAAATTGGTGGTATAGTATGTGAAGAAGGTTACTTTAGATTACAACAGGATATAAATGAACTGTGAAAGTGTCAGATGGAATTTATCTTGAAGTCCTAGATGTTCCACTTTGGTAAATTAAACCAGGGCAGGACTTGCATAGTTAATGGTAGAATCCTAGGGGAATGTAAAACAAAGAGACTTAGAAGTATGGGTGCATAGTCCCATGAAACTGATCGTAGAAGTGGACAGGGTGGTGAAGAAGGCCTCCATTGGTGTGGGCACTGAGTATAGGAACACGGATACCTATACTTACAGGTCTGGGTAATTGTGTGCAATTTAGGTGACCCAACAATAGGAAAGATATTGTTAGGATGGAGAGGGTGCAAGAGATTCATGAGAATGTTACCAGGACTGATGTTCTGGGAGAGGCTGGGATTTTTCTTCCAAGATCATAAGAGGGTCCTTATCAATTTTTATTAGACCATGAGAGGAGCAGTTAAAGGAAATAGGCTACCTTTTTTCCCAGAGGAGGTGAATCTAAAATTAGAGGCCACACATTCAAGGTGAGAGGAAAAAAATGTAAAAGCAACCAGTGGGCCACATACTTTACCTAGTGGGTGATGCGTATGTGGCATAAGTGCCAGAGGAAGTGGTAGAAGAAGAAACAGTTGTGACATTCAAAAGACATTGAGATAGGTACATGAATAAGAAAGATCGTGCCAGACAGGAAATTGCGACCCTCTTAGTAAGTTCAACCAAAGGGCATGTCCATTCTGTAGAACTCTGGCTCTTCTCATCAGAAATGCTGTAATTTTACTACTAATAGTGTAGAGAAAGTGTCTGATGTGCTCAAAGAGAGTACTGAGCTGAAAATCTTAGAATATAGGAGGATGTGGCAGTTCGAGATCATTGTAACTATCATAATCATTCTACTATATTCCTCTCATTTCTGCTTTAGACCTGGAAGAGAGATATATGTGAACGTACCCCTATGAATTAAGAAATCAAAAAAGCAGGGAATGGTTGTCCATTCAGTGGTTCAATAAAAGCCATCTCATCTTCTAATTTCCTACCTTCCCCCAAGCTCCAAAACCTCTCATCAAAATATGTGTGGTGTTTGTCCAGTCTTAAAAGTTGAGAGAATAAGTAAGATGATTAATAGTTGAGCAGGTATTATGCTGTGGAAGTGATCAAGTTTCAGATATGGAGTTTGTTAAAATGGAAGGTGCTATTTTATGGATGTGCATTGACTTTTCTCTTAAAGGGACCCTCAGTAAAGGGTCCCAAACCAAAACATTAGCTGACTCCCTCAGTCCCTCCAGCTTCTCATTGTTTGATCATGTACATAAATATTTTCTTTGAGAGGAACAGGGCAGTCATAGTGCAAGATGCCAAATAAGGATTACTTTTAGTAGAGTCCTAGTGCAAGAGTAAATGAAGAAGAGAAGGCATTGCATGCTCTCTTGTGAGCCCCAGGACATCAACAAGCTTCAAGTGACATTATTCTTTAGAGATAGAAGAAAGAGATGTGCTTTCAGGGTCACCGCCTTTCTGCTGCACAAGTGCCTCACTGCGACCCAATTGCAGGATTTTGTTTTAATCCTTCAATCTCCAGTCGAAATGCTCCATGTTTTGCTTTGGTGTTCTCTCTGCTACTTAATGCCCTGTTGAATTCATGTCTTGTTATAACCAGAATTCAGATATTATGGCTTTTTGGGTCATGCAATACTGTAAGTATTATTTTTCCTATTTACAACATTGCCATTGCAAACTAACTGAATGAACATCAATGTTTTATCAGGGGACTAATTGACCCATTCATGGAAATGTGTGCATTTCTCACCTTAACCCCTCAGCCATTCTCAGAAACCATAATTTCAAAGGAGGTTATGTTTGATCCAAAGGTGTTAAGGAAGATCTTTGCCTTATTTGGTTTCTGACAGCCTGCAAATGAGGTTTATAAAATTTTAAAAGCTCTGGTATAATTTATATATAATGATGATATTAATGACTGTGTTGGGGCTGTCAAAATAAATTGACCCAGCAAATTCTCAAACAAAATCTTCTCCAACAAAAGGCCATAAAGAGACAGAATAATGGTGGAATAACAGTATGTCAGTGGAAATTCAACTCTTGATTGATTTTTTTTAATGAAAATACATAAAATGATTTTTTTTAAAATTTCTGTCCATTAATTTCACGAAGTTGCTTCATTTGCTTTGCAATTGTTTACAGGAAGTTTAATGAGATTAGGTAATCAATATGTCATCTTTAAAAGACAGAATACTCAATGATTAGCAGTAAACCAACATTGTCTAGAAAGTTTGCAATCAAAGCTACTGTCTCATTCTTTCTAGTTGTGAATTATCGGAGATTCAAAAAATGTTATTCTGTTTATTTTTGTTTACTTTTTCCTGTAATTGTTTTCCTTACTATCTCACTTTTTCAATACACTTCCAAATTACTTACCTGTTTATTTCTGAGTTATTTAATCTCAGTATTTGGCAAGAATTGGAAAGAAAAACCGCATTAACATTTCAGGTTGATGTCCCTCTATCAGAGTTCTGGTGAAGGTTCTTCAGCTTGGAATGTTTAATATCTGTCGAACTGTTTTTTTTCCTGTTTTTATTTCAGATTTGCAGCATCTTAATTAACTTGATTTTCATGATTATTAGTAGTCTCAGTCTTTATATCTAGTTCAATCATTTGTCAGATTCTCTTTTTCTCTTCAAGTTGGCATCAGTTTTCACAAAAGGAACATAATGTCACAAAATGGCAAAAATAAGCTTAAGTAGCAGAGCATTCTTAAAAATAATTAATTTCAGCTTTATCTGTTTTATTACATTTTTCTCAGAAATACTGAAGTATTTCTGAAGCATGGAGTCATGATTGCATCTTATCCTAAGGCATTTCTTCAAATGATTTCATCTCAAATATCTTTTCTAATGTTTTATAAATCTTTCTGAATTAAATTTAAATTTGAATTAAAATTTTCAAAATTATATTTTCTCATTAGTGATATTTTTGTCTTTTTTCTATCAATTAGTTTTAAAGATTTTAGTGACATTGAACCAATAAAATTTCAGAATAAGACAAATGGGATCACTCCAAGGAGATGGCTTCTGCTTTGCAATCCAGCATTGGCTGACCTTATAGCTGAGGTACGTAGCATATTGCCCAAGTATTGGAATGGTAAATTTCAGCAATATGAGGATGATAAATTAAACTCCCATAGATGCCTTGCGCAATTTTATTTTGTACTGCACTTAATCAAAATAAATTGTGTTAAAACCAACCTACTGCCACTTCAGCGTTTAGTTATCCCGCTAAAGTTGGTCTTGCCTATTTGTGATCAATTTGGTTACTTTTTTTACTGGAATAAATGTACTCCATTCAAGGTTGTCTCATTAACTGTACACCCATCTCATGGCTGGAGTAATGGGTTGAGAAGTTTTCTTAATGTATATCAGGAGGAAGGACCACTTACTATTTAAACAGCCATCTACTATTTACAAGTTAATTGCGAATTGATTTTTTTTGTTTCTGTCGTTTTTTTTAAATGAATGGGTCCAGGTGACTCAGCTTTTCGTAGTGATTGTTCCTAGACTTAAAACACATTTTTCATGCTGATAAGTATAATGCATCCTAGAGAATGAGCAGAGGGTACACAGAATCTGTGGGACGAAGGAAAAAATAAGAAAGAGTGAAGATGTGTGAGCAGATGGGTCACCTCTGCCCAGGATGATCATGGAATAATTCTCCTAACTAGCTCTTAACAAGGAATAATGTCAAACCTCAAAATGTCAGTGAAAACATCTTGAATGAAAATTTTATAAACTGCAGATACTGGAAAACTGAAGAATGGCAAGAAAATGCTGGACAGCAGCAATTCTGACAATGGGTCTTCAGCCTGAAATGTGGACCTGCTAAATGTTCTTAGTTTTGTTTTTTTTTTAAGCTTTTATTTCTGATTGGAAGCATCTGCAATTTTTGATGTTTTTTGTGATCAGGAGGCTAGTTGATTGATGTAAAATTTCAAGTGTGGTTGACTCTTAATTGTAGATTTAAAAAAAAACCCTTTCAGTAAGATGAGATTGGGAGACTGGAAAACAAGAATGCTGGAAATACTAAGCAGGTGAGACAGAACTTGCTGAGAGGAACATGATTAAAATATCAGATTGACCCAGAGCTGTGAAGGGTTAGAATTCAAAAATGTTTTAAGTTGCAAAAATATGAAGGGATAGAGAGAACAAAGGGAATGACTGATTCGATGCAATTGAGAGGAGAGTGTTGCTAATGCCATCTGTCAGAGAAGCAACTGAATGGAGTAGGGTCCAAAACGTCCGTAATACATCTATCACCTATGGACGCTGTGAGACGGCTAAATTCCTCCAGCATTTGTGTGTGTGCTTTAATGCCATCTGTCAGAGGCTGACAAAGGCTTATGTCATAGAAGACCTGCCTCAAGGTGAAAAGAGGAGACGCGGGGAAGACAGGATGGAATAGAAAAACATTTTTAAAAAGCTGCTGAAACCTTGAGATACAAATTTGAAAAGCAAAGCATTGCAGATGTTGGAAATCGAAAATAAAAACATAAAATGCCAGAATATCAGCAGGTAGGGAAATGTCAACAGAAAGAAACTGAGTTAATATTTGCTTCATTAGAAGTAGCAAACTGGAAAGACTGTATTTCTGAAATTGTTGAACTCAATGTTATGTGCTAAGGGTTGAAGCAGAAGGTGAGATGTGATTCCTTCAACTTTCCTTGAGAAAGAACAATTGGAACAGTATGGAAGGCCAAAGACAGATACATCAGAATGGTGGTGTTTTTGGCACAAGGTGTCCATGAGGACTTGTGAGCCATCCATACGTAGCCCAAAACGTACAGAAAAAAGGCATTGCAAATATATTTAGTTGAAAGGTTAAAAGGGTTTGAGTAAATGAATTTGGCTATTTTGGACATGGAAAATCAAAAGATACATTTTCAACTTTGTGCCCATCTTTTATAACAAATGCATTGGAGAAACCTACATATCTCCATCAAATATTGTAATGGAGCATAGAAGTCCAACTAGTCCATGCTAGTTTGTATTCTGGGCTAATCCCATTTGCTTGTAATTGTTCCATATACTTCTCAGCCTTTTTCATAAATTTATTTTCAGAGGGGTCTTCCAGTCCAGACCTTCTGAAATGTCTGCTTTCTTCCACAAACGTAGCATCTTCTCCACCTCCATCAACTCAGCTCTCACCCACATCTCCTCCCTTTGCTGCTCATCTGCCCTCGCCCCCTCTGCCCTCAGATGCAAAAAACATAGAATTCCCCCTTATCCTCATCTCCCACCCCACCAACCTCTGCATCCAACCCATTATCCTCTAGAATTTCTGTCATTTACAATAGGATCCCACCACCAGACTCATCTTCCCCTCTCTGCTTTCTGTAGGGACCCCTCCCTCCATGACTCCCTCATGAACTCATGCCTCTCCACCAATCCCCACCTCTCCTACACGCCCTCCCACCCCTACACACACACACACACACACACACCGGTACCTTCCCCTGTGGCCATAAGAAGTAACACACTTGCACCCACATCTTCTCCATCACCACAGTCTGGGGCCCCAAACAAGCCTTTCAAGTGAAGCAAGTGAAGGGAAGCATGGTTGGTGTAACACTTAGCGTAACGGCTTTACAGCACCAGAAATCTGGACTGGTGTTCGAATTCCACGCTGTCTGTAAAGAGTTTGTACATTCTTCCAGTGTCTAAGTGGGTTTTCCTCCGGGGCTCCGGTTTCCTCCCACCATTTGAAATGTATTGGGGATGTAGGTTAATTGGGTGTAAATTGGGCAGCGTGGACTTGTTGGCCAAAATGACCTGTTACCGTACTGTATTTCTAAATGAAAAAAAAAACTTGTTTATCCGCAGGACTGAGTTACTGCATTTGGGGCTTCCTTTTTGGCCTTCTCTACATCAGATAGACTGGTTGCAGATTGGGAGATCGCTTTGCTGAGCACCTTCGGTCTGTCCACATCAGTGACAGTAGCCAACCATTTCAGTTCTGTGTCACTGTGCTACTTACATGTCTGTCCATGGCCTTGTGTACTATCCCACCAAGGCCACCTGCAATTGGAGGAACAACACTTGATTTTCCATCTGGGTACTCTCCACCCAGATGGCATTAACATCAACTTTTCAGATTTCTGCTAAACTGCTCACCTCTTTTCTCCCCCCTTCCCTTCCACTTTCCAGTTCTCCCCCCTTCCATCTCTATTCACCTAGCCATCCCTCTTCCCTTTGATCTCTGCTGTTCCCCTCCCTCCCTTCTCCACCTATCACCTCCTGCTTTTGCGACCACACCTCCCCCTATTCTTTTGTTTGGAAGCCTGCTGACATTTTTCCATTATCTTGGCTCCAGCCCGAAAAGTTGGTTATGCACTTTTTACTTTTGCTATATAAAGGTCACTGTTTGACCTGCTGAGTTTCTCCAGCATTGTGTTTTTACCTCAGAAAGAGCCTACATGCCTCTCATGTCCCTCTCAAATATTTCCTTTCTCACCTTAAACCTGTACCCCCTTAGATCTAAAATCATCTACCCTGAGAAAAAGACTGTGCATTCATTTTATCCATGCCCTTCATGATTTTGTAAGCCTCCACCAGATTATTCCTCAGTCTCCTCTTTAGGAAATAAAGCTCCAGCCTATCCAACCTCTCCCTGTAACTCAGCCCCTCCAGTCCTGGCAACATTCTGGTAAATCCTTTCTGCATCTCTTCCAATTTATTGATGTCTGTCCTATAGCTGGGTGATCCAAAATGCTCATAGTACTCCAATTGTGATTTCACCATTCCCTTGTAGGTGAATCATAAAGGTCCCAACTTTTGAACTCTGTATCTCACTCAATGGAGGTCAATATGCCAAATGTCTTCACCACTAACTGCAAATCCTTGAAATAGTGTCATACCTTATCCACCTAATTGCAAATTTCAAGAAACCATGCATCTGTACCCATCAGTTTCTCTGTCAACAACACTCCAAGGCCAGTGGACTATAGCACAAAACTCTTCATGTTTATGGTGACATTATATTGTAGAGTGGCATCAATCAGTGTCCTTTGTGCACTTTGAACTTTTCTTTATTTTAAAGATATAATACTCCAATATTCAGTCAGGGTCATGGAGGAGAGGATCGCCTGTCAAGCAGTGAGCCAATGAGAACATCAGAGAAATTTAGCTGGGTGGTGTTTGGAGAGTTGAAGAATGCAATGTTGTGTTTAATGAATAATAAAAAAGAAAGTTGATTTCATGATGTGCTGAAAGAAACTAGTGAGTGTATTCTTTATTTGTTTGTAAGCTGTGTTAAATCAGTGCTGTTACAAGTGGTGACCCCGACGTGATCAGAACCTTCTCATTTAAAATGGATAGTGATGATGTTAAAACCCTTACAGGAGCAGTTGGGGAGGTCAAACTGATACTCATTGGGAATGCTGCTGCTACCAGAATGCAAGTTTTATTCTAATACAGAGTTTGTTAAAAGAATTATGCACTGACCATGCTCATGCCTAAATTAGAAATTTAGGAAAAAATTGTTTTTTTGTGGCTTTCATTTTTTTTTAAATGCAGGTGTTCTTCTTAAAGTAGGACTTTCTTACAGTCCAGTTTAAAGCAATGGAATTATTATAGATTATAAAGAAAATGTAAACTAATTGTAATTTTAGAAAAAGGATAGTAACTTCCTTTAATGTCTTGTAGAAAATAGGAGTGGGCTATACGAAAGAACTAAACCAGCTGCAGAAACTGCATGCCTTCGTGAATAACGATCATTTCATTCGTGAAGTTTTCTCAGTTAAAAAGGTACAGATCTATAAATTATGTATACTGTAAAGCCTTGTATGTATATATGTGTATATAGGAACAGTTCTCATTTTTTTCACCATTCAATAGGCAAATAAAGCCAAACTTGCTTCCATGCTGGAAAAAGAATATGGGATCCATATCAATATATCTTCTATGTTTGATGTCCATATGAAACGAATCCACGAGTACAAACGGCAACTTATGAATTGCCTGTACATAATTGTTATGTATAATCGTAAGTTGAAAAACAAGTTTATATTTTACATCATGAATTTTATTCAGATGTCTCCATGGAAACTATACTTGGATCATACTGTTTCATGTTTGAAAATATGCTTGAGCTCTGTGATTGCAAACTTTCTCCTCTTAAACTTTTATCCCATACAATAAGACAAGCTAGTAACTTGATTCGTTTGGTTAAAAAACATGGAGAAAATTAATGCTGTGACCCATTTATCAGCACAAAATGAATTGAAAGCATCTGCATTTCCATTATAGATTGTAAAAACCAAGAAGCACTGAAACAATATTGGATGCCACATTAGCTTGTATGCAAGAATATTATAATAATATTTCAGTGTTCATAATTTTATTCTGAAAATTGCTATCAGATCAGTTCTTGAAGAAAACGTATTGTTAACCTTTTATGGAAATGTACACTGAAACTAACTATTAAATGCTTGTACAATTCTTAAATTTTAACAGTGAGAGATATTTATATTTACATTAACATTGGTTTATATGTTCTGAAAGGAATTAAGAAGGAGCCAAACAAAGCATTTGTTCCAAGAACTGTTATAATAGGGGGGAAGGTAAGATATATTTCCTTTACTTTTTGGCAGCAACCATCACAACTCACTTCTCCACTCCCAAATGAGTACTGATTTAAATTGTTTGCAGTGCTTTGTCATATTTTCAAGTTCTGAACAGTGCCAGAGGAAGTACAGTACACGGGGCATGCCTTATATCAAACAAGATATTAAACCAATTAAGATATAAAAGGCACAATTTGGAGAAGATTGTGGATATTCTTTATTTTTCTTGACCAAGATTTATTTCTATACTGACTAAATTACTCATCTCACTTAGGAAAAAAGGCAGTAGAAACACTCAGCAGACCAGAAAGCATCTATGGAAAGGGAAACCAATTTAACTCAGCATCTCTTTTTACAGCTGTTACCTCATCTTCAGATTATTTCCAACATTTACCATTTTTAATTTCAGAATTCCAGCATATGCATTTTGTTTGATTTTTATTTGTCTCAAAGCTGTTATGGGGCTATGATATCTGGCCTATTTCTCTAAAACAGCAATTCCCTGTTAAAAGTACTTAATTGACTATCAAATGCTTTGTGAGATTCTGAAGGAGCAATGCAAGTCTGCTGACTTTGTTCCTACATGAAAGGCAGTATAGATTAGCTCAATTCTTCTTATAATCCAGTCGAGGACATTGTTTTCCAATAAACGCCACTAGATAACATATTAAGAACAGAAAAGCTGATAATGCCCGCTGCCCCAGCCAGGATATCTGATGCACTGAGTATTTTGCCACCTTGTTGAGATCTGGTGTGAGTTGATCATGATATATATTACTCAGTTTCATACTGGGGCTTAAACTTGAGATAAAATAAATTGGCAATTAAATTCACTGGAGAAGATGCATGTTTTTCTTTAAGTGCTTTCCCGATTTTTACTAAAAAGTAAAAAAAACCTGCAAATCCTTTTAATAGTTTCATACTGTCAAAACAGGCTTTTAAGCCCAATTTGTCCATGCCAATCAAGTTGTTACCTAAGCTCATCCCACTTGGCCCACACCCTTTGAACCCTTTCCCATTCCATGCAGCTGTATATGTCTTTCAAACCATAATTGTCCTGCCTCTACAACCTCCTCTGGTAAATCGTCCACTTGTCCACTACCCTCTGAAATTTTTTTTTTTAAATTAATTCCATTTACAATAACCCTATTATCCAAAATGAGATTGTCCATGTCCTAATTCATCTCCATATATATCACCTCTTAGCGAAGTACATTAGCTGCTGATTAACCAATGTTTGATGTTAATATTTTCACTTTTATTTTTAACCCACTCATTTTCCATGTTTAATTTCCTCCAGAGATACCTTGTCCTTTTCACTGATTAGTTTCTTCCAAAGATATCTAATCTTCTCTAATTCTGGCCTTTTGATTATCTTTGAATATTAAAGCTCTACCTTACTTGATTGTACCTTGTGATGCTAAGCCCCCAAGTTCTGGAATTTCCTCACTAAGTCATTTTCATGCCAGAATGGGCAGTTTTTCACAGGAAAATTAATACCTATAGCTCTTAGTACTTTATGATACTGTGTTAGCAATCTATTCCATCTAAATAAACTATATAAAGAAAGCACATTTCCTTTTTCTAAACTTGCTGCGAAGAATTCATATACTAGTCCTGAAAACATTTTCAGGAAATGTTTTGGGTAATTAAAGGTTTTATTGCAATTTTTTAAGTTATTCCCTACTTATTTGGCTCAGATTTTTCATACTGTAATTGTCAGTAGTTCGCCCCCCCCAAAAGTTTTTATTTCTTTGGATTGTCAATACTAAGTGACTAGAATGAATGCCATGATGTCGCAATCATGCAGGTACCATTTCCAACTTCTTGAAGACATTTGGACAAAATTAGTACCAAGCAGTTTTGTGCTAAGTATTAAGAAGCTATAAAAACATAAAACTTCATAAACCTGAGTTAAATTTTTGGCATATTTGCAATAAGAGCAGTATTGCAATTATTGTACAATCATTGAGGGATCAGAAGTGGAGAGGGTGAGCAAATTTAAGTTCTTGGGAGTCACTATCTCAGAGGATCTTTCTTGGACCCAACACACTCATGGAATTGTGAAGAAAGCAGATTAGCGCCTCTACATCCTCGGGCGTTTGTGGAGGTTTGGAACAACATCAGAAACCCTGGCAGGTTTCTACAAGTATGTGGTAGAAGATTGCTGACTAGCTGCATCACAGTCTGGTATGGGGCCACAAATATTCCCCAAGCATAAAACCCTGCAAAAGGTAATGGACATACCTCAGGACATCACAGGCAAAACCCTCCCTACCATTGAGAACATCCACAGGGAATGGTGTTGTCAGAGAGCAGCACCAATCTTCAAGGATCTACACAACCCAGCACACACTCTGTTGAGTGTGATTATTTGCCTGGAAGTATTGTCAGACTGTGATAGACAACACAACTGAGGCAACTTTGCGGTGACATGACTGAAGCTTGATGCAGCTCTCCGGACTCCGGTGCACATTACCTTAAGTATGTAGCTGTGCACAATGTCTGAAGCACTGGAACTAGCGGACGAGCACGAGAGTGTTTATGGGATCTACTGTGGCCTGAAAAATTCACTGGCGGTGACTGGCTCCAACTGAGGATCGTCCATTGTCGAGGACCTGATGGCTGAAGTGGGTGCCTGGAATGTCGGCATGGAGGCTTGGAGGACAGTGGTGTGACCCATCCTGGGGTTGGGATGATCAATGTGGAGCTGCAGCGATCAAAGTGGAGCCCAGGTTTGTCGCTGGGTGAATTTGCAGACGTGCTCGAAGGGATGCCCCACCAAGGTTATGGAGCTGGACTACAGACTGTTTGCAGGGCCAGGCCTTCTCCAAGCTGGTGGGGTGCTCCTGAGGGTTCCCGTTGTGGGGTTTGGTAAAATGGGCATTTAGGCAATGGGAATATCTGTAGGACACGCAGGTGCCTATACTATAACACCAAGCACCAGAGAATGTGAATGGAGAGACTCCTTATTCGATCTACCAAGGGCTGCTGTGGTCTTTCAACCTTATGGTGTTAGTTTAATTTTTTAATTTAAAAAGTTCTATGTTGATAATAAACAAAAATGTATTATTTGGTATATTAAACTTCTCTTTCATTCTTTGAAAAGTAATAAATAACTTCAAAGTAATCATCTATTATTTTAATTCTTCTTTGAAACCAAATTTTTAAAAGTTGATTATTTATAGAAAATGGAATGTTTATTTTGATATAAAGACATTTTACAAGAAATTAAACCTTTTCCTCCAATTTCATAATCAACTTTATTCCACATTTCTAGCAGATGTTTTAAAATAAATTAACCTTTAGTCCACATTAATAATTTAGGATTCTATTTATAAATAATCTCTTCCTTTCCATTTTCTCCTATATTATGTATTTCAACTCTTATCCAAGCTAAATATTTTTCTGAATCAAACATTCCATTACTAAATTTCAATTGAGCTACTTTATAGTAATTTTGAAAATTAGGTACAGGTACACAGTCGTTTATCCGGACATCCAAAGTCCGGAAAGCTCCAAAATCCGGAAAGTGGGGAGAGAGACATCAGCACAAGTCGGGGGGGGGGTGGCGAGGGGGAGAGACTGGCAGCGCGAGTTGAGCGGGTGAGGGGAGAGACCAGCACCACGTGTCGGGCAGTCGGGGGTAGACTGGCAGCGCGAGTCAGGTGGGCAAGAGACCGGCAGCATGAGTTGGGAGGTTGAGGGGGAGAGACAGGCAGTGCGAGTCAGGCGGCCGAGGGGGAGAGACCAGCAGCACGAGTTGAGCTGGTGAGAGACTGGCAACGTGAGTGGTGCGGGCGAGGGGGGACTGGCAGCACAAGTCGGGCTGGTGGAGGGGGGAGACAGCAGCACAATTGGAAGGGGGCGGGGGTGGATAAGATAGCACAATTCAGGTGGGCTTAAATCTGGCTTTCCGAAATCCTGAAAAATCCAAAATTCAGAACACATTGTCTCCCAAGGGTTCTGGATAAAGGATTATGTATCTGTTGTTATAAACCTCCTAAGTCATATTTCCACATTAACTTTTCCACATTAACTTTTCCATACCAACTCGAGCCAACTTCTCTTTCCGTGAAAATTTCCTAATAATCAAATTTATGTCTTTAAATTTTTTTTGAGGAATCTCATATGGAAGTGATTGAAAAAGATGTTGAATTCTTGGAAAAATATATATTTTAATGCAATTTACTCTTCCTATTAAAGTAATGGGTAAATCTTTCCATCTTTCTAAATAATTTTTAATCTTACAAAATAAAGATAAATAATTTATACAAATTAATTAGATTTTTATCTATCTTTATTCCAAAACATTTAAGTACACCATCTGTCCATTTAAATTGTGCAACATATTTATATTTAGTATAGTCTCCACTTGTTAAAGACATAATTTCACTTTTATCAAAATTAATCTTATAAACCATATTCTTTTAATCTTACTGATAAATGCCTCAAAGAATTTATTGGATCTGTAATGTAAATTAATTCTTTCTTTCTTCTTTGGCTTGGCTTCGCGGACGAAGATTTATGGAGGGGGTAAAAAGTCCACGTCAGCTGCAGGCTCGTTTGTGGCTGACCAGTCCGATGCGGGACAGGCAGACACGATTGCAGCGGTTGCAAGGGAAAATTGGTTGGTTGGGGTTGGGTGTTGGGTTTTTCCTCCTTTGCCTTTTGTCAGTGAGGTGGGCTCTGCGGTCTTCTTCAAAGGAGGCTGCTGCCCGCCAAACTGTGAGGCGCCAAGATGCACGGTTTGAGGCGTTATCAGCCCACTGGCGGTGGTCAATGTGGCAGGCACCAAGAGATTTCTTTAGGCAGTCCTTGTACCTTTTCTTTGGTGCACCTCTGTCACGGTGGCCAGTGGAGAGCTCGCCATATAATACGATCTTGGGAAGGCGATGGTCCTCCATTCTGGAGACGTGACCCATCCAGCGCAGCTGGATCTTCAGCAGCGTGGACTCGATGCTGTCGACCTCTGCCATCTCGAGTACCTCGACATTAGGGGTGTGAGCGCTCCAATGGATGTTGAGGATGGAGCGGAGACAACGCTGGTGGAAGCGTTCTAGGAGCCGTAGGTGGTGCCGGTAGAGGACCCATGATTCGGAGCCGAACAGGAGTGTGGGTATGACAACGGCTCTGTATACGCTTATCTTTGTGAGGTTTTTCAGTTGGTTGTTTTTCCAGACTCTTTTGTGTAGTCTTCCAAAGGCGCTATTTGCCTTGGCGAGTCTGTTGTCTATCTCATTGTCGATCCTTGCATCTGATGAAATGGTGCAGCCGAGATAGGTAAACTGGTTGACCGTTTTGAGTTTTGTGTGCCCGATGGAGATGTGGGGGGGCTGGTAGTCATGGTGGGGAGCTGGCTGATGGAGGACCTCAGTTTTCTTCAGGCTGACTTCCAGGCCAAACATTTTGGCAGTTTCCGCAAAGCAGGACGTCAAGCGCTGAAGAGCTGGCTCTGAATGGGCAACTAAAGCGGCATCATCTGCAAAGAGTAGTTCACGGACAAGTTTCTCTTGTGTCTTGGTGTGAGCTTGCAGGCGCCTCAGATTGAAGAGACTGCCATCCGTGCGGTACCGGATGTAAACAGCGTCTTCATTGTTGGGGTCTTTCATGGCTTGGTTCAGCATCATGCTGAAGAAGATTGAAAAGAGGGTTGGTGCGAGGACACAGCCTTGCTTCACGCCATTGTTAATGGAGAAGGGTTCAGAGAGCTCATTGCTGTATCTGACATACATCATCTGCAAATAAATTAATTTTATGCTCTTTTCCAAATTTAATACCTACAATATTAGAATCTTGTCTGATTAATTCTGCTAAAGGTTCATTCACTAAAATAAACAAAGGAGATAAGGGACATCTTCGTCTCATTGATCTCATCAATGAAAATGTTGAAGAAATTTGTCCATTAATTACCACCTTAGCAGAAGGTTTTTATACAAAGTTTTAATCCAATCAATAAATATAGATCTAAAACCAAATTTTTATAAAACTTTAAATAAATAGTTCCATTCTAATCTATCAAAAGCTTTTTCAACATCCAATGTTAATACTAATGCCAATTCCTTTTTCTTTTGAGCTATGTTTATTAAACTAATCAATCTTGCAATATTGTCTGCTGAATGTCAGTTTTTAATAAAATCTGATTGATCGGGATTTATTAGATCCAGTAGGTATCTCGCTATTCTGTTTGCTAAAATTTTTGCCATTATCTTATAGCCACATTCAACAATGAAATTGGTATATATGATTCTGTTTTCAAAAAATCTATCTTTTTTTTAGATATTACAGTTTTTATTGCATTTGTAAAAGTTTCCAGTTGAGAATGGGATTCTGTTATTTTTTTTTAAATATAGACATATAAGGAGGTATCAATAAATCCTGGTGATTTTCCATTTCTCAATGAATTAAGAGCATTATTAACTTCCCTAATTGTAAAAGATGCATCTAAATTTTTTATACTCTGACTATTTAATCTAGACAATTTAATTTTAAACAAAAATTGTTAATTTTAGATTAATCTTTATCAATTTGAGTTGTATATAAATTTAAATAAAAATCCTTAAAATCATTTCTTTCTTGAGGTTTATATGTTATCTTTTCTGAATTTTTTATAGCATTTATAGTTCTTGGTTTGTTCTGTCTTTAATTGCCACACTAAACCTTTAAGATCTTTCTCCCAATTCAAAATATTTCTGTTTAGATTTTTCAATTAATTTTTCCATTTTATATGTTTGTATTGAATTATAATATAACTTAATTAAATATTTTCCTTCTTCCTCACAAACATTTTTTGTAATTTTTTTTCAAAAGTCTCAATCTCTCTTTCCAAATTATCTAATTCCATAACCCGTTCCTTTTTACTGAATTACATTATTTGACCTCTTAAATAAGCTTTTAAAGCCTCCCATAATATGAATTTATTATTAGTCAACAGAATTAATATGTAAAAATTATTGAATTTCTCTTATATAATTACATAAATCTATTCTTTTTAATAATGATAAATTAAATCTCCATCTATATACTTTGTTTCTTTTTCTGGAATTATACATCAAAAGAGGTGAATAATCAGAAATTATTCTAGCTTTATATTGCGCCTTGGTTACTCTTCCTTCTAATTGTGCAGATAACAAAAACATATCTATTCTCGAATAAGAATCTTGTCTAAAAGAATAAAACAAATAATCTTTTTGTTTTGGATTGAATCTTCACCAAATATCCATTAAATTTAACTCTTTCATCAAATTAAGAATCTTTTTAGCAGTTTTAGTTCTAACAATTGATTTTGATGTTTTATATAATATTGGATCTAAACACCAATTAAAATCACCACGAATTAAAATATTTTCATTTGCTTCTGCCAAATGCATAAAATAATCTTGAATAAATTGTTCATCATCAGTATTTGGTGCATTTCTATTCATAAGTGACTATATTTCTGAATATATTTGAAAATTCACTAAGACAAATCTTCCTGCTACATCTGTAATTACAGATTGTATTTTAAAAGGTAACTATTAATCAAAATTATGACTCCTCTTGCTTTAGAATTAAATGAGTTTCTTGTAAAAAAGCAATATCAACTTTCAATTTTTAAATATATGCAAAAGTTTTTTTTTCCATTTTAATGTTATTTTTTATCCCATTTATATTAATACTCACAAAATTTAACAAATTATTAATCACCATATCTTAAATATTTAATGTCTCTCTTTATCTGTCTGACTGGGTTTTTCAAGGCTATTGGTCTCAAAACTCCTTGGTTTAAATAACTTGTTATTATCTTAGCCACTTCTTCACCACCTGTTGCTGGAGCCAGGGTTTTGCCTTTCCATTCATCCACCATCGCGTGCTTGATTTTTGTAAAGATGTCCTTGTGCCTTTTAATTGTCACCTGTACATCCAGATCGTGCTTCATGCTAGTCATCTACAAGCTCAATTCTACACACTCTCTTTCCATAGCTGTTTACTGTGATTTCAGAAGAGTTTGGTGTTCCCAGGGCCATTTGACAAATTCCCTTATTTACTGGTTTGAAAGCCAGCTCATATTTATTCGTAAAGTTCGTACTTGTTCCAATTATGAGTTTGTTCCAACAATAAATTTAATGAATGCCATCGGGTGTGATCCTGACAGGGTTCCTCTTCTAATGGGAATCAAATAAATCTCCCTCCCTTCTCATGAATGTTTAGTAAAAGCACTTGGGACAGTTATTAATCAATACGTTAAGTGGATGTGTTTAAGGTAGTGTGGAAATTCCTGTGGCCTCTCTCATGTTTCACCAGTGGTATTCCTACACTATGTTATTGATTCAGGAGAGGCCTCATCATCTTAGCTGTCCCATTTCTCAAAGGAACTCAGGATAAAGGGACTCACTTAGAGCCTGGGGTCACAATCAGTGGAGCCATTGGACTCTGTTATCTTGGTCCCTCCATAGATCATCTATTTTGTTCTCTTTGATCTCAAACAGAGGTGAACTGTCCCAATTAGTTTAAATTAAAGCCACACATCTGCCAACCTCCAGTATGCCACATTCCAACTCCTCAACTTTTTCCTCTTCCTCAGTAAGGTGGATGCCTCTGGCCCTCTCATATCCATTGTCCCTTCATTATACCATATCAGTGCCTGCCCTTGGTCTCTAACTGGAGACCAATATTTCAGTACTTGATTTATTTTTGTTCAAAAATATGTAACTAAAGGTAAAGGTTCCATTATTGTCACGTAATGATACATGAAATTCTTTAACTTTTATCTACTGTAAGGCAGACAGATTTGCCACTATGTCCAGCACCCCTCACAGAAACCTATAGCACCTGGTATTTCTAGGCAGTCTCCCCTCCAAATACTGAGCATCTGGTATTTCTAGGCAGTATCCCCTCCAAATACTGACCAGGCCTGAGCCTGCTTAGCTTCAGAGATCAGACAATCTCATGCATATTCAAGTCATTAGGCCTCTACCATTCAAGCTCCATAGGTATATAAATATCAGACAAAATTTAAAATATGAATGATTATTAGATATCGAGGTAGAATATTATCTAATGTAGTCAAAAAGTATAGATTTTTCTAAACTTTTAGTAGCAATTGTATCAATCAAAGACAACGGTTTCTGATTAATAGAAAAAAAGACTGATGTCTCACATATTAGCAATCTTTTGTTAAGATCAAACATCCTTCTTTCCTAGGCTGCTCCTGGCTATTATATGGCTAAATTAATTATTAAACTTATCACATCTGTGGCACATGTAGTGAACAATGATCCTATAATTGGAAACAAGTTGAAGGTCATTTTTCTGGAAAACTACAGAGTTTCACTGGCTGAGAAAGGTATAGCTAGTATGCAAAATGATATTATTGTTCATTTACTTTATTAGCTTTTTCAGCTTTGTGTATTTTGTACTTAGAAATTAGTATACAGCATAGAATTGATTAACATAATTATTTGAATTTTAAATCGAGCATATTATTTAAAAGACAGTGAGAAAGAGATTTAAAAAGGCATTGAGACAAGGTGAGTGGATAAAGCCTTCCATCATTTTAGTAAAATCACATTCAAAATTCAAATTTTCTCTTTTATTTTGTTCTATTTGTCCATTACCTTTTACAATTTAATGGATAAATTTCTTAAAAAGTGATTTATCATATAATTTGTCTATTTATTGATATTAATATTTAGATACACAAAGTTTGACTTTACAATTACAAATCCTCTCTTCACAATTTTATATTTCTTCAGGTTTAATGAAAAAAAAAGCATAAATACATAATAATGAGTTGCAAATTTTAGATGTTCAGAGCACACTTGGATGAATAAAACTGAAAATCACTACCATCTTTTGTAAAAATAAAATATCACTGGAAAGATGTTACAAAATTTGCACGTTTTAATTTTTATTTGATTCTGACGTTTGTCTAGAATATTTATTGAGTTTTTAGTTTGATGGGAGAACTCCAATAATGCATTATCAACAATTTGTAAATCCTAATTTGACATCTAGCTAGCTATATAATGTTAGTGTTGGTTTGTTCCCACTCGAAGTCTTCATTCAACACTCTCTTTGAACTCAACAGAGCCCCTATTCATTCACTCTATTTAAATTTACCTACTTACATAGTTATAATACTCTGGAACATATATTTTAAAAGTAAATTTACAATGTATTTTGCTATAAATAGAAATGAAAATTGTCTGGAAAAACTGCTAGTTCAGTACCACCAGAGTCCCAAGTATGCCTGTAATGGATTTTGATTGGTTATGTTCGGCCAAATCAATGAACCTCAAGCCAATCAGGATATTTTGATATACAGAAATTGTTGAATTGCTCATTTCAACAAATGATAAAATCATTATTCCTTTGTGATCTTCCTCTCCATTATTGTAATCTTAATATGAGAATACAGGATGTTTTTGTAATCTTTAAGAGTAGTGTATCTGCACATAAAAATTAAAGATCACAAATGATTTTGGATTCTAGATTGGTGTATTTATTTTTAAATCACACCATCTAGAAATACTTCTATTGCCATTCAAACCTTATGAACTTCTATTATCTGCCTCAATCAAAACATCAAATTTCTGATGCTACTGAGCACTCCTTGATGTGAGGGAATTGTGAATGAGTGCTGGATTGTCACAATTTAAAAGACAGTAACTGGATGTTACTGCCAGGCAAACGGAAAGTCTGTCCCTTTTGACTGTTATTTCTTCTATTAGAGTTTACAGAATTTTTATCTCATTGTGCAGAATGAGACCACAATGAACCAGAAATAGGGGAACACTCTTAAATTTCTAATGTATTATTCCATTCATTCTAATTATGATTGGGTTCCTTTCAGCATTAAACCAATTTCATTTTATTTACAGTTATACCAGCAGCAGAACTGTCACAACAAATTTCTACAGCTGGCACAGAGGCTTCTGGCACAGGGAATATGAAATTCATGTTGAATGGTGCCCTGACTATTGGCACCATGGATGGAGCAAATGTAGAAATGGCAGAAGAGGCTGGAGAAAAAAATTTGTTCATATTTGGCATGAGGGTTCAAGATGTAAAGGAACTGGATAAGAAAAGGTATGTTTTCAGTCTTAACAGTAATAATTACTGAATATCATTTGCAATGAATGAAAATTACTTGGGTTCTGCTTCAGCAAAAGAAAAAATTATACATGAGTGGAGTAGTGAGCACACATAGAAATACACCATAATCTCTGCTCCAGATAAATAATTTAATCTATTAACATTTCAAACCTGCTAAATTGATCTATAAGATCAACATTACAAATTACATGATTGATTAACACATTAGCTACATTGGCAATGCTATTGTTTATTCATCATCAACTCATAATATACTTATTATGGTTAAATTTTAATGATTACATGTATCTATCAGCTTTGTAGTTTACAGGTTTTAATCTTGACACAGTAAAGGATCTTAAAAAAAAACATTCTGGAAATGCTCAGTAGGTCAGGCAGCATCTGTGTAAAGAAACATAATTAACAGACTTTTTGTTGGAACTGATTAATATCAAGTTATACAGGTGGGTGCTGAGTTGGATTGGTTAGGATGAAGGGACATACTGAGGCCAATATTGCTGTGGGAATAAGTTGTGAAGATCCTTCTGTCAATTGGTTAATAAAAGCAGTTATAGATTTAAATTTACCTGTTAATTAATGTGCATTCCAGCACAATAAATTACTGAGATTTTGAGTGATAATACAATTAGTGAAGTGTGAAATGTCTCGCTGCCTTGCATTTTGCAAGATACCCACAAGATCAAGTAAAATGAATGGAAAGAGGAAACTGAGGCAATATTTTACCAATTTGCCCAAAATATCCAATGTAAGCTGAAGATTATCTTTGTGGTGGTAAAAAGTGAGATGGCATCAGGCCTCAATGTGTACATTTTGTATTATTCTTCTCCAGATGTGGAAAGAAGACATAGGATTAGAATGTAGGATGTGATAGGGGAGGAGAGTTGGGGCACTGCTGAAAGATGCAACTGATAGCTACAGAAGTGGAGGCCACAGATCATCATCAAGGATTTAGCAATGGATAGAATTTATATGTGGAAGTGTTAAAAGAGGGGAGTTTAAGTAAAAAGGTTGACTAAAGACAGAGAAACTCAGCAGGTCATGCAGCAACCATAGTGTTTCATCTTGTTATATGTGTGAGTTCTTGGACAACATATGGATGAAGGAAAAGGTTCTTTACAAGGTTGATGTAAACAGCATCATGAGGCATGCCAAGAGGCTGCAAGCCTCCATTACAGATCTTGCATACTGTGTCAGCTCCCTGCGGCAGCCAAGCCTAATCAAATGGGAGCTATAATCCTTAAGGCATTGCTAGTTGCATTGCAACCAAGATGACTATCATTGCACATAGGAAGTAAATGGTAACCAATGTTTCAGGCCTGAGCCCTTCGTCAGTAATCCTTCATTAGACCTCATGTCCAAAACATCTGTTACTTTTACTTTTCATGGATGTTGCACAACCTGCTGAGTTTTTCCAGCACTTTTTATAGTGCACTTGACCCCAGCAAAGTCAGAAGATGGATTCTGCCCTATGAATAGCTTTCTTGTAGGTTAAACTTAGGGGTCTAATTAAAATATAACCACTATAATAACAGAATGCACTGCAGAGAAAGGGGCTCTGGATGTGGTTGTTACATTCTGTGATTTTTTTTTTGTTCCAGATATTTCTACCAGGGTCAGCATTTCAGACACTGCAAGTTACTTTCAAGAATATATTTCCATTCCCTATCCAAAGACAGTTTATACAGTTTAATATCTTTTAAGCTTGTCATTAGCTTGTATCCCTCTACATAATTTTTCCCATCTAGAAAGATGATAGAAAAACATTTTGTCAGATTACAAGTAGGCTAGAAGTGGACAATTAACTCTTCAGTGATAATAAACAGTAGCTTAAATATACTGGAAGATTACTTTGGCTGCAGATTTTATAGTGCCCCCTTGAAGATAAAAGATGGAAGTATCGTTGGGCTAAATTGTCTCCACCAGGCTGAATTCCCTTCCAATTTTGCTGCTAACTCTACCCATTTATAAGCAAAGTAACAGGATAAATGGGCTTCTATACTCCCTCTTTGGAGTTCCTTCCATTAGTCAACATTATTTGGTTACATGTTATGGTAAATGGATGATCAATACATGGTGGTAGGTATTCTGAAATTGAAGAAACATTTCCATGATCTAGTGCTAAAACCTTTTTTTAAGTATCCTAAAATTGGGTACATCAAAGTCTGTTAAATAATTTAGCTATTAAATTATTGTCAGCACTCCAGTGTATTTGATGATCTGTTCTGCCCTCTCTGCCAAAGAAATATGTTCCTAATTTATGTTAATAATTTACAGATATAATGCTACACAGTTTTATGAAAAGATTCCAGAATTGTACACGGTGATCGATCAGATTGCAAGTGGCTATTTTTCTCCTGGTCAGCCTGATCTTTTCAGGGATATTCTGACTATGCTGTTTCACCATGATAGGTAATTACTGTAATTAATCCTTCTTTAAAAAAAATCATAAACTATCTTTTAATTTCATCTGAATTCTGCCACATGAAGACTTAACCCTGAATAAGCAGCAGCAAATTTCCAATGACTTAGTGCTGGATGCACACAAAATTTGTGCTTCTTTTCCACTGTCATGATTTAAATACTAGTTAATACCTTAGTTTTATCCATTCATCCAGTTTCATTAGTGGCCATCTCCAGTTGAATCTAACCAATGCTATTAAAGCATAATTGGATCACTTGAAGCCTTTCATCTCCTTGCCCATGTGACAGTGGAAGAAAGCTAAGCTTGAGATCAGTGGACATTGAGGTGCAACATGAACCTTAAAATCAAAGAATAATCAAATGTAACCTCTCAAGAACTGACCAACCTTACCTTCTTGTTTGTTATTGTGTGCTTAAATAACAAGTCGAGTTGGCGGGTGAGGTAAACCAAATAAAAGACTTTACTGAACACAACCAAACATGATAGACAGGGTAGGGAGAGAGAGCCCACAGCATGGCATCTGCTCCCTGTTAATTCTCGATTCAACTAACACACTCTCACGGTGCTCGTGCATGTGCAGTGGGCTGTTGCGAGTACGGTGGCTGCAATGTGATTGCAGTGGGTGCAGAGCAGCAGATGGCAGCGAATGTCTCCATCCCCTTTCTTGAGCTATCCTCTGCAAGATACAGTGAACATGTATAATTTTCATTAACTGTATGCATTCAACCCATTCAGTTCTGGTATTTTGGGTTCAGCTTACAGATGTGCCCATTGTAAATTTTGTAATAGCGCTCTGCTGATGTGGAGGCTTGGGGTACTTTGTCCTGATTGTATCTACTGCCAATAGTCTCAGGGGTATTATTCATTGCCACTCTTGTGGTTACAAGGGGGCTCATGTCAATCCTGGACTCAAAAATGCTAATTTGTCTGGGTAGGTTTGAGATGGGGTTGGTTCTTTTACTGAGAGGATGTGTCATCTGTTCCTCCTGTAGTTTTTCCCCTTGAACAAGCCAGGTATGACTTGGGTTTCTGGAAGCTCATTTCCCCTAAACCCGGGCAGTCATAACCTTGTGGAGTCTGGGATGAGCGGCTGGCTGATTTTATTGTAACTTTTCTTTTGCACCAGCCTTCTGTTTAGCAGTTGGGACTTGACATCTTGTGGGTCTTTTGGTTGGGGCTCCAGAAGTCTCCTTGCCACTGGTAGGGTATTCCTGACCTGCCTTGACATTAACCGTTGCGCCGGGTGAGCTCAGGGTAGTGTCATGAGGGATGTTTCTTAGTTCATTAGGCCGAGGATGATGTCAGTTCCCTCTTTGGGGGACTTCTTCATTAACTGCTTGGCACTTCTCACTGCTCTTTCAGCCAGCCTATTTGATTGTGGGTACTCTGGTAATTTGGGTGAAGTCCCGTGCTGTTGCAAAGTCATGGAATCTCTGACTGGTGAATTGTCTGCCATTGTTCGAGAAAAGTGTATGAGGTGCCCCATGTACTGAAAAGTGCCGTTTTATTTTGGTGATGAAAGCCGCAGAGGTTGCGTCCCGGAGCAGGGCTAACTCAAACCAGTCTGTATGAGCCTATTAGTTCTAGGTACTGTGTCTTTGGCATTCAAAGATGTCAGTAGCCACAGTTGACCGAGGTAGGTCAGGTACTGGGTGTAGCTGCAGTGGCTCTTTTTGCTGGTGTGGCTTGGCACTGTTGCTCACCGAGTAGGACTGTACCCCTTCATCTCTGTTCTCTTTCATACCTGCCCAGAAGACGAGCGCCTCTCACCCTGCATTTTGTCAGTTCTGCACCAGGGTGCCCACTGTTCAGGATATCCCCATACATATTCTGCAGTATACGAGGGATGGCTGCTCTTAGGCCCTTCAATGATTACCCCTTCATCAATGAGCAGTTCGTCTCAGTAAGGAAGGAAGGGTAGCACCACTGTGCTGCATGGCCAGCCAGCCACTCTTAATGAAGGTGCCCAGAGAGTCTTCTACTGTGTGCTTTCTTAGTTTGTCCAGCTAGGCTGAGGATATATGGGTTACCGTCATCACATCAAAAATGTCCTCTTCCTCGACTTGCTGAAACGTGCATTTTCTGGGAGCCCGTGATGAGGCATCGGCTAAATGAGCATTTCCTTGCTCCGTTTGTGTACAAGGTTAATGTGGTATTTCTGGAGCCTGAGCATCACACGCTGCAGTCTCGCCAGCACTGCGCGAATTAGCTTTTTAATTATGGTCACCAGAGGTAAGTGGTTGGTTTCTATGGTAACCGGCCCGCCATAGACATAACCATTGAATTTTGAGCAGGCGAAAACCACCGCCAGTAGCTTTTTTTTCAATCTGAGCATACCGAATGTTCGTGTCTGTAAGTGATCTGGAAGCATATGCCACTGGTCTTCTGTCCTGCAAGCATGTTGCCCCCAAGCTGTACTGTGAGGCATCACAGGTTACACCACTTGGTGTATGTTGTGGTAGGCGAGGACTGGGGGGCAAGACGTGAGTTTATTTAGGACATTGAAGTCATCTTGTTGTTGTTCATGCCAGGTCCATTCGGCATCTCTATGAGTTAACTGTTTGAGGGGGCCATCAGTTTACTGGAGTTGGGGATGAACTTGCCCAAGTAATTCACCATGCCCAGGAATCATTGCAGGGCAGTTAAGTCCACTGGCACCAGTATTTCACTGATGGCCCTCGTTTTGGAGAGGTCCGGCTCCAGGCCTTTACTGGTGCACACGTGTCCCACAGAGCTGACTTGATCCACGTGTTTACCTTCTGTGTCCGGACGAGCACCTTCTTTTGATTGGCTTCGTCCTCTTCTAGTGTTCTCCCATCTATGTCATTGACTTTGATAGCACAGGGGTACCCGCCGAAAATTTGTTCCATAGCCCTTTGGAATACCTCGCTGGCTGAACTGATGCCCAATGACATCCTAAGGTACCTGTACTGACCAAATGCAGTGCTGAATGTGGTCAGTTCCAATGAATGGTAGTGGAGCGAGACCTGCCAGAACGTGTTCTTCACATCCAGGACCAAGAATACCATTGCACCGGCCATCTCTGCGGAAACCTCCTCTATGGTGTGTATGGGGTAATGTGGTCTTTTCAGGGCCGCATTGAGATTTTCCGGATTTATACAAAGTTGGATTTCCTGTCTGACTTTTTTCTTGGCAGCCACCATGGAGGACATCCATTCTGTTGGTTCCGAGTCTGGAGTGATGACGCCCAAGTCCCACATTCTGCTCAGCTCAGCCTTGACTTTATCTTTCATTGCTACTGGAATGCGGTGTGCCAGCCAGACTACGGGTCTTGCCTTCAGGACAAGCTGCATTGAATACATCACCAGCAGCCTCCCCCACTCATCTTTGAAAAGTTTACCATACTCAAAAAAGATTTTCTGTGAAAAGTCATCCTCGGAAGGGCTTATTTGATGGACCTCTGTGCTGAATAAGACCACTTTCATGATCATGCACACACAGAGACGTAGGAGAGGCATGATGTCCTCACGGACCACGAAGAAGGTTTGCACATGGAGCCGTCCTTGTACGAAATACTACAGTTGCACATGCCATTGGTTTGGATTCTGCTGCCTCCAGCTACTAGGCTCATAGCCTTGATGTATGGTTTGACTTGTTCCGTTTTTCTCAGCCGGTTGAATGTCCTCAGTGACATGACATTGCATTTGACCCCAATGTTGACTTTCATCTCGGCCATCTTGCCATTGACTTCCATGGATACGAAGGCCTCATTGTTACCTCTGCTGGGTTGCCTGCTGTCCTCATGGTGAGCCCATCGATGTAGTACTCATCGTCGGGGTTGCTCCCTCTCTGCTCCGATTCCAAATGGTCGATGGCCCTCCTGGGTCTGGTCTTTGCGGTGGTCTGCTACCTGGATCTACAGCACATGAAGTGGTTCCATTTGCTGCAGTTCCTGCACTGCTGGCCAAACGCTGTGCTCATCTCCCTTTTCAGCTGGCTTTTCCTTCTCACCTCCAGCCAGTGTCTGCTTGCTGCTCCCACCTGTATCACGTCGATGCTTGTGGCCTGCTGTTGTGGAGAGGCTAGCCTTTAAGTAATTTGACAGTGCTGTGTGGAAGAGCCAGGTGATTGGATAGTTTAACCATAAAGCCATCATTGCTTTCAAAACTGCATTAAAGGTGTTACTTCCTACATTTCACTGCACCATAACTTAATACTGTGGATAATTTATTTTACACTCACTGCCAATAAGATTTGGAAACTCAATGACAACAAAAGTATAAAATCTATAGTACTTTAACTCTTATTATAATTACAGTATAGTCATGGCTGTAGAATTATAATTATTTCATAATCTAGTTGATTAATTATTGAATAAGTGAACCCTTGAGATTCTAGATGGCTACTAAAAACTGGGACAGGTTTTTGTTTTTGTCTAATATCACAGGATCAACAAATTACATATACTTTGGTGTTAATCTCAGTTAGCAAAACAATCATGGCAGTTCAGGGGTGGGGGGAGGATTTTACTGCAGCTCAGCCTGACACAATAAAGAGCAGATGGGCTGAAACCTTGACAATCAATACTCCAGATTCTGCTGTGCAAAAGCCCACAGTTCAAGAGCTCCTGAGCCTATCCTATACCATGAAATGTTCTGGCATAGACTACATACCTAAATTGGGATAAACGGAACAATGTCATTCTTTCAATTCTGCTTTCCTTTTAGTTAAGGAATCAGAAGCACGTTGTAAATCTCTCTGTTCCTGCAGAATTTCAGAAATGTTGAGATGCAGTAAACAGGGATGGAACCCCAACAGACCTTCTTACATCTAGATTTCCCATTAAACTCTAAAGTAAGAAACTTCAACACCTGTTTTTAAAAACCCTGCATTTTAAGAATTTTCCATCATTCTTTTACATGCAGGTTCAAAGTGTTTGCTGATTTTCAATCATACATGGAAACTCAGGAGAAAGTCAACCAGTTATACCAGGTCAGATTATTTTACTTTTGAGACTGTTTCTTAATAGGATTAACTTTTCAGTCTTCAGATCAAGTCTATTTGCGTGGTCCTTTACTATAATGTCAGGTAGGGAAAATATTCCAGTTTGTATTAAGTAGCTCTAGATTATGGGAGAAACAGGATATTGGGTTGAAATTCAAATGCCACCATGCTGGTTTGTCAGGTGAAAAAGGGATCAAGCTTCCAACATTGAAAGTCAGCAGTGTTCACTCATTATCAGTCAGAAATGCCTCACATGCTAATTTAGTAAAATTAAAATAGGCTGTTCAGGGGATTTTGAAATGTCGTTAAAGAAAAGTAGGGGCAAGAATTGGCCAAATAACCTCTCAATCATAACCAACCATTCAATTTGATGTTGCTGATCTACACAGAGCCTAATCTCCTCCTCTGTGCCAGTTCTCCATCATCCTGAACATCCTTAATCTTCCAAAAATATATCTACTTCCTCTTTAAAATTGTAGTCTTCACAATCATCTGGAATAGAGAATTCCAGAGCTTCAACATCCTCTGCGAGATGAATTTCTTAGCACTTTAGTTTTTAAATTACAGTATCTAATTTTGTAACTTTTCCCCCCTCGTTTAAAATACTTCTTGGAGTCTAAGGAAATCATATTTTTCAATGAGATCACTTGCATATGTCTAATTTTTCTAATGGCTCATCAAAGGACAGAATTTAACCAAGAATTAACACAGAGAATCAGTTTTGAATGCCTCCAATGCCAATATATACCTTATAAAACTCTGGTTCGACCACACTTGGAATATTAGATTCAATTCCAAATTTAAAGTTAAAATTTTTAAATTTAAAATTTAGACATGCAGCACGGTAACAGGCCGTTTTAACTGTCAAGTGTGTGGCATCCAATTTACACCCAATTAACCTACATCACCAGAACTTTTCGAATGGTGGGAAGAAACCAGAGCCCCCCAGGAAAACAGGGAGAATGTACAAACTCCTTACAGACAGAATGGGATGCGAACCCTGGTCCCAATCACTGGCGCTGTAAAGGCATTGTGCTAATCGCTATGCCAATCATGCCACCCCATGCCATCCATGCCGCCCCTATGCCTTAGGTGCTCTAAAGTTAATAAGGGATTACTTAAGGTGGTATGACAGTGGGGGGAAAAGGTTGAGAACCACTTATTTAGGGTGAATAAAGGAAAGTGGAGATATCAGAGGTCATTCCAATCGATCTATTTATTTATTTATGTTTACACAGAGTGATGGATGCCTGGAATGCATTGCCGAGGGTGATTAAGGCTGGTACAATGGGGATATTTAAAAGACTTTTCGATCGGTGCATGGATGTAATAGAAAAAGAGGGTTATGGGTGTGAGGCAGGGAAGAATTAGGTTGTTGAGGTGTAGGTTTATTAAGCTGGGCACAACATTATGGACTAAACAACCTTTTATTCTGTTGTAATATTCCATGAAAATTCTATTATATGAAACATAATTCTCTGCCTTTACTTTTTGCTAAAAAGGATTAAAAGTTCTACCTTCTGACTGTGTCGAAATAACCATGTTATAAATAAATAGAACAGTAAAACCCCTGGTATCTGGCACCTAAAGGGATCGGTAGATGCCGGATAAGTGAATTTTCCGGCTGCTTGAGATTATGTGTGCATGATTGGCGAACTAATGGCGAGGTACACCAACTTTAAACCCATACTTTTTACCTATTTATTTTTTTGCTATTGCTTGAGTCTGCCAGTTGGTTGAATTCCATATAATGGGGATTTTACTGTAATAGCATTCATAAAGAATGAGGAGAAAACTGAGACAGGAGTATTGAGTCTTCATTCCCATTTAATTTTGTTTGCAATTTTAATATGGAAACATAATTGGTATAGACATTCAAGGTGAAGCAGCTTTACAGGGTTAGAGATTTGGTACTACTGTTATCAGTTTCATTTTGTCTTCATAGAATTATATAACAATTGAACATTGAACATAGAACACTACAGCACAGTATAGGCCCTTTGTCCCTCAATGTTGTACCAAACTCTATATGACTTTAAAAATGTACTAAAACCTCCCTACCAAGTATCCTTCTATTTTTCTTTTATCCATATATGCCCCTGTTTCAGACTCCACCACCATTCTTAGCAAGCCATTCCAGGCACTCACAGCTCTGTGTAAAAAAAAAAACAAACAAAAAAACTTACCCTGATGTCTCCTCTAAACTTCCCTCCCTTCACTTTGTACATATGTCCTCTGGTGTTTGCTATTCCTGCCCTGGGGTAAAGGTGCTGGCTGTCCACCTTATCTATGCCTCCCATAATCTTGTAGACCTCTATTAAGTCTCCTCTCATCCTTCTTTGCTCCAAAGAGAAAAGTTTCAGCTCTGCTAACCTTGCCACATAAGACGTTTTCCAATATAGGTAACATTCTAGTAAATCTCCTCTGTGCCCTATAATGAGGTGACCGTAACTGAACACACAATACTGTAAGTGTGGTCTCAGCAGAGAGTTGTAGAGTTGCAACATGACGTCTTGACTCTTGGACTCAATCCCCCATTAATGAAGTCCAACATCCCATAGGCCTTCTTAACTCTCCTATCAACCTGTGCGGCAACTTTGCTTATGTAATTTATATGTTTTAATTTGTCTTCATGCATCTTTTTACAGGACCCAGTTGAATGGACCAAAATGGTCATTAAAAACATTGCTTCCTCTGGCAAGTTCTCAAGTGATCGTACTATCAGTGAGTATGCCCGTGACATCTGGGGTGTGGAACCTAAAGCAATGAAGATCCCTCATCCTACTGAACCAAAAGATAGCTAAAACTTCAGAAACCTTGAATATGTTCTGACATTATTCAAACATTAATAGAAAGTAAGAGCATTTTGGCTGTTCTTGTTTCTGTTATAACAAAATGCAGCATTTTAAGTTTGGCATTTTGCAATGTTTCAGATTGTTTGCCATTTATGGTTGCAAAATAATTTGCAATTTAATGAATAAATTTCTATAGTATGTACAGCAGGATTCTTGCCTGTACATCTCAAAAGCATTTATTTTTATTAAACGCTATTTCTCTTCAAAAATTGCATTTATAAAAAAACATTTTTAAAATCTTACCAAGGCAATTAATAGTTTAATGGCTGATTGATGTGTAATAACAGTTATTACCTATTCTGAGTGGTTAATCCAATGTCTGGTTCAGTGAATGACAAAGCTCTTTAAAAATGCTTTCAGCCACATTGTATAGTTGCTTTATCTCATGTAAAAATCCTTGGAAGCTTCCATTTTATTGGAAATATTTGCCAAAATCAAAGTTTTTGATTTTGTTATTTTGAAGGCCACTTTTGTTGTTAATTTTATTTCTTGTAATTTGAGGTGAGATTTCAAGGTTGTGTGCAATTTTATATATTGGTTCTATTTTAAAAAAAATCTGGTTTAGTTAATTTATTTGTAGAAACAACTGTATTTGTGTTGAAAACAATTACCATGCTCACTAGGTGCAACTAATAAATTGATGATTTTTGATAGTCTTACCATTACATCAAAACTGCCTAGATTAAGGTGATCCTGCTCAGCTTTCACCAGACATTCCTCACAATATTCTGAAATGAGCTTCTTGCTTAAACAGAAGCCAACAATATGAAAATGCAGCATCTTAAATCTGAGTTTTGAACCTCTTACTGGATCATTATTCTTGCCTGTTTTCACCATTGTAAAATCAGCTGCCTACATCTGTGCAATGTTCACTGCACTTGTACACATTTTGAAAGTTCAAGAATCTTTTTGCAGTAACACTTCAAGTTAAACCTAGAAACTTTATTAAATTCTGCTACCCACTCATATTAATCTTCATTAACAATCATCTGCTCTGGTCATCATCAACAATTCCATCTATATCCTGAAATCTTCCTTACCTCTAGACCTCTTTCATACCCATATCTGGAGCTTGTACCCCTGCTCTTGGGTCTGGTCAGCAATCCTAATTTAATTTTATACATCCATTGTCTTCTGCTTTCAATAGTATCCAGTAAATCTTTAGTATTCAGAATTGAGAGTGAAATCAGATAAAAATCACAGATTCACACATAATGATAGTTTTCACTTGTAGCAATGGCCTAATGGAGTCTGTTATTTAATATGAAATGCGGCAGAGAATTGATGGAATGTAACTGAAACTTGTATTCTGCTCATTCAAATATCTGATGTAAAATAAACTCCTTACTTGGTTTATGATTTTTTTTGAAAATTTTATTTTTTCATTTGCATCAATACATACACAGAATTCTTCATCATATAACAATACATTGTAATAAAAAGATACAAAATGATGTATTTTTTCTTTTTACCCCCTCCCTCAAAGAGAAAAAAAAACACCTGAATTTATTTGTCATTCACTATTCATATATTCATAACATATTATTCTATCCTGTATATATTAATTGGGAGGAGTAGGTATTATGGATGATGTGGATGGACTCTTACTGATGAAATCCATATATGATTTCCAACTCATATAAAAATTCTCAGGTTGATTTCTTTAATTATAAGTAAACTTTTCCAATGGTATACAATTTTGAATTTCTACATGCCATCTATCCAACCTTATAAAATTATCTGACTTCCATGTTGCTGCCATTCATTCACTACACTCAAAATTTTTCGTTGATATATGTCTAACTTCAATTTAGTATCTGTGTCATATAAATCACCAAGCAAAAATATTCTGTAATCTTTTGGTATCTGTGTCTTCAAATAATATATTTAAGTCTTCCCAAAATTTTCTGGCTTTTTCACAAGACCAAACTGCATGTAATTTAAATGGTAAATTTTTATTTATTAATATAGCTACTCCTTTGTCCTTGGAATTAAATGAAGAAGCCAATACAGATCCAACCCAATCTCTTTTTAACTTCTCATGTTCTATTTCAGTCAAATGAGTTTCCTACAAAAAAGCTATGTCTACTTTAATCTTTTTCATATAATTTAACATTTTTTTTCATTTTATTGGATTCTGGATTCCATTAAAATTAATACTAATAAAATTCAATTTTCCTGCCATTAAGTACCAATATTAAATCTTCTGTCTATCGATTATCCCTTTCCCTCTAAAATAACAGCATATGTTACAAAAATCTTAGTCAATCCGGGTATAAAATTTTTTTAAAGATATAATTAAGAACTAAAGAAGAACCCCCCTCCACTCAATATACCAAACAATCCCTTATTCTATTTTTATCATAGATTCTAATTTTCTCATAGATATTTTAATATATATATAGATCACTTAAAGGTTATACCCTCCTCCCCATTTAAACTCTCTCAAAATATTACTTATTTTCCCCAGTTACAGCAAAACTTTTTCTATCTGATAATACATTCAAGTATCAGCATCCACCTGTCTTGCTTTTTCATGCATGAATCAGCATAAACTTTTGTCTCATTAGGTTCCATGAAAAACCGATTTCTCTCTTCAGGAACAAAGACCTTCAAAATTGCCAGATATTTTAAGACAAAAGCATAACCTTTCTTCCATAACATTTTTAACTGCATTGAATTCTTTCCTCTTTTTCAACAACTCAAAACTTATATCAGGATTTTAAAAAAACTTATTCCCATTATAAATCATGGGTGACTATTGTTCTTTTTCTTGATTCGCTGCCAGCTCTAAAATCTTCTCTCATACTTCATATCAAAGAAATGGCTTCTGGTCCAGCTGTGGCTTTGGTCTCAATGCTCTATGTGCTCTCTCAATTTCAATGTCTCCTTGAAATTCAGTCACTCCCAAAGACTGGAATCCAATGCTGTAAAAACTTTTTAATTTCTTGTCCTTCATCACCTTTAAGTCCTTGTTTTTTTCTGCTGAAGTTGCCTAAAATGTCTATTTCTGCACATATTAATCTTTTGTGGCAGCTGCTTCTGCTTATGCCACTTTCATTTGCTCCTTAATACCTTGAATTTCAAATTTAGTTCCTTTAATTTTCTCATCCATAACTTCAAATCTTTTATCCACCTTCTGCATCATTTTCTCAACTTTCTCCATAAAGGTTTTGTTTTTAGCTACAATCTCTCCATATCTTTTTATTTCTGTCATTATAAACTTCCTATCTTGTTGGGAAGATTCCATATATTTTTTCTTATTTCTGTTGCAGAAATAAATGATTCTTTCATTTGGCCTTTGGACTTTGAGTAAACAAAAACTCCTGTTCTTCCTGTTCCACTTGCTCGCTGGAGCTGGAAGTCTGTAAGGTCTTTTTTGAAGTTGCCTCTTTTTTTTATGCACTGCACATACGTGAGGAGACATGCATGCGCAGTCACATCTTCACCCGAATGGGTCGGCCATTGTCTGGAGAGTCCCTGTACTGCAGATTCCAAGGTGTCCCCAGCTCCTGGTTTATCTCCCCTGGACAGTACTTCACGAGCAGCTCCTGGAACCTTTCTCAAGGTAGGCCTTTTGTCCTTATCGAGATCTTTTTCTTGCTCAGTTTTTTGTACTGTAATGGCTGGCTTTTCTTTTTTTTGGTTCCATTTTAAAACATTCTGCAGGTCTTCCAATCTTCTATTGTCTTAAGTTTTGCTAACTTTTTGTCAACTTTTTCGAGGAGAGTAGGGATTTGCAGTGTAACCTCACATCATCATGTGGCATGCCCCCTTGGTTTATGATTATTAATCTCATTAATTTTGAATATAGCTTTCAGGAAGACATCATAGGCAAAAATTTTCTATCTTTATTCAAAGCAGATACAAAATAAAAATGGCATCTATGTTGCTGTAATATGTCATTAATAGCAGTTAATGATTCAAGATTAGTCCTAACATTCTGTCTACCATATATGGAATTGTATAGGACAATCTGAAACTTTAAATTTTCACCTTAAAATCGGGTTGTCCTATACACCAGGCCTAAAATTTTCTCCTTGATGATTAATGAAGTTCAGCATTCCATAGGCCGCCTTAACTGTCTTATCAGTCTGCATGGTGACCTTGAGAAATCTATAGATTTGAACCCCAAGGTCCCTCTGTTCTTCCAAGTATTCTATCTTTATTCATGTACTCAAGTTTTACCTTCCAAAATGTATCACCTCACAATTATGCGAATTAAACTCCATCTGCCACTTTTCTGCCCAACTCTGCATCCTGTCTATATACTATTATAACCATGACAGCCTTCAACACGATCCACACACATCTAACCTTTGTATCATGTGCAAATTTACTGACTCATCCCTCCATTTCTTTGTCCAGGTCATTTATAAAATTTACAAAGAGCAGGGGGTCCCGGAACAGACCCCTGCAGAACTCCATTAGATACTCACTTCCAGGCAGAATACTTTCTACAGGTCAGCCAATTCTGAATCTTTCCAGCCATCCATGGATCCTATGCCTCAAGACTTTCAGAACAACTCTCCTATGGGGAACCTTGTCAAATTCCTTACTAAAATCCATGTGCATCACATCTACTGCCCTACCTTTATCAATTTCTTTCGTTACTTCCTCAAAAATTAGGCTCATGAAGCACCAGCTTCCCCTCAAAGCCATGCTGACCCTCCCTGAGAAGACTAAATGCTCATAAATCCTGTCCTTCAGAATCCTCTCCAATAGTTTGCCCACCACTGGTCTATAATCTCTAAATTTTCCATATTACCTTTTTTTAAACAAGAGGTTTTATTTGAGCTTTCATGTCAACAAATAATGCAAGTAATTACAGGAATGAAGAAAGCAACCACAATATGTACAAAATTGATTTGTAATTTTTTTTCCACAGAATTCCAATTGTGCCATCATCCATCTAAGTTCCATGTCTGGAAATGGTCTTAACAAACTCTCTGGAAAAAGAAAACAAAATATGGTCATTCACACATAGTATTTTTATACTCATGACTAACACGAGATAACCAGTAATCCTAGTGACAACAGATTGATTCGCAAAAATATATTTAATACCTAAACATATTCCCTTTATCAACCAACTATTATACATACTAACTCTCAAAAAAAAATCAGAATTAACTGCTGTACTACTTTGTCCTTAGTTACATCAGTTTAAGTTGGTTTTACTAATTATAATGAGCTCCGGTAAAAGCAAATAGCTCGGTCTCAAATCCAGTCTAGAGGAACTAAAGCAATGTAGAGAGAATCCTATTTTTCAAAACATCCTCTGAACATTTAAGATTTAGTCACAAAGTAATCCAATTGCTGAAAGTTTAATTGGGAAGGAAGATGGACACAAGTAAAAGTCCAACATTAACATTTGAAATTGCATTTTTTTAGTATTCATCTATTTTGGTATGCTGGTCCTATGGGCATTGAACATTTTAAATATATATGAATCAAAATGCCAATGGACAAGGATTTTGCCATTCTAATTAGAAAGATTGCAATCACATTTTCCGTACCAAATGCAGATAAATAGAAGGCCAATCTGGTTCATTTTGGTCCTCGTGGCAATATTCAAAGCCAGTTTACTTTGGTCTTCAATTACAGTGCCATTTATAAATTGATTATGCTTTAAATGCAGTGACTATATAATCTTTAAATATATAATTAGTGTTTGAATTGTCTTTTTTTAATTTTTAAACATATTTCCTGGGTATTTGGAGGAATTATTTTCATAACAGTACACCTCAAAAGGAATTGGGTTAAAAACTGATACATTGACTTTTTCATCAATGTTTAGTTTCTTGCTTTGAATGTATTTGCAAAACAAAATCTTCCTATGTGGTTGTAAATGCATATGTTTAGCTTGTTTCTCAAGTTTAAACAAAAGAATGCTGATGTTCCCAAAAGATTAAAAGAATGACATGATTTTTTTGCATCACCAAAAACCTTTATTCCAGTAATGCTGTTTCCATGATGCTGAGTATAACCTTATTCACGTCAAGCAACTTGCTTCTCTGGAGTAGTCAACTTCAAAAGGTGATCTGTATCCATGGCTCCAGAAAAGTTAAACTCCAACTACATTCAGAACTTCAATCTCTTATTTAGTCTTCTGTGTCACTACTTTTCTACACATTCTTTCAGTATAAGAATTTACTTCATTTTGACAGTACATTTAATTCATCTTGGTGTTAATTGTTCTTGAAAACATGAATGTGCTAATTTTCTTGCATGCATGCAGATCTCGACTAGTATCTTTAAACTCAGGCACATTCAAGATTCACTTTATTATCATGTAATAAAGACAGTTACGTACAATGTGTTTTCATCTGCTGTAATGCAGACAGATTTGCCATTGGCAGAAATTGCCTGAAACACCTTTTATTGTGGAGGTGAAAGGTGTTCTGAATTAATGAGGGCAAAAGAGACTTCCCCCAGAGTCACCAAATATTCATAGATTCACCTCCAGTGCTCCTGCAGTCCAAACCATAAGCAGCCTGAGCTCCAGATCTGAACCTCTGAACAATCAGGAATTGTTCAGCGCCCTCGCCACCCTCTCGCATCTCAGTTCTGACACCTGGTACCCCTTGAGCCAGTCTCCAGCAGTTTGCAGCTTGGTCTGATTCCGTCAACCACCTCACCAGCAGCCCACAGCCTGGATGGGTTCCTTACCTTGAGTTGCCAATGCCCACAGTCTGTGTGTTTTTTCAGCCTCAGAGCTCTGGTCTGTTATTGTGGTCACCATCCTGTGGGTCATCTCCTCTGCTCTCTTTCTCAAACATGAGGTGGTCTCCTTGTTTTCTGTTGCCCTGAGCCAGTCCACTGCTTCCCTGGGGATGCAGACCCCGCAGTTGCAGTGTTTTTAAATTTTGAACCAAATAAGACCATCTCTACAAGATCCAATTTCATGAATAATAAATATTAATTGAAGTGGAGACAACCCCACATAACTTTGTGACTTGGGGGGGGGGGGGTGGGGAATGATGAAAAAAATTGCAAAAATGGGTTGGTTTGCTGAAACTACTGCCTGCATTGAAAATGTTTTGTTACAATTCTATGGAGAAAAAGGATTATGGAAACTTTCATCAAAAATGTCAGGCATTTGGGTTCGTTGACTATTTGCAGATTCTTTCAATCATTTCCACTTCCTTCCACTTTCACCATTACCCTGCAATATTTTTCTTTATAAACATTTATCCAATTTCATTTTAAGATCTACTTCCACTTTCTGGTACTGTATCACAGATCATAAAACCTCACAACACCCAATCTTTTAACCACCCATTCTCCAATGGAAAACAACCCTGATTTCTCTAGTTCCTTGGTTGTTGATCCAAACTGCCACAAAGAAACATCTTGACAAACCATATAGTATCTTAACATTAAATTACAAATACTCTAACTTATTTCCAGAATAGCTAAAGCCTTACTTTAAGATATTTGGCAATTGAGGATCCTTGTAAATGTTGTTATGCTTGTATCCCAGAAATGCAGGAAATGCCACAAACTTGACAATTCTTTCCGAAACATGTGGATCCAGGAGACTTTCATACAGCTGTGAAGAAAATGACAGTTGACAAATAATCGCATTTTCTTATAACAGAATAAAAATCTGAGAAATAATTTGTTTGTCTTCTGTCCAATTTTGATTTATGTTTCTTGTAATGGGTCCAATGCCACATAATTTATGTGCCTCCATTTGAAAATATAATGCTAGCTCAGCCCCAAGTGCCTCAAGATGGTGGTGGTGAGCTTCTTCCAAAATCTTTCTGCCCTAATATTGAAATTAGATGTTAGATGGGAAGTTAAGATTGAAAAGCATTTCAAGATGTCTTTTTGATGTGAAAAGTTTGAAAAGGGAAAATTCTCAAAAGAAAGGAGATACTCGGAGTGGGTAAATTTGCAGCCGGGAGTCAAGGTAGAATGTAACTGAATGCAAAGTAGTGTTCCCATTGAGCCATGGCCATGGCATCAATTGTCCGGCATACTGGTCTTACCTATTGCTGATGGAGCAATTTTCAAGTGAAGTCAACTAAGACGGCATGGGGTGGATAAGAGAAGGTAGAGAACAGAGGACTGTAGGAAAAGGAGATTGCATGTTCAGAACAGGGAAGGAAGGACCAGACCAAGTGGTGGTGGTGTAGACTGTTGAGGTGTTGAGTGTGGGGGTGGGGGGGGACATTAGTGGTTGGGAAGACCTCTCAGGATGGATTTAGGATTGAGAGCAAGATTGGTCAAGTGAAGAGTGGATAGGGATAGAACTGAGGTGGAGATAGTGGAAAAGGGCATCCATGTGCAAGCCCATTTATATTTGCAAGAATACATGTGCCAATGCATGCATTGTATGTGTGCAGACTGTGCCATTCAGTTGCCTTGGACCTCCATAAAGCCTTTGGCTATCATGCAAAAGCTATTCCCATGCCCTATTAACATTAGTCCTTCACTATGAATTTCAGGACCTGGAATGTCAGGATATAGTTCATCAGAACCCTCATGAAAAGCCCAAAAGTGCTAGACCTCAACATTCACCCCAATACTGGAAGCTATAATTGTGGATAGGAGGACCTGTTGCAAACTAGTTGACCTAGACCCCAGAAAGAGACAAACAGACCTTCCTGGGTGACTTGATGACAGTGTCAGAAAAAAAAATACAATCTCTGGCAAGTCATGATTGACAAGAAAAGTGTAGGAAAAGCAAGCATCAGTGGAGTCCATCTTCTAAGAAAATGCTTGGGGATTGATCTTATTTCTTCAGAGAGGTGTATTGGAAAATAATAATGTGAAAACAAGATTTCAGTGTCTGTAGCACTGGAACTGCTCAGAAGTCAACTCTAACCAGCACTTGTATTAGAAAATGTCAGGTCCAGCTGATGAGAATGAACAATAGATCTGGAGGCTGAAACACAAGCAGTTCTTGTACTGGAAGCCAACACATTTCAGGGAAAAAGAAAAAGCACTCAGAAGCACCTGAAGGCCAAGAGTGAGAATCAGTTGATATAGCGCAGAGAAATGGAAGATGTGAATGTTCTTGATGCTGTAAATTGATCTGGAAATGTCAACCACAGATGGAGGTTTTTCAGAGATTCATGCTGTACTTGCAAGCCATTGCACTCGCTAGCAAACCTGATGCATGCAACTGCAGGGAGAGAGCTTTGAGTTTTTTTTTAATGAACTTGAAATTAAAAGCAAGAACATGCAATTTTAGATTGCTGTCAAATTCAATGATCCATGATCAAATTATGTTCTAGATTATTGATAAAAAAGAGAGGTTTCTGCAAGAGACAGACTTATCTTAGCTGAAGCTGTGAAGATATGCCATGCCAGTGAATTAGCCCTGCAGCATGTGGAACAGTTTGGTGAGAATGCAAAAGCCAGTAAAAACGAGGCCATAGTCATAGCCACAGTGTGTGTACACACACAGAAATAGGAAACAACAAAAAGGAGAGACAATCATTTGTAAACAATGTAGCACTTAACATGCACCAAAATGATGCCCAGCTGATGAAAAAGTCTGTAATAAGTGCAAAGGGCAGAATTATTACGCAAAGCAATGTTTTTCTAAAGAGAAACAAAACAGAAGTGAAGGCATGCACACTATACACACTACGGAAGAAACTGCCCTCATGATACTTTTCATTGGTGTTGTAGTGCAGGAAGATTCTAAACTAAAAGCCACTGAACAGCCAAGTATGAACAGAAGTCGAGCAGGACAAGTGGACTATATCATTGCATACAAATAAAGCAAATATTCCTTTCACAGGGAAAAGGTCAATTTGATCTGTGAGTGTAACATCAGGGCAAAGAAGATAAAGCCATACATCCATGCAAATCCTGTACACCTCAAAGGCTACAATAGAGCTTCAACACAAAAGGTACATGTAAACTTAAGGTAAAAATTAAAGATAAAGAGCACTACCTCAGGTTCACAGTAGTCCTGGATGGACATGAATCACTGCTTGGTGACAAAGCATGTAAAAACTTAAGCCTAGTTTAAAAAGGTGTACCACATTGTGCACGGAATAGCATTTTGGAAATACTGGATCAATTTCCAGACATCTTCAAGGTGTTTGTAGTTCACCTATAAGATACAGTTAAAGGAGGATGCTCAGGCAGTAGTGCATGTCCCAAGGCGGGTTCCATTGGCACTAAAAGAAAAGTTCAAGCAGGAACTCAACCGAATGGTGATACTAGGGGTCATAAAGAAAGTGGAGGAGCCAGACGGAATGGGTGAATTCAATGGTGTGTGTCAAAAATAAGAATGGCAACCTATGCATGTGCATGGACTCAAAAGACTTGAATGCCAATATAAAGAGGGAAATTACAAGTGAGATGGCCGGTGCAAAGTTTTTCACTAAATTGGCTTCTGGCAAATAAAATTACATGAAGATAGCACAAAATACTGTACATTTAATACAACATTTGGCCAATACTCCTGTCTAAGGATGCCTTTTGGAATTTCCTCAGCTCCGGAAGTGTCCCACAGGACAATGGAGCACATCATAGAAGGCATAAATGTGTGTACATGGATAACATGATCCAAAGGGGATTCACACAAAAACAACACGAGAGTATCATCAAAGTGCTATAATGCATCCAGGAGTACAGATTAAAGTAAAACAGAAAAATGTCAATTTGGTGTGAAGGAAATCACCTTTCTAGGAGATAAATTGTCAGAAGCAGATGTGGAGCTTGACAAGAACAAGATGAAAAAAATTTTAGAGATACCCAGACCCACTGACAAAAAAAGCATATTGAGAGTGCTGGGAATGATAAATTTCATTGGTAAATTCATACCAAACCTGTTTTCCAAAACAATATACCATACCTAAGGAAGTTGTTTCAGAACAAATGCGAATTCAAGTGGACAGACAACCATGAGGAAAGAATGGGGACGACTGAAGACCATTCTAACTACAGAACCAGTACTTTTGATGTTCTTTGATGCATCCAGGAGGACAAAAATATCTATGCATACTTCAAAAGATGGACTAGGTGCCGAACTACTTCAGGCTGAGGAAGAAGATTAGAGGCCAGAAGCATTAAGGACAATAACAATATCTGAATGTTGATATGCACAGATTGAGAAAGAGTATCTACTGCAGGGGTGTCAAACTCAAATTCACGGAGGGCCAAAATTAAAAACTTGGACTAAGTCGTGAGCCAAACTAAATATTTATTGAAAATTTTCAACAACATCTGCATGTTTTCTCTTCTTTCAACATATGTAATGTTAAACTTTTTCTTATTAAAATAAATGTTTAATAAATGTTAAACACTTTCCAGAAGAAGCATTAACAAATGAGAAATAAAATATTCAATAAATAATATTTCTCTATAGCCTTTAAGCTCCTTTTAAATGTATTTTTTTCACAAGCCAACAAGTCAAAAAAATAACAACTTGCTTCAATGAAAATCCAATCTTTCAACTATGAACAGTCCAAAGTTAACCAAAGAAAATATGAATCCAAGCTTAGCTTGCTACACTGTGATTTATTCTGATGCACCTGGGTCTAAACCAGATACTTGGCATCTCTTCTTAGATGCAAGTTCATCAAACTCTGGGGTCAGAGTTTGCCTCCCACCTGTCTTGAAAGGTCCTGTTTTCTGTCTTTCGTTTGGCCATTTTTCATAAGGGGTTTATTACATGTGAGTTGGGCGACAGGTCACAGATGCTAATGAAAGTAAAGAGAGGAGGTGGGGGCGATTAGCGGGCTGACAGGCCGGCGCCAATGCATTTGCAAAGCATTCTGGGATTTGTAGTATTAGTTGTGCATGCGCTATACTGGCGCGGCGGCCAGCGGGCCAGCTCTAATACATATTTGATATGATCTTGCGGGCCAAATATAATTATATCACGGGCCAAATTTGGCCTGCGGGCCTGAGTTTGACATGTGTGATCTATTGTCTCGAGAAATTCCTCAGTTATGTGTATGGTCAGAGACAGACCACCAGCTATTAATAGCGATAATCAAGAAAAATCTCAGTGAAATGTCACTGCGAATCCAAAGACTGATGATGAAGCTACAACATTATGACTTTGAATTGGTGTACATACCAGGGAAACTTTATTGTGTCAGCTGATGCATTATCCAGGGCAACAACACAGAGTGAAGTACACAATGAGAGTTCCATAGAGACAGATGTGAACTCCATATGAACCTGATCACTGAATCTCTTCCTGTATCCAACATGAAATCCAAGCAGATTTCAGTTGAAACAGAAAAGGACGCAATTCTTCAGAAAGTCATCCAGAATCTGAATGAAGGATGGCCTAGAGGTGAATGTCAGCCATACTACAACATCAGAGCTGAGCTGAGTGTTGTCAATGGCTTTCTACTCAGACAGAGCAGAATTATCATTCCTCAATCACTGTAACAAGAGATGCTGAGAAGGGGGCATGAGGGACACCTTGGAAAAATGCAAGAGGAGGACCAGAACTGCTGTTTATTGGCCAGGGATACATGCTGAAATTGACAGGCTGGTTTCCAGGTGAGATCTGTTTGAAACATCACACAAAGCAGACAAAGGAACCCATGATAATAACTGACTTACCATGGCAGAAAGTTGGGACTGACCTGTTCCACATGGCTGAAAAAAAATACTTGGTGGTTATTGATTATCTATTGAACTATCTGAAGATTGCACTACTCCCTAATATGTCTGTTGCCTGTGTGATCAATTTATGAAATTGATCTTAGCAAGACATGGAATTCTTTAAATTGTCTTCAGTGACAAAAGACCATGCTACATTTGTAGAAAATTCCAGAACTTTGCAGAACAGTATGATTTTTGACATGTGACTTCAAATCCTCTAAATCCACAGTCAAATGGTGAAGCAAAGAAAGGAGTTCACAAACAGTTTCTCAAGAAAGCACTAGACTGTGGCTCAGATCCTTATCAAGGTCTATTGAATTACAGAGCTTTGCCACTTGAACATGGCACGTCACCTGCTGAGCTTCTGGTGGGACGTAAACTACACAAAACATTTCCCTACTCTGCAGACCCAAACAAGAACAAAGATGTTGAATGGAAACAAAGCCATCTGCAATGGAGACAAAAAGCAAACTATGACAAATCAACCAGAAGCTTAGGGCCACTGGCACAACATGACACAGTGAAACTCAGTGATTCCAACACTTGGTACAAAAAGGCCACTGTTCTGGAGGAAGAAAATCCAAGATCCTACACTGTCAGAGCAGAGGATGGTCAAATACAGAGGAGGAATTGAAAGAGCCTGCTGAAAATGCAAGAGCCACTGAAGGAACAGACAAATGCAGCAACAGAGGAAACACGACGAGTGCGAGACAGTAGTGGACCAGCAGAACCGACACAACCACCTGTGTTAAGAAGGTCCACACTTTAAAAGTTTATACTGCTAATGTTGTATTTATGTTTGTGTTGAACTTTAAATTGAAATAAATACTGTATTAGTGTATCATGTTTTTAAACATCTCAAGGAAAGGGTATGTAATAATAGAGTGCTAATGATCCACCTGACCACTAGAGGGAGTTAGAGACTAGTTTGTTTGAAGCTTGGGTTAGATTCAAGATGGATGCCTCTGTGGCGGCCCGCAATTGCGGAGATCAGGCCAGCACATCGCGTGGCACCAGACGCGGACAGAGATCGCTAAAGTGATTCCCAGGTCAATGAACCGACGGGGGTAGAAGCTGAAGCAGCATCAGACCAACAGCCCTAAAATGGCATTGGTCAAGCTGCCCAGCTAACTCAGCAGAAACAGGCTGGGGAAAAAGGGCATTCATATGCATGGACGTTCCCGCCCACTATTGTTATTCACATGGCTGACTCAGTCAATCAGCAAAAATGGCGGGAACTTGAACAGTATAAAAGCAGCCTTTCCAGCCCTAATAAAGGAGTGAGCTTAACACTATGTGTAACCTGCCACACTATGTGTATGTGTTTCTTTGTAGTGGTCAGCTATACCTCCACACGTTCATGAGTGAATTCTTTAGCTAATAAAGTATAGTTGTTTTAAAAGAACCCAAGTTTCTTTATTACAATAAAAGAAACATCACAAAGTCTTTGCATACTAGGCACTGGTAGTATCTAGAGACAGACCGGTGGCGACAGATGCTAGAATCTGAAGCGAAACACAATCTGCTGGAAGCAGGGAAAAGAGCATTACTGGTGGAAAAAGTATGGTCGATGTATAGACACAAAACTCTTCATCCTACCTTCTATTATGCTTTTGAGACAGTAGCATCAAAGGATGGTCTCCACAAAACCATTCAAAGCCAGAAGGAGGATAAAACTACCAACACGAATATCCTTTTCCAGGTGTAGACCCCAAACACAGATGCCTTAGTGACTGCTTCAAAAGGCAAGCCACATCAATTACACCAATTCCCAGAATTAAATACTCTAATTGGAGTTCTGTCATGGGAAAGGATTACACGTGAGCAGTGGAAGAGAATAAACAGTACTGTAAAAGGAAAATCTGGAATATAACTTCAATATTTCTTTTTAAGTGTACAAAAATTCACCCTAAATAAAATGAAATGTTAAAGTGTCACAGAAAATGACCATGCATAGAACAGATTACTGAAAAGGGAAGACAAGATATAAAAAAAAGCTTCATTTAAAAAAAAACAAGTTATGGTTGAGAAATAGATTTTAATGGTCTCCATCATTGGTGTCAATTACATTAACATTTTCCGGCATTTTCTTATAACTTGATGAAGGGCTCCAGCCCAAAACGTCAGTGATGTATTTTTTACCTTTGCTACATAAAGGACACTGTTTGACCTGCTGAGCTTCGCCAGCATTTTGTGATTTTACATTAACACAGAAAATGCTCTCAAATTAGGTCCTTCAAAATATACATGTTTGCATTCTATAAATAATTCATTGGAGAAGAACCATTACATTGAGTGAAGATTTTGCATTCAGTTACCTTTCTGCCTAGCTCAAATGGTATGATATCATCGTCTTCAGCATGCAGAATCAATACAGGAGTAGAAATGGACTTCAGACTAAAAACAGAAAATTAATAAATTGAAATTAACTCTCAAATGATCCTTAAGTACCACATGCACAAATTTACAGAAATATAACTTCTAATACTTAGGGTAGTACGGTTGGTATAGAGGTTAGCACAACGCCTTCACAGAGCTAGCGATCAGGAATGGGATTTGAACCTCATGCTGTCTGCAAGGAGTTTGTACGTTCTCCCCATCTCTGTGTGGGTTTTCTCCCACCATTCAAAATGTACCAGCAGTGTAGGTTAATTGGGTATAAATTTGGCGGCACGGATTCATGGGTTAAAATGGCCTGCTGCTGCACTGTATGTCTAAATTTTTTTTTAATTAAAATACTATAAAGGTTTTAAATCTTAGAAACATTCATGTTGGGTATCATTTGTGAAGAGAGAAATAATCAGTATTTCAAGTCAATGATCAATTAGAAATGTAATAAGCAATGCATAAAATTATACTAAAATGTGATATGGAAAAAATGAAATGGACAATAACCCAAAAACCCACCCTGTTTCTAATATTCCTATTAATTGAATATTTTGAATGACAAACCTGATCTCATAGCCTTTGCTGTGTACAGCACTCACATTGTTTTAATATAAGGTGAACTGAATTGGTTGAGAGCTGGTTTTGTGATGGCGGACCTTGTGAACATGCCAAATGGAATGTGTTTTCGAAATGAAGACAGAACATAATGGTAATTGAACATTTTAACCTCTCAATGACATTGATATCCTCAAAATCTGATGCCCAGAATTGTACACCACAAAACAAATTCTGTAGTCAGTATGGAGGCTTCTGCGAGGATCTCAGTAAATATGGTGCTCTACCTGTCAGGAACGGATGCCGGGAGGATTCCTTGTGGTGAGGTCCTATTCCATCAGACTATGGGGAAAGCAGCTATAATAATCTCCACTCACAAAACCAGTCACTCTCAGATTTAGTTGGAACTGTCAAAATCTTACTTTCATTGGAGTAATTAAAATTTTGAAATATCTTAGAAAATAATTAAGTTTAAAAACTCCAAATCCTAGAATAGTTAAATATTTATTTAAAAAATCTAACTATTAGAGTTCAGTTTTTTAAAATTCTTGGAAAAGTTTAGAGCATTTTAAAATTAATGATTGATTGTTGAGACTTTCTGAATGATCATATTTTACTGATGCTCTCATTAATTCAGATCACCCTTCAACCCCACAATATATCATCCCACTGATTTAAATTGAAGGAAATGGCAGAGTTAAAAGACAATTTTTCAAGGAGTCTGATATCAGAGAAAAGCATGTTGCCTAATGCAAAATTGTTGACATAATTTCCTCACTTGCAGATGCATATGCGGAAATCCTAAAGAGGTGAATGTTATATCAGGTATCGTAATTAAAGTGAATGCTGACAGCTTTGCATTCATTATTCCAAAATGCAGCCATAATTGTTCTGGGATATGATTTCCTCGCTCTTTGTGTGCTATAACTCAGTGTATAAATTAAGGACAAATTAGCATGTTCCTAATGATGTAATGAGCAGTTGAACAATACCGACCAGAATGGCTGAAAACTTTAAACACTCATAAATACAGGAAAGACTACTGTCCAGACAATGGATGAGGATACATCAGCGCTATTTAGCTATAGTGGTTTTCTGGACAATAATTATTTACTTCCTGGTCTTAGATATAGAAAAAGGAAGCAAGGAAGACAGCAAAATTAAAGCAATGAAGGCAATTAAGGACTGTAATTTTACTACAGATTTTTGTTCAACTTACTTTTCAACGTTATGAAAGATAATATTATTTTCAGTCATTGTATCCAAAAAGAACCATTCAAATCCAGGAAGGTACTTGTAATACTGCAGGATGCAGACAAGACAAGTTACTATAATAGTAATGGACTGCTTGCATTTATTTTGTTTCTCAAATTAGTTTAGTAACCAGTACATGCACAACTCCACTCGGTACCAAAGAAATTCTTACATAGCAAAGACAAAGAAATCCTCAGATTTATGCTGTCTGAAATGAGGAGGTAGAGGAGTAGTCGGGACTACCAGTACCTTATCAATATTACTGCTCAACTTCCATGACATCTCTACAACCAACCATCAAGAGAAGCAGTTGTTACACATATTTTCAAATTTGCTGCCCCAGACATGTCAGTGAGATTGCTAGTTCAAGTGTGATTGGGATTATAAACTCACTTCAGAAGGTGTTAGGTAAATTTTTCTTATTCAGAGCTTGGAGATAATTTCATCTGATTGGACTAAACCCGATTTAACTTGAAGGTGAAACTTACTGTACTAAGTTCGAATTTGAGACAATTAGTGTGCTGGAGTTTATTGTCTGTCAAGCTTACTATATAAAATCCAAGGTTAAAACACAGAATCCAATAGTAAACAATCAGCTACAGTCCATGCCACAGATCATTAGAATTGGTGAAAGCTCTGGTCGTCGTGGTAAATGCAAAGAAACACTTTAGCAGTAGTACTATTGCAACCAGTTACAAAACACTGTCCTTCCACAAGGTATAAAATTGTACAGATTATACTACTGCACCACTGGATTCTTCAAAGTAGATACTGTCCCACTTCAAGTCAGAGTTCACAGCGCAAAACAGGTCCTTCAGCCCAATTTGACCAAGCTGACTAAGTTGGCATTCTGGGTTCATCCCAGTTGCCTGCATTTCTAAACCTTTCCTGTCCACATATCGCAATTGTACCCACTTCTATGGCTTCCTCTGAGTCAATCTTCCAAATACGAACCACCACCCAAGTGAAAATGTTGCCCCTCAGGTCCCTCTCGAACCTCTCCCCTCTCAATCTTAAACCTATGCCCTTCAGTTACAGAATCATTTACCCTGGGAAAAGGACTGTGATCATTCACTTTTTCCATGCTCCTCGTGATTTTTAAAATCTCTATCAGGTCACATTTCAGCCTCCTATGCTCCTTGGTTTAAAAAAAAAACAACCTAGCCTAACAACCTCTCCCTATAACCCAAGCCCTCCAGTCCTAGCAACATCCTGGTGAATCTCCTCTGCACCTCTCCCAACTTGTTGATATCCTTCCTATTATTGGGTGACCATGTAGTACTCCAAATGTGGTCTCAACAACACCTTGGACAGCTGGATCATGAAGTCCCAAATTTTGTACTCAATACCCAGTCTGTGAAGGCAAGTCTGCCAAACACCTTCTTCAACATCTCTTATTCACTCAGGTTGTCACTTTCATGAAATTATGCACTGGTCCCTCAAGAGTTTGCAGTTCTACACATCCTCTTGGCCACTTTAATGAGTGGGCACTAAATATAAAAAAATAACACAACGCACAAAAATAGTTATCATATTTAAATCACCAATCAGCTTCCGGAAGTAGGTTACAGAATGAAAGTAGAAAGGATTTAACTGGATGATTTTTGACAAGTAAAAATTGCATTATACCTTAGAAAATGGGTGATGAGCTACTTCTTCACGAATAGTGGTGAATGGAGATTCCAGTATAATACCATCAGCTGGGCTTCCTACTTAATAAAACATTAATTTACAGTGAAATATTTAACAATCTATTAATTTTAGTTGAGAAATATCAGAGATATAGATTAGCACGCTTCTACTTTAAATTCTCAGTCTTTGCTGAATGAACTGGTCACCTCCCAGATCAGAGTAGTATTTCACTGCTCGAGGAAGAGGAAAATAGATCAGGATTTCCACACCTAATCCAATGATCCATACTGGTCTGTGGCAGGACTGGCTGTTGGCTTTCTTAACTATAAACAATGTCTGATCATCACCATTTAGGTGAAGTAGAGCTCCAACCTGTTATCCATAGAAATGATCTTAGGAAACCACTGCCTTGTAAGAGGAAGAAAGAAGCATAAAACAAGGCAAAGGTTTCAGTTGCTTAATAGTATTCTTTATAATATCGAGAAACCATTTGTTGTTATTTAGTTCATTGCATTTTATACTGCACAACAAAATTTATGACTTTACCTTTCTCATGTAACATCCGGGCAGTGTTGGCAGCAACGCTGTAAGCAGAAAGAAAATGTTTGGAAACAATAATTAAGTAATAGATTTAATATTTTAAAAATTTAATGTTGCATTGGCTGCAAAATAAGTGTCCTGTTTCAATATTTATTCTATGAGATGGTAAGAGGATATTTTATTTGTTTTTTTATTTATCTATTTTCATCCATAATTAAACAGTATTATAAAATGGTCAAAACCAACACTTAATTACATGAGCCCAGATTACATAACTGCTTATTTACTAGTTAATATTCTCTAAACGAAAGTGTCCCTGGCCCACATTCAGCAGATATCAAATTACTAAATAAATAGTATTGGACAAGTTTGCTGAAAGTTAATTTCACAACTTAACTGGACTCTGTGTTAAAGAGAGTTCATGAATCCAGGTTCAGGAGACTGCAAAGGGACACCAGATGGTGTAGGTTTTTGTGAGGGGCACTGGACAAAGTGGCGACTCTCTGTCTGCCTTACAGTAGACAAAAGTTAAAGAATTTCATGTATGTTACATTCTAAATGCAGTATTACATGACAATAATGGAACCTTTTACCTTTACAACTGTACAACTGCACTTGGAGTATATCATGCAGTTCTCATCACCCATCTATAGGAAGTATGTAATTAAGCTGGAAAGGGTGCAGAAAATATTCACAAGGGTGTCACCAGGACAAGAGGTTTTGAGTTAGGAGACATTGGAGAGGCTGGGATATTTTCCCCTGGAGATTAGGAGGTTGGAGAGTGATCTGAAAGAGGTATTTAAATCATAAAGGACAGGGATAAGGTGAATGATCAGTCCTTGCCCTGGGTAAGGGATTTTAAAACTAGAGGGAGATTTTTTTTTCAATTAGCTCACATGGTTACATGAAAGAGCTGCCAGAGGAAGCTGTAGAGGCAGATACAGAGACAACACATAAAAAACATTTAGATCGATAAAATAGGAAAAATTTAGAAGGATATGGGCCTAACACAAGCGAATGGGACCAGCTCATGAAGGGAATTAGTGAAAACAGAGAAATTGGGCCAAGGAACCTGTTTCTGAGCTGTATAACTCTATATGCTTATAAAAGACAGATAACATTGAGCAGATTTTTTACCTGTTCAACATTGGGTGGAGTGGTAAAAAAAAATGTGATAATCTGATAGCTTTAAATAAATATTTCATTTTTTTAACGAATTCAATGAAGATATTTTATTGGATGGAACTTGCATTCACGAGGTGTACAATAAACACTTCACTAATTTTAAATGACAACAGATAACGAATTAAACAGCTTTTTCTCCTAAAAGCAGCTGTCATGACAATTACAGTAGATTGAACATACAGACAGTGATATAGGTTGCAAATTCAAGTTTATCAAGAATATGTTTTTAATTGATTCCCAAACTATTTGGTATTTAATCTATGATATTTTGTAATACTTGCCCACTGCCTAGGGAATGTCCCCAGAGATACACATGGCTTCTCCTACTCCGAGCTCTGCTCCACTCATAGAGGTACAAGGAATCTATAGTAATTCCTGCTTCACTTGGTTCACCAGTAGAGTCTCCCCACCCTGATGGAAATCAAGTCAACATATTATACTAGTTAGAACAACAATACTGGTGGAAGAAAAATAGGTCTTATATTGTGTTCTTTCATCAGGATAATCTTCAGACTAGATTGGGCGTGCTATGAATGGTGTAGGTAGTCTGTGATGGCTCTAAAGTGGCTACATTTTGAGTGCTTAGTGTAGAGATAAACCTGTAATAATAAAATAAACTCAGTATTTTCATTCTTACCTCTGTAGTCCAGGGCTAATATGTGGAACCCATTTGCACTAAGCATCTGAGGAAAAAGGAAACTTGCAGGTTTACACTCAACCATAATCATCAAAATAAGATAAAAATTAAATCCATTCTAATTATTTTAAAATTACTCTTAAGAGTATTATTATTAGTCAATGGCCCTTAATTGAAGTGTAGCTAAATAACAAATTCTTCAAATTTACTCATTCACCAAACTATCAATAGTTTAGTTCACTAGATTCTTACTTATTCCTCCTCGACTTGATCAAGGCGAAACAATCCACTAGGCAATGCAAAATACAACTTGCATGCTCCCACACTGAAACACATACAGTGCAGTGACAGTGGGCCCCCGTTGTTAAACCCAATTTTCAGCTATTGAGGCGATGATACCAAACTCTTGAACCAATTAATAAAGGATTAGCAAGCAAATTATATGAACAAAGCCAGATGGACCTCAGAGTAGGTTTGATTTTCTGGATAATGAGGAGAAAGCAGTAGACGGAGGTTTGTCATGTACTGAATCTTAATTAGTACCTTAAAATCCAATAATTTACTTTCCAATTACTTAGAAATCTTGGAGAAACACAGGAGATTGCAGATTTTGGAATTTGGATTAACAAATATAATCCATTGGAGTAATTCAATGGGTCAAACTGGACAATGTAATGTGAACATGGTGGGAGGGATCAGCTGGGGCCAGTGGAGAAATGATGAACCAAGGGGAGGTGAAAGATGATTGACAAAGGCAGGCGCCAGTCAAAGGCAGAGGCAAGATCTGCTGAGTTTGTTGCACTTAAAAATTCTGATGGATTCATGAACTCTCTTTAACACAGAGTCCAGTTAAGTTGTGACGTATCCTGGACACACAACTCCTCACTTGTCAGGAAGGCACAGCAGCGATTGCACTTCCTGAGAAAACAGAGGCAGGCAAGGCTACCAGCCACCATCCTGTCAACTTTCTACAGGAGCGTTATCAAGAATGTCCTGGCCTGGCTGTATCACAGTATGGTATAGTTGCTGAAGAGCATTGGATTGGAGGACAATCCACAGGAGTGGCAGAGAGGATCATTGGGGTCTCCCTTACTCCTATCGACATGATCTAAAGAAGAATGGCAAAATTGTCGAAGAGCCCTATCACCCCTCACACAACATCTGAAAGCTACTCCCATCAGGAAAGAGATACAGGAGTGTCAGAGGCAGAACTACCGTGCTGAGACCGATAGTGAGAATGCTTAAGGACTGAAGTGCTCACACAAACCCTCCAAGACGCAACTAATTATTTAACAATATTTATTTATTTTATATACGTATAATATTTGGGACAGACACAATTTTCCTTTATTTGCCCCTGTGCTCCACAGTTTTAAAGTTGTAATCAAACAATTCACATGTAATTAAAGAGCACATTCCAGATTTTATTCAAAGTTATTTATATACTTTTTGGTTTGACCACGTAGAAATTACAGCACTTTTTATACATAGTCCCCTCATTTCAGGGCACCATAATGTTTGGAACATTTGGCTTCACAGGTGTTTGTGAGTACTCAGGTACGTTTAATTGCTTCAATGTTGTAGGTATAAGAGAGCGAGGCTTGCTCCTAAACTTTTCAGCTTTGGAGTCTGTAGTTGCCTTTTATCAACATGAGGACCAGAATTATGCCAATGAAAGTCAAAGAATGAGGCTGAAAAACAAGAATAAAACAGTAAGAGACATCGCCCAAACCTTATGATTACCAAAAGCAACAGTTGGAATATCAATAAGAAAGAGCGAACTGGTGAGCTCAATAATTGCAAAGGGACTTAAATTCCAAGGAAGACCACCATTACTGATGACAGAAGAATTCTCATCATAATGAAAAAATATCCCCAAATGTATGTCCGACAGATCAGAAATACTCTTCAGGAGGCAGGTGTGGACATGTCAATGAGTACTGAATGCAGAAAACTTCATGAAAAGAAACACAGGGGGTACACTCCAAGATGCAAACCACAGAACCAGGATGGCCAGATTACAGTCTTCCAAGAAGTATTTAAGAGATCTGGCAGGATTGTGGAAAAAGGCCTTGAGGACAGATGAGATCAAGATTAACCTGTATCAGAGTGAAGGCAGCAGCAAAGTGTGAAGGTGTAAAGGAACTGCCCAAGATCCAAAGCTACCACCTTTGGTTTGCATTTTTCAGTGTAACCCCTGAATTTCTGTTCATGAAGTCTTCTGCGGACAGTAGTCATTGACATATCATACCTGCCTCTTGATCTTTCGGACATTCGTTTGGGGATTTTTCTTCATTATGCTGAGAATTCTTCTGTTATCCAATAGTGGAGGTCTTTCTTGGAATGCCAGTCCCTTTTCGATTACTGAGCTCACCAGTACGCTCTTTATGATGATCCATACTTTTGGTTCTGGTAATCCTCAGGTTTGGGTGATTCTCTTACAGTTCTGTTTTTCAGCCTCTTAATGGATTCCTCGACTTTTATTGGCACAACTTTCATTGGGGGGTACAGTTAGCACAGCAGTTTGCGCAATGCTGATACAGTACCACTGGTCAGGATTTGGGTTCGAATCCCACACTGTCTGTAAGGAGTTTCCAATGTGTCTGTATAGGTTTTCCCCGGGTGCTTTGGTTTCCTCTCACCCTTCCAGGGACTGTAGGCCAATTGGATATAATTGGCTGGCAAGGGCTTGTGGGCCAAAAGGACCAATTACTGTGTAGTACGTCTAAGTTATAAATTATAAAATTAACTCTGGTCCTCATATTGAAAAATGGCAACTGCAGACTCCAAAGGTGATCAAAAGAGTAGAAGCAAGCCTAATTCTCTTATATTTGCACCAATGAAGCAATTAAACATACCTGAGTACTCACAAATGCTTGTGAAGCCAAATGTCCCAAATATTATGGTACTCTAAAATGAGGGGAGCTATGTATAAAAGGTGCTGTAATTTCTACATGGTCACACCAAACTGCAAACAAATAATCCTGAATAAAATCTGGAATGTGCACTTTAATTGCATGTGAATTGTTTGATTATAACTTTAAAACAGTGGAGCACAGGTGCAAATAAAGGAAAAAAGTGTCTTTGTCCCAAACATTATGGAGGGCCCTGTATGTTTGGCTGTGTATTATGTCTGGTTGTATGTTTTTATACCAAGGACTGAAGAACGATGTTTCATCAGGTTGTACTTTTACAATAAACAAACTTGGTTCCCATGCTCCCTGTTACACTCCATGGTGCCAGTATTCCTCCACTCCTTGAAATTCACCTATTTTGGTTTCCCACATTTCCTTGAAATTCACCTGGTCTCTCACCTCACCCTCAAGAAACGCGAGCCTTGTTTCCTCTACTTCTTGTGAACTTTTAGGCTTCACTGGAAATGTTATTAATTCAGGCCATAACATCTAAAAAGCAAGGAATTAAAAGTGTGTTGAGAGTATTATGAGGAGGAATGGGGAAAATCTGCCTGTCTGGCACCATCAATGTCCTGATCATGGCGGATTAATAGTTTTAGTGCAATAGGACCATGAGTTCCAAGCATTTATTGGAGGCAGAAAGGAAAAATTTATAATGATGGTGATTTGGCCCTTGAATATTGGGCGCTCTTGGGAGAAGAGTGTGAGACTGAAAAATGTTTGATATATTCTGAAGAATATTTGATGTATTTCATCTTATGGTTAAATCCTTGAATCTGAAGGAGTAAAAATCGGAGCAAAATTGGAGAATAACCAGTGTGGTTTACAATGAAAAGGTTTTAATATATTTAAAGGTAGAAATGATGGCAGTGAGGTTGTAGTTCAGCAGGTATTTACAAATTATGATGGTGACTTTAAGGCCAAAGAACAAGCAACCGTGCAAGTTGTTGTAATACCAACCATCTCTTTCTCATATTCTTACTATTAAATCAAAAAATTCTTGAAATAATCGTAATCTCAACCTTTTTAAAGTACATCTACAAACAATAATATTAGAGAAATGCAGCTTTTAATCATCACGGTATCAAACTTGAATAACATGGAGAAATAAACAGGCAACAATGGTCATTTTTCCAGAGTTGGTTCAAAACCAAACTAAGTGAGAACAGAATGTTCATTACCTTCACCATTTCAACTCTATGTTCTTCAGCTCTAAAGTTAACAAACAAAATGTCATTTACCACACTGAAATCACTTGCATTTGAGCCTAATCTTTGATGCTAAGCTTAACTAGTACGGAAAGTGTATATTTATAAAAGTCATCACCTATTGCCTCCATTCCCATGGAGGTAAACTATTACTGGATTATCATCTCCCAGGGCAGCTTCATACCATTTCTGCTCCTTCCCGCTAGCTTCCTGCCACCTCTTGTCTGGAATGGTATGCCTAAAAAAAAAGAGTTCTACTCATGATGAAAGAAAAATCTAATTCTGCTACAAAAAAACAATTATCAATGGCATCATAAACCTTTTCTATCTTCACTTTAGTACCTGCTTTCTTCCTTTACTAACTGTTTAAAATATTGTAGAAAGCAACGAATACAACCAATGATTTAATTTGAGCATTGTGTATTTACTCAGATACAGCTGATAGGCTTCACAAAGGTGCCAGGTTTGGTACCTGTCAGGAATAAAGACAAGTGATCCAAAAAGATATGGTGTGAGGAAACATTTGAAGATTGGCAGTGAAGTAGCAAGGTGAAAAGGTTCAAGAATAGAATGAGAACTAAGGACTGTCTGAACACCTGAGTGTTGGGGAAGATACACTGAATCTCACAGCAAAGAACAGGCCCTTCAGCCAACTATGCTGTGCTGATCTATATAAGTTCCACAATAATCTAACCCTTTCCTGTCACCCATCCATAATCCTCTATATTTCTTACATCCATGTGCCTTTCTAAGAGCCTTTTTAAATCTTATTGTGCCAGCCTCCACCATCAACCTTGGGAATGCAATACAGGTAACCAGCACTCTCTGTGTAATTGTACCTCTGATGCCTACCCTAAACTTTCCTCCACTCTTTTTTTTTCTTTTGGTGGTCCTGGAGTAGTTTCTGGTTAGGGAGGTTCAAGAGCTTGAGAGATCATGAAGTTCTACAGCATGAAAACAGACCCTTCAGCTCAACTTGTCCATGCCTACCAAGACGCTCAGCTGGGCTACTCCTGGCCACCTTCATTCTGCCCACATTTTTCTAAATCTTTCCTATTAATGCACTATCCTAATTCAACTTACACAATGTCAAAATGATCTAGAATTTTTTCTCTATATATTCCACAAATTCATTATCTAGTTTACCATGAAAAATGGTTTATATGTAGGTGGAAGTCTCCCTTGATGCTTTCCTAACCTCTTAATCCTCACCTTTAATTTCCTTATTTACAATGTTACATCTACTATTTGATGGTCTATTTCATGCTCTTACTTTGATCTGTGTCACCATCTCCTGCACATCGGCTTATCACCCTGCCTGTCCTCACATCAAAGAAACTCCCCACTTGCCCTGCTACATCCTCCAGGCCATTACTGCTACACATTTCTGGGTTATTGTCCCAATGCAAAATGCTGGGTACCAGAGGATGAAGGCGAGAGCACTGTTGAATTGTAAGTGTTGAGATGAGGCAAACAAAGGCAACTTTAATGAAGATACTAATGTTGAAATATATCTTTGGAGAGTATAATGAACAAAGCAGGGTCCGAAAGGATGAAAGGTATGACTCTAGGATAATCTAAGAGATCAGATATACAAGTATTTGAATAGACAGGGACTAATTAGGGATTAGTCAACATGCGTTTGTGTGTGCCAGGTCATGTTCAACCAATCTTAAGAGCTTTTCAAGGAGGTTACCAGGAAAGTTGATGAAGGGAAGACCATGGACTTTAGTAAGTCCTTTGACAAGGTCCTGTATGAGATGTCAGTACCATGGATTATACATTGGCTTTTCGAGTGAAGCCAGAGTCGCAGTTTATGATTACTTCTGACTAGAGGTCTGTAAATAGTGGTGTGCCTCAATGATCAGTGCAGGGTCCATTGTTGTTTGTCATCTACATCAGTGATCTGGATGATAATGTGGTACATTGGATCAGCAAGTTTGGAGGTGATACAAAGATTGGAGAGAGTGAAGGAGAGTGAAGGAGACTTTCAAAGCTTTCAGAGGGATCTGGACCAGCTGGAAAGATGGACTGCAAATGGCAGATGGAATTTAATGTAGACAAATATGAGAGGTTGCACTTTGGAAGGACAAATTAAGGAAGGATATTCAAGATAAATGGAAGGGCACTGAGGAGTGCGGAGGAAAAGAAAGATCTTCGAATACAGATACACAATTTCCAGAAATTGGCATCACAGGTAGATCAAGTCGTAAAGAGAACTGTTGGCACATTGGCCTTCATAAATTAAAGTATTGAGCATAGGAGTTGGGATGTTATGGTGAAGTTGATTAAGACATTGGTGAGACCAAATTTGGAATATTGGATGCACCTTTGGCCACCTAACTCCAGGAAGGATACAATAAGATTGAATGAACAGAAGAGATGTATAAGGATATTGCCAGGACTTGAAATGAGTTGCAGGGAAAAGTTAAACAGGTTAGACTTTATTCCCTGGAGCATGGAAAAATGAGGGGTGATTTGATAGAGGTATGCAAAATTATGATGGGTATATATAGAGTAAATGCAAGCAGGTTAGGTGAGATTGAAAAAAAACACTAAAGGACATGGGTTAAAGGTGAGAGATGAAAAGCTTAAAGGGAACATTAGGGGAACTTCACATAGATTGATGGGAGTGCGGAACAAGCTGCCAGCTGAATTGCTAAATGCAGGATCAGTTTTGAAAATTGGGACAGATACAGGAGATGGTCTGGGTGCAGGAAAATGGAACTAGGCAGAATATTAGTTTGGCACAGACAAGAAGAGCCAAGGGACCTGTGTCTGTGTTGTAGTGTTCTATGTTCCTTTGGTTCTAGGATAGGTGAATACCAGCAGGTTTTATAAGCTGTTATTTGGAAAACCAGGAAGGAAATATAGCTATGATGAGAATTTCAATCTGGGTATGGATGATATTAAGGCCAAGCAGTTTTAGTGAGGGATACCATAAGGTTTCAAATTTAAGTCAATGTCCTGACAATATACGTCAAGGTACTTTAATTATTGGGGAATACATTTTATACAACTATTTAAGTGATATTCTTTAACAATCAAAAAATTATATTGTTTAATTTTGCAAATTAATTTTGTTGGATTGTGGTGATACAACCATTACTCTGGCTGCACTCCTACCAGCTTACTGCAGGGGGCAACCTCTGTACTTGTAGATAGGCAACCGGGGAGGCTGGCTCCGCCTGCTGACTGTCAATCATTGGCCTTTCGGGGACCATCAAACATGTGGAGCCAGCAAAATACTGAGACTGGTGTCTACAAGCTAATTAAAGCCTGTTGTACAGTCTGTGTAAGAATTATTTGCACAGCAGTGCTCACATAGATTTTTTGGGAAGACCGTTCAATGTTTTGTACTTACTATGAATGCTGCGAGACCTATATTTTTATATTTTTACTACAATCAAGGGTCTGTTTCGTGTTTCACTGTACTGTACTTACCAAACCCCTATTGTAATTCCTTCTTCAGAAGTGAGATATAAATTTATGGTGTGGTTCAATAAATAGAGTGAAGGCTGTTTAAAATCATTAAATGAATGATGCACTAGAAAAGAAACAAAATAAATTTCAATTTGGATTTAAGTATGTTTATAACAAATTGTGTTGCAACTAATGCAGTTTTCTAATCAGCTTTCAAAATGAGCAACATTAATATTTTAGACTGGTTAGTCTTTAATGTGGAAGAACACAATTGATACAATCAAGCATTTATTTATTTTCATGCATTATCAGTAAGCAATCTCTACTTCAGAAAAGTTTGTGCATAGCCCATGTAGGAAAGGGATTTGGAGTGTGCATTGCTATTTACTCAATTGGTGATGCTTTTAATGTTATGGAACAGAACTGGATGGTGCCTTCAGTCTATGTTCCAAAGCAAATCCAACTTTTCTCATTGTTTAAAAAAAAACCTGCAGATGCCAGAGATATGAAATAAATGTAGAAAATGCTGGAAGAGCTCAGCAGATCAGGCAGTATATCTGGCAAGACAGACTGTTAACATTTCAGTCAACAAGAAACTCTATTGTGCAGTTCTGAAGAAGAGTCTCTGACATCGTTTTCTTGTGTTTCAGAGAATCTATGAGCACTCAAGAAAGTAGAGAAATATCACATTCCTGTATTTTGGAAATCCGTTCAGGTTTGAATGATTTGTAGATTATTTTGTGCCAAAACTGTCAGGAGTGAGTTTAACCTTTAACAATATTCTCGTATTAGATAATGATAGTGATACTGATTTTGGAAGCTTATGTCCCTCTTTAATGCAACCTAGATTGTATACCTAAAATGGATGAGAGGGGGGGGGTGGGGGGTGGCCTGGGAGAAGGGAGGGGGGGGGAGAAAAAGTCACTGTATATGTGTGAAAAAGAAAAAGTGTATATCATGGCTAATGTGATTTATGGTGTGAAAAATAAAAAATTTTAAAAAAAAATATTCTATGGTAATTTTTCAAGATTCCTTTAATGTAAAACAGTAAAATCCACATTATCCAGCACCTACAGAATTTGCAAATGCAAATTTTCCGATTGACTCATTCTTCCAATGCCTGCATTAAGAATATACCATTTAAAAGACAAAAGACAGTGCAAAATGTAATTTGAAAAAAAAATCAGCATTGTACTATTTAATTATGTAAAATTGACTTTAATCAAGTAACTCCCGGAGCTTACAAAATTTAAATTCTAATCCAAGTTGCTGGCACTGTGACAGTGTTGTGTTAACCACTATGCTAACCTTGCTGCCGTCATAATGAACCTCTTCCCCCAGGTTTACAGATAAAGCCTTTCTAATATACCTAATACTCTTACTAGTCAGGGATAGGGAGACACCCAAATGGCCAGTGACATCAACCGGTTCTTTATCCTGATGTCCTGGTCAGGCCCTCAGCACAACCCAACTCAGCTCCACACAAGTGTCCTGGTCAGGTCTTCGGCGTACCTTCCTTGTGCTAACAACCTGACTCACCTCCACGCACATGGCAACAGTGTAAAGAATGCACATGAATTGAGGGATACTGGGGATTTTACTGAATAACAAATAATTGCCTTCTGCCTGCCGTAAGGCACAAAAAGAGTCACCATTAGTGTCGCCGGTGCCCCTTACAATAAGAAAGAGAAGCAAAAGAGAGTCCATTCAGAGTCACTGAATGTCCGTGGATTCACTCCCGCAGCTTTTGCCATCACACAGACTCTGACTAGAGGTCTGTAAATAGTGGTGTGCCTCAATGATCAGTGCAGGGTCCATTGTTGTTTGTCATCTACATCAGTGATCTGGATGATAATGTGGTAAATTGGCCACCTGAGCTCCAGATCCAAACCTCTGATACAATCAGGAAGCCTTCAGCACCCGAGGCCCTTAGGGAGCCTTTCTAGCCCTCAGCGCCATCTCAAATCCCGATTTCTATATCTTGTTTCCGTGACCCAATCTCCAGCAGCCCCCAGCCTGGTGGGTTCTTTGACAGCAAGTCGCTCACAACCTGTAGGGGTCCTTCAGCTGCTGAACCCCTTCCTGGTCTGCTACTGCAGTCACCATCCTGCAGCGTCATCTCCTCTGCTTCTCCTTCTCAACGGGAATGCTCTTCCATTACTGTTGCACAGTGTCAGTCCACTCCTCTCCCGGAGTCTGCAACCCCTAGTATCTGCTGCTGAGCACAGGCATCACTATCTTGGGCACAGACCTCTGCGGTTGTAGGATTTTACACACAAACATCTTAGGCTCATTTAACAGGTAATTTCAAGCCTGTATGGAGCCATCAGCACAACGACTGGGCAGAGCAGCAATGTGACTCCATTCCTTGCTCTCCTGGATCTGCACCAGAGGCAGCGCTGCTGTTATTTTAAATATCACTGAGCTTGCCAAAGGCCATTATAGTTGTGGCTGTAGTCAGGACACAAAGGTGGGTCATATGAAAACCTGTATAGTACTCACAGCCCTTTACACTGTCAAATCAATACTTCAAGATCATTGGGAGAGGAGTGGTGACGAAAGGTTACTGCAGCCACAGTCTTGGCCCATTCCTCTACCTTAAAAGCACTATATAAATGTAAATTACAGCACCAGTGCATTTAGGAGAATAGAAAAAAAATAGCATGTTTGTGTTGCATTCTAAAACAATTTCTAAACTTGAGATACAAAATAATTTATACTTACAAAAGTTAACAAAGACAACATTTCTCACAACATTAGGACACATTTTGAAGATAAACGGTATGGAGACATAAATAATGATGAATGTTAAAAATATCCGCTTCAGTTCAAAGCCATGGTTATGGAGTAACCTGTGAAAATTTCAAACAATGCGGTGAAAGTGATATCAATGGAAGAAATTAACTGTTTTTTTTTGGACATTTAAACTATATGGGACTATATTTAAACTATATTTGGACATTTTCCACTATATGGAAGAAATCTCATTGTACAAGGTAAAGCTATATATTCTTCCCAACTTCACAAAAATTTGAGAAGGAATACGCAAACATCAAAGAACACCTCATTCACAATTTTTGTTTTACAATGTGCAATCAGTAGGATTGCTTTGCTCAGTACATTGGAATTGATACAAAAAGTAAATATTCTTAAATTACACACACTACTGTAAACACCAATGCCCACTGCAACCATCAGAACTTATGACAGACAACACAAATATTCTCTTTGGTCACTACAGATTTTAGATGACTTACATTTTCTCATGATTCACATCTTCATATAACAAAAGAAAATCACAAATACATGTTTCATGTAATCTGACTATAAAAAAAATCTGCAAACTTTTATTTTTAGGGTAATAATATAAACTAGGTCAGGGCTAAGCATGCAGTAGCCCAACTCCTGGGTTTAACAGAGAACACTTCCCAAACCCACAGTCCCTTCCACCAAAAAGACATTGGGCATTACATGCAGTTTCTCTTACAAAACACACATAGTCCTGATCTAGGCATACATATCACCATGTTATCTTGATTGATTGAACTCGTGAGATTAAATAAAGGAATTCCCCACCTGCCTTGCAGTTTTTGTGATTTGTTGTAATAGTAAATAATTGATTTATATGTATAATTATTTTAATCACAATTAATATTAAGGGATGGAATTTAAAATATGGCAACTGTGTATTTACTCAATTTTGTTATGTAGAGGTTATTATTTTGCCTTGTTTTTTTCTTCTTCTTTGGCTTGGCTTCGCAGATGAAGATTTATGGAAGGGTATGTCCACGTCTGCTGTAGGCTCATTGGTGACTGACAAGTCCGATGTGGGACAGGCAGGCACGGTTGCAGCGGTTGCAAGGGAAAATTGGTGGGCTGGGGTTGGGTTTTTCCTCCTTTGCCTTTTGTCAGTGAGGTGGGCTCTGCGGTCTTCTTCAAAGGAGGTTGCTGCCCGCCAAACTGTGAGGCGCCAAGATGCACGGTTTGAGGCGTTATCAGCCCACTGGCGGTGGTCAATGTGGCAGGCACCAAGAGATTTCTTTAGGCAGTCCTTGTACCTTTTCTTTGGTGCACCTCTGTCACGGTGGCCAGTGGAGAGCTCGCCATATAACACGATCTTGGGAAGGCGATGGTCCTCCATTCTGGAGACGTGACCTACCCATATATGGATGGTTATGTTTAACTCAATAAAAATATTTTAAGAGGAAAGGAAAGGAATGACAATAAAATAATTCTGAATCAAATATATACAGGACTGGCCAAGTGTCAGTGGATAGTCGACCTGGTTAATAGAGCCTTCCTTCAGGTGGAGCCCACTTCTCTGGGAGATGAAGAACTTCGTGAGGGCTCCTCTCCCCTTCCACCTTGGATCCCGAGTCCCCCCCTCCCAGACCTTAGTCCTACGGTTTCAAACTAACCTGCCAGCCGCCCTGCCCAGCGCACTCATGCTCGAGAGAAAGAGATCAAGATCACCTCGCACGCCCACAGGTCAACCATGCATGAAGCCAGCACCTCTCTGTAACGCCAGGGAGCGCCACTTGGCCATCCCCTCGAACTGCCGCCGCCGCACGGCCGGCTTGGCCCCGCCCCCTGAGACGTCACACGCACTCTCGCTGGGCCCCGCCCCCGGCCTCTGCGACGTCACGCGCTCTCGCTGGGCCCCGCCCCCGGCCTCTGATGACGCTCCGCGCGCCAGCCCTGACCCGGTCTGCGCGCTGCTGACTGACTGGAAGTGGTTGTGCATGGCAGTCGGACGCGGACTGACGGCGCAGCGAGGCCGATTGGGCCGAAATGCAGGAACCCCAGATTATTACCGTCCAGTTTCAGATCATTAAAACTTCTGATCCCTTCGCTCTTGTTTCACGGTCTTGCTTTGTGCAGGATTCGACTTGTACGTGCAGTTTTCTCCACGACAATGAGGAGACCTTTTTGAATCAGAAAAAAATTGCTCAAAATGTTAGTATCAACGTTAAGAAAGAAAAATCGTCGATGAGAAAACCCGAGAAATTGAAGAATTTGAGGCGAAAATTTAAAAATTGCGTCAGGGTCAAGGTGGGGCATGACCTGTCTGCACCACTCGTGAGTCGTGGGACTCGGTCCTATAGTGGAGTGGAGGGAGGTTATAAAATGTCATCATTTTCTGTAAAGGTGCCCTCCAGCGAGAGGAGAAACAACAAAATTCGGCGCATTTAAACTAAAAGTCGTCAGAGTTGCTGAGAAGACAAATAAGTAGCAGCGAGAGAATGTTGTGAGAAACCCCTGAAAGAACAAACTTCAAGACCACGCCGGAAAGAAAGGCGCTGACAGAGGTCAACCTTGCAAGAGCCCACGATGGGGGGGGCTGACAGGTCAACCTTGCAAGAGGCCACGATGGGGGGGGGGGAGGCGCTGACAGAGATTAACCTTGCAAGAGCCACGATGGGGGGGAGGCGCTGACAGAGGTCAACCTTGCAAGAGCCCACGATGGGGGGGGGAGAGGCGCTGACAGAGGTCAACCTTGCAAGAGGCCACGATGGGGGGGAGGGGGAGGCGCTGACGGAGGTCAACCTTGCAAGAGGCCACGATGGGGGGGAGGGGGAGGCGCTGACGGAGGTCAACCTTGCAAGAGGCCACGATGGGGGGGAGGGGGAGGCGCTGACGGAGGTCAACCTTGCAAGAGGCCACGATGGGGGGGGGGGGGGCTGACAGGTCAACCTTGCAAGAGGCCACGATGGGGGGGGGGAGGCGCTGACAGAGATCAACCTTGCAAGAGCCACGATGGGGGGGAGGCGCTGACAGAGGTCAACCTTGCAAGAGCCCACGATGGGGGGGGGAGAGGCGCTGACAGAGGTCAACCTTGCAAGAGGCCACGATGGGGGGGGGGGGGCTGACAGAGGTCAACCTTGCAAGAGGCCACGATGGGGGGGGGGGGCTGACAGAGGTCAACCTTGCAAGAGCCCACGATGGGGGGGGGGGGCTGAATGAGGTCAACCTTGCAAGAGGCCACGATGGGGGGGGGGCTGACAGGTCAACCTTGCAAGAGGCCACGATGGGGGAGAGGGGGAGGCGCTGACGGAGGTCAACCTTGCAAGAGGCCACGATGGGGGGGAGGGGGAGGCGCTGACGGAGGTCAACCTTGCAAGAGGCCACGATGGGGGGGAGGGGGAGGCGCTGACAGAGGTCAACCTTGCAAGAGGCCACGATGGGGGGGGGGGGGGGGGGGGCTGACAGAGGTCAACCTTGCAAGAGGCCACGATGGGGGGGGGCTGACAGGTCAACCTTGCAAGAGGCCACGATGGGGGGGGGGGAGGCGCTGACAGAGATCAACCTTGCAAGAGCCACGATGGGGGGGAGGCGCTGACAGAGGTCAACCTTGCAAGAGGCCACGATGGGGGGGGGAGAGGCGCTGACAGAGGTCAACCTTGCAAGAGGCCACGATGGGGGGGGGGGGGCTGACAGAGGTCAACCTTGCAAGAGGCCACGATGGGGGGGGGGCTGACAGAGGTCAACCTTGCAAGAGCCCACGATGGGGGGGGGGGGGCTGACAGAGGTCAACCTTGCAAGAGGCCACGATGGGGGGGGGGGCTGACAGGTCAACCTTGCAAGAGGCCACGATGGGGGAGAGGGGGAGGCGCTGACGGAGGTCAACCTTGCAAGAGGCCACGATGGGGGGGAGGGGGAGGCGCTGACGGAGGTCAACCTTGCAAGAGGCCACGATGGGGGGGAGGGGGAGGCGCTGACGGAGGTCAACCTTGCAAGAGGCCACGATGGGGGGGAGGGGGAGGCGCTGACGGAGGTCAACCTTGCAAGAGGCCACGATGGGGGGGAGGGGGAGGCGCTGACGGAGGTCAACCTTGCAAGAGGCCACGATGGGGGGGAGGGGGAGGCGCTGACGGAGGTCAACCTTGCAAGAGGCCACGATGGGGGGGAGGGGGAGGCGCTGACGGAGGTCAACCTTGCAAGAGGCCACGATGGGGGGGGGGGGGGGGGCTGACAGGTCAACCTTGCAAGAGGCCACGATGGGGGGGGGGAGGCGCTGACAGAGATCAACCTTGCAAGAGCCACGATGGGGGGGAGGCGCTGACAGAGGTCAACCTTGCAAGAGCCCACGATGGGGGGGGGGAGGCGCTGACAGAGGTCAACCTTGCAAGAGGCCACGATGGGGGGAGGGGGGGCTGACAGAGGTCAACCTTGCAAGAGGCCACGATGGGGGGGGGGGCTGACAGGTCAACCTTGCAAGAGCCCACGATGGGGGGGAGGGGGAGGCGCTGACGGAGGTCAACCTTGCAAGAGGCCACAATGGGGGGGAGGGGGAGGCGCTGACGGAGGTCAACCTTGCAAGAGGCCACGATGGGGGGGAGGGGGAGGCGCTGACGGACGTCAACCTTGCAAGAGGCCACGATGGGGGGGGGCTGACAGGTCAACCTTGCAAGAGGCCACGATGGGGGGGGGGGGAGGCGCTGACAGAGATCAACCTTGCAAGAGCCACGATGGGGGGGAGGCGCTGACAGAGGTCAACCTTGCAAGAGCCCACGATGGGGGGGGGAGAGGCGCTGACAGAGGTCAACCTTGCAAGAGGCCACGATGGGGGGGGGGGGGGCTGACAGAGGTCAACCTTGCAAGAGGCCACGATGGGGGGGGGGGGCTGACAGAGGTCAACCTTGCAAGAGCCCACGATGGGGGGGGGGGGCTAACAGAGGTCAACCTTGCAAGAGGCCACGATGGGGGGGGGGGGCTGACAGAGGTCAACCTTGCAAGTGGCCACGATGGGGGGGGGGCTGACAGAGGTCAACCTTGCAAGAGCCCACGATGGGGGGGGGGGGCTGACAGAGGTCAACCTTGCAAGAGGCCACGATGGGGGGGGGTGCTGACAGGTCAACCTTGCAAGAGGCCACGATGGGGGAGAGGGGGAGGCGCTGACGGAGGTCAACCTTGCAAGAGGCCACGATGGGGGGGAGGGGGAGGCGCTGACGGAGGTCAACCTTGCAAGAGGCCACGATGGGGGGGAGGGGGAGGGGGAGGCGCTGACGGAGGTCAACCTTGCAAGAGACCACGATGGGGGGGAGGGGGAGGCGCTGACGGAGGTCAACCTTGCAAGAGGCCACGATGGGGGGGAGGGGGAGGCGCTGACAGAGGTCAACCTTGCAAGAGGCCACGATGGGGGGGGGGGGGGCTGACAGGTCAACCTTGCAAGAGGCCACGATGGGGGGGGGGGAGGCGCTGACAGAGATCAACCTTGCAAGAGCCACGATGGGGGGGAGGCGCTGACAGAGGTCAACCTTGCAAGAGCCCACGATGGGGGGGGGAGAGGCGCTGACAGAGGTCAACCTTGCAAGAGGCCACGATGGTGGGGGGGGGGGCTGACAGAGGTCAACCTTGCAAGAGGCCACGATGGGGGGGGGGCTGACAGAGGTCAACCTTGCAAGAGCCCACGATGGGGGGGGGGGGGCTGACAGAGGTCAACCTTGCAAGAGGCCACGATGGGGGGGGGGGCTGACAGGTCAACCTTGCAAGAGGCCACGATGGGGGAGAGGGGGAGGCGCTGACGGAGGTCAACCTTGCAAGAGGCCACGATGGGGGGGAGGGGGAGGCGCTGACGGAGGTCAACCTTGCAAGAGGCCACGATGGGGGGGAGGGGGAGGCGCTGACGGAGGTCAACCTTGCAAGAGGCCACGATGGGGGGGAGGGGGAGGCGCTGACGGAGGTCAACCTTGCAAGAGGCCACGATGGGGGGGGGGGGGGCTGACAGGTCAACCTTGCAAGAGGCCACGATGGGGGGGGGGGAGGCGCTGACAGAGATCAACCTTGCAAGAGCCACGATGGGGGGGAGGCGCTGACAGAGGTCAACCTTGCAAGAGCCCACGATGGGGGGGGGGAGGCGCTGACAGAGGTCAACCTTGCAAGAGGCCACGATGGGGGGAGGGGGGGCTGACAGAGGTCAACCTTGCAAGAGGCCACGATGGGGGGGGGGCTGACAGGTCAACCTTGCAAGAGCCCACGATGGGGGGGAGGGGGAGGCGCTGACGGAGGTCAACCTTGCAAGAGGCCACAATGGGGGGGAGGGGGAGGCGCTGACGGAGGTCAACCTTGCAAGAGGCCACGATGGGGGGGAGGGGGAGGCGCTGACGGAGGTCAACCTTGCAAGAGGCCACGATGGGGGGGGGGGGGGGGGCTGACAGAGGTCAACCTTGCAAGAGGCCACGATGGGGGGGGGCTGACAGGTCAACCTTGCAAGAGGCCACGATGGGGGGGGGGGGAGGCGCTGACAGAGATCAACCTTGCAAGAGCCACGATGGGGGGGAGGCGCTGACAGAGGTCAACCTTGCAAGAGCCCACGATGGGGGGGGGAGAGGCGCTGACAGAGGTCAACCTTGCAAGAGGCCACGATGGGGGGGGGGGGGGCTGACAGGTCAACCTTGCAAGAGGCCACGATGGGGGGGGGGGAGGCGCTGACAGAGATCAACCTTGCAAGAGCCACGATGGGGGGGAGGCGCTGACAGAGGTCAACCTTGCAAGAGCCCACGATGGGGGGGGGGAGGCGCTGACAGAGGTCAACCTTGCAAGAGGCCACGATGGGGGGAGGGGAGCTGACAGAGGTCAACCTTGCAAGAGGCCACGATGGGGGGGGGGCTGACAGGTCAACCTTGCAAGAGGCCACGATGGGGGGGAGGGGGAGGCCACGATGGGGGGGGGGGGGCTGACAGAGGTCAACCTTGCAAGAGGCCACGATGGGGGGGGGGCTGACAGGTCAACCTTGCAAGAGGCCACGATGGGGGGGGGGGGAGGCGCTGACAGAGATCAACCTTGCAAGAGCCACGATGGGGGGGAGGCGCTGACAGAGGTCAACCTTGCAAGAGCCCACGATGAGGGGGGGGAGAGGCGCTGACAGAGGTCAACCTTGCAAGAGGCCACGATGGGGGGGGGGGGCTGACAGAGGTCAACCTTGCAAGAGGCCACGATGGGGGGGGGGGCTGACAGAGGTCAACCTTGCAAGAGCCCACGATGGGGGGGGGGGGGGCTGACAGAGGTCAACCTTGCAAGAGGCCACGATGGGGGGGGGGGGCTGACAGGTCAACCTTGCAAGAGGCCACGATGGGGGAGAGGGGGAGGCGCTGACGGATGTCAACCTTGCAAGAGGCCACGATGGGGGGGAGGGGGAGGCGCTGACGGAGGTCAACCTTGCAAGAGGCCACGATGGGGGGGAGGGGGAGGCGCTGACGGAGGTCAACCTTGCAAGAGGCCACGATGGGGGGGAGGGGGAGGCGCTGACGGAGGTCAACCTTGCAAGAGGCCACGATGGGGGGGAGGGGGAGGCGCTGACGGAGGTCAACCTTGCAAGAGGCCACGATGGGGGGGGGGGGCTGACAGGTCAACCTTGCAAGAGGCCATGATGGGGGGGGGGAGGCGCTGACAGAGATCAACCTTGCAAGAGCCACGATGGGGGGGAGGTGCTGACAGAGGTCAACCTTGCAAGAGCCCACGATGGGGGGGGGGAGGCGCTGACAGAGGTCAACCTTGCAAGAGGCCACGATGGGGGGGGGGGGCTGAAAGAGGTCAACCTTGCAAGAGGCCACGATGGGGGGGAGGGCTGACAGGTCAACCTTGCAAGAGGCCACGATGGGGGGGGGGAGGCGCTGACAGAGGTCAACCTTGCAAGAGCCACGATGGGGGGGAGGCGCTGACAGAGGTCAACCTTGCAAGAGGCCACGATGGGGGGGGGAGGCGCTGACAGAGGTCAACCTTGCAAGATCCACGATGGGGGGGAGGCGCTGACAGAGGTCAACCTTGCAAGAGCCCACGATGGGGGGGGGGCTGACAGAGGTCAACCTTGCAAGAGCCCACGATGGGGGGGGGGGGGCGCTGACAGAGGTCAACCTTGCAAGATCCACGATGGGGGGGAGGCGCTGACAGAGGTCAACCTTGCAAGAGGCCACGATGGGGGGGAGGGGGAGGCGCTGACGGAGGTCAACCTTGCAAGAGGCCACGATGGGGGGGAGGGGGAGGCGCTGACGGAGGTCAACCTTGCAAGAGGCCACGATGGGGGGGAGGGGGAGGCGCTGACGGAGGTCAACCTTGCAAGAGGCCACGATGGGGGGGAGGGGGAGGCGCTGACGGAGGTCAACCTTGCAAGTGGCCATGATGGGGGGGGGGGGGGGGCTGACAGAGGTCAACCTTGCAAGAGGCCACGATGGGGGGGGGGGAGGCGCTGACAGAGATCAACCTTGCAAGAGCCACGATGGGGGGGAGGCGCTGACAGAGGTCAACCTTGCAAGAGCCCACGATGGGGGGGGGAGGCGCTGACAGAGGTCAACCTTGCAAGAGGCCACGATGGGGGGGGGGGGGGCTGACAGAGGTCAACCTTGCAAGAGGCCACGATGGGGGGGGGGCTGACAGGTCAACCTTGCAAGAGGCCACGATGGGGGGGGGGAGGCGCTGACAGAGGTCAACCTTGCAAGAGCCACGATGGGGGGGAGGCGCTGACAGAGGTCAACCTTGCAAGAGGCCACGATGGGGGGGGGGGAGGCGCTGACAGAGGTCAACCTTGCAAGATCCACGATGGGGGGGAGGCGCTGACAGAGGTCAACCTTGCAGGAGGCCACGATGGGGTGGGGGGGGCTGACAGGGGTCAAACTTGCAAGAGGCCACGATGAGGGGGGGCGCTGACAGAGGTCAACCTTGCAAGAGCCCATGATGGGGGGGTGGGCTGACAGAGGTCAACCTTGCAAGAGGCCACGATGGGGGGGGGTGCTGACAGGTCAACCTTGCAAGAGGCCACGATGGGGGGGGGAGGCGCTGACAGAGGTCAACCTTGCAAGAGGCCACGATGGGGGGGGGAGGCGCTGACGGAGGTCAACCTTGCAAGAGGCCACGATGGGGGGGGGGGGCTGACAGAGGTCAACCTTGCAAGAGGCCACGATGGGGGGGGGGGCTGACAGGTCAACCTTGCAAGAGGCCACGATGGGGGGGGGGGGAGGCGCTGACAGAGGTCAACCTTGCAAGAGCCACGATGGGGGGGAGGCGCTGACAGAGGTCAACCTTGCAAGAGCCCACGATGGGGGGGGGAGGCGCTGACGGAGGTCAACCTTGCAAGAGGCCACGATGGGGGGGGGGGCTGACAGAGGTCAACCTTGCAAGAGCCCACGATGGGGGGGTGGGCTGACAGAGGTCAACCTTGCAAGAGGCCACGATGGGGGGGGGTGCTGACAGGTCAACCTTGCAAGAGGCCACGATGGGGGTGGGCTGACAGAGGTCAACCTTGCAAGAGGCCATGATGGGGGGGAGGGGGAGGCGCTGACAGAGGTCAACTTTGCAAGAAGCCACGATGAGGGGGGGGGGGCTGACAGAGGTCAACCTTGCAAGAGGCCACGATGGGGGGGGGCTGACAGAGGTCAACCTTGCAAGAGGCCACGATGGGGGGGAGGGGGAGGCGGTGACAGAGGTCAACTTTGCAAGAAGCCACGATGAGGGGGGGGGGCTGACAGAGGTCAACCTTGCAAGAGGCCACGATGGGGGGGGGCTGACAGAGGTCAACCTTGCAAGAGGCCACGATGAGGGGGGGGGGCTGACAGAGGTCAACCTTGCAAGAGGCCACGATGAGGGGGGGGGCAAAACAGAGGTCAACGTTGCAAGAGGCCACAATGGGGAGTGGGGACTGAGAGAGGTCAACCTTGCAAGAGGCCACGATGGGGGGGGGGCTGACAGAGGTCAACCTTGCAAGAGGCCACGATGAGGGGGGGGGCAGACAGAGGTCAACCTTGCAAGAGGCCACAATGGGGAGTGGGGACTGACCAGGAGGTCAACCTTGCAAGAGGCCACGATGGGGGGGGCTGACAGAGGTCAACCTTGCAAGAGGCCACAATGAGGGGGGGGGGGGGGGTGATGAAAAAAATGTTACTCTTAGTGGCCATGCGAACCAAGATTTCACAAGAACTGCCTGCTGATCCAGATCATATTGCGGCTTCGCCACTTGGTAATCAGACATCGGCAGAAAGGAAGGCTACACTGGGAACATGGACGAAACACCCCATTACTCTTGATGGGCTGGAGAATCGAACTGTGTGAACTAATAACCAGTGGCTATGAGAAAAGTAGCCTTGATTAATTCAGTTGTTTTCTTGCATGGCTGGTGGTGTTACATTTTAGTTTTTTCAATAGGAAAACTTTGCCAAAAGGAATTGTCCATGTACATCCACAAGGCTGACAGAGGTGGATGTTGAAAATGGATAAAGGAAATTTGGAATTTACTATCTGATGGACATGTGAGGAAAAGAGTTTGCTCATCTGGGATCAGCACATCTAGTGAGAATGTTGTTGGTAACCTTCGATTACAAATTACTGACATACCTGTAATTCCCGATGGATTTGCAACCAATAGACGTTAGTATCAATAAGCCATTTAAGGACATGATGAGATTGGAGTTACTGGATGCATGATGGAGAAAAATCATACACAAATGAAAGCCAGTATGAAATGAGGGAAATGAAAGCTGGCATTATTGTTAAGAAATATGGAATTTTGAATGTATTGGATAGTACAGAAGACTTATATATGAGATGACTTGGATCAAGAGGAAGCAGATGATGTACTACCTCTGACTACAGGCAGTGATAAAGAGGATCCGTTTGATGATATCATTCATTCTCATGATTTAACACTTGATTCAATGTTGAAGAACATGGAATTGTCTGCCAAAGCAACCTCATGTCTTCTTTTAGCTTCCAGATTTCTTTTTTGAGGTACTCTTCAAGTACCTCATTTTGCTCCATGTTGCCTATACCTGCTAGATACCTCTCTTCTCTACTACCGGCAATTATTTTTGTTTCTATTCTCATTATTTATTTGATAATTTTGTGACAGAAGATGCTTTGAATGGATTTTTAAAAAAAACAAAAATACAGTAAAGGAAATAATACCATAAGTCCCAAATCCATCTATGATGAAAATGAAGAAAACATGTTCAGTGGAGATACAGTTACTTGGGTGGAGAGTAATGTATGTCTATGTAATGTATGTCTACCATTTTAGTATTACCGGTATAGCCTTAAGATGCATTGAATTACTGTAATTAGAAATGAAAATTCAAAACTGATATACTGGGTATACCATAACAAACCTGTGATAGAGCGTGACTTTAACCACGAATATGAAATTGTGGTTGATGGTTTTGTGATGTGACCAGGTACGGTTAGGTTGCAGCCATGTGCACAGTATTACAGTAGATACCAGTAATGATGGTATATTGTAATTATGCATTTTATACAAATTTCAACCTAAGCTAGGCTGTTTTCATGTGATGGATACAAAATAAATGAGCAAGTGTAAGAAAATATTTCTAAGAGCTACATCACCTTATTATGGTTTTATTACTTGTTTGGACACATTTTGTTATTTAATTCATTGTGTTTTTTGTTTTTTTATTTGATTAGTAATCACTTAGACTTCTGCTACTGATACGATGTTTTGGATTCTAATGTGAATTTTCAACCCCTCAAAAGTAGTATCCATGTCATAGTCAACCCCAATAAATTTAATATTAAAAATAGCATAAAAATTCTATTTTTACACAAGAATATATGGCAGATTATTAAACTCTATTAATAGGTGATAATGTTCAAATCAAGGTAAAAATTTGAAATGTTTATAACTTTACTGAACTATTGCAAGGCTACAGTTGAGTATTACAGGAAATAAAGAATTTTGGGCCTGAGCCCTTCCTCAAAGTATGAGTGAAAAAATATAGGCATCTGAATTAAATGCTGGGGAAAGAATGGGTTGGGGAGGAGTGCAGAGAATCAGACGAAAGGTATTAGATACAAGAGGAAAGGTGAGAATTGATTTTGGTTCGGAAAGGAGACAAAAGTGAAAAGTGAAGAGAGAGAGCTAGAGGAAAGGAGGAGAGGGCCAAAAAGATGGGGGAGGTTTCTTATGGAAGGCCCTTTTATAGGGCCGAAGGCGATTGATTGCTCGAACTCGTTTCAGCTTCCATCTGCCAAGAAGGGTACACTTAAGAGGTGGAGTGAAGTTGCTCCACCTCTTCTAAAAGAAATTCTGCTGGAAGCGGCTTCAAAGGGTTGGGCTGATGACATCACGATAATGCTGTCAGCCTGTGACCCAGGACCGTGAATTTAAAAAAAAAACCTAAGTGGTTATTAGAGGCTATTATGTTGTGCAGGAGATCTGCTTAAGACCCAAGACTGCTTGCACAGATCTCCACGAGTGCGCTTACTTGCTCTTTGGTCGTCATTTTCAAGCATACCTGCTTTCCCTTTGTGGCACATAAGTATGATGTCACAGTGATGAGTGGCACTAACTGGCCCCACCTCCTTCAGCTCTGGAAGCTGGCTCCCGACTCAGCTCAATATAAAGGCACCATGGGATCTGCCTTATAGGTCGTCAGCATATAAAGTAAAATTGACTTTTTGTTTAACTTGAGCCATAAAGAGGCCTAGAAATTGGAGAAGTTGATGTTAATGCTATCTGGTAGAGAGTGCCCATACAGAAGATGAAGTGTTGTTCCTCCAATTCGCAGGTAGCCTCAGTCTAGCAGTGGCTGAGACCACGGTCAGACAGGTCAGCAAGGGAATGGGGCATGGAATTGAAATAGGTGGTTACTAGGAATTCAATGCGATTGCAGTGGACAGAGCTGAGGTGCTCAATGAAGCCATCTACCAGTCTGCTTCCAGTTTCTCCAATGTAGAGGAGACCACAGCAGGAGCACTGGATGCTGATTTACAAGTGAAGTGTTGCTTCACTTAGAAGGACAATTTGGGGTCACAAATAGTAGTGAGGGAAGAGGTGTGGGTGCAAGTGGAGCATCTCCTGCAGTCAAGGGTAGGTGCCAAAGGGGCGATTGTTGGGGAGGGAGGAGGGGATGAGGAAGTCACAGAGGACTACAGAAGACTGAGAGGGAAGGAGAAGTATATTTGTATCTGGTGGTGGGATCACATAGGTGGAGTAGGATATGTTGGATGCGGAGGTTTGTAAGGTGGTAGGTGAGGACAAGGGGAATCCTATCCTTATTGTGCATGGAGGCAGAGGAGGCCAGGGGAGATGTGCAGGTAATCGAGGATTGCAGGTAAGGGCCAAGCTGATGATAGTAAAGGGGAAGCCATGTTGTTTAAAGAAGGAAGACATCTCTAATGATCTTGCATGGAAATGACCACTCATTTTAGTTCCCTGCCCCATTCCCTTGCTGACATGTCTGTCCATGGTTTCATGCACTGCCAGACTGAGACCACCCGCAAATTGGAGGAACACCTCGTCTCCCATTTGGATACCCTCCAACCATAAGGCATTAACATTGACCACTCCAATTTCTGTTAGAAACCACCTTTCCCCCAATCTTCTTACCCTGTCTCATCTAGCTCTGTCTCTCTTTGCTCTTTTCCCTCTGTCTCCTTTCACCGAACAAAAATCAATTCTCTTATCATATCCAATTAACACATTTTGTCTGATGCCCTGCATTCCTCCCCTTCCTGTCACTCACCCTTTCTTTCCCCAGCCTTAAATTCATAAGCCTGTATTTTTTGCACTCTTGTGGAAGGGCTCAGGCCCAAAACGTCAGTAATATATCTTTACCTCTTATGGATGCTGCGAGATTGGCTGAATTCCTACAGCGTTTTGTGCTTTGACTACAATCACAGTGCCCATAGCAGAGATGGCCAAACTTGCTTAATGTAAGGGCCACATACGATAAACTTCAGATGTTTGAGAGCTGCAAGCCATGAAAAAATATTATTTTCTCTTACATGCATATTTTGTTACAAAAATGTTATATAAATATTAAGAAATACATGTACACAATATTTATTCATGAATGTTTTTAAACTGGTCATTTGTATTAGATTCAATAATCAAAAATTACTCAAATACATTCCAAATATTTTCAAAATCCTGACTGATTTTCTATGAAAATCGCTGCCTCTAAACATATTTAAGATGCAGTAAGGTAGATTTTTGCATCATAGGGGATTTAAAGGTTATCTCAGAAGATGTGAATTTAGAAAGTGCCTTTTCGAGTTACTTTTGCAAAACTGGAAATTGGCATGAGTAATCTGAGCATAAAGCTGCTAAACTGCTGATAAAACTGATTTAGTGCTGACAACCTTTCCTCTGATGTGTTTGTAACTTCAGATCTATGTGAATGTAGTCCTCTGGAATGCCACAAAGGTTCATTTTCAGTAGTTGAGTGATAAGTGCATTTTGCCAGTAATAGATGCATCTTTGGAGACCCTCATTTTTTGTCTACTTTTGTCCTCTTGTCTTTTCATGCTTGTAATAAATCAGTGAGACTCAAATTTAATAGAACTGATCTGCTTCTTCAAGATCACCATCCATTTTCCAACATAACTTTTGAGAATCAAAAATATATTAGGATGTTGGCTCCAGTAAGTCTAAATTCATCTTCATGAGCCTTAGGATGTGAGAATTATCAGATCCAGCTGAGGTTAAATTCACTCATCGCCTCTTCAAAATGATGATAAACGCAGAACATTTTCCATGAAAATACCTTCTGTGATGCTGGTTGACACAAATTATAGGCATTTCAAAAGTGAAAATGGACATTATCTCATGGAACTCACGACTGTACAAATGAATAGGTTAGCAAATTATACAATCAGTTAACAATGGGGCAGGGAGGGGTTGTTAGAGCAAACTTTACCTGGGAAAGGGAAAGTTGGAGAGACAGCTGATAACAGCCAGCAGAATTTCCTCTCAAAAGAAGAGGCTTTCAACTATGAAACCAGTACATTCAGGAAGGAGATAACATGGTCAGATACCAGAAGACATACTGTGTATTTCGGCTTATAAGTCGACCCCCCCCCCCCCTTTTCAGCCTCATTTTAAGGATTTTATCATATATCAAGCATATGTTGACCCCCAAAAATTGCAATGATTGATCTGTTGGGAGTTGGGTGGAGGTGATTGTTATATGGAGGCTCCATCAAAACGATGAAAGTATGAAGTGAGTTTTAAAATAAAATGATAGAAATGGCCAAGAAAAATCAACAAACTCTGCTGCTGCAATAAAATTTTATATACAGAACAACTCCACTTCTCCGAAATCCTCATTTATCTAAGGTCCTGGTGGCTGTGGGGACCTCGGGCTCCTGGCATGAGGGGTCCTCGTTGGGGAGGTGTCATTGATCAGTGGCGGCCAGGATTTTTTTGGTGAGAGTTATTTTAATGCTTAAAAAGTGTTCCCTTGTTGTTTGTTGTTCAAAAGTGATTTTCTGCTGCTACTAGGCTGTTTTTTTAAAAATGACCACTTCTCTGAATGAAATGTTTATTTGACATAAGCCCATTTCAGATATCGGAGTTGTATCGTATATGAAAAGTTGGTAAGAGATTGGAGGAAGAAAGAAGAGACTTTAAAAATATTCGATGCGAAGAGGAATCGCTCGTTAGCCAGAGTTGGAAAATCATGTTGCAGAATGGGTACATGAATAGAGGCAAGATTGCTACATAGTCAATCAAAATAAAATAAGAACATTTGCACTGCACTGGGCCAAGTCACACCCAGGCTTCAGTGATGATTTTGAGGCAACCATTTCATGAACAGGAAAAATCTGGTATTACAACAAAAAACAAAATTTGGACAGATATTACCAAAAACATCTTGATCATAAATTTTCACCAGTTTATTATACGTAACCAGCAGAATCACCAGTTTGCATTGGCAAATATTGGAAACATGGACAAAACCCCCTTGAATTTTGACATGATAGGCAATAGAACAGTGGAATGGAAAAGTGTTAAAACAGTGCAAACCAGAACAGGCCATGAAAGGACCAAGTTTACCATGGTGTTATTTTGCGTGGCCAACGGGACAAAGTTAAGACCCATGGTAATCTTCAAACGCAAAATTAAACCTAAAATGAAATTCCCTGCAGGTATTTTTATACATTTTAATGAAAAGGATGGATGGATGAAAGTGGTGTAAAACTGTGGATAGAAGTGTGGAACAGGCAGCCAGGTGGTTTATGCAAGGAATGGAGTTTGCTGGTCTGGGATATGTTTCATAACCGCTTAAATGAGAACACTACATAATATTACATGGTGGTTATCCCAGGTGGTTTGACATCTATATTGCAACCTCTCGATGTCTGCTTGAACAAGCCATTCAAAGACCATGTGCACGAGGAATGGAATACATGGATATCAAGTGCAGACAAATCATTTACAAAAGGTGAGCCAATGCATGCTGCATCACTTGATATGCCGTGTAACTTCATGCTTAAGGCATGGGACAAAGTTAAAGTAGAGACTGTGATAAAATTGTTCAAAAAGTGCGGTATCTCTTATGCAATTGATTGGAACGGAAGATGATTTATTCAGGGACACTGAAGATGACATGACCCATTTCATTGGAATGTGGTTACATGAATCATAATACAGGCATCTCCACTAACAGAGAATAGAGCTGGATATTTGACCCTACTTTTGAAGCTCTGAAGAAACATCAGTGCCCTGAAGGAACAATTGGTTAAAAAATATTTCAAAGTGCAGACTTCCTGACGTGGAGGCAAGTTTATAAAGTGTTCTTGTTACTGCCCTTACCACTGCTGTGCTTAGCGAGCAGCTTCTTATTGACCACATCTCAAGGAGACCTGTACACTTCCATAGACAACATCCAGGGAAAAATTGCTGTGGAGGGTGGTGGGTAGATGGAATAACCTACTTGAGGAAGTGGTAGAAGCAGGGACAATTGTAAGAATCTACAGACATTTGAACAGGTGCATGGATTGGAAAGATTTAGAGGGATATGGACCTAACATGAACATGTTGGGCCAAAGGCCCTGTTTCCATGCTGTGGAACTCTGAATATTTTGAGATTATTATTTTTTATTTAACTTTGTACATGGAATGCCAATTTCATTAAAACTGAATAAATGAGGAGTGCATGGCATTTTAGGAAGTTGCATCTGGTTTAAAAAGTTGATAAAAACATTTGTAAGTAATGGATGAAATTATTAAGTTTTGAATTCTGTATCAGTATGTGAAATACAGTAGTAAAGCAGCAGGAAGTTTTCATAATCTCCAAATGTTTCTTTTCCTACTTTGGCTTGGCTTCACGGACGAAGATTAATGGAGGGGTAATGTCCACGTCAGCTGCAGGCTCGTTTGTGGCTGACAAGTCCGATGCGGGACAGGCAGACACGGTTGCAGCGGTTGCAAGGGAAAATTGGTTGGTTGGGGTTGGGTGTTGGGTTTTCCTCCTTTGTCTTTTGTCAGTGAGGTAGGCTCTGCGGTCTTCTTCAAAGGAGGTTGCTGCCCGCCGAACTGTGAGGCGCCAAGATGCACGGTTGGAGGCGATATCAGCCCACTGGCAGTGGTCAATGTGGCAGGCACCAAGAGATTTTTTTAGGCAGTCCTTGTACCTCTTCTTTGCTTCACCTCTGTCTCGGTGGCCAGTGGAGAGCTCGCCATATAACACGATCTTGGGAAGGCGATGGTCCTCCATTCTGGAGACGTGATCTACCCAGCGCAGTTGGATCTTCAGCAGCGTGGATTCGATGATGTCGGCCTCTGCCATCTCGAGTACTTCGATGTTGGTGATGAAGTCACTCCAATGAATGTTGAGGATGGAGCGGAGACAACGCTGGTGTAAGCGTTCTAGGAGCCGTAGTTTAGACATAATGTAACTATATTCTTTGACATATGGTGGTGCTGCTGAGCTGCAAAAAAAAAAAAGATTCAGATGCTAATTTATTGTCAGAGTACATACATGACATCACATACGGCTCCTAGAACGCTTCCACCAGCGTTGTCTCCGCTCCATCCTCAACATCCATTGGAGTGCTTTCATCCCTAACGTCAAAGTACTCGAGATGGCAGAGGTCGACAGCATCGAGTCCACGCTGCTGAAGATCCAGCTGCGCTGGGTGGGTCACGTCTCCAGAATGGAGGACCATCGCCTTCCCAAGATCATGTTATATGGCGAGCTCTCCACTGGCCACCGTGACAGAGGTGCACCAAAGAAGAGGTACAAGGACTGCCTAAAGAAATCTCTTGGTGCCTGCCACATTGACCACCGCCAGTGGGCTGATATCGCCTCAAACCGTGCATCTTGGCGCCTCACAGTTTGGCGGGCAGCAACCTCCTTTGAAGAAGACCGCAGAGCCCACCTCACTGACAAAAGGCAAAGGAGGAAAAACCCAACACCCAACCCCAACCAACCAATTTTCCCATGCAGCCGCTGCAACCGTGTCTGCCTGTCCCGCATCGGACTTGTCAGCTTTGAGTTTGTTCTTGAGGATTCTGATGGTGAAGGGGTAGCAGCTGTTCCTGAACCTGTTGTTGTGAGTCTTGTGGCATCTACACCTCTTTCCTGATGATAATAGCAAGAACAGAGTGTGTACTGGGTGGTGTGGATCCTTGATGATTTCCGCTGCTCTTCAATGGCAGTGTTTCCTGTAGATATTTGCAATGGTGGGGAGGGTTTTACCTCTACTATCCTGGGCTTTGTCCACAACCTTATACAATGCTTTTCATTTGGAGGAATTGGTGTCCACATACCAGACACTTTCCACCACACATCTATAGAAATTTGCCAGTGTTTCCTATATCATGCAAACTACTGAGCAAGTAGAGGCACTGACGTGCTTTCTTCACGATGCCATTTGTGTGTAGGGTCCAGAAAAAATCCTCCAAGATAGTGATTCCCAAGAATTTAAATTTGCTCACCCTCTCCACCTCTGATTCCCCAATGATCACTAAATTGTACACCCCTGGCTTTCCCTTTCTGAAGTCAACCATCAGCTCCTTGGCTGTAGTGACATTGCATGTGAGGTTGGTGTTGGTGCACCATTCAGCCAAGTTTTCAATCTCCCTCCTGCATGCTGACTCCACCCCTTTTTATACAAGCCAGTACTGTGCTATTGTCAGCGAATTTGTGTTGCTGTTTACCAAGCCACACAATCATTGATGTAAAGTGAGCAGGGGGCTAAGAACACAGCCCAGTAGTCCTCTGGTACTGATGGAGATTGTGGATGAGATGTTTTTACCACTCCTCAGTGACTGTGGTCTGGAGGTGAGGTAATCCAGGATCCAATTACATAATGGGGTGTTGAGTCCCAAGCCTTGGAGTTCGCTGATCAATTTTGAGGGGGTGATGAATGCTGAAGTGTAATTTATAAGGAGCATATCCTGATGAATGCGTCTTTACTGTCCAGATGTTACAGGGCTTTGTGTAAAGCCAGTGAGATGACATTCACTGGTGGTCTGTTGCTATGATAGGTGAATTGGAACAGATCCACGTCACCACTCAGAGAAGTGCTGATATGCTTCAACACCAGCCTTTCAAACACTCAGATTTTTTTTTTAATTCTAGAGTCTTAAAAATGCTCTGTGTTCTTTCCAAGTTCTGAACTAATCAGTAGCATGCTAGTTCACAGTTGCTAATTATTGTTCCAAGAATTTTTTAAAAAACCATAGGTTTAAAAGGGACTAGGACTTTAGTTAACATTGGGAGATGCATTGTTCTTTCTTTTAAAAATATTTTCAGTGAAAATAATTTTGTACAATAAAATTATGGGATGTGCTATAGAAAAATAGACAAAGAAAAGCACTGCTAAAATAATCATACATATGAATTCCCAAAGCACAGCCATAACAGTAAAAAATGGACATAATAAATTTAAATTTTCCAAACCCCTGACCCTAAACACTGCCTATTGTTAATGAAACAAAGTAGCTCACTCTGTGCCAAAATTCTATATTAACACTGAACCTAGAGATTATGGTAATAGTCCACGAATGGGCCCCATAATAGTTTGGGATCTAACTTTTGAATCATTAATTGCATATCTAATTTTTTTTTCAAATTTACACAGGACATTATGTCCCTTAGCTATTGTGCATGAATAGGTGGAGTATTATCTTTCCACTTAATCAAAATAGCACATCTGGCCAGCATCGATAAAATGCGACATTTAATTGGAGTTAGTAAAACGTCATCTTCTCCAAGGGTTCCAAACTTCCTTTGGCACCACACATACAATGTCCTTTTAAATTAAATTAGACATACACCCCAGAAAGTGAGAACATACAAACTCCTTACAGACAGCATTGGATTCAAACCTAGGTCCAGTCCTGATTGCTGGCACTGTAAAGGCTAACCACTACACCAACTGTGCCTGCCTATTTGTCCTTTCCTGGTTACCCTCTTGCTCTCAATGTACTTATAAGATGCTTTGGGATTTTACTCAGTTTTGAAAACAAATAATATTTTATTCCCACAGTTTACTTTCAAATTCCCTCTTCCAGTATCTCACCTCCTGCAACTGAAAGGCCTCCCACATTTTTAGCCATATGCTATTCAACTATTGATATATTTGATATCTAGGGTTCCTTGGATTGCTGCCCTTAACATTCAACTTTTAGGATAACTTTAGTACACATGTCTCATATTTCACTTTTGAATGATTCTCACTTGTCAGAAGTAAGCATACCTATAAATCCTGCCTAACCAGGAATTAGTTTGTTGAACCTTCAGTGCATTTGCTCTCAGTATATCTTTTCATGAGTAAAGAAGCCAAAACTTCACAGAGGACTCTAGGCGAGGTCTCCAAAATACTGTATAATTGCCTCTGCACTTAAAACTTCTTCCAATGAAGGCCAAGTATACAATTTATTATCTATATCTTTTGTATTCATCATTTCTTTTTAATTCAAATTATATACATTACATTTCCGATTATCAGAAACGCTCAGCACCAGATGTGTATCGGTTAACTGCATTTTCTGGCTATCTGAGAAATGGCTTTTAGCAGCCCAGTTTAAGCAGCAGAATACTTGTATCGGCCATTGTCAATCCCACCACTATCACCAAACTTGCCCGGGAATCTGAGATCCCCAACATATCCCCAGTGCCATCGCTAAACCTGCCCATGAACCTGAGGTCCCCGCTCCAATCCCAGCCCAGTAACATCAGAGTAATAATTGTATCAGCGGTTAAAACAACAACAAAGAACAAGGGAAGGTTTTTCAACCATGAAGTAAAGTTTAATTCTTCCCAAAAAAACTAAAATGAGATAAATGCAGCAACATTCAAAATGGCGCTAACAGCACACTTGCGTACGTGAGAGCTCCATTGGATTCAAAATGACATCAACGGTGTGTCAGAGTCCCACTTGAGCAAAGCAGGTAAAAAAATTCAATTTCTTTTCAACTTGTGACATCACGACGCCGCTGAAAATTTTTGTGGATAAATTTCGGTAAAGTAGTTTTCGGATAATTAGAAACGTACTGTATATTATTGTAGTCTTTTTTTATGAAGCATCGCTGTGGCTGCACCAATTAAGAATTCTGGTGTATATGTACAATGCATATGACAAACTTTTTCCATTATTTCTGTATATTCCCAATCTTTCATAAAAATTGTTTTTTTTCCTACTTGTGGATACTTCATATTTATTCATGTTGTACTGCATCTGCCCACATCCTTGTCCACCACATAACATGTCAAAACTACCTTAAAGCCTATCTGCATCCTCCTCACAGAATTATATCCAGTTTCAATACATTAATACACAGGAATTTTGAAAAAAAATAACCAGAAGGAAACTTGGACAGGACTGTGACTTTTTTAACTGAGGCAACATTTTATATACAAGAAATAGGAGGAGGAGTCGGCCATCCGGCCCATCAAGCCTGCTCTGCCATTCAATGAGATCATGGCAGATCTGATGATAGGTTCATCTCCACTTACCTGTGTCTTCCCCATATCCTTTAATTCCCATACTTTGTAAAAATCTGTCCACCCTTGTCTTCAATATAAAGTATTTACTGAGGTAGTCTCCACTTCTTCAATGGTCATTGAATTCCACAGATTCCCCACCCTCTGGGTAAAACAGTTCCTCCTCATCTCTCTACTAAATCTACTACCTTGCATGTTGAAGCTATGTCCCCTAGTGCTAGTCTTCCCCCACCACTGGAAACAACTTACCTACCACTTATCTCTTTTTTAAAAGTTTTATTTATAGTTTTGTATACAGTACAATATAATATAAAATTGTATTCAAATGATACAATTATCAAAATAGAATAAAAATAAATGGTTGTACACTACATAAAGGAGAGAAAAAAGTGGTGGTGGGGTGTAGAAGAGAAAATATTTGATATCCAAACCCATAATATCTAAATATGGTTTTGTGGCGGTATGCCATTAGGCAGGGGAACCGGCCCCGCTTGTCACGCATGTGACGCGGCAGGGCAGCCGGCCAAAATTGCGCCGTCGGGGGTTTCCTCCCGACTTCGGCACTGGGTTCAGAAGCCCGCGCTTAGCGACCCACGTGACGCCCCAGTGATGTCGGGGCCCAGCCAGGCAGCCTGCAATAAATCAGTTTTGCTCACTGAACTCAACCTGTCTGGTTGTGTGATCCTTCAGTTAGCAGTATAGCCGCCGCTACAGTTTCCTTATTTTTAAGTATGTATCATGACCATTTTTAATATTATGTCACCTTTTCTAAGGAAATACAATTTTGCAACTCCCTCTTCCAACAATCAATTTTAAGACGGGATTCAGATTTCTATGTAATTGCTATACATCTCCTGCCACCGCCAATGTGACTTTTAAAAAAATTAATTGATATTTTGACAACTTCATTTGTGGTTCCAAATCATACACATTTCTCCAAAAAAAGCTCAGGTGTTAATGGTAAACATATTTTTATGATTTGTTCTAAAAACTTGCCCACATCTTTCCAAAATGATATCACCTTGATACATGACCAGGTAGAATGTATAACTGTACCAATTTTTGTGCCACATCAAAAACATAAATTTGAATTAAATTTATTTAATTTATGTGGCATTAAATATAATAGATAAATAAATTTATAATGAACCTACCACTATCTTATATAAACTTAATTTCAACTGAAGCCCATCAATCATGCAGGTTTAGCCACATCCTGACCATAGGAAAACAAATTTCCAGTAACTTAGTAATGATAAACTTCAATAAACATTTTAAGAATCAGATGAAATATGATTATCTTAAGACTTTAACTTTGTTTTCCACTCCACAGCAACTGCCTGGCATGCTCAATGTTTCCTTCCTTTCTGCTTTTACATTTCTTTTGTTTGGAACAATTACTGGTAATTACTGAGGCTATGTGCATGGAGCTGAGGAACAGGAAAGATATGACCACACTCATGGAGTTGTATTATAGACCGCCCAATAGTCAATGAGAATTGGAGGAGCCAAGACAGCTGCAGGAAGCATAAGGTTGTGATAGCAGGAAATTTTAATTTTCCACATATTGACTAGGACTTCCATACTGTAAAAGTACTGGATGGCTTGGAGTTTGTCAAATGTGTACAGGAAAGTTTTCTAAATCAATATATAGAGGTACCAACTAGACAGAATGCAATAGTGGATCTCCTTTTTGGGAATGAGACAGGACAGGTTTTGTAGGCATATTTGTAGGCAGGGAGCATCTGGGTCCAGTGATCATAATGCCATGAGTTGATTATGGAGAAGGATAGGTCTGGGCCTTAGGTTGAGATTCTAAATTGGAGAAAGGCTATATTTGAGGAAATGAGAAAAGATCTGGAATGCGTGGATTGGAATAAGTTGGTTTCAGTCAAGGATGTGTGAGGTAAGTGGAGGACCTTCAAAGGTGAAATTTTGAGAGTACAGGGTTTGTATGTTCCTGTCAGGATTGAAGACAAGGTTAGGAGGCATAGGGAACTATGGTTTTCTAGGAATATTGGGGATCTGGTTCGGAAGAAGAGGGGTATAACAGGTATAGGCCACATGAAGCAAATTAGGTATGAGGAGTATAAAAATACAAGAAAAAAAACAAGAAAAATCAGGAAGGCAAAAAAAATGACATGAGGTTGCTTTGGCAGACAATGTGAAGGAAAATCCTCAAGGTTTCTATAGGTATATTAAGAGCAAAAGGATTGTAAGGGACAAAATTGGTCCCCTTGAACATCAGAATGGTTGGTTTTGTATGGAGCCAGAAGGGATTGAGGAGATCTTAATTTTTTTTTAATCAGTATTCACTCAGGAAACAGGCATGGGTCTTCCCACGGTTTGTGGAAAGTAAGAAAAACAAGCGGTGAGGTCATGGAACCTATGCAGATTAAAGAGGAGGAAGTGCTTGCTGTCTTAAAGCAAATAAGGGTGGATAACTCCCCAGGGCCTGACAAGATATTCCCTCGGGCCTTGAGGGAGGCTAGTGTAGAAATTGCAGGAGCTCTGGCAGAAATATTTAAAATGTCCTGAGCCAAAGATTGGAGGGTAGCTCACATTGTTCTGTTGTTTAAAAAAAGGCTATAAAAAATTGGAAATTATAGGCCGGTGAGCCTGACGTCAGCAGTAGGTAAATTGTTGGAAGGTGTTCTAAGAGATCGAATATACAATTGTTTTGGTTGCCAGAAACTGGTTAAGGATAGTCAACCTGAATTAGTGCATGGTAGGTGGTGTTTAATCAATCTCGTAGATTTTTTTTTCAAGCAGGTTACCAGGAAAGTTGATGAAGGAAGGGCTGTGGATTTTGTCTTTATGGACTTTAGTAAGACTTTTGACAAGGTCCCACAAGGGTGGTTATTCAGGAAGGTTCAGATGATAGGTATTCATGGTGAAGTAGTGAATGGGATTTGACAATGGCTTGGATGGGAGAAGCCAGAGAGTGGTAGTAGATGATTGTTTCTCAGACTGGAGAACAGGCCTATGACTAGTGATGTGCCTAAGGGATCAGTGCTGGGACCATTGTTGTTTGTCATCTATATCAATTATCTGGATGATAATGAGGTAAATTGGATCAGCAAGTTTGCAAATGACACTAAGATTGGAGGTGTGGACAGTGAAGACAGTTTTCAAAGCTTGCAGAGGGATCTGGACCAGCTGGAAAAATGGGCTGAAAAATGCAGTCAAGTGTGAGGTGTTGCACTTTGGAAGGACAAACCAAGAATGGGCAAACACAGTGGAAGGGCACTGAGTAGAACAGAGGAATTTAGTAATACAGATTCCTGGAAAGTGGCATCACAGGTGAATAGGGTAGCAAAGAGAGCTTCTGGCACATTGGCCTTCATTAATCAAAGTATTTATTATATGGTTATATGGTTAGGAGGGGAAATTTAAATACTCTAAAATTATGGGATGATAGAGTAAATGCAGATAGGCTTTTTTCCCCACTGAGGATAGGTGAGATACAGTGAAAGGGGTAAAGTTTAGGGGGACAAGAGGGGGAACTTCTTCACACAGTGGGTGTATGGAACAAGCTGCCAGCTGAGGTGGTGAATGCAGGCTCCATTTTAACAATGAAGAAGAATTTGGACCGGAACGCATGGGAGAGGTATGGAGGGCTATGGACTGAGTGCAGGTCAGTGGAACTAGGCAAAAAAAATGGTTTGGCACAGACAAGAAGGGTCTGTGCTATAGTGTTCTATGGTTCTAATCAGTTATTGTAGGTTATAAGCATGAATTTATCGACCAAAGCCCTGATGTCAGCACTTTTTAGCAGCTGTTATTGTCTCAAATATTTATACCCCACAGAAACATGACTTTGAACGAGCAGTTGGAAAGTGTTTTTACTGCCCGTGTCCGCCTAAACAGGACTCTGCGAGTTGGTCTATGGTGCCACCATTCTGAAATTCAATGAAGCATGATCCCCATTTGCGAGGTTTAAGGAAAGGTCATCTACTCCATTGGCCCTCTTCTTCAACACATTAATTTCTAACATCATGGGCTCTACTGACAACACTGTCTTCAGTTCTGTGATATAGAGAATTTAGGTTAAAAAGACTTAAGTTAAAATGTGATGATTAATCATAAACAGGGAAGCCAGAATGGACAGAGAGTTTACTAGCAGTCAAGGACAGAAGGAGCTGCTGAATATGTTTTTTTAAACCTATCTTTTCATGGTCATAGTGAGAGACATGCAGGAGACAAAGGATTGATAAGAAGTGTGAGAAACAGAATTCAGTGAATGTAGAGTTCACAGCGTACGTAACGAACGTGATAATTAATAATGCAGTTATACTTAGAATGTTTTTGTAATACTAACCAATTAAAACAGTATTAATAAGAAGGGGAAGGGCAAATAATAAAGGTATAAAAATCAATGCACTGTATGTATCGGGGCTTAACTGGTGAGAAGCCAGTTAAGTCCAACTCTGCAGACTTGTAAATAAAGCTTGTCGTGTCATCAGTTTTAAAGAGACTCATGTGTGAGAAGTTTTATTTCTGACAAGTTCTGAATCTGTTTGACGAAGGAAATCCTTGCCAGGAGAGCAATCCAAATGACCAACAGTGGCAGTTCCGCGGTCCACATCGTGTTGAGTTCAATCAATCTCGAAGCGTTAGCCAGTTTCCTACCTGACCCGCTGAATGATGCTCCACCCTCTCTTTGTTTGCTTGAGTGCAATAGTGACCGGGCCACAAGCAGCTGTTGGCCAAGTGATTTCAAACTCACCCGGGGATCTCAGATCTGGGTTTTAATCGCAGGAAGAATGGGAATCTACTTTCTCATTTATGATCCAATCGAAATTGCAATTATTATCTTCATGCATAGAAGAGAAACCGAAAGGACGACTTCATGTTCTTTGGTTCGTTGGTCTTCCAGTCTGCAGAAGGCGCTGAAATTGCGAGAAAGCGAACAATTCGGGTGCTTTTCGAGCTCATCTGCGAGTGTCACATGGTTCAGCGCTTAATCCTGGGCTTTTGCGTTGAAATGCGCAGAGGATGGACCAGGGGGCCGGCCTCCTATGACAGAAGCCGTTGAAAAGCTGCAAGGCGAGTGGCAGATCGGAGAGGACAGGCGCGGAGCGAGCGGCCCGACGGCTCCGCCCAGCCAGGCAGCATTGATGCCCGGAGAACCGCTCGCTCCGCCACCACTAACCTCCAGCTGAGACCGCTGGCCAGCGAGGAGAGGCCGGCAAGTGGCGTGAAATCCGGCAGCGGTTGGTAAGTGTGGTTTCGAACCGGAGAGTGAGATTTGCCCGTGGCACCCGCGAACAGCTGCAGGAAACCTTCCTGGGACATTGCATTTTGGTAACAAGGGCAGTCAGGACGTTCCTCACCACGGTCAACACCAGTGCGTGGCGCCCTTGAAGTTAATAACATTTTATTGGGTGCATGGCGTTTACCTTTTACTTTAGATTTCCTCCTAACCGGGATTGCACTTTCCTGCATGTCTGTGTTGCTAAATAGTTTGGTTCCTGGGATGAGCTGGTTTCTTGAACGACCCACCCTGCACCCATCGGTAATCGCCACCCCTCCCAATCTGATTCACCATCCTCTCTGGACCGCTATCCCTGATCCAGTGTTCGGCGCTGGTGCTGAGCGATAAGAACTAACCTCTGGAAACGGGTTGCAATTCACTCTGTCACCGTGACCAAAGGGCCTTCAAGATCTTTCACGTCTGCAACAAGTGACTAATAATTTGATTTGTGCCAAGTTCAAATTCCAAAATGTAACGGCCAAATAATTTGAATCCGTTTCTAATCTGTAATCGTTTATCTCGCCGTCCTTGTCCACCACTCTGATTGGATTTGCAAGTGTGTGATAGTCCAGATTCTATCACCAATACCATCTGTGTAGGATGACTGTGATGGGCTGAGAGTGTAGTCACGCCTACTGGCAGGTCTTAAAGGGTTGCTCCGAGCCAGACCAGCTCATTCTGGATTGGTCGACCTCCATGTGATATGCTCTTCTAGTTAATCAAAGCCTTGGTTTGGATCAACAAGTCTTTGATCCTTTCAACGCGCTCTCCAAAGTGATCCCGGTGAACAATTGAACCGATAGTTGAGATTCTGGCATCATTGGGCTTTGAATCATTAAGCCGTGCATTCGCTGTGCCTGCCGGAGTCTTGACAAGAACCAAGGTTGACGCACCAGGACTGAAGGAGTGCTGACGCTGGCCCTGTTGGGTAAGACCCGTGGCTTGCGGACAAACAGTTGTCAGGTTTTTGAAGGGGCGTGCGCGTTCCATTAATGTTATGGGATGAATTCGTGTGAGCATGGTACTAAGACTTTTATATTTGCGAGAATATTGGATAGGCCCATGCTTCTCCTTGCCGCTAACTGGCACATTTGCACTTGAACCTGGATAGGACGTTAAACCGTCTGCTCACGGATGTATGCAGTCACCTTCTGCTTCAGAGATGCGTAGGGAAGTTATCCTCGAGCCCTAGTCCATGTTTATGATTAAATCTAATATTAAACGTAAATTAATTTGTTCCTACATTCGTTCATTATAAAACTTGTAGTTCAACAGTTTTAATGGGGTAGCATTTTTGACTTTTGAAAGAAATATGTGGCTTACAAGCAGCTGCATTAAGGACACCAAGACCCTCTCTACACATTTAAGCTGTGGCACCTGTTGTCGATCATCATTAAAGAGTATTTATTGAGTCCTTGGAGATCATTCTGCACTGAAATTTGTGAGAAGTTATAATTTACTGTATCGATGAAAGTTCTTCATCTACACATCTCAAATTTAGTTTGCCTGTTCCGTCTTTTTTTTTAAATATTCGTCCATTTGTAAGTGCATCCATTTAAAACATAGAAAATAGGCGTAGGAGTAGGCCATTCATTTTGATCATGGTTGATCATCTACTCCGTACCCAGTACCTGCTTCTCCCCATATCCCCTGATCCCCTTAACCACAAGGGCCAAATCTAACTCCTTTTTAAATATAGATAAGGAACTGGCTTAAACTTCATCCTGTGGCAAAGAATTCCACAGATTCACCATTCTCATCTTCGTCCGAAAAGACTTCCCCCTTATCCTTAAACTGTGACCTCTGGTTCTGGTCTTCCCCAACAACGGGAACAACCTTCCTGCATCTAGCCTGTCCAATCCCTTAAGAATTTTATACGATTCTTTAAGATTCCCCCCTCAATCTTCTAAATTTTGAACTATTGTCTTGTACTCTCTTGAAGTTGATTGGATTTTTTTCCTATGTTGAAGACACTTGTGTAAATGCAAGTTGTCATAATGTTGTTCTTCCTGTGGCAGAGATGAGGAGAGTGAAAAGGACATTTTTTTTCAGGTGTGAAAAGATTACTGGGATTGGAGGTCTTTAGTTAGATTTCAGATCAGATGTACTGTCAGAGGACATGCATGACATCACAACCCTGAGATTCTTTTTTTCCTGCAGGTCAGGCAGAATTACCACTTACTGGTAATGCAAAAAATCTGTACACAATGTGCATATGAAAACAAATAAAGAAATGTAAACAAACTGCAATAAAGAGAGGGGGAAAAAATCAATAAAGTGAAAAGAAAGAGTCCTTAAATGAGTCCCTGATTGTGTTTATTGTTGAATCTGATGGTGGAAGGACAGCAGCTGTTCCCGAACCTGATGGTGTGAGTCTTGTGAACTCTTTACTGATAGTAGCAGTGAGAACAGAGCACGTGCTGGGTGATGGAGATCCTTGGTGATTGCTGCTGCTCCCTGACGGCAACGTTCCCTGTAAATGTTCTCGATAGTGATGAGGGTTTTTCCTGCGATGTCCTGGCATGTATCCACTGCCTTTTGCAGGGATTTACACTAAGGGGTATTGGTAGCCCCATACCAGACTGTGAGGCTGCCGGACAGCACACTTTACACCACGGCTGTTGAAATTTGTCAGGGTTTCTGATATGCTGAACCTCCTCAAACCCCTGAGGAAGTAGAGGCACTGACATACTTTATTCACAATGCCATTAGAGTGTTGGGTCCAAGAAAGATCCTCCAAGATAGTGACTCCCATGAACTTAAATTTGCTCACCCTCTCCACCTCTGATACCCAAATGATCACTGGATCGTGCACCTCTGATTTTACTTCCCTGAAGTCATCAATCGGCTCCTTGGTTTTGGTGACATTGAGTATGAGGTTGTTGTGGCTTGGTGCACCATTGAACCAAGTTTTCAATCTCCCTCCTGCATGCTGACATCATTCGTCATATAATGCACTACCATGGTATTGTCAGCAAACTTGTAAATAGATTTGCTGTTGTATTGAGTCACATAGTCATAAGTGTAAAGCACAGAATTCTGTTGACACCATGGTCAAGTGAAAAAACACACAAATGCTGGAAAAACTCAGCAGGTCAAACACTGCCTTAATGCAGCAAAAGTAAAGATATATCATCAAAGTTTCAGACTAGAGCCCTTCTGTGTGTGTTTTTTTTTCATTCTTAAGTGTAAGTGAGTAGTAAAAGTGCAGATCTGGTACTGATGGAGATTGTGGAGGAGATGTTCTTGCCAATCTTCACTGATTGTGGTGTGAAGGTGAGGAAATCCAGGATCCAATTGCACAGTGGGGTGTTGAGTCCCAGGTCTTGGTGTTTGCTGATCACTTTTGAGTGATGATGGTGTTAAATGCTGATCTGTAGTCTATAAAGAGCAGCCTGATGCATGTATCTTTGCTGTCCAGACATTCCAGGGCTTTGTGTAGAGCCAGTGAGTTAGAAGGCGAGACTGCATAGGCTGGGACATTTTTTTTTCCTGGAGTGTTTGAGGTGGAGGGGTTTGGGGTTGACCTGATTGAGGTGTATTAAATCATGAGAGACACATAGTTTGGGTGAATGGTCACAGTTTTTTTTTTCATCGGCCTCTAAAACTGGAGGGCTTAAGTTTAAAGTGACCAAGTGATAAATCAGGAAAAATCTTTCTTTGCCTGCTTTGATCTCATGCACTGAGATTTCACATGATCTAAAATCAATGCTAGGAACAGCGCCTGCCTAACAGAATGCTGCATTGGGTGGACCTGAGTATCCATCAAACAGGAAAAACCCAGTGATGATTTTGGAGAATTCCAGGATGTTGTGTGAAAGCTTCAATACCAAGAAGACAACTTGTTGGCTGCTCTTTGAATGTTCTGTGGGACAGCTGTCCAATTTTTGACAAACATCCCCAGATGTTAACAAGAACTTTGCCAGTTTGACTCCACTCACTCAATGTCAGAACATTAACGATTCAAATGGTTTGAACATCAGTCTGGTAGTTTGAGGTCATCAATACTGACACAAACATCTAATTCCATATTTATTTAATTAACCCAATTTAAATTGAACAGCTGTTGTGGTGTAATTTATACATGTTTCCAGTTCACTGGTTCAGGCCCCTAGAATATTGTTCTTGAAACCTATTCAATGCTTTAGCATTCCCACGTTAATCATCCCATGTATGCAGTATATGATTTGTTCTTCTGTTTGTTGGGTTTTATGAATATTCTTGCTGGCTTGTGTAATGTGAGCACGTTGCTACTGGCTGTTTTTCTTGATTTCAATTGGAAATCAATCATAAAATGAATGGATTGCCAACATTCTTATCAGTTACTGCTTAATTTTATAAACAAAAAATGAAATTTCTGGGGGAAAAAGTGCTGAAATCCACAGCTTGATGCAAGTTAACCCATTTTATTCCCTCATGGTATCACTTTCTGATTATACAGAGGAAATGAGATGGTGAGTCGCATCTACTTCCCTCAAGGCTGCCATAACTATTTATATTAACCATCAAGAACAGTCTTGTTACTGGTGTTGCTATTAATGATTTGGGAAATTGGGTATTTTTTCAATAACTTAATTAAAATTAAGTCATTTATTTATACCTTAAACAGAACTCCAGATTAAATTTAAAGCATTGTTGATGTTCAAAAGTTTAGTGTTTCAGCATAGAATTGGTTTTTCAATATCTCAGAGGAATTTTACTGCTTTAGTGGCTGGAGTTACTGTATTTTATAGAAAATGAAGCTATTCAAATTAGCAAGACCTAAAACGTGAACTCTCACTCTTCCTAACTCCTCACAATATACTTCTCTTTTTCTGTTGCCTTCCTGCCTCGCCCTATGTTTCAATACTATTTTCAAGTTCAGTTCAAGCTTATCATCTGAGTCAACATCGACAAACCGATGAAAGTATTTTTTCCGGATCTTGGTGCACACACACATGCACACGATACACAGTGTATAATCATATATATCATTTAAAATGTGTATATTTAAATATTTTGGGACTATTTACTTACTGGTAGTTACAGGATACTATTCATCAATCTCACAGCCTGCTGGAAGAAGCTATTCCCAGCCAGGCAGCCATAATTTTGATACTCTTGTACCACCTCCTTGACTGTAGGAAGTCACCAATACTGTGATCCCACCACTAGTGTGGTCTGTGATCATGATCCCACCATCAGACTCATTCATCTTCCCCTCCCCATCATTCATAGGGACTGTTCCCTCCATGACTCCCTCATCCACTCATCTCTTCCCATGAATCACCCCCTTGGCACCTTCCTCTGTGGCCAGAGGAAATGCCACACTTGCGCCCACACTTCCTCCCTCACCCCAATCGGAGCCTCAAACAAACCTTTCAAATGATGCAACACTTCATTTATATATCCACGAGAGTTGTCTACTGCATCTAGTGCTCTCTTTGTGGCCTTCTCTAAGTCGAAGAGACTGGGCACAGACTGGGAGATCGCTTTGCTTCGCTCTATCCACATTGGTGACCGGGATCTTCCGGTGACCAACCACTTCAATTCTGTGCCCCACTCCCATGCTGACATGTCTGTTCATGGCCTCATGTACTGTCAAACCCAACCACCCATAAATTGGAGGAGTAACACATGATTTTACATCTGGGCACCTCTCCAACCGGATGCCATTCTCCGGTATCTGATAGCCTCCCTTCCCTTTTCCTTTGTCTTCTTTCCTCCGGCTCTTCCCCTTTCCCTCTCCATTCACAGAGACACCCATCCTCCTCCCGCTTGCCGGTGTGCCCTTCCTTCCTTATCCACCTATTATCTCCTGCCTTTGGGACTGTACTATTCCCCCCCCCCCCCCCAAATTTGTTTGGGTACCTGCGTACATTTTTTTTAAAAGCTTGATGAATGTCTCAAGCCTGAAACATTGTTTATGTATCTTTATCTTTGTTACATAAAGTATACTGTTTGACCTGCTGAGTTTCTTCAGCTTTTTTTGATACTTTTATTGATTTTAATGAACTTGTACAAAAAAATACAATTCAATACAATGATATGGATAGTTACACAAACTTATCAAAAACATACATTGGAATGGGGAAATAGCAACTATAATTTCCTCTTGTGAGATAGATTAATCCAGTCTGATTTGACAATCTGAAGAAATCTTTGGGATATTCAATCTAAGTAATTTTCTATCAAATTACCACCATTTGTACATTCAGAAGGATATAGTTTGGAGTAGAAGCTTTTAAATGTATCATTTATCTCCAAATGATCAGTTATTTACTTCTACCACGGTGTCTGCAGACTTTTGTGTTTTACTTCAAAAAATACTATTGCTCATGTAAAAGGTCTTCTATACATTTTGAGTCCTATTTAAACAACACTCCTGTAGGGGAAACAGACCCAGTGATCTTCTCGGTGATTTCAAGTGCTGTTTCAAAGATTATATGGATGTTTTTCATGTTCTTCCCATGTTAAGGTCTTTTTGTGTGAGAGCACTGTTAGGGTCTGCTGGTGGTCATTGGTTTAAATTTAATCATCATCCTTTTCCCACTGTTGAAAATAAGAAAGATTGAAATAATTTTGTAGTGAAGAATATGAATGTTCTGGAAATGCTAAATTAGCATCTGCAAAGAGAAGGAAAATGCTGGCATTTTTCAACCATTGCTCTTCTGCTGAGGAAGATGAGCTATGTTTTAAATAAATAGAACAAGGAAAATTAAGAGAAGGTTATAGTGAAAGGTGATTGAGGAGGTATTAAGAGTCCTGAACTAGAGAAACAGAAATTGGGTATAAAGGAGAGTTCTGGCATAAAGGAGAGTTCCTGGCATAAAGCACGCCATCAGTGGTTTACCAGTGAAGGATCTCTTGCAGAAGCAACCATTTGCTCCTTTTTGAAACATCAGTGCAAACATTCAATCTTCTGGCTTGTGTTCGCTGCTGATTAGAGTAGAAATAAGCTGTCATTCCATATTCACTACTGAAGGTGATCACTAACTGGTTAAAGACATCATTCATTCTCCAAAGCAAAAACATGAAACAAAAATTGATGTTTAACTAAGATTCTATGAGAGGTAGATATATAAAACTACACCTGCTGATAAACTATTCTTTTGTATTGATGGGAGTAACATAGACCCATTGTAAACTGGAGTAACCAAATAGTATTTTTCCTAAGTTGACTTTTGGATTCAATGATCTCCAGAATTAGAATTTATTGTCATTAACATGCCATCAAATTCTTTGTTTTGCACCAGCAATCACAGTGCAAACAATTATATAAAACACCTTACTAAATGAATAAAAATAGGGCAAGAAAAAGACAAAGTAAGGCAGTGCCATCAGATTCCTGAATGAACAGTGGGGAAGAAGTTGTCCTTCTGCTGCTGAGAGCTTGTCTTCAGCCTCCTGTACTTTTTCCCCGATGGTAGTAGAGTGAAGAGGAGGTCCTTGATGATAGAGGCTGCTTTCTTAAGACACTGTCTCTTGTAGATGTTCTCGATGGAGTAAAGACTGGTGTCTGTGATGTTGCAGGTTGAGTTAACAACCCTATGGAGTATTTTCTTGTCTCGAGTGTTGGCATCTCTGTTCCAGGTAGTGAGGCAACCTGCCAGAATTCTTTTTACAGTACACCTGTAGAAGTTTTCAAGAGTCTTTGGAGATGTAGTGAATCTCCTCACAAAGTATAGCTGCTGGCAAGCCTTCTTCATGATGCACCAATTAGCTGTTCATTAAAAGGTCTCCATTTCCAAGTCTACTAACCAGGCATATTATGGCAGCTTGTACCTGATCTTGTCTGTATTGTACAAAATTGAAATTGCCATTGGACCCGATTGTGATTAATGAAGTAAGATTCTGAGCAGCAATCACATCTTCGTAAGGCACTTCCCACTACAACTTGAAGATTTGCAAGCTGGCCATGTTGATAGATGTTAGTAGTAAGAGGAGGATGACTGGAATGACATGGAATCCAACCCCTCCGAGCTCCAAATACATTTTAATTGTTTAAGAAAATGACATTTAGAAGGCCACATCCATGCTAGAGAATTCTAGGCAGATGCTTCCTCTGCTCATGGTAGCTTAATTTCTCAAAGTATTTGACTTTAGATGTGAAACTCCCCATTAGCATGTGCAAGGCACCAACATCTGGTTTAGGCAGATCCTTGTGCTATCCAGATATCATCAGAGAACAATAATTCATTGAGTGCACTTGTATGTTCTTATATATGTTAAATGGAGGACCATCGCCTTCCCAAGATCGTGTTATATGGCGAGCTCTCCACTGGCTACCGTGACAGAGGTGCACAAAGAAGAGGTACAAGGACTGCCTAAAGAAATCTCTTGGTGCCTGCCACATTGACCACCGCCAGTGGGCTGATCTCGCCTCAAACCGTGCATCTTGGCGCCTCACAGTTCGGTGGGCAGCAACCTCCTTTGAAGAAGACCGCAGAGCCCACCTCACTGACAAAAGGCAAAGGAGGAAAAACCCAACACCCAACCCCAACCCACCAATTTTCCCCTGCAGCCGCTGCAACCGTGTCTGCCTGTCCCGCATCGGACTTGTCAACCACAAACGAGCCTGCAGCTGACGTGGACTTTTATCCCCTCCATAAATCTTCGTCCGCAAAGCCAAGCCAAAGATATTCTTATGGTCATTTTTAGTAATTACTACCAACTAACAATATCAACCTGACTCTGATACAGTACCACCAAATAATTTTAGGATAGTCTTGCTTGGGTGACCTATCAGCTTTGAATCGTCATGTATTACAATTTTATTAAGTTGTTCATGGCCTAAATGCAATAAAAACAACCCTCTTGCACTGGTATATTTCAGTCATGGTGGGTAAAAGCAAACCAGAACTTTCAAATCTTTGCAAGAAAATAAGAAAGTGCTTGTATATTTATGCTTCCCTGAAAAAATTGAAAAGGCAGAAAATAATAATTTTGAAGTCTCAAAGAAAATGTAGTTTCCAGTGAATTCATTGTAGAAGAGAATGGATGCATTTGTAGTTGGTCTTCAGAAATGCTCATTGCTATTTTACCAAGATATCTGTGGAAATTTTTGTTTCCGTTTCTGTCATGCAGAAGCACCTTGGAAGTGTTGCAAAAACATAAGGGGCAGCAAATTCTATTCATGGTGTGATTTTTAGATCTGGCTAGAAAGGATCTTGTCAGTGAAATGACCTCGTATTAAGACAAATGTAGTTTCCAGTGACTAAGATACAATTTATTTTAGCATTTGATTACAAAAATATTCTATTGATTGGACTGATTTGCTAATTCAAACCAATTACTTTGGATATTTGAGTCATTTTTTAATGTAGGGCGAATCTGATCTGAGTCCAATGAATTTGTAGTGATTCCTGGAGGAAGACATAAAAATATTCACAGCATGATTAAAATTGTTCCCTGTAATTTGAAACCCAAGGGAACATTTAACAAATTCACTGGTGCTGTGGTGGGTATTTTACTGAAGTTTTCTCATGAAGAGAGTTATATAAAATAGAAAGGCACAAAGAAGATTAGCTTGAACATTATTTGCAACTGATTTGTGAAAGTTAGTGTGAAAATGTAATTACCACCTGTAAAGATGAAAATATTGCTATGATATTTGGAAAATCATTTCTTTTTAAAAGAGAGAGTGATCAATAGACACAAAATGAATTCTAGCGTAGAATGTAGGAAGCACAGATTATTTAACAACAATTGGATGCATATTCATGTCTTTTGGAACATGGGATAGATGAACTAAACATAAGATATGATAATAATCATGTTATGGAATACTTTGTTTTAATACTATACTGATTTTTTTTTAGGAGACCAGCAATTTTTTGTTGCTGACCAAATTTGGGGAAACTGCTGCTATTTTTTAGACATGGAGACTATGACCAAAAAAGCATTTAGAAAAATTATTTTGAGCCCTGGGTTATCATTCCAAGCAAATTATTATAAAGCAATTCAAGCTGTTAAATGGGAATTAAAATCATTTGTCTGAAATGCACAGCTTTCATAGTTTAAAATTTGTCGATGAATGATTACATTCCCTTGTCTTCTAACTTTGTTACGAGCATTTGAATATTTTCATGAAAGTCAATTAGAGGATGACATGCTCCATTTCATATTAATTTCTTCGTGAATAATTTGTACATGATAAGGACGACTTGCAAATTCCTAGCAGGAGGTAGGTATGATATGTCTGAACTTGTTATATGGCTCACAAATTGCATTTTACCCATTCAAAGATAACATTCAATTAAATGTCATTCTCTTGATTGATCGTGCACCAAAAGAATTCTTAAACTGACATTCCACATTGGATACCTTTTTGTATGTACGTATGTGTAGTAATTATGAGACACAGGGAAATTAGACTGGTAATGAGAGGTTGCCATTTTGAATATTTTCATATTCACTTCATCTGTGTGTGACTGAGAGGGAGAGAGATTCCAATTCATCTAAGTGTCTATGTATGAGCGAGAGATTCCTAAAGGAATCGAAAATGTAACAATGCCACATCCCATTCATGTCTTTGCCCCTTTCATTTTAAGCAGGAACATTTAGCTTTGGAATTATTTTTAATCTTCCAAATGAGGTGAAAATTATTCCTATTTTGAAGATAATCCTTGCCTTACTGATAAGGTATCTGTTTCACTTCACCACATGAACCAAGGAACATCTTGAATGATTTTATTTGACTATTATGGATATGGAAAAAATGTTGGCTTGATGGCAATAACCAATTTTTGAAAATTGAATGAAAAATGCATTGCTTGTTTAAACAAAGATTGGACACTGGCTCCATGACCATGGTGTCACTCTATCCCGACTTAATCACATTTCACTTGGAACTTTTCACAGTGTAATTCTTCATTTGGAATTGGATTCTAAATGTTAGTGATTCGGCTTTGATGCACAAAATAAATGTAATAGGCGGACATCAAGCTTTAATCTCATAAATAGAGTATGAATTGGTGTTCATATTCCAGGTCAAATGCCTGTCTTGTGTTTGAAATTATTGTCAAGCATATTTGGATCTCCAGCACTCATCACTACAAAGCAATCCGAGAGATAACCCACAGATTTGACATCAGCGAAAGTATTTTTGAAATTGATGTGATAAAATACCTCTTGAACCTTTGAAAGAAACAAGCATGGAGAATGTGAATGCACCAGTTGTTATCATTTAAAATTTCAAAGAATCTGGATCGGTTCTAACTAATGAAAAATTATAGATTAATTAGCCTGGAGTCGTGTGTGAGGAAATGCTGGAATTGATTATGAAGAAAATATTTAACTGGGCAGACAGAAAATCTGAATGACATATACTAACAAAAGAGTTTTGCTAGTCTTTTGAGCATATTTGTAGTTGGACCGAGCAGATTGGATGAGGGGAAACCAATGGTTATGATAAGTTTGATTTTTCAGAAAGCCTTTGCAAACAAAGTTGAACAGAATTGGAGTAAATGGAGAAATGTAAGCAACTGCAGATGTTGGAAAATTTAGCAAACTAAGATAAGCCAGAGGGGTTCAGCAGGTCAGGTAGTGGAGTCGCTTCAGTTTCTCTGCTTCAAGTACTGTATAGACACGGGTAGAAAACAGAGTGTAAAGCAAGCAATCAGTTTCAGGTTGGGAGGAAGTATTATTGCCAGTGCCCTAGCTGTCCACAACATGTATCAATGATTGGGTTGATATGACCAAGTATAATAAATCTAATTGAAAAGTTTTAAAATTAAAACAGCAGATACGGGAAATCTGAAGTAAGAAAAGAGCATCAGGTCAGGCAGCACTGACATTGTTGCTTTGATCTTATTACACACTTTAACATATAGCAAATATTTTCCTCAAAGCTCTATTTAATGCTTTCACTGGGCAAATTTGTAAATGCCCTACAATTGTCTGGCTATGCTTGCTCCACTGTAATTGGGAATTAAGACCAGACCTGGTATTGTGCACGGAAGCTTGTTGTCCTCTGAGCACTTACTTTAAGTCACAGAGCCTCCCAAACATTACTCATCAGGGTGTTCAAATGCTTTTTGTGTTGTCTCCAGCTCTATATTATGTTGCAGCTGGTGTCAATTAGAAACCTCTTCAAACCTTGATGACTTTAATAATTGCAGTCATGAAATTAAGCCTCTTCCATCAATGCAGCAAGCAAGAGGAGAGAGTCCAGCTGATGCTAGTAATCTTTTTGTATTGCAATTAATGGCACATTTACCTGCAGCTGCGTATGTTACATTCTACAGAATTTCCAGAATGACTGTAGCTTCAGAAAGCTTGCATAAAAGAAAAAATTACAAGTTCTGTACATTCAGGACTAAACATCATAAATTTGTAATGTAATTCCCCACAAGTATCAATTGAAAGCAGCCAAAATGTCTGCAGCTGAGCATCAATTGTTGAGCTGCAACAAAACCTTTTAATTTCTTTAATCATTTGCTCTAGATCTGATCTAGACTCTCATCATAACAATTGTGAAACAATGAAATCTGCAGAATGGATGTGTTGCATATCAATGCCTGGCATTGTTTCAGTTCCTGTTTTAACTATATGCTTGGAAGGATAACTGTCCTGAGCTTAAGAGAGCTTTCTTTTTCTTTTAGTTATTCTAAAGTTAATATTTTGTACAATAATTACTACATAAGTATTTGATTATTGAAGCATTGACCAGAACTGCTGTCCATTCAGTAATTCTTTTATATCACTTGGTTGATTCTTAAGAATCTGAAACGCCAGTCTCGTAAAAAGATCCTGAGCCACAATGTTACTGTCTAATTTCTCCAGAAACTTCAGATGGTTAGAGTGCAGCAATTGTCTCATCAATAACCTTGTGGAGCAACAAACAACACTCCCCAACTTTAAAAATAACACCCCCACCCCCCCCCCCCCCCCCAGCACCTTTGAAAATAAAAAAAATACACATGCTGGAAAATGGAAATAAAAAACCCCAGAATGTTGGAAACCTGGGCAGCACCATTAACATTTCAAAACAAAAAGTCTTAATTATTGTGATTAAAGCACCCCCTACAGTGGTCAATCAGATGAACTCTCTTTAAATCTTCTCCTATTGTTCTGCTTTGTTACCAGCATTCTCACTTGGCCTCTCTGATGCAAAATTTTCTGAATTTTAGTCATGAATGAACCATGTGACCTTTGAAAGCACCTGGCCTACAAATGCTTAGGAGGTAAAAAGAGACATCTTTTTAATGGAGACTTTGCTTAAGATTGTGTTTCTTGTCAGCAGGCATTGTCCATCGTGTGCTATGGGATGGATGAAGCAGAGCAGGATAAGTATGAGGCACGGCTAAAGGAGGTTTTTGATAGCTTTGACACCATTGGCTCGGGGTCACTGGGCCGTGAGGAGCTGACCGATCTCTGTCATATGCTGCAGTTACAAGAAGTAGCTCCAGTGCTGCTGCAAACTCTACTTGAAGAAAATCTCTCTGGCAGGGTAAGAGCACAGTTTGTTTCTGTAGTAATGAGCATCATTATTGGAAGTTGTTCTTGATTATTGTTGATTATCACCTCAAAATGAGTAGATCACAGTTGAAAGTTAGCATTTCCTTTCATATACTTCAGAAATAGTTCAAGGTAAAGCTAATTTGCTTAAAGTAAGCACACCAAACTCAGCTGGTCTTTTCAGCATCTAAAGGAGACAAAGGCATATTGCTGACATTTGAGGCCTGAGCCCTTCAAGGGAAAATATTCAGAAAAGGCAGAACCAGGATCTATCAGAAAGTTGGGGGAGGAATCCAGACCAAGAAAAGGTGTTAATTAGATATGATAAAGGACTAGATAGAATTTATCATTCCTGTGTGAAAGAAGACAGGAATGGAGAGACGACAGGGGAAGAAGGGGGTGTTTTTAATGAAAGCCAGAGAAATCGATATTAATGTCATCTGGTTCGAGGGTGCCCAGTCAGAAGATGAGGTTTTGTTCTTCCAATTGATGGTTTGTCTCAGTCTGGCAACACATGAGACAATGGACAGACATGATGGCAAAGGAATGGGATGGAGAAATGAAATGGGTGGGCACTGGGAGATCCGTGCTATTGCGGCAGACAGGGCGATCTCCCAGTCTGCCTCCAGCCTCTTCTATGTAGAGGAGGCCACAGAGGGAGTACTAGATGCAGAAACCCCTCCCCCTTCTTCCCCATCATCTCTCCATTCACTGTTTCCTTTTGCACAGACATGGTAAATCCTACCTAGTCCTTTATCACATCCAATTAACACCTTCTGTTGGTCTGGATTCCTCCCCCATTGTTTGAATTTAGAAACTTTCTGATCTATCCTGTTTCTGCCTTTTCTGATTTCCCCCCCCCCCCCCCCCCCCTTGAAGGGCTCGGCCTGAATGTTGGCAATATATCTTTGTCTCCTACAGATGCTGAAGAGACGAGCTATTCCTCCAGCATTTTGGTGTGTTTACTACAATCACAGTGTCTGAAGCCTATTGTCTTTCACCAAGTTAATTTGCTATTTGTTTCAAATCACCTCCATTACTTTTAATCTTCATATTTTCTCCTTTACTGTAGTATATTTACAAAGAACCTCAATGTAATGTAGTGAAGATTGCCAGTTGATTGCTGACAGAGCAGACCTTAATCCAAGCACCAGTTGTAAGGTCGATTTTGTAATATTGTGGCAGATACCATTTTTGTTCTCTTGATTTCTCTGCCTGGAGCTATGGGTTCTTGCTTTTCTCTTTTCAATTAAATGTCTCCTTCTGATTAGATTTTGATGTTCCAATATCTGATCCTTTGATAAAGGAATCCTGAGATCATGTGTCCTACCAGGACCTCCACTGGCTGCAGCCAGTATTCAAATATTCTAATTAAAGAGTAAACTTCGTCTTAGATGACTCTGTAATAAATCTGCTACCATATATGTACCGAGCCATACTGATCAATAGAGTCCTAGATTGGTTCCTTGGCTTGAGCCATGATCTCAGCTCAGATGGCTTTTGATTGTAGTTAATTTTCTAATGGAAATTAGAGTCACTCATAGAGTTTTACATCATGGAAACAGGCCCTGTAGCCCGATTTGTGCAGGGCAACCAAGCTAATCCCATTTACTGAGTTTGGCCTATCCATATACCTGTTTAAATGCATCTTAAACATTACAATTGTCTCTACTTCTGCTGCTCCCTCTGGCAGCTCATTCCATGTGTCCACCTCCCTCTCCGTCGAGAAAGATTCCTTCAGCAAATGTGCTGTGAGATTGAGTGCGGCCACTCAGGAATCCAATCCTATTTTCAGAGGATGGTGGGAAGGGATGGCAATTTTCAGTTAATTGTGGTGAGTGCGGACTTGATTAAAGATGAGTTGTTGCTCTGAGAAGCATGGAAGCTTGATGAACAGAACTTGTTCTGATTATATCTGCTTTACCAAAGAAGGCATGAGACTGCTACAGGATAGCAGCAAATGGTTGAAGAAGCAGGCTGCAGTAGAACAAGCAGAAATTACTTTGCATCTATTTTCAGCCTTCTGCTCTCTGATTTATGTTTATCTCATTTAATTTGTTGTACTGGACAAAAGAAACATCTTGATTGACATGAGATGCATAGGAGACAGTAGATGCTGGAATCTGAAGCCAAACACAATCCACTGGAGGAACTCAGCAGCCCACGCAGTATCAGTGGAGGGGGGGGGGGTGGTGGGGGGGGAGAGAAAGAATGGTACCCGATGAAGATTTACGGCGTGAAATGTCAACCATTATTTTTCTTCCACTAATGCCGAGTTCCTCCAGCATATTGCGCTTGGATTCTTGATTGACAGTCTTGGCTAATGAACAGATTACTACAAAATGTTTAAAGAAAAAATCTTGAGACTAGAAATTGAATGTAACATTGCTTGATGCACTAAATGTGCTGCTTTTCATATGACCACCCATTCAACAACAAAAAAATGCATTAAAGGTGGTGTTATTGCTTGTGTGCAGCCAACCCCCCCTCCTCCAAGATGAGTTGTGCAAGTTTTCCGTTGGGACTTGCATGAAGAGCACACACTGCCACACCCTTGCCGCACTAATCACTGGAAGGCAAATCAGAGCTTAAACCATCCCAAGGCAGCTGCACAACAGCTGCAGCAAAGGTTGCTATGGAGATGAGAAAATGCAGGGTGGAAGACCGCTGTGATCTCGTGTGTCTGGGCAACCCCTATAATGGGGTCTGCCAGGATCATCTCCAATGCACAAGTAGCTGACGACCAGTGCAAGGTGCAGGGCTGATTACAGAGCTGGTGATCATGTCCGTGGCTTGGATTTAAACAAGGATGCTGTGAACTGGGAAGGGTGCATCACTGATGCAGATTCCAGTATCCTGGTTATTGAAAACTCAGGGTGGCAGATGCTGTGTGCAGGGCATTGATGTCACAGTGTTGGTCCCTTAGTTTTGTGGCAAGCCCAAATACATTTTTAATTTTTCCGGAAAGTGCTCAACATAGGTCAGAGGTTGCATCCAAAAGCTCTAATTTAAGCCAGCAATGTGGGGAATGTGCAGTCTGCAACATGTGATTTCATTAGGTATGCGACTGATGTCAGGAAAGCGTCAACTGTTGCAAGGGGTGGGGGGGGGAATGTGATCATTGAAGTCTATAAATTCTTTTTTTTTTAATTTTAGAGATGCGGCTCGGTAACAGGCCCTTCTTCCCCATCAACCCGTGCCGCCCAACAATCAACCGACAAACCCCGTACATTTTTGGAGGGTGGGAGGAAACTGGAGCACCTGGAGGAAATGCACATAGTCACAGGGAGAACGTAAAAACTCCTTGGAGACAATGATCAGTCCAAACCCAGGTTGCTGGAGATGTAACAGTATTGCACCAACTGCAATGCTAATGGTGCCATCATGTGAAGCAATGCTGAAGACTTTAATCAGAATTCTTGAGTCCCTTCAGCCTGACATCCACAGTTCATGGAGGTAGCTAGTTTGTTTTTAAAATCCCATGTGCAAGCACAAATGTGTCCAGATGGACACTGGCTAGTGTCACATGCATAGCCAGTAACTGGTGCAAGGCATTCCAACAGAAATGTGCTTCACCATTAGATGTGAGGCCTGCTTCAGTGTAAATTCAAGGCTGGCTACAAACCATAGAGTTTGATACTGTAATCCTCTTGCTGTTCTTTTAAGATTTTCAACTGTAGCCCTCACTCTTTTTAAAAAGAAACTCCCCTACCCACCCCAGCCCATTTTCTGTGAATTTCCTTCATGTCCCCCCCCCACCCCGTGACATTCTTTGTCCACAACATTGTCTCTCTAACAACCATAACTTTCCCCCTTAATGGCAACAACAACCAAACATCTCGTGATCCCCCTCCATTCACCCTAACGGCAAAATCCAACCTCTTTACTGAGCTCCAACTATCCCTTTCTGCCAGAGACACTCTCGTCATCGGTGACCTGAGACCCAGCCAATTTCCTCTGTTGACTCCATCATGGCACTCAAAGTTCCTAAGGCTGATCCCATTGTAGAATGTGCCATCACCTTTGTGAGCAAAGAATATTACACTGGAGACCTGTATGCAAAACATCCATTGATGTTCATATATCACAAGTTTAAGGACACTTTAAAGATAAAAATTATTTATTTTCTTTTTAATACATTTTTTCATTTGGAAGAGAAATATTACATGTTACATATTAACTATATATAAACCACACAACTTTATACAATATAATACAAAATTGAATCATAAGGTAGTTTATACGTTGTCTTTTACATGTTATTTACATAAATCCATAATTAAATAGCTGTATCTGGTCAATTTCAATAGTATGTTTGTGTTTCCCTGTGCCCATTATTTTATTTGCTGTTTAATATAAATAATTTATCAAAGCTCTTGCTATTCTAGTTAACAAAACCTGCTCTTCAAAAGGCAGGAAGTTATCTTGTATTTTTCATTTTTGTCTTTACCAAATGTATTCAGTGTAAAAATGTAAATTGGAAAATATGATTTTAATTCCTCAAATGTGAAATGACAATTTAAAGAAGCTGATCACCCTGCATTTACTAAAACCATAATTCTGTTCTCAGCTCTGTTTTACCAAGCCACTTATCACTATGGAGATTTAATTGAATACCATAATAAACAAATAGTTAACTGCACCAAATGTCACTCTGGCATCACTGAAACCAATGTTGCCACTCACATCTTAATCCTTTCAGCATTAGTTCATTATTCAGTAAAGGAGTACTGAGCCTTCAAGTTTTTAAAAATCCTCATTGTTTGGGAACTGACATTAATGCTATGAGTTGGTGGTGTCTAATGCACCAGCCTCTGATGCAGAAACTAATATTGCAGAGTTAACACTCAAATCTGACCTGTCGTTTTCAGCATCTGAACTTTTTGAACGTGCAACAGATTTTGAAGATAATGATTGTTATTTACTATTTAGTCCCACCATTTCTAATAATTTAGCTATATGATACATTGACAAGATGCTGCATATTAGGGAGGCACAAGAGATATTTGTTTTTGACCAAACTCTTCCACAATTGGTGTTTTTCCTTTACTTATATCTTGGTCTTTCCAGGATTAACTGATAATTGTTGGATGCAATGATCAGTCCACATTCTGGGTTTTTTTGTAGTATTATGCAAGTACCAGAATAGAGTAGTAGCTGACAAACCAGAGAGGGAAAACAGGAATCTCTCTCTCACTCCCCCCTCCTCACCTGCTACAACTGTGCATTTCCAACATTTTTTCTGTAATTATAGATTTCTGACACTTGTATTGTTTTACTTTTCAACATATTAGTTTAACATTTTATCTGAATGCAACATATTCTGCAAATAACTTTCTCTTTGATTAAGCATAGACGTAGAAGTCTAAATCTTGCGATAATGAACCTAAAAACTTATAGACTCTCTATTGTGAATTGTACCATGTTGGTTAAAAGAAGGTGGTTTTTGATCAAGATAAAAAAGCTTGTCCTTTTATTCGAGATCCTTGGGACCAGACACTTCTTAGTATTTGGATTATTCCGGATTATGGAATTCAAATAGTGGCGGAAATAAGCACTTTTTATGGAGCGAAGCCGCATTGAAGTCAGCTCAACAAGCAATGGCAGTCTTCATTACCCATAATCCCCCACGCAATTGGAACCGCACTGGAAAATGCAGACCAGTTCCAGCTGCATGGGGGCTTATGGGTAACAAGGGTGGCTATTGATCCCTTATTAATATAAAGGCTCACCCTGCTGGGCTCTGCTGATTGGAGGGGGGGAGTTTGCATTGGTACTGCTCTTCTCTGCTCGCCCGCCCGAGTCGTGCTGCTCTTCTCTCCCCACTTGCCACCTGAGACACATTCTCTCCTCACTCTCTCCCCGCTTGCTGCCTGAACTGCCTTCTATCCTCGCTCTCTCAAACACCTGAAAATATACTATACGTGCAGTTCAAAAAATAATTTGGTTTTCAGAATCATGGATAAAAGGATAAGGACCTGCACTCTTCTCAAGCAGCCCCTCAGGATTAAAGATAACCAGTTAAATGTTGTGGGTTCTGTTAGGTCTGCTTTGTTCATGAATGAGTGAGACAAACACCAGACTGAGTCGAAATCAGGGTTCTTTGTTCTTTATTACCGGATTGTAACACTTGCAACTAACCATGTTAGTCGGAGAATGCATTCTGCCGTTATCAGCAAAATGGTGATTTTTTATACCCTTGGATACATGCTTAGAACATCATCATATCATTACTTGTCCAATGACTAAAACTGTTGCTATCCTTTCCCTGCTAGCTTCCTGCCTCTCAATCCATCAATGTCTCTCTTATCTTGTAAGTACAAGGATGCATTCACATCTTGTTACAGCCCTGTACAGGGTAACTCCTTACACATTCCCATCTCATGATGTTTTACCTTACAGTTCAGAGTAGTCAATGAAACAACCACAGGTAGGCGATGTTGATGCCAAACCATCTGAGTTCCCAAGCAACTAAAGTAAATGTTGGCATTCCAGACACCAGTGGAAGTTGCCTGTGGTTAGTTTATTCTAATGCGAGATTGATGTCACTCATAAGCTATCATGCAGGCTTTCTGGAGCAAAGTCTTGATTGGGTGACATGGTGCCCAAGCTGACTGGAAACTAAGTTTCAATTCAAGCTGTCCTAACCATCATAACTCAATCACTCACGTCCGTCATTTCCCCTACCAGATACTTGAAATAATGATATTCAAAATAAATGGAATTTGTATATTTCCTCTATATTTGCCCATCTACTATAGTCAATGGTGTTCAAAATCTTCAGTGCATGTAAATTAGAGCTGCCATTACAAAGAAGGGTGTCATTAACCTTGCCAATTAACACTTTGGAGTCAAATTGAACCTAGCTAGTCTGGTGAAAACCAAATGGTTGTAGAGTTAAAATGAACAAATTACTTAGTTCTGAGCTCAACCATTCAAATTTGAACATTAAGACACAGGGACACTGTTAGTGCAATGCTATTAGAGCACCAGCGACTTGGGTTCTAGTCCGGTGCTGTTTGCACAGAGCTTTTACACTCTCCCCATGCTCTGTGTATGTTTTCCCTGATACTCTAGTTTCCTCCACCTTCCAAAAATGTATGGTGTGGTTATGTTAACTGTGTTTAATTGGGCAGCAAGGGTTTCAATGGCTGAAATCGGCTTTTTCATTTTTTAAATTTTTTAAATTAAAAAAAAATTCAAAGAAAAATTATCATGCTTTGTGATTCATTAACTGACTCCCTAAACCATTCCACCCTCTTCATGGCTCAAATCAAGAGTGTACAAAAGTGCATGTTAGCCTGAAATAGAATATTTAAAATCCCAGGAGCTTCACACTGTTATCAAATCTCATTTAGGCTTTTACTTACAAAGGAGTAGGTGGAAATAAATATGTGGTTCTCTTGAATATTTCTTGGAATCTTTGACAATGGAAGTGTGAGAGCAAGTTCCCTCAGTTATGGTGAGTCTTAGTTGCTGAACAGTTTTATATCATTGCATATTCCTTCTGCATTTGGGATGGGAGGAAAGGGAAGAGGTTGAACCTAATAAATCACTAATTTCCACATGCTCTTCAGTGTGTACATGCAAGGGTTTACTTTGTAAGTGCTATATTAATTTTCAGCCTGAAATGAAAGGATTGGATTCTCTTGCACATTCCATTTGGAAAATGAATAACAGAATATTAGTTTCACTAAGTTTAACTTCAGTTCAGCAGATAAGCAAGTGCAAAGCAGTTAATCCCTCAGTCAGAGGCCAGATTATCAAATGACTATTTTGGAGGTGCCTGCTTTAGTTGCAGTCTGATGAATTCTGTTTGAATCTTTGTGCCCGTTGCAAAGTGTTCCACTATAATCATTGGTAGAATGATGGTGTATCAGAGGGGACAGCTGCTCCCAGAACCATTAAAATACGGCCCCTTCCCCCATTAACAGCTGGTTTGCTGGAAAGAAGAATCACAAAAAGGCAATAAAAAGACAGGTGGAAGTTATAGCCTTCAGAAAAAGGCTTAGCTGCTTTTTAAATCTGTTCTTTTATTCATGGAGTTCAAAATGCATCACTTGATCCCTGTGGAAGTGCTGCCTGATTCTTTCTTAAAAAGTACCAAATCAGATACAGGAATAATGTGCTACAATTTAAGATTTTTTTAAAAAAAACAAGTTGCCCATTCTTATTAACAAATCAGGTTGATAAAGTAACAAAGTACTTGGCAATAAATAAATTAAAAGGTCAAATTTCTTTGACATTTCAATACACTCTTGGTTCTCCATTTGTGAGCCAACATTTAAACTATTTGGCTGTGAGGTTGCACATCATGTCTTGTTATCTGTATGTACTTGCATTTTGCTATTGGAATCTATGGCTTGCAGTCAGCAGAAATCCTTGGGCATTTCTGCAACGCTGAGGCCATTTATGCACTTGAGATATTTTCAATGGTATTAAAATGTACTCTGCAGTAATTATTTGTTTAAAGTCCCGTAACTGTAAATAGGAATGAAATCCCCAGATTTGTTTGAAAACTCTACATGATTCTACTCAGCCAGTTTATTTCGAAATGATGCCACTGAAATTGTTTCCTGGTGAAGTAGGAGCCATCTGTCACCGCAGCTGCTTCTGCAGCAGGCCCACATTTTGGTCAGGCAGGGACTGGATGAATGCATTATGGAATGAATGCACAGAATGACACACAGCAAAGCCCAGGAGATGGTGTGATTTGGACCAACAATAGATACTCCTTTTCAATAAAGAAAAAAAATTCACAATAGGAAGGGCATGCTGCCCAAGAATTTTCTTTCCCCTGGTCACGCAACATCTGCTATCTTTGCTAAATAAGATTTGTTGTCATGGGCTGTGTCCTATTGGTTGACCTTGTTCGTGGTCCATAACCTGGATTAAAAGCCCAAGTGAGCTGCAAAACTGCATTAAGGAAGTTCATATACTCTTAAAGAGCACATTGGAACTAGAATTGTTGTATTGATTGCATATTATGTAATGTTATGCCTGCAGTGAAGTGACAATTTAAAAGTAAAATATTCTTGTCTTCTAACAAATGATCTTTAATTTTAAATTGATTTTATTTTTATTGTCACTGAAACAGTTGTTTTCCAATTCAATAAACCATAATAAGGTAGTTCTCCCATCTAGTCGAGGGTGTTTAGTACCTTATGCAACCTGTGGCTGTTGTAATTCTGAACAAACTTTAATGTATTCTACCGTTTGTCAGGTTCATGTTATCTCTGTCAATCAATGTGCTGCATTTATATATGCTGGTGACCTTCTGATATCTGTCTCCGAGGCCAACTTCAGAACATTTTTCAAGAGAGTGAACCTTTGTAAGGCGTTAGGCACTGATGGTGTACCTGGGAGGGTACTTAAAATCTGTGCTAACCAGCTAGCTGGAGTGTTCACAGATATTTTCAATCTCTCATTGCTGGCAGTCAGAGGTTCTCACCTGCTTCAAAAGGGCATCAATCATCCTGGTGCCCAATAAGAGCAGAGAGAGCTACCCCAACGACTACTGCCCAGTCACACTTGCATCTGCTGTGAGGAAATGCTATGAGAGGTTGCTCAAGGCCAGAATTAACTTGTTACTGGGTGAAGATCTAGATCCACTGCAATTTTCCCACTGCCACAATCATTCCACAACAGCCCTTGATCACCTGGCTAACACTAATACATACACCAGGCTGCTTTAGATCGATTCACAGCTCTGCTTTCACCACCATCGTCCCCTCAGTAATGGTCAGAAAGCTTCAAACCTTGCGCCTCTGCTCCTCCCTCTGTAACTGGATCCTTGACTTCCTCATTGTAAGACCACAATCAGTACAGATTGATAACTACATCTCCTCCTCATTGACAGTCAACACAGGTGCACCTCAAGGATGCGTACTTAGCCTACTGCTCTACTCTCTCTGCATCCATGACTCTGTGGCCAGGCACAATTCAAATGCTATCTACAAATCTGCCGATGACACCACAGTTGTCACAGAATCACAGGCAGCAATAAGAAAGCGTTCAGGATTGAGATAGATAAGCTCATTTAGAGGTGTCACAACAACAACTTTACACTCAATGTTATCAAAACTAAGGAGCTGATTGTGGACTTCAGGAATGGAAAATCAGGAAAACGTAAACCAGTCCTCATTGAGGGGTCAGCAGTAGAGAGGGTAAAGAACTTCAAATTCCTGGGTGTTAACATCTTGGAAGATTCTCCTGGGAACATCATGTCGTTGCAATCTTGAAGGCTTGCCAGCAGTTGTATTTTGTTAGGAGTTTGAGGAGATTTGGTATGTCACCAAAGACTCTTGCAAATTTCTGCAGATGTATTGTGGAGAGCATTCTGGCTGGTTGCAACACTATCTGGTGTGGAGGGGCCAATGCACAGGACAGGAAAAGGCTATAGCAGGTTGTAAACTTGGCCAGTGCAGTCATGGGCATTAGTCAACACTTCATGAAGGATGTCTTTAAGAGGCAGTATCTCAAGAAAGCACCCTCTAAAATCAAGGACTCTTCATCACCCTTTTCTCACTGCTACCATCAGGAAGGAGGTGTGGGATTCTGAAGAGATACACCTATCTTTACAAAAACAGCTTCTTTCCCTCTGCCATCAGATTTGATGGACAAAGATCCTATAGACACCACTTCATGTGTTTCTCTTTTTTTGCACTAATTATTTTTAAATATTATATTTGGAACAATTTTGCACTTGGAATGCACAATTCTGCTACTGCAAAACAACAAATTTCATAATACACATTCATGACAATAAACCTGATTCTGCCACAACTATTTTTTTCTGTTTCAAAGAAAATGTTCATTGAACTTTCACATTAGTTTGGAATGATCACTGGAGCCTTTTCCATGTATGCTGTCTGAGATCAAACATTAATTCTTCTGCTCCTCGAGTGGATGCTCTAAGAAGTAAACAGCTTTCTGACTTGAGACCATAACAGGTTTTTAACAATAGCATCATACTCGATCTAGAAAGAGGTGATACGATTATGACAGCCTTTGGCTTTCTGGAACCCACTTGTTCTTCCAGCTGTTTGCTTTTTTAGCCCAGATCTACAGTCGCTTTTGTCTCCTTTCGCTTTGCTGGTTCCTTGTATGTAGTTTTCTGCCCATTAGCTATCAATATTACATTGTCATCTATTCAAATGCTAGGATTGTAATTGCTGCAAAAAAAAATGTTGAAAAACCTATCTAAATTGGTGTATTGAAAAAGATTGAGAAATTTCTTATTCAAAAACTGCAATTGAAGCCAATGAAAAGAAGCTCTACTGATTTTACTCTTTACATCTCTTGAGAAAATGGTTGAATTGAAAGTGGTTCTGCTTTAATAGTAGGAGCAATAAACAGGTTTTTTTGTACACATCATCAATTCACTTAAAAAAATACGTCTTCCAAAATTATAAACTGGAAACGTTTATTAGCCTATCATCCTATTTTTTATTTTTTTTTAAACTTTATTTAAAATTTTATGACATGAATAAAATAAAAATTACATTTAAAGAAATAATAAAAAATAAGATAATAAAAATTAGAATACTACATCATTAAACTACACAAATTAACCCCCCCAATAATTATAACACAACATTAATCATCTAATTTAAAATTAGTCCAACCCTCCCCCCAAAATAAAGAGTGAAGAATTAATTAACAATGTTGTAAATAAAATAGAAAAAACCCCACTTACAAAAAAAAGGATAAAACTTAACAACAAAAAAAATTACTAGCAACAAAAAAAAATCAATACTAAAATAATACCCTTAAACATATATTTAAATCAAACGTGAGCAGGAAAGGGCTTTGGCAAATACTAGAGCGCATCGGATGTCCCCCAAAGTTCCTCAACATGATTATCCAACTGCACGAAAACCAACAAGGTCGGGTCAGATACAGCAATGAGCTCTCTGAACCCTTCTCCATTAACAATGGCGTGAAGCAAGGCTGTGTTCTCGCACCAACCCTCTTTTCAATCTTCTTCAGCATGATGCTGAACCAAGCCATGAAAGACCCCAACAATGAAGACGCTGTTTACATCTGGTACCGCACGGATGGCAGTCTCTTCAATCTGAGGCGCCTGCAAGCTCACACCAAGACACAAGAGAAACTTGTCCGTGAACTACTCTTTGCAGATGATGCCGCTTTAGTTGCCCATTCAGAGCCAGCTCTTCAGCGCTTGACGTCCTGCTTTGCGGAAACTGCCAAAATGTTGGCCTGGAAGTCAGCCTGAAGAAAACTGAGGTCCTCCATCAGCCAGCTCCCCACCATGACTACATCTCCATCGGGCACACAAAACTCAAAACGGTCAACCAGTTTACCTATCTCGGCTGCACCATTTCATCAAATGCAAGGATCGACAATGAGATAGACAACAGACTCGCCAAGGCAAATAGCGCCTTTGGAAGACTACACAAAAGAGTCTGGAAAAACAACCAACTGAAAAACCTCACAAAGATAAGCGTATACAGAGCCGTTGTCATACCCACACTCCTGTTCGGCTCCGAATCATGGGTCCTCTACCGGCACCACCTACGGCTCCTAGAACGCTTCCACCAGCGTTGTCTCCGCTCCATCCTCAACATCCATTGGAGCGCTTACACCCCTAACGTCGAAGTACTCGAGATGGCAGAGGTCGACAGCATCGAGTCCACGCTGCTGAAGATCCAGCTGCGCTGGATGGGTCACGTCTCCAGAATGGAGGACCATCGCCTTCCCAAGATCGTGTTATATGGCGAGCTCTCCACTGGCCACCGTGACAGAGGTGCACCAAAGAAAAGGTACAAGGACTGCCTAAAGAAATCTCTTGGTGCCTGCCACATTGACCACCGCCAGTGGGCTGATAACGCCTCAAACCGTGCATCTTGGCGCCTCACAGTTTGGCGGGCAGCAACCTCCTTTGAAGAAGACCGCAGAGCCCACCTCACTGACAAAAGGCAAAGGAGGAAAAACCCAACACCCAACCCCAACCAACCAATTTTCCCTTGCAACCGCTGCAATCGTGTCTGCCTGTCCCGCATCGGACTTGTCAGCCACAAACGAGCCTGCAGCTGACGTGGACTTTTTACCCCCTCCATAAATCTTCGTCCGCGAAGCCAAGCCAAAGAAAAATACATGTATTTAACAAATGAAATCCACTTTCCTATCATCCTATTAAAAGCAAGCAGCAAAGCTCTACTAGAAAATATTTACTAAAATGTTTTGGAATGATTATTTCTGCTTTATTTTAAATTAAGTTTTAAGTTTGCAAATACTGTTCTAACTCCAATTCTTGCCAGTGATAACTGGCAATGCACTGGTCCCTCCAAAGAAACGTGCCACCAAATTGTAACCAGTGGTTTAGTTAATGTTGGAGATGCCATTTCTCCTTCGAGGCAGAGTAAACATCTCCAACAACTTGTTCTAGATGTGATAGTCCAGTAAACTCATTAGCTTCCTCCGAAGCCTGAAGAAGTTGAAGGTGTCATCTTTTTCCCTTGACAAGTTTGACAGATCGCTATTTGAAAGTATCCTGTCAAAATGCATCACAATGTGCGTCAGGAACTTCTCTGTTCAAGACACAAGAAACTGCAAAGAGTTATGAATGCAGCCCAGACCATCATACAAACCCCCATCCCTCCATCTATACATTCCAATGCTTTGGAAAAGCAACCAACATATCAAAAAACTCATTCCACCCTGGCCACACTCACTTCACCCCACTGTTGTTAGGAAAAAGTTTCAAGAATGTGATTCATACACCACCAGATTCAGGGACAATTTCTTCCTCACCATTATAAGTCTTCTCAATGAACCTCACATGTAAAATAGTGTTGCATTTCCTCTGTTTCAACTGATTTCTGGAACTCTGCACTCAGTACAGCAGGAAAAGCATAGTACAATGTATGGGTTGCTTGTGGAATGAATATTCTCATTGTGCCTCATTGCACAAACCAATAAACGTGTACACCTTTAATTTTTATCCTGTGTTTCAGGTACATTTTGAACAATTTAAAGAGGCATTGATCCTCATCTTGTCAACCACCATTGAAGGGAATTTTTCAGGGGATGACAGTTATCAAGAACTAGGTAAGTGTACAAAGAGACTGCAAGCAAATTACATAAACTGTATCTTAGATGCACGCAGATTTACACATGCAGTGTTATCAGGGAATGAAACGGTACATCTAAGCGCAACATTCACAGTCTGTTGCCTTCCACAAGGTCAGTGTAAAGTACATTTTACTCAAAGGCATAATTTCACAAAGCATGGCATTTTTTCTGAAGTAGGTGTAACAGAGTTGACACTTGGATTGTTTGAAATAACATGCAGCATGCACCATAACATTTTCATAACACAATCTCATATAATAACATCTGATTCATTATGAATAGATCCCTGATGAAGAATGACTGAGGGAACTGATGCTTTAGTGTTATTAATGAAACATGTTTCATGTTGGGAGAGTGGAGAATATGTGCTACTGTTTGGTATTCAATTGTGTTTGGAGGTTTAAATTCTGGTAAGCTAGTGAATCACCCTATTTACTGTGCAGAAATTATGTACTGTCCATTCCCAATATGTCTCCATTTGCATCCTTTAATATTTTTAAAACTTTAGGCATAACATCACGGTAACAAATCATTTTGGCCCACGCGCTTGTGCTGCTCAATTACACACAACTGACTTACACCCCCAGTATGTTTCGAACAGTGGGAGGAAGCCAGAGCCCTTGGGGAAGACACGGGAAGAACGTACAAACTCCTTACAGACAATGCGGGATTCTAACCCCAGTCCCAAGTGCTGGTGCCATAACGATGTTGTGCTAACCGCCTCGCTAACCATGCTGCCCCATTATTGGTTATAGGTGGCAAAGTTAAATGTTACTGATATAAACAGATAATATGTAAAACAAGGTTATAAATGTGATGACAATAAAAGCCTAAAATTCTCAAAGCATGTTCCCACCGAAAAATGATCCCATCAGTGGTCTGGGAAGAGCTAAAGCTCACAGCCCTTCTCTCCCCACAATGTCCATTGGTTTGTTATAGCTGCCCCACAGGAAGTAAAGGAACACATTTTTAAAGATTTTTATTAAGGTTTACAACAATACAAAAATTAAACAGTACAATTTTATAATGAAATCCGAAGTACAAGAAAAAAAACCCTAAATTCCAGACCCCTACCACTATGCAAGGTATGGGGAAAGAACTAACGTGTGGGTATCAAGTGACGACAACCTGGAAACAGACAGTGCAGCTTCCAAGAGTATGACAAACCTAAAACTTAAGATTATGACAATGGTCCATAAAAGGTCCCCATGTCTTTCTGCAAGTAGTATTTGAATCTGTAATGGCATATCAAATTTTTTCTAAACTTAATCAAGAAGTAATATCATTTAACCACCGTGCATGTATAGGTGGAGTATTATCTTTCCATTTAATCAAAATTGCACGTCTAGCTATCAATGAAGTAAAAGATCAAATTTAATTTTGAGTTGAAGTCAATAAAACGTTATCCTCTTGAAATGATCCAAAAGGAGCAATTGAAGGGCAAGGTTCCAGTTTAACCTTCAGAATTACCAATAACATTTGAAAAATATCTTTCTAAAGTATTTTTGTTTCATGTAAAGGAACACTTAAAGTGCTTTCTGGGTGAAAAGAATAGATTTGAGAATGACAGCACTTGGGCAACCAGATCCCTTCCACATCTCAGAGCTTTGTAATCTCTCACATAATCTTATTTTTTCAAGTTTCCAACCAAAATGATTCACTTCATATTCTACTTCATTATATTCCATTTGCCAAATCTTTGCCCACTCACTTAATCTATTTCTGTCTCCTTCAAACCTCTCTATCTCATCATCATCAGTAAATTTGCTAACCTTTGTGTCTCAAATACTAAAACATAGAAATGCTGGAGGAGCTCACCGGGTCTTGGCAGGTTGTACATCTCTACCTCCAAAGGAGGTAAATATACATAGCCTTGCTTCTTATGGACACTGCAAAATGTGCTGAGTCCCTCCAGAATGTCATGTTTTTACTACAATCACAGTGTTTACAGACTTTTGTGTTTCACAAACTTTGAGCCTTTGTTCAAATGATTTGTCTTTTAAAAAAAAAATTGAGGCTCCGTTAACCCGATTAGCACACCTCGTCATGACTTGCTACTCATTTTCTTTGATGATTTTCATTCTGTGTTTCTATAGCCGATTTTCAATGTTGTATTTCCAACAGCTATCAGGTTCTTGAACCTCCCCACCCTGTCCTAACCATGAGACCACTTAAAGACCACCAAAATCTGTCTGCACTGCTGGCTGTGAATATTTATTTGTTTTTTTTTCCTTGTAAGACTTTCATTGCATCAGTGTATTGAATTTATTGATATTTACATAAGTACATTCATTCAAAATTTCTAGGCAAATGAAAAGATGAGCCGAAGTTAGCATGGTTTCCTTAAAGGAAAATTGTGCCTGACAAACCTCCTGCAATTTTTTTGAAGAGATCACCAGTAGGATAGACAGGGGAGATGCAGTGGATGTTGTGTATTTGGACTTTCAAAAGGCCTTTGACAAGGTACCATACATAAGACTGCTAAACCAGATGAGAGCTCATGGAATTATAGGAAGGATATCAGCATAGGTAGAGCATTGGCTGGTTGGCCAGAAACAGAGAGTGGTAATAAAGGGATCCTATTCTGGTTTGCTACCCGTTACCAGTGGTGTTCCACAGGGGTCAGTGTTTGGGCCACTTCTTTTAATGTATATAAATTATTTGGATTCTGGAATCGATGGCTTTGTGGCTAAATTTGCAGATAAAACCAAAATAGGTGGTAGGTTGGGTGGTGCTGAGGATAAGGAAAGGTTGCAGAGAGACTTGGATAGATCAGGAGAATGGGGGTAGAGGTGGCAAATGGAATACAATGTTAGAATGTGTACAGTAATATACTATGGTAGAAGAAATAGACAGGCAAACGATTAATTAAATGGGGATAAAATTCAAGATTTGAAGGTGAAAAGGGACTTGGGAGTCCTCATGCAAGATACCCTAAGGGCTAACCTCCAGGTTGAGTCGGTGGTGAGGAAGGCGAATGCAATGCTGGCATTCATTTCTAAAGGAATTGCATTTAAGAGCAGGGATGTAATGTGGAGACCCTATAGGGCACTGGTGAGGCCTTCACTTGGAGTACTGTGTACAGTTTTGGGTGCCTTATTTGAGAAAAGATGTGCTGGCACTCAAAGTCAGCATGAGAAGAGATCGAATTGGGGGTTTTTGGGGCAACCTTGGGGGGGGGGGAAGGGGGCACAAACTTCCATTCAAGAACTCACTCAGCAGTGGGAGGAGCGGTGTCATATGGACCTCCATGGACCTCCTCTGTCTGCCGCGCCATCACACTACCCCCTCCCTCTGTGTTTCAGATGAACATGCGTGTTTATAGAGCATGGAGCCGAAACCATGTGATTCATTTTAATGACACCCCCTCTGATGGCGTCACCCAGTGTGGTTCACAATCTCCTAGTGATGCTCATGGGGGGGTGGGGGGGGGGAGGGAAACACATAGCCTGCAAATGCTCCCCATGATGCCGAGCTTGCTAGCACTGGAGAAGATTCAGAGAAGATTTACTCAAATTATACCAGGAATGAAAGGGTTAGCATATGAAGAACATTTGTCGGCTCTTGGACTGTACTCGTTGGAGTACAGAAAGATGAGAAGGGACCTCGTAGAGATATTTTGAATGCTGAAAAGCTTGGGCAGAGAAGATGTGGCAAGATTGTTTCCCATGGTAGGGGAGTCATAGACAAGAGGGCACCACTTCAGGGTAAACGGGAATCAATTTAAAACAAAGATGCAGAGACATTTCTTTAGCCAGTAGGTGTGAGTCTATGGGACTTATTGCCACATGTGGCTGTGGAAGCGAAGTCGTTGGGGGTACTTAAGGCAGAGATTAACAAGTATTTGATTAGTCAGGGCAGCAACGCTTACAAGGAGAAGGTGGGGAGTGGGGCAGAGTGGGAGGATAGATCAGCTTATGATAAAATGGTTAAGCAGACTGAATGGGCCAATTGGTCTACTTCTGCTCCTATACCTTGTGATCGAGTGAAGTTCTCCCTTAACTCCAGTCATCAGAAACTTTTATTTTTGATGCCTTCCTTCATGGCCATGAACTATGTTTCTTTGAAACCAATGAATCTTGGCTGCAAACCTTTCTTCTGAAATTGATATCGCCAGCTTCACGTAATTCTTCATGTGATATTTTAGATGAGCTATATGCCAACACTGTCAACTGACAGCATTCCTTATAATTCTCCCTGGTGTCATCAAGACCAGCAACAAACTCCAAGATAATTCATCATGTATATAATATTAAATTATTATGTTCTATTCCCTTTCCAAATTTTTAAACATTGTACACATGACAATAGCCATTCAGTTCAGAGACACAATTAAAGCTTTGTTACTTATTTAAAAAGTCACCTTGCTCCAGCATCATTTTGGGTCCACAGGAAATGGTAACTAGATTAAACATGGAAATGGTAGCATTTAACTCTAACATTCACCTTAACATTGACACCACAGGGATATCAAATTTAATAACAGTGGCTCCCTAACGGGAATCTTATGACCATTGCTCCAGACATAGTCCTGCAATTGTCCTGGCTCTATTTGGGTGCTCTCTCTCTGCATGTTGTTGGGCTCTCCCTGTTCCCAAGCCTCCACAGCAAAGTCGCTCCTCTTGCTCTCTGCAACATTGCCGACCACCCCTACTCCCCACCCTGTGCAGCGTTTTTGGTGTGGTGTCCTGAATAGACTCTTCTAGTCTCCCCCCCGCTACTCACCTTTGCATTGTTTCCCTTTTATCATTGCATGTTTTAGTCGCATTTATAGATTTTTAATGTTACAATACTGCTCAGTCTGTGCACATAACCTATATAGCATTTGATTATTTATATGTTCAAAAGGTTGAATTCAATTTGCCAAAGCTATACCAGAACCATTTGCTGCCTGTCCATAATTCAGCCATTAATTTTTATGTATTAGACATTTAAAAGTTACCCTCTTCTGAAGCAAGAATTATAGAATTATATTTCTTGCCTATTTCATTTTCCTTTGATTGTGTGTGAAACATTTTCCACCCTTTAGTACTATAGAAGCCAAGCTTTTCCAGTCATTCTGTTCCTAATAGGAGGCTGACTTGGTGATTTACAACAAGATTCACAACTAGGATCCCTGAACCAAACAACTTTATTGATGAAAGGTTAACAATTTGATCCATTCACAGATGTTGTCTGACTTGCTGAGTATTTTCTTTAACTTTTTTGAGGTTGTCTGCTACACCTGCCACAAATACAAATACACTAGCTTGGGTCCACTTTTAAATTACTGAAACAAATCTATGTGCAGATTCCCAACTTAGCAAACAGTGGTGATGTTGGACCATTCCCAGGCTGTGCTTTCTCATTGCTCGATGTACTCTTTGCTCTTCATTATCTGCTGATTTGCTATTTGTGGATCCGTGTAATCATGAGGTCAACCCAAGGCCCCATCTCAAATATTTTCAAACAAATATATCTCTACACATGTTCACATCGAGGAGCCAGTCATTGTCTGCATAAATAAAGCCAGTTTCCAGACCACTTGTGTCAAATGGCTCTCTGCTGTGCACTGTTCTAATGGAAAGCAGTCTTTGTTCATGCAGCTGCACCTTCTGTTGTCCAAACCCATCTCTGCTTGTATGTATCAATTACATTCAATAGAAATACTTTGTTACCTGATATCATTATATACAGCATTTCGTTATCTTTATTGATGCTTGTTGATTTTTTTTGGAATATTAGAGAATATTTTTTCCTGTGTAGGGATGGTTTATTGAAGATAACAGAGCATCTTGGTGCTACTACATTTTTTTTGTAACATATGAAAAGTTAATGATCCTGTCCTTTGTGGATTAGATCCTTTGTTGTTATTTTGTCACATAGTGGTATGTTGCAAGCTCTGCTGTGAAAACTTTCATCTCTGATAAATTCTACAGCTTATCTTCATCAGGAAGTTGTTCTTTAAATATATTGTGCAGGCATTTTCATCCCATTTTAACATCAGTATTTTTATTCCTGCATTTAACTACTTGTATCCAGGAAGATAATTCCACAATCCTTGTTCTCAAAAATATTGGATTTTTTTTTTTTTGTTGAGTTTCCATCAATTCCTTTCTAACATAGAATCATAAAAAAAAGCATAATTAGTTAATACAGTTCAACCTTCTCATGGTGTCCATCTACATTAATCCCATTTAGTTGGCATTTCACCCTCCCCCCCCCCCCCCCCCCCCCCCCAGAACTCCTTTCCTATCCACATACCTGTCCTAATGCCTTTGCAGTTCTATCTCCCTCCACATGCTCCTCTGGCAGCTTAATCCAAGTATTCACTGTCCTCTGTGTGTGAAAAGAAAGCCTATCCCAAGGATTTTTTGTTTTGTTTATTTCTTCCCTTTCATCTTAAACCTGTGCTCAGTCGATCCAGCTCTTCCCCCCCCCCCCCCCCCAGAAAAAAGATTCTGAATGTCGACAGGTATATGTGCTCTTCATCATTGTGTAAACCTCTATAAGATCATCTCTTAGCCTCCTATGTTTCAGTGAGAACTAATCCAGCCTATGCAATAACTTCTTTATAATTATAGCCTTCCACTCCAGACAACATCCTGGTGATGTTGAAAAAGAAAGTTGAAGATTCTGATGGACAGAACAACATTTTCGCTCTCTCTATTGCTACCACATTCATTTTGTAGTGTGGCAATAGACCTCAAAATGTGGTCTAATCAATATTCTGCCAAACTCCAACATTACATCCCAAATCTTATACTCAGGACCTTAGACAATGAAGGCAAGGCCTTCTTCAAGACCATATCCACTGTGTCACCAATTTCAGGGAGCTATGCACTTGCACCCAAAAATCAATACTCCTAAATTCCTCCCATTTTATTATTTTCTATGTATGTGTCTGTTTGTTTATTTAATTATTTTTGTAGAGTCTTAATTATACTTGTTGGTGTGTTTAATGTAATTGAGAAGTTGCGGCAAGTAAGATTTTCGTTGCATAATTTATTGTCATATACATAAGTACACAATCATTCATTCATCCTGTATGTCCTGACAGAGTTTGACCACCTGAAGTGGATTAAATTCCAACTGCCACTGCAGCACTCAACTTTCCAGCTGACCTATGTCCCCCTGCACCTTCAAACAAATTCCTCATTATCTACAGCTCCTTCAAACAAATTCTTCATTATCTACAGCTCCTTCCAAACAAATTCTTCATTATCTACAGCTCCATCAAACAAATTCTTCAGTAACTCCAGCTCCTTCCAAACAAATTCTTCATTATCTCCAGCTCCTTCCAAACAAATTCTTCATTATCTACAGCTCCATCAAACAAATTCTTCATTATCTTCAGCTCCATCAAACAAATTCTTCATTATCTACAGCTCCATCAATCTTTGTCATCTGCAGAAGAATTCCCCATTGCAAAAATTCAAGTGATCCTGTCCATCAGAATCTTCAACTTTTTTTATAGGTAAATAATACATGAGAAGAATAGGAATACATAATCAAAAAGGGGAAGCTATCACCGTGACATTATATGACATATTCCATTACATCACAATTAACAAATAAATTCTCATCTCCTCATCCTGAAATCTTTAAAAAAATTATATAAAACCCCACCTAGTCTGTTTAAAAAAAAAGAGACTGGGCAGCTGCCTTGAGAATCTTCTTCAGCAATTTCCATATGACTGATGCAAGGCTGTAATTTCTAGACCTGTCTGTTTTATACCTTTTTGAACGAAGTGAGAAGAATGAGGAAGCATGTCAAATTCTGCTGGACAAGATGGGTTAGGTGCAGGAAGAACATTCTTGATGTTGGGGAAGTCCAGAACAAGGGGTCACAGTTTAAGGATAAGGTGTAAGCTCACAGAAAATTAATAAGGCCAGTTCATTAGTCACATTCAGAAGTGAGCTGGATGTGGCCTTTATGGTCAACAGGAGTACGTACAGAAGAAACACAGGAATAAGGTAGTGAAGTCATTAAACCAGTCTTGATCATATTGAATGGTGATGGAGGTTCGAAGGCCTATTCCTGCATCTATTTTCATGGTTAGCTATCCTTCAGTCTTCTGGCACATCACTTGAGCTAACAGAAACAAATATTTTCATAAGAGCCCTTGGTTTCTCTTGGCATTCTAAGATTGCACAGATTATCCCTCTGGTCCCTCAGGGAGGTATTCCTTCCTTAGCTATACTCTTACATAGCAGGTTTTGGGATTCTTATTAATTCTACCTCCCAAGCTAATTTCACGTCCATTTTCTCTCCTAATTTTTTTAAAGTTTTCTTCTGTATCCCCTATAAACCTTAAATAACTCATTTGATTTTCTACTGCTGACAGGCACCTCCTCCTTTTCCCTGATCAAACATGCAATATCTTTAATTACTTTCCTGCTCTATTTCTCTTTAACGCATACCATTTTGGCTATCTCTTACAATTGTTTCCTTCTAAATATTTACTTATACCTTTGTTTGTTCATCATCTCCACCAATCCACTGTGATTTAAGTATTTCCACCTTTCCTTTACTTATTATTTCATTAGTGTGCATTTTTTAAAACCAAACTTTTGCTACTATTTTATTTATCTTCTCTCTTGCTCCTCACAATCTTTTTGTTTACTTTTGTGTTTTGCATATTGATGTCTGCATTATCCCTCTCTATTTATCATGTATGCCTTTTTTTTCCATCAGCCTCGTTCTTTGTGTATTTGATTGCTCCGCTTATCAGTTGTCAGCATATAGCTCATCCATTTCATGTTTGTACATTTTCCATCGCTGGCTCATTGTGCAATCATTCATAGAGATCGGGAATTGCCTGACAACTTGTCAACCCTGAAATTGTTCTCGTTCGATGTGGTACATTTTGACTCCTAACAAAGTGTTAGGAGTCAAAATTTTGTTACCAAAATGTGCATCACCTTAAGTGAGGTTAGGACTGGAAACAATTAATTTTATATCATGTTGACATTGCTTTGTTTGTATTTCTTCACTTATGGGCCTCCCTCTGTGACTCTCTTGTCTACTCTCTCCCCACCAATCATCCCCTTGGAACCTACCCCTGCAACCACAAGAGATGCTCCACTTGTGCCCACACTTCCTCCCTCACCACCATTCAGGGCCCCAAACAGTCCTTCCAAGTGAAGCAACATTTCTTTTGCAGGGTTCATCTACTGCATTGGTGTGGCCATTGTGGTCTCCTCTCCATTGGAGAGACTGTCCACAGACTGGGAGATCGCTTTGTTGAGCACCTTGACACTGTCCACCCAATAGTGTGGATTTCCCAGTGGCCACCCATTTCAATTCCTCATCCCATTCCCTTGCTGACATGCCCGTCCATGGTTTCGTAGATTGTCAGACAATGACCACCCACAAGTTGGAAGAACAACAACTTGTCTTCCATCTGGGCACCCTCCCAAAGGATGGCATTAACATCGACTTCTCTGTTTTCTATTAGACACACACAAACCCACCCTTATTCTCCCCCCTTTCATTTTTCTGCCTCCCTCTCTCTCCTTCCCCTCCCCCCCCCCCCCCCCCCCCACTTCATGCAGTAAATAAAAACAAATTTAAAGGTAGAGATTCTCCGCCCTTGCATCAGAAGACTTGGCTTTATGAATGCGCCCTTGCCGGCTTCAAAGCACTGACTGCAATCCCTCTTGGGAGAAGGGTCAGCGGTGGAGTGTTGTGCTCCACCACCCTGCATGAATGTAATGCCGCTGTAAGTGGTGACTTGCCTTGAGGTTTCTTTCCCCTGGTACATATACTTTGCCTTAACTTGACACTTTCCCCTGGTGAGTTGATTGGGATCTACTCATCATCAATTGGAGATGTAGCATGTTAATCTAGCCAAATACTTGGATTATTATTTCATTAGTATTTTTAATTTCATACTGTTTGATGGCTCACTGTATGAAGTTCCTTGGTGTATGAGCAACTTGGCTCAGGTGTTGTCTGGCAATTAAACAATGACTTATGGGAATAATTATTAAAGCATAGAACACATATAGATTTGGTTTTGTGGTCTTCTTGTAAAATTCATTTAATAATTTACTGTATGTCTTGGCATATTGGGTATACTTTTTGACTCTTTTTAAGAAGACTCAATTATTTGATCATTTTAATTATTAAATAGTTTGGGTGCCATATGTTTTAGACCTGTAGAACCATAGAATACCTAATCACAGAATTAGTTGGCACTTCTCGTCTGTGCCTAATCCGAGTGACCTAAATCCGGACCATATCTTCCCTTCCTTCCCCCCACCCCACACACCTCATGCCTCTCCCATCCATGTATCAGTCCAAATTTTTCTTAATGTCTTCAGCCTGCATTTACCAATCCACCTTGCAGCTCATTCCACACTTCCAACACTCTCAGTGTGAAGCTCCCACTAACGTTCCCTTAAACTTTTCCCCTTTACCCTTCAAACTCAATTGCATTGGCAGATCCATCCTGTCCACATGCTCTTGCCCACCTGGTCCAGCCCCACCCACCTACACCTGGGACGCCACATGCATCAACAACTTCCAGTCACCTGAATTCAATCACCTCATGGACATCCAATCACTATATACCTCCATTCCCAAAATTGAAGCCCTCAAAACCCTTTGATTCTTTCTGGACAATAGACCCAATAATCCTATTCCACCACCACCCTTCTACAGCTGGAAGAACTTGTCATCACCTTCAATAACTTCTTTGATTCATCCCACTTTCTCCAAGTCAAAGGAGTACCCACATGGGCCCCAGCTATATCTGCTTTTTTTTTGGCTACGTGGCATAATCCAGTCTACAAACATATTCAGGCAAAGCACCTCAACTCTTCCTCTGCTACATCAACAACTATTTTAGTGCTGCCTCTTGCACCCATGATGTTGACTTCATCCTTTTTGTTGCCATTTTCCACCCTGACCTCAAATTCACTTATGACACCATATATATGTAGCCCATCTTGAGCAGCAATCTCCCTTTCCTCGATCTCTCTGTCTCCATCTCAGGAGACAAACTTTCGACAGACACCTTCTTCAGACCCACCAACTCCCACAGCTCCCTCGACCACACCTCTTCCCTTCTCTCAATTCCTCCGGCTCCTTTGCATCTCCTCCCAGTATGAGGCCATCCATGCCAGATCATCAGAGATGTTCTCCTTCTTCAAACAACATGGCTTTCCATCTGCCACCATCAATTCAGCCCTTCCCCATATATTCTTCAATACCCGAACATCTGCCCTGGCCCCCTCCACCACCACATGCAATGACAGGATTCTCCTTCTCACTTCAACCCCACCAGCTTTCATGTCCAATGTATCCTCCTCACCTATTTCTGCCACCTACTATGTAATCCCACAACTAGACAGATGTTCTCCTCTCCACCTTCCATAGGGACCACTCCCTCTGTGACTCTCTTGTCTACTCCTCTCTCCCCACCAATCATCCCCTTGGAACCTACCCCTGCAACCACAAGAGATGCTCCACTTGTGCCCACACTTCCTCCCTCACCACCATTCAGGGCCCAAACAGTCCTTCCAAGTGAAGCCACATTTTTTTTGCAGGGTTCATCTACTGCATTGGTGTGGCCATTGTGGTCTCCTCTCCATTGGAGAGACTGTCCACAGACTGGGAGATCACTTTGTTGAGCACCTTGTCACTGTCCACCCAATAGTGTGGATTTCCCAGTGGCCACCCATTTCAATTCCTCATCCCATTCCCTTGCTGACATGCCCGTCCATGGTTTCGTAGATTGCCAGACAATGACCACCCACAAGTTGGAAGAACAACAACTTGTCTTCCATCTGGGCACCCTCCCAAAGGATGGCATTAACATCGACTTCTCTGTTTTCTATTAGACACACACAAACCCACCCTTATTCTCCCCCCTTTCATTTTTCTGCCTCCCTCTCTCTCCTTCCCCTCCCCCCCACCTTCATGTAGTAAATAAAAACAAATTTAAAGGTAGAGATTCTCCGCCCTTGCATCAGAAGACTTGGTTTTATGAATGCGCCCTTGCTGGCTTCAAAGCACTGACTGCAATCCCTCTTGGGAGAAGGGTCAGCGTTGGAGAGTTGTGCTCCACCACCCTGCATGAATGTAATGCCGCTGTAAGTGGCTGGCAAGGGGTGGCCAGATGACATCGCAGTGACACTGTCAGCCCGCAACCCTCTCCCTCCATGACCCCCCCAGGGCAGGGGCAGCCGGTGCAAGTTTTGGCCTTCACTGGGCCATTTAGACCTTTGGGGCCACTTGTCAGTGCCAGCGGTTTAATACTCGGCAGAGCAATGGCAGCCTTCTCTACCCATAATCCCCTACATAGCTAAAACTTTTCAAGGAAATGCAGAACGGTTCCAGTTCCATGGAGGATTATAGGTAGGGAAGATGGCCATTGCTCTGCAGCGTATTTATGACAGATGGTTCCATGGCAACAATTCTCCCACCTACAGCAGTTCCGGATGATGCACCAAGGTGTCGCTCTCCAAAAAAGCACACTGGAGCAGCCTTTTCGGGCTTCTCCATGAAAAAGTAAGTTTAAAATTTCTATCCACCTCTGCAGCTGGCATTGAAGGAGAGGTCCAAAATCAATTCTCTCCTCTCCTCATATCACATCCAATTAACTCCTGTGGCCAGTCTTTTTAGTCTTTATTCTTATGCCATGATCTTCTTTGCTTATTCCTTGAAGAAGAGCTCAGACCCAAAATGTCAGTAATATATTTTTACCTCTGATGGACACTGAGATCGGCTGAGTTCCTCCGGCATTTCTGTGCATTTTTACTACAATCACAGCATCTGCAGACTTTTGTGTTTCACCCCTTTCAACTGCTGCACAGTTGGCATAGCGATCAGTGCAACTTTATAGTACCAGCGATGGGTACTGGGATTCAGATCCTGTGCCGTCTGTAAGGAATTTGTACATTCTCCCTGGGTTTTTCCCAGGGGCTCTGGTTTATTCTCACCATTTGAAAGATACCAGGATTAATTTGGGTGTAAATTAGGCAGCATAGACTCGTGGGCCAAAATGGCCTGTAACCGTGTTGTATGAGTAAATTTTAAAAAATAATTTAACCCACGTCTGCTAGTTTTTAATCCCACCTAACCTCAATGAAAAAACCCTTGCATTTACTCTATCTAAATCTGTAATAATTTTGTATACCTTTATAAAATATCCCCTCATTCTTCTACATTCCAGGGAATAAAGTCCTAACCTGTTTAACTGAGTTCTTCAAGGCCTGGTAACACCTTTGTAAATTTCCTCGACAATCCTTCAATCTTATTGATATTCTTCCTATAGTTTGGTGACCAAAACTGCACACAATGCTCCAAATTTGGCCTCATCAATGTCTTGTACAACTTTATCATAACATCTTCACTCCTATATTCAATACTTTGACTTCTGGTCAATGTGACAAAAGCTCCCTTAATGACCCTATCTACCTGTGAAAGTACTTTTAGGGAATTGTGTATCTGTATTTTTGAGATTCCTCTGTTCTACCAAACTTTTCACTACCCTATCGTTTACAGTGTATGCCCAACCTTGGTTTGTACTTCCAAAGTGCAATGTTTCACATTTATTTGCATTAAATTCCATCTGCTATTTTGCTCCCCATTTTTTTCCAGCTGGTCCAGATCCCTCTGCAAGTTGTGAAAGCTTTCTTCACTATCAACTACATCTCTAATCTTTGTATTTATTTGCAAACTTGATGATCCAACTTACCACATTCTCATCCAGATCATTGATATGGATGATAAACAACAGTGGATCCAGCACTGATCCTTAAGGCACACCATTAGTCACAGGCCTCCAGACTGCGAGATAATCCCACTCTCTGGCTTCTCCCATAAAGCCATGTCTGATCCAATTTACTACTTCACCATGTGACTGAACTTTCCTGACTAACCTCCCATGTGGGACCTTGTCAAAGGCCTTACTAAAGGCCTTGTAGACAACATCTATGGCCTTTCCTTCATTAACTTTCCTGGTAACCTCCTCAAAAAACTCTATAAGATTGGTTGAACATGACCTACCACACACATGTTGACTATCCCTCATCAGTCCCTAACTATCCAAATATCTGATCTTTTAGAACATCTTACAATAATTTACCGACTACTGACAATAGGCGCTCCGACCTATAATTTCCAGTTTTTTGGAGCCTTTTTTCAAACAACAGAACATTGTGAGCTACCCTCTAATCTTTGGCTAAGGACATTTTAAATATTTCTGCCAGAGCCCCTGCAATTTCTATACTAGCCTCCCTCAAGGTCTGCGGAAATACATTGTCAAACCCTGGGGATTTATCTGCCCTTATTTACCTTAAGACAGCAAACACTTCCCCATCGTTAATCTGTATCAGTTCCATGATCTCACTGATTGTTTGCCTCACTTCCATAGACTCTGTGGCAGTTTCCTGAATACAGATGCAAACAAAAAAAGCATTTAAAATTTTCCCCATGTCTTTTGGCTCCATACATAGCCAACCATTCTGGTCTTCAAGTGAACCAATTTTGTCCCTTACTATCCTTTTGCTCTTAACATATTTGTAGAAGCCCTTAGCATTTTCCCTCACCTTGTCTGCCAAAGCAACATAATGTCTTCTTTTAACGTTCCTGATTTCTTTAAGTTTTTTCTTGCATTTTTATACTCCTCAAGTACCTTATTTGCTCCTTGTTGCCGATACCTGCTATACACCTTCTCTCTTCTTCTTTACCAAATCCCTAATAGCCCTCAAAAACCAAGGTTCCCTATGCCTGTTAACTTTTGCATTAACCTTGACAGCAGCATACGTCTTGTACTCTCAAAATTTCACCTTTGATGGCCTCCCACTTACCAAGCACATCCTTGCCAGAAAACAACCTGCCCCAGTCCATGCTTTCTAGACCCTCTCACATTTTCTCAAAACTGGCCTTTCTCCATTTGAAAATCTTAACCCGAGAACCAGAGCCATCCTTCATCATAATTAGCATAATGATCACTGGACCTAAAGAGCTCCTTCCCTCTATGCACACACACACACACACACACACACACACACACACACACACACACACACACACACACACACACACACACACACACACACACACACACACACACACACACCCCCTGTCCTGTCTCATTCCTTAATGGGAGATCCAGTTTTAGGCACACAGCCTTATGTATGCATTGATTTTGAAGCATATTTTCAAGGTTTTAATAAGGCCACAAAATCTGAGGTTCTTGTTACCGTAAGCTAAAGCTTAAAATCTACAGATGCTAAAATCTGAAATAAAACAGAAAATGCTAAAAGCACTCAGCAAGTGAGGGAACATCTATGGGGAGGACAAGAGTTGATTATACTTGTCATATAGCTTAATAGATACAATGTGTCCTCTTATCTGCTCCTGGAAGGGCTTAAGTTTAAATTGAAGATTACTGGGTAAATTAAATTATCGTCATTTATAAGCAGTAAAATAGAACAGTTTGGATTGATTTTACAGAATTCCATCTATTGCTCTCTTGCTCTCTACTAAAATCAGAGAAGCAACATTGTTGACAGTAAAAAAAGCACCATTGAATAATGACGATAACCTCAACAGCTTTCTGCAAAAATGACCTGTCACAATCTGCTGCTGGTACAGAAATACTGGCTCTTCTGATCCCATCCCTCCATGTTTGGTTTCTTCTTCCTTTATCTTACTCCACTTTAGGTCAGTGTTTAGGTTCCCTTCTCCCTTCTGATCTATTCTCAGACAATCACAAGACTATTTAAACAGCTCAGTTTAAATCTGCTTCATGTCATTGTATTAGCTCCAATGTAGACATTTAACCAGAGAACTTGTCCCACTCAGTTAGTTACAGCCATATTATAGATATTTTGACTGAAATTGCAGTTCAAAAATTCTTTGATGCAAAATCCACTGTCAATTGATTAACTTCCTATGATAAATAACATTAGAACCACAGATAAGGGGCAAAAATGCGCATACACCAATATTACACAAAGAATGAAAAATTGTAACAATGTTGAGAACAAAAAACATGAATACATTTACTTGATCTGAGGAATGTACAAGATCAAATGCGTGTTTAGAACTAAGAATGGAGCTGAGATGAAATTGGGAATGGAATTGAGTGGGATCTGGGAAGGGAGCTAAGAGTATAGAGGTTATATTCGGGGACAAAATGCAGTGCTTGATAACCAAAGCTATACACAAGTGAGCCTTTAAGTAGTTTCTGAGTAATCCAGGCATCTCTCTTAGGGGATTTGAATGGTTTGATGTCACAGAAGGTTAGGAGTATTCTAACTCAGTTCTAGGTGAACCTGTGATCTATTGTCTTAGTGATTAAGAAAAGCAGTGGGGGGGGGGGGGCAGTGTACAGGGTCTCAGTTTGTTATCCTTCTAAAAATAGCACATTAAGCTTCATAGTACCCTTGCATTTTGTAAAACCAACCTCCATCTCAATTCTCTGATTGAAGGTGAAAAATATAATCTGAGGAAGCATGTTTGTATCCAAATTAGGAAAACAAAGTATTTTCTTTAACTTGATATAGTGAGTCCTCATTGTGGTAATGAGCTTCCACACTGGACTTGTAATAAGTCACAATGTTTAAAGGAGAATAAAATCTTGGTGGAAAATAAACTTGCTGGGAAGTAAGATTATAATTTTGTGTGCCTAATATTTCCTGTGATCTGAAATGAGAATTATACTAATAAAACTCTTTCTTTGGCTTGGCTTCGCGGACGAAGATTTATGGAGGGGCAATGTCTATGTCAGCTGCAGGCTTGATTGTGGCTGACAAGTCCGATGCGGGACAGGCAGACACGGTTGCAGCGGTTGCAGGGGAAAATTGGTTGGTTGGGGTTGGGTGTTGGGTTTTGTCAGTGAGGTGGGCTCTGCGGTCTTCTTCAAAGGAGGTTGCTGCCCGCCGAACTGTGAGGCGCCAAGATGCACGGTTGGAGGCGATATCAGCCCACTGGCGGTGGTCAATGTGGCAGGCACCAAGAGATTTCTTTAGGCAGTCCTTGTACCTCTTCTTTGGTGCACCTCTGTCACGGTGGCCAGTGGAGAACTCGCCATATAACATGATCTTGGGAAGGTGATGGACCTCCATTCTAGAGACGTGACCCCCAGCGCAGTTGGATCTTCAGCAGCATGGATTCGATGCTTTCAGCCTCTGCCATCTCGAGTACTTCGATGTTAGGGATGAGGTCGCTTCAATGAATGTTGAGGATGGAGCGGAGACAACGCTGGTGGAAGCGTTCTAGGAGCCATAGGTGATGCCGGTAGAGGACCCATGATTCGGAGCCGAACAGGAGTGTGGGTATGACATCGGCTCTGTATACGCTAATCTTTGTGAGGTTTTTCAGTTGGTTGTTTTTCCAGACTCTTTTGTGTAGTCTTCCAAAGGCACTATTTGCCTTGGTGAGTCTGTTGTCTATCTCGTTGTCGATCCTTGCATCCGATGAAATGGTGCAGCCGAGATAGGTAAACTGGTTGACCGTTTTGAGTTTTGTGTGCCCGATGGAGATGTGGGGGGGCTGGTAGTCATGGTCAGGAGCTGGCTGATGGAGGACCTCAGTTTTCTTCAGGCTGACTTCCAGGTCAAACATTTTGACAGTTTCCGCAAAACAGGACGTCAAGCGCTGAAAAAGCTAGCTCTGAATGGACAACTAAAGCGGCATCATCTGCAAAAAGTAGTTCACGGACAAGTTGCTCTTGTGTCTTGGTGTGAGCTTGCAGGCGCCTCAGATTGAAGAGACTGCCATCCATGCGGTACCAGATGTAAACAGCGTCTTCATTGTTGAGGTCTTTCATGGCTTGGTTCAGCATCATGCTGAAGAAGATTGAAAAGAGGGTTGGTGCGAGAACGCAGCCTTGCTTCACGCCATTGTTAATGGAGAAGGGTTCAGAGAGCTCATTGCTGTATCTGAGCCAACCTTGTTGGTTTTCGTGCAGTTGGATAACCATGTTGAAGAACTTTGGGGGGCATCCGATGCTCTCTAGTATTTGCCAAAGCCCTTTCCTGCTCACGGTGTCAAAGGCTTTGGTGAGGTCAACAAAGGTGATGTAGAGTCCTTTGTTTTGTTCTCTGCACTTTTCTTGGAGCTGTCTGAGGGCAAAGACCATGTCAGTAGTTCCTCTGTTTGCGCGAAAGCCGCACTGTGATTCTGGGAGAACATTCTCGGCAAGACTAGGTATTATTCTATTTAGGAGAATCCTAGCGAAGATTTTGCCTGCAATGGAGAGCAGCGTGATTCCCCTGTAGTTTGAGCAGTCTGATTTCTCGCCTTCGTTTTTGTACAGGGTGATGATGATGGCATCATGAAGGTCCCGAGGCAGCTTTCCTTGGTCCCAGCAGAGCTTGAAAAACTCATAATGTTTGAAATATGGAAAAGAGTGATATTTTGTTCTATTTATTGGTCACATTATAATTCTGTTTATGCTAATTGAAGTAAAACATAACAGGTTTTTGCAATGATATTTTGATTTTGCTATCCACTTTGCTCTTGATCTTGCTTTGATTGACCAATCACTCTCCCATCCCCTGTCTGTATCACCCTTTTCTCCATTGACTGATTGCAGATTTTCAGTGAGAATCTTTCTCTCTGTCAGTCACCTACTGCTGGCTGAAAAATGGAGCAAAAGATTCAAGTGAGATCATGCTGTTAAATTCAGCAGTAAGTCTGCATTATCCACACAGGCTCACTGCTCACCAAACATCTCTCTGCACCGCCCACCTTTCCCTAGCCCCACGAGCTAACCACCTAGCTAAATGTCAGGCTCTCTTGCTGATTCATAATGCCTTCTGGGCAACCAACATACAAACAAAGGAATTAGGGCTGAGAGTAGTTCGCTCACACCCTGGAACCTGTTCATCCATTCAATAGTTGTTCTAGTTATGACTTTAACTCCGCATTTCCTGTCTGCCTGTGGTCACCTTTATCTCATTATGTGTTGCAAATGTTTAAAGATTCATCCACCACTTTGAGGAAGAAAGTTCCAAAGACTGAGTAAAGTTTAAAATAAAATCTTGTTATTAAACCAATCACTTCATATCTGTATTAAATAGATGACCCTCATTTTTAACAAGTCATCTTTCACTCTCGATAATTCCATATCCACCTTGTCCAGTCCCTCAGAATGATTTTCATTGTTTAAATCAAGTCATTCCTTTATTCTTGTAAACTCCAGCATATACAAGCCAAGCCTGGGAAGAACTAAGGTGCTTGTTTTATTTGTTTTTAAAAAAAAAAGCAATTCTCAATGCAACATCCAAAAACATGGAATTTTTAAAGTCGATTGCTGCATTTTGATGGTACAGGCTCGTGGGCTGGAAGGGCCTTTTTCCATGCTGTATGCCTGAATTAAAAAAAAAAGAAAATTCCAGATGTGCTCCTACTCGTGCTCTGTTGGAGCTCTAAACATAATTGCAGCCAAGAATAGATGATCAATTGGAATGCACTAGTATTGTTTTTATATCAGCAACCTTAACTTTGATAATGCTCTGCTGGTTGAAGCCGGCTCGCCCACTAGATTAATGTGTGCCTTGACCTGAATGCATGGGGAAAGAAAATGTCAGTTCATAGAATTTGTCTCTGATACAGCCTAATCTTCATGATGCCCCTCGCTAGTTCTTACTCAAGGAATTTACAATGGGTATTTCTACAGAGCATCCATGCTCATTGGGCAAATTGACAAATTTATGAATAATTTATATCAACAATAATTCAATTTTCAATCATTATTTATGAGTTTGCTATTAATTTGAGGTTCATTCAAGTGGAGATGGTTTCACTTCTCACCTCATTCAAGTCTTTATAGTTGCACCCATTTTGGCTGCAAAGTTCATACTTGGATTCCAAAAGTACTCAGCTCTGCATGACTGTTGTGATAAAACTGAACACTATTAGCTACCCGGACAGACTAGAGATTTATGTGGGGCTAGGTGAACATGAGCCTTAATAAAAACATTTAATGCTATATCTTCCTTGGTTTTGGATGATGAGGTTGTTTATTGTGCCTGCAGAGTCCACTGAGGTACAGCCAAAGTATGTCAAGGATGGAAAACGATATGGACGAAGAACTGCACCAGAATCTCAGGATTCACTGGAGGAAGTCACTGGCTCGCTCCCAAAGTCTGATGGAAGGCAGCCTGAACACACTCCTTCTAGGGATGATATTGAGGTGGGATAAATTTGTTTGAGATTTAACAGGAAAGTTGATTGAAACTGTGATTGTAGTGCAATGCACAAAAGTGTTGGAGAAACTCGGCAAATCATCCAGCAACTATAAGATGTAAAGGACAAATCGTGGTTCAGGCCTGAGCCCTTTATAGAAAGTAAAGGGGAACCAATGGTTCGGGCCTGAATCCTCCCTAATTCTCCGTCTCCATTCTTCCAGCTCCCCATCCCCTTCCCTTCTCTCTCCAGAGAGCTACCTCCTCCTGCTATCACCTTAGCTTTTTTCTCTTCTACCCTCCCACTTATGACCCCTTACCTGTTAGCTTGTATTCCTCCCCCTGCCCCTTTCTCCCTCCTCTCCTCCCTCACCTTTTTATTCAGGCACCTGTCTGCTTTATACTTTTACATAGATGCTGCATGACCTGCTGAGTTTCTCCAGCACATTTGTGTACGTCAATGTGTTTGAGGTTTCTGTTTCTGATGCAGCCAGATTCTCAGCCTAGGCTTTGTCGCTGAACGTGCCTTAGCATGTTCGAGAGTCTGTCCAATTCTTGGATGAAGCAGGAGCTAAATAACCAGGAGATGCATGAGGCACTGTAGATGCTGGAATATGGAGCACAAGCAATCTGATGTGAACTAAGCAGGTAGCTCAGCATCAGTAGGAAGCCGGAACCTTTTATTTGGCATATATTTCTAATTTTACAAAACTTAATCATGTTCCTCGTTGCCTTTCAAATTTACAAAACTAACCAAAAACTTTATCTTTACATTCCATTCTCTATTATTAGCACTACATTTTGCTTATTAGTACTGGTCTTGTCAAGGATAAATGAATATTGTTATTCATTTATTCAAAAATATTACAAATTTATTATGAATTTAGTAAAAGGTAACACTCATCACTGAGAATAGCAGAATGTTCTATGAAGTAAAACTGATTGGTCTAGACTTTGGTGAAGGATGCAGTATTGGGCTGATACACCTCCTCAGTCACTGGATTCCAAACTTTATCGGGCCACCTGAGCAGAATTAAAATTGTGAATTGGCCCAAAATTTGTGAGACTGAGTGGTAACCAAGGCTAAAAGGGAAACACCAAACTTCAGAGTGGCACCTTCAGTGGAGTTGCTGCCAGTCAGCTCTCCTGACCTCCACACCTGTTTGTGTGGAGGTTTACACTTTCTCCTTGCGACCACGTGGATTTCCTTCAGTTGCTCCTGTTTTCCTCTTGCATTCCAAATGCAAATGGGTTGGTGTTTTAATTGGCCACTCAATATTACTCTTTGGCTATAGGTAGGTAGGAAAACCTGGGAGAAGTTCACATAAATGTAGAGATAAAATTAGATGGGAAATAAAATGCAATGAGCCAGCATGGATGTGATGGGCCATTTGGACTACTATATGAAATATAATTAAGAGAAAATAAATATAAATATCCCTGCATTTTTTGGATAGGATTAGTAGCCAAATGGATAAGTTACTGGACCAGTAGCTGCATTCTAGAACATTGATCCAAAAACAGGAGTTTAAATGCAGCTGGGAAATTTCAATTCAAATCTGGAATTAAGGCTTGACTAGTAATGGTAACTTTAAATGATTATATTGACATGAAATCTGTCCAGTTAACAATCTTCTGAAGAGAAGGAAATCTGTTGCCTTTCCTGGTCTTGCCAAATATTGTAGGGTTGCATTCCCAGAAAACAGTCTGTGTCACAATTTTCCATATTGTGAAGCTACATTATCTGTGCATGCATCAAGAAATGACAGTTGGACAAAAGAAATTTTGCATTCATTTATTCAATATTTTTCACCTAAATTGCACAAGAACAAACTTTATTCTCCATTTCAAATTTTGGGGTCATGATTTGTGAATTCCATAAAGGCAAATTTCCATTACCCAATAGCCAGAATATGGAGGAGGCATGTAATTCTAGACCACCCATGTGACTAGTAGTTGCTTCCACATTTCAGAGCATTTGGGGGTGGCCAAAAAATTATTGCATATCCCCTGACACCTACCATCCTATCAGGCCATTTTTTTCTTAAAAGGGAATGCGCAGAATATGGATACAATCCTAAAAATCCCAATAATATAATAATGGTGAGATTTATGTAGCAAGAATTCATTATCGTATTGGATAAGGGATTCTATAATGAGGGAGTTGATCATCATTTCAATGTGAGCAAAATAATAGCAGTAGAAAGTACAAATGTGTAGAGTTTTAACAAATACAGTTAAAATTATTTAAAATTACAGAATGGTCTTGATACCTGTATTTTGTAGCAAACCCTAATAGCAAACATACTAGATCATTGCTGGACAACATTTTGGATGTTATATCTGTAATGGAGACAAAGGATAACTAAGATAACTAAATGGGTGAAATAAGGTGCATGAATGTGGCAACTTGGGTGTGAAAGCAACAGTAGCTGTAATTAGTTAACACTACTACATGAAGATTGCGAAGACTATGGAACACTGTATCCTCTGCCGATTTATGTTCTGCCAGTGATTCTAACTGCTGTAGCTCTTTTCAAGAAGCTTAGTACATAAATTTTCATTTAGGCTCAATGAACAGCTGGTAGTAAATATGGTTTAATGGTTATACAAAAATATATGATAGTAATTCTAGAACAGTGATTCTCAACCTTTTTTCTTTCCACTCACATACCACTTTAAGTGTTCCCTATGTCATAGGTGTTCTGTAATTAGTAAGGGATTGCTTAAGGTGTGATGTGAGTGGAAGAAAACATTGAAAACCACTATTTTAATCGTACCTAATTGACCCATTATGTCCATGGTTTCATAACTCCAAAGGAAGTGGGCCAGTGACAATTTTTCTCAAGCAAAATATTTCAGTAACAATTGGGTCTAGAGCAGTGGTTCTCAACCTTCCTTTCCCACATTAAGCAATCCCCTACTAATCACAGAGCACTGATGCCATAGGGATTACTAAAAGTGGTATGTGAATGGAAAGAAAAATGTTGAGAACCACTGTTCTAGATCTCAGTAGACACCTCACTGAATATATGCTGCCCTTGGTGGGGACATGAGAATGGTTAGTATAGGATTTCTTAAGGTGGTATGTGGCTAGAAAGAAAATGGTTGAGAACCACTGGTCTACACTATCAGTCAGAATAGGGTATATGGGGGTGAGTCACACCAATGGAGTAGTGGCCAGAGAAGAATAGCCCTCTGCAGAGAAAAGGAAAAAAGAAGAAAAAACAAAGCTAGACAGAAAAAAACAGAGAAGGCCTGAAAGATAAAGAAACCAAGAAAACCCAAGAGATGGCACCAAAAAAGGAAAAGACCAGAGAGACAGATAAAGAAGAAAACAGGAAAACAGCAGAAAAAAAAGAGGTAGGCCTTACCTTAAAAAAGAATGTCCGATCCCCAAAGCCGTCAGACGCCCAGCTGGGCAACGGGCCTCCTCGGATTGAACTACAAAAATGGCTCACTGAGCCACAAAAAGATGCGCAACCACGCATATCAAAAAAGGCATTGATGGGAGGGGGCCCAGCAACAGGGCAAAAATAAACGGACAAAGAATCGAGCAGATGACATCGTGGCAAGAAGAGGTAAACAGAAGACAGGAGAAGGAGTTAGAGAAGATAAAGACTTACACGGAAAAGAAGGTAAAAAGATAAACGATTAATAGATAGAGAATATTTTGATGAACAAATTAAGACATTAAAAGACATTTTAACAACAGAATTTAAGACAATAAAAATAAAAATGGAAAAAGCAGAAGATAGAATGTAAAAACTAGAGCTGGCCATAGGAAAAAGAATAGATGAAGTGGAAGAAAGTCAGACAGCTGTGGAATTAGAAATAAATGAACTAAAAGAAAGGCTGAAAGATAGAGACAAAGAAATTAAAGACATACAAGATCTGTTCATTCAAAAAATTGATGTGTTGGAGAATTATAGCAAACAAAACAATATAAAAATAGTAGGCGTACAAGAAGGCGTAGAAAGGTCAGACATAAAGGGATTCATAAAAAGATGAATCCCACAAGTCTTGGAAGCAGAAGATCTACAAGACAAAATAGAAATTGAAAGAGCATGTAGAACATCGGCACCAAAGCCTTATTCAAACTAAAAACCACGTTCCATAATAATAAAGTTACTAAGACACACAACGAGAGAAAAAATATTAGAGCAGGCAAAGGATAAAGTAAAAGAAAATAAACAACCACTGGAATATAAAGGACAAAAAGTATTTTTCTATCCAGATATCAGCTTTAAAGAAACGGAAAGAATTTAACTTGACAAAGCAGACATTGTGGAAGAAAGGCTATGATTTTACACTATGACATCCAGCAGTATTAAAAGTATTAATTCCTGGGGAAAGCAATAGACTGTTCTCAGACCTGAAAGATGCCCAACACTTTGCAGAACAATTGCCAAACAGACAACGAAATGAGAAGTACTAAAAAAAGACTATCAAAACAATGTATAGAAATAAATTGTAAAGATAATAATATAAATATAAAGTTTAAGTTTGAAAAAGATAAGGAGGAAAAAAGATAAGAAAAAAAGTGGGGAAAAAAAGCTCTGTTTCATTTTTAGAAAATATATAGTGTTTCGTGGGGAGAGGCTAGGGAGGGAAAAATAATTGCTGCTGCAAAATCTGTTGACGCTTATGGTTATTACCGCAACCCAAATGGATAAGGGAGTTGTGGTTGTCTGGCAAGGAGTCAAAGACAACCCAATACAGGGGGAACTATCATTATTTTGGGTAGGAATATTTTATGTGTTAACTTTAGTAGGGGTTTCTAGGATAATTTGTTTATTAATCGTGTCATTGTGTATTGAGATGTGCAAAAATATTTTTTTTAATTGGAAAAAAGAGATGGAAGAGTTGAGGAGACAAGAGAGAATTGAAAAAAGAGGTATAAGATGGGTACTTTAAATTTCATGACCCATAAATATTAATGAAATACACAACCAAATTAAAAGGAAGAGCTGAGATAACTAGACATAACTAGAAAGAGAAAATTGGCATTGCTTTTGTGCAAGAAACACACTTAACTGAGATAGAACATAGTAAATTGAAAAGGGACTGGGTAGGCCATGTTGTGGCATCAACCATACAATTCAAAATCCAGGGTAGTGGCTATATTAGTCAACAAAAATCTACCAATCAATATAATTGAAATAATAACAGATCCAGCAGCCAGATATGTAATGACAAAGTGCCAGATATATTCTGAATTTTGGAATTTACTAAACATCTATGCACCTAACAAAGAAGATCAGGAATTTATGCGAAACATCTTCCTAAAGATAGCAGATACACAGTGACATATCTTACTAGGAGGGGATTTCAACTTCAGCCTGGACCCAATGATAGACAAAACTGGGAAGACAATTAACAATAAGAATAAAGTAACTAAATTTACACTAAAAGCAATGCAGAATATGAAACTAATCGATATATGAAGGAGGGAACACCCAAAAGAGAGAGAATATTCACACTACTCGAATAGACATAAAACCTACTTAAGAATAGATAAGTTTTTGTTATTGGCATAGATCCAAGGGAGAGTTAAAAAAACAGAATATAAAGCCAGATTATTATCTGATCACTCTCCCTTGTTATTAACAATCGAGTTAGAGTATGTCCCATCAAAGACATATAGATGGAGACTAGACCTTACACTGTTAAAAAGACAAGAATTCAAAGAATATATTGAACAGCAAATTAAAATATACTTCGAGATAAATATGGAATCAGTAAAAGATAAATTCATTTTATGGGATGCAATGAAGGCCTCTATTAGAGGACAAATAATTAGCTAAACGATTAAAATTAAAAAGGAATATAATTGGGAAGTAGAACAGTTGGAAAAAGATAATAATTATAGAAAAGTAATTAGCGGAAAGAGAAGATACAGAGAAAAAGAGAGAACTGGCAGAGAAAAAAAATTAAAATATGAAACACTACAAACATATAAAGTAGAGAAAAATATAATGAAAGCAAATCAAAAATATTATGAACTGGGAGAGAAAATACACAAAATATTGGCCTGGCAACTTAAAACAGAATAAGATAAAAGAACCATTCTAACGACAAGCAAAGGTGATAAGCAGATCACATATAATCCATTGGAGATTAATGAAAATTTTAAAAGAATCTATAAACAATTATATCAAACTGAAAATATAGGAAAAAATGACAAAATTGACAAATTTTTTATCTAATATTGAACTACCACATCGACAAATAGAAGAACAAAATAAATTGACAGAACCTTTTAAGACTGAAGAAATACAGGATATTTTAATGAAACTACCAAACAATAAAACACCAGGTGAAGATGGATTCCCGATTAAAAAAAAATTTATAAAGTTTTTAGGAATCTATTAATCCCTCCCCTCCTAGAAGTAATGAATCAAGTAGAAGAGACCCAAAACTTACCAGAATCATGTGAAACAGCAATAATCACAGTAATTCCAAAAGAGGGAAAAGACCCTTAATTACCAACATCATATAGACCAATATCATTATTGAATAAAGATTATAAATTAATAGCAAAATTACTAGCAAACAGGCTGAATGACTGTGTACTGAAACTAGTAAAGCAAGACCAAACTGGATTTGTTTTACAAAAAAGGCAGCTGATAATGTTTGTAAACTTAACAATTTAATTCATGCAGCACAAATAAATAAAACGCTAAAGGTAGCTGTTACGTTAGGCGCAGAGAAAGCCTTCGACAGGGTAAAGTGGAATTATTTGTTTAAAGTGTTACAGAAATTTAAACTACTGGAAAAATGTATTAACTGGATTAGAGCATTATATAATGGACTGTTAGCAAAGGTAGTATAATTGGATATGTATCAGATCACTTTAAATTAAGCTGGTCAACAAGACAGGGATGCCCATTATCCCCTTCACTGTTCACTTTGGTTATTGAACCATTGGCAGAGTTAATAAGGAAGGAAACTATAATAGAAGGAATAAAAATAAAAGAGAATATAAAATCAGCCTATTTGCAGTAAAAATGAAGTGATGCCAATGAACAAAGTTGATTATTCAGAATTTTAAAAAGAAGCCCCTTTTAAATGGCAATCACAGGCAATGCATTACCTTGGTATCAGAATAGGTAGTAACCTAAAACATTTATATAAATTAAATTATGAACCATTAATTAAAAAAAATACAGGAAGATTTAGAGAATTAGAAAGAACTACCATTAACCATAATAGGAAGAGTAAACTGTATTAAAATGAATGTGTTCCCACGAGTAAAATATCTATTCCAAATGTTACCAATACCCCAGACAGAAATCTTTTTTTTGCAAAACTGAAGAAAATGGTAAGGAAATTTTTTATGAAAAGGTAAGAAATCAAGAATAGCGCTAGAAAAATGAGCATGGAGTTACAAACAAGGAGGGTAACATCTACCAAACTTCAAAAATTACTACAGAGCAGCACAGTTAAGGTACGTATCAGATTTTTATCAGACAGAAGAAAAACCGGACTGGACTAAGATAGAATTAGACAAATTGGGAGAAAATATCCCAGAACACATACTTTACAAATGGGATGAAAAATTGGTGCAATACAACAATTCACCAGTAGTACATCACATACTTAAATTACGGAAAAGAATACACCTGGAAGAAAAAAGATAAATGATCAAATACCAAAAATGTTATTAACACAAAACCCATTAATCCCCTTTACAATAGATAATTTATTTTTCAAGGAATGGGATAGAAAGGAATCAAGAAAATAGAAGATTGCTTTTTGGGAAATAATTTATTAATATTTGAGCAATTAAAAGATAAATATGGAATAATATAAGGTACAATGCTTACATATTACCAATTGAAAACTTATTTAAAAGATAAACTGGGAAATAGCTTGAAATTACCAGAAAGTAGCAACTATGAATATTAGAAAGGTCAGACTCAGGGTCAGAGGAGACAGTGAGTCAGTGCCTGGTGTCGGGTGAGAGGAGGAGGAGCCAAGAGACAGCGTCAGAGGGTGAGTAGAATAAATAGATGGACTTACTAATTTGGTTAGTCCAATCTATATGTAAATTCGAGCTGGGAGTCGAAGGAGGAGAAGCTCGGAGAGAGTGACGTGGAGGTAAGCAATTAAATACAAGGGCTTACTGGGGCTTGGGCCTACTCAAATCAGGCTGGGAGTCTGAGGAGGCAGCAGCTGGAGTTTGAGCTGTGAGTCAGAGGAGTAGGAGCTTGGAGAGAGTGACTGGGTTAATTGGTCAAGGTTAATTGGTCAAGGTTAATTGGTCAAGGGGCCAGTAAAAGGTGTAAAAGGGGAGGGAGCGGCCAGCGAGGAGTGGCGCACTGAGTGAGTGGGGCACTGAAGGAGTGGGACTTCCAGCCTTTGGCTCAACAGGCTTAGGCAAAAGCAGGCGAGGAGAAGGGTAAGTGGCATTATTTTAGCTCTGTCATGCCTATGGGGTTAGTGCTTTGTTCTGGATGTCAGATGTGGGAACCATGGGTGAGTCCCACCCTCCCAAATAGCCACATCTGCATCAGGTGCACCGAGATGCAGTTATTTAAGGACCGAGTTGGGGAACTGGAGCTGAAACTTGAGGACCTACAGCTGGTAAAGCAAAGTGAGGAGTTGATAGATTCAACTTTCAGGGACATAGTTACCCCAAGACTAGATGTGTCAGGTAAGTGGGAAACTGTCAGGGGTGGGAAGAAAAATACCAGGAAAATGGAGAGCACACCTGAGAATATCCCTCTCAGTAACAGGTATATTTTGTTGGATGCTATTGAGGGAGATGACCTGACAGAAGCTGGCAGCAGTGACCAGGTCGCTGGCACTGAGCCTGGCATGGTGGACCAAAAGGTAAAGAGGAATGCAGTGGTCATTGGGGACTCCATTGTCAGAAATACAGACAGGAGTTTCTGTGAGCCAGATAGGTATGCCCGCATGGTGTGCTGCCTCCCTGGTGCAAGGGTGCGGGATATCTCAAATCGGGGCCAGGGTATTCTAAAAGGGGAAGGTGAACAGCCTGATGTCTTGGTACATGTGGGTACCAATGACATAGATAAAAAGGAGGAAGTACTGAAAAAGGATTACAGAGAGCTAGGACAGAAACTAAGAAATAGGACAGCCAGGGTGGTGATCTCTGGTTTGCTACCTGTGCCAAGTGCAACTGAGGACAAAAATGGAAGGTTAAGAAAAATGAATGTGTGGCTGAGGGGCTGGTGTAAAGGACAGGGTTTTGGCTTCTTGGATCATTGGGATCTCTTTTGGGGAAGGCATGACCTCTACAAGAAGGATGGGTTACACCTAAACCCAAAAGGGGTCAATATATTGGCAGCTATATTTGGTACAGCCGTCGGGTTCGGTTTAAACTAATTTGGCAGGGGAGTGGGAACCTGTATGATAGGGCAAAGGACAGAAAAGATAAAACAGGAAAAGTTAGGTTAGGCAGCGAAAGTAAAAAATCAGAAAGAGCAAGGAGGGTGTAAAAAGCAAATCTGAAGGCTTTATATCTTAATGCAAGAAGCATTCGGAACAAGGTAGATGAATTAGCTGTGGAAATTGAGATAAACAAATATGATTTTATTGGGATTACAGAAACATGGCTGCAGGGTGGGCAAGCCTGGGAACTTAACATCCTGGGGTATACGATATTTAGGAGGGATCGGCAAGAAAGAAAAGGGGGTGGGGTAGTATTGATGGTGAGAGAAGGGACCGACACGATTGACAGGAAGGATATTAACTCAGAAGATGCGGAATCTATATGGGTAGAACTGAGGAATAGCAAGGGGCGGAAAACGTTAGTTGGGGTGGTATATAGGCCTCCAAATAGTAGTGTAGAGGTGAGGGAAGGCATTAAAAGAGAAATTAGAAAAGCGTGCAATAAGGGAACAGCTGTCATCATGGGAGACTTTAATTTGCATATAGATTGGACTAGTCAAATTGGTAAAAATCCAGAGGAGGAGGAATTCCTTGAATGTTTACGGGATGGTTATCTAGACCAATATGTCGAGGAACCAACTCAGGAGCAGGCTATTTTAGATTGGGTATTATGCAATGATAAGGGGCTAATCAGCAATCTTGTTGTGCGAGGCCCTTTGGGTAGGTGCGATCACAATATGATCAAATTCTCACTCGACATGGAGAGTGATGAAATTTCTTCTTTGGCTTGGCTTCGCGGACGAAGATTTATGGAGGGGGTAAATGTCCACGTCAGCTGCAGGCTCGTTTGTGGCTGACAAGTCCGATGCGGGACAGGCAGACACGGTTGCAGCGGTTGCAGGGGAAAATTGGTTGGTTGGGGTTGGGTGTTGGGTTTTTCCTCCTTTGCCTTTTGTCAGTGAGGTGGGCTCTGCGGTCTTCTTCAAAGGAGGTTGCTGCCCGCCAAACTGTGAGGCACCAAGATGCACGGTTGGAGGCGATATCAGCCCACTGGCGGTGGTCAATGTGGCAGGCACCAAGAGATTTCTTTAGGCAGTCCTTGTACCTTTTCTTTGGTGCACCTCTGTCATGGTGGCCAGTGGAGAGCTCGCCATATAACACGATCTTGGGAAGGCGATGGTCCTCCATTCTGGAGACGTGACCCACCCAGCGCAGCTGGATCTCAGCAGCGTGGACTCAATGCTGTCGACCTCTGCCATCTCGAGTACTTCGACGTTAGGGATGAAAGCGCTCCAATGAATGTTGAGGATGGAGCGGAGACAACGCTGGTGGAAGCGTTCTAGGAGCCGTAGGTGATGCCGGTAGAGGACCCATGATTCGGAGCCGAACAGGAGTGTGGGTATGACAACGGCTCTGTATACGCTTATCTTTGTGAGGTTTTTCAGTTGGTTGTTTTTCCAGACTCTCTTGTGTAGTCTTCCAAAGGCGCTATTTGCCTTGGCGAGTCTGTTGTCTATCTCGTTGTCGATCCTTGCATCTGATGAAATGGTGCAGCCGAGATAGGTAAACTGGTTGACCGTTTTGAGTTTTGTGTGCCCAATGGAGATGTGGGGGGGCTGGTAGTCATGATGAAATTAAAACCGAGACTAATGTCCTGAATTTAAATAAAGGGAATTATGATGGTATGAGACGGGAGTTGAGTAAGATTGATTGGGTGGTGTTTATGGGGGAGTTGACTGTGGATAGACAATGGAAAGCATTCACAGATCTAATGGAGAAATTGCAAAAATCGTTTATACTGGTTTGGCATAAAAATAAACCAAAAAAGGTGACTCAACCGTGGATAACAAGGGAAATTAGAGACAGCATTGGGTCCAAAGAGAGAGCATATCAATTGGCCAAAAAAAGTACCGCAACCGAAGACTGGGAGCAGTTCAAGATGCAGCAAAGGAGGACAAAGGGATTAATCAAGAGAGCAAAAATAAATTACGAAAGTAAGCTTGCGGCAAATATAAAAACCGACTGCAAAAGGATTTATAAATATGTCAAGAGGAAAAGATTGGTGAAATCCAGAGTAGGTCCTTTGCAGTCGGAATCAGGGAAATATATAATGGGGAATAAGGAAATGGCAGACCAATTAAATTCTTACTTTAGTTCTGTTTTTACAAGAGAGGATACAAATAACCTCCCAAGGATGTTGGGAAACATAGAGACTAATGCAAGGGAGGAACTGAAAGAAATCAGTATCTCTAATGACATGGTCTTGGAGAAATTGATGGGATTGAAGGCAGATAAACCCCAAGGGCCTGATAATCTACATCCTAGGGTAATCAAGGAAGTGGCCATTCAGATAGCAGATGCTTTAAGAATTATTTTCCAGAACTCGATAGACTCAGGATCAGTATCCATGAATTGGAGGGTAGCTAATGTTACCCCACTATTTAAAAAGGGGGGTAGAGAAAAAGCAGGGAATTATCGGCCTGTGAGCCTTACATCAGTAGTGGGCAAAATGATGGAATCCATTATTAAAGATGTAATAGCGGAGCATATGACTAGCAGAGAAGGGATCGGACGGAGTCAACATGGATTTACAAAAGGTAAATCGGTGTGCTTGACAAATCTATTGGAATTCTTTGAGATGGTGACAGGTAAAATAGATGGGGGAGAGCCAGTGGATGTGGTGTACCTGGACTTCGAAAAGGCCTTCGATAAGGTCCCACATAAATGGCTTCCAAAATCAAGGCTCATGGGATTGGGGGCAAAGCATTGATGTGGATTGAGAACTGGCTGGCAGGTAGAAGACAGAGAGTTGGGATAAATGGCTCATTTTCTGAGTGGCAGGCGGTGACCAGTGGGGTGCCACAGGGATCTGTACTGGGACCCCAGCTGTTCACAATTTACATTAATGATCTGGATGAGGGGATAGGATGTAATATCTCCAAATTTGCAGATGACACTAAGCTAGGAGGGGTTGTGTGCACGGAAGAGGGGGTCAGGAAGCTCCAGTGTGATTTGGATAAATTGAGGGACTGGGCAGATACATGGCAAATGCACTACAATGTGGATCAATGTGAGGTTATCCACTTTGGTAATACAAACCGGAGGGCAGATTACTATTTGAATGGCAATAGATTAAGAGATGGGGAAGTGCAGAGCAACCTAGGGGTACTTGTACATCAGTCTCTGAAGGCGAGCATGCAGGTACAGCAGGTGGTTAAAAAGGCAAATGGTATGTTGGCCTTCATATCAAGAGAGTTTGAGTATAGGAACAAGGATACCTTACTGCAGCTGTACAGGGCCTTGGTGAGACCACACCTGGAGTATTGTCTGCAGTTTTGGTCACCTTATCTAAGGAAGGATGTTCTTGCAATGGAGGGAGTGCAGAGGCGATTCACCAGGGTGATACCTCGAATGGCAGGAATGACTTATGAGGAAAGATTGTGCAAATTGGGATTGTACTCGCTGGAGTTTAGAAGATTGAGAGGGGATCTCATAGAGACCTATAAAATTCTGGCAGGACTGGACAGAATGGATGCAGATGGGATGTTTTCAATGATGGGAAAATCCAGAACCCAGGGCCATGGTTTGAGGATAATAGGCAAACCATTTAGGACCGAGATGAGGAGGAATTTCTTTACCCCGAGGGTGGTGAATCTGTGGAATTCATTGCCACAGAGGGCAGTAGAGGCAGGTTCATTAAATATATTTAAGAGGGAATTAGATATATTTCTTCAGTATAAGGGTATTAAAAGTTACGGAGAGAAGGCGGGAACAGGGTACTGAACTTTAAGATCAGCCATGATCTCATTGAATGGCGGAGCAGGCTCGAAGGGTCGAATGACCTACTCCTGCTCCTATCTTCTATGTTTCTATGTTTAATCACAGACACAATGATAAATTTAAAAAATTATTACCAACATGCACATCAAATTGCAATATAAGGAAGAAGTATAATGAAGTATAAACTGAAACAAAGTTGGGAAAAAGATTTAAACATAGAGATTAATGAATGAAACATGGGAGAAGTTATATATAGGAACAATGAGGAACATGATAAATACTAGATTACGTATGATACAATATAACTGGCTACATAGATTATATATTACCCCTCAGAAATTAAAAGAGTGGGACCCAACAGCATCAGATAGATGCTTTTGATGTAAACAAGAGACTGGATCAACATTACATGCAATTTGGACATGTTCAATATTAAACAAAATCACAAAAAATAATATACCAAAAGATCCAAAAAATTTTCTGTTAAATAATATAAGAGACAAAAAATTAGGACTAAAATTAGACTGAGCCCAAATAAAATTTATTATGATAGCGGTAGCAGTAGCAAAAAATTGTATTATGACAACCTGGAAATTGGAAACAAGCCTTAAAATACAACAGTGGTATCCAGTAATAAACAAGTGTATTCCAATAGAAAAAATTACATACAATTTGAAAGACAAGTGTACATTATTCGAACATATTTGGGAGCCATACATAAAATATGTCGGAGAATGTCGACCACAAACCTCTATCTCTTAAAACAACATAATTATGAGCACAATATGATTTAAATATGTGAAAGTGGATGATACGACTTTTTTCTTTTTTGTTTTTTTGTTATATCTTTGTTTTATTATTGACTGATTTTTGAAGGAGGGTGGGGAAGGGGAGAGGGATGAAAGGGGAGGAAGAAGAAATGTCACTATGTATGTATTGATGATGATCATTTGTGGATGTTGCTATTGATATGACTCAGTGCAAGAAATTTTAAAAAAAGAATGGGGTATACAGTCAGAATCTTATAATTTTAAAAACAAGATTCTTGTAATTTTATAAACTCTTGTAAATTTCTATAATTCCTCTCAGCCTCCAATACTTGAGGGAAAACAACCTGTGTTTGTACAACCTCTTCTTGTCGCTCATAACTTCTAATCATTGTTATTTTTATACACTCTTTTCAGTCTGAATAGGACATAACCATATCTTTGATCTTTACAGTACTCATTGAGTAGGCCAACACCTTTCTACGTGCTTTTACTCCCACAACTGCTGTCCCCTGACCAGAAAATAATTAGCTTGTTTTTTATTTTTTATTTTGACAGCTCACATACTTTTGTGATGTTTCATAGTTCAATGTCCATTTAGAAAAGGGGAAGATTCAAAACTGCAATTGATAGATTAACACAATGGTTCTCAACCTGTTTCTTTCCACTCACATACCACTTTAAGTAATCCCTAAGCTACTGGTGCTCTTTGATGAGTAAGGCATTGCTTAAGGTGGGATGTGAGTGTGAAGGGAAGGTTGAGAACAACTGCTCTCGACCAAATTGTTACTGAAATATTTTGCTTGAGAAAAATTGTCACTGACCCATTTCCTTTGGAGTTATGAAACCATGCACATAATGAGTCAATGAGGTACGATTAAAACAGTGGTTTTCAACTTTTTCTTTCCACCCACATCCCACCTTAGGCAATCCCTTACTGATCACAGAGCACCTATGGCATAGGGAATGCTTAAAGTGGTGTGCGAGTAGAAAGAAAAAAGGTTGCGAATATAAGGTCTTGTTCTTCTAGTATGTGTTGGCCATCACTCTAGCAATGGAGAAGGCCCAAGACAGATGAGTCTGTGTGGGAATAGGAAGGGGAGTTTAAATGGCACGCAAATGGGAGCTCAAGGTGGTCATTGTGGACAGAGTGTAGATGCTCTGTGAAACTGTTCCCAAATCTAAACTTGGTCTCATCAATGTAGAGCAGACAACATGGGGAACAACAAATGCAGTAGATGAGATTCAAGGAGGGGTGAGGCTAATGACCGCTTGTCCAATAAAATAATTGCTGCACTGCTGTACCTCCTAATGCTGCTGTATATTACCAAACCAAAGCATGTTCCATAGCTATTAAATTTCACTCAACTAAAATCCACTCCATTTAAGTCTTTAAAGTTGTCAACACAAGGCCAAGTACCAACCAGATAGTTTCATTGATATCCATTGTATAATAAACATATCAAGTTTCTTTTTTTCATATATGTATTACTAGGAAATTCTGCTTTAATGTGCACAGATTAGAAGTTTTTGATCTTGGCAATTCAAAAAATACAAAAAATTTAGACGTACAGCATGGTAACAGACCATTTCGGCACACGAGTCCATACCACCCAATTTACACCCAATTAATCTACACCTCCGGCACATTTTGAATGGTGGGAGTAAACCGGAGCACCCAGAAGAGAGACAGGGAGACAGCACGGGATTTGAACCTTGGTCCCGATCACTGGCACTGTAAAGGCGTTGCACTAACTGCTACAATACCCGTGCTGCCCTATTCTCTGTTTATTGTTGCTATTTCAAAACTACAATCCTCCACAGCTCTAGAGTAATTCCAGCAAGATAATACTGACTTTTTCAGGACAATGTTTCAAATTGGGTCAAAGGAAATATTCTGTGTATTGATTTGAACTTGCCAAGTTCAAGATTGGAATCTAATGTGACATTACATTGTAGTCAACTCAGTTTGCCACCATTTTATATAATAATGTTTCAAATGCATTGCAGTTGATATATTTTACCATATTTGTCTGATCTTCATGTAGTGAAGTCTCTCCAAGTATAATTTATAATTCATCCCATTATTGTCAGTGCAGTTAAAGGTTCCCAAAGAGCAAATGTCTTTATAGATATAGCTGAAACATTCATCAAATATGCTGAGTGTATTGTTTTTCTAGTTTCCAAAATGCTTGAAGTGCGTATTTTTGATTATTTCTGAATTGCATGGGTTGTCTAAACCTTATGGAATGTTACAGTGTTGGGTACAGGTTGGAAGAACAATTTCGTACAATGGTGGAATTGTTACAGCACAGAAGTATGAGCTCCTTCTGTGCTGGAATAATTCTCTCCTTTGAATCTGTATGAACTCCTTCTGTGCTGGAATAATTCTCTCCTTTGAATCTGTATGAACTCCTGTGCTGGAATAATTCTCTCCTTTGAATCTGTATGAGCTTTATCTAATTCAGTGAGTCCTTTGCCTAGCTCTTTTTCCACAGATTTCAAATTACTTTTCACTGGGTAATGATCTATTTTTTTAAAAATCCTCAACTATATCTACTCTAAGTTGAATTCCAGATTATAACGATTCACTATGTGAAAATGTTACTACATGTTTTCTTTGGATCTTTTGCCAGTCATTCTAAATCCATGTACATTAATTCTGAACTCTTCCGATGATAGAAAAAGATCTTTGTTATTTGTTTAGTGCAGTCATGCGCGTTTTGAGGAGTGCTATCAAATCCCTTCTCGACCTTGATGGGATTACTTCTCTAATCTTCCTGAGTGTATGTTGGGAATTTCTTGAAGGTCAGATCGAGGGTGAGCTGGTCAAATGGATACAGAATTGGCTTGATGGTGAGAGGCAGAAGGACGTAGAGTTGGGTTGTTACTGAAGATGAGTGACCAGTGATGTGCCACAGGGATCAGTGCTGGGACCACATTTATTTGTCATCAGTATTAACAACTTGAATGGCAGTGTAGTTAGCATGGTTAATAAGTTTGTGGATGATACCAAATTTGTTGGCATAGAGAACAGTGAAGGTTATCTAATATTAGAAGAGGATGTAGGTGAACTGGTAAAGTGGACTGAGAAATGGCAGATGCAATTTAACTCTGACAAGTGTGAGTGAATTTAGGTACGTTAAACCAGGACAGGATTTGCACAGTGAATGGAAATGGGAGACCTAGAGGGAAGAGATACATCGTTTCATAACAGTGGTGACACAGGTAGACAGGGAACTGAAGAAGGGTTTTTGACGTGCTTGCCTTCATTTATCAGGAGTACAGGGGTAGGGAAGTCATGTTGCAACTGTACACACCTTGGTAGTTTTAGAGCAGGGATGTCGTGTTACAAGATATTGGTGAGATTGCACTTGGAGTATTGTGTGCAGTTCTGGTCACCCAACTATAGGAAATATATAATTAATCTGGATAGGGTCAGAAAAGATTCACATGAACACTTCTGGGACTGGCAGACTTGAATTTAAAGGAGACTATGGGTAGGCTGGGACATTTCTCTCTGGAGCATTGGAAGCTGAAGGGGGACTTTATTATAAAATCAAGGTAAATAGTCATAGCCTTTTTTCCCACAGAAGGTTTATATAAAACTAGAAGGCATAGATTTATGATGAGAGGGAAAAGGTTTAAAGGAAATCTAACAGCCAATGTTTTCACATAACTTCTTAAATGGGGTGGGGGGGGGGTCACATTTTCTGCCCTCTGAACTGCAAGAATAAAATAAGAATCTTGTGAATTTTGAAAGATGTTAACGAATGTATTGCCTAAGCATTGCTACATCTTTCAGAATTCTGGGATATAGATCTTTGGGTCATTGGGACTTTGTAATTTTACTAATGCTCATTTTTGCTAGACATGATCTCTGGTTGTTTTGGCAAGTTTATTGTGTATTTTTTTCAGTGAAGACAAACAAAAAGTACTTGGTTAATTTCTCGGTTATTTTCTAATTCTCCATGGTAATTTTATAAGCCCCTTGCTTTATCGTAATACTACCCAAGATTTACTTTTGTAAGTTGATTTTTCTGACATTAATAATTTGTTATAATTACATAATCGAATGGGCCGGAACAGTGGTATATACGATTCTAAGAAGTTTTTGAAAGTTCGTTTTACGCCACTTGGCTTTTATGAAAGACCTGCATTAGTACCTGTTTTCGCTAACTAAAAGAAATCCAGAGGATTTTTCGCTTTTATAGAAAAAGGCAAAAATAGTATTCAGTGTTTGTTTTGCAGTGAGCTAATATAGAGCACACTCTGAGAGCAAGAGTGGCGTCACCAAGCTTCTTCCCCAGGAATTACACCCAACATCAAGCTGCCATAGCTTTCAAATGTGTCTGTGAGCATCTGTGCTTTATCTCAATTTGTTTTGTATGATTTGGTAGGTGTGGGAACGCTCAATACATTTTTCCATATAAATGAATAGTAATTGGTTCTTCGCATTGTGCCATTTTGGCTTACAAAAAGATTCATAGGAACACTCTACTTTCAGATAGTGGGGGGAAACATATATAGTTTGTGGTCAAATTAGTGTACGTTGTGATAGTGACAGAAGTAGGAAATCTCTTGTTGAAGCTAGAAGAGCAGCATTATCTCTGAGGCCAGGCCTGGTCAATATCAAGATGAAGATTAAGACATTCTCCAAACAATTGTATTTTATTAAATTAAGAAAATTATGTATCAGACACAACACTGTGGTTTATTTGTAGGTAAATTGATCATGAGATGGTGTAATTATATGTGGGTATTAAACACACATGATAGTTAATTGTTTTTATGCAGTATTAACCTGCATTCTGAAGCCCCTGGGGGTGGGTGTGTGTGTGTGTGTGTGTGAGTGTGTGTGCGCTTGTTATTATGTAATCAGAGGATGCGTATGTAATGGCCAGCAGAAAGACATAACAAACAGCTGACAATGACCAGTGGGCCAAATGGCCTCCTGTTGTGAGTTAACAAGCAAGTCGCAAATGTTGGGAGTTCTTTGCTGTTTGTGAATAAATATCCTTGTTAACAGTTCCTGTGTCCTGTAATTGTTACTATGAGTCAAACAAAATCTCTAATTCCAGCAAAAATCTAAAAGTCCACTGTAGGATATTTTTCAAATGCAAATCAGGAGGTTTGGAAACAGAAATAAAAATAAAGGACCAAGTGACTTTGAATCTTGTCTCATGGATTCTGAAAGCTGCGGTAGCAAATAAGAGACAACATGAATGTTCCCTGACGTAGTCTAAACTTGGTGCATGCATTTGTGCAGGTTCTGAGAATCAGATCCAAGGGAAATGCGGAGAGCTCCAGGGAGCTGCTTTTAGCTCTGGAGCAGCAGCCTTTTGTCAAACTGCATTAATCGATTTATAAAGTAAGATGAAAGCAAGGATTGCAAGCCCACAAAAATGAGAATTAGCTGATAATATGAGAACTGTATTATCATTTTGGTGAAAATGGCTACTCCAATATTAGCTAACTTCACAGACACCTTGTGAATAACAAAGTGGTTGGATTGTTTGTCTCATTAATAGAGAGGACAGAGTTGTTTTCATGAAAGTAACAATGAACCTGAGCTGGAAGACGTGCTGAAAATGTATGAGCATTGACTGATGTACTGAGTGAATGCAAGAAAGCAATAATGCCTACAAAACTATTGCATATTCTCCATATTGAAGTAGCTGAACAGAAAGATAAGACATCTTGTTTGCAGCAGCCGTCCAGGGAGTCCTATACATTAACCCAAAGTCATTTGAGATGACGGAGAACTATAATTTCAGAAATGTAATAAAAGTTAGGAGAAACCAGGTGGTCCTATTTCTTTGTTCTTATGTAAACTGTAAGGCCTGTCAAAAGATAAAACTTGGAGCGTTTTGGATCACACACTTAGAGACAGATTTGTGTGTTCTAAGGGACAAAATGGATCCAGTCGAAGAACAAAAAGCCCAGAATTTAATTTTATGTGTAGGATTATGACCTCCATAGAAATGGCACCCAGGATTGCCACCAAATTCTAGTCGAGGCCAACCACAAGTGGTAGTTTGCAGCCAAAGAACCACTGCCATCGTTTTTGTGCAGATGCAAGGATAGGATCATGGGACCATAAGGGGCAGGAGTCTCTGATAAAGATAAACTGATTTCTGTGAGGATGGGGGCTTCAGGAGGAAAGTAAGATATACTATCTACCCATCCCTTCAGGCTGATCATGGTTGCAACTGCCTTGGGCATTTGTGTGCTAGGTTACACCATTGCTGAGGATGGGGATATTCTTAAGCCTTCTGATTCCATTAGCCTGTTTATTTGTCTACCACCAATCAGGATTGTGTGGCAGAACGGCATTGATTGTGAATTCACTTAGCTCTGCTGAATGCATGCTCTTTGGGCAGCTTAGCCTTGAACTTGCAGCATCAACACTTGGGTTGTGCTTGCACTACTCCCTGAGAAACCTCTGGTCGAGAGAAAAATATACCAGGCCATGAGGTTACAGATATCAGTGGAATGCATTTTACTGTTGTTGATAATCCATTGAACCTCAGTTTTGAGCTGCAAGAAAGGACCATGCTGTCTGATCCATTTAGTACAGTGGTTTTCAAACTGCCCCCCTAACCTCACATTCCATCTTAAGCAATCCCTATGCCATTAGAGCTCTGTGATTGATAAGGGATTACTTAGGTGGGATGTAAGGTTGAAATCCACTCCTCTAAACCCAATTGTTACTGAAATATTGGCTTGAAAGTTATGAAGCTGTGCACATAACAGTTTATTTAGGTCTGTTTAAAACAGTGGTTTTCAAACTTTTTCTTTCCACTCACATACCACCTTAACCAATCCCTTACTATGCTTGAGTTGGAATGTGAGTTGAGGGGGGCAGTTTGAAAAACACTGATTAATCCACACAACAGGATAAAACTATCCGAAGTGAAGACAGGGCTTTTCAAGAATTCAGCAATGGATTCCATGCTGTCAATGACCATTGTATCCAGTGAGAATCTGGTCAAATCGACATAACCTTATTGGTTCACTCACTGCCTGCCGTAGATCAAATCTGTCAATGGCTTCCTTTGGGATTTATTCAGTTGGGTTATTGGTGAAATTGCTATATGAAACTTGGTCTACATTGGAATCCCCACCCAGAGAACAATCCAGATCATGACTTCTATTAGGAAATATTATTGTTCCCGTAACAGATGAAATTGTGTCTTTGTATAAAAATTTAAATATGTTTATATTTATACAGGCACGCATTCATTTGTTGGTAATACTGATAACACCAGATGGAGAAATTATGTATATTTTATATTTTTTTTACTCTTTGAAATAATTCTCTCTAATCAAGTACAAAACTACTTGGAATTTGTGTTTCATTCAGGTTCATTATTATCTGATGTACGAGAACAACCTGATGAAACAGGATCCTCCGGTCCTCAGTGCAAAAACATGCACGCACACAGACAGATGTAATACACGTACAGATAAACTATACCTATGTAGTACGTATAAACCTAAACAAATAGTAGACTCTTGGAGGGTTAGTATGAGCGGTTCATTTAGTCATTCAACAGACTGGCTGCCCACAGGAAGAAGCTATTTCTCAGCCTGGTGGTTCTGGCTCTGATACTCCTGTATCTCTTTCCCGATGGAAGTAGCTGAAAGGTGCTGAGTGTGGGGTGGTCATGGTCCTCAATGATTTTGCACACCCTCCTCAAACAACGGTCCTTGCCGATCTCATCGATGGGGGGGGGGGAGGGAATGGGAGACCTCAGTGATCCTCTCTGCCACTGTTATGGTCATCCTCCGATCCAATGCTTTACTGCAAGTGTATTGTGATGCAGCCTAACAGGACAAACTTGATAGTTACTGTAGAAAGTTGACAGGATGGTGGCCAGTAGCCTTGCCAGGAAGTGCAGTCACTGTTGCGCCTTCCTGACAAATGAGATATTGTATTCCAAGGATGGGTCACTTGCTAAATAGGATCCAAGGAACTTTGTGCTCGCTGCTCTCTTCACTACCAAGTTATTAATGTCCACATTGAGACTCAGGTTGATATTCTCGCACCATATCAGAAGATTTTCCACTTCTTTATAATGCGGCTCATCGTTGTTGCTGATGAGACCGTTGTCTGTTTTCTGTCATCTACAAACTTGATGACATAGTTGGGGCTGGATCTGATGTTGCAGATGTGGGTCAGTCGAGTGAACAGGAGTGGCTGAGCACACACACAGCCCTGAGGTGCTCCAGTGCTCAGCGTGACGGTGCTCGATGTTCTGTTGCAAAACCAGACTGACTGTGGTCTTTCCATTGGGAAGTCCAGAATCCAGTTATAGAGAGGGGTGTTGAGTCCTACTGAGGACAGCTTCTCCATGTATCTCTGGGGTATGATCATATTAAACGCCGAGCTGAAATCAGTGAACAGCAGCGTGGCGTATGAGGTGTCATTCTCCAGGTGGGCCGGCATGAAGTGGAGGGTCAAAGCTTTGGCATCATCAGTGGAATGGTTTCATCTATAGGTGAATTGAAATGAGCCCAGAGTCTCTGGGATGTGCACTTTTGATGTATTCCATCACCAGATATTCCAAGCATTTTATTATGGTGGAGGTCAATGCTTGGCACTGTAGTCATCAAGGCCTTTTAATGTTGCCTTCTTTGGTAGTGGGATGATGGTGCTGACCCAGAGTTGCTGTTATACCTTTCTAGTTCATGAAACACCCGTTGATCTGGCTAGTTATTCATAAGTCAGCAGAATTTTATGACCAACGTGATTACTTATGCACAACTCCCCCCCCCCCCCAATTTAAGATAAATTCAAAATGTGCAGATATGCATTACAAAGTGTGTACAATAAGAAAACACAAAGTTAACGGTTGTAAATATAGCTTCTCTTCATAGCTCCTAACATCAATGTGATTATGCTGTATGCAATGCTCTGATTCCCTAGTATTATGTTAATAAGCTACTGACAAAGGCTAGCTTTCTGTGACAAGTATTTGCTATCCCTAACTTATGAATAAAGATCTGGCTCTATGAAAACAGATGGTGAAGTGCAAAAGGTTGGTTATTTTATGCATAGTTGTTAAGAGTGGCTCTGACAAGTAAACAATGGCAATTGTAGCATGTGCTTTTTCAGTGCAGAGGATATGGTCCAGAATACTAAACGGTGCCATCTGTTCTTCAGTTCAGCTGTGCATGTGTCCATCTGAATAATGTATATCCAGTGCTTGGACTACTATAAATTTTGACTGTATGAATCCATGCACTTCATCGTTCATGATGTACCTTCCATGTTCCCTAAACTGTTTCCACGACCTGCAAAGGTTCATTCCTGAGTGCAAATGCTGTTTTATAGTGTACAGTAAATTTTATAACCTGATTTTAAATAATTAAAACATCCCAAAATTAGTAGTCCTATATTAGTCAAAGTGTAGGATGCCTGAATGCTTCTCAGCAAATCCCAACAGAAGTAGTGCTATTGAGTGTCATTTGAATATCTGTGTACAAATTTCCAGTTTATTTATTAACGTAACATAACATAACAATTACAGCACGGAAACAGGCCATTAGGCCCTTCTAGTCCGCACCGAACCAAACACCCCTCTCTAGTCCCACCTCCCTGCACAATGCCCATCACCCTCCATCTTCTTCTCATCCATATACCTGTCCAACCTTTTCTTAAATAATACAATTGACTCCGCCGCCACTATTTCTCCCGGAAGATCATTCCACACGGCTACCACTCTCTGAGTAAAGAAGTTCCCCCTCATGTTACCTCTAAACCTCTGCCCCTTAATTCTTAACTCATGACCTCTTGTTTTAATCTTTCCTCCTCTTAACGGAAATAGTCTATCCACATCCACTCTGTCTATCCCTTTCATAATCTTAAATACTTCTATCAAATCCCCTCTCAACCTTCTACGCTCCAAAGGATAAAGACCTAATCTGTCCAATCTCTCCCTGTACTCTAGATGCTTAAACCCAGGTAACATTCTGGTAAACCTTCTCTGCACTCTCTCCACTCTGTTTATATCCTTCCTAGAATTAGGCGACCAGAACTGCACACAGAACTCCAAATTAGGCCGCACCAACGTCTTATACAATCTCCACATCACCTCCCAACTCCTATATTCCATGCAATGATTGATAAAGGCCAGCATACTAAAAGCCTTCTTCACCACCCTATTCACGTGAGTTTCTACCTTCAGGCTCTTCTGTATTCCTCAATGCTCTCCCATTTACCACGTATGTCCTATTCTGATTCTTCTTACCAAAATGAAGCACCTCACACTTATCAGCATTAAATTCCATCTGCCATTTTTTAGCCCACTTTTCTAAGCAGCCCAAATCCCTCTGCAATCCTTGAAAACCTTCTTCATTATCCACTATTCCACCTATCTTAGTATCGTCTGCATATTTACTAATCCAATTCACCACCCCATAATCTAGATCATTAATGTATATAACGAACAACAATGGGCCCAATACAGATCATTGAGGCACACCACTGGTCACCGGCCTCCAACCTGACAGATAATTATCCACTACCACTCTCTGGCCTCTCCCTTTCAGCCAATGTTCAATCCATTTGACTATCTTAAAATTTATACCTAAAGACTGCACCTTCCTAACTAACCTTCCATGTGGTACCTTATCGAAGGCCTTACTGAAGTCCATATAGACAACATCCACTGCGCTACCCTCATCCACATTCCTAGTCACCTCTTCAAAAAATTCAATCAGATTGGTCAAACATGACCTTCCTCCCACAAAGTTTTATTTAGAGCACTATAGAAGCTGATTCCAGCCATTTAAACTTTGTCACCCAAATTAACGTTTTGGAGGGTGGGAGGAAACTGGTGCACCTGGGGAAAACCCATGTAGACATGGGGAAAATGTACAAACTCCTTACAGACAGCACCGAATTGTAATCCTGTAATAGTGTTATGTTTACAAGAGCACAAGATAAAGGAACAGAAGCAGGCCACTAGGCCCATCGTGTCTGTTCCATGACTCTACACTAAGCTGAACTACACTCACACCTAGTTCCAATTTCCAGCCTTTTCCCCATATCCCTTGATAATCTTACTAATTAGAAACTTATCAATTTCCTGTTTAAATTCTCCCAATGATCTGGCCTCCACCACTGTAGGCGGCAGTGAGTTTCACTGATCCACAACTCTCTGACTAAAGAAGTTCTTCCTCATCTCTGTTTTAAATGGATAACTAATTTTAAGACTGTGACCCTTTGTCCGTGATTCACCCACCAAGGGAAACATCCTGTCAACATCCACTGTCAAATCCTTTCAAAATTCTAAATTTCTCATTCTTCTATACTTCAATGAATACAATCCAAGAGCTGCCAAACGTTCCTCATATATTAGCCCTTGAATTCCAGGAATCATCCAAGTAAATCTCCTCTATACCCTCTCCAACAACATCACACCCTTTCTAAATCTAAATCTGTCATTCATGGTATTTATTGAACTGATCATTTTGAGTGAAAGCGAAAAGTCAATTTATGTTCATTGTGTACTTCAGAAATTTATTCAGGCATATGGTAAATAAAAATACAGTATAACGGGCAAGAAAATAAATGAATACACCAAATAAATAAAAACTCCTCAAATGTCTGTCAGTGCAAAATAATGGTTGTGGTTTCTTGTTCTCTTCCAGCATTAAAGGTACAGATTAAAACAGCAAATTGTATCTCTGCCCTGAATTTCCTCCTGTATAAAGTGACATATTGGTCTGAGAACAGAGATGAGGGGATATTTCTTCTGCCAGAAGGTGGTGAATCTGTGGAATTTGTTGCCACAGATGGCTGTGGGGGCTAAGTAATTGGCTGTATTTAAAGCAGAAATAGATTCTTGATTACTAAGTGTTACAAAGGCCATCAGGAGAAGGCAGGAAAATGGAGTTAGGAGGGAAAATACATAAGCTGACATTTGAATGGCAGACTAGACTTGATGAGCTGAATGGCCTAACTCTGCTCCTACCTTTTGTACTTACGGACATGCACTTTAATTTTCTGTTTGCATCTGTCAGGTAGTTCTGTTCAAAGAAATAAATACCGTATATTTCAGTGGCTAAGGCTGCTTTCAGATAAAACAAGATCCCAATTTCAGTCTGAATTTCATGGTTTTATCTCATATTGTTGGTATAAGATGACCCCCAAACCTACCGGTACCATACATGTGTTGACTGAGCTGATGGGTGTGGCAGGTAGGTAGGTAAACACCATCACAAAGCGATTCATGATTCAGTCTGTTGCTAGCTTCTGTCTTAACCAGTTTACATTTTTTTAATCAAATTGTTATGGAGCCAACGAAGAAAGTATGAAACAAGTTTTAAGTTAAAAGTCATTGAATGGAATAATTGGATGGTGAGTGCTCAAAAATCCTTTACCAAAAGCTCAGCGTGCTGCATCACTTGATGGGCTGTATGATTTTGTGATCAAAGCAATGGATAAAGTGAAAATAGAGACTAATAAAATCTTTCAAGAAGTGCAGTATCTCTAATGCAATGGATGGTATGGAGCACAAATTATTGTGGGACACTGATGACGAAGTGACTCATCAGATTCAGACTGAGACCCATAGGATGACAGTGTAATTGAGACTCCGGATGTGCTTGCCTCAGATGATAAAGCTAGTGGTTTTCAAGGATTTTAAATGTGTCTGATTTTTATTTTTATTTTGCGATTCTTTTATTGGTTTAACACCACATTGGCCATGGATTTTAGTGCAAACTAAAAATTGTGTTCACTACAGCAGCTTTTTTAAAAAAATGTACTGGTAGCTTAATAATTTGTTCCAGGGTGGAGTCTGGGTGGGTTATAGAACCAATTAAGTGGTATCTTGAGTAGAATTTTCAGGTCACTGTTTTTGTATCTGGCCTACAGAACAGCCCTTTTTGTTTGGGGGGGGTTGTTTTTGTATCTGGCCTACAGAACAGCCCTTTTTGTTTGGGGGGGTTGTTTTTGTATCTGGCCTACAGAACAGCCCTTTTTGTTTGGGGAGGGGTTGTTTTTGTATCTGGCCTACAGAACAGCCCTTTTTGTTTGGGGGGGGTTGTTTTTGTATCTGGCCTACAGAACAGCCCTTTTTGTTTGGGGAGGGGTTGTTTTTGTATCTGGCCTACAGAACAGCCCTTTTTGTTTGGAGGGGGTTGTTTTTGTATCTGGCCTACAGAACAGCCCTTTTTGTTTGGGGAGGGGTTGTTTTTGTATCTGGCCTACAGAACAGCCCTTTTTGTTTGGGGGGGTTGTTTTTGTATCTGGCCTACAGAACAGCCCTTTTTGTTTGGGGGGGTTGTTTTTGTATCTGGCCTACAGAACAGCCCTTTTTGTTTGGGGGGGGTTGTTTTTGTATCTGGCCTACAGAACAGCCCTTTTTGTTTGGGGGGGGGTTGTTTTTGTATCTGGCCTACAGAACAGCCCTTTTTGTTTGGGGGGGGGTTGTTTTTGTATCTGGCCTACAGAACAGCCCTTTTTGTTTGGGGGGGGGTTGTTTTTGTATCTGGCCTACAGAACAGCCCTTTTTGTTTGGGGGGGGTTGTTTTTGTATCTGGCCTACAGAACAGCCCTTTTTGTTTGGGGGGGGTTGTTTTTGTATCTGGCCTACAGAACAGCCCTTTTTGTTTGGGGGGGGGTTGTTTTTGTATCTGGCCTACAGAACAGCCCTTTTTGTTTTGGGGGGGGTTGTTTTTGTATCTGGCCTACAGAACAGCCCTTTTTGTTTGGGGGGCGGTTGTTTTTGTATCTGGCCTACAGAACAGCCCTTTTTGTTTGGGGGGGGTTGTTTTTGTATCTGGCCTACAGAACAGCCCTTTTTGTTTGAGGGGGGGTTGTTTTTGTATCTGGCCTACAGAACAGCCCTTTTTGTTGGGGGGGGTTGTTTTTGTATCTGGCCTACAGAACAGCCCTTTTTGTTTGGGGGGGGGTTGTTTTTGTATCTGGCCTACAGAACAGCCCTTTTTGTTTGGGGGGGGGGTTGTTTTTGTATCTGGCCTACAGAACAGCCCTTTTTGTTTGGGGGGGGTTGTTTTTGTATCTGGCCTACAGAACAGCCCTTTTTGTTTGGGGGGGGGGTTGTTTTTGGATGCTTCAAGTTTTGGCTTATCTGCTGAAATATACGGTAATGCAGCTTTCTAGTTTTTTTTTCAATGCATCTTTGAGGGATAAGAATTACAGAAGTGAGACATTTTGATGTCAAATCGAGTGTATTTTTTGATTCTTGATATTTTATTCTTTAATTTCCACCTTTATAAATAACCTGAAGTTACAATATTGTTTAAACACGGAACAATACAGGTTTATTGGTTACTTTATTCCGCCAACTAATAAGAGCGATGATAAAGCAAATGACCCACATTTGACCAAGCCATGAGAGCAGCATCTTGAGGAAGGAAAGAGAGGTAGAAAAGTTTTCAGAGGAAATTTCAGAGCTTGGAGCCTTGGAAGGTTACAGTAACAGAGCAATGAAATTTAGGATGCACAAGAAGGCAGAGTATAAATATCTCCGAGTATTAGGCCAGGATGAGATTACAAAGATGGGGAGAATACTATAATAAAATGATAGAAATGTACAGTTGAGAAATGAGAGAAAACATTAAATCAGTTGTATATGCAGTAAACCAGTTTAGATTTGAAACAAAAGGATTAGGTAGCATGATAAATTGAAATAAATGTATAATGGTGATATTAAACTTACATATTCAAACAGCACAGTAAATTGATGGATTGACTGTAATAAATCTGATCAATTAGAAATTGTCAGAATTGTTTCTTCTATGAAAGTTAATGGATTGTCCTAAAATTCCCACTAGTTTTTTCCTGGAAGGTTTTACTTGTCACCTCTTCCTATCATGGCCAGATATTAATTCTGTCACATTTAATGTGGTTAACTTTATTGTCTTCTGACCTGTTATAGGCACTGCAAATCAAGAGAGTTTCCTAGAGGATCATAATTGCAATTTAACAAAATATACTGGCTGATTACTCCTTCATACCAGATTTGGAACCAGGTTCTTTGTTTATTTGCAGTATGGCACATATTGATTGTCTGCTTGGTGGGCATGCATTGCAGCAGTTGGGAACTGCACAAATTCTGCAAGTGTACCTTATTAAAATATTGATGCATGATAGTGGATCAAGTTCCATTATTTAAAGAACAGTTGCATCTCCCTTCTGCGTAGGATCAATACCAAATTTTACTTTATCTTGCTAAACCCTCATCTCCAAAATAAAACATTGGAGATTTTTTATTTAATGTACCTGAATCTTTTTATACACATTATAACCAGTTTTACCACTTTGTATTGTGGGTTAGAATTGAAATGAAGACTGACAACATACAAGAGCTTTTGTATTTTCACAAAAACGGTAATCTTATGCTTTGTTTGCATAGCTTGAAAATCAAAGCTTTCTTACCGATTTTTATTTGTGGCATGACTATACAGAGGGAAAATGTACCCTTTAGCCATGCACTGCATAATAGAGATAAGCATTTTTCACAAAAAGAATTTTCTCATTGGATTAGGGTCCACAGCAACTTTCTTTTCCTAAAGGAAATTAATATGGCCATGATAATGGTTCCATTTAAAAACTGTATGCATTAGAATAGGACAGTTCCATGGCCTCAGATGATTGTATGATTTTTAAATAGCATTCTAGGATAATGCTCATTCTCAGAGTAATTGAAATATTCCACCAGGCGCTGTAATTTTTAATCCACAATGTTTTATCCTGTATCTATGCAATCATATCTCTATTTTCAATTAGATTAGTACCCATTCACTGATGCCTTTAGCTCAATTTTCATAGGTCACAGAATTGTATAAATTGCATGCAAAGAACTCAGAGTTAATTACAGTAAAATTGTTGGATCAAATCTGCATCACCCAGATAATAATCTAAGAACTTTGCAATTAATAAAAATGTTCTTCTCAACTGGAACACACTGAACTTTTATCAGGTGACTTTGTGAGTTGCAATCAAAATGAAGTGGCTTGGCCAGAACAGCAGCAAAATGCATTTCTTTGTCAGTGGGCATGTCCTGAGAATGTCATCAATAGGAGAACCTTCAAAATTCTGACTTTGAAATACAATTGAATCCCAATAAGTAAATAATAAACTTCAAATAGTTGTGCAAGGGAATAATGCTGTGCTGGGCTTCTTAGTAGTGTAACAGATTATGTTATATTTTATATTGTATATATAAATGTTTTAAAGGAGATAAATTGTGGCAATTTTTTTTAGTGTAGGTCACATAAAATAGATCTCATTTAAAATGCCAGAGCTCTGCTCAAGCCAGACAGTCCAGGCTCTGGGTGCCTTTGCAAAAATTTTGAAGAATGCCTATAGAGACTTCACAAGTAGGTGTTAATTGGACATGCTGTGGAGTAATGGATTATTGTTTTGGAAAGCAACAGATGAACAAACTCGGAAGATTAGGTCCAGAGCCAGTCTGTCTGAGTGCAGTTGGCACTCAGAGGGTCATGTGGTTTTCTCTGAGTGAGAGAGAGAGGAATCAGTTCAACAGTTCAGCAGCAGCAGGTGGGACTGAAACAGGACAAGCTGGCAAACTTGTGGAAGACCCTCATTTTGAAGATAGGTTGTGAGTTCTTAGTTCAGCCTGTTCAAAGCCCTTGTGGACCACACAAGAGGAGAGGACTGGCTGCATGATCTGAAAGAGAGGTTATCATCTGGAAAACCCTGATGGGGCAATTTTCTTTGGCAATACACTGAAGTGGCTGATCAGAAGGAATCAGTTGTGGGTTTCCAATGAGCAACAAATCTCTCTCTGAAAACTGACAAGAATCTTTCTGACCAGTAACCATTTACCTTTCAAGCACCAAAGCCTGCTGAAGTTCATAAATGTTAAATTCTGTGTACAGTACAAGAATTGGTTGCAACCAGTGAACTTGGAGGAGTGAGATTGGACTGTGAATCAAAGAACTTTTCTGAACTTAAACACACATTACATATGCGTGTGCTTAAATTAGAAGGGGGTTAAGATAGGTTGTTAATAGTAATAAGTTAAAGTTTGATCCTATTTTCATGTTTAAAGATAATTAAAAGCAGCATTTGTTTAAGTAACATTTGTCTTGGTGAATTTCTATTGCTGCTGGGTTTTGGGGTCCTCTGGGCTCGTAACAGTAGGTCACCTACAAAGATGCATATCTGAATTATTCAGTCATGTTCCAACTGGATCCGCTTTAATGGGAAAAAAAACTATCTCAAGGAAATACAAATAAGGAGCATTTCACTATCCATTGTTTTTTTGTTGTTTATTTTCAGAGGATGGAAATATTATTATAGACAATAGGAGCTGGAGTAGGCCATTTGGCCCGTCGGGCCAGCACTGCCATTTTAGATCATGGCTGAGATGTGTAATGTTTTTGCTGTAAGATTTAAAAGAGACTAAACAATCATGTATTTATATATCTTAATATATTGCAATCTTTTATGTGTATTAAGTTGGCAAATTGATTGATAAAATAGCATACAAAGATCTAGCTGAAAATCACAGGCCTGCATCTGTAATTGAACTGATTAGAATGAACCAGACATGATGCTGCAGATAATTATTGCCCATATCAAGTCATTTTTTGGCAGAACTCCAAAAAGAAGTATGTAGCTGAAGGTGCATCAACATTTGGATTTCTTGCTGTTGATTTTCTTCTAATTCACTTTTAATGTTGCTGTGTCTTGCTTTTTTGAGGAATATTCTTAGACAATTTCCTTTTAAGACCTTGTCTTTCTGAAACTGAGATTGGTAAGTACCTGATGAGATATAGCTGCATGCCCTCTGCTTGCTAAAAGTAAATGTTTCAACTGGACCATTAAACCTGTGCTGGGTTGAATGATGGAAGTTTGGCCCTCGTTACTCCATTGGAATAAGCTTTTCAAATTGCTTCTCTGTGAGTGTTTATTAACTGGAGAGCATTCTTAGAGTATGCTTCTCTTTTCATTTAGCTGCCACTCTTTGCTCATCTTCAGCTCTCTTACCCCTGGATCACGTATTCTTGGGTCTTTGTTCCATTCCAAGGACTTGAATGCATCATAAAGGCAGACAGCCAGCTATAGTACTGAAGAAGTACATTTGTTGAGCAGCACACTGGCAGAGCTAACAGAGCTAATGCTTCACAGTGTCAGTGACCCAGGTTCAATCCTGACCTCCAGTACTCATTCTGAGGAGATTGTATGTTCTTTAGGTGACAGTGTGGATTTCCTAGAAATTCTGGTTTTCTTCCTCATTCCAAACACGTGCAACCTGGTAACGTGCCCCTGGAATGCAGGAGAGTGGCAGAATCTGTAGGGAGATCATGAGAATGTGGGAAGAATAAAAATTAACAAGTGTAAGTGGGTGCATGATGGTCTGCATAAACAGAAGGGCCCATTTCCATGCTGCTTCTCTCTAAATGATAAAATCATTCAATTTAGGTAGTCAACTAAGTTTGTACCTGCTCTCATAAGGAGATAAAAATCACATGCAATGTTTCATGAAATTACAAGTGCAATTCTCTCAACATCCAAGATGCAGTTAATTCTTTTCCAGCATCACCACGATGTTTAACTAATCATTAATTTCAATGCCTTTTTGAGAGCCAATGCTATGCTCAATTGGACCATCTTATTTGTAACAGTAATTTAGCCTTTAATATGCTCTTTATTGGCATTAGCACATTAAGAGCTTGTGAAAGATTTTTTTTATTTCAAATGTATTTATGGTCAAGGCATAATAGAAAGTAAAGCTCAAATTACAGTACTTGAATTATGTTTTATTTCTTTATTTAGAATTGGAAGACTTCCACTGAAGGGGAAGAGTATGAAGCTGAAGGTAAGAATGAGTTACAAACTGATAAAATATTCTGTAAGTACTGAAATCCTAGCTTACGGTTCTTAAGCATCTGCCCCTGGTACATTAGTGTTGATGAAGTCCAGTAGATTGATCCCCTTATCAGAGTGACAGCATGGCTCAATCATTTGTCATGCTTAGTGAAATTCATCGATATCTGCCATCCAGGCTGCATTCCAATGCTGCATTGCCTTGTGTGCCTCCTCCGAGAGTTGATAAACATGGAAGAACTCCACTTCAACCCATGGGAGACCTCCGTATGTTGTAATTGTAAAGGATTATCAAGTGATAGAATGCGGGAAGAATTCATGGAGCTGGAGTGGATGTTGAGGACTTTGAGAGCTACTCCCTTTTGCCTTTATGCCCTTCGGCATTGCTTTTCATTTAATCTGTCCTGCCAGAAGGGTAGATTGTGCTGTCTGTAAAGTATGATTTTTCTGAGTCATCAAGCTATTGGTTGGGTTGTCTATCAGATTCCAGTCTCCATTTGGTTCTGTGAAGAATATGGGTCTAACCGGGAAGTATGATGTTTCCATGTATAAAAGTAGTGCTTCCAATGACGTCACATGGTTCATCTAATTTATCTTTCTGTGCAAACTCAGTAGTACAATGGAATGAAAGGTCTTGATAAACATTTCTGAGGCAGTTTAGAGTCATTGTTGTGAGTGTGGTCAGATGGAAAATTTACTCCCATGAAGGACATAAGTGAACTATTTTATCATAAATTAATGGGAAGGTTGATTCTAAATAGGATACCAGTTATAACTAGAACAGAAAACAGATCAACAAGAATTGATACAGCTCTAACCAGACTGTGAGACATTGTAGATGCTCTTCAAAAGTGAAATCATAGATCCAAAAAGATCAACGATGGCTGATCCCAAATAAGGAATTATGTCTTTCTATTTCTTTCTTTGGCTTGGCTTCGCGGACGAAGATTTATGGAGGGGGTAAAAGTCCACGTCAGCTGCAGGCTCGTTTGTGGCTGACAAGTCCGATGCGGGACTTATTAATTATTATTAATATTATTTAATAAATAATATTTATTAATAAATAATAATTAATAAAAATATTATTAATAATTAATAATTATTTAAAAAAATTATTAAGGTAATATTAAGGAGATCCTTCATCCTCTCACCAGTGGAGGAGACAGAAGCAAATACAAGCAACCAGATACTGGGTTCTACAAGAATCCATGCTAGCAGAATTTCTTTTTAGCATCTATGTCTGACAATCCATCTACAACAAAGTACAGCAAAATCCCTCGTATCCGACACCGACAGGAATTGCGGATGGCAGATGTGCAAATTTTCCGGTTGACTGAAAATCCGGTTGACACTCTTATAATATCTAACTAATATATATGTATTAAGAATACAGTTTAAAAGACAAAATTGCAAAATGTAATCTGGGAAAAAAATCAGTAATGTAGTTGTTACAGGACATGTTAGAATAGTCATGGATAAAAGAGATAGATTGTGGGGGGTTTAGTGTAGGTTATACTTCACAAACAGAGTAACACTTCACAAAAGACATCTCATTTAAAATTCAAGAGCTTTGCTGAAGCTAAATGTTGACTTTGCAGAAGCAATGGAGAATGATGATCTACTGTGTTTGGGCAATAAAGTCCAGGCTCCGAGATACTGATAAGATCTTTCAAAGATTGGGTTTAGAGCCCGGTAAGAAGTCTTATGGTTTTTAGAAGCAGAGAGAGGAAAAACAAACAGGTGACTTCTCTTTTGTAGATGGAGAGAGAAGTCAGTTCTACAGTAGCAGTTGAGGCTGCAAAATGGCAAGCTGGCAGGCTTGTTGAAAAACCCTATTTTGAAGATGGGTTGTGAGTCCTGTTCAAAACCCTTGTAGTCCTTACAAGAAGAAATGGCTGGCTAGAGTGTTTCTCCTGAAATAAGGGAAACGAGGAACTCTGTGGTGACCAGGAAGAAAAAGTCATCATTTGGAAAACCCATGATGGGGCAGGTTTCTTCAGCAAGACACTAAAATGACTGGTTGGAGGAAATCAGTTTGTGTGTGTCCAACAAGAAACAATTTTCTCTCTGAAACCAACAAGAACTTTCCTGAGTGGTAACCATTTAACTTTAAGCACCAGAGCCTGGTGAAGATTTATAAATGTTAAATTCTGTGCAGAGTATGAGAATTGCCTGATACCAGTGAACTTGGGGAAATGAAAAGTGAATGTTTGTCCGTGAAACATAGAACTTACCTGAACATATAATATACACATTACAAACACGTGCGCTTAGAATTAGAAGGGGGTTAAGCTAAGTTTATAGTAATAAGTTTAAAATTGATCTTGCTATTATGTTTAAAGAAAATTAAAATCAACTTTTGTTGAAGTGACTGTTGTCTTGGTGAATTTTTATTGCTGCTGGGTTTTGAAGCCCTCTGGGCTCGTAACAAGTGGGGGCTTGTCTGTTTCAGATTGAAATATTTGGAGTTTTGCGATCTTAAACTTTTGGAGTTTTTGTGATTTATTAGATAATTGGTTTCTCCAAGCTAATTTAAAGCTTGTGTGTGTGGAAAAACAGCAGCAATGGATGTTGGTACATTTTTGTTGCACCCATCACCTGCAGAGTAAGAAAAAAAGAGGAACTAATGGTCATTGCTAAGGAATTGAAGCTGGCTGAAGCCAAGCATTGGATGAAGAAAATACAAATACTGAGGATTATAGTGAAATATATAGGTGAGGGAAAATTTGTTGAGAAAGACTTAGACAATTTTCTGCTGGGTTTTGGAGTACTCTGGACACGTAACATAATCCTTAAATATGTAAAGTTCACTTTAATTGGGTAATTCCCATAACTTGCATTTAAATTTAAATTCAAACCCCAGTCGCTGGTGCTGTAACAGTATTGTTCTAACTGCTATGCTATCCATGACACCATCGTAATTAAAACCCCCTCCCCCAAGTTTACAGATAAAGCCTTACTAATATACTTAATAAAAATATAGACTCTTACCAGGCAGGATTAAGGAGACACTTTGGGAGAGTCACCCCAGTGACAAGTGCCATTAGCCGACTCTTCATCCTGGGTGCCGCTGTTTTGTTGAGAACTTTATTCCAACAGCTGCTGTGGGCGGGGCATGGCCGGAGCACTCTTCTGACTGAGCGCTTGCTCCCATCTTCACCAAAGGGATGTGTGTTGCTTTAGAAAATATTTACTTTCACAATTTTAAACTTGTATTTAATTTTCTAATTTCCATGTTTTTTTTTGCCAGTTGTTTGGATTGTTGGTGGCTTGAATTTTGGATACCAGGATTTTACTGTATTTCTTTTATCTGTGCCAATGGCAACTGTTCAATTAAATAAGAAATACTGCATCTCTGTTCCACCTTGGTGCTACTATGGTATACAAATGGATCAAGATTAACTGGGGAATAATCAATTTGGGAACCTAGATTAATCATTCCACTTGGGGAGGATTCGATAAAATTTACTGCAAACTTATAAGAAGGGAGCACAGTTAGTATAGTCAGTAGTGCAATGCTATTACAGTGCCAACGACCTGGGTTCATCTTTTAGGAATTTGTACATTCTCCCTGTGTCTGAATGGATTTCCTTAAGGTTGACACTAAGATTGGAGGTGTTGTGACAGCAAAGAAGGTTTTCAAAGCTTGCAGAGGGATCTGGACCCGCTGGGAAAATGGCAGTTGGAATTTAGAACCATAGAACCAACACTACAGCGCAGCAAATAGGCCATTTGGTCTTTCTAATCTGTGCCAAAACATCATTCTGCTAGTCCCACTGACCTGCACCCATTCCATATCACTCCAGACTTCTCCTATCCATGTATTGATCCAACCTATTCTTAAACTTAAAAGTGAACCCACATTTACCATGTCAGATGGCAGCTCGTTCCACATTCCCATATCCCTGAGTGAAGAAGTACCCCTAAACCTTTCCTCTTTCACCCTAAAGCCATGTCCTCTTATATTTATCTCTCCTAATCCAAGTGGAAAGAGCCTACTAGCATTAAATGTGGACAAGTGTGAAGTGTTGCACTTTGGAAGGACAAATCAGGAAAGGACATACACAGTAAATGGTAGAGCACTGAGGAGTGTGGTAGAACAGAGGGATCTGGGAATACAGATGCCTGTACATAATTCCCTGTAAGTGGCATCACAGGTGGATAAGATTCTTAAGAGAGTTTTGGCATATTGGCCTTCATAAATCAAAGTGTTGAGTACAGGAGTTGGGATATTAAATTTGTATAAGGCCAAATTTGGACTATTGTGTACTGTTTTGGACACCTTCTGTAACTAGAGGAAAGATGTCAATAAGATAGAAAGAGTACAGAGAAGATTTACTAGGATGTTGCCTGGACTTCAGGAAGGTTAAACAGGTTAGGACTTTATTCCCTGGAACATAGAAGAATGAGGGAGATTTGATAGAGGTATTTAAAATTATGAGGGGGATAGAGTAAATATAGATAGGCTTTTTTTCCACTGAGGGTAGGTGAGATACAAACCAGAGGACATGGGTTAAGGGTGGAAGGAGAAAAATTTAGGGGAACGTGAGGGGAAACTTCTTCACCTAGAAGTGATGGGAGTGTTGAACAAGCTACCAGCTGAAGTAGTGAATGGGGGCTCAATTTTAATATTTAAGAATTTGAACAGGTCCGGAAGGGAGAGGTATGGAGAGCTATGGACTGGGTGCAGGTCAGTGGGACTAGGCAAAAAAAAATGCTTTGGCACAGATAGAAGGGCTGAAGTGTCCTGTTTTGGTGCTGTATGGTTCTAAGATGCTCCAGTTTCCTCCCAGCCTCCAAAAACATATGTGATTTGTAGGTTATCTGGTGTATTTGGGGCAGCACGGGGTCATGGGCAGGAAGTGTGTGTTACAGAGCTATATCTCTAAGTGAAATTTTGAAAAAGCTAGCCTTCATTTTGATGCTGATTAGCAGTACCATCGAGGGAACTGGGTTTAGCACTCTAAAGACATCCCCATTCTTACTGCTGTAAATCCTTTGAGTAACATTGTTAAGTAAGCATAGGTGTTGTTTCTTTCTGCACAGATGCTGCACAACCTGCAGAATATTTCCCACACTCTCAGCCTTCATTTCAGATTTCTTTTTCATTTTCCGGAAAAGTCGATGTAGCCCCGAACTCAGCAATGAGATAGATAATTGGGTGTGTAATAAATGCTCCTATTTACATGCCTGCTGTTCCTAAACAGGCAATTCTTGGTCTTGTTCATCACACCTAACAAAAGAGTCACGAGACAATGGAGTAACTATTAAGTTGATAAACTGATTCAGACTGGAAGGATAGGCGTTGTTGGAAAATGTGTCAATGAAAACATTGCCCCAAGAGTAATTGAACAATGCCAGAAAACATGGGATGAACTGCCTGTCACCTCAGGTTCTTCAGCAACCTATGTACCAGAATATGAATTACCCTGTGATTAAACTGATCATGTTCAGTTGAGATATAAAAACTGTAATGTCACACTGAACAAGTTAGAGGACAGCCAGATTGCATTGGATACACTGATCGCCTTCACACATAGAGCATGACCAAGTTGTATCAGTGACGTTGTGGTCTGCCATATGAATGAAGTGTAGCTGGCCACCGTGACAGAGGTGCACCAAAGAAAAGGTACAAGGACTGCCTAAAGAAATCTCTTGGTGCCTGCCACATTGACCACCGCCAGTGGGCTGATAACGCCTCAAACCGTGCATCTTGGCGCCTCACAGTTTGGCGGGCAGCAGCCTCCTTTGAAGAAGACCGCAGAGCCCACCTCACTGACAAAAGGCAAAGGAGGAAAAACCCAACACCCAACCCCAACCAACCAATTTTCCCTTGCAACCGCTGCAATCGTGTCTGCCTGTCCCGCATCGGACTGGTCAGCCACAAACGAGCCTGCAGCTGACGTGGACTTTTTTACCCCCTCCATAAATCTTCGTCCGCGAAGCCAAGCCAAAGAAAGAAAAGAAGAGACACCAATGGAGTATGTAAATAAAGAAATTGCCTCAAGTTGTGGAGTTTTTGGCTATTCATACAAATAATTTCAGAAAAGTGAAGTGATATTAACAACTGACATGAGAAATGTAAGCCCAGCTCATGACGGAAAAGTCTAAATAATGAATTTTTTGGCCCAAATAACATTTCAAACTTTTTATCTCATTTCAGGCCAGCTAGTATCTATAAGACCAATTTTCATTGACTCAATTTCACCCTCTCACAAGCCACAGTAAAAATTGTATCTATGTTTTCCAGGCCAGTTAGGATTTTGGAACCCAGATGATTTGAATACTTCCCAGAATGTGTTTGGTGCTGACCCCAAATGGATTGAAGAACGACTTCAAGCAATTGCTGAAGAGCTCGGAGTCACCAAAGACAGTTACCTGAGCAGCAAAGAGTTGACTTCCATTTGTGATCAATGTGGACTTCTGAATGTAGATGCAGAGGTGAGGATTTTTAAGTTAATAATCACCTGAAACAAAAATCACTCTTTTAATGTTTAGCCAAGGCCTAAAGCCCTTGAAATTCAGCCACGGAGAAGATGTTTTTCAATCATAGACTTTGAATGTAAACTGGATCACTGAATTCAGTTGGGAATTAAGTGTTTGCGGTACCAAATAAGAGAGTTGAGCAGCTTCTTTCATGTATGTGCTGAACCTTCACATGAGAAGAAGATCCGTGTGTCTATTTGTTTATGCACAACATCCATTTTTAGCTAACCTGTGAACTTCAATCATATACATAATGATTAATGTAGACAGGATAGAAGGATGTGGCTAAACAGAAAGCCCTGCACCTGTGCTATATAAGGTAACTATATTTCATTTGAAAGTTTTCATGGTCTCACTTAGATCTGAAAGTATACCTCATTGCCATCATAATAACTAGCTCCTAAGGCAATTGTCATTAATTCTCAAAGGGAATTAATTGGTCGACCAAGTTTCTTGAGTAAATGATACTAAAATGGACAATATAAATTCAGACAACCTGATGTTCCTGCAGATTGAAACACATTTGGCAAATTTCCACGCTCATAGCTATCAGTTGAATTTGAATGACAGGGATTTAGGTCAATCTTCCATATTAAATTAATTGAAGGGTGGTAAATAGCAGGATTTTGCTAGAAATTGGCAATTATACGGAGGGGGATTCCAAGTGGGTTGCTGTTGAGAGTCCTATAGTTCTAATTAATATTCAGATTCAAAAACTAATAAAACCTGTAAGTGTTAATAAATTCAGAGGGACTGTTGATTTCGTAGAAACATCTTGTAGACTAATAGAACAAAAAGAGAATGTTAAGAGAAACCAGGGTAAAATGCCACGGATGGAAAAATAATGCAGTGAATGATGTTGTAATTCCAGGTTATTCAGCTCCAAGAGACTGGTTGGGGGGAGGGGAGATGATGTTTTTTTAAAATCTTGCCATCATGGATTTGTACCCAAGATGGTGGCACATGTTCAGGGCAGTGAACCAAGAGGGGTTGCAGACTCCATGGGAGGCACAGGCCACCAGAAATAGGAGAACCTCCCCCCAAACCCCCCACCTGTTGAGAAAGAAAAGCCTGGGAGACTACACTACATAACAGTGGCCATGATAGCAGATCAAGGGGTGGGGTGGTGGGGGGGGTAGAGCTCAATGTCTGAGGAACCCACATAAACTGCAGGTTGTTGATGACTTGTAGTCGGGGGACTGGCTCATGGGAACCAAGTATCAAAAGCAAGATTTGAGAGGGGTCTGAGGGCAAGAAAGGTTCCTGAAGAGCCTTGGGCATTAAGGTTTAGATCTGGAGCTCGGGTTGCCATTGAATTGAACCGGAGTCTGTGAGGCTGTGGGAGACGAATCCACAAATACTCTGTTTCTCTGAAAGCGATCCCATTTACTTCTTTCTTTTATTGTCAGGGGTGCTGGGCAATGCAAACAGAGACTCATAGTTTGCTTTACAACAGACAAAAGTTAATGAATTTTGTGTAAAGTATATTTTCTGTATTGTTACATGACAATAAAAGGAATCTTGGTAGTTATGGGTAGTACAAGAGGGAGGATGCTTCTGGAGACTACTTTCCCTCTGCTATAATTGATGGAGACCTTGCACAGACTAGCTCCATTTCTTGCATATTTACGCTAACTCCACTCTTCCCAGAAAAAAAGATAAATAGAGTTGCCTCTCTCCCTCTGTTTCACCCACCAGCACCTGCATCCTCTGAATTTCCACCAGCTTTAACACGATCCCATATCTCCTTACTTCTGCTTTCTTTCATGACTCATTGGTCTACCCATCTCTCCTTACCTAGCACTGGAATTGTCTTCTATAACCATAGGAGATGTAATGCCATCCGGGGACCTAAACAGCCCTTCCTAGTCACCTGAATCTCTTCCAACCACTCCTGCTCCATATGGTGTGGCCTCCACTACAGTTGTTATATTGGTGAGACCAAGTATACACTGGGTGACTGTTTTTTGGAGCTATTATAATAGCCATCTCATGCTTTCAGTGGCATATTTTAACTCTCCTTCCCATTTCCACATCGATTTGTCTGTCCTTTGCCTTCTCCATTACCACTGAGAAGCTTAATGAAAATTGGAAGACCACCATTTCATATTCTACTAGGGTAGCCTACAACCCAATGGTTTTAATATTGAGTTTTCCAATTTCAGGTAACCCTCAATCCTTTGTTCTTCGACCTTTGTTCACCTTTTCTATTCCCTCTCCTTCCCTTCCACCTGGTTCCATCACCTTTTTGCTTCCTCATCAACTGGTTTCACCTCTCACCTACCAGCCTTGATCTCTTCCCCTCCCTGGCCTCTTGCACTGCTTTTGACTGGCAATCATTCCTCTTGCATCTCAGTCTTGGTGCAGTGTTTGACCTGAAATATCGACTTAAACTGATGCTGCTGTCTGCTGAATTATTCCATTGTTCTGTGTTTTGAAGCTTTTTGGAAGTGACCGGTTGCATTGTAATGAGTAAGATTGAGAAGAGGGTTGACTGCTTGAGGACATTATACACAGTAATAAACCTGCTGGCTGGAATCAAATCTAGCAGTCATCAGCAATTTAATTTCTAATCAATTTATCAAGCAAGATAGTTTAAATTGATTTTCCTATTCAAATAGAGACAATTGAACCTACTAAAATAAGCATGTCTTCCCAGGCAACACATACAAGTAATGATGCATTAAAGTTGATTGCTCTTGTGCTGTTCTTTTTGATGTGGGCGTATTGGTTCCCCCTAGTGGTTAGTATAAACATTGATCAGAAAGATGCTCCACACTTCTGCTGTTTTCATTAACACTTAGCTTGCTGGGCCATCAGGATAACATTGCATGATTATTTTGGATTAAGATCATCTGTGCAACTATATGTGGATTTTTTTTTCTTAAAGGATCCCTGAGCTTTTTATGGATTGGATTCCAACGTGGAGGCTCTTCATCCAAGAATTTCTCTCTTTAATTTACTCTGGCATGATTTTGTGTGATTGTTGCTTGAAGTTTCAGCATAGAATATGTCTTCTTTCACTTTAATTGGAAGTCAAATGTATTTATTCCTCAGAGAACACAATTAGTGGTGTATCAATGCACACTAAAACCGATGTAATATTTCTACAAGCTTTCTCTTCTTCTTTGGCTTGGCTTCGCGGACGAAGATTTATGGAGGGGGTAAATGTCCACGTCAGCTGCAGGCTCGTTTGTGGCTGACAAGTCCGATGCGGGACAGGCAGACACGGTTGCAGGGGAAAATTGGTTGGTTGGGGTTGGGTGTTGGGTTTTTCCTCCTTTGCCTTTTGTCAGTGAGGTGGGCTCTGCGGTCTTCTTCAAAGGAGGTTGCTGCCTGCCAAACTGTGAGGCGCCAAGATGCACGGTTTGAGGCGTTATCAGCCCACTGGCGGTGGTCAATGTGGCAGGCACCAAGAGATTTCTTTAGGCAGTCCTTGTACCTTTTCTTTGGTGCACCTCTGTCACAGTGGCCAGTGGAGAGCTCGCCATATAACACGATCTTGGGAAGGCGATGGTCCTCCATTCTGGAGACGTGACCCATCCAGCGCAGCTGGATCTTCAGCAGCGTGGACTCGATGCTGTCGACCTCTGCCTTTCTACTTTCTACTTTACATATAAATGACCATGTACCATTTCGGAAAATCTCATCCTCCCAAATAGAATCCACCAAGCAGATTTAAAACTCAGATTTGTTAGTGCTGCTCTTGAGACAGTGCGCTTGGTTTTACAGGCTGAAAGGGATGGTTCCTTCTTTACTACTGGGGCTTTGTTCTGACACCAAACTTTATTCTGACTCCACTCTGTGACCTGCTGAAGGTCCAACCTACTGTCAAAATCAATTGTAAAAGGTTGAAAAGAATAATTTCCCATTTTATAATCAGAGAGAGATTAGCAAAAATGGCATTAATGAAAATATTCTGGATTTACCAGCGATTTAAATTTTTTTTTGCTGGGGTTAATTTCAATAAATGACTCATAAAATATCTGAGAAACTGGATATTGTGATTTTTATGAGAACATAGGTCATGAAATCACCATTTTATATATATTTTTATGCCATATGCAAATATCATGACCTTTCCTGGTTGACCCTGTTCTCATGGGCAGCTCGTTACTCCTCCCACTTAATTCCCCATAAAGGCTGTCATGCCACAAGCCTCCTCCAGTTCGAGTCTGAATCAGTGTGAGCGCCAACACAGAGATGCTGTCCATCTTTTGTAAATAAAAGTCTTCAGTCTCAGCGACTTCATTCGTTGTGTAATTGATCGTGCATCAATATACTAAATATAGAAATTAACTGCATAAAGTACATTTTGAATAGTTTGTTTTCACATGATGGAGTCTGTTGACATTCCAGTGGTAATATTGGTATTGCTTCTCAATGTTCACTTCTTTGTAATAGATTCTAGACGACATATTTCAGAAACTGGACCAAGATGGATTAATGCGTCTTGAAGATTTCCTTCAAGGTATCTTTAAAAAATCAGCTCCTCCTTCTGCTTCTACTCCATACAGGCAATTAAAAAGGCATCATTCCTTGCAGGTAATTGATCTGTAGATCAATTGTTGTGGTATTGTAGTAGTTTCGCTACCTATATTCAGTTGTTGTCTCACTAAGTGGTTCATTTTTTAAGTTGTATTTTAATCTAAAAGAGCAACAGCAGAAAACTCGCCACCTTCTTCATTTTGTTTGCATTTACTAGAAAGTATCTGAGTGAATCTGTCGCCGTGAAAATTTGTTTTCTTTACTAGAATTTTAAGGAAATGTGGGTTGACTGAGTTTTGAACCAAACTAAAATTTCTAATCACCAGTAATTTCCCTTTCACTTCAGTGTTAATGGTGTTATTAATTCCACATTAATTCAGAGATTCAGAAAAAGGTGTCAAAAATATAAATATGCTTCTCTTACATTATATTAATTTTTTCAGGCTGTTGGGAGCCTATTTTCATTGATCCAAACAGTGGACAACATTCCTTTCTGTAGAATAGTGCCCAGTTTGTCTTTGTCCTTGTTTACAGGGCCAAGCCTCTTGATTTCCAAGTAAAAGCAAAGAAATGATGGAGGAACTCAGTTGGATTCATTGAAGTCCTTGAAGAAGGGCTCAGGCTGGAATGTCAGTTATATATTTTTACCTCCTGTGGATGTTGAGTTCCTCCAGCATTTCTATGTTTTTACGACAATCACAATATCTACAGATTTTTGTGTTTCATTCGATTGATTTCCAAACCCAAGAAGTGCACTTAACAAATTTCAAATGCAGTAATTATAGTTTGCATTCAGGGTCATGGACATTTCTTGCTCACTGGTTGAATATCCACTTAATGAAATGATGGCCTAGAAATTCAAAGTCAGAGGACACACATAATTAACATCATGAAAGTAACTTTCTGTATGCAAACTGTGTGCTAATTATTCAGTAAACCTAAAGAACTTCACATAAGCATATTGTATCGAAAGTTGTGCACTCAAATTTTGTGTACAAAAATCACATTAAATTTAAATTGATGCCTGAAAACTACGTGCTAAAACTGAACTTATGTGATGACTGTGAAGTAATTTTAAAGTCATGAACGCAAGAAAGCCATTACTTGGAAATCAGATATGGATTTAGGGATGGAGAGATGACATGCTGAATTGCGTACTTGTATTCCACTTGAGAAAATAACATAATTTATTGTAATAAGCATCCTTTTTAAGTATGAAGCCCATATTTACAACACGTTCATTTGAAAATTTGGACTCTTTGAAAGCCTGTCCTGTTGGTAACCCCCCCCAATTCCATTATTATTAGTATTGAGATTTTATATTTCCTTCTGACATTCTCCCATCTCTCTTTTTTTTTCTTTGATATATTTTGGGGGAGGGTGGGTGGGGAGAGGAGAAGGTATGGAGGGATGGGTTTTATATATAGATGTGGTTTTAAAATTCATAAATATAATATTTTTAAAAAAGCAAGGTAAACTAAAAGTTGTGTTCACAAACATGGGGGAAGAAGCAGATTTCAACCATTTGGGGCTTTGCATCTATTCTAACATTTAGCAAGGCCATGACCGATCCTTTACCTCAGCAGAACATTCCCAGACTAATTTGATTCTCTTAAAATTCCATTGACTACTGTCTTAAATAGTAAGCAAATATACTCAGCAAACAAGTCTCCAGAGAATTCTTGGATAAAGATTCACTGCCAATCTCTTATATGAAACTGTAACTCTTAGTAAAGAGTCATAGGAAGTCAAGAGTCATACAGTATTGGGCAGGCCCTTCGGCCTAACTTGTCCATGCCCACCAAGTTGCATTCTGGGCTATTCCCATTTGCCTGCCATTTCTTTCCAGATACTTTATCCATGTGATTTAAATGGACAACTAAGTTTGGAATGTGACGTCTGGATAATAAGCCAAATGCTAAATTTATTTGGGCATTAAAACCTCACAGTAATGTCACATGGTGGAAATAGGGTTGTCTACACAACCATACCAAAAGGAGGATTGAACTGTGGAGTAAAAAGGTCATCTTCTCAGGGATAATTCTGAACATTGAGCAGAATTATCTACAGTACTTAATTTGTCTCTCCAGCTGCTCATTAGTAAGAACTGATAATTTCACTTAATGGGTAAGGCAAAGGGAAGGGTATGTGTGCGACTGTAGATTTTCATTATCACTTTCTCACTTGGTTCTACTGTGATGAGTGGAACAGATGGTGGTCAACATAAGATCATGCTCATAAACCATATGGTAATCTTGTGTGTGTCAGTGTGAGTGTTGAGGTGTAAAGATAGTGGGCGCTTGGAAGTGTGTGTGCAGATGGGTGTGAGTATGTTTTTGTGTTAGGGACTGATAATGGTGATCCAGCACAGTTTGGACAATGGGGCACGCAGACTGGGTAACAAAAATTTACTTGAGGTGACAAGGGGATCAATGTTATAAATGTGTCTAAATCCAGATTTAGTGAGTAAGTGTTGGCCTGGCAGTGGGAGAGTCATGAGGGCATGCTTTGTTATTAATTTAAGAGTTCTGATCAGAAGCTATGATGTTATATTTTCATGTTTAAGCCTTTTGATGGAAGTGGACGCCGCACTGCTTCTCCATCTGCCATGACCAGTACCATAGGTCTTCATCTTTTTTCATGTTTGGATGATGGGACAGGATATACCTCAGCAGATCAAATCTTGGATGCCTGGCAAAATGAAGGAATTGCAAATGGCCTTGAAATTCTAAAGGTATTAACTTCTAAAGAGTTTGAAGTATTTTGTGTGTAAAACATGCTGCCATGTGTTCATTTATTTCTCTTTTTTGATTGTTGAAGTATGTATGTAATGTGTCTCACGTAAGGAAACTATCTTGCACGATGCTTAACACAGCGATTTCTGCTTTCAGAGCTTGGATTTTGCCCTGTATGGGAAGGTCAATCTGTCAGAATTTACCCTGGCTCTAGAGAACGAGCTCTTGATAACAAAGAATGGAATCCACCAAGCTGTTCTGGCCAGCTTCAAAAATGAGATTAGATATTTAATGTAAGTCAGTTGTTTCCTTGTTAGTTAAAGCAAGAGAATTAAATAATTTGTGTCATTTTTTTTTAACGTGCATCCACGCTCTCCGAAGTTCACATGTTATTTGGTGGACATTGTTTTGGGGTGATCATGCTTTTAGCAGAACCATCTTCTAAAACACAATCAGTCTAATGCTGTTGTGTTAAGAGCTTTATTTTCATTTTCAAATTTTTACTCATAGCTTTGAAATATCAGAGAAAATCCCAAAATGTTTTTTCATGAATTTGATTGTGCCTTAAAGGCAATGCCTGGATGTTCCTTGCATTGTTTTCTGTAAATGTTCTGTGCGTGGTGGCGCTAACACTGATGCTGGTGGCAGTGGTCCTGAATGTGACATGCTGTCAAGGGTTAGCTATTCTTTATTCTCAATGCCACAGAATGATAGGAGGCCATTCAGTCCATTATTTTTGTGCCACTCAATAAAAGACCTACTTAATCTGGCAATTTCCCAGTGATAGTGTCTCCACTTCAAAAGTTCACCCTTGTGTATTGTAAATGAGATGATTCTGCCTCCGCCACCTAATCATATCGTGAATTCCCAATCCCAAAGTACATGGGACTAAAGGAAAAATCTCCATTGATTAGAATATTTCAAGCACAAAAAGATAATCGTGGTTTTTGGAGGCCAGTCACCTTAGTTTACTATTACCTGATTCCTTAACCACCTGAAGAATCGCAATTGACAAGAATCATAACTAGACAAAGCTGATGAACCATCAATTTTATTCATTTAAGAACAAAGGCACATCCATACTGTTCGATTGTCCGGCTGGAACAGCCGCCTTTATACAGAGCCTGTGGGAGGGACCACAGGTACAAGCGGCCAATAGATGTGTCTGACCAGAAAATTATTTGCAACGATAGCACTCCATTAACACGATCTAGCACAGTAGATGCTGCAATTCCCAAGAAACCTGAATCCATCCAGCACCACCCTTGATTAAATTTGCAACTCTACACATTCATTTCATTTACTGCATCATCAGTTTAAACGCATCAATTCTTCTATCCAGAAGACCAATGGGTGCAAGTCCATGGAGATAGCACAGTGTATGTACATACATGCATGTCAGAATGTTAAACTGATTTAACTTTGAAGATTAAAAGGTTAGAATTTGACAAGATGAGGCAGAGGTGGAAGTCAGACTTAGGAATAACTGTTTCCCGTTGTCACTTTAGAGGTGACATTGTGCAACAATATAACATCTCCCCTTGGTGAGAATGCAATAGGAACAATAATTTCTTTTGAATATTTTAGTTTTGATTTTACAGACATGTGCATTTCAAACAATACAGGAGAACATTTGTCTCCTTTTACAGAATATATTTTACTGAGTCTTTTCCCCCCCTCTCCCCCACCCCTCCTCCCCAAAACGATAACTCAACAAACACGTATTAGTTGCAAAAGAAAATAAAACACCATAGAATTACAATGGTTACAATCGGTCACTGAAATCATCCAAAGATAACCTAAGCCAAGATGATACCCAAGCAACCTAAAGTACACAGAACAAACAAGACAAAAAGAAACCAAAAAAAAAAAAATTAGGGGTGTGTCGACTGGGTACCAGAGTCATTTCTTCAGTCCTGACATTCCGGCACTGCCGTGAACTTACCATCCACTACTCCTTTTAAATAAAGGAAGGGGGGGGGGTGTAATCATGCAATTATGGTTGTGACACTTCAACGTACTTGCCATACCTCCTCCTCAGATTGTAGGTGATTTATAGGAAGAATAGTTGGCGGCAACAACACCACCCCACTCCCCCATGTGAACAGAGCTTTTTAATGCGAGGTATGGGGGAATCCTAGCAAGAATGTCTACTCCCTGACCTGCTATAAATAACTGTTCTAGCATGCTCGCAAAGTGCAACCACAAATAAAACATTAATGCTACATGCTACATTAATTATCCAAAAATCCAAAATCTGAGACTTTTTTCATCACATGACACTAAGTAAATTACTCACACAACAAGTTTACACTGTGGGACACACTAACATGAAGTTTACAATGTGGGGGGGGGGAGTCATGTGATGGAGTAGTGGCCGGACGGTGAACTCCAGCCCTCTCCAGAAAACTCTATTATATATATATATATAAAATTAACTTCAGTAAATTTGTGCATATATAACTTTGTATTATAATGTGAATGCATGTATCTTTAAGTCTGAGTGAATGAGTGCATTTTTTAAATGGTGTTCCAAAATCCAAAACACTTCTAGTTCCATGCATTTTGGACAAGGGGGTATGCGATCTGTATAAGGTTGTGATTAGTAAAGTCAGTTACTAATGAAGGAAACCATACAGAGAAAATCATATTAATTATTCTGTAAATTATTCTTTTCAAAATTTAATATATTAACAAGCTCATTTTAATAAATATCTACCAATTATCTTTTAGGGAGCGTGCTGATCAAATTTCAAGAGAGAAAGAAAAACTTCGAACAGACTTAGAAAAAGCAGAGAAATTGAAAAATCTAATGGCTTCAGAGGTGGATGACCGCCATGCTGCTATAGAACAACTCAATGAATGCAATCTCCGGTACTTGATACCTTCCTCTCTCTGGCATGTGTATATGCCAGGTTAAAATAGCTAATAAGATAACAGACCGTGGCTCGACATCACTTTCTAACCTTGCAGCCTCACATATTTTGTAACATGCAGCAGGATTATGGTGTTATTTGATCTAAGTAATTTAATTTACTTCAAACAAGTTACTTTTTAGCTATTTTGGATAAGTATAACAGTTATTATTATGGAATACAGAATGAATTTAAGATAAGCCAGTCTGAATTATGCCTTGTGTATAGTGAAAGCTTCTTCAGGTCTTGTTTAACATGAGGAGGCATGTTTATAATGGTCCCCCATTTGGTATTAGACCTTTGAATACCGAGACATTGCTAAAAGAAAACAAAAAAAAAGATACTTGCCTTTGTTGGTTTCAAAGGTAACAAGCCATGAGATGACATTCTGCAAAATGCCTCTTTTTTGTATTTTTTTAATAGTTGTTCTGCTCAAACTCCAGTATTTGTCAATATCAATAATATCATTATTAACATTATTTACATTTCATAGTTGTTAATTCTATATAATCATCTCATAGAGTTTCAGATCTTTTTATACCCTTCCCTTCCCCCAACATTGAACACTTAACACCAGACTAATTATTACTTGCACACAATAACCAAAACACTCACAACAAAGGTGCGAAACTTATATTCAGGGGATTATGGGTTTGTTGCATTATGGTGGTTAGTGCATAGGCTGCCTTCCTTTTCCCGTGGCTTTCCCTGGTTAGAATGGGATGAACTTCCTTCACTCCCCACCAATTGAGGGGTGGATTAGGAGGGTAGGGTGTGACAGCGAGGTACGGCGATCCACTCTACAATTGTGCCCCTATGTAGTTCAAGTAGGGCTGTCAGACCTTCAAAAAGGTACTGTATTGTTTTCTTAGGTTGTAGGTAATTTTGTACAGAGGAACACAGCTCTGTATTTCTGTGTTACAACATTCAATGCTCAGGTAGGAGTTGGACTTCCAGGCAACTGCTATGCGCATCCTGGCCACCATCAATGCGGTCATGACTAATTGAATTTGAAATTTGGACAACTTTGTTGTAAGCCTGCATCCATTATGTTTCCCAACAGGAACAACATTGGATCCTGTGGGAATTCTTTACTTAAGATTTTTATTTTCCAGGGCTTGGCTCAATTCCACCCAAAAGGGTCTCAGCATAGCACATGTCCAGGTTGTGTGCACAAAACTTTCTGTCACAATGCCACATCTAAAACATTGATCTGATAATTCAGGTTTAGATCTGTTTAATTTTTTCAGGGTCAGGTACAGCTGGTGCACAAAATTATATTGCACCAGCCTGTACCAAGCATTGATAACTGCAGTCACGCTGATCCGGCACAGATCGGACCAGCACTGCTCATCAATCGTTATTCCTAAGTCTGACTCCCACCTCTGCCTCAACTTGTTGTCTTGGGTAAACTTATACCTCTCATTTTGTTCATTTAGATTGGTCACAGTGTTTGAGCTACCGAAAGAAAATAGACACACACACCGAGAGCAGTTCAGTTTATACAAATGTTTATTACTAATTCAAAAGCTGATTTCACACTACAATATGCAAGCCCTTCCCAACTATACTTATCAACGCTTGGACTGGTCCCAACTGCCGAAGCGAGGCAACGACTGCACACTTGTAGTAGGTTGTCAGGGCGCTGGTAGCAGCTTCTCCACCTCCCCCGACCGGGACGTTGCTCGGACTCTGGCTGTTCTTCCTTCTTGACAAGGGGTGTTCCCACCCCTCGGAGAGTCTAAACTTCAGCAGCAGGACCACAGGCTTATATACCCCAAAAACAATTAATCATGCGCCTACTCCTTCTAATATTTGTCAGTCAAAATCAAAACTGAACATTACATTCTACAATTTAGAAGATTAATTATTCTGGAACCAGGATGTTATAACTTCCTGGTTTATCTCGTAGATACAAAGACTTATTAAAACTTCTCGAGCAAGACAGGTTGTGACCAATTCGTCAATTTCAGAGTGTTGCATTTGACAACTGCTTTCCCTGGGCCTCACAGTGGAATTCCATTTCAAAGTGTATCTTCAGATAAGTCCCCATGGCTGAGTTTAATTACATCTGCTAGTTCTGAAAGTAAGGTGACCTGCGTGTGGACCCAGTGTCGTCAGTTCCACATAAGCAAAAAGCATCTGGGTACATGGTTTTAATCCTCCATTACATTCCACCCCTTGGTCACAATCTGTCATTTGCGAGGCCTAACCAGTATTTGAGTACAGAGGGAGCGAAAGAAGAGAAATCAAAACAACAATTACAAAGATAAGCAATGATGCGAGCAACCAACGGAGGATAGTGTGGCCCACTCCCCCAAATGTAGCAGTTAGCCATGAGAAAGGATTCCAACCAAGGCTCAAATTATCCTTGTTGGCCACAATACCCAGATACTGGAGCTCACGAACAGATTTTGAAACATGCTGAACAATAACATATTTATATAAGCTGCACTTGAGGCTGGTGACCGAGGACTTCCTTGGTGTAATGCATCGGACCGTGTTTCCCACGGGGAACTCCCTTGGAACGTCCTCGACATTACAAATCCAATTGCTGGCATCAAAGCAGCTGTTAAGCCAGATCACCAGGAGTGTAAAATGGAGAACCTGGAACAAAGAAGCCTGACACATGTCACTCACGATACCATAAGCGTTCAGTGTTTAAACAGACTAAATCATCCTGTCCCTCAATAGCTACCCACCGAGTGTTACCCTGGGCAGGTGTCACTATTTCCCCTTTTACAGGAGGGCCACTACCTGGTGGTGCCACCCATACCTTTTCTCCAACATTCTCTAGTTCGGGGATGGGGGGCAATGACTGTTATTCCTCTGGAATAGGCTGTAATTCAGGAGCGTGAAGAAGTCGGTGGAAAGGTGTACCTTCTTTTAAAGGGCGATGATTCAAATTGTCGACTGCCTGCTGCAGCACATGGCACCATCCCTTCTGGGTCCCCAGTGATGTTAACAAACGAATTTGTTCCTTCAGTAAGCCGTTCATTTGTTCAACTAACCCGGCAGCCTGCGGGTAATAAGGAATATGGTGGACCCATAAAATACCGTTGTCATTTGCCCAATCACAGATTGCTTTCCCGGAGAAGTGCGAGCCATTATCAGAGTGAATCTCCTCTGGAACATCATAACGATAAATCAAATGGTTTAGTCCTTGGATAGTGCTAGCTTGGTCGGCCGTCTTGGTGGGAAAAGTAAAAACCAGGCCCGAAAAGGTGTCAACCATTACTAGGACGTAATATTTACCCATACAGTCTAGCATGGGGCCTATGTAATCAATTTGCCAGACCGCAGCTGAGTGAGCACCCCGTTTTATTTGGCCATGCGGACCAGGTGGAACGGTATGGAACTTCACAAGCCGACATTCTGGGCATGTACGTACGTTCATGCGGACATCATCCTGATGGACGGATAAAGCATGTGTACGGGACCACATAGCTGATCCCTTCTCCCCCAAATGACCACTCTGTTCATGTGCCCATTGAGCCAGGGGGACGGTATCAGCACAGCTGATAGTGGCAAGCTGATCTGCTACTGCATTATGTTGAGCCATGTTAGTCGCCATATTGGTATGGGCATCAACGTGATAAACGGTTATCTCACGATGGTGGGAAGCATCCCACAACAGCTGCCACAACTCTTTGCCCCATACTGGGCGGACATGTATCATCCAGTTGTTCTTTTGCAAATCAGGCATCCATACCACAAGTCCATTAGCCAAAGCCCAGGAATCAGTAAACAGGCGAAGAGGGTGATCATGGGGATCTAGTGGTAAAGTGACTGCCTTCAACTCATCATACTGACTGGAGCCACCATCCCCCTCCTCCGATAACTGAGTTCCTGACCTGGGATGGTAAGCCACCTGTTCGTGTACGTGGCCCACCCCTTCAGGCCCTCTGGTCGCATGACTCTGAATATACCACTTCCATTTAACAATAGAAGACTGCTGAGCCCGCCCGATCTTTAGATTAGCATCATTAGCCAGGACCCAATTCATTATAGGAAGTGCAGGTCGCAATTGAACATCTGCATCACCTGTCATTCTTTCAGTCTCTAGCAGGGCCCAGTAACAGGCTAGGAACTGTTGTTCAAAAACAGAATAACGAGTGGCAGCCTCGGGCATGGTACGTGACCAGAATCCCAGCGGGACTCGGCGACCCTCTTGTTTCTGCCAGAGGCTCCAGGAGGCCACATCATCAATATAATGGTGAATTGAGAGGGAAGGCGATACTGGAAGGTGGGTGAAGGTATACTGGCGCCCCTTCCAGGTAAAGGCGAACTGATCCTGTGAGTCCTCAGCTATAAGAATACTGAAGAAGGCGTTAGCGAGATCAATGACAGCATACCATGTTCCTGAGTTCCCAGTAGCAATGTTTTCAATAAGGGTGACAATGTCCGGAACTGCTGAAGCAAGTGGTGGGGCATGTTTGTTCAAAAATCGATAATCAACTGTCATTCTCCAGGAGCCGTCCGGCTTCTGGACTGGCCAAACAGGGCTATTAAAGGGCGACGTTGCGGGCCTCACTACCCCTTCTTCTTGCAGAGCATCGATGGTGGCAGTAATCTCTTCCTGCCCCCCAGGGAGACGATATTGTGGAATGCACACTGGTTTCATGGGGGCTGGCACCATCACAGGATCCCACTTAGCCTGACCCACTACTAGTTTTTTTGTAATAGTTCGAATTCCAAATTCAAATCCCCCTTGGCTAATATTAAGGGCCATACCGGCCAACATATTAATACCCAGGATACACTCGTCAGTAGCAGCCACCAGGGCATGTAACCAGACAGGGGAAGGGCTATCACCCACCATGGCACAGACTTTTATTTCCTTTGCCAGGGTGACCGCTCCTCCCAACCCCTCTATTCGAAAGGCCGGTCCAGTCCAGAGGTCGGGATTACCAGGAATCACCGAGTGCTCTGCACCGGTGTCGACCAAAGCCAAGTATTGGCGATCATTACCCCCACCCCAGTGGATTGTTAACGGTATGTAGGGCTGCGGATCCCCGTGTGTGCGCCGTGTCTCGATGGGGTAGACACGGGAATCCTGCCCACACCTTCAGGCTTCAGAAGGGTTCGGGGGCTTCCAGGACCACATGCTATTGTTATCTTTAAGAGCCTGTTTAACCCATTGTTTTACCTCATCATGAATAACTGAAGCAGGAGAAGCCAGCTCGATAGAAGCAGCAGTGGGAGCAGAAAGCACAGCTGGGCCAGGAGGACTCAGCAGCTGGGGATGATGTTCCCCTGCTTTTTGCCTAAATCGATCTCCAATGGCAGCCAGCTCTTTTACAGAGAAATCACGGATCATTGACTCCTTCCGACCCCTGTTCCCACTTTGGCTCACAGGGTCCTCCACCCAGTCTAGGGGAGGAGGTGGAGGCCATCCAACAGAGGGAGTAGGCCATAGAGCATAATCAGGGGTTTGGGTATTTTCCCCTGGGTCCACATGGGAAACCGGGGTATCTATCCCTTCCATCTCTACCCTTACATCATCCCCCCTTCTGTCTGTTTGGGAAATCTGCTGCCTTATAGGGCGGGCGTGAACAGCAGATGGAGAGGGTAGTATGTTAGACACATGCTGAGGAGTATCTGCATTATTACCATTGTCATTCCAGATATTCCCATCCCAATCCTCAATTACATCAGGATCGTCACCATTCCTTATCATGGCATGATTACGATATGGATTGGGTTCTACTTCATGCCTTTCCTTATCTGCACAGAGCTGCTGCCGGAGTTTAATATTACGGCAAATCATTTGGACATGCTTATCTTCCCATTCTTTGGCTCTGTCCTGACTGGTGCGAACAATCTCGCTCATCATGGAACAGCATTGTCGCAGGACTTCTAGCTCCTCCTCTAATTGCTTTCTTTTGCACTGAGATTCTACTTCTCTTTGAATTAATTCTGCTTCACGCTGAACGGAGTGGCGTAATGCTGTGGCCAGCAGCCAAAAACCATTCGTTAGCGTTCCCTTTTTATCAGGAAATTTACTTTCTCGAAGGAGAGTGGCAACCCGCTCTCCCAGAGGTGCACTTGATGAGTCTAACTTCTCATCCCAACTAATGGGTGGTCCCAACAAAGACAGGGTATTGGCCAACATGCCAAACCCATCGTCTTTGGAAGTCCATCCAGGAATCAAGAACTGCTCAGGGCTCACCTGTTTCTTTCGGCGAAACATCTTGAGACCAATCCTGCTCGCAGCGCCAATTGTCTTGGGTAAACTTATACCTCTCATTTTGTTCATTTAGATTGGTCACAGTGTTTGAGCTACCGAAAGAAAATAGACACACACACCGAGAGCAGTTCAGTTTATACAAATGTTTATTACTAATTCAAAAGCTGATTTCACACTACAATATGCAAGCCCTTCCCAACTATACTTATCAACGCTTGGACTGGTCCCAACTGCCGAAGCGAGGCAACGACTGCACACTTGTAGTAGGTTGTCAGGGCGCTGGTAGCAGCTTCTCCACCTCCCCCGACCGGGACGTTGCTCGGACTCTGGCTGTTCTTCCTTCTTGACAAGGGGTGTTCCCACCCCTCGGAGAGTCTAAACTTCAGCAGCAGGACCACAGGCTTATATACCCCAAAAACAATTAATCATGCGCCTACTCCTTCTAATATTTGTCAGTCAAAATCAAAACTGAACATTACATTCTACAATTTAGAAGATTAATTATTCTGGAACCAGGATGTTATAACTTCCTGGTTTATCTCGTAGATACAAAGACTTATTAAAACTTCTCGAGCAAGACAGGTTGTGACCAATTCGTCAATTTCAGAGTGTTGCATTTGACAACTGCTTTCCCTGGGCCTCACAGTGGAATTCCATTTCAAAGTGTATCTTCAGATAAGTCCCCATGGCTGAGTTTAATTACATCTGCTAGTTCTGAAAGTAAGGTGACCTGCGTGTGGACCCAGTGTCGTCAGTTCCACATAAGCAAAAAGCATCTGGGTACATGGTTTTAATCCTCCATTACACTTGTCAAGGCCTGGTTTAGGACCTTCTGTTTGGAGCAAGAAATACATTGCCAAAATGAACTTCTTTGTGCTCCCCTTTCAAATCACTGCCCACTGGTAGGACCATAGTTGGACCTAATCTGTCCTGTAGAAAAGATCTTGTCTGAAGGTAAGTACAAATTCTCACACATGAGTCTCTTTAAAGTTGGTGACACGACAAGCTTTATTTACAAGTCTGCAGAGTTGGACTCAACTGGCTTCTCGCCAAGTCAAGCCCCGATACATACAGTGCATTGATTTTTATACCTTTTTTGCTTGTCCTTCCCCTCCTCTTTAACACTGTTTTAATTGGTTAGTTTTTGCAAAATCATTCTAAGTACACTTGCATTTGTAATTATCATGTTAGTCAAGTACACTACGAACTCTGCACACACTAAATTCTGTTTTTCACTCTTTTATCAATCTTTGGCTCCTACATGTCTCTTTGTGACCATGAAAGATCTCTGTTTGTTATAACATTGTCCAGCTGAACTTTTATGGTAAGCTCCCTGTCTATTCTGGCTTCCCCTTTTATGATTAATCATCACATTTTAACTTAAGCCCTTTTTAACCTAAATTCTCTATCTATAAAAGTAAGTGTCAATGGTATTAATTTATTTGGAATCAGAGGTGCTTTTAGAGACAGCTCCACTTTGGTTCCTACATATTGGTTAATTTTGTTCCAAATGAGGATTATTTGTTTTAATATGGGGTTGCCTTTCTTTTCTGATAGCAATTTAGTGTCCCATTTATAAAGTCCTCTGCTATCTGCCTCACCTATCACATGCAGATCGATTTGTGTCCAGGATAGTACTCTTCCCCCCTCAAAGAGAGAGGCGACATATCTCTACTGGGCTGCCCAATAGCATTTTTTAAAGTCTGGCATTGGCAATTTCTACAAAATTCCTCTTGAGTTTTGTTTATTTTTCTGTGGTAGCAAGGAAAGTAAATGTCTTCTTGGAACAGTAGTAAACAAAAGCTCTCAGAAAATGTCTTGTGATAATGGGAGAAACTAGTTATGAAATTTGATATGCAAAAAGCCTGATCTGTTTGCAAAATATCTGAAAATGCTCTGGCATTCTAATATACCTAAACTGGCCTCAAGCCCTTTGTTCTGGCCAGTAAGGTTAAGGAGTATCTTAAGAAATTCTCAAGTATATTAATGGCAAAAGAGCAACTCAGGAGAAAATAGGGCTCTTTAAAGATTAGCAAGGATGTCTCTGCATGAATCCACAGGGGATGAGTGAAGTCCTAAATGTGTACTTCTTGCCTGTATTTACTGTGGAAAAAGACATTGAGCCTATGGAAGTCTGGGAAATAAATTGTATTGGTGTGGAAGAGGAGGTTCTGGAGATATTAAAATGCATAAAAGCATTCAGATCCCCAACGATTGATCAAGTGTATCTTGGGTTATTGTTGGAGGCAGTGGAATGAATTGAAAAACCCCTGGCAGAGATATTTGCATCATTGTTAGGCACTGGTGAGGTGCTGGTAGATTGGAGGGTGACTAATATTGTGCCTTTATTTAGAAAAGGTTGCAAGAACAGGCCGGTGAACTACAGTTCCATGAGTTTATGTTAGTTGTGGGTAAGTAACAAGGGGATTCTGAGGGTTTGAATCTTTATGCGTTTGGAAAGGCAAAGACTGATTAGTGATGGTCAGCAGGGCTTAGTATGTGGGAAATCATGTTTCATGAATTAGATAGTTTTTTTGAAGAGGTGAGTAAGAAGGTTGCTAAGGGCAAGGTTCCAGATGTTGTCTACATGGATTTTGACACGGTCCCGCATGGTAGGCTGGTCCCAAAATCCAGATTCATTAGGTCCTGGTTGAGCTGGACAATTGTATACAGAATTGGTATTAATGGTAAAAGGCAGAAGGTGGTAGTGAAAGATTGTTATTCTGGTTGAAGGCCTGTGATCATTAATGTTCCAGGGATCCATGCTGGATCTACAATTGTTACCATGTGGATCAAGGACTTTGACCATATAGTTAGCCTGGTCATAAAGTTTGCCAGTGATCAGTGGTATAGTGGACAGTGAAGAAGGTTATCTGAAATTGTAACAGGATTGAGGTGAACTAGGAAAGTGGGCCAACAAATGGCAGAAGAACTTAATTCCAACAAGGATGAGGTTTTGCACTTTGGAAGGTTAAACCAGAGCAGGATATAAACAGTGAACGGTCGGGCTTCAGAGAGTGATATAGAACAGAGAGGTTCAGGAGTACAGGTGCATAGTTCCCTGAAAATAATGATACAGGTTGAGAGTGTTTGGCACACTTGCCTCTATTGATCATGGCATTGAGTACAGTAATTGGATGTCATAATACAGCTGTAAAGAATGTTGGTGATGCAGCACATGGGGTATTGTGGAAGTTCTGGTCATTAACGTAGAAAGGGCCCAGAAAATATTCACAAGAATGTTACTAAGACTGGCGTGCTTCAATTATAAGAAGAGGTTGGATAGGCTGGGTCTTTTCTCCTTGGTGTGCATGAGGGTAAGGAGGGAGGGTACCTTTATAGATGTTTACAAAATGATAAGGAGCATAGATAAGGGAAATAGTCATGGTCTTTGCCCCCAGTGTAGGGAATCTAAAAGTCAGGAGCATAATTTTAAGGTGAACTGAGAAAGAGTTTAAAAGGACCCAAAGAGCAAGGAGAGGGGATCTAGGGAACAAGATGCCAGAGTAACTGGTAGAGGTGGGTACCATTGTAGCATTTAAAAGATATTTAGACAGGTTCATTGATAGGAAAGGTTTAAAGGGATAGTGGCTGAATGCAAGCAAATGGACTGGCATGTATAGGTTACCTGACCAGCATGGACAAGCTGGGCCAAAGAGCTATTTCCAGGCTGTAAAATTCCATGACGGATTCTAAACACGTTTCCTTTATTTGTATCATTATTGTCTTGTTTGTTTAGTAAGTTGGAGCAAGAATACAAGAACCGTCTCGCTGCTCTGAAGACCGACCTAACCAAAGAGAAAGACCAGTTTTTTCTTCAAGCCAATAAACAAAGAATAGAACTTGAAAAAGAGATTGAGAAAGAGAGAGCAGAAGAAGGATACCTCCGAGATCGCCTTGCACTAGCGTTAAAGGTGAAATTTTGTGATTTTTTTTTCCCTGTATGATTCAGACACCAGAGAATCACTTTAGAATTTCATCATATGACAAAAGACTGCATTTCAGCAAAACTAAATAATGAAAGCTGATTATTTGAGTTGAATTGTAATTAAAATACTGAAAACTATTGGGCAATGTTTCTTTTTGTTCATATGCATGCAATAGATCCTGCTCTGCATAGTTTTGCCAACTTTGATCTCCCTTCAAGTGTATTTGTAAAACAAAAATACTGAAAAAATACAGAAAGTTGACACTAAATTCTGATTTTTAGACACTTCATCTAAATGGTGTTCCCCATCATTCTTGGTGTGCTGGGACATGAGTCATATGGTCAGATTCCATTTAGTCCTCCATGACTGTGCTGACATCACCTATTTACTCTAACTAAGCAATTCCATTTTATTTCCTCCTCATTCCATTAACTCCCTCCAAATTCTACCACTCACCCACACACTAAGAACAATTTTCATTTACACATTAACCTACCAATCTGCATCCTTTGGGATATGCCAAGAAACTGGATTGCTCAGAAAAACCCCACCCAATTCCATACAAACTCCACACAAACAGTTCCGGAAACCATGTGTGAACCTGTGGTGGTCGAGCAGCGAGGTAGTAGCTCTGCAGATTGCATCATCATGTTCGCCATGTATGAACTCAAAGGTACTGTAACAATATTAATATTTGGGGAGAATTTATAAGATTTAGAGGAGGTCACATACATTCACACATTTTAAAACAAATCTTATTTGAAAGACTGAAGAATTCACATTGCAGGATCCCTGGAGAATGTAAGCACCATTCACAAGTAGGTGTTAATTGAACTGACGTCATAAAATGCTTGGCCATTGTCTTGCTGGAGTCATGCTAACAGTACCCTTTCTGAAAAGTGCTCATAGAAAGGTCACTCCTGGATTTTGTTTATCTAACAACAGGTGGGAGCAGAAGAAAGAACTGTTGTTTTGCTCAGGGAGGTGAGGATTTTGCAAGACGTGAGTCACATGCTCTCTTTGGAGTTTCAGTTGGAAGAGAGAGAGAGTTGAGTTAACAGCTCAGTCAGTCAGTCAGTGTGTGGGATGCTGACAAGTAACTGAAAAGTGGAATCCAGGCAAAACTGTTTGAAACTGATGAAAGCAAGTTCCAGAGCAGTAGATGGCTAGAAGTGCTATCTTTCTGAAGTTTCTCTTGAAATAGAGGAAGGATTAGAACTCTGTGGTAGCTTGAGAAAGAGGTTACCATCTAGAAGACCCTGATGGAGCAAGTTTCATCAGCGAGACCTTGAGGTGATTAGTGGTGGTACCTCAGTTGTGGAAATCCTGGAGCAACAAATATCTCTCTCTGCAAACCCTACAAGAACCTTCCTGAGTGGTAAACATTTACCTTTCAAGCACCAAGCCTGGTGAACTTTATACATGTTAAATTCTGTGTACAGTATGGTGATTGCCTGAAACCAGAGAACTTGGAAGAAGGAGAAGTGAACCAAAGCACTTTTCTTAAATTTACGCACACATTGCATACACGTGCGCTTAGAATTAGAAGGGGGTTAATTTGGGTTAGTTAAGTATAGAGTTAGTTAATGTTTGATTCTACTTTCATGTTTGAAGTTGATTAAAAATAACTTTTGTTTAGAAAGACACTTGTCTTTGTGAATGTCTATTGTTGCTGGGTTTTGGGGTCGTTTGGGCTCGTAACAGTACTCATTGAAGATTCTATGAAAGATGCACATCCAGAAAGAAGACTGTGGTCTGTCACGAGGCGTGAAAGAGTATAAACATTTTCATCCACAAGGTTATGTGACAGATGCACTGTTAATTACTACATGTAAAAATAAAAATTAATACATAATTCATGATGTTTCAGATGACAGTAGGGAAGTGATACAATACAGAGAGTTGAATGTGAAGAGAATAAAAGGACATGAGAGTCAGCATGAGCTCAGTGGTCTATTTCTGTGCTGTCTGACTAGGACACCGAAACATCAGAGTATGAAATTTTTCTGCATTAATGTTAGTTTAGTATTTACTGGCCATATGAATTATGTGTAGTAACTCCTCAACTTTTCCTTGTTTCTCATAATGTAAAGTTTCAAATGCAAAAACCTGAGTATCTTGGACTGAACTAACTCGATCCTTTGTTTTGCATTTTTTCATTATTTTATAAAGATGTTCTTTTGAAAAATATGCTTAGACATCAATAAACTGTCCTTTGTCTTCTATTAAAGGAAAACAGTCGGTTAGAGAAAGAGCTTTTAGAAAATTCAGAGAAGTTGTTTGAATCTGAGATACTTGCAAAGAAGCTAAAACACAATCTGGACACAGTTTTAAAAGAGAAGGTAATTGATGAGATTTACCTGAGCTCATTCTTTGTATGTTGTTTAGTTTAATGTGTGGAGAATTGGTGGGTGAGGGCTGGATGAGCACCAGGTGATGGGGAAAATGAGACAAGTGTAATTAGGTGCTTGATTGTCAGCATGAGCTGAAGACCCTGTTTTCTGCACTGTGCAACCCATCTAGATCTATGTTCCATGATCTTTCTACGTCCTTCATGTGACTGGTTCCCTAATGCATTGGAGAACTGACTGGTGCTCAGTAACATGCAGAACCTGCCTCTTCCATAGTTTACATCCATGCATATTGTAGGGGTGCTCATGCAGAACTAGAAACAGATCCCAAGTGAGTCTCTTCAATGAGTTTACTTGCTGGCTCTTGTTTGAGCCATACCATCTACCCCCCACCTGACTCCACACCCAACTGTCAATTTCCTTAATTCTGTCCAACTACACCATTCTCTACAATAGTCAATCCTATCACTTTTTGGCTATGGACTCCTTAGAACTCTGCTCCTTCCCTGTGAAGAGGTCGTTTAGTTGGTTTCTTCTGTACTTATCTCCTACTGACTACATTAAAAAAAATATTTCAGTCCATGGCCCCCTTGAAATATGCTGTGGCCCCCATTGAGAATGACTGCCCTAGAAGGGAACATCTCTACTGTTCTCTCAGCTCATCTCTACTAAGCTGCTAAACATCACCCCAGCTCAAGTGCTGCTTCCCACCCAACTTCCTCCACTGATTCCCAGAACCTAACCCTTGTTACAACTGTCTCTTTGCTCCTTTGAGGCTGGCACCAATCTCCCCTGCATTCTAACCATTCCCTGATGACCAGAACTGTCAATCCTTCATAACAGACTTCACTCATGGTCCCTGGCTACTAACTGCTCCAACCTGCTTGATTCCTTGCAATCACCGGACCCCAAGCCCAAGGGGTTGGACCCTTCTGGCCCAACCTACTGAATCCCAATGTATTCTCTCATCTATAACTCCCCCAGGCCACTTTCTGCTTCACCCAAACCTTGCATCCCCACACTTCACCCCCAACTCACTCTAGACCTCATTATAGTTTTTATGTGCTTTACTTGATCTTCTAGAATTTGTTCAGTAAAGATCTCTTATGCTGCTAAATCCCAAACTTCAACACTCTGTGGCCTGTTATGCATTGATGTGCATTATTCAACTACCAGTATTTTTTGAAAGAGGGCATTTTGTGAAAAACAGTAGATTTTCTTGGGATAGCATAATTAAATGAACTTTGCACAAAATTTGGAATACATTCATTAAAAATAGTCAGTAAAACCTGTGCACACGTGCAAATAGATAGATTCAGTTTTGAAATGTCCATAATATTAATAATGTATTCACTTCCATTCCCAACAGTTCGGAGGCCTCGATCCCACAAGTGCCGAGTTCTTCTTGAATGAAGAAAAATTTAAATGGCTGCGAAACGAGTATGAACAGCAGTTTAGGGTAAGTAAAATGGAGATTGTATTTCATGTTATATGGAAAACAACTCTTAGTTGCAAACAAAACTAAAAAAATCATGAACAGATTCATGAGCCGATGATTTGTGTTTACCATTTTGTACTACTGCAGAAAGAAAATGGTGTTGCTGGTGTGGAGAGAGTGCTCAGACCAATTACCGACGGTGTAGTGATAGAGTGCTAGTGACAATCCTGACCACTCGAGGGAGTCACAGACTAGTTTAGAGTAGCTTGGGTCGGTTTCAAGATGGATGCCTCCACACAGTCTTGAGTCTATAGCTAATAAAGTATATTTGTTTTAAAAGAACTCAAGTTTCTTTATTACAATAAAAAAACATCACAGATGGTTCAATTCAGGCTTTAAATAGCCTGTTAAAGGAGCCAACGGTGTTTTATTTTAAAATCCTCCAACAACGGGGTCTGGGCACAAGATGGCAGCCTCAAAGGTTTGCAGACTCCAGGGAAGCAGAAGGAGTGGAGATGACCCTATGGGTCAGTGAGCATGGTGGTGGACCATTGAGGGGTGTTGTAGCTGAACGCACAGGCAGTGGGCTGTTGTTATCTAGATGAGAATCCCTCGCTGGCTGTGGGCTGTTGGCGACTTCCAGTCAAAGAACTCGCACAAGGCTGCAGACTGCTTGAGACTGGCTCAAAATTGGCTGAAGGGGTACCAGGTATCAAAAACTGGATTCGAGAGGGTGTTGAGGGCACTGAAGGCTTTCTGATCTTGTCAGAGGTTTGGATCTAAAGCTTGGGATGCTGATAATTTAGACTGAAATCTGTGCGGCTGCAGAGGGAGCCATAGACAGCGACTCTGAAGTGCCCCTCTTTTGCTTCGCTTTCTCTGGCTGTAAAGGGCACCAGGCAATTTCTGCTGATGGTGAATATTTACCTTACAGCAGACTAAATGCAATTTTGTAAAATATTTTATCTGCTTTATTACATGATGATAAAAGAATCTTAAATGTGCTCCATTTTTTTCATAGCATGTTAAGTATGATTTTATCACAATCGTTTAGTTCTTGCATTGGTAAATGCGAGATCATCCATTTGAAAGAAAAAAATGGTAAAATGTGATAGATTGTTATATTTTATATTGTAAATAGATATGTTTTAAAGGAGATAAATTGTGGCAGTTTTTTTTTAGTGTAGGTCACATAAAAACACTTCAAAACAGATCTCATTTAAAAATGCCAGAGCTCTGCTCAAGCCAGACAGTTCAGGATCCGAGTGCCTTTGCAAAAACTTTAAAGAATGCCTATAAGGACTTCACAAGTAGGTGTTAATTGGACCTTGTGTGGAGTAATGGATTATTGTTTTTGAAAGTAACAGATGAACGGACTCAAAGATTAGATCTGGTGCCGCAGTCTGTCTGAATGCAGTTTGCTGTTCTAGGAAGGTCATGTGGTTTTGCAAGCAGAGAGAGTCAAACGGGCTTTTCTCAGAGAGAGTGAGAAATATAGTTCAGCAACAGCAGCTGGGACTGGAACATGAGAAGCTGGCAAGCTTGTGCAAAAAACCCATTTTGAAGACTGGTTGTGAGTTCATAGTTCAGCCTGTTCAAACCCCTTGTGGTCCATACAAGAGGAGATGGCTGGCTGTATGATGTTTCACTTGAAATAAGGGAAACAGAAAAGGAACTCTGTGGTGACCTGAAAGAAAGAGGTTATCATTTGTAAAACCTTGATGGGGCAAGTTTACTTGGTAAGACCCTGAAGTGGCTGATCAGAAGGTATCAGTTTGTGTCCAATGAGCAACAAATCTCTCTCTGAAAACCAACAAGAACCTTCCTGAGTGGTAATCATTTACCTTTCAAGCTCCAAAGCCTGGCGAAATTCATAAATGTTAAATTCTGTGCACAGTATAAGAATTGCCTGATACCGATGAACTTGGAGCAGTGAGAAGTAAGATTGGATTGTGAATCAAATAACTTTTCTAAACTTACACACACATTACATACACATGTGCTTTGAATTAGAAGGGGGTTGTTAATAGTAATAAGTTAAAGTTTGATTCTGATTTCATGATTAAAGATAATTAAAAGCAACTTTTGTTTAAGTAACCATTTGTCTTGGTAAATTTCTATTGCTCATGGGTTTTGGGATCCTTTGGGCCCGTAACAAAAACACTACTATTTAAACATTGAAAAATTGTAGCATGATATTGTTCAAAGAGATCTGGGAATGCTTGTATATGAAACTCAAAATGTTAATTTGCAGGTACAAATGAAATGTTGTCTTTCATTGCTTGAATTTAAGAGCAGGGATGTCCTGCAACAGCTGTACAGAGTACTGGTGAAGCTGCACCTGGAGTACTGTGTGCAGTTCTGGTCTTACTTCAGAAATGAGAAACTGGCTTTGGAGTCTTTGCAGATGAAGGTGATTGCAGAAATGAGATTAGCTAAAAAGAAGGGATTGATTAGCCTGAGATGATACACATTGGAGTTTAGAATGATTGGGTGTGGAAATCTTTATAGAAGCATTTTAAATTCTGAAAAGAACAGATAATATAGAATTAGGGAAGTTGAATCCACTGAAAGGTGAGACAAGATTTAGAGAATATAGTCTCAATATTTCAGGAGAATATATATAATGGAGAAATAAGGAGGAACTGCTTTGTAATCACTAAAGAAATAAATGCTGAGCAAACGAGTGGGTCGAAAGAGAGAGAAGTCCCCTGATCCTGATCGAATGCTTCCTGGGGTACTGAAAGAAATGATAAAAGTTATAGCAAATTTTTTTTCAGTAATTTATCAGCATTCTCTGGACTCTGGGCAAGTCCCAGCCGATTGGTAGACGGCAAATGTGATGCCACTATTTTTGAAAAAGGGATGTAGACTGGTGGCAGGTAACTATGGACCAGTTAGCTTCAGGTCTGTGGTTGGGAAAATGCTTGAACTTAATTAAAGAAGAAATTGCAAGACATCTGGGGAGAAATAATTCCATCAGGCAGATGCAGCATGGATTCGGGAAGTGCAGGTCACGTTTGAGTTCTTTGAGGATATAATGAGCACTGGAGAGAGAGGAAGAGGTGGATGTTACATACTTATATTTCCAGAAGGCATTCGATAAGGTTCCACAAAAAAATACATCCATAAGATGAAGATTCATGGATTATCCATGTATTAAGCATGGATATAGGAGTGGTTGAGAAAAATGGGTGTTTCTCTGGTTGGCAATCAGTGGTGGATGGAGTGCGATAGAGGTTGGTACTTGGCCCACAACTGCACAGTGTACATTAATGATTTGAAATAGGGTACCAAATGTAGCATATGTAAGTTTGGTAGTGACACTGAATTGAATGGAAAAGCAAATTGAACAAAAGGTGCAAAGCATCTGCAGAGATATGTGGATAGCTTAAATGAGTGAGCAAGGATCTGGCAGATGGAGTACAATGTTGGTAAATGCATCCACTTTGAAAGGAAGAATAGCAGACCAGATTATTATTTAAATGTTGAAAGATTGCATCATGTTGTGTGGAGAGAAACTTGGAGGTGTTTATGCATGAATTGCAAAATGTTAGTTTGTAAGTGCAACAGATCATCAAGAAGGCAAATGGGATGTTGGCCTTCATTGCTAGAGGGATTGAATTTAAGAGTAGGGAGATTCTGCTGCAACTGTAAAGGGTACTGGTGAAAACACAGCTGGAATACTGTGTGCATTTCTATCGCCTTATTTGAGAAAAAATATACTGACTCTGCAGATGGTGCAATTGAGGTTCACAGGTGGATTCCATAGATAAAGGGGATGTGGGAGGAAATTAGAGCACCCAGATGAAATCAAAGTGTTCACAGGGAGAACATGCACGTCCACACAACTATCATTCAAAAGTCAGAATTGAATCCAGGTCTCTGACATGACAAGGTAATGGCTTCACTGCCTACATCTCTGAGCTTCCTCAAGTGACCCAAGCTTATATGACCAAATCAGATATGTCTCAGCTAAGAAGGGGAAAATCCATTTAGCTTCTGAGGAACAGGTTACAAATTTTCACACAAAATCCTGTGCACAGTGTTAATTAGCAATTTCGAAATAAAAACTAATAGCAGAAAGTTGGTAAAAATACAAATTAGAATTGTTGATTTCTTCACAAATATCTGAGCAGAAATATTCATTTTTCTTTTACATGTTTAATATAGGAGCTCCAAGATCGGATTGATGAGCTCCAGTCTGAATTACAAGCATATCAGACACGGGGGAATGGCTTTAAACAGTTGGTAGCAAGTTCTCTGTCAGAGGAAATGGAGAGGAAGAATGATATGGGAGACTGTGATCCAGGTACTATGCCAAGCTTGGGTTGATTTTTTTTTAAACTGATTTGGAGACTTCCGACTTGATTGTTTTAGCCATCCATTAAAAAGTATGTTTATGATATAAGGGAGTTCTATATAAGGGTATTCTAATCACTGAATTAAATTATAATTAGCTTTTGTTCAATTAAAATTATTTTTATTGTCATTGAATCATGAAGCTGATGCTGATATTGAACTGCAAATATAATTCATCTGGCATCACTTGTTCATTATTTAGTTAAACAGGAAGGTTTACAGATGCTGAGATTGTAGTGCAACACATGTATTGGAGAAACTCAGCAAGCCCAAGCCTGTAAACCTTTACTCCTCCCCTTGCTCCATCCTCCCTCCTTCCCCCACCTTTTTATTCAAGCACTTACCTGTTTTTGCTCACATCTTGTGAAAGACTCAGGTCCAAAAACGTCAGTAATACGTCTTTACCTTCTACGGACGCTGCGACACCTGCTGAGTTCCTCCAGCATTTCAGTGCTCTTACTCAAAAATTTGGTTACCCTTTACTTCCTCTAGATGGTGTGTGACCTGCTGAGTTTCTCCAGCACTTTTGTCTATTCCACTTTATGTAATTATTATTGTCTTGCACTCAACTAGCAATATTTCACATTAAATCAATGCTTTTTTGTCTTTGGGAGAGAAAACAATTAATTATCTCGGATTAGTCTATGTTGCCAGCTTCTGTCTCTTTCCTTTTCAGATTTTGGTCTTGAGGAATGCAATCTACCAAACATGAGTTTGGAAGCAGAAATGGCCATTGAACAAATTAAAGAGCAACATCATCAGACAATACATAGCTTGAAAGCTGAGTTTGAAGCAAAGGCAAGTAAACTAAAATAGAATAATTGGTTATCATTGAATAGATAGACATAAAATGTTCAGCAAAATTAATTGGCTCTTTAATGTATTCTGAATTAGTTATCTTGTTATATTTAGATACTTTGCTTATCAATATTAATTTCATCAAAAGAAAATGAGATTTGAGACTTTTTATGACAGTGCGACAAGTCAGATATCAAATTATTGTCAGAATGCATACACGACGTCGCATACAACCCTGAGAATTTTTTTCCTGTGGGCCAGGCAGAATTACCACATTGACAGTACAAAAAAAAACTGTACTCAATGTACAGTTGTAAACAACTGACTTTTTTTCTCCTCTGTATTGCACAATCAACAAAGTCACAAATAAGAGTCCTTAAATGTGTCCCTGATTGAGTTTGTTGTTGATAAGTCTGATAGTGGAGGGTACTGCTGTCCCTGAACCTGGTGGTGCAATTCTTTTGGCACTACACCTCTTTTCTGATGGTAGTAGCAAGAACAGAGCATGTACTGGGTGGTGTCGATCCTTTTTTTCACACCATAAACCACATTGACCATGATACATACATTTTCCTTTTCAAATATATACAGTGTCATTTTCTCCCATCCCACCCTCCCTACCTCCCCCCCATCCATTTAAAGTACAAAATCTAAGATACATTAAACCAGTCAAACAATGTTGTCATTCGATAAAAGTAAACAAGAAATTCCACTGAGTCAATTCTTTTCATTTCCTTCTCCTTTCGTTAATTTAGGTAGTGAATGTCCCTGGTAGGTTTTCTCTATTGTGTTTCATGTAAGGCTCCCATATTTGTTCAAATATTTCAATATTATTTCTTAAAACTATATGTTATTTTTTCTAATGGAATACATTTATTCATTTCTAAATACCATTGTTGTATTTTCAAATTATCTTCCAATTTCCAGGTTGACATAATACATTTTTTTGCTACGGCTAGAGCTATCTTAACAAATCTTTTTTGTGCATCATCCGAATCAATTCCAAATTCTTTGTTTTTTATGTTACTTAGGAGGAAGATCTCTGGATGTTTTGGTATATTGTTTTCTGTAATTTTATTTAATATCTGGTTTAGATCTTCCCAAAATTTTTCTACTTTCTCACATGTCCAGATTGCATGAATTGTTGTTCCCATTTCTTTTTTACATTGAAAACATCTGTCAGATACTGTTGGGTCCCATTTATTTAACTTTTGAGGTGTAATGTATAGCCTGTGTATCCAGTTATATTGTATAATACGTAACCTCATATTTATTGTATTTCTCATCGTTCCAGAACATAACGTCTCCCATGTTTCCTTTTTTATCTTTATATTTAAATCTTGTTCCCATTTTTGTTTAGTTTTACCATTTGTTTCCTCATTCTCCTTTTCTTGCAGTTTAATATACATATTTGTTATAAATCTTTTGATTATCATTGTATCTGTAATCACATATTCAAAGTTACTTCCCTCTGGTAACCTCAGACTGCTTCCTAATTTGTCCTTCAAGTAGGATCTCAATTGGTAATATGCCAGCACTGTATCTTGAGTTATATTGTATTTATCTTTCATTTGTTCAAAGGATAATAATCTATTTCCTGAAAAACAATTTTCTATTCTTTTGATCCCTTTTTTCTCCCATTCTCTAAAGGAAAGGTTATCTATTGTAAAAGGGAGTAACTTATTTTGCGTCAATATTAGTTTTGGTAATTGGTAATTTGTTTTATTCCTTTCTACATGAATCTTTTTCCAAATATTGAGTAGATGATGTAATACTGGAGAACTCCTACGTTGTACCAATTTTTCATCCCATTTATATAATATGTGTTCAGGTATCTTTTCCCCTATTTTATCTAGTTCTAATCTAGTCCAATCTGGCTTTTCCCTTGTTTGATAAAAATCTGATAGTTAACTTAATTGTGTGGCTCTATAATAATTTTTTAAGTTTGGCAGTTGTATGCCTCCTTGTTTATACCATTCTGTTAATTTATCTAGTGCTATCCTCGGTTTCCCCCCTTTCCATAAAAATTTCCTTATTATTTTCTTTAACTCCTTGAAGAATTTCTCTGTCAAGTTTATTGGCATTGCCTGAAATAGGTATAATATCCTTGGAAAAATGTTCATTTTAATACAGTTTATCCTTCCTATTAGTGTTAATGGTAAATCTTTCCAATGCTTTAAATCGTCCTGTAATTTTTTCATTAGTGGATAATAATTGAGTTTATATAGATGGCCGAGATTTTTATTTATTTGTATACCTAGGTATCTTATTGCTTGCATTTGCCATCTGAATGGTGATTCCTTCTTAAATTTTGAGAAATCCGCATTATTCATTGGCATTGCTTCACTTTTATTTACGTTAATCTTGTAACCCGACACTTCTCCATATTCCTTCAATTTCTTATATAATTCTTTTATTGATAGTTCTGGTTCTGTTAAATATACTATAACATCATCCGCAAATAAACTGATTTTATATTCCTTGTCTTTTATTTTTATCCCTTTTATATTATTTCCTGTTCTTATCAATTCTGCTAGTGGTTCTATAGCTAACGCGAACAATAAGGGTGATGGTGGGCATCCCTGCCGTGTTGACCTGCTTAAGTTAAATTGCTTTGATATATATCCATTTACTGTCACTTATGCCAATGGCCCCTTATATAATGCTTTAATCCAATTAATATACTTCTCTGGTAAACTGAATTTTTGCAATACTTTGAATAAATAATTCCATTCTACTCTGTCAAAGGCCTTCTCTGCGTCTAAAGCAACTGCTACTGTTGGCGCTTTACTCCCTTCTACTGCATGAATTAAGTTAATAAATTTAAAAATATTGTCTGTTGTGCGTCTTTTTTTTAATAAATCCAGTTTGGTCTAGATTTACCATTTTAGGTACATACTCTGCTAATCTGTTTGCTAATAGTTTAGCTATTATCTTATAATCTGTGTTAAGTAATGATATTGGTCTATATGACACTGGTGTGAGTGGATCTTTCCCTTGCTTTAGTATTACTGTAATTATTGCTGTTTTACATGAATCTGGTAAGCTTTGTGTTTTATCAATCTGGTTGATTACTTCCAGGAGGGGAGGAATTAATAAATCTTTAAATGTTTTATAGAATTCTATTGGGAATCCATCCTCTCCTGGTGTTTTATTATTTGGTAATTTTTTATTATCTCTTGTATTTCTACTATTTCAAATGGTTCTATTAATTTATTTTGTACCTCTATTTGTAATTTTGGTAGTTCAATTTTAGTTAAAAATTCATCTATTTTGCCTTCTTTCCCTTCGTTTTCAGATTGGTATAATTGTTCATAGGATTCTCTAAAGTTTTCCTTGATCTCCGTTGGATTATATGTGATTTGTTTGTCTTTTTTCCTTGATGCCAATACCATTTTCTTAGCTTGTTCTGTCTTAAGCTGCCATGCTAGAATTTTGTGCGTTTTTTCCCCTAGTTCATAATATTTCTGTTTTGTCTTCATTATGTTCTTCTCCACCTTATATGTTTGTAGTGTTTCATATTGTATTTTTTTATCTGCCAATTCTCTTCTTTTAGTTGTATCTTCCTTCATTGCTAATTCTTTTTCTATATTTACTATTTCCCTTTCCAACTGCTCTGTTTCCTGATTATAGTCCTTCTTCATCTTGATTACATAACTTATTATTTGCCCTCTAATTAACGCTTTCATTGCATCCCATAGTTTAAACTTATCTTTCACTGATTCCGTATTTATTTCAAAATACATTTTAATTTGTCTTTGAATGAATTCTCTAAAATCCTGCCTTTTAAGTAGCATGGAGTTTAATCTCCATCTATACATTCTTGGAGGGATGTCCTCTAACTCTATTGTCAATATCAAGGGTGAATGGTCCGATAATATTCTAGCTTTATATTCTGTTTTTCTTACTCTATCTTGCATACGAGCTGATAACAAAAATAGGTCTATTCTTGAGTATGTTTTATGTCTACCCGAATAATATGAATATTCCTTTTAATTTGGGTGTTGTTTCCTCCATATATCCAAAAGTTGCATTTCTTTCATCGATTTAATTATAAATTTGGTTACTTTGTTCTTTCTGTTAATTTTTTTCCCAGTTTTGTCCATATTTGAATCCAAATTCAGGTTGAAATCCCCTCCTATTAATATGTTCCCTTGCGTATCTGCTATCTTCAAAAAAATATCTTGCATAAACTTTTGATCTTCTTCGTTAGGTGAATATATATTGAGTCGATTCCAAAACTCCAAATATATCTGACATTTTATCATTACATATCTCCCTGCTGGATCTATTATTTCCTCTTTTATTTTAATTGGCACATTTTTACTGATTAATATAGCTACATCTCTTGCTTTTGAATTATACAACGCTGCTGTTACATGTCCTACCCAATCTCTCTTTAATTTCTTGTGCTCCAATTCAGTTAAATGTGTTTCTTGCACAAATGCTATATCAATTTTTTCTTTTTTCAGTAAATTTAGCAGTTTCTTCCTTTTGATTTGGTTATGTATTCCGTTAATATTTAAAGTCATATATTTCAGCGTAGCCATTTCATACTTTGTTTATCTTCCCTTTCCGTTTTTCCATCATCACCTTTCCTTCTTATCCATTTCTGCTTTCTTGTTTTGAACACTTTATAAGACAACATTTCTAAAACATCAAACATTTTCCTTATTCTCCTATTTAAAACTTCTTTAACCTCATTCTCCCCTCCCCCTCCTGAGTTGCCCTTTATCCCTTGTCGGGCAACCACATCTCCCCTCTCCATTTGGATTTGCGAATTCACTCGCAAACGTCAACTGATTTTGCAGTGACCGTGATTCCTCCCTACCCAGCCCCCCCCCCGGAAAAGATTTCAATTTTCATATGTAACAAAGGTCACTCTTTTAATTCCCTCCTTAGTCCCTCTATTCCCTTTCCCTCCCTTATTAATTCTTGTCTATACTCTATATATTTTCCTCTAAATACGGATACATTCATGTATACACACTATATATACACACATATACCCCTATACACACATACATATAGTTCGTGTTCATTTTTACTCTCATTACATGTCTTCATCTCTCTGCTTGTTTTGTAGTTGTTCTGCAAATTTTCTTGCTTCCTCTGGATCCGAGAATAGTCTGTTTTGTTGCCCTGGAATAACTATTTTAAGTACCGCTGGGTACTTTAACATAAATTTATATCCTTTTTTCCATAAAATCATTTTTGCTGTATTGAACTCCTTCCTCTTCTTCAGGAGTTCAAAACTTATGTCTGGATAGAAAAAATTTTTTGACCTTTATATTCCAGTGGCTTTTTGTCTTCTCTTACTTTCTTCATTGCTTTCTCCAATATATTTTCTCTTGTTGTATATCTTAAGAATTTTACTAAAATGGATCTTGGTTTTTGCTGCGGTTGTGGTTTCGGGGCTAAAGTTCAATGTGCCCTCTCTATTTCCATTTCTTCCTGTAATTCTGGTCTTCCTAGGACCCTGGGGATCCAATCTTTTATAAATTCTCTCATATTCTTGCCTTCTTCATCTTCCTTAAGGCCCACTATCTTTATATTATTTCTTCTATTATAGTTTTCTATTATATCTATCTGCTGAGCTAATAGCTCATGTGCCTCTTTAACTTTTTTATTAGATTCTTCTAATTTCTCTTTTAAGTCCTCTACTTCCATTTCTACAATTATTTCTCATTCTTCCATATTTTCCACTCTTTTTCCTATCTCTGACATGACCATTTCTATTTTATTCATTTTTTCTTCTGCATTCTTAATTCTTCTTTTTATCTCATTAAATTCTTGTAATTGCCATTCTTTCACTGATTCCATATATTCTTTAAAAAAAGATATATCCATTATCTTGCCTTTCTCTTCTTCTTCCATTTCTTTCTGTTCTTCTTCTTCCTCTGGGTTGACCATCTGTTGTTTCCTTGTTTTCTTTTTATCCTCTTCTTTCTTGTTGTTGTTATTTTCTGTGTTCTGCACCTGCTGCTGTGCTGCAGGTGTCTCTCTCAGCTGTGGAGATCGACTCCGCAGCTGTTCCCCCCTCCCGTCAGTGTGTTTTTTTTCATGCGCATCACGCATGCGCGAGGAGTCGCGCATGTGCGGTTGCGCACTTTTACTTGGCTCTGTGAGCCATTTTTGTAGTCCCGAGCCCGGGACTTTCACTGACCTGAGGGAGCGGGCTTCTCTCTCCGCGGCGGGCCTCTTCGGACAGGTAAGGCCTTCACCTTCTTCTTCCGACGTTCTTTCTTCCTCTTTTCTTCCCGTTGTTTTCGACTTTTCTCTCTTCGCTGCCATTTTCTTCTCACCTTTATTTTTACTTTGTTGTAAATTTTAATCTTGTACCTTTGTGCTTTGTGTGTTTTTTTTTTTAACTTTTCGGGAGAGGGCTGGAATTCCCTGACCGGCCACTACTCCATCACGTGACTCCTCCCTGGTGTCGATCCTTGATGATTGCTGTTGCTCTCCAATGACTGCATTCCCTGTAGATGTTCTCAATGGTGGAAAAGGGTTCGTCTGTGATGTCCTGGGCTGTATCCACTACATTTTGCAAGGCTTTATACTTGGGGTATTGGTGTCCACATATCTGACAGGGATGCAGTCAGTCAGCACACCTCTAGAAATTTGCCAAGGTTTCTAGTGTCATATCAAGCCTCCGCAAACTCCTGAGGAAGTTGAGGTACTGACGTGCTTTCTTCACAATGCCGTTAGTGTGTTGGCTCCAGGAAAAATCCTCCAAGATAGTGACACCTGAGAACTTGCATTTGCTTACCTTCTCCACCTCTGATTTTCCCCCCAATGATCACTGGATCATACACCTCTGCATTTTCCCTCTCTGAAGTCAACAATCAGTTCCTTGGTTTTGGTGACATTGAGTGTGAGATTACTGTTGGTGCACCATTCAGTCAAGTTTTCAATCTCCCTCCTGCATGCCGACTCATCACCTCTTTTTGTACAGCCCACTACCATGGTATCCTCGTCGAATTTGTAGGTGGTTTTTGTTGTACTGAGCCCCACAGTCTTAGGTAATTCTGATCATTACTGATCAGAATAAAATCTATTCATTTTCTGGTTTCCTGTTGTCAGATTCAGTTACCCGATTTTTAAATAGCCAGATCTTTCATGATTGCAATACTTGTTCGAATGCTGTTGTTTCTGATCCTTACATTTGAGAGTTTGAGTCAACTAGGGTAGGGAAGAGTTTGAGATGTGTTTGTGTCTGTGCATACTTGTTCAAGCACTATGTCTGTGACCAAATTAACAGTGCGCTAAATGTCTGGCTTATTTGTCCTTTTCAGGTCAATTATTATGAGGAACAAATGGAAGAAACAAGGGTTAAATATGAAATGGAGAAGGAGGGTGCTAACCAGGTACACAATAACGAGATTGCAAAAATGAAAGAAGAGATGAAAGAACTCGAAAACCATGTTTCACATCTTCAAAGAGAAACTGAGACGATTAAAAACCTACAGCATTCAACAGAATGGAAGCATAGAGAAGAGAAGAATGAATTAGAGTACAGATTTAACATAGATAAAGCACAGTTAGAAGAGCAGTTAAGGCAGGAACATGAAACAATCCAAAGTAAAATGGAAGAAACAAGCCACACTCTCTGCAAAGAGAGGGAAGAATTGTTAGAAAGGCTGAATGTCACCGAAGTGCAAATGGAAGTTCAAAGAAAGGAACTGAGGGAAGCATTCCGACAGGAAAAAATGGAGCTAGAGCAGGCCTACTCCAGGCAAATTTCTGAACTGACTGAAAACCTTCAGCATGAGAAAGAAGAGTTGCAACGGAATCTTCTCTATAACAATCAAAATGAGCTCCTACAGGAAAGGTGAGAATTTTGGAGAGGATTTGCTGCAGAAAATGTAAATATCCATCAGTTATTACATACTGAACTTAATTCTTTTTAATTAAGTGAATTTTCATAATTGTGAAATCTCTGATTTCTTTCAGTGTGAGCACAATTAATTTTCTCATCCAATTTTATTTGAATTTAAACATCAAAATATTTTTATATGTACATTTTTCTGATATTATTCTAAAAATAGTTCACAAGCAGCTAGTATTACCATAACTTTGATCCTATCTTGATAATTTCCTTCCTTCCTCTTCTCAATTAAAAAAAAACTTTTTACAAATTTGTCTTTGATTTAATGCACAAAACCATATGATAGTATTTTTGTAGTTTCGGGATCTCCATGCTATCCTTAATTGCCCTTGAGTAGGTGATGATGAGCCATCACCTTCAAACACTGCAGGCTTTCTGATGAAGCTACTTTCATGAGTTTGGTAGGGAATTCCAGGATGTACACACAATAATGGTGAAGGATGAGCAATATATAGTAAAATCCCATTATCTGAAATTCATGCAACCAATAGCCTCAAGTAACCAGCAAAACAGTTGCAGAAAAATAAACAGATAAAAACAAAAGTTTAAAATTGGCACCCCTCCGAGTTAGTTTGCCAATCCAAGCAGCGCCTAATCTCAAGCAACTGGAAGATTCACTTATCCAGCATCTATCAATCCCCATAGGTGCTGGATACTGGGGATTTTATTGTATTCCCGAGTCAGAATGGTGTGTTCCATCATATACATGCTGACCTTGCCTTCCAGGATGGAATAGGGCCTTGGGTTTGGGGGTTAGTTTTCGGAAGAGCTTCCATCTATTGAACGCCATTTTGATGCTAACACATGTGCAATCCTGAATTGCAGTTGCCCTGAAATGACTTCTAATGCTTTGTCTATAAAAGCATGGTGCAATGATACATGTGGATGGTACTGTGACATTGGCTCCATTATTTCCTCATTTCTTCCTCGGTTTTGAGAAACTGGCACTATTTGTGATAATCTCACTTTTGCTTCCCCTCTTGAGATCATTTTTTAAAAATATTTGCATTTATTTGTCACCTAGAAAAAGTATGGAAGATGAATTTAACCAGAAAATTTCTGTGATGGAAGCCCAGTTTGCAAAGGAGCAGCAGACATTCATAATTAAACTCAAAGCAGAAACCTGTGAACTTGAAGAAAAATATCAACAAGAACTTCAGGATCTTGAAAAACAACTTGATGAAGAGAAAGGCCAATGGGAATTTGAAAAAGAAGAGCTTTTACAGGAAAATGAAGAAGAAAAAGAAACGCTGAAGGCAATGCTGAAGGAAGAAAAGGCCCTGTTTTCTAAGACTTTAGCTGAGGAGAAAGACAGACTGGAGAAAGCCTCCAAAGACGAATTAAATAAAGTAGCTTTTAAACATCAACGGCTTCAGAAGGAACTGGAAGAATTAAAAGCTACTACCTCAAAAACAGAAAGTATTTTGAGAAATGAAATTATCAGCTTAAGGAAAGAATTACATTTACAGAAGAATGAAGAACAAGTAGTTAAGTTTCAAGGGAAGGCAGATCAATCCCCTGTGTTTATTGAGCAGGTAGAATCTGAAAGGGAGAAAGCAGTCCTGAAACCAGAGAATGTTAGATTGGAAGAGAAATGTGGGATGACTTCCGATCAACTTGAACTTTCACGTGGAGCACCTGAAAGTAAAAATGAAGAATGTTCTGAAATCTGTTGTCTGCAAGAGCGCAAGCGTACTGTTGACGAAAAGCTGCAGGTCAACAATGTATTGGAAGGAGAGAATATAAAGACATCGTCTTCTGGCGAGATGCCTCAACTGGAAGGAGAAACAATGCTACCATCAAAGATAGTGTATGAGGAAATTAGGAACGAAAATGCAGAGTCAAGAACTGAATTTTTAGAGCAAAACAAAAATATAGAGGAAGTGAAAGACAAAGCACCAGACTGCTTAAGGCTGCAAGAAGTTAATGATCAACTTAAAAGAGAAAAGGAAGAAATAATGAAGGTAAACTTCGAATTTCAAGAAAAGGTTGAAAAGCTGCAAGGCAAGGTAACAGCTCTCACACATTCAGAGGCTAAGTGCAAGCTTTCTGAGAAAGAAATCAGGTTAGAAAATTTGGGACTAAAAGAGAAGATAAAAGAACTGGAAGAGAAAGTATTGGATGTCTCTGACTTACAGAAAACAATTGATTTGTTTAAAAATGAAAATACTGAAACAACAAGGAGGAAAGTAGAATTTCAAGAAAGGATTGAACAATTGCAAGAGACTATTGGGGTTCTCACCGTGAGGTGCGAGGTGTCTCTGAAAGAGTTAGCAGAAGTAAGATTGCAAAATATATATTTGCAAGAGAGTAAAATGGCATTAGAATCAAAAACTCTGGAACTTTCAAATTTACAAAAAGCGTTTGAGTTGCTAAAAACTGAAAAATTCGAAATGGAGAAAGAATGGGTCAAACTTGAAGAAAGGGCAAAACTGTTCCAGGACAAAGAAAAGGCACTTACAAAGTTGGAAGGGGCACATGAAGAGTCTGAGAAGGAAATCGTAAGATTACAAGCTCTGAACACAAACCTACAAGAAAAGATCAAACACCTAGAAGAGAAAGTTGCATCCATTTCAGAACTCTACAAGAGAATTTCTCAAATTGACGGAGAGAATACTGAATTAAAAGTTGTTGTCACAACGTTGCAGGATCAAATTAATCAACTGCATGCTCGAATGAATAGGTAATGATTATGCTAGTCTCATTGAATTTTAGTAAATTCCCAATCCTTGTGATAAATGTCAAATGATTAAAACATATGATTAAATATTTCCAATACTTTTTTTCCCAAAATGCCTGGACAGCTGACATCTGTGAAATGTGGTAAGATGGATACAATAATGGTTTAAGGTGGTGCATTTTTAGTTAAAATTACATGACGATTTATTTACTGGATTCTGAGGGCGAGATTTTACATTAATTGATTAATGAGTGACTGGAGGCTTATCCTTAAAGCATGTTTTGTTCTTATTTGAAAGAATTTATTTCTATAGATTGCTGTGAAAGCTTATTCTGCTTTGAGTTGCATCAATTTTAAAAATTGCAACTGTGTCATTAAATAACTAATGGTTGCTTTTAGTGAAATTGTTGCCATATAGGTAGTAACTCTGTTTTGATATCAATAATTTTGCAAAGTTTCTTAGTTTTTTTGCTTCAGAATTTGCTGACATGACTGTCATTATAAAATTGAAAGGTCCTCGCAGGATGTTTGAAATTGAGTTGGTAGTTTAAGGAGCAGGGGAAATCATTATTTTTCTCTAGCTTTGTTCATCCAAGAATATTTCAAGCCTAAATTAAATTTGCAAAATGGGCAAAATAAATTATTATATTCTTAATTTGTTTACGCAACAATCAAATTAAGATTATGAAGATACAGTTTGTTTTATTGCTGGTTTTTTAAATCCGCGAACATTCAATACTATTTACTTTGGATCTATATGCATATTAGGAAACCTGTTAATCAATAATGTAGTCCAAAAATTTTATTATAAATGAAATTAATTAATAGTAAGGATGGATTGGATTAGATAGATTAAGATTGGATCTCTCAATGGGGAAAATCTAAATTTAATTCCATTTTACCTACAAAATACAGGATTAACCTACATGTTCACTCAAAGCATGAGTGAAAAATAATTTTGTTAAAGAAAATTCTTGGTAGCATATGATGCTAAATAAATGCACCACCTTGTTTTATTATTCAAAAGCATGACAGATTAGTGAATGTTGAGGTGTTGACTTCTTGCACTATTTGGAAAAAATTGCACCAATGCATGTGTGGTCATCCTGCACACAGTCCTTCTTGCATGTTCACACCTTGTCCCAAAATAAAAAAAATATGCACATGACTGCACATTTAGTATAGAGTTAGTTACAGGATAAATAGTTTAACATTAGCTTTTCCATTTTCTCATGTGTTGTGTTTATATTTACATGATCACAATATAAATGCATTCTAAAACAAGCCATGTAAAAGTGATTGTTATTTATTTGTAATTGGCAAGACATGAGGCACAATTGGTATGATTATGCCTGTCATCTTTAACTAATGGAAAGCAGTTCTCTGAAAATCAGAAGGCTGTGGGTTCAAATCCCACTCAATCTAAATTGATGTTCTTTGGAGTTCAAAAGGGAAAGCTATGTTAAACAAAGAGCTGCGGAGACCTCTTACGTAGTCATGAAAGATGCATTTTCATAAACCATTTCAGTGCTGTATGATTTTATTTTGCTGGTGCCATCTATTTGGAAGAACTGTCTGATCACTGCCTTGTTCTTTCTCCAATTTTTGTCTTTTTTTAACATAGATGTAAAAATGCTTTAAAAGTTCCCATTATTTCCAAATAATACCAATTCATTGCATAAAACTCATTTTCATTTTCCACTTTATTGTCAGTTCTCTCAAAATTGTCTTTGGTTACAAGGCCTTCCAGCATGAAAATTCCTCCCTTTTACTCTGTAAAAATACTTACAAATTTTTGAGTCATACAGCATGGAAACAGATCCTTTTGGCCCAACCTGCCTGCGCCATCCAAAGTGTCCCACCCACACTTGGCTCACTTGCCTTGTGTTTGTCCTATATAACTTGAACCCTAACTTATCCATATAATCACTCAAATGTTTCTTAAACATTGCAATGCCTCAACACCTCCTTTGGCAGCTTGTTCCATACACCCACCCCCGCACTTTGTGCAATTAAAAAAAATTACCATCAGGTTCCTATTAAATCTTCCCCTCACCTTAAACTTGTGTCCTCTAGTTCTTGAATTCCCCTTCTCTGAGCAAAAGACTGTATGTTCATTCAGCTTAGTCCTTTTATTTGAACATAATATTAAATTTGCATTTAACATCTTCTGTTTATATAGCCATAAAACAATTACAGCACAGAAACAGGTAATTACGGCCCTTCTAGTCCGTGCAGAAACTCTTACACTCTCCTCGTCCCACTCGCCTGCACTCTTCCCATAACCCACCATGCCCTTTCCATCCATATAGCTACCCACTTTTTTCTTATAAGATAATATTTTACGTGCCTCAACTCTCTGAGTAAAGAAACTTCCTCTTATGCTACGCCTAAACTTTTGCCCCCTAGCTCTCAGCTCATGTCCTCTAGTTTGAATCTCCCCTATCCTCAATGGAAAAAGTCTATCCACATCTACTCTATCTACCCCCCTCAAAATTTTAAAATCCTCTATCAAATCCCCCCTCAGCCTTCTATGCTCCAAGGAATAAAGACATAACTTATTTAACGTTTCTCCATAACTGTGCTGGAACCCTGCTATTATTCTGGAGAATCTTCTCTGTACTATCTCTTTGTTCATATCCTTTCTATAATTTGGTGACCAGAACTGAACACAATATTCCAAATTTGGCCTCACTAATGCCTTGTACAATTTTAACATTACCTCCCAACTCTTGTACTCTGTGCTCTGATTTATAAAGGCCACAATTCCTAAGGCCTTCTTCACTACCCTATCCACCTGAGATTCCACCTTCAGGGAACTGTGTACTATTATTCTTAGATCTCTCTCTGTTCAAATGCCCTACCATTCACCATGTATATTCTGTTTTGATTAGTCCTATCAAAATGTATCACCTCACATTTGTCAGCATTAAACTCCATTTGCCAACTTTCAGCCCATTCTTCTAACTTGCCCAAATCTCTCTTCAAGCTTTGGAAGACACTAAATTCATATCTGTAATAATAAATGAAGGCATGATTTTATTCTAGTAAATTTCCATTGTGACATTTGACAGCCTTCCTAAAATGTAGTGGTCAAAAATGGACACAACAAATAATTGGGGCCTAACCAGTGATTTAGAAAAGTTTCATGCATGTTTTTTCAGTTGCTTGCTTTTCTTTTTGTCCGCCTGCCCCATAACAGAACAGAGTTGCTCAAGTAATGACGATCTTTTCTATTTAATCCATAGTAGTGAATCCAAAGAACTCGCTGATGAGAGTGATATATTGAAAGATCAGAAGACCACACTGAAGGAGGAAGGAGACTATCATTTGAAGATCCTTGAAATGAATGGAGCACAACAAGAATTAATGTAAGGTGCTTCAGAAGCCTCATCCTTAATGTGTCAAGTTAGATGAAAAAAGCAGCATAGAGTTTGTGGCCAGCTGCAAGCTCAACATTAAGCTTCCACTCACCTCTTATAGTTCCAATGAAAGGCCACAGCACCTGCAGGACAACACCCTGTCGTGTGAGAAGGGCTTCTGTGTGTGTGTCATTGAGTGGTGGAGCTGTCAGGGCAAGCTCAGTCCACAACAATACTGAAAACTGACAGCTGGTCAAAGCCATACCCTCAGACTGCCAAATGCAAAAGTTTTAAGGATAGCAGACAGAAACATTGAATAGTTTCTTGGTAGATTTTTTTTTAATATTTAAAAAACTTAACTTCTCAAAAGAAAAAACTTAAAAATATTTTTGAGTGAAACACGAAAGTCTGCAGGTGCTGTGATTGTAGTAAAAACTCAAAAATGCTGGAGGAGCTCCATGGGTCTCTCAGTGCTGCTGAGTTCCTCCAGCATTTTTGTATTTTTCTTATCATACGGTAAAAATGTTTAAATAAGCTCAAATAAATAAAATAGTCCCATGAAGAGATTCTCTGTTAATGATGTCAGTGGAGAAGAACTCCAATCTAAACTGGAGGGGAGTTTCAGCAATTTTGTATTCCCAGAATGGGCTTCTTTATGATTATAATGTCATAGAGTAGGTGAGAAACTTTGAATACCTATCAACCAACTTGTATGTGTATTAAGTGGAAATTCAAAGCATTTCTGTCACTTACAAGGAGAAATTCCAGCAGTTATGCACGTAATTAACAGCATTCCCCTCCCCCCACAAAAAAATTGTAATGATGCCATTTATGTTTTATCATAAATGGCATCATTACATGTAATTATTGTAGATTTGCTTTTTTGTAAACTTGGTTTTACATTTGTATTTGAATTCTAGTAGAATCATTGAAGCTTTCAGCTTACAAACAAGCCTTGCGATCCACCTCCTCTATGTCAAGCTTGATGTATGTCTGTACTAATCCCATTTGCCCTACTCTTTTCCTAAGTATCAGTTCAAGCACCTTTTAAACATTGTAATTGTATCTGACTCCACTACCTTTTTGGCAGCTCACTAACCTCTACATAAAAAAAATCCTTCAGGTCTCCTATAAATTGTTTTCCTCTTGCCTTAACTCTGTCCACCAGCTCTCGATGTTCCTGCCCCAAGAAAAAATAACTTTCCCCTCTCTGCCCCTCATAATTTTATAACTGACTATTATATCATTCTTCATTCAAGTGTACATCACCTTTGTCCTTCAGAATCTTCTCTGTTAATTTCTTCTGAAATCTCACGTAATGGCTAATGAGGATATTAAAGTTTTATATTTTCATACTGCTATTCATTGTACAAAAAATAAGATTTCCAATGGTTAATTCATCTGTAAATATTTGATGTTTGTAGATTATCTGGAGTACCAACAGTATATCAGGAGATGCTGATAAATTAGTTTTGATTCTATAGACCAAGCAACATTGGAGTGCAGTGAATATATATGATGTATATAATTTGAAAATATATACACATCTAAACAAGGAAACAAAGTCTTTGTCTAACTTTGGTCTAAAAATTAATTTCCTTAACTCCAAATAAAATAATGGTGCATTGTTGGAAATCAAGTTAAATTGGAGTGAAGTATATCTGGGTGCCTTGGTCCTGTCAGGAAATCTGTTTCCCCAATTTCTAGTGATTTTTCTTTCATTTACCCTTGTACTTTTTTTCCTGAGCAGCAAGTCTCCACAAATGTTGTCAACTGTATAAGCAGTGAGATTTTTGCCCTCATTGATCTGAAAAGTTGATGTTCTTATTTACTGTCAGTACAACTAGATTTTATTCTGCCCAGTTCTCCAGAAACTTATGCAATGATGTCCCAAGGTTTGTCAAACAACAATTTTACATCATCCCAAAAATCATGGATCAGCTAATATCTCAAACTCATCCATGGCATTCCTGGGTATGATGGTTTCTTTTCATTTGGAAACTGAGCACTATCGCATATCAATTTTTGTGTACTCTCGGGTTCACCAAAAATTCTTCCCCTTCTGGTCTTTCATTTGAGAAAGATTGTTCATATTTTGCCCTTATGATCGTAAACAAAATATTGCAGCCATTTTTGGAAATATTGTTAAAATGCTGACACATTTTCTGATTTAAGATAGCTGACGTGTTCTTTTTATCAACAGACAACAAGTAGAGATCTTGAAGGGAGATAAAATGAGTGCTCATAAAATTATAGATGTTTTGAATAAAGAGGTATGTTATTTTTCCTTCCAAAAATGTAAATTTGAGCAAAGCTTCCTATTGATTATTTTATTTTAAACATGTAAATCAGGTTACTGGATTGGTTTTGGAACTCGTGAATGTGATAAGATTAGTTGGGTTTACACAACATGTGTTTTGTGGCGTTAAGCCAGGGCTTTATTCATTTAACCTGTAAAGTATCTGCTGGAAACCACTAACAACAGGGCCAAGGAAAGGTTTGTATCTTACTTTTGTGAGTTCAGAAAGAACATTGCCACTTTTCCTGGGCTTTAAACTTGAAATTGAAGTTAGACACACTGAACGGTATCCTTCCAGCCCACGAGTCTGTGCCACCAAAACACCCCGATCAACCTACAACTCCAATATATTTTGTAAAGAGGGAGGAAACTGGAAGACATTGAGAAAACCCACACAGTCATGGAAAGAGCGTACAAACTCCTTACAGACAGCACCAAATACGAACCTTGGCACTGTAATCGTTTTTGTTACTTCACAAACAAGGAGCACATAGCCCTCCCTCACTTCCTTGGTTACCACCACGACCCTTCACAATTCTCAGCAGATCCACTTACAAGCTGCCTTACCACAGCAGCCAGGCTATTTCACAGCTTCTCTGACTTGTGAGTCGCAGCACGGTGTCTTTTTGGTCTGCAAACAGATGAGTTTGGCTCAGGATTCAGACCAATACTTCATTGACCTGGATGCCAGTCACATGTTGCTTAGCTTTGAAGGGCTGTTATAGTCCAGATCTTTAAGGTTGGTGAATGCTAAGTTCTTATTCACCAATGTGGACAATTTTTAAACTATTATTTCTACAGTTTGGGGACTGCATTACAGGAAAGATGTAGGCACCCATCAGATGCTACAGTGCATCTTCACTGGACTGATAAAATTATGAGGACAAGTTGCATACATAAGACTCATATTCTCCTTAAAAATAAATTATGAGCTGGTTAACTGAGATGATAAGAATCTAATGTGATGTGATTTCCTTTTGTTGAGGTGGGGTAGAGAAGGGAAGGCAAGCTGTTGTCAAGAACAAAAAGATGTAACCCTTAATCAGAGCTCCTCATTAAGGAAATACTTCCACACAGAAAGGCTCATGGAAATGGGGAGACATAAAAGGCTGCAGATGCTAAAATCTGGAGCAAAAATTAAACTCCTTGAGGAACTCAGTGGGTTAGGCAGCATCCAAAGTTGGCATTTCAGGTTGAGAGGGCCCTGATGCAGAGTACTTAATGTTTTTTTTAATTTGTTCAATGTGCTGCAGATATTAGTTGCTGCTTTCTCCATGGAAGCAGTGATTCTTTAAAGTGATTTCTCATGTCAGTCTGACAATTTTTGTTTCAAACCAGGTGGTTGAGCTGACGTCGTGGAACCAGCAGCTGGACATTGAGAATGAGGACCTGTGCCAGAAAAACTCAAAGAACCAAGCTGATGTGCTGGAACTGAAGCAACGGTTGGCCGAACTAATTCGACAGAAGGAGAAAAGGGCAGGCAATTTGCAGAAGTGGGAAGAAGAAAAAAATAATTTAATGCAAGAAATTGAAAATAGTCATGTAAGGGTCATGTACCACTGATAATGTTGTGGTTGAGTTATTTCAAATAATCACTGTATTGAATCCAGTTTTTAGAACTGTGAAGAGATTCTTGTGTTTTAAATGAAAAAGCACAGAGACTAATTTAGTGAGTAGATTCTGGACTAACCATAAATGCAAGGAATTCTTGGTCTACAAACTACGTACACCTCTGATTATACAAAATGGTCAAGACTGGGCCAATGTCAGATAAATGTTTTTTTTTTCGGATAACTGGCCATTTTTTAAACAAACACCCCAGTAGCAACAGCAAATCGCTTGTATAAATGTTTAAACCACAACAAAGGAAGTCTTTTTAAGCATTGAAATAATGTTTAATTCTCACCAAAGAAAATGCTGGCAGCAATGCTGCCACCAATCACCAATCTCCCAACTGCCGCTGCCGATTTCCAGGAGGTCCCAACTGCTGCCGCTGATCCCAGGGGAGGCTTTCTGGACTGGTGGAACACTCACTGGTGAGTCGGCAGGCTCCTATCTCCTCGGTCACCGGAGATGCCCAAGTCCCAACTCCGAATCCTCCCCTAGGCCTACCGCACATGCACACTGGGGAGTCCAAAGAAGACTTCCAAGGACCTCAACATATTTTCTTTATTCTAATATGACTGAATTCTGTGGAGCTTTTTTCATGGTTTCTATTATCCTCGTTTCCTAACCCACAATGGTCATCTGTCAAGGGCATTCATTTTCACTGATTCTGCACACCTTGTCGTATTTAGACCAGGGCTGTGAAGTCATCTGGAGCCCAGTGATGCTGACGAAATGCAAACTTGCATCAGTAATTATAAATGGCACTTCAAAAGCAATGCCTAAAATTTTCAACTTCGGAGATTTATAGCTGCTGTCATTTTATTTTTCTGAAATGAGCTGTTTAAAAGAAGACAAATGCACTTGTCACCTGCCTTCCTCACCTGACCAAAAAAATTCTTGATCATCAAAACTCTCCAGACAACTTCTTTCTATATCATGAGCTATAATCTTTTCAGCGAGTTTACCATATGCTAATTTACCAAAAAAAAATTGAAGTTCAGATTGGTGCTTTGATTGTGCATCTTTAGAAACCTGTTTCTAATTCACTAATCATTTTGGAAAAAATTTCTACAGTTTCCCTATTATCAATGGTTAAGTGAATTGATCCATCTAAGCAGTTTACCTTTTATCTCTTTTGATGATGTAAAGCCAGCATTCACCAATTCATCGATGCAATTTTTGTTTTCAAACATTTTGCTAAATGTTACTAAGTGTTTTACAATCCATAAATAATGATCAATGTTGAAACTTAGCTACCAATTTTCCCTTAGAAAACTCCCTCAAAGAAGAATCAGGATAAAAAATCCTTGGTAAGGAATAAATATTGGCCAAAATGTCAAGATAACATGCCAGCTCACCTCAAAAGTGTGCCAGGTATATGTCCATTTAGCGCAATGCCTTTACAGCGCCAGCGATTGGGATGGGGGTTCAAATCCTGTGCTGTCTGTAAGTAATTTATATGTTCTCTCCACTTGAAGTTTTTAGTAATTAAATCAAATGCTTCATGATCAGGAAAGTAAAATCCTATGCTGTCTGTAAGTAACTTATACGTTCTCTGGGATGTCTGCGTAGGATTTCTTCGGGTGCTCTGGTTTCCTCCCACCGTACAAAATGTACTGGGATTTGTAGGTCCTCAGTTTAAGTCTGCAACCAAAAGACAGCACCTCCATCACTGCATTGGCTTTTGGATTGTTTGTAACTTTAAATATTGATGTACGTGATTTTATCAAACACAAAGTGTACGTTCAGTGCCTTTGTGAGATTTAAAAATGAATATCTCTGTATTTTAAAAGAGATCCATTTTGTAAAAAGCTTCCTGTCAATATCTTGCACCTTTAGTTCTCCAAATGTAGCAAACTGGAAGATGAAGTCACTGCATTAAGGCACACAAATGAAAAACTGATAAGAGAAAAAGAGACACTGAGTAATGAAGTGAGCCGGTGCATCGAAAAGGTGAGATGAATTTAATAGATACCATATAATTGGTTGTTCACATTTTGACAAGAGTTGTTTGGAATCTAATTTGCAGTAATTGCGTGCAGATTGCAAAAATGAATATTGTGGAAACGCACTCAGAAAATTTAAGGCAAGAATGGCAGTCTTCACGACAAGAAGTTCAAAAGTTGAGTGCACGGCTTAACACATCACAAGAACAGGTAGTGCAATTGAATTGGAGAGGAATGCAAGGTGGTAATTTGCACCTCTGTGTTTGCAGTTCTGTGATCTAAATAACAGGTAGGAAAATTGCCTTTAGACTACACCCCCATTTTCTCAAAAATAGCTTTTTGATGCTGCTTAAGAGAAAAGTAGATTGACTCATTTCTCTCTGCAATCTCATTGAAAAATTACTCGTTTCCACTCAGTCCTTGCCCATTGCAAGTTGACAACTCTGGATCCATCACGGTGTTGTATTGGAGCCATGCTCCTCAAATTAAAGAAGAAGCTACAGAAGGTAGTGAATGCAACTCCGAACATAGCAAAAACTTCCCTCCCCTCTCCTTTTACATCTCCCACTGCTTAGGAAAGACCCATTGCACCTCGGACACATTCTCATCTCCATCCCCCCATTGGGTAGAAGAGTTAAGAGTATGAAAACACACACCATCATGCTTTAACATAGTTTCTTCCCTGTAGCGATCAGGTTCCTGAATGAACCCCACAACAGGGCTCTCATGCTACCCTTGCTTGGAGCCAATTAAATTTCATTGTTATCACATACTCTGTAAATTGTGCATTTTACATGGCTGTATGAATATTAAATTTGCTGGCCTGTTTGCAGAAAGACCTTTCTCACTGTGCCAGATATTGTACTACTGAAACTGAACAAATAAATTAGTTTTGTTCAGAAGTAACAAAAGCTTTAAATCATGAGCAAATGAAGCATCAACATGCCTTATACCTATAATGACCTTTGCCAGTTATATTCAATGTATGTTTAAAAATCATACTCTTTATATTTAAAGTATAAGATCTTAATTGCTAAATTTGAAAGAATAAATTTTGTAAAATATATGCTTTGTTTTTAGTTACAGAATCTGGAGGAAAGTTTACAAAGTTCCAACTTCCAGACAGCAAAATTGAAATCTGACTTTCGTGTAGCTCAACAGGAAAAGGAGGCATTGAAAAAGGAAGTGATGTTATTGCACAAGCAGCTACAGGCAACCAAAGACAAGGTATTATTCCACTTAAATGATCCTTGAATTCATATAGCCCGTTACACTTTTATATTAAGTCTAGTATGTATTTGTACGGTGTTCTGCATATGGATAGGTGAGAATTTTAGATATTTTTCATAATGCTTCTAATTCAAGATTAATTGTAAAATGCAATTGTAGCATTTTTCAGATATTTTTACCTTGCCATATTTCCTTGCTCCTCCTTCCCCTTTCCCCATTTTTCAGACTAAGTGCTGATGTTTGGGGTTTTGTGTTGCCATGTTCCCCTCTGATATACAACTCAATACATCTTCTTGTCAATAATTTCATACGGTCAGAGCTCAAAAGCTAAAATCAATTCTATTGCTTCCCATAATCTATTTGAGCTTGTAACCTACCAGTTCTTCCATTAGGAGTATGGACTGAGTGTTGTGAAGTGGAAACATAGAAACATAGAAGGTAGGAGCAGGAGTAGGTCATTCGACCCTTCGAGCCTGCTCCGCCATTCAACGAGATCATGGCTGATCTTAAAGTTCAGTACCCCGTCCCCGCCTTCTCTCCGTAACCTTTAATGAAAAAATATATCTAATAGATACTGAAAAAATACTGAAAAAATATATCTAATTTCCTCTTAAATATATTTAATGAACCTGCCTCTACTGCCCTCTGTGGCAATGAATTCCACAGATTCACCACCCTCGGGGTAAAGAAATTCCTCCTCATCTCGGTCCTAAATGGTTTGCTTATTATCCTCAAACCATGGCACCGGGTTCTGGATTTTCCCATCCTTGGAAACATCCCATCTGCATCCATTCTGTCCAGTCCTGCCAGAATTTTATGTCTCTATGAGATCCCCTCTCAATCTTCTAAACTCCAGCGAGTACAATCCCAATTTGCGCGATCTTTCCTCATAAGTCATTCCTGCCATTCCAGGTATCAGCCTGGTGAATCGCCTCTGCACTCCCTCCATTGCAAGAACATCCTTCCTTAGATAAGGTGACCAAAACTGCACACAATACTCCAGGTGGGGTCTCACCAAGGCCCTGTAAGGTATCCTTGTTCCTATACTCAAACCCTCTTGATATGAAGGCTAACATACCATTTGCCTTTTTAACCGCCTGCTGTACCTGCATGCTCGCCTTCAGAGACTGGTGTACAAGTGCCCCTAGGTCTCTCTGCACTTCCCCATCTCTTAATCTATTGCCATTCAAATAGTAATCTGCCCTCTGGTTTGTATTACCAAAGTGGATAACCTCACATTTATCCACATTGTAGTGCATTTGTCATGTATCTGCCCAGTCCCTCAATTTATCCAAATCACACTGGAGCTTCCTGACCCCCTCTTCCGTGCACACAACCCCTCCTAGCTTAGTGTCATCTGCAAATTTGGAGATATTACATCCAATCCCCTCATCCAGATCATTAATGTAAATTGTGAACAGCTGGGGTCCCAGTACAGATCCCTGTGGCACCCCACTGGTCACCGCCTGCCATTTATCCCAACTCTCTGTCTTCTACCTGCCAGCCAGTTCTCAATCCACATCAATACTTTGCCCCCAATCCCATGAGCCTTGATTTTGTAAGCCAGTCGTTTATGCGGGACCTTATCGAAGGCAAGTATTGGAATTTTTGACCGTGTGAATTGAATGGGCCAAACCTTCCTCCCACAATATATCATTAGCAGGAATTGAGTCTGTGATAGTACAGATCTATCACCAATGTATATAGTGTATATAGTTACAGTATCTACACTGTGCTTACAGCGATTGGCTGAGAGCTAAGCCACGCCTACTGTCTGGGCCTTAAAGGGTTCTGTCCCTAGCCAGGTCGGATCATTCCGGACTGGTCGGCCACCTGTGAAGAGCTCCGGTCTTTTGCTAATAAAAGCCTTGGTTTGGATCAACAAGTCTTTGGTTCTTTCGACGAGCTCTACAGAGTCATCAGAATTTGAAGCTGTTGAATGAATTTCAATCATGAGGAATATGAGCGAAAGGGAGGAATTGTTGCCTCTTTGAATAAAAAGTCGATATGAATTATGTCAGTCACTCTCTTCTCTCTGTGGTTTTAGATTCAGGTGCTCGAACATACTTGGGATTCTGCCGATTTTCAGCAACAACAGAAATTCTACCAGGATGATCTGACTCGCCTCATGGAAGAAGAGCAGAGATTGCTGCGGGAGGAAAATGAGAGGCTGCAGAAAGAGGGAGAGCTGCACATTGCCAGGGAGAAGGTAGTTGAAAGAATTGAAAACAAATTACTCTGGTACCATGCTCTTCTCTTTCTTCATCTGTGTTGGCGCTGCTTCATATACCCATTCAGAACTCATCAATTTTAACCCGGCCACCAGCGACCACCCTGCTCTCAAATTCACCTACATCATTTGTCACACTTCCCTCCCTTTGCAGGATCTCTCAGGTGACAAACTATCCACTGATGCTTACTATCAACCCAATGACTCATGTACCCTGTCTCTTGTAAAGATGCCATCACTTTCTCCATCTCCACACATCTGCCCTCAAGATGGGCCTTCCATTCCAAGTCATCTGAAATGTGCTCCTTTTCTGGAACTATGGTTTCCCCTATTCTGTGGTTGATGGAGCCCTTTCCTGCATATCCTCTGTTTCACAGACTTCTGTTCTTGCCCTACCACTTTCAAACAGAAATGAGATAGCGTTCCCTAGCCCTCACCTTTCACCCAACTACCCTTCACATCCACATCATCATTTCTGAGGTCCACGGGTACCATCCTTCCCTTTCCAGCTTCCAAAAGGATACCCCCTGCCTCTCCCCACCCCTAACCCGACTCCATCTGTTATATTCACCTCTCCGCTGTCCATTTATGCCCCCCCCCCCCCATCTCCCTGTACTGATTATCTTCCCTCTCCACTCTCAGTCCTGATGCATGATTGCAGCCCAAAACACCAAAAATTCCTTTACCTCATTAATGCCTCTCAACCCATTGAGTTCTTCCACCGTTTGTTTATTTTTGCTCCAAATTTTAGCATTTGCAGCTTCTTGTGGCTTATTAATAAAATAATTGAGCAGACTCCTGATTCTCAGTTGGCATCTCGGTTCCCAACTTTGAAGATGTTATTCTTCTTAGTTACATTGAAGAGACTTTTGGAAGTACAAACAGCCTGCTATTTTGATGAGGGGCAGAGTGAAAACAGAAAAAAAATCAATGGAGAAAAGCATTACACCAATGTATTCAATGTACCTTTAGAGTAATATCCAATTCAACAAACAATTGCTCTGCCTTTGTAAATTTAATACATATACTTATTTCTTGATTGTTTGTTTATAGAGTTACCCATTAAACTGCAGTGAGATTTGACAGGCTGTACCCACAGGATCAATGGCACATTGCCAGTAAAGTTTCCACCTCAATCCTCGTCAGAGTTCTTCATCATCTCACCTCCAGCATTTTCTTCAACTTCTGCACTCTTAAAGAGCTCCAACTCTGCCCATTTTTGCTGTGCAATCTTCTGGTTTTTCCTTCATTGGCAAGGGAATGTTTTAAATACCTTTGGGTGGAAATTGGGATAAAGGGCAAAAACTTCATCTGCAACGCTCACAGAACATCATGTTTGGGTTCTCCAGTGTAATTCTCCACTGACACTGATGTTACCAGGTCTATTATGGCATTCCTTATTAGTGTGACATTCCTTATTAACATGTCATAGTTATCACAAGGTACTTCAGCAATCACAGTGTTTTCAACCTTCTCTTATGGAAACATGCCGTTCTCTAACTCTTCCAGCTACAAGGAAGTGTTGCCACGGAATGAATGAATGCAGCAATGATCATAAAGAGGGTGAAAGACTCCTCCCAAGAGGGTCAGGGGAGCTGGATAAAATGGTAAAGAACATTATCTACAGCAAGCTTGTGCTTTGTGCCTAATAATCTCAGACAGCTCTTGTTCATGGCAGAAAGTTGCTAGGGAAGCTTCATGAGTGTAATCTGTGAATGCCTGCACTTTGGAAAAGAATGCAAGGCAGCCTGTGTCCCATTCTGCCTGTTCTCGTGGACTGAAGGAAAATTAAACAAAGTCTCATTAATGCAGTAGGGATCAACAAACTGCAAGATGTAGCAGCCTGAAATAACTGAAATAACCTGAAATAACCCTCAGAAGCTTGCCCTTAACTGGGCCCTGATCTCGATGAGCAAAACAGTCAAGACAAAGATAAAGATATTATTGAAGTTGTAAGAAGTGCCAGGTTTCAATGAGGAATATAGTTCTAAATGTTGTCCCTTTAAGTAGCAGGTATCATGGGAAATGGGGTGGCAGTATCTGTCAGTCTGTAAGTAAATCTCACTTTACTGAATGAAGTTCAAAATCCCTCTGATGTTTACAACTGTGGCATGACCATTGATGTCATTTTATGCCTGGGGGGAAAAAAAAGTGCGAAGGAGAACAAAAGTCCAGTAGGTTCAGAGGCACCCAGAACAACCTCAAAATGGCTCTTCTTGGAGTTAATCCTATTTTTTAACAGCACAAAGTTGTATGAATTAGTTTCTAGGCCGATGCCTTTAGTAACTCTGGGTTTACTTCTGAAATTCTCTTTATAAACTCATTTTGCTCATCAATGACAAATCTGACAAATCATCATACCCCCATTTTATTCACTCATTTATTTTTGACTGATTTTGATCTCTCTTTTGCCAATGCCAGCTGAAGGATTAAATATGTTGGGGGGTCTTTTCTATTTTCATTGTCCTGTTGGTTCTGAATTTTTCACTCAGCAATACTGAGACCAATCCAAAAACTCCAAATGGATGCCTGATAGGAATTGGACTAAATACTTGTGGGGTTTGTGCAGCCCATGGGTTGCATGGGTAATCTCACTGAATCATTCTGGCAGTTTCCACTTCGTGCATTCTCCAGCATCAATTATTGACAATAATGTGGCAATCCATTTTTAAATGTGAACAGTGCAAAATTGGTTACTGAAGCTGGTCTCTGCTCTTGAAAACTCTGGCAACTTCTTGTTCTGCATCGCTTCATCCTTCAGTATTAATTTGAATATAAGAAGAAAATCTATGCAAAAATAAGTAAATTTAACTGGAAATGAACCTTGCTTAAAATCTGCATATGATAAAATATTTCAAAAACTAAGTGCAGTATTTTTCGCTTTTCCCAGGTGAAACAACTGGAATCTGCAATTCTAACACTCAAACATCAGAAACATTACACCAAGTCTACCATGCTTAAAGCTGCTGAACAGGAGAAACTCTGCATGAAGAGAGAATATGATCAGATTCAAAAAGATCTCACCAGGAAGGTTGGGTTTATTGACATTGAAGAAACCCATATCCCTCTTAGGATTTTATCAGGAGTAACAGTTGAGATCCACTGTTTATTATGTAACAAAATAATCCAAGTCATTTACAGAGGAGTGAGTGAGCACTGAGCAGGAAAACATAGTCCTGGAAATTAACTGTGTATAGATTTTGAGGGTTTAAACAACAGAGACAAGAAATGGACTGTCATAATGACCAATATTAGTGGAGTGGAGAACAAGAAAATCTCACATTGGATGAAAATTTGAAAAGCGGAAGTCATTGCTGCAATATAGTGAAGGGTTTCTGTTTAAAACTCAGACAAAGATTATTGTGGTGAAAATTAATTGTAATCCTTACGATTGAGCATTATACCAAAGACAGAGACAGGAACAAAGATAAAATCAACAGTTCAGATGATGTCATTCCTGCGCTATGTGCTGATCTACCTAAAAATCTGTTTGAAAAAGCAGATAAACTACATGAGAAATCATATAATCAAGGGTAGACCCACATTTTATGGTTGTATCATGAAGGTTTGAATATTAACATGAAAAACAAAATGACTAGGATGGTACCTTGGATGAATTTTTAAAAAACATGACTGACTGCTTTGCGACCATTGCAGGAAATAAAGTTGAATGGAGAAAGATGAGGAGATATACAACAGAGGAAATTGTTACTGTAATCCAGGAAAGAAAGGTATTGGGGCAAAGGATTTGTTTTTGGCTAGGAATTTTGTGAAGTATTCAAGCAACCAGCAGAAAAATAACGGAAAATAAATAGGTTTTTAAAAAATTAAAAATTGATGCCCCAGCAGTTAGTTCGCCAATCCAAGCAACACGAAACCAGAAAATTAACTTAACCAGGATCTACCAATCCCCATAGGTACCGGATACCGGGGGTTTTTACTGTATTTCCACATCTGGATGAGGTATGATTTTGCAGGAAACCTGTAGCTCGTGATGTTCCCATGCATCTGCTGCCCTTGTCCTTCTTGGTGAAAGTGATTGGAATTTGGATGGTACTGTTACTGAACACGGTACCTCAGTAATGGGGAAAGTAAATGCTATTGCTGGAGGAGGTAGTACCAATAAAATAGGCCTTGTCAGTATCAAGTTTTTGGATTTTCATTCCAAGCAATCATATTCATGAAACAATGAAAAGTTGGCAAATTCAAATGATCACTGGTTGAATTTTGTACAGAATTATGCCTATGCTACTGTGACACAGACAACTAATTTTCTCAACAGTTAAGTCTGATGATCTCACTTGAACATGAAGTGAAAGTCCTCAACGTGGAAAATGAGATGCTGCGAAAGAAACAGGCTAGTCTGGAGTGCCAATTGATGGAAATGAATGAGAAGGTAGGCCCTGAAAACATATATGGGGACTCTTTGGTTAAGGGGGGGCAGAGGGGCTGATTTGCCTGAAATTTTACACAGGGCCCATACTGCGCCCAGGCCACCTCGCATCTCACCTCCAGGCCCTAATGCAGGCCGCTGCCTCCTCCACAAACCGGCTGCTGGCACAGGAGGGCTGACCTGACTGCTCCAACCCTGCTCTATCTGAGGCTGAGACTCCTATCCATCCCCAGGCCTGAGCCGCTTCGTCGTCCAGGAGAATGCCCATTACAGTGGGAATGATGCTGGGTGACGCTACACAAACCCGATGACATCATCGCACCGAGATGCGGGAAGTTCACAGCAAATCATTTCACTGTCAGCAGCAGTCCTGCACTCGGACTGTGACCGTCCTGTCACATGACAGCCAGCCCTGGCATATGCGCGCTGATGTCACAGGGCCTGAATGCTGACACAGAGCGCTGTTGCCCCAGCAGCGAGCTGGTTCCCGGAAGAGGCCGCAGCCCGTGTCCAGACCCTGGGTTGGAGGTTAAATGCCCGGCACCCCAGGCGTGAAGGTACCCAGGGCTGTGACATGATGGAGCGGGGCTGCCATTGTTTATCTTTTTAATTTCTCTATCTGTTTTTATTTTTATTGCTTTGACCGAATTTTCCCTGATATTTTATCCAGAATTTGGGAGGGCATTTTCCACCCATTTCCCACCCCACCAGGTTGTACTCCTATTCCTAGAAAGCTGAGTAAATTGCATCAGAATGTACTTACATCCTCAATATGGGTGCACATAATTCAACAGATTATCTATTGTATATAATCAGAAATATGCAGAACTTACAATATGGAGATAAAAGTAATTCCATTAAAACCAATCATAAAGTTCAAAGTTCCTTGAATAATGTATAAACTGTAACGTACATGATACACTTCAACTTTTTTCTGCTGTACGGAAAAGAATCACCATGAGCATTACCCAGTGCTCCTAACAATAAGAGAAAGAGAAGAAAAAGAGGGACCCTTGTGAGACACTGTGTCTATGGATTCAACTCCAGTGCTCCTGCAGCTACACAGATTCCTGTTCAAACCATTGGGAGGCCAGCTCTAGGTCCAAACCTATGCTACAATCAGGCAGCCTTCAACACTTTTGGTAGCCAGTCTTTTTGCCATCAGCGTCCTCTCGAATCCCTGTTCCATGAGTCAGTCTCCAGATGACTGCAGCCTGCGTGAGTCCTTCGACCGCAAGTCGCCAATCACCCACAGCCTGTCTGGGTCCTTCAGTTGTTGAGCCCCTTGCTGTTCTGTTGACTTGGTCTCTCCCATGCTTTTTCTCCTCAGAGGAGGGTGTTTTCCCTGTGTTAATGACTCCAAAGGACTCAATAGCTGCTAAATAGCAGCAACAGAAATTCGCCAAGATGATAGCGACTGAAACAAAACGGGTTTTAGTTTCTTAATACAGTACATAATTTCACCATTTCATCAGATGCAAGGATCGACAATGAGATAGACAACAGACTCGCCAAGGCAAATAGCGCCTTTGGAAGACTACACAAAAGAGTCTGGAAAAACAACCAACTGAAAAACCTCACAAAGATAAGCGTATACAGAGCCGTTGTCATACCCACACTCCTGTTCGGCTCCGAATCATGGGTCCTCTACCGGCACCACCTACGGCTCCTAGAACGCTTCCACCAGCATTGTCTCCGCTCCATCCTCAACATCCATTGGAGCGCTTACACCCCTAACGTCGAAGTACTCGAGATGGCAGAGGTCGACAGCATTGAGTCCACGCTGCTGAAGATCCAGCTGCGCTGGATGGGTCACGTCTCCAGAATGGAGGACCATCGCCTTCCCAAGATCGTGTTATATGGCGAGCTCTCCACTGGCCACCGTGACAGAGGTGCACCAAAGAAAAGATACAAGGACTGCCTAAAGAAATCTCTTGGTGCCTGCCACATTGACCACCGCCAGTGGGCTGATAACGCCTCAAACCGTGCATCTTGGCGCCTCACAGTTTGGCGGGCAGCAACCTCCTTTGAAGAAGACCGCAGAGCCCACCTCACTGACAAAAGGCAAAGGAGGAAAAACCCAACACCCAACCCCAACCAACCAATTTTCCCTTGCAACCGCTGCAATCGTGTCTGACTGTCCCGCATCGGACTTGTCAGCCACAAACGAGCCTGCAGCTGACGTGGACTTTTTACCCCCTCCATAAATCTTCGTCCGCGAAGCCAAGCCAAAGAAAAGAAGACAGTACATAATTATATCAGTACTTAACTTTGTTAGAAATTAAAGTACCTTTAAAGAAATTGCTCGAGACAAAAATTGAGAACAAAGAACATTTATTACAACAACAATGCAAATTTGGGTGCTTCCCCTTACCCTGGGAATACACACATACACTGGGGCTCACCCAACTTTTATACAGTCGATTTCAGTGTAGGAATACCCTCCCCCTTACATTCTTCTGCCTCCTGCTGGAGAGGTTTGGCATTAGGCAATCCTGCCTGCCTACGTGCAATTTCAGTATACTTGGAGAACCAGGGGGGGTATCCTGTCGGTGTCCCTTCATGTCATTGTCCTTATTCACACCTTCCTGATTCTCGGGGCTACAGTCTCTTGATATGCAGAGTTGACTCATTCTATCTAGGGTTGGCTAATTTCATATGTATAAATCTGTGTATGGTTAGCTAATTAGAAATGTATGACTTGGTACTTCTGTCCAGGGCTAGGAGACCCTTATCTGATCCAGACTACCTCAACCTCCTACATTCTATTGTACCTTACCATTCCTTATCTTAGTCTTATGGTCTTGTCACAAAGACTAGAAGATTCTTATGTTAATCGTGCTGACTCTGCTTTCCTGCATCCTAAGCCCCAAGCTTATCCTGTTTGAACTGGTTACAGCCATTTACTGATGAACTTTAGTTTCTTCCATGTTCATAATTTTAGATCAATTTTCCCATCTCTCACAACTTATTACTATTAAACTAACTTAACCCCCTTCCCATTCTAGTTCAGAAAAATTCCCTTTCACTGTCCAGTCATTCACTTTTCACTTCTCCAAGTTCACTGGTATCAGGCAATCTTCCACACTGTGCGCAGAATTGGACAGATATGTTCACCAGGCTTTAGTGCTTTAACATAAGTTGTTACCACTTAAGGTGGTTTTTGCTGGTTTCAGAGAGATATTTGTTGTTCGTTGGACACACAAACTGATCTTCAATCAGCAACAGAAGTGTCTTATCAAAAAAAATTTGTACCCTCTTAGGTTTTTCAAAAGATGACTTCTTCTTCCAGGTTACCACAAAGAGTTCTTTTTTTTTCCCTTATTGCAGGAGAAACACAATAACCAGCCACACGTTCTGCAACTGACACAGATTTCGAATAGGCTGAACTCAGAGCTCAAAACCCTTCTTGAAATGGGGTCATGCAGCAGATCTGTCAACTTTCAGCCTTCACCACAAACTGTTGCACCACCCTCTCCAATCCCTTTTGAATCTTTCTTCTCTCATCTCGTACATCTGCCCTCTGATATCGAGCACGTGGCAAGTTTTGGTCTGGTGGTTGAACCTTGTAATTTCTGGACGTAAAACATTTGGATGTTTTCTCTCTCTTTGCAAAACCTCATGCCCCCTCTTAGGACAACAAACTTCAACCAGAAATTTAAGACTCTGGCACTAGTCAAACAGTCAAAATATTTTGCAGTTCTTGAGCCTGAACACTGTTCAAATATCCTGGTGCATTAACACCTACTTGTGAAACTCTTGCAAGCACTTCCCTTTGTCTCTGCAAAGCCAACTGCAGACACAGTTTACCCTTACATAGCTCTTGCATGGTAATTAAACCTCAAAATCTTACCCTTTTAAGATATATTTTATCATAATTTTATTAACTTATTCTGTAACACCTCTTTCTGGTGTCCTGCACCAGTCTGCTGCATCCCTGGTGCTTGCAACCCCTCGTAGTACACTGCCCAGCATAGGGGCTGCTATCTTGGGCACAAACCTTTGTGGTTACAAAATTCAATTAAAACCACAGTTGGTTCCTTTAACAGGCTGTTTACAGCATTTCTGGTTGTGATGCAATGTGTTTTTTTTCCCAATCTTGAATATTTTGGAGCAGAAAGGTGCAAATGCTGGAAATCCAAAACAAAATGTAAAATACTAGAAGCACACTGCAGAGTGAAGCAGCATCAGTGGAGAGAGAAACAAAATCAGTATTTCAGGTCAAGAACCTTTCATCAGTTTACATTTGATGAAGGCGTGCTGATTTTGAACCTTGACTCTGATTCTCTCGCTACAAATGCTTCACAACTCAGTTTATAAAGAAATCACTCCTACCCTGTGCCTAAGTGTTCTCATCTTTATCTTTGTTTCTTTTCCCACCTGAGTGTTAATCACTCAACTTTTGAAAGAATTTCTTCTATCAACCCAATCTATCCTGTCATGATTTAAACAATTCTATCACGTTATCCCATCATCTCGGGTTCTATTCAAAATGGCTCTAAATTCTAGTGTGTTTTTGTATTTTATCACACCACATTCTGAATTGAACTTATCAATCATCCAAAGATAGTCTCAAACATTTGAGAACTTAACATGAAAAGTAGTTATTTTATTTTGTAATTACATTTATTATTTTGAGTGATTGTGTTACAATTAACAACACATTTGGCCTATATTGCTCTAAAGCTTTCCTATCCATGTACTTGTCCAAGTGTCTTTTGAAAGTTAAAATTGTCTCACTGCTACCATTTCCTCTGGCAGCTTGACTGTACCTACCTCCAATCCCTTTTGAATCTTTCTCCTCTCACCTCGTATATTTTCCCTCTAATATGAGCACATGGCAAGTTTTGGTCTGGTGGTTGGAGATGTAGATAGACATGTAGTGAATTTCATAATGGTAAATGCTCATTAAGAGCTACGTTATCATAAATTTGGGACTTCAACTCAATGCACATAGGCTTTTGAGCACGCTGTAGCACTAATGAAATTATGATAGGAAGGCAGTAAAATTGCATAAGGGGGTAGTTGTATGCAGAATGATGAGATTAATTTGCAAGAAAGACTGCAGCCTCACAGCTGCTTTGATTAACTTTGTGAAAGGCTGTCTTCGAAGATTTGAGTTGGAAGGTTGTTTTTAAAACAGTTCAAATTCTAACAAGATTTCTTCCAAAGTTTGTGAACTTCCAGTTCTCTCTCCAACTTGTTCATTGCTTTTGTTAGCTCTCTGCAGTCTTACACTAGGATCTTTGAAAAGTTGGTGGTTTGCTGTACTCTGACTAACTGCAAGTGGCAAAAGTGGAAGAAACAAGGTCACTCACAGCTGCACTACTTTCTTATGAGGAGGAGAATAAATGTAAGGCAACTTAGAAGTAACATGTGTAGAGTTCAGGATGGCCTCGTTACGAGCAGACTCACCTAGACTCCACTGATCCACCTATATGACATCTAAGTGCCATACACCTATTCCTTCTCCCCTTCCATCAACACAATCTGGTCGTAACTACAGGCTTGCACAAGTTGCTTCTCCTTGGCCATCTTGTGTCCCATGGTCGCATTAACTACAGGCAGGAGGAAAATTTAAACAGCGGAGGAAGCATTGGTCTACCTGAAGGGTGAGGTATGAGAAGATTGAGGATTTGGAGTTAAAGAACTCAGAGTTAGTTGTACATCAGAATTTATGTGGATGTGACTGATTTGATGAGTCATTAAATCGCTTACAGCACTAAATCCTGAGAATTTTGAAGTTGGCTTGAACATTTGGAAGTTGGCTTCTTATTTTTGTGGCTGACAGAACATATAATCTTTACAGCCATACATCATGAGGCAGCAATAGGGGAAAATGTTCAGAGAAGGAATTAGTTTTGATACTGATGTTGATTTATTAAATGTACACTCATACTTTGACTTGTTGGAGTTGGTCGTCATTTACAATAGTTCTCATTCTTGATTATTGATTCCTGATAATGCCCAGGAAATTATAAATGCCATCTTCCAAAAATCAAAGCACTATTTATGTCTTAGTTCATGTACATTTCCCCTGGAGGATAAGATTTGTTATTGCAGTGGGTGAAACATGACTCGGACCAATGACTGAGAAATACTTTTTTTGCTCATGTTCAGAATTTTAGCCAAATGGCAGTGTAAAATTTCAAAACCATGGTTTCATGCAAGAATAGTCTGAAACAAGGAAGGTAATTATTTATAATTATTTTGATTTTTTTGAAAACTACTTATATTAATGCTTCAGAGAAAGTCCTGAAGCACTTAAAGATATAAAGTACACCGTTTGACCTGCTGAGTTTTTCTGGCATTATGTTTTTACTTCAGTCATGGTGTTTGCAGACTTTTGTTCTTTGCTTCACTTAAATAGCAAGTTCATTTTGAAAGTGTTCTTCTTGTGGGGTGGGTGTAAACTACTGTGCATCTTATGAAAAATTTAACTTTGCATTGTTGATGAGGGAAGGGAATTAGGGTTTTGCACGTAGATATGAAATTAATTTATGAATTAATTTCAATATTATGAATATAATTTAGTTAAACAGCAATTCAGCTGATAAAGAGTGGCTCAATTTCTGCTATCTTTATCTTCCATGGCAAAGAACACTCATGCACAAAGTTTAACTTCTTCTCTGGTCATAACTTATTTTATTTAGCTATTCACTTGTCTTTGAAAGTTTGGTGTATAAACAGATTTAAAACAGCATGACAGGATGATCCCGAATCAAAGTTGTAATTAGCTATACTTAAAAGCAAACCTTAAATTTACTAATTGAATTTTTGTTTATAGTTGCTACAGTCAAATTCAAACCTGACATTTAGCCAGACACAAAATCTTCGAGAGCTCCAGCAAATGCAGGAACAGATCTGTTCCATGGTGCCTAAAGAACAACTGATACATCTTCAGGAACGGCTGAACCTTGAGGAAGTTCAAAGCCGCCAACTACAAGAGCAGCTGGACGTAAAAACTGCAGAAACCAAAATGCAGCAGGTAAACATCAATCAATAATCAAGACCAACATAGCAATTTTAAATGCTCTTTTAGAAATAAACTAGGGAATATTAAATACAAATTTTACCAGAGTTTTTTTTCTTATTGCTTGATTAGAAGATCCTAAGAGAATCATTCTTTTTTGTTAATTCACAATGGCATTGTTCCAATTTCATTTAATTCACCAATTTGTGTGGGGATTCCTGTCGTGTGTGTATAGTTGAATCAGTTCATTTAGCCAGGTATTATTGTCAGTTCTCTAAATACATTTGTAGTTTGGCAAAGCTGAAATAGCCATAAACCTTTTGTACCATAATCATTCCTCCAGAATGATTATGCAAATTGGTGTGTTGGAAAAAACTTCTTTTTACACTTTTTATTTTCCTATCAAATTAAATTCATAATATTAATCAAGTCCTCTTCTTTCAGGAAGCGTATGAGCAACTGCTAAAAAAGATGGAGGAAAGGATGCAAGATGTTGAAAATAAATTAAGAAATATAAAGTTACTACTCCAGGACAAAGTGATTCAACTAAAGGAACAAGTACGTTGTGCTTGATCTATTACTGATGTACTGTTGCTTTAATGTAGTTAGAGTTCTCATGGTTCTGCTTATAATTATAGCATGAGTCAACTTTTTTGTCAGATTCCTGCTCTGTAAACATTCTTTTATGTGACCTTTTTTTTAAAAGAAATATCCAGAGAGAAGGACAATTAAATATTCTAAATTAGCCAAACAGATGAAACCAGAAATTAATAGCAAAGGTCTCACAGTTGTTATATAGTATGCCTCTTTAACCAGAAAATAAAAGCAATGCAGTCTCTTTTATAACTTTAATTACTGTTTTCCAGCTGTCAAAGAACATTAAAGCAGATGAAATAGTAAAGGATTTGTACATTGAGAATGCTCAACTCCTCAAGGCCCTTGAAATGTCTGAGCAAAGACAGAAAACAACTGAAAAGAAAAACTACCTGCTGGAGGAAAACATTGCCGGCCTTAATAAAATTCTCAAGGATCTTTCCGCATCATCGTTGTCTTCAGCCTCAACTTGTTATTCATCTTAATGCAATCTGCAAATGAAATCACGGGAGATGCAGTGCAAAGAAGAACAAAGCTTGAAACACTAATGCACTTTATGGATTGAATATTTTGTTTAATAAGTGCTTACATTTTCCTGAACTCCAGTATTTTATGGACTATGGAAAGGAAAACAGAAAAAGCACACAATATTGACTGAATGCAGTGATCTGAAAAGTGTGGAGAAGATCAATCTCATTATTTAATGTTCAAAGGAAATTATGCATTCATTGATCATATGTAAACTGACCCACACCAAGTTTGAAAAAATATAAAACTGCTTTTTCTAACTGTGACATATGGTTGATTATATTTTGAACATTTTAGGCCAAAGACTAAATACTGTAACTGGGAGAAGAGCCAATCAAAAGCAATGGAAATATTAGCAGTTGCAATTAAAATGGGCGTCTGTAAATATGGACAACTTTTATCTTGTTTTATCCAAAGTATTAATGTTGATAATTTATATGTAAAGTATGCATTATTTTTAACTCGTACAGTTTGTAAACAAGAATATAAATGTGCTACAATGAAAAGGCTAATGTATCCTTGGAGGGAAAAAGTATGTATTCATATTTAAAATTAATTGTATATTTAAAAAAGCTGTCAGTATTAATATTTCAATGTCTGGAAAATCCATTAACATGCAAAATTACAAGGGGTGTCATATTACCTAGTATTTAATTTTGTACAAAATAAACATAATTATATACAGAAAATAATCTTTCCTTCATGCTGACTGGAATAATGCAGATAGCTTGTAAATTAGAAATGGAAATTTAATCCATTATCTAAAAATCCAGAAGATGATCATGCATGATTAAAAATCTCACCCGATTGAACCAGTAATTATTCCCTTGAAATCAATATTTGTTATAATTTATAGAAGGCAAGCATATCTCAATGGCACCAACAGAGTTGAATCTATTGTAATATGGTTATTTAATTTAATAAACAAAAGTGTTGGAAAAACTCAGTGAGTCATGTGTTGATGAAGGACTGAAGCCTGAAACATTATGTATTTTTGCCACATAAAGTTTCTCCAGCACTTTTGTATATTAAACTGCAATCAACGTGTCTGTAAACTTTCTTGTTTAACTTGAATCTATGTAGATCCACTTTTAAATTGCCTTTTTTTTGTGGGGAAATTATGTATGTTTTTAAAAAATATAGATTCTTGTTCTATAAGACGTGTAATAAATTTACAAAAGTGATTGATGATAATAATAGGAACCAGTGGTAAAAATGGCCAATCAGTGTAAACTAATGCATCTATTCATACTCCTGGGGAAGCAGTCATAATTGAATATTGAGATTTGCAATCCATTCAGTAGCCTCAGGTGAGGAGATGTGAACAAGTCCAATGGTGTCTCAAGTGAATTTCTCAGGGCAGGTTTGGAAATCGATAGTTACTAGAGAGTCTGACTAGGATGGGTGATGTCACACTGTATTCCTCAGTGGAGGAGATGACCACACCTTCTCTGGATTTGTCTTGGAAAATTAAGGCCTGGACATTTTTGCTTGAATCATTTATTGGATAGCAGTTGGGGTATGAGGTTGGGTGCATAGTTAAGTTACTTTGTATGTGTGGGCGCTTATTGATTGCTGTATACTGTGTCTCTTTAAGAAAGACATTTTCCCTGCAGAAGTCATTTAGTTTAGTGTGGGTAGCATAGGGAGCCTCCTGGTCTCAGAAGCCCAGAGATGATGTCACGACTTCCTGGGGATGAATATCTACTACTTCTCTGACATTGGTCTTGAGTTAACTTGAGCAGCAGTTGGGTAGACAAGCAGTATGTAACATGTTGGCTGTGGTACATGCCAGTGTTCATGAGATTTTCTCTAGTCTTTTGTGCTTCTTTGCTTCAATATTTTATTTAGGAGGCATTGCTGTTATGTCTGCATATGGTCAAGCCAGAAGCCAAGCTATCTTGTGTTAAACCATGACTGAGAGCACCCCTAGAGCTGAATATGAAGTTTTTCTGTGTCTGTCAAACTGTCCAGATAGAAGCTGAAATAACAATTTCTTAGCAAATTTGATTGAACTTACCTGTACTTTCTCAAGAGAAACAGGCTAGCTTAGAGAAATCTAATTTGCTGGAGGATAGAGCTATGGCTATTTCCTCGCAGCAGTCAGGTAAATCTCCTGGACCAGATGGATTTCCTGCAGAATTTTATAAATCCTTCTCTCAACAGCTTGTACCTCACTTTTCTTTGGTATTGACTGATTTGTTTAAAAAAGATAAATTGCCTTTATCGATGCTTATTGTTAAAAAAGGAAAGAGCCAACAAAATGTACTTCTTTTATACACCTATATAATTACTTAATGTTGGTAGGAAGTTTATATCAAAGATTTTAGCAGAGGTTAGAAAAAAATTACCAACTATTACTCAAATCGGACTGATTTTATTAAAAATCATTGTTATATTTTGATTACTGAATATTCTATATATGCCTTCTCCTCCATCAATTCAATGTGTTCTTTCATTAGATGCTGAAAAGATGTTTAATTGAGTTGAATGGAAGGATGTATTTGCTGTATTGGGTAAATTTAATTTTGGCCCAGGTGTTATTAAATGGGGGGGAGTGGGTGCGGGGAGCATGGCGTGATGGTGTGAGTTGGAGTTATTAATTAGTTCTATCAGACCAATCCAAGGTGATACAAGCTGCAGGAAAAGACACAACAAGAAATTTAAGACCCTGAGAACAAGCAAGTGAATAGGAATATTGAAGCCGCTGTCTACACCGACAAATGAATTTTTTTTTACATTAAAATTTATATAGTGATTGTTCTCACTGGGTGGGGGGGGCGGGGAGCAGAGGTTTTCCTTCTCCTTCCTAACCATTATGTGCCATCTTGTGGCGAGGGCCACTTCCTGTATAATATGGGGCGGGGGGGGAGGGTAGTACTGGCCTATTTTTGGCAGTAACTTTCGGGGAGTTTACTAATTTTTTCTTCTCTCTTTTCTTGGACTGAGATGTCAAGTGTGATTGATATTCTTAAGATGCTGGAGGTCCAAGATAAGAGGCAAAAGGAGTTTGGAATTTTTTTGGAAGTAGAGAAAAGGCTGTTAGTAGGGTATTAAATTTTGTAAGTTTTAATGTAATAGGCCTTAATAATATAATTAATCTTGTATGAAAAAAATGAAAGTTGATAATTGCTTTTTTGCAAGAGACTCGTTTAACAGAGAAGGGACATCAGAAATTAAAAAGAGATTGGGTAGGTCAAGGGGTAGCTTCAAGATTTAACACAAAAGGTGGTTATGGATCCTGCAGGGAGATTTGATACATTGTCAAATTTATTCTGAAATGTGGACATTTAAGAGTATCTATGCACCAAATGTGGATGACCAAGGATTTATTCAGGATACTTTTATGTTTTTAGCTTATGAGAAAGTTTTGATAGGAGGAGATTTTAATTGCTGTCTTGATCCAGTTTTGGATAATTCAGCAAGATCCGTTACAAGTGCAAAAGCAACAAAGATGAGTTTGAGTTTGTTGAGAGACTTGAATTTGAAAGATATTTGGTGATGATTAAATCTGAAGAAAGGGATTATTTTTATTCATAAAGGCATAATTATTATTCAAGAATAGATTTATTTTTAATATCAGCAGAGTTGCAAGGAAGAATTATGCATGTAGAGTATAAGGCTAGAATTTTATCTGATCATTCATTACTTCTGATGACATGTTTGGTTCCTGAGAAAGCAGGCAACTGGTTATAGGTGGAGATTTAATTCTACATTGTTGAAGAGGGTGGGTTTTTGTGACTTCATAAGGAAACAAATTCAAGATTGTTTAGAAATAAATTCTAATTCAGTGGATAATATGCTTTGAAGGCATATTTGAGAGATCAGATAATGTTACATAGCGAAAATTAAGAAAGATTATATGAAGGGTTTATCAGTGAAAAAAGGAAATATTTGGAGAAAGATTTACAAAGAAAGGCTTCTGATGAGAGAAGGAAGAAATTAATAACAAAAACACTTAATTACAACATAATTCAGACTTACAGACAGAAAAATTAATTGAGAGAACCAAAAAAAAGCTTTATGAATTAGGCAAAATTGTTCGTAAAGTTCTTGCTTGGCAGTTGAAAACAGAACAAGCTCCTAGTACAATTAATGCTATGAAAAGGAAATCCAAGATGATTATAAGTAATCATCTTTGAATTCCTTTTCATAGCATTACTTGTATTAGAAACTCAAGAAATCAATGATTTATTTAAAGATTTTTAAAATTTATATAGGTCTGAGTTTAGTTATGATGAGACTAAAATTGAGATTTTTTTTATTATCTCAAATAAGTTAACCTAGTTTGAATTATTGGGATCAAAGAGATTTAGATGCTCCCTTTATGGCAAGAGAAGTTAGTGAGGCATTGAGTTCATTGCATATTAGTAAGTCGCTGGGGGAGGATGGTTTTCTGTCTGAAATTTTTTTTTTAATTTAAGGACCTTTTAATACCCTCTTTTTTGGAGGTGTTAAATCAAGTGGCGGAATCTCATTCTCTACCAGAATCTTTTTCAACTGCAGTTATACCAAATCAAGATAGAGATCCATTAAAACCAGCATTTACCAACCAATGTCATTATTGAATGCAGATTATAAAATTATTGCTAAATTTTACCAAATATATTAGCTAAATATTTACCAGATTTAATTCATATGGATCAAACAGGGATTTTGTTAAATCATGACAAATTGCTTAAAATGTTGCTAGATGGATTAGCTTTATTCATTTAGCTCAGAAACGGGATGGCTTAAGAGTGGCAGTATCTTTAGATGTAAAGAAGGCCTTTGATAGGCTAGAATGGGATTTTTAAAAAATTTAAGGTATTGGAAAAGTTTGGCTTTGAATCGACATTAATAAATTGGATTAAAACTTTATATAAAAATCCATCTGTAAAAGTGGTGACTATAGGACAAATTTATAGTTCTTTCTAATTAACTAGATCAAGTAGATAAGGTTATCCTTTATCACCAGCTCTGTTTATTTTGGCAATAGAGCCTTTAGCGAACTTAATAAGACAAGATTCTAAGATTAATGGTATAAAGGTCAATCAAGAAAAATATAAAATAAATTTGCTGATGATGTTTTAGTTTACCTGACAGGCCCTGTGAATTCTTTGTGTAAATTACATACAAAATTGGAAGAATAAGGTGAAGTATCTGGATATAAGATTAATTGGGACAAAAGTGAAAAAGTATGTCTTCAATGTAGAAAGGCCACTCAATTTAGGTGGCCAGATGCTGGAGTTAAATATGTAGGTTTTTGGGTCAATTATGATTTGAATAATTATATAAACTAAATTATTTACCATTACTTAATTAAAGTATTGAGGATATGAATAAGTAGAATATCTTAACCTATAACTTTAGTTGGTGGAGTCAATTGTATTAAGATGAATAATTTCCCTAGAGTTCAATATCTTTTTCAGTTGATCCCCATCTCAATTCTTCAAAAATTTTCAAGGATTTGAAAACTAGTGTTAGAACGTTTTTATGGAAAGTGAAAATGGTGAGGGTTTCTTTGGGAAAAATTGAATTGGGAGGTTCACAACTTCCCCACTTTAAGAACTATTATAAGGCTGCCCAGTTTAGATTTATTAATATATTATATGGTGTAAATAAAATCCCTGCTTGGGTTAATATATAGGAGAAATTAATATACAGAATTTTATTTATAAATGGAATTCAAAATTGTTGGTGGTAAGTAGAGATACACCTGTTTGAAACATCTGATTGAATTATGGAATAAAATCAAATATGAAATATGTGTGAGGGTTTTAATTTCAGGAAAAATGCCTTTATGTCAAAATAGACATTCTATTTTCTATGAATAATCAATTTTTGAGGACTTGGATGTCGATGGGTATTGAGAGGATAGATGATTCTTTTGAAACTGGAAGATTTATAACATTTGAATGAATAAAAGATAAATTTAATGTGCCAAATAATACTTGCATTTCCTATTATCAAAATAAAGCATTTTTTACTGAGTTTGACATTACCTAGTGTAAGGTAAAACATCATGAGATGGGAATGTGTAGGGAGTTACCCTGTACAGGGCAGTAACAAGAAGGGGAGGTGTCCTTGTACTCCTGTTAGGTAAAACATCATGAGATGGGAATGTACAGGGCTGTAACAAGATGTAAATGCATCCTTGTACTTACAAGATAAGAGAGACATTGATGGATTGAGAGGCAGGAAGCTAGCAGGGAAAGGATAGCAACAGTTTTAGTCATTGGACAAGTAATGATATGATGATGTTCTAAGCATGTATCCAAGGGTATAAAAATCACCATTTTGCTGATAACGGCAGAATGCATTCTCCGACTAACATGTTTAGTCGCAAGTGTTACAATCCGGTAATAAAGAACAAAGAACCCTGATTTCGACTCAGCCTGGTGTTTGTCTCACTCATTCATGAACAAAGCAGACCTAACACTAGCCAGAGTGAATTGGAATTATTGATTTGTGATAGTAATGTAAATAAATTTTATCTCTGTAATGTATAATTTATTTCAAAAGAAAGCCCCTAAAATAGGGGTGCATAATTTGAGATTAAGATGGGAAGTGGATTTAAATAGATGAAAAAGACTGAATGCAATTATAGAGATAATATGACAAAAATGATTAAAATTAAATATAGGTTAGTTCAATATAATTTTTTGCATCAGCTATGTTAGACTCCTGAATTAAAAAAAAAAAATAAATTTGTACTTTAGATGTGGACAAGTGATTAGATTGTCTTTGCATTCTATTTGCAAGTGACCTAAAGTTAAAAATTTTTGGTTGGAAATATTTTGGAATGAATAACGGGGGTTAAATTCCCACAGGATCTGATGCTATTATTGTTGGGTAATATTAGGGTTCTAAGACTTCAATTGAAACTAACAATATATTAAATTTAATTTGTACAAATTGCTTTAGCAGTTTCTAGAAAGTGAATTGCAATAACTTGGAAATCGGACACAGACTTGGAGATGGAGAGATGGCTTGTGGAACTTCATATCAGCATTCCATTTGAGAAGATTACTTAGAGTCTATGAAATAAATATCAGGTATTTTGGAAAATATGATGCCCATATTTGCAAAATATGGGTATGAATGTTTAATATACTCTCTGAAGACACCATCTCTTGATAACCTCCAGTATTAAAACATTTTATGATATAAATAGTTTATTTCCTTGACATTCTCCAGTCCTTTTTAATTTTTTTCTATTGGGGGGGGGGGTTTGGGTGGAGGAGGGGTGGATTTTCTATACCCCGTATAATATTTGAAAGTTCTTTATTGAATGAAATGTGTTTACTGTTGTGGTTTTAAACATTGTTAAATATTCAAAAAAGGATTTTATTAAATTATTATATTCAAGCCCCAAAGTGTTGGTCCATTCTAATTTACTGCAATCAGCGATGTTTAATCTCAATAGGGGAACACGACAGGGTTGTCCTTTGCTTTTTGATATAGTATTGGAACCATTAGCGGTTGCTCTTCGACAGTGTAGAGAATTTAATGGGATAATTGGAGGAAGAATTGAACATAAAGTATCACTTTCTGTGGATAATTTATTGCTCTTAATTTCAAATCCTGAAATTTCTATATGAAGCATATTAATCATTTTTGATAAATTCAGTCAGTTCTCAGGTTACGTTAAATTAATATGAGTGAACTTTTACCCTCAAAAGGTGCTTTTGAATGCTATTCCAATTTTCCATTTAAAATAGTGAAAAGACATTTTCAATATTTAGGAATTACAATTATGAATAATTATAAAAACTTATTGAAAGAGAATTTCTGGGTATTGTTTGATAGGATTAAACATTCATTATCAGGTTGGTCTCCCTTATCTATTACAATAATGGGACATATTAATTCAATTAAAATTAATATTTTACCTAAAAAAATTTTCCAAGAGTTACCAATTTTTATCCCAAATATTTTCAGCTCGCTGGATTGGCTATTTCTACATCAAGGGCAAAAACCACGTATAAACAAAACCTTCCTATAAAAGATCATATTAAATGAAGGATAATCATTCCCAGATTGTAGATTGTACTATTGGGTGATCAACATACGTAATTTTCTTTGTTATTACACTTGGATAAATCAGTGAATTGCCCTTCCTGGGTAGAAATGGAATTACAGTTTACTAAAAAAAACTATGTTGCAAACCATTTTCCTTTTCCAAATTAACAAATAATCCATTGATGAGAAACAGATTGAGAATTTGTGAGAATTTGTTTAGGAAATTTTTTGGAATTAATGGGTTTTCACTGGCTTGTTCTGTTGTAGATAACCATCTTTTTCAACCTTTGTTGAATGCAGGTTTCAAGGAATGGCATAGAAAAGATATTCAAAGTTTCAAGGATTTTTTATTTGAATTAATGTTGCTTCTTTTGAACAATTATCAACCAAATTTAATCTTTCTAATAGGCATTTTTTTAAGATATTTACAAATTAGGCATTTTGTTCAGTCCAAGATTTCAGATTTTCTGTGAGTATCTAATACTAAGACTCTTGAGCTGTTTTTAATATACATTTTTATTTTCATGCTGGATTAATAGCATCTATTTATAATAATTTACTGGACTTAAATCCAGTCCCAATGGCTGGGATCAAAAAAGATTGGGAAAGAAACTTGAACAAAACATTCTCAGATGAAGATTGGTCTCTGCTCTCAGCTTGATTAATGATTCCCCATTTTGTGTAAGACATTGCTTATTACAATTTAAGGTGGTGCACAGAACACATATGACAGAACTTAAATTATCCTGTTTCTATGCAAATATTGGTCCTTTTTGTGAGAAATGTAAAATTTTTGAAGCTTCTCTGATTCGTATGTTTTGGGAATGCCCAAAATCAACAATTTTCACAATTAACATGGAACCTTGTCTGTTAATTGCCCTGTTTGGTTTTTCTCATGACTCAGATGAACCTTTATAGGCATCTTAGGAAAATGTCTTAGCTTTTACTACATTGATAGCCAGATGAGCTATTTTTATTGAAAGGGAAAGGAGATTCATCCCCTACTCATATGCAGTGGCTGCATGATGTAATGTCCAATTAAGTTTAGAGAAAATTAGATACAGGTACACTATCCGGAACCCTTGGGAGACAGTGTGTTCTGAATTTTGGATTTTAACGAATTTCAGAACAAAATCCAGCTACCCCAGATTTAAGCCCACCCGAATTGTGCTGCTGTATCCACCCCCTTACAGTCGCACTGGCGTCTCTCTCCTCCCCGCCCACCCGAGTCGCACTGGCATCTCTCCCCCCCGCCCACCTGAGTTGCACTGGCATCTCTCCCCCCCGCCCACCTGAGTCGCACTGGCATCTCTCCCCCCCCCCCCGCCCACCTGAGTCACACTGGCATCTCTCCCCCCCGCCCACCTGAGTCGCACTGGCATCTCTCCCCCCCGCCCACCTGAGTCGCACTGCTTTCTCTCCCCCCCACCCGCCCAAGTTGCATTGCCGTCTCTCCCCTCTTGCCCATCCGAGTGGCACTGTGGTCTCTCCCCCCACCCTTCTAAGTCATGCTGGCACCTCTCTCCTCCCCCCTGCTTGCCCAAGTCGTGCTGCTATCTCTCTGTCTCAGCACCAAGAAAAAAATGCTGGATTTTTGGAGCTTTCCGGATTTTAGATGTCCGGATAAAGGATTGTGTACCTCTATAATAAAGATTAGAAAGTTTCAATTTATGAAATGATGGGGCCCTTTCTTAGAATTATTTTTATAATTGGAAGATTCAATAATTATTATACATTCCAGTAATTCTTTATCTATTCTCCAGGGGTCTCCAGTGATTCCACGTTGTTACTGATTTCTCTTCAATGAAAAAAAGGTAACCTTGATTAGAGGGAGGGAATAGATTAGTCCATTAGTTTTTTGCTTTATTTTTTTTTCTTTTAATCTTTATTTTACCATAATAAACGGGTCTGACATGGTTACATACATTATGTTTATTACTAGATTGAGTTATTATAAGAAACTATTAATATAGTTATGCGTATTTTCTTATTTATCCATTATTTCGTTCTCTATGTATTTACTTATATGCAATTGATTCATGATGTAATTGTCATTTATTATGTTTGCTTATATATTAAACAATGAAAATATTTTAAAAGAAAGAAAGAAGTAAAACAAAAACCTGCAGATACTGTAGTTGATGTAAAAACACAATGCTGGAGAAACTCAACAGGTCAAAGATAAAATTGCATAACCAATATTTTGGACTCAAGCCCTTTAAGGTATGGAAATTGTTGGCAGGTATCTGAATAAAAGGGTATGGGAGGGGAAAAGCTTGGTAACAAAGGCAGGAGGTAATAGGTGGAGAAAGGAGGGAGGGCATAGCAGCAAGCAAGGGGAGGAGGGATGGCTAGGTGAATAGAGACAGAAGGGGGTGGAGAGATGATGGGGGAAGGTAAGGAAGGGGGGGTAGGGAAGCAGATTAGCAGAAACCAGAAAAATCAATATTAATGTCATCCAACTGGAGAATGCCAGATGGAAAATCAGATGTTGCTCTTCCAATTTATGGGTGGTCTTATTTGGATAGTATGAGGTCATTAACAGACATGATTATGGGAATGTGGTGCAGAATTGAAATGGTTGGCCACTGGGAGGTCTCTATCATTGGGGTGGACAGAGTGAAGGTGCTCAGCAATGTGATGTCCCAGTCTCTCCGATGTAGAGAAGGCCACAAAGGGAGCACCAGATGCAGTAAATCAATCCTGTAGATACACAAAAGAAGTGTTGCTTCATTTGAAAAGCCTATTTGGGATCCAGACTGTGGTGAGGAAGGAGATGTGGATGTAAGAGTGGCACCTCCTGTGACTACAGGCAAAAGTGTGAGTGAGGTGATTGGTGGGGAGGGAAGAGTGCATGAAGGAGTCACAGAGGGAATGGTCCCTATGAAAGGCAGAGAAGGGAAGAGAAGAGAAGATAATGTCTGGTTGTGGGATCATTTTGCAAGAACCAGAAATTCTGGAGGATAATGTGTTGGATGCGGAGGCTGTTGGGGTGGTAGGTGAGGACAAGGGGAATCTTATGTTTTTTTGTTGCATCTGGGGGCCAAGGCAGATGAGTGGGAAATGGAGGAAATGCAGGTAAAGGCTGATGATGGTGGAGGGGAAGCCACATTTGTGGAAGGCAGACATTTCAGAAGATCTGGTCAGAAAGACCTCTTGGAAACAGATTTAGCAGAAACATTGAGAGGAAAAGAAGTCTGAGTGCTGACATGGATCTATTCCAGTTTGCCTATTGCAGCAACAGATCGACAGTGGAGGCCATCTCACTGGCCCTACAGAAAGCCCTAGAATATCTGGACAACAAAGATGGAAACATCAGGATGCTCTTTATCAACTATAGTTCAACATTTAACACCATCATCCCCTCAAAACTGATCAGCAAACTCCAAGATTTGGGAGTCAACTCCCCACTGTGTAATTGGATCCTGGATTTCCTCACCTCCAGACCACAATCAGTGACGAATAGTAAGATCTTCTCCTCCACAATCTCCATTAGTACCAGAGCACCACAGTGCTGTGTTCTTAGCCCCCTGCTCTACTTATTTAACACCTGGCTGAATACAACTCAGCCAGGGACTCATTTAAGGACTCTTACTGTGTACTTTGATTTTCTTTTGTTCTCCCTGTATTGCACAGTAAGTTTGTTTACATTTGTTACCTGTTTACATGCTCACACTGTGGACAGTTAATTTTTTTGCACTACCAATTAGTGATTATTCAGCCGTGCCCATAGGAAAAAGGAATCTCAGGGTTGTATATCATGTATATATGCACTCTAGCAATAAATCTGAAATCTAAAAAAACATTGATTAATAGTGATTAAATTGATTTTAAAATTTTCAAAATACAAATGAAAGCTTGTCTAGGCAAAATGCACAAACATTATTCAGTCAGCAGGTGGCACTCATAGAGCAGAAATTACAGATCTGAAAGTTGAACATAAAAAGGCCAAAACATGGAAACACCATAATAATGTGATACAATTGCATCCCCAAAGGGTGCCGAATAGACCAACAGATGCTAATTAATTTCTCTAGAATTTCTAAAAACATCTTTCCATTAGATTAGATGTTCTAGTTCCTGAAAAAGGCTTATTAACATTCCCCAAATAAAATATTTCAAACCAATAGTGATGTTAGACTATATAACACTGCACAACAGTAAAACAATTTGAAGACTTCTCATATAATAGGACAAACATATTAATTATTTACCACTAATGATCGAGAAAAGAATTAAAGAAAAAACCTATTTATCCTACTTATTAATTAAAAAATAAGTAACACAGTATGCAAATTAAATTAAAAAATGTTGACGTAAATACAATCAGTGTGTCAGCATTCTCAGATACTCTGTGGTAAACCAAATAATATAAAGCAATCAATACTTAAGACTATAAGACTAATAAGTAAACCTATAATGTAATAAAGTTCAATCATGTCAGGGTCATCTGATTAAGAAAAGTCTCTCTGGATGCAGAGTGGAAGCTTGCTTGATAGCGTATTCCCAAGCCTCATCCACTGTATTAAACCACTTCTTGTACCCGCTGGGAAGAGTGAAACGAAGACGTGCTGGATATAACAAGGAAGGCTAATACCCAAGAGCATATAAGTCTGACATAACTTCTCTGTAGACAGCCCGTTGACTCATGACTTCTGAGCAATAATCTTCAACGATTGCTGGCCACAATACAGAATTTTCCCTGCTGACGAGCTTCACGGATCGAAAGTGTACCGACGATAACCACAACAGCAGTGCGAGTATAAGACAGCTTTAATAAACTAATATGTACACTGAAAGGTCTTGTTTCTCTGCAAGATAAACCTGGAAGGCTAGACTGTAGCTCTGGACTGCTTTATATACAAGGTTACCGGGATGACCCCTGGTGACCTAGTGGTGTAATTACATATCACCACAGAAAGATCTTTTGTTTGATATTGGAGTAGTTGTATAATGACTGAACGTGACTTTTGCCCAGATTTGGATTTTGGCAGCAGTGAGCGGTGAGCTCTGTTGATCTCCAGTGGGGATAGAAACCTCTCCTTTCTGAATATCATTACAAGCAGATCTAAAAAATACTTAACAAGTTACCCAGTCTCAGTGTCTTCAGTTAAGCCCAAGATATGCAGATTTTGATGTCTGCTTCGTTTTTCCCAGTTGATGTCTTTTGCCATAAACTAACATTGCTGTTAGTTAATGCCGAACCCAGTCATTTAAATCACCCAAAGTAGATTCTACAGAAGACAGACGCTTACCTTGTTTTTCAACAGAACAGCAAACTCGCTCAAGCTTGTCTTCCAGTAGAGTGAACTTAGCATTTAGAGCTTTGAATTCTTCAGTGATTATCTGTTTAATTTGGGCAAGTGCTTCAGAGAAGTTTTTGGAAGGTGGGCTAGCTGGTGTTTATTGCTTTCCATTTTTTTCCATCCTTGGTGTTCCTTGTATCCATTTTAACGTAAATAAAAAAAAATATAAATATGAAATCTGACACACTCTGAAAGTTTGAACGTAAAGCAGGGGAGTAAAAAAATACTGATTACGCAGGAGCAAGTGACTGAAGCAGCTACTTCATGTCACAACCAACTAGAAGTGCTTTCTATTTTCTAAAAGAAGATTTGATATCCTCAATTTCATCGTGGCAGGATTCCAATTAGCTCTGACGTTAACAGCAATTTCTCTAAAGCTCTGGTTAGTTTTTAAGGATAACTCATTTTGACAGTTCTACAGTGGCAGGTTACTGTTCCCTTTTTTTTTGCACTCTTCTTTTTTGGCTTGGCTTTGCGGACGAAGATTTATGGAGGGGTAATGTCCACGTCAGCTGCAGGCTCGTTTGTGGCTGACAAGTCTGATGCGGGACAGACAGACACGGTTGCAGCGGTTGCAAGGGAAAATTGTTTGGTTGGGGTTGGGTGTTGGGTTTTTCCTCCTTTGTCTTTTGTCAGTGAGGTGGGCTCTGTAGTCTTCTTCAAAGGAGGTTGCTGCCTGCCGAACTGTGAGGCGCCAAGATGCACGGTTTGAGGCGATATCAGCCCACTGGCGGTGCTCAATGTAGCAGGCACCAAGAGATTTTTTTAGGCAGTCCTTGTACCTCTTCTTTGGTGCACCTCTGTCACGGTGGCCAGTGGAGAGCTCACCATATAACACGATTTTGGGAAGGTGATGGTCCTCCATTCTGGAGACGTGACCTACCCAGGGCAGTTGGATCTTCAGCAGCGTGGATTCGATGCTGTCGGCCTCTGCCATCTCGAGTACTTCGATGTTAGGGATGAAGTCGCTCCAATGAATGTTGAGGATGGAGCGGAGACAACGCTGGTGGAAGCATTCTAGGAGCTATAGATGATGCCAGTAGTGGACCCATGATTCGGAGCCGAACAGGAGTGTGGGTATGACAACGGCTCTGTATACGCTAATCTTTGTGAGGTTTTTCAGTTGGTTGTTTTTCCAGACTCTGTGTAGTCTTCCAAAGGCGCTATTTTCCTTGGCGAGTCTGTTGTCTATCTTGTTGTTGATCTTTGCATCCGATGAAATGGTGCAGCCGAGATAGGTAAACTAGTTGACCGTTTTGAGTTTTGTGTGGCCGATGGAGATGTGGGGGGGCTGGTAGTCATGGTGGGGAGCTGGCTGATGGAGGACCTCAGTTTTCTTCAGGCTGACTTCCAGGCCAAACATTTTGGCAGTTTTCGCAAAACAGGACGTCAAGCGCTGAAGACCTGGCTCTGAATGGGCAACTAAAGCGGCATCGTCTGCAAAGAGTAGTTCAAGCACAAGTTGCTCTTGTGTCTTGGTGTGAGCTTGCAGGTGCTACTTCCTTTGTAAATGCCTCCACAATGCTAAAACAGCAACTGAGCACCCAACACTCACAAATTCTTTTTTTAAATGCTGAAGCATTTGACCTAACCCCTAAGGACAGAGCCCCTGCTTTCTTTAATAGTCTCACAAAATATCTTTCACCAGCAGTGTTGTCGTTTGAACGAATGGGTGGCAATAATTGTGAAAGACTTTGAGCTCCATTTTGTACATTTGAATAGTTAATTGAATCTGATTCACTTAGGCTATAACTTTATAATTTCTCCTGATATGTCAATGTGACTAAATTATTTATTTTTGTATTGACAGAGGCCATTGTTAATAGTGGTAAAGCAGACAAATCTCAGGAGCAGAAGCTCGTATTTTTTTACTGCAGACGGTTTTAAAGAAGTTTCTGTTTAACCAAATTAATGGATTTCAGTGCTGTCAAAATATAGCAACTTGTCTCCAATTTCTATTAATAATGAATGTCGAGTTACTCAAAATAGAACATTAACCAAGTATTTTTAATCAAAAGCTGTTGACAGCGATTCTCATTCATTCATCATTACTTAAGACTCATTTTAAGTGGAATCATTTGAAACATCCTTGATCAGCTACTGAGTTGGAGATGGGCAGGGCCTTTGACTTCAAAATTACAGCAAAATCTCAGCAATAAACAAGATGAAAGGTAAGTGGAACTGAGAGAAAACAGTCCCACACGAGCAACAAGTTTATTTTTGCAGTAAATTTGTAGATAGGGAAAAAAAATATTTAATTGCATAAACAAATTAAATCTATAATGTACAATTGATCACAATTAGTTACAGTCATGTAAGGTCCACAGGTGATTGACAGGTCATTTTATCCAACCATACTTTTTGAAGGTGTAATAATTTTACAGGCAGCTTGGTTTTAAAGCCACAACATTTTTATTAAATTTACAGTGACACTTTGGGCAAATAGAGCCATCTTCTTGAATTGTAAGCTTGCAATTAGGTTCACTGACATACAAAAACCCATATGATTTTGCTTCTCAGCAGTGCAGCTGTCAGGGTTTGTTGTTCTGGTGTTCCTGTCAATGTGGCCACTGATTCAGTATGTAATTTAAAATGGAACAGTATTAAGTATAAGTGGGTCGGGAGGATGGAAAATTTGATTAAAAAGCTAAGCATTTTGTTAAATGGCAAACACTGATTGAGGCATATTTCAAAGCTAGACCTCTGATATCATTCTTTTAAGTTACCTGTGGAGTAATCAAATAAATTTAAATAAAGTGAATATTCCTGTGTTACGATTTCCATCAGTAATCCCCTCCATTTTGTCCCATAAATGTTACGTTCAACCAGAGGAAAGCAGTACCTTGTTATTACTCCTCACCCTGAAGATGGCACCTTCGACAATGCAGACCCATTACGATTGTAGTGCAGTCTTATTTCTCAAAGGTTAGACTCAATGAGCTGCAGCTAACACTGATATTTTTTGGTTTTCTTTAATATATATATATATATATATATATATACGCACCATGTTGCATTTGTTACACCCATCCTACAAGGTATTTATTTTAATGTTTTATTGGGTGCAGTGAACAATTCCTTACTCCCCCCCCCCCCCACCCACTCTCAACCAACAGCCCAAGATGCAACTCAATCTACTGAGTTCCTTCACCAGATTGTTTGTAGTTCCAGAATCCAGTGTCTGCTGTCTCCTGGGCCTCCATCAGTAATCCAATGGTTTAATTACTATATCACCAACTGACATTTGGAATTTACATGGAAACTTTAATCAAATTTTTTTTAAATGTGCCGATACCTGTCTCTTTCACTTCCTCTGATAGCTTGTTTTAGATCACCACTGCTCTGTTTGTGGGGAGGGGGGGAACTTAACCTTGAGATCTCCTTTAAATTTCTTCACGCTCACCTTAAACCTGAGCTCTCTAATTCTGGACACCCCTGTCCTAGGATAAAAAGTTTGACTATCAATTTTCTCCAATGCCCAACATGATTTTATAAACCTTGATAAGGTCACCTTTCAGCTTCAACATTCCAGTGAGAATAAATCCAGACTTTCCAATCCATCATGACAATCACAGCTTTCTACGCTGTCTCCATTGAGACTAGACTGTGCACAGAGTGCAGTAATATTCCAAGTCACTTCAAATGAGGTGGAACAACTGTTGCAGAACTTGCAAAGAGAGTTGATGGATATCGTGGAGGGGAAGAGCATAACAATATTTTGCTCTGAGGAAAGGAACCAAACCAATTCCAGCTCAAATGTAAGCATGTACTGAAATGCAGCCTTGGTGACACAGTAATGATAAAGCTTCCATGCAACTGGAAACCTGGTGCAAATGGAGAAAATATTCTGCTGTGTATGGAGTGTATCTCCTGTGAAATGTTCGACCTGGCCATAAGAATCCTTGAGAAACACAGAAGAATGCTAGATTGCTAGGTGGAATGAGGGAGAAGAACAGCTTGCATGTATATAAACATATGGGAGAACTCCCATTTCACCCACTTCATGCAAGTGAGGGGCCACCTAATGAGAAGTCGTCCAGCACCACCCATAACTTTAAAATAAATGCATCCTAGGATGCATGTAACAGATGCAGCATGAACTACATCAATGAACACTCAAAAATTCCCATCTTTGAAAAATAAGCATTTCCAGCTTAGATCCTCCTTCTCAAATGCACTCTACCAGAACTTTGCTACTTTGTACTTATAAGCCTCCATCTAACAAATAGGGTTGTGCACCACAATGGAAAATGCGATTGTAGAGATTGTTGAAGTACGGTGCATGAGATGCCACCTTTTAAGTGAGATAATAAAAACTAAGATTCTGCTTGTCTCTCAGGTGAACAAAAAAAGCAGGGTTTTCTCAGTCAACATCACTATTGTCTGCCATCAGAGACCTACAGGTTACAGGTACTGTATTTCGAAGTGGGATTTGCTGGCTTTAAAGTCCTAAGGCATTGTGAAACTCTGAGGTGCAGTTTACTTGAAAGCAAAGCACTCTACATTTTTTTGATATCACAAAAGATTTGAATCTCAAATGTAATCAATTTCAAAAACTTTCCTATGTGGTATAGCTACATAGTATATTTCACGTTGCCCATCAGTGGAAACAGTTAAATTGTGTTCATGTAGAAAACTACTGACATTGTTTCCTTCTCCACAACCTTTTAATTCAGGTGCCTGACTGCTTTTCACTCATACCTTGAAGAAAGGCTTAGGCCCGAAACCTTAGTTCTATATTTTTAATTCCTATGAATGCTGCGAGACCTGCTAATTTCCTCCAACATTTCTGTTTTTGCAACATTGCTCTGAACTTATTCAGTCTATGTCAAATATTGTTTCAACTGAACTGTACTCTTAAGAATTAGTAACTAGTATAATTATCCACATTACATTTCATCAGAGATTGATGGTCTATTATTGATATATTATGGTTTGAATAAAGTGCAAGAAATTAAAAATCATTGCTCAGTGAAAGTAATTTTTAAATATTTCTTTTCCAGATTCTACTTCTGCTGATTAATAAGAACTGCATGTGCTTTTTATCCTCTCCAACCAAAAGTTAGAGCAGTGGTGGATATGCATCCAACAAAGAAAAGGAAATGTTGGCAAGGTGGAGTGAAGCTGTGTGTAAGAGCCAAAATGTCTAATTTGTTTACTTGTTAGGTTGGTGTTCTGGGGTGGATTGGCTGGGTGTGGCCATCTTTGTTCTTGTGGGAGTAGAATGGGTGCAGAGCTGAAGATTAAACTAGCAGACTCCATATTTTGGATCGATAATACCTCTGTGCTCAAGTATCTCTGCAATAAAACCACAAGTTTTCAAACTTTTGTAGCTAACAGAGTTGTTGAAATTGATACAAGTCTTGTGTCCAATACAGTGGAGGTATGTTAACGCAGCCAATTTGGCTTCTCGAGGTTTGAAAGTCGAGTCTTTTCTGAAGGATGATATGTGCGTGTTAGGGCCAAAGTTCCTTCTACGGCCTCAAAATGAAAGGCCCCAAAATCCTGATAAATTAAAAGAAGATATTTTACTAGAAGACCCTGAAATCAAGAGAGAAGAACCTCAGAATCAATCTGGAGTTGGGGGTAAAACTGTCAATGCTGTTCAGATAATGTCTGAACAAAAGCATTTAGTTACTTGTTTAATCCATTACTGTTCTTCCTGGAATAGTTTGAGAAGGGCAACAGCATATTTGATCAGATTTAAAAGATAGTATCAACGTGTTAACAGACGAACAAACATTGTTCCTGAAACACAAGAAAGAAGACGTCTCACAGTTGAAGAACTCATTAATGCTGAGATGGAGAAAACCTGCTTTTGCCAGAAGAAGAAATTTGCAGATGAAATCTCAAGTTTAAGAAAGGGAATGAATGTTAAAAGGATAAGCCATCTTCATAAACTCAACCCCATTCTGGAGAATGGTGTATTAAGGGTTGGTGGGCAACTTAACAGAGCAGCAATGCCAGAAAAAAATTAAACATTATATCTCTGATTTGATTCTTCAGCATACTCGGAAAAAGGTGGGCCATGGTGGTTGCAACCAAATGTTATCCAGCCTACACCAAAAATATTGGATTCCTGGTGTCACCATGTTAATTACAAAAATTCTGTCAAAATGTGTTGTTTGTTGGTGAATAAATCCTACTCCTGAACAACAGCAGATGGCAGATTTGCCTTTGGACAGAGTCTCTTCTGATAAACCTCCCTTAACATATGTTGGAGTTGATTATTTTGGACTTTTTGAAGTAAATCATGGAAGGAGTGTTGTAAACCACTATGGTGTTGTTTTCGCCCGATTAGCTATTTAGCAATTCATATTGAACTGGCTTTATCTCTCGACACAGACTCTTTTATTAATGTCCTTCAGCATTTTATAGCCAGATGTGGTCAAGTGAAAGAATTACAATCTGACAATGGCATTAATTTTGCGGAAGCTCAATGAGAGTTGGAAGAGGCAATCGAAGTCTGGAATCAGGATCAAATACATAATGCATTGCTTCAGAAAGAAATCAATTGGATATTCCACCCCCCCTGCTGGCTCACACCATGGAGGTGTATGGGAAAGATTAATTAGATCAGTTTGAAGGGTTCTTAGTTCCACCTTAAAGATGCAAAGTCTTGACAAAGAGGGTCTTCACACAGTTTTATGTGAAGTTGAAGCTATTCTAAACAGTCGTCAAATCACTGTAATGTGCGTCGAAAAAACCAAAGACTTTTTGATCCAAGCCAACTCTTTTAGTTAATAAAAGTCCAGAATGACCTGGTCTGGCTAGGAACAATCTTTTAAGACCTGCCAGTAGGTGTGGCTATACTCTCAGCCAATCACAGTCATCCTACACTACCATATGTACATATACACATTGATGATAGAATCTGTACTGTTACATTCACCCCCTTCTTTGAGAACCGACCCCAGGGTGGATGGAGGTTAGGGGCTGTACCAGTCAGGGGGCCTGACCATCTGGCGTGACCACCATGGTGCCTAGATAGGGGTCGCTGGGTGCAGCCACTGCTTCGCTCAATTCCGCGATGGCGTTGTCGACAGTCTGGCCTGAGCTGGTGGGGTGGTGCTGATCCTTCTGTTCAAGCCCATGACCTGGGGGAGAAGGCATAGGGGGAGGTTGGGTTAAAGGCACTGCTGCGCCTGATCCGGCTTGGGCTAGGTCCCTTACTGAGACTGTGTCCTCCCGCCCGTCCGGATACTCAACGTAGGCATAATGCAGGTTCGTATGGAGCAGAGTCACTCGGTCAACCAAGGGGTCATTCTTAGAATGCCGGATGTGGCGTCGTAAAAGGACTGGACCACGAACCGTGAGCCATGCCGGTATGGTTGTACCTGACTAGGATTTCCTCGGGAAAAAGAACATCCTTTCATGGGGGGTGGCATTGGTCGCGGTGCATAGGAGGGAGTGGATGGAGTGTAGGGCACTAGTGAGCACATCCTGCCAATGAGAGGTGGGGAGACCTTTGGACCGAAGGGCAAGTGTAACTGCTTTCCAGACGGTGGCATACTCTCTTTCGACTTGCCCATTACCGCGTGGGTTATAGCTGGTGGTCCTGCTTGAAGCAATACCACCCTCCAGAAGGTACTGCCACAACTCTGTGCTCATAAACGAGGACTTCCTGTCACTGTGGATGTAATTGGGGTACCCGAAGATGGTGAAGATGCTGTGCAGGGCCTCTATAACTGAGGAGGCAGTCATGTCCGAGCAGGGCACAGCAAACTGAAGCGGGAGTACTCGTTGATGGCTGTAAGGATGTAGGTGTTATGGTTGGTCGACTGTAGGGGCCCCTTGAAGTCTACGCTGAGATGCTCAAAGGGGCGGGTGACTTTGATGACGTGGGTGTTCTCTGGACGGAAGTAGTGGGGCTTGCACTCAGCGCACACTGGGCAGGCTCGGGTTATGGAGCGAATCTCCTCGACCGTGTAGGGAAGTTTGCGAGATTTAACAAAGTGTGCGAACCTAGTGACCCCTGGATGACAGAGCTCCTCGTGGAGTTTCTGCAGCCTGTCCAGTTGCATGTTGGCGCAAGTCCCCCTGGAGAGCGCATCTGACAGGTCGTTGAGTTTACCTGGCCGATACAGGATGTCATAATTAAAGGTGGAGAGCTCGATTCTCCACCTGGCGATTTTGTCATTCTTGATCTTACCTCGCTGGGTATTGCTAAACATGAAGGAGACCGTGCATTGGTCGGTCAGCAGTGTAAAGCGCCTGCCAGTGAGGTAGTGTCTCCAATGATGTACTGCCTCGACTATGACCTGGGCCTCCTTCTCAACAGAGGAGTGTCGGCTCTCAGGACCCTGGAGGGTTCTGGAGAAGAAGGCTACCAGCCGGCCGGCCTGGTTCAATGTGGCTGCCTGTGCAAAGTCAGACACGTCGCTTTCGACTTGGAACGGAATGGATTCGTCGATGACGTGCAGCATTGCAGCAACGATGTCCGATTTGATGCGGTTGAAGGCCGCTCTGGCTTCGGTTGACAGGGCGAAGGTGGTGGTCTTAATGAGTGTCCGTGGCTTGTCGGCATAGTGTGGAACTCATTGGGCATAGTAAGAGAAAAAAACTCAGGCAGCATTTGAGTGCCATCTGGGTGTGGGGGGGGCAAGTCCATGAGGGAACGCAGGGTCAGGGTCCGGCATGACCACCTCATTCTCCACCACACAACCCAGAATTGTGAGCCGAGTGGTCCGGAAGACACACTTGTCGAAATTGTAGGTCAAGTTCAGCCGAATTGCAGTCCGAAAAAATTTCTCAAGGTTGGCATCATGATCCTCCGTGTCATGGCCGCAGATGGTGACATTGTCCAGATACGGGAAAGTAGCAGACTACCCATTCTGGTCCACCATTCAGTCCATTTCCCACTGGAAGACCGCGACACCATTTGTGACCCCAAAGGGTTCGCTGAGGAATTAATACAGCCGCCCATTCGCTTCGAAAGCCATAAAAGGTCAGTCTTCTCGGCGGATCAGGAGCTGATGATAGGCTGAAAGTAAGTCAATGATGGAAAATACACGGTATTGGGCAATCTGATTCACCACATCCGTGATCTGTGGAAGGGGGTACGCATCAAGGAGCGTGAAGCAGTATCCAGTGTTTTAGTTAATAAAATTGTAATGCGTGTCGAAAGAACCAAAGACTTGTTGATCCAAACCAAGGCTTTTATTAACTAAAAGACTGGAGCATATCACAAGTAGGCCGACCAGTCCAGAATGACCTGGTCTGGCTAGGAGCAATCCTTTAAGACCTGCCAGTAAGTGGGGCTACACTCTTAGCCAATCACAGTCATCCTACACTACCATCTGTACATATACACATTGGTGATAGAATCTATACTATCACAATCACTAAAGCTTCTGCAGATCTAAATGACCTTGAAGCACTTACCCCAAACCACCTTTTGCTTCTTGAGACTAAGCTAACAACGCCACCAGAGCAGTTCAAAAAGGAAGACATGTATGCTTGTTGAAGGTGGAGGCAGTATATATCAGATTTGTTTTGGAAAAGATGGGTTAAAGAATATCTTCCCTGGCTGACAGAAATGGTTTAATTTCAAATACAACTTTAAACCAGGAGACATCATGATTATTGTGGACGATTCAGCACCTAGAAGCTCCTGGTTACTTGGAAAATTTATCGAGACTACTCAGGACAAAAGGGGACTTGCATATCATGTTCAAGTCAGAACAAAGACTGACTTTTTAAACAGATCTATTAACAAAGTCTGCCTTCTTCCAGAGACAGAAACTTTTATAAGTACAAACTGGACTTTATTTTGTTGTTTTTGTGTACTACACAGGTTATAGACTTTATTGATTCAGAATAGTGGTAAAGATCACTTTTTTTGTTCAAGGCTTTGTGCTGGTAACCTCTGACCTTATGAAGAAAGAAGATATGCATATTGTTTGAATGTTAAATGTTTGATTGTTATTTGTAATTGATTGTATAATTATTATTTAAGATATTACATCTCTTTATAATAATTAGGGGCTGGTATTTGTCAGGGCCAAAATGTTTAATTTGTTTACTTACCTTGTTGGGTCAGAGTTCTGGGGTTGATTGGCTGGGCGTGGCCATGTTAGGAGCATGCGTGGTTGTGTATGGCGTGAATCGGGAGCTTTAGAGTATTATACAACAAGGCAGTATAAGAGGAGGGTGAGTGAAATGCTCATAATTTCATTGCCTGGTTTTAATGGTTTTTATGAAGAGTTAACACAGATGTTATTTATAGTAATTTCAACGTTAAAAGTTTGTGGTGTTAAATAAAAGATTTAAAGACATCTGAATGTGTATTGAAAATAATTGAAACACGTCATGAACAAATGTTTCACCTCGCCTCCTAGCAACTATTTATTGGATTGAAGTGTTTCAACATGTTAACAACATTCTAAAGGTTTTTGATGAAGGGTTTACATGAAAGATTATTAATTTAGGGAATGGATCTGAAATGTGAAGACGGATATAAACCTATGATGATGAGAGTTTGTTGTCATATACATAAGTACAATGTACAGATGCATTGAAATTCTATCTTCCTGCAGCCACAATAGGGGTGCATTTGTAAAAGAACCCTTTATTCAGCTAGGTATTGGGAGGACCCAAAAAGTCTGCTAATTTTTCTGAAGTTGATAAAATGGAAAATAGTCGTACAATGCAGAAGCAGTCCCGTTAGCGCGTGGAGTGCATGCCAACCAAAAAGCAACCATTTACTGTATATGAATTTTATCAGTCTCAGCCAATCTGGCCTCTCCACATAATTCAAGCCTCCCGGCCTTGGTAACATTGTCATGAATCCTTTCTGTTCCTTTTCCAGTTTATTGACATCTTTCCTATAGCTGGCTGACCGTAACTATGCACAATATTCCAAGTGAGGACTCACTTGCAGAGCTTGGTCATATTCAAGAAAACAAAAGGCTGTAATAAGAGAAAGTTGTCATTAAATGATTATTGAATCCAAATTTAAGAATATTCCTCTTTCCTAACATTTTATTGTTTTGGTCTGAACTTTATGACAGTGGAAATTAACTTTTTAAATCATTAGGAATCTTGAATCTTTGATTGTTTTTGTTCTGGTTATTAAATGCTTAGCAATAGAGGATATTTCTGCAACCATCTATTTTCATCACCTATCTTCTTTTCTAATCTTTCCTGATCTAGTATTTTCTGCAAACTTGTATCCTATGTTAATAGGATCTCACTCTTTGGTAAGCAGCCTGCCTTTGAGTATTTGTTATCTGAATATTATCTCAATTGCATCAATGCTGGGATATCTAAAGATCAGTCTTGTGAATATTGCTGTGAGCTAAGTGCATGAGTGAATTAATTGCTATATAATGTATATTTTATGTGATTTCTACCAAATCCCATGGATCATCTGAATATTTTTCCTTTATCCCATTTCCTGGAGGTTGCCTTCAACATAATGCATCTCCAAGAGAAAGTGAAAAGCAGCCCATATGTTTCTTCCTTCTACATTAAAGGAAAACTTATAAAAAATCTGTGCTGTAGGTATAAATCCAACCCAGCTTGTCATTTATATTTATGCAGTGTTATTTATTTGCATTTTGGCATAAATGTGGTGACCAAACGGAACAGACACTGCATTTACAAAGCAGATCTGAAAGGTATGTTAAGGATGGTTAGAACAAAATGTATTCAGTGTTTTCTTTGAATAACATCCTTAAAATATTTTATTTTTAATTTTTTTTTAAAAGATCATATTCGAATAATTCATCTTCATATTTTGGGTTTGATAACTGCATTGGAAAAAAGATAGCTTTGAGCAGAAGAGTTGCTAATTTCTGGAAATTAAAGATTATTTAATGATTTGAGCCTCAAATTGACCAAATTTGACACTTCATTGACCAAGTTAAGGAAGTAATTTTTATTTAACAGTACAGCATAGTAGAAGACAATGTAGCTTACCACCCAATTAACCTGCCAACCCTGTACCTTTGGGACGGTGGGAAGAAGCAAGAGCATGCAGAGAAAACCCACACAAGTTACAGGGAGAAAGTACAAGCTCCTTACAGATGGCGCCATGGTTAGGATCGGCGCTATCTGTGTTGCCACATCTACGTTAGATATACTAAACATCTGTGCTCCGTTTGACATCCTGATAGCCCACCATTTCAATTCCCCTTGGCATTCCCACATAGACACGTTTGTTATCAGCCACATCCATTGCCAGGATGAGGCATACATAAACTTGAGAAACAACGCATCATGGTACTCCTGGATAGCCTTAAACCTAATGGCGTAAATATTGATTTTTCCAATTTTAACTACCACCCCCCGCCCCACAACCTCTATTTAGTTCCACTGTTTCCATGTCTTGTTTACCTATTCCCTTCCAGTGGTCTCTCCCACCTCCAAAAGCCGATTACCTTTTAACCCTCCCCTACTTCTCCCCGATCATGCATTTGATCATACCCTTTCCATCTTTAATCTCTACAAAGGACCCAAAACATTGACTGACCATTTCCCGACCCTTTGAATTCCTGCAGCATTACATTATTTGCTCAAGGTTGCAGAATCTGCAGTTTTTGTGTTTCTCCTGTGTGCTCTTCTTATTTGTGTCAAGTTATGCTAACAGCACTTAAGAGGGAGATCAAAGCTAGGCACAAAAGGTATTGAGTTTTATTAGGGAAGCAGGAGTAATCTTTTGAATGCTTTAACTAAGGTGCACAACCCACTCTTGCCAGGTGACCTTGACATTCTTCTCAGACCCGATCTGCTGGGTAGCTATATGAATGCCAGAGGATTTATTGCCTGCCCACATGCGATACCAGAGCAGCTCCTCAGTTCCTGCTACTCACTGAAGGCATTTTAAAAATTTGGTTCTAATTAATGGAATCTACCTTGAGGTGGGACCTGCAGTAAATATTCTGTGGACTTCTTGCCAATTGGAAATGAGGTTAAAGACATTCTCACATTCTGATTGATGCATCAGCATTTAAAATAACATTAAGTTTGCCACCGCTGCAACCGTGTCTGCCTGTCCCGCATCGGACTTGTCAGCCACAAACGAGCCTGCAGCTGACGTGGACATTACCCCTCCATAATCTTTGTCCGTGAAGCCAAGCCAAAGAAGAAGAAGTTTGAATAAATTAAAGTTTCAGATGTTTGCTTATTTCTAAGGCACTGATTCTAGAACAGTGGCGAACTACTTACATTATCTTGGCACGTACATTGGACCACAGGTAACTTAAGAACTTTTTAAATATTTTGTCATGTTATTATTTACCTCCTTTAAACTTTTCAACCAAATTTATTGGTTATGTGCAATTCATGCGCTTTGTTAATTGTGTATTCCAGGATCATTATGATGTCTGGCTGGCTCCAAGCTGGTCAAAGCTGGCTTGCGTTCATTCTTTGAAAATTCAGCAGAAGAGCTGGAAATTCTGAAACTAGGAATATTCACACATTCACACTCTCAACTGAAGGGAGTTACACAGAATATCAATGACACCTCAGTAGTTTTGCTACCTGTGCTAACATCACTGTTTGACAATATTGGTCAACATCAGTTTGGAATCAATATAATCTGTGAGTAGTCTAGTTCATCAACAGAGTGTGAGAGATGGGAAAATTGACCTAAAATTATGAACATGGAAGAAACTAAAGTTCATCAGTAAAATGGCTGAAACCAGTTCAAACAGGATAAGTTTGGGGCTTAGGATGCAGGAAAGCAGAGTCAGCACGATTAACATAAGAATCTTCTATCCTTTGTGACAAGACCATAGGACTAAGATAAGGAATGGTAAGGTACAATAGAATGTAGGAAGTTGAGGTAGTCTGGATCAGATAAGGGTCTCCTAGCCCTGGACAGAAGTACCAAGTCATACATTTCTAATTAGCTAACCATACACAGATTTATACATATGAAATTAGCCAACCCTAGATAGAATGAGTCAACTCTGCATATCAAGAGACTGTAGCCCAGAGAATCAGGAAGGTGTGAATAAGGACAATGACATGAAGGGACACCGACAGGATACCCCCCCTGGTCCTCCAAGTGTACTGAAACTGCACGTAGGCAGGAAGAATTACCTATGCCAAACCCATCCAGGGGGCAGAAGAATGTAAGGGGGAGGGCATTCTGATACTGAAATTGACTGTATAAAAGTTGGGTGAGCCCCAGTATGTGTGTGTATTCCCAGGGTAAGGGGAAGCACCCAACTTTGCATTGTTGTAGTAATAAATGTTCTTTGTTCTCAATTTTTGTCTCGAGCAATTTCTTTAAAGGTACTTTAATTCCTAACAAATGGGGGCTCGTCCGGGATCACACTCCCTCCACTGACAGAGTACCCCGACGACGAGAGTAGGTGCACCCCGGCTGATTCAGCTGGACTCACGGGCGACGGGTGGCTGGTCAGTGGAAGAAGCGAGTGATATCCGAGAAGAGGCATTGAGAACAAACGGCGGAAGGACGCGCGCTAGAGCAGTACTGCCAGAACTCGGTAAGAGTATTTTACTTGTTCCTAAGTATGGGAATAGCGGGCAGTAGAGATGAGAGTCCTGACACAGGACGTGACCACCAGATAGCTACGTACAGCCCGCTTGGGATGATGTTATCTGAGTGGGGCACAGGAAAGACCCGCGGTAAAGACAGACTAGCGGGCAGTAGAGATGAGAGTCCTGACACAGGACGTGACCACCAGATAGCTACGTACAGCCCGCTTGGGATGATGTTATCTGAGTGGGGCACAGGAAAGACCCGCGGTAAAGACAAACTGACGACGGTCAGATATTGTTGTAATGAATGGGTGGGATACCCGGTTAAAGGGAGCTCCGTGTACTGGCCAAAATTCGGATCCGAGGATGAATGGATGTGTGAAGCTTTGAACTTATGGCTCTATCAAAACCAGCCAGACAATGTTGAGAGCAGGGAATATGCAGCCTGCTGGCTCAAGGGATCCATTGAACAGCTGGTTTTGAATGAGAAAGAATCCAGGGATAAGAGAGAGGAGGAACCTCTTGTCCCTGAACCACAGGGTTGGGATGTGTTACATTCCCTCCCTCCACCCTATGTTCCTCCTATGCCGGCTCCTATCTTTCCTTCCCCTCCTATGACCTACCCTTCTGCACCTTCCCCACCTCCACCACCACTAGAGAAGAGAGCAGGAGTGGTATGATAACTTGCTCACAAAGCACTCGATTACCACCTCTGTTGGCAGGAGAGAGAGGTAACTTTAATTCAGAACAGCGTGAGACTCTTCAGGAAGAAAGGGCAGAACCCTTTGATTCATTTCCCAGGGAGCAGGAACCCAGACCTAATAAGCCAGAAACCAATTGGATGAGACCACTGCGGGAAGTTCCCATGAGAGAGGGTCTCGGTTTCGTAAATGTGCCCCTGACCAGTACTGAAGTGTGTAACTTTAAGAAAGAACTGACCTCCCTGATAGAAGATCCCCAGGGATGTGCCGAACAGTTAGACCAATTTTTGGGACCAAATATATATACAATATGGGGGTCTCGACATAGAATCCCCAGCAGGGGAACAATTGGTACTAACAGGTTTTGTTACCAACTCAGCCCCAGACATTAAGAGAAAATTACAAAAGACAGAAAATTGGCATGAGCAGGGAATAACCCAGCTTCTACAGATCACACAAAAAGCATTTGTCCAGACATCTGAGGATAAGCAGAAAGCAAAGGCTAACATTTTGATGCAAGCAGTTAAAGGAATAGTAGATGAGTAACAAAAAAAAAAGGCAGGGACTGTGTGCCAGCTCCTGAATGTTGGGAGAAGTGCAGGGAGTGGGAGAGTAGAGACCAGAGATAATTTCATAAATCACGACTTCCCACTTCAGTCACTGACCAATATTGATTAAAATTCATGCTAAAAATTAAATGTCATAAATGATCGTTTTTCAATACTGTAGAATTAGCGAATTTAACTACCAGTTAATTCCAATTTATGAAATAAATTGTATTTAAATGTGATTTTGCACAGGGAGTACCTGAGAGTTGAGTGATGTTATAACATTTGCAGGGAGAAATGTTTGCGCAAATAGGGTGAGTTCTATACATCTTAACTTTAAGTGTATGTGAGATAAAGAAAGGATCTGATGTGTAAAGTGGCTGGATCAGCCAGTTGAAGGGGGAGTGTGCATGTCCCTTTAAGTGCACTGTGGCACTTGAAATTGAGGCTTCAGGCTCTTGTCTTGCAGTTAGAGGTATGGAGCCCTATCAACACATTTAATACATTTCTTCTACACATTCAGCAGTCAAGGTCCGTGAGTTTAAAGATCACCCACCTCTGGAGAATAAAGATACCTCTGGGGATTCCTATAAGTTTAATCATTCATTTCTCTGGTGCATTTTCCTCTGGAGTGAAATTAATGCCTCAGCACAATTTCTCTGTATTGCCGCTGTTATTTAATTCATGATAACTTTCCCCATTCATCAGGTTTATATTTAAATCCGGTAGTGCAGAAGTTACATTGTAAATAATCACGGAGGTAAACCCTGCGCGACTGGATTCAGCTTAATGGAGAAATAAACCTGCGAACTGGTCTATGGTGCTGTGTGAGTATTGCAATAGGTGGAATATGATTTAAATTGGTGGCATAGTTCAGAACAATTGGGTGCATAAGAATAATAATATCATTAAGAACTCACAGATCTTATACCAGATGCTATTCAGTACATCTTGACTTAAGGACTGGAGAAATTGGCATGTTAGAATGAGATTGGCATGGCACCAATATTTCTTGATTCAATAATGACTCCACAAGCTCCAGGATTCATGCAGCAGAACTTTTAAGTGGAATATTATAGAAACTAGCCTGTACTTAAATTATTGTGTGTGCAATCCTCATAAGAACATCTTTTAACTTTTTTTTGGTGCCTGTTTTACAGACTGTTTTAAATAAGGCCAGCTCCTGTGAGCTGTGGCACAAGGCATTTTACTTAAGGCAGAACTAAAGGTTGAATATGTTTCAAGTTCTCTTGCAGGGGCTCTTGTGCTGCAATGTCTGTTATGTACTCACTCTAACAAATTGGAGGGTTGTGCCCCATACAGACAAGCAGCTCCAACTGCATTTTAATAAGGTCTAACATATTCAAAACCCATGCAAATATGGTTTGTGTTTCATTTTACAATTTTTACACTAACACAAAGGAAAGTCAGATTGTTATTCATTTTATTAAAATCTAGTGATTGGTTATATGTAAAAGCATGGCAAGAGGATCAACTAAAACCTGCCTGGGATGGTCCCTTCTGTGTACTTTTAATTACAGACACCGCAGTAAGAACAAGAGAGAAAGGCTGGACCCACATTCAAAGAATTAATGACAAAGTGCCATAATGTTACAATTTTATTCGTTTTTTTAATGGTTTATTCAGTTTTGTGTATTTTATTGCTGTTTTCAATGAGCTTTACATTTATCGTGGTTTATTCAGTTTTGTGTATTTTATTGCTGTTTTCAATGAGCTTTACATTTATCGTGGTTTATTCAGTTTTGGGTATTTTATTGCTGTTTTCAATGAGCTTTACATTTATCGTGGTTTATTCAGTTTTGGGTATTTTATTGCTGTTTTCAATGAGCTTTACATTTATCGTGGTTTATTCAGTTTTGTGTATTTTATTGCTGTTTTCAATGAGCTTTACATTTATTGTGGTTTTAGTCAGTTCTTCTTGCATTTTATTGCAGTTTTCAATGAGCTTTACATTTATTGTGTTTTATTCAGTTCTTATTGTATTTTAATGAGCTTACAGGTATTCTTCATTGTTGTTTACTAATTTCTTTGGAATATTGTTCGTTAATGTTTTAAGCCCCCCTGGAATAGGGGCAGCAGAGGTTACAATTCAGCTCCTTTAGAATGTAGACAGGGCATAGATTTAATGTATAGTCATAATGGGATATAAGGGATCCCAATACGGACCAGGGGAATTAAACAGCTTTAGTGGAGTACTCTCGATGTTTTAAGTACTTCTGGAGAAGGGGTAGCAGAGGTTACAGATTGTACTGTTTTACAGGCTAGAGAGGGCATAGAGGCAAGGTATTTAGAATACGGATCAGGGAAACACAGTGGGGATAGGCAGTCACACAGTGAGGCACCTGTGTACACAGACTAACCGCAAAACAAACAATGTACATTTCACACAAAGGGGGAAACTAACAAGCTAACCGCAAAACAAACAGACACTTCACACAACCACGAGACACATAATCCCCCACCTGGCTCTCTCTCTCTGATCATCCCTGAAGGGGAACACCTGTTTTCAGGGAGCTGCTGCTCATCTGGTGCTTATATAACGTGGAAAGGAGCGAAGTAGAGTGCAGGGTGTCAAAATCCTCACAAAGGACATTGGATTGTACATGTAGCAGAGAGAGAGAGAGTTGACACATATGCTAATGTACACAGACAGGCTGCAACTCACAAGTTCAATGAATGTTAGCAGACAAGCTGCAACACACAGTTAAATCACAAGAAACAATCCCCCCCCAGCTTGGTCTCTTTTCATCACCCCATGAAAGGGAGCACCAGTTTCCAACAACGTGAGCTGCTTGACACTTTAATATCAGGCTCCAAACAGCCTTCGGAGATCGGTGGCCCTAGGGTTCGGGGCTGAAGGGGACATCAGATACTAGCCACAATCAAACGGAACCGCCTGACTACTGCTACTCGTTCGCTGCTGAAGGCAGCGCTTCTCATAGACTGCGACTCGTTCGCTGCTGAAGGCAGCGCTTCTCATAGACTGCGACTCGTTCGCTGCTGAAGGCAGCGCTTCTCATAGACTGCGACTCGTTCGCTGCTGAAGGCAGCGCTTCTCATAGACTGCTACTCGTTCGCTGCTGAAGGCAGCGCCTCTCACAGACTTCGTCGGGACAACACTTAACAAAGGTCGTGTGCTTCAAAGACACTGCTTCCATATTTCAACGTATGGGATGGACTAGACTCTTTACTGAGAACTGGAGCCTGATACTCCAAACCCTAATAAGCAGCTGGACTCACTCCCCTGACCTTCATGGTGCTCCCCTACCTAAAGACTTTACACAGACATTACAATTCGGTTATTGACCAGCTGGGTAAAACTACACCTTACACTTGAAAGATCAGTGTTACTGATCTAAAAGAAAAGTGAGGAAGGGGGGGGGGGGATCAGTCACACTGACACTAGTAACCAAAGATCAGTAACACTGATCATGGTGAAAGATCAGTATTACTGATCTAAAAGAAAAGTGAGGATTGTGAGAGATGGGAAAATTGACCTAAAATTATGAACATGGAAGAAACTAAAGTTCATCAGTAAAATGGCTGAAACCAGTTCAAACAGGATAAGTTTGGGGCTTAGGATGCAGGAAAGCAGAGTCAGCACGATTAACATAAGAATCTTCTATCCTTTGTGACAAGACCATAGGACTAAGATAAGGAATGGTAAGGTACAATAGAATGTAGGAAGTTGAGGTAGTCTGGATCAGATAAGGGTCTCCTAGCCCTGGACAGAAGTACCAAGTCATACATTTCTAATTAGCTAACCATACACAGATTTATACATATGAAATTAGCCAACCCTAGATAGAATGAGTCAACTCTGCATATCAAGAGACTGTAGCCCAGAGAATCAGGAAGGTGTGAATAAGGACAATGACATGAAGGGACACCGACAGGATACCCCCCCTGGTCCTCCAAGTGTACTGAAACTGCACGTAGGCAGGAAGAATTACCTATGCCAAACCCATCCAGGGGGCAGAAGAATGTAAGGGGGAGGGCATTCTGATACTGAAATTGACTGTATAAAAGTTGGGTGAGCCCCAGTATGTGTGTGTATTCCCAGGGTAAGGGGAAGCACCCAACTTTGCATTGTTGTAGTAATAAATGTTCTTTGTTCTCAATTTTTGTCTCGAGCAATTTCTTTAAAGGTACTTTAATTCCTAACAAGAGTGTAATGATATAAGCATCTTTATTATGTTATGTGTAGCCTTAACATGACTTCACATTTTTTTATTTGTATTGTATTGACCAAAAACAAAAAGAGAAGACAGTGAGAATAGTTGGCTGTTATTTTCTTGAGTGATTATATTTGGTTTGTTAAACTTTTTCCTACCATGCAGCTCCAAATTATTTTATGCTGCAAATTCCTGAAACGGCAAGTTGATTGTAGTACTAAGAGACCAGTAGGATTTGAAAAACTTTGCAAACAATTTGACCAGGCAGTGAATAACTAAATATTATCGATGCTGGAAATAGTAACTATAGTGTGTTATGAGCTTTTAATTCTTTAAACATGAAAATAGAATCAAACTTTAACTTATCACTATTGACTAATTTAATCTAACTTAACCTTCTTCTAATTCTAAACGCACGTGTATGTAATGTGTGTGTAAGTTCAGAAAAGTTCTTTGGTTCACAGTCCAATCTCACTTCTCAATCCTCCAAGTTCACTGGTATCAGGCAATTCTTATACTTTGCACACAATTTAACATTTATAAAGTTCACCAGGCTTTGGTGCTTGAAAGGTAAATGGTTACTGCTCAGGAAGGTTCTTGTCGGATTTCAGAGAGAGATTTGTTGTTCCTTTATAATCAGCCACTCCAGTGTCTTGCTGATGAAACTTGCCCCTTCAGGGTTCTCCAGATGATAACCTCTTTCTTTCAGGTCACCACAGAGTTCCTTTTTGTTTCTCTTATTCCAAGTAAAACATTAGACAGCTAGTCCTGTCCTCTTGCATGAACCACAAGTGCTATGACCAGGCCATCTTCCAAAATGGGGCTTTCCACAATCTTTCCAGCTTGTTCTGATCCAGCCCCAGCTGCCTCTGCTGGCTGTAACGTATCTTTTGTTGTTGCTGGTTTGAGGCATAATAGTGTGATGAGCCCAAAGGACCCCAAAACCCAGCAGCAATAGACATTCACCAAGACAAGTGATTTTTAAAACAAAAGTTATTTTTAATCAACTTCAAACATGAAAATAGAATCAAACTTTAACTTAACTCTATACCAAATAACCCCCTTCTAATTCTAAGCGCACGCGTATGTAATATGTGTATAAATTTAAGAAAAGTTCTTTGGTTCACAGTTCAATCTCACTTCTCTTTCTTCCATGTTCTCTGGTTGCAGGCAATCACCAGACTGTGCACAGAATTTAACCTGTATAAAGTTCACCAGGCTTGGTGCTTGAAAGGTAAATGTATACCGTTCAGGAAGGTTCTTGTAGGGATGGCAGAGAGAGATATTTGTTGCTCAAGGATTTCTACAACTGAGGTACCACCATTAGTCACCTCAATGTCTCGCTGATGAAACTTGCCCCATCAGGGTTTTTCAGATGGTAACCTCTTTCTTTCAGATTACGAAAGAGCACCTTCTGTTCCTCTTATTCCAAGAGAAACATCAGACAGATGGCACTTCCAGCCATCCACTGCTTTCGGAATTTTTCATCAGTTCTTCCGGGATTGCACTGTTCAGTGTTCCACACACACTGACTGAGAGAGCTTGTCCTCTATCTCTCTCTCTCTCTCTCTCTCCAAGTGAAACTCCAAAAAGAGCATGTGACTCATGTCTTGCAAACCCCCCCCCCCCCCCCCCCCCCCCCGAGTAAAACAACAGGAGTTCTTTCTTCTTTCAAGTTGTTATCTTAGGTAAACAATCCAGAATTGATCTGTGAGCACTTTTGCAGAAGGTACTGATAGACAGCATGACTCCAGCAAGACAATGGTCAAGTTCAATTAACACCTACTTGTGAATTCTCCAAGAGATCCTGCAATGTGAATTCTTCAGTCTTTCAAACAAGATCTGTTTTAAAAATGTGTGAATGTATGTGACCTACTCTAAATCTTATAAAATCTCCCCAAATATTAATATTGTTACAATAGGAGAAGATTGGAGGCCAGTAGACTGATGATGAAACTACAATTTTATGACTTTGAATTTGTGTACACACCAGGGAAACTTGTGTTAGAAGATGTGTTATCCAGGTCAGCGACGCAGAGTTCCACAGAGACTGATGTGAATCTCCACGTGAATGTGATCATTGAATCTCTTCCCATATTTGACGTGAAATCTAAGCAGATCGCAGCTGAAACAGAAAAAGGACACAGTTCTTCTTCAGAAGGTCATCAAGAATCTGAATGAAGAATACCTAATGGTGAATGTCAGCCATATTGCAACATCAGAGCTGTGCTGAGTGATGCTTATTGACTATCTATCGAACTAACTGGAGATTGTGCTGCTTCCTAGCATGTCTGCTGCTTGTTTGATCAAATATATGAAATCGATTTTGCAAGTCATGGTATTCCTCAAATTGTCTATAGTGACAATGGACTATGCCATAGTTGTAGAGAATTCCAGAATTTTGTAGGAGTATGGTTCCTGACTTCGTCCTCTGCATCCACAGTCAAAAGGCAAAGCAAAGAAAGGAGTTCACATAGTAAAACGGTTGCTCAAGAAAGCACTAGACGGTGCTATTGAGTTACAGAGCTTCGCCACTTAAACATGGCAGGTTACCCGCTGAGCTTCTGATGGGACGTAGACTACACGCCACACTTTCCTCCTCTGCAGACCCAAACAAGAACAGAGATGCTGAGGATGTCGAATGGAAACAAAAGCACTTGCAATGGAGACAAAGAGCAAACTATGACAAGTCAGCAAGAAGCTAAGAGCCACTGGCACAACGTGATACAGTGAGACTCAGTGATTTCAAAACTTGGGACAAAAAGGCCTTTGTTCTGGAGGAAGATCCTACACTGTCAGAACAGAGGAGGGTCAAATATTGAGGAGGAATCGAAGGAGCCTGCTGAAAATGACAGAGATACTGCAGGAGCAGACAACTGTAGAGGATTCAGCATGCACAACAACAGAGTGTAAGGTAAAACATCATGAGATGGGAATGTGTAAGGAGTTACCCTGGGCAGGGCTGTAACAAGATGTGAATGCATCCTTGTACTTACAAGATAAGAGAGACATTGATGGATTGAGAGGCAGGAAGCTAGCAGGGAAAGGATAGCAACAGTTTTAGTCATTGGACAAGTAATGATATGATGATGTTCTAAGCACGTATCCAAGGGTATAAAAAATCACCATTTTGCTGATAACGGCAGAATGCATTCTCCGACTAACATTGTTAGTCGCAAGTGTTACAATCCGGTAATAAAGAACAAAGAACCCTGATTTCGACTCAGTCTGGTGTTTGTCTCACTCATTCATGAACAAAGCAGACCTAACAAGAGGAACTCTGCCCGTGTTAGACAGTAGTGGACCAGCAGAGCTGACACAAGCACCTGTGTTAAGAAGATCCACACGAGTTGTCAAAGCACCTGACAGACTGAATCTCTAAAAGAAAAATAACTGTACACTTAAAAGTTTGTGCTGCTGATGTTCATGTTATGTTTGTGTTGAACTTTAAATGGAAAGAATACTGTATTAATGTGTCGTGTTGAATTAAACATCTCCAGGAAAGGGGATGTAATGATAGACTGATTCCACCAGGAGGAGATGGAGTGTGTGGCATCTGGGGAATGTTGCATCTTGGGCAGATTCAAGATGGTAGGCTCCCCATGAGGTATGTTCTGTTCTTCGTGCAAACATCTTTAATTCCATCCACTGAAAACCATTCATATTTTCAAATATATCATTTTGCCTCTCCTGATCGATTAAAAACGCCCTGTTGTTGCATTTTCTTATAAATCTGTCTTAAATTGTTTCTTGCAAATTTGAGAAATTTGAGGAATATTTGCTTGCAGATACAGGTAGTGTGCATTCTGCAACAAGATTGTCTTAGGGAAAAAATCTTCTGCTATACTAATGCACAAAAGTGCTGGATAAACTCGGCAGATCACATAGCATCTTTAAGGGAGCAAAGGGTAACCAATGTTACCTATAAGTTCTATGTTACCTGTTGAGTTTCTCCAGGATTTTTGTATATAGTGTCAAATCTCAGGGTCTGTAGCATTTCCCATTCAACTTCTGCTATATTAATCTCTGTTGACATACCAGTATCATAAATAATGGCTTGAATTTATTACCTGCCCAAACTATGCATTGTAAAGCTCTGAGGTGGCCTTGATGCTGTACATGGAGCAGGAATATAATCTAGCCGTAGCAAAAAAATGTATTATGTCAACCTGGAAATTGGAAGATAATTTGAAAATACAACAATGGTATATAGAAATGAATAAATGTATTCCATTAGAAAAAATAACATATAGTTTAAGAAATAATATTGAAATATTTGAACAAATATGGGAGCCTTATATGAAACACAATAGAGAAAACCTACCGGGGACATTCACTACCTAAATTAATGAAAGGAGAAGGAAATGAAAAGAATTGACTCAGTGGAATTTCTTGTTTATTTTTATTGAATGACAACATTGTTTGACTGGTTTAATGTATCCTAGATTTTGTACTTTAAATGGACGGGGGGGGTTGGGAGGTAGGGAGGGTGGGATGGGAGGAGGGGGGGGGGAGAAAATGGCACTGTATATATTTGAAAAGGAAAATGTATGTATCATGGTCAATGTGGTTTATGGTGTGAAAAATAAAAAAAAATTAAAAAAAAGGAACAGGAATATAAAAAGGAAACCCTGATGCTATTCATTTATAATGGAAGCCTACTATCTATTCTGAAGTTTTTCTGTGGTCAGAATTCTTCCTCATTTTGCCATTACACACATGTGTGAGAGATGGGAAAATTGATCTAAAATTATGAACATGGAAGAAACTAAAGTTCATCAGTAAAATGGCTGTAACCAGTTCAAACAGGATAAGCTTGGGGCTTAGGATGCAGGAAAGCAGAGTCAGCACGATTAACATAAGAATCTTCTAGTCTTTGTGACAAGACCATAGGACTAAGATAAAGAATGGTAAGGTACAATAGAATGTAGGAAGTTGAGGTAGTCTGGATCAGATAAGGGTCTCCTAGCCCTGGACAGAAGTACCAAGTCATACATTTCTAATTAGCTAACCATACACAGATTTATACATATGAAATTAGCCAACCCTAGATAGAATGAGTCAACTCTGCATATCAAGAGACTGTAGCCCAGAGAATCAGGAAGGTGTGAATAAGGACAATGACATGATGGGGCACCCACAGGATACCCCCTGGTCCTCCAAGTGTACTGAAACTGCACGTAGGCAGGAAGGATTGCCTATGCCAAACCCATCCAGGGGGCAGAAGAATGTAAGGGGGAGGGCACTCTGATACTGAAATTGACTGTATAAAAGTTGGGTGAGCCCCAGTGTATGTGTGTATTCCCAGGGTAAGGGGAAGCACCCAACTTTGCATTGTTGTAGTAATAAATGTTCTTTGTTCTCAATTTTTGTCTCGAGCAATTTCTTTAAAGGTACTTTAATTTCTAACAAATGGGGGCTCGTCCGGGATCACACTCCCTCCACTGACAGAGTACCCCGACGACGAGAGTAGGTGCACCCCGGCTGATTCAGCTGGACTCACGGGCGACGGGTGGCTGGTCAGTGGAAGAAGCGAGTGATATCCGAGAAGAGGCATTGAGAACAAACGGCGGAAGGAAGCGCGCTAGAGCAGTACTACTAGAACTCGGTAAGAGTATTTTACTTGTTTCTAAGCATGGGAATAACGGGCAGTAAAGAGGAGAGTCCTGACACAGGACGTGACCACCAGATAGCTACGTACAGCCCGCTTGGGTTCATGTTATCTGAGTGGGGCACAGGAAAGACCCGTGGTAAAGAGAAACTGACGATGGTCAGGTATTTTACTTGTTTCTAAGCATAGGAATAACGGGCAGTAAAGAGGAGAGTCCTGACACAGGACGTGACCACCAGATAGCTACGTACAGCCCGCTTGGGTTGATGTTATCTGAGTGGGGCACAGGAAAGACCCGTGGTAAAGAGAAACTGACGATGGTCAGGTATTGTTGTATTGAATGGGTTAAATACCCGGTTAAAGGGAGCTCCGTGTACTGGCCAAAATTCGGATCCGAGGATGAATGGATGTGTAAAGCTTTGAACCTATGGCTCTATCAAAACAAGAAAGACAATGTTGAGAGCAGGGAATATGCAGCCTGCTGGCTCAAGGGATCCATTGAACAGCTGGTTTTGAATGAGAAAGAATTCAGGGATAAGAGAGAGGAGGAACCTTTTGTCCCTGAATCACAGGGTTGGGATGTGTTACATTCCCTCCCTCCACCTTATGTTCCTCCTATGCCGGCTCCTATCTTTCCTTCCCCTCCTATGACCTACCCTTCTGCACCTTCCCCACCTCCCCCACCACTAGAGAAGAGAGAAGAGAGCAGGAGTGGTATGATAACTTGCTCACAAAGCACTCGATTACCACCTCTGTTGGCAGGAGAGAGAGGTAACTTTAATTCAGAACAGCGTGAGACTCTTCAGGAAGAAAGGGCAGAACCCTTTGATTCATTTCCCAGGGAGCAGGAACCCAGACCTAATAAGCCAGAAACCAATTGGATGAGACCACTGCGGGAAGTTCCCATGGGAGAGGGTCTCGGTTTCGTAAATGTGCCCCTGACCAGTACTGAAGTGCGTAACTTTAAGAAAGAACTGACCTCCCTGATAGAAGATCCCCAGGGATGTGCCAAACAGTTAGACCAATTTTTGGGACCAAATATATATACAATATGGGGGTCTCGACATAGAATCCCCAGCAGGGGAACAATTGGTACTAACAGGTTTTGTTACCAACTCAGCCCCAGACATTAGAAGAAAATTATAAAAGACAGAAAATTGGCATGAGCAGGGAATAACCCAGCTTCTACAGATAGCACAAAAAAGCATTTGTCCAGACATCTGAGGATAAGCAGAAAGCAAAGGCTAACATTTTGATGCAAGCAGTTAAAGTAATAGTAGATGAGTAACATGGAAAAGGCAGGGACTGTGTGCCAGCTCCTGAATGTTGGGTGAAGCGTCGGGAGTGGGAGAGTAGAGACCAGAGATAATTTCATAAATCACGACTTCCCACTTCAGTCACTGACCAATATTGATTAAAATTCATGCTAAAAATTAAATGTCATAAATGATCGTTTTTCAATACTGTAGAATTAGCGAATTTAACTACCAGTTAATTCCAATTTATGAAATAAATTGTATTTAAATGTGATTTTGCACAGGGAGTACCTGAGAGTTGTGATGTTATAACATTTGCAGGGAGAAATGTTTGCGCAAATAGGGTGAGTTCTATACATCTTAACTTTAAGTGTATGTGAGATAAAGAAAGGATCTGATGTGTAAAGTGGCTGGATCAGCCAGTTGAAGGGGGAGTGTGCATGTCCCTTTAAGTGCACTGTGGCACTTGAAATTGAGGCTTCAGGCTCTTGTCTTGCAGTTAGAGGTATTTCTTCTACACATTCAGCAGTCAAGGTCCGTGAGTTTAAAGATCACCCACCTCTGGAGAATAAAGATACCTCTGGGGATTCCTATGGGGATTCCTATAAGTTTAATCATTCATTTCTCTGGTGCATTTTCCTCTGGAGTGAAATTAATGCCTCAGCACAATTTCTCTGTATTGCCGCTGTTATTTAATTCATGATAACTTTCCCCCATTCATCAGGTTTATATTTAAATCCGGTAGTGCGGAAGTTACATTGTAAATAATCACGGAGGTAAACCCTGCGCAACTGGATTCAGCTTAATGGAGAAATAAACCTGCGAACTGGTCTATGGTGCTGTGTGTGAACTGCAATAGGTGGAATATGATTTAAATTGGTGGCATAGTTCAGAACAATTGGGTGCATAAGAATAATAATATCATTAAGAACTCACAGATCTTGTACCAGATGCTATTCAGTACATCTTGACTTAAGGACTGGAGAAATTGGCATGTTAGAATGAGATTGGCATGGCACCAATATTTCTTGATTCAATAATGACTCCACATGCTCCAGGATTCATGCAGCAGAACTTTTAAGTGGAATATAATAGAAACTAGCCTGTACTTAAATGATTGTGTGTGCAATCTTCATAAGAACATCTTTTAACTTTTTTTGGTGCCTGTTTTACAGACTGTTTTAAATAAGGCCAGCTCCTGTGAGCTGTGGCACAAGGCATTTTACTTAAGGCAGAACTAAAGGTTGAATATGTTTCAAGTTCTCTTGCAGGGGCTCTTGTGCTGCAATGTCTGTTATGTACTCACTCTAACAAATTGGAGGGTTGTGCCCCATACAGACAAGCAGCTCCAACTGCATTTTAATAAGGTCTAACATATTCAAAACCCATGCAAATATGGTTTGTGTTTCATTTTACAATTTTTACACTAACACAAAGGAAAGTCAGATTGTTATTCATTTTATTAAAATCTAGTGATTGGTTATATGTAAAAGCATGGCAAGAGGATCAACTAAAACCTGCCTGGGATGGTCCCTGCTGTGTACTTTTAATTACAGACACCGCAGTAAGAACAAGAGAGAAAGGCTGGACCCACATTCAAAGAATTAAACCAGCTTCTGAACCACAACATCACGACACACAGATTCAAACCCCAACCTGGCGTGCAGTTCCTCATCCATCAGACCTGAAACTTACACTGCGCCGTGACAAAGTGCCGTAATGTTACATTTTTTTCTTTTTTTTTTAATGGTTTATACAGTTATTGTTGTATTCTTTATTGCCGTATTTTTATGGGTTTTACATTTATTTTCGTGCTTTAATGGTTTATTCAGTTATTGTTGTATTTTATTGCTGTTTTCAATGAGCTTTACATTTTTTGTGGTTTATTCAGTTATTGTTGTATTTTATTGCTGCTTTCAATGGGTTTTACTTTCATTGTTGTTTACTCATTTTTTGGAATATTGTTCGTTAATGTTTTAAGTCCCCCTGGAATAGGGGCAGCAGAGGTTACAATTGTGCTCCTTTAGAATGTAGACAGGGCATAGATTTAATGTATAGTCATAGTGGAATATGGGTTAACAAGGGATTCCAATATGGACCAGGGGAACTGAACAGCTTTAGTGGAGTACATCTAATTTGTATCTTAGCCTACACAGGTATTAAAGACAGGAGTTTTGAAGCGATAGCACAAAGGACATGGTGGGTCAAAGACAGACAGAATGGTAGTCAGGATTGTACATGTAGCAGAGAGAGAGAGAGTTAATACATATGCTAATGTACACAGACAGGCTGCAACTCACAAGTTCAATGATACATATGCTAATGTTAGCAGACAAGCTGCAACACACAGTTAAATCACAAGAAACAATCCCCCCCCCAGCTTGGTCACTTTTCATCACCCCGTGAAGGGGAGCACCAGTTTCCAACAACGTGAGCTGCTTGACACTTTAATATCAGGCTCCAAACAGCCTTCGGAGATCGGTGGCCCTAGGGTTCGGGGCTGAAGAGGACATCAGATACGAGCCACAATTCAATGGAACCGCCTGACTACTGCTACTTGTTCGCTGCTGAAGGCAGCGTCTCTCACAGACTTCGTCAGGACAATGCTTACAAAAGTCGGGTGGTTAAAAGACACTGCTTCAATGTTTCAACGTGAATCTGCCCATGCCCATGTTCAGACGTGGCAACTTCGGACTGATGTGGGATGGACTAGACTCTTTACTGAGAACTGGAGCCTGATACTCGCAACCCTAATAAGCAGCTGGACTCGCTACTCTGACCTTCATGGTGCTCCCCTACCTAAAGACTTTACACAGGTGTTACATTTCGGTTATTGACCAGCTGGGTAAAACTACACCTTACACTTGAAAGATCAGTATTACTGATCTAAAAGAAAAGTGAGGAAGGGGGGGGGGGGGGGGGGATCAGTCACACTGACACTAGTAGCCAAAGATCAGTAACACTGATCATGGTGAAAGATCAGTATTACTGATCTAAAAGAAAAGTGAGGATTGTGAGAGATGGGAAAATTGATCTAAAATTATGAACATGGAAGAAACTAAAGTTCATCAGTAAAATGGCTGTAACCAGTTCAAACAGGATAAGCTTGGGGCTTAGGATGCAGGAAAGCAGAGTCAGCACGATTAACATAAGAATCTTCTAGTCTTTGTGACAAGACCATAGGACTAAGATAAAGAATGGTAAGGTACAATAGAATGTAGGAAGTTGAGGTAGTCTGGATCAGATAAGGGTCTCCTAGCCCTGGACAGAAGTACCAAGTCATACATTTCTAATTAGCTAACCATACACAGATTTATACATATGAAATTAGCCAACCCTAGATAGAATGAGTCAACTCTGCATATCAAGAGACTGTAGCCCAGAGAATCAGGAAGGTGTGAATAAGGACAATGACATGATGGGGCACCCACAGGATACCCCCTGGTCCTCCAAGTGTACTGAAACTGCACGTAGGCAGGAAGGATTGCCTATGCCAAACCCATCCAGGGGGCAGAAGAATGTAAGGGGGAGGGCACTCTGATACTGAAATTGACTGTATAAAAGTTGGGTGAGCCCCAGTGTATGTGTGTATTCCCAGGGTAAGGGGAAGCACCCAACTTTGCATTGTTGTAGTAATAAATGTTCTTTGTTCTCAATTTTTGTCTCGAGCAATTTCTTTAAAGGTACTTTAATTTCTAACACATGCATTTTTCATGGCTGTTTTTCAGAGGATAGGACATTTCTGAGACTCTTCATCGCCCCCCCCCCCTCCAAATTTCATGGATGTCCACCAAAAGCTTCATCAGTAATGCTGGAAAAATTCTGTTTGGAACATTGTATTTTATCACGCTCTTTACCTTCATTTCCTCATCAACCAGATTTTAATACTTCAATTAGTGGTTATAATGGAGCTGTAAAACCCAACAGGTGCAGATGACAGTGTCTGTTAAGAGAGTTAAGACACCCATGAAATGGGGGGGGGGGGGGAGGAGATGAGGAGTTGCCCATCTCAGAACACTGTCCTATCCTCTGAAAAACAGCTATGCATTAGGAAACTAGGTCGATCAAGAATAGGCAGTAACAGCTGTGCAAAAAAAGTCTGCAATTAGCTACCATGTACTCTTCCTTCCATATTAGATCTCCATGCATATTTATAAAAGCAAGCACAATTTTGTTAGGAATTAAAGTACCTTTAAAGAAATTGCTCGAGACAAAAATTGAGAACAAAGAACATTTATTACTACAACAATGCAAAGTTGGGTGCTTCCCCTTACCCTGGGAATACACACACATACTGGGGCTCACCCAACTTTTATACAGTTGATTTCAGTGTAGGAATACCCTCCCCCTTACATTCTTCTGCCTCCTGCTGGAGAGGTTTGGCATTAGGCAATCCTGCCTGCCTACGTGCAATTTCAGTATACTTGGAGAACCAGGGGGGGTTATCCTGTCGGTGTCCCTTCATGTCATTGTCCTTATTCACACCTTCCTGATTCTCTGGGCTACAGTCTCTTGATATGCAGAGTTGACTCATTCTATCTAGGGTTGGCTAATTTCATATGTATAAATCTGTGTATGGTTAGCTAATTAGAAATGTATGACTTGGTACTTCTGTCCAGGGCTAGGAGACCCTTATCTGATCCAGACTACCTCAACTTCCTACATTCTATTGTACCTTACCATTCCTTATCTTAGTCCTATGGTCTTGTCACAAAGGATAGAAGATTCTTATGTTAATCGTGCTGACTCTGCTTTCCTGCATCCTAAGCCCCAAACTTATCCTGTTTGAACTGGTTTCAGCCATTTTACTGATGAACTTTAGTTTCTTCCATGTTCATAATTTTAGGTCAATTTTCCCATCTCTCACAATCCTCACTTTTCTTTTAGATCAGTAATACTGATCTTTCACCATGATCAGTGTTACTGATCTTTGGTTACTAGTGTCAGTGTGACTGATCCCCCCCCCCCCCCCCCCACTTTCCTCACTTTTCTTTTAGATCAGTAACACTGATCTTTCAAGTGTAAGGTGTAGTTTTACCCAGCTGGTCAATAACCGAATTGTAATGTCTGTGTAAAGTCTTTAGGTAGGGGAGCACCATGAAGGTCAGGGGAGTGAGTCCAGCTGCTTATTAGGGTTTGGAGTATCAGGCTCCAGTTCTCAGTAAAAAGTCTAGTCCATCCCATACGTTGAAATATTGAAGCAGTGTCTTTGAAGCACACGACCTTTGTAAGTGTTGTCCCGACGAAGTCTGTGAGAAGCGCTGCCTTCAGCAGCGAACGAGTCGCAGTCTATGAGAAGCGCTGCCTTCAGCAGCGAACGAGTCGCAGTCTATGAGAAGCGCTGCCTTCAGCAGCGAACGAGTCGCAGTCTATGAGAAGCGCTGCCTTCAGCAGCGAACGAGTCGCAGTCTATGAGAAGCGCTGCCTTCAGCAGCGAACGAGTCGCAGTCTATGAGAAGCGCTGCCTTCAGCAGCGAACGAGTAGCAGTAGTCAGGCGGTTCTGTTTGATTGTGGCTAGTATCTGATGTCCCCTTCAGCCCCGAACCCTAGGGCCACCGATCTCCGAAGGCTGTTTGGAGCCTGATATTAAAGTGTCAAGCAGCTCACGTTGTTGGAAACTGGTGCTCCCTTTCATGGGGTGATGAAAAGAGACCAAGCTGGGGGGGGATTGTTTCTTGTGATTTAACTGTGTGTTGCAGCTTGTCTGCTAACATTAGCATATGTGTCAACTCTCTCTCTCTCTCTGCTACATGTACAATCCAATGTCCTTTGTGAGGATTTTGACACCCTGCACTCTACTTCGCTCCTTTCCACGTTATATAAGCACCAGATGAGCAGCAGCTCCCTGAAAACAGGTGTTCCCCTTCAGGGATGATCAGAGAGAGAGAGCCAGGTGGGGGATTATGTGTCTCGTGGTTGTGTGAAGTGTCTGTTTGTTTTGCGGTTAGCTTGTTAGTTTCCCCCTTTGTGTGAAATGTACATTGTTTGTTTTGCGGTTAGTCTGTGTACACAGGTGCCTCACTGTGTGACTGCCTATCCCCACTGTGTTTCCCTGATCCGTATTCTAAATACCTTGCCTCTATGCCCTCTCTAGCCTGTAAAACAGTACAATCTGTAACCTCTGCTACCCCTTCTCCAGAAGTACTTAAAACATCGAGAGTACTCCACTAAAGCTGTTTAATTCCCCTGGTCCGTATTGGGATCCCTTATATCCCATTATGACTATACATTAAATCTATGCCCTGTCTACATTCTAAAGGAGCTGAATTGTAACCTCTGCTGCCCCTATTCCAGGGGGGCTTAAAACATTAACGAACAATATTCCAAAGAAATTAGTAAACAACAATGAAGAATACATGTAAGCTCATTAAAATACAATAAGAACTGAATAAAACACAAAAAATGTAAAGCTCATTGAAAACTGCAATAAAATGCAAGAACTGAATAAAACCACAATAAATGTAAAGCTCATTGAAAACTGCAATAAAATGCAAGAAGAACTGAATAAAACCACAATAAATGTAAAGCTCATTGAAAACAGCAATAAAATGCACAAAAACTGAATAAACCACGATAAATGTAAAGCTCATTGAAAACAGCAATAAAATACACAAAACTGAATAAACCACGATAAATGTAAAGCTCATTGAAAACAGCAATAAAATACACAAAACTGAATAAACCACGATAAATGTAAAGCTCATTGAAAACAGCAATAAAATACACAAAACTGAATAAACCACGGTAAATGTAAAGCTCATTGAAAACAGCAATAAAATACACAAAACTGAATAAACCACGATAAATGTAAAGCTCATTGAAAACAGCAATAAAATACACAAAACTGAATAAACCACGATAAATGTAAAGCTCATTGAAAACAGCAATAAAATACACAAAACTGAATAAACCACTAAAAAAACGAATAAAATTGTAACATTATGGCACTTTGTCATTAATTCTTTGAATGTGGGTCCAGCCTTTCTCTCTTGTTCTTACTGCTGTGTCTGTAATTAAAAGTACACAGAAGGGACCATCCCAGGCAGGTTTTAGTTGATCCTCTTGCCATGCTTTTACATATAACCAATCACTAGATTTTAATAAAATGAATAACAATCTGACTTTCCTTTGTGTTAGTGTAAAAATTGTAAAATGAAACACAAACCATATTTGCATGGGTTTTGAATATGTTAGACCTTATTAAAATGCAGTTGGAGCTGCTTGTCTGTATGGGGCACAACCCTCCAATTTGTTAGAGTGAGTACATAACAGACATTGCAGCACAAGAGCCCCTGCAAGAGAACTTGAAACATATTCAACCTTTAGTTCTGCCTTAAGTAAAATGCCTTGTGCCACAGCTCACAGGAGCTGGCCTTATTTAAAACAGTCTGTAAAACAGGCACCAAAAAAAAGTTAAAAGATGTTCTTATGAGGATTGCACACACAATAATTTAAGTACAGGCTAGTTTCTATTATATTCCACTTAAAAGTTCTGCTGCATGAATCCTGGAGCTTGTGGAGTCATTATTGAATCAAGAAATATTGGTACCATGCCAATCTCATTCTAACATGCCAATTTCTCCAGTCCTTAAGTCAAGATGTACTGAATAGCATCTGGTACAAGATCTGTGAGTTCTTAATGATATTCTTATTCCTATGCGCCCAATTGTTCTGAACGATGCCACCAATTTAAATCATATTCCACCTATTGCAATACTCACACAGCACCATAGACCAGTTCGCAGGTTTATTTCCCCATTAAGTTGAATCCAGTTGCGCAGGGTTTACCTCCGTGATTATTTACAATGTAACTTCCGCACTACCGGATTTAAATATAAACCTGATGAATGGGGAAAGTTATCATGAATTAAATAACAGCGGCAATACAGAGAAATTGTGCTGAGGCATTAATTTCACTCCAGAGGAAAATGCACCAGAGAAATGAATGATTAAACTTATAGGAATCCCCAGAGGTATCTTTATTCTCCAGAGGTGGGTGATCTTTAAACTCACGGACCTTGACTGCTGAATGTGTAGAAGAAATGTATTAAATGTGTTGATAGGGCTCCATATCTCTAACTGCAAGACAAGAGCCTGAAGCCTCAATTTCAAGTGCCACAGTGCACTTAAAGGGACATGCACACTCCTGCTTCAACTGGCTGATCCAGCCACTTTACACATCAGATCCTTTCTTTATCTCACATACACTTAAAGTTAAGATGTATAGAACTCACCCTATTTGCGCAAACATTTCTCCCTGCAAATGTTATAACATCACTCAACTCTCAGGTACTCCCTGTGCAAAATCACATTTAAATACAATTTATTTCATAAATTGGAATTAATTGGTAGTTAAATTCGCTAATTCTACAGTATTGAAAAACGATCATTTATGACATTTAATTTTTAGCATGAATTTTAATCAATATTGGTCAGTGACTGAAGTGGGAAGTCGTGATTTATGAAATTATCTCTGGTCTCTACTCTCCCACTCCCTGCACTTCTCCCAACATTCAGGAGCTGGCACACAGTCCCTGCCTTTTCCATGTTACTCATCTACTATTACTTTAACTGCTTGCATCAAAATGTTAGCCTTTGCTTTCTGCTTATCCTCAGATGTCTGGACAAATGCTTTTTGTGTGATCTGTAGAAGCTGGGTTATTCCCTGCTCATGCCAATTTTCTGTCTTTTGTAATTTTCTCTTAATGTCTGGGGCTGAGTTGGTAACAAAACCTGTTAGTACCAATTGTTCCCCTGCTGGGGATTCTATGTCGAGACCCCCATATTGTATATATATTTGGTCCCAAAAATTGGTCTAACTGTTCGGCACATCCCTGGGGATCTTCTATCAGGGAGGTCAGTTCTTTCTTAAAGTTACACACTTCAGTACTGGTCAGGGGCACATTTACGAAACCGAGACCCTCTCTCATGGGAACTTCCCGCAGTGGTCTCATCCAATTGGTTTCTGGCTTATTAGGTCTGGGTTCCTGCTCCCTGGGAAATGAATCAAAGGGTTCTGCCCTTTCTTCCTGAAGAGTCTCACGCTGTTCTGAATTAAAGTTACCTCTCTCTCCTGCCAACAGAGGTGGTAATCGAGTGCTTTGTGAGCAAGTTATCATACCACTCCTGCTCTCTTCTCTCTTCTCTAGTGGTGGGGGAGGTGGGGAAGGTGCAGAAGGGTAGGCAATAGGAGGGGAAGGAAAGATAGGAGCCGGCATAGGAGGAACATAAGGTGGAGGGAGGGAATGTAACACATCCCAACCCTGTGGTTCAGGGACAAGAGGTTCCTCCTCTCTCTTATTCCTGAATTCTTTCTCATTCAAAACCAGCTGTTCAATGGATCCCTTGAGCCAGCAGGCTGCATATTCCCTGCTCTCAACATTGTCTGGCTGGTTTTGATAGAGCCATAAGTTCAAACTTCACACATCCATTCATCCTCGGATCCGAATTTTGGCCAGTACACGGAGCTCCCTTTAACCGGGTATCCCACCCATTCATTACAACAATATCTGACCGTCGTCAGTTTGTCTTTACCGCGGGTCTTTCCTGTGCCCCACTCAGATAACATCATCCCAAGCGGGCTGTACGTAGCTATCTGGTGGTCACGTCCTGTGTCAGGACTCTCATCTCTACTGCCCGCTAGTTTGTCTTTACCGCGGGTCTTTCCTGTGCCCCACTCAGATAACATCATCCCAAGCGGGCTGTACGTAGCTATCTGGTGGTCACGTCCTGTGTCAGGACTCTCATCTCTACTGCCCGCTATTCCCATACTTAGGAACAAGTAAAATACTCTTACCGAGTTCTGGCAGTACTGCTCTAGCGCGCGTCCTTCCGCCGTTTGTTCTCAATGCCTCTTCTCGGATATCACTCGCTTCTTCCACTGACCAGCCACCCGTCGCCCGTGAGTCCAGCTGAATCAGCCAGGGTGCACCTACTCTCGTCGTCGGGGTACTCTGTCAGTGGAGGGAGTGTGATCCCGGACGAGCCCCCATTTGTTAGGAATTAAAGTACCTTTAAAGAAATTGCTCGAGACAAAAATTGAGAACAAAGAACATTTATTACTACAACAATGCAAAGTTGGGTGCTTCCCCTTACCCTGGGAATACACACACATACTGGGGCTCACCCAACTTTTATACAGTTGATTTCAGTGTAGGAATACCCTCCCCCTTACATTCTTCTGCCTCCTGCTGGAGAGGTTTGGCATTAGGCAATCCTGCCTGCCTACGTGCAATTTCAGTAGACTTGGAGAACCAGGGGGGGTTATCCTGTCGGTGTCCCTTCATGTCATTGTCCTTATTCACACCTTCCTGATTCTCTGGGCTACAGTCTCTTGATATGCAGAGTTGACTCATTCTATCTAGGGTTGGCTAATTTCATATGTATAAATCTGTGTATGGTTAGCTAATTAGAAATGTATGACTTGGTACTTCTGTCCAGGGCTAGGAGACCCTTATCTGATCCAGACTACCTCAACTTCCTACATTCTATTGTACCTTACCATTCCTTATCTTAGTCCTATGGTCTTGTCACAAAGGATAGAAGATTCTTATGTTAATCGTGCTGACTCTGCTTTCCTGCATCCTAAGCCCCAAACTTATCCTGTTTGAACTGGTTTCAGCCATTTTACTGATGAACTTTAGTTTCTTCCATGTTCATAATTTTAGGTCAATTTTCCCATCTCTCACAATTTGAAAGCTATAAATGAAGTTCTCTGGCATAGCATCTGTTACACAAGTACAATCACTTAGTCTAGAGAGAGCTAACAGGAGACCACCTTCATTGAAGGTAGACAATCTCAAATTGAACAGCAATGTCATATAAAATGGCACCTCAGGATTGCATTGTGTTCCACATAGAGGCACCTACATTGTTAATATATCTAACACTGCTTTCCCTTTTCAAACAAAAGTAATATGGGCATGACGTAAATGTATTGTAATTAAGTGGAGAGTCTCACATAGCAAAATCTCCCACTAGGGGAGTTGTATTTTTAAGGTCAACAATGTCTTTGAGGTTTCAGAAAGAACATGATAGTACACAAGATAAAAAGGAGATGGAGGTGAATCTGTGGAATTTGTTGCTACAAATGACAGTGGAGTCATTATTGGATATATTTAAAGCAAGTTGATAGATTCTTGATTAGTGAAGGTGTCTGTGAGGAGAAGCCAAGAAAATGCATTTGAGAGGAAAAATACATCAGTCATAATTTAAATGGTGGAGCAGACTCGATGAGCTGAATATCCTAATGTCCTACATCTTGTATTGCTGCTAGCAGAAGGCCAGAGATACACAATGTATGTCTTACAGCCTTCAACATTTATTTATCTGCTGGTTTCCTGTTGTGAGAGATGAGTAAAACTGATATAAAAATATGAAGATGAGGAAACTAATATAGATATATGGGTAAATGAATAAAGCCAGTATGAACAGGATAAGAAATGGATATTAGAATGTAGGAAGTAGAGTTAGTCTGAATAAGATAAGGGTCTTCTAGCCCTAGATAGAATTAGCAGGTTTTGCATATGTAATTAGTAAGCCCTAGACAGTATTAGCAAGTTCTACATATGAAGAAGTTGTATCCCTGAGAGTTGGGAAGGTGTAAATTAGAACAAAGACAGGTTTGTGAATAAGGACAATGAGGATAATGACGTGATGAGACACCGACAGGATACCCCCTGGTCCTCCAAGTTCACAGAAACAGCACGTAGGCAGGCAGGATTGCCTAATGCCAAACCTATCCAGGAGGCAGAAGAATGTAAGGGGGAAGGTATTCCTATACTGAAATAAAATGTATGAAAGTTGGGTGAGCCCCAGTGTATGTGTGTATTCCCAGGGTAAGGGGAAGCACCCAACTTTGCATTGTTGTATAATAAATGTTCTTTGTTCTAAATTTTTGTCTCGAGCAAATTCTGTGAAGGTACTTCTGTTTCTAACACTGTCAAACCCACTGTAGCACCCATGGGACTTGTCCTTCTTGATGAAATGCACTATCCTCACCAACGCTGTGGGCCTATGACCAATTAGCACCTTCGAATCATGCCTCTCAGTTCCCACACAATGCTGATGGTCACTTGGTCTACTGCATTAATCCATTTCATTTTAGTTCTGTCAACAACTTCCAACATTATTAAACTATAATACCACTTCCAAGATGTTAACAATGGCCTTTTAAGTGACCAGTCTGTGGTCCATGACATGTGTAAGCTCATTGATGTAACATGAGTTCTTTGTTTTGCATTTCTCTTTTCTCTGTCCCTTTTTGGGACCTCAGTGTTTTTTTTTCACCTTATGAAGAACAAATCCACACACTCCACATGCAGAGGGAATGCCTGAGTCCAATCATGCCCTTCAAGTTTTCTGATAATGTCTCACATGTCCACTTCCTGTCATCCTCATCATGCTTTCTCCTGCTCAGAGAACTTGGTTCATCTATTTCTCTGCCCATAAGTCTCCACCTCCTGTTACTCTCACAGGCAGCAACATCTCACTGTGCAAATTCCATGTCACTGGTTTCTCAATGCAAGTACTCTCAATCAGAGTGGACAGGGATCACATCTTTCTTTGAAGGCAATACAGCAATATATTGAGGTAACACTCAATTCTTAAAAATATGTACATTTTGTAAATACTCCAGACATTTACATGGTTAACCAATATCAAAATTCAATATTTGTCCTGAGAATATATCAGATCTGTCACAGTCCTTTATTTTTCTATAAATCTAGGGTAATTAAAGCTCATTCATTCCATCAAGTCTGTTAGCATTTTAATTCACTGCATCCAAGTCAGAGTCCAGTTTATTCTCCATGTCTTAAAACATTTCATTATTTCAAACATCCATCACAATTTAAAGGGATCAATGGGTTATGCTTTAACAATGTAATGGTATTTATTTTGTTTTGTAACTTTAAATTATTTGTTTTGAGATTAGTTTAAATACTACTGAATTACTAACAAGTGGGGGAAAATATTCACTATTAACCATTTTGTAACACGTAATATTTATGCTGGCCTCTCAGAAATTCAATCTAATTGAGAAAAGGAACTTGTGGAATCTTTGTAAATTCTCATCTAGTGATCAATCTGGGTGAAGTTGCTACATTGCTATGAAATCTGTAGCATAATTTTGAGTTATAATGTAGTCCCTTTCCAATTATAACACACTCGACTTAAGCTGAATATTGGTATATTTTAATATTTCATGGAAACTGGTTGCCTTCAATTGACCTCAAAATGGCTTTATAGTTTTTCTCTTGTCTCATGTCTAGACAGCGACCCATCCTTGGAGAATGTCTTGCCCCACTTGCAGCTGCCATTACCAATAGCTTTTCTTGACCCTTCTATCAACATTCAGTTTTCAATACAAAATCACCTCGAGAACGCAGCAGAAAGTGACAGGCTCTTTTGTTTGGAGAGGGAGTTGGAGTGAATCGCTTCATGGTCCGATGGACTTTATGCGAGTTCTTTATACAAAATAGTTTGTGTTGATTTGATTAGAATATCATTAATCAAACTGAATTGACACCATTTGGTACCAGATTGAATGGTTTGCTACCATGCGAACATTGAACATTTACAGGGCAGAATCAGACTGGCTGTGGCCTTTATGGTTGTTAGTACCATATCCAGGTCTTGCTAACCTGAAATACTTGGTTGGCGTGAGAGCTGGAGTGTCTCCAAAGGTGCCCCAATGAAATTGTGCCCTTGGAACTCCAAAAGTTTTGATGGCCAGTAAAACCCCACTCTACCTCTCATTTCCAGCTTCATGTGATTTCTAAGCTCCAGCTTCGACAGATGTCAGAATTGTGAAGGTCATTTCACAGTTCTGACATGAAGAAACTTTGAAAATGAAGTGAACAAGAAATTAAAACAGCTTTGTTTTAAGTGAATGCAAATAGTAAATTAAAATACCAACAAAAATGCCAAAAACATGAAATTAAGCAGAACTTATTTGGAACAAAAGCTTTGGTCTCTTTTTGATGATCATAACCCTAACTCCCATGAGATCCAAGAGGATCTGCTTTTAGGAGGAGTAAATCCAAGTCTAGCCTCTGGTCTGGGCCGAATTACCAGCTGTGCCGACTAAATGGCCAGCATGTTCAGATATCTTCAACATCCCAGTCCAACGTAGCATGGTGCACACTTGTTTCAAACAGGTTTCAATAGTATTGGTGCCCACGAAAAGTGTGGTACCCTACCTAAATGACTCTAACCAGTGGCACTCATATCCACAGTGATGAAGTGTTTTGAGGGGCCGGTGTTGAAGCATATAAGCTTCTGTCTGAACAGCAACATGGATCCATTCCAGTTTGTCTTTTGTAGCAACAGATCTACGGCGGATGCCATCTCATTAGCTGTACACAAACCCATGGAGAACCTGGACAGCAAAGATGCATACATCAGGATGCTCTTTATTGATTGCAATTCAGTATTTCAACCCTATCATCTCCTCAAAATTAATCAGCAAATTCTAAGATCCCATGATGTCATTGGAACCTGGATTTCCTCGCCTCCAGACCCCGATCAGTGCAGATTGACAAGAACATCTCCTCCACAATCTCCATCAGCACCACAGCTTCACAGGGCTGTGAGCTTAGCCCCCTGCTCTACTCGCTCTACACCTACGACTGTGTGGCTCAGGACAATAACAAAACTGTTTCCAAATTCTCATGGTAGTGGGCTGTATAAAAAGGGGTGATGAGTCAGCGTACAGGATGGAGATTGAAAACTTGACTGAGTGGTATATGAACAACTACCTCTCACTCATTGTCACCAAGGCCCAAGGAGCATATTGTTGACTTTTGGAAAGCAAAATTAGAGGAGTACAATCCAGTGATCATTGGGGGATTAGAGGTGGAGAGGGAGAGAAAGTTTAAACTACGAAGGAACACGATCTCAGAGGACCTTTCCTGGATGCATCATACTCATGTCATTGTGAAGAAAGCACATCAGCAATGCCTCTTCCTCAGGAATTTGCGGAGGTTCAGTATGTCATTGAAAACCTTGGCAAACCTCTATAGATGTTTGGTAGAAAGTGTGCTGACCAGCTGCATCATGGCCTGGCATGGATACTCCAATACCTCTGTGGAAAAACTGCACTGGTTAGTGGAGACAGCCCAGTACATCACAGGCAAAGCTCACCCCTCCTTCAAGAACATTTACATGGAATGCTGTCATCAGAGAGCAACAGCAATCACCAAGGATTCCAACAACCCAGCACATGCTCTGATCTCACTACTGCCATGAGGAAAGAAGTACAGGTGCCATGAGACACAAAGCTCCAGGTTCAGGAATAGTTGTTACGCACCCACCCCCCCTCCCCAACCAACAGACTCCAAAACAACAGATTCATTCAGAGACTCATTTAAGGACACTTGCTTTGCTCTACTTTATTATTGAATATTAGTTTTCTATACTTGTACAGTCAGTTTGTTTACATTTCTTTCTTTTGTGTGGATTTCTTTCCTTTTGGGTACAGTTTACAATTACTGGTAATTAGAAATCTGCCTAGCCCACAGTAAAAAAAATACTCAGTTTTGTATATGATGCCATATCAATGAATTTGAACTTTGAGCATATTTTGTGGAATACTCTGGAATGTCAGCACGACTCAGCATTCCAAACCTGTCAGTAAGTTTGAGATAATTACCAGCAAGAAATGTTGATTAGTTGTTCGCTGACAATTTTCCAACAAAATTTGCTTAGTTCCACAAACTTTTTGGTGTCTTCCTAAAATTTTCAAGAGGCACTGAGCATATGTGGGCCAATTACCAAGCAGATTTTTCTGCATTCACACAGCCTTCTAAAAGGTGTTCTTCAGAGCTTGGGGATTAGCTCTATTGCCATGCTCTCTGTAAGGCTGCTGAGGTTCTTAAATCAGCCAATTCCAAGCACCTTAATCACAGTATTTTCAACATCCAAAGCCCTGCTTCTTGGAATTGCTTCCTTACCATTAAACCTGGTCTTTTGACAGCACTACTTGTGTGTCTTAGTGTCAATGTTCTTTTTGTTTAATGAGGTTCCTGTGTGTTATTTTATTGTAAATATATTTTGCTCTTTTTGTCATTTTCCTGTTATGAGTGGATCTTGTATGTCTGCAGACCTCTTGGTTGTGCAATCAGTTTTGCTGCTCCAGACAGATCCCCGCAGATTATCATCAATAGCTATTTAATCCATTTTGGCTTTTGGCCAAGTGAGGTTTCAACTGCAGGGTATCCGTAACAAAGTCAAGTAGTGCAAGAACTAAGGAGGCTCTTGCACTCATTAGATTGACAAAAGCTCAGATAAATTCTGAATCTAAGCAAGGATGTACAAATTATTTCTAAATGGGGTACAGAAAGCGAAATAAAGGTTATGACATAAAGATTGGTTAAGAGATTGGTATAAAAGGTTACACGAGAAATCCTTCTTGAATCAAATATCTAAGGGAATGAAATTGAACTCGTTGCTGATTAGGTACAAAAAGCTAAACAAAAAAATGAATGAAACAAGCAAATGTTATTGAAGCTGTTGGGTTGGCTAATGAGTTTCATTGTGTTAGCTAAAAGAAGTGGAATTTGGCAAGATTTTCAGGAACTTTACATTAATTGTGTCAATTTACTCAGAAAACAGAATCAATTTAATGCAGTAAACAACAGGCTGGATCATATGGTTGCGTTAATGCGCTGTTTTCCTGCGCTCCCTTTAAACTCACTGGTTTCACTAGAACATTTGTTTTCTGAGTAGTATCTAAAAGGGATGCATTAAAAATGTGCTGCTGTAGCAGTGGCTACACTACTCCTGCAATAACACACACAACCAAATGGGATGAGCTCAGTGAGCAGACTAGTTTATTGCAGGCTGCTGGGCTGCACTTATACTCCCAGCCCAGACCTGGCTGAAAACCACGCTGGAGGGCACTGACGACACCTAGGCTTTACATGGTCCCCCAGCGCGGGTTTCTGAGCCCCGTGCTGGAAGGAAGGGAAAACCCCGACTGCGCCATTTTGGCCAGTTGTGCTGCCGCGTGGCTTACAAGCGGGGTCGGTTTGCCTACCTCGTAGTGAGCCACCACACAGCCCCCCCGCCCAACCTTTTTTGCCGGGCGGCCTCGCTTCTTGGGCTGGGCAATGACCACGGGCTCGGTGGGATCAAGGTGCGCTGGCTTCAGCCTGTCCATGGTAAACAGCTCCCGCCTGCCACCCATGTCCAGCATGAACGTCGAGCCGGAACGCTGTACAATCTTGTACAGTCCCTCGTACAGTCGCTGCAGAGGTGCCGTGGTCGAGCCCCGCCAAACGAAAACATACTCCGCGGAAAGCTGTTCGCTGGGAATGTGAGACGGGTGGGTGCCATGCCTGGGCGGCGGTGGGGGTTTGAACAAGTCCAAGTGTGCTCTGAACCATTGTCGGACGTGCTCAAGTCCAAGTGTGCTCTGAACCATTGTCGGACGTGCTCGAACTCTTGCATGGGCGCCCTGGTGTGCCTGTGCACCTTGGACATCTGGCAGTAGGTGCATGTTCTGGCCAAGCCCATGATATGCTTCTGCCATACAAACCATTCTGCCACCATCCGGACCGTGATGGACCGATGTGAAAGGTCATGGATGTGATGGAAGACCTGCCTGCACCACTGCTGGGGAACCACTAGTGGCGGGGTGCCCAAGGAGATATCGCACAGGTTGGTGCCTTCACCGCTCGGAGTTGGGAGGTCTCGGAACCGCAGTCCTGTGATGGCGGTCTTGAAGGCCCTCGTCTCCTCATTAGTTTCCTGGTCCTGGGCGAGCTGGTCGAAGTCGAGGCAGATGGCCGGTCGCGAGAGTGCATCAGCAACCACGTTGTCCTTCCCCGCCTTGTGCTGAATGTCGGTGGTAAACTCTGACACGAAGAGAGGTGATGCTGCTGGCGGGCCGACCAGGGATCCTTTGCCATCGCAAGCACCTGAGTGAGGGGTTTGTGGTTGGTGAAAATGGTAAAAGTCCTCCCCTCCAAAAAATAGCGGAAATGCCGCACCGCCAGTAACTCGCGGTCGAAGGTACTATACTTGCGTTCTGGGCGACCTTCCTCGGGATGGTGAAGCTCTCCTGGACCAGCAGCGGCCTGATGTTGAGGAAGATGCGCCCATGAATGCGAGCATCTCGTCCGTCAGCTCCATCGGGGATCTATCCCTCAGGGTGTCGAGGTACAGCATCCAAGTGGCACGCTGGTGTCTGGATAGTCTGAAGGACCCGGTAAGCACTTGCTTGATGGTCTTGTATTTGTCCTCGGCAGGTGGGTGCTGAACAAGGTGCAGCATGCACCTGGTGGTGGCCTAGTCCAAGGCAGCGACCACATGGTAGAATTTGGTCGTGTTGGACGAAATCTGGCGGAGGTGAAACTGGGCCTCCGCATGGTTGAACCAGGTCTCCGGCTCCTGAACCCAGAATTCAGGCAGTTTTATGGCTATAGGGCTGATCCCAGGCTCGTTCATGATGGGTTCAAAGATGTTTGAACCAGTCGGGGTCACCAATTGTAGCGGTGGCTACATTGCTCCTGCAATAACACACACAACCAGACGGGTTGAGCTCAGTGAGCAGACTCGTTTATTGCAGGCTGCTGGGCTGCACTTATACTCCCAGCCCGGACCTGGCTGAGAACCGCGCTGGAAGGCACTGATGTCACCTGGGCGTCACCTGGTCCCCCAGCACGGGTTTCTTATGTGAGTGACATCAAATAGTCTGAAAAATCTACCACTCTAGCACCCCAAACACTACACTATCAGAATTTTGTTGAATTTACTTATGAAACCTGGTATTAATTTTTGTCTGCTAAGGTGCCTTAAGAATGAAATTGTTGTTATTTTCTTGTTTCTTGCCAAAGATGTATAAAATATTTTTTCTAAAATTCCAAATTATTGCTGCAAAATTGTTCTATATTTCAAAAACCTGGTCCATCTGAATAGTTGGATTTTTTTTGTGCTGGGTAGGGCAAATTAGATTTTGATGGCACATGTTTAAGAAGAGAGAAGAAGAAATTAAATGGAGATGGGAGGAGTATATATACCATTCATTGAATATTTGGAACAAGCTGCCCATGGAAGTGGTGGAGGCAGATACAACAATACGATCAAAAGGTGTTTGGATTGTAAAAGTACAAGGACATATGGGACTAATGCAGGCAAGTGACCTGAGAGTAGATGGGAATTGCAGTCTGATTGGTTGAGGTCGTTCAAAAGGACCCTCTTCTTGTGCTGTATGTTTTTATGATTCTCTGATCTTTACAAATGCTAAATGGAATATGTATGAAGGATGATAAATGACACTTAATGTCCTTTCTTTGTTCTAGGATTTGGATTTCGTCCAACACGACCAAATTCTACCATGTGGTCGCTGCCCTGGTACTGCAATCTGATGCATTAATAAAGAAACTCAATTGAGCAGCAGAGACTGGACCTAGATCACCAAAATGCTTCATATCATTGACGTGATTCTGCCCATGTTTTATACTTGTCTTTCATATTGGTGGAAATGGCGCCTGAGAACAAACCCAGTGAGGAATGCTCTACTGTTGTCATCTCTGAACATCTTAGTGCAATCTTGGCAAAGATCTTAACATCTTGATCAACCACCTGGGTATTGATGATGCTTCCTGAATGAAGAGACTTGCTGGTAAGAATGCAATTTAATTTTATGGCCTCTTTGAAAGTGTAAATTTTGAGCAAAAAATATTCTATTATGTACTTTTGAGGCACCTATCAGTTCATGGGCATAAAATTTGATTAATATTAAATAATATTCAAGTCAAATTACACCTCATTTTTGTTCTCCTTGTGACCTAAGTGGGCTTTCAGCAGGTGCTTAGGTTTCCTCCCGTCTAAAAATGTACGTGGTTAGTAGATTAATTGGGTATAATTGGGCAACACAGGTTTCAATGGCTGGAATGAACTTCTACCATGCGGTATAGTTAAACTAAAGTTTAGCACAATGAATAGCAAAGGTCATCCATTCCACTAAGCTGCTACATCATTTAATTTTACCTTCACTCCATTTTTGCAGTTTTATTCTGTAAACTTTAGTAGCCCTTTTGCAAATCTTAGAAACTCTATAAACGATTTTTTAAAAATTGATTCTTACTGAAGCTATACGTGGAAGATAATTCCAGATTTTCATCCCCTCCCTTTTCATAGAGGGTTTTGAGGAATAGAAAGGAAGCAGGAGAATCTTGCTTTAACAGGGAATCAGGATGGCTAAAAGGGACATCTTTGGTGAGGAGGAATAGAGAGAAACCCAAGACATTTTATATATATGTTAAAAACAAAAGGGTAACTCATGAGAAAATAAGATCACTCAAAGATGAGCAAGAGAATTTATGCCTGGAGCCAAGGACAGTGAGCAATGTACTGAACAAATACATAGCACTGGTATTCACCAAAGAGTTATGATGTTCAGAAGAGTGAGATCAGCGAAGGGTATGCTGATATTCTAGGGCATGTCTATACCAAAAAGGAAGAAGTGTTGAGTCTCTTGAAGAGTATTATGGTGGTTAGATCAAGACCCATTGAGATCTATTCCAGTTATTGAGGGAGGCAAGAGGACTTCACAGAGATATTTGTATCCCCTTTAGCCACAAGCAAAGTCCCAGAGGATTGGAGAATTTCTAACGTTGTTCCTTTAAGAAGAGCAGTAAACAGGAAATCATTGACGAGAAGGCCAATGGTAGAGAAATTTTTACATTTAAATTTTAATGTACAGCACAGTAACTGGCCCTTAAGGCCCATAAGTCTGTGCACCCCCTTCAAATACACCAATTAACCTACAATCCCCGTATGTTCTGAAGAGGGGGAGGAAACGGGAGCACCCAGAGAAAACCCACATAGACATGGGGATAATGTACAAACTACTTGCAGACAGCGATGGATTCAAACCTGGGTCACTGGAGCTGTAATCGTGTTGCACTAACTGAGCCACTAGTATGTTTCCGATTATCGAATATCCAAAAAAATATTTTGGCTGACACATGACATGACAATTTGAAAAAAGTTGATTTTTTTGTACCCACCATGCTCAAATGGAGGTCTAATACGTGGTTAGTGCCATTTCGAATCAATGGAGCTCTCTTGTACTGTTCAAAGATACAGCTCTGTTTCTTGCTGTATTTTGTAAGCAGTGATCACGTTTTTTTGGTAAGAATTAAACATTATTTCATGCTTGAAAAACCTGTTCTTATTTGTTGTTATTTAACTGCAGATACAAGTTTTCTGCTGATGCTACTGGTCTGCTTAAAGAAATTTCTCAATTTCCCAAATATTTGGTTTTGGACTGAATTTTATAAATTGGATTAAAACTCTTTATAGAAATCCTAAAATTAAAGTAATAACTAATGGGCAGGTATCCCAATCATTTAATTTAACCAGATCAAGTAGATAGGGATGTCCTTTATCTCCAGCTTTGCTATAGAACCCCTTGCACAAAGGATTCGTACTGATCAACAATTGAAAGGATTTGTAATAAATCAGACCGAACATAAGATTAGTTTATTCGGAGATGATGTGTTAGTATATTTAACTCAACCACAATTATCATTACCTGGACTTTATAAGCAGTTGTTAGAATATGGAAAAGTTACAGGATGTAAAATAAATCGGCATATAAGTGAGGAAATGGAATTGGTACAGGGGGATTACTTACGATATTGAAAAGACATTCAATTTAAATGGGCAGATAAGATTAAATATTTAGGTACACGTACTGATAATAATTTGAAAATTTTCTACAAATTAAATTATATTCCATTATTTAAGAAAATAGATAAGATTTTAAAAAGTGGGTAAATTTACCTATTACTTTAATTGGAAGAGTCAATTGTATTAAAATGAATATTTTTCTGAGAATTCAATATTTATTTCAGACTTTACTTATTTCCCTGCATCAACATTTTTTTCACGATCTAAATAAACAAGTTAGGAAATTTGCAGGCAGATGGGATTTGTTCAAATTATCAGCATTGACAATTGTGGTATGAAGAGCTGTTTCCTGCAACGTACTGTCTATGTCAGTGAGGAGAGCACCTTCGTTCCTGAATGGTCTAGTAGACAAAATGGTGGCCTGGATCATGGAATCAGCATCAGGAATTGAACAAACCTTGGGCTTCCTCCTGATCAGTTCAACGAGAACTTTGATGTATCGCATTCCCAGACAATTAGAGAAAATTTAACACAATATAGGGCCTTTAAAAAAAGAAGCAACTTTTATATGCAGCATCGTAGCTGAAATATTACTTGACTATTTTGGCCTTGCTGATGACTGATTCATAAATTCCACACTTTGTCTGGAGCTCTCAGTACCCAATATGTTGGATGATTTCTCTACTGCGTGGGAGATACATTGGATATGATTATGCACAATGCATGCAGTTAATTGGTAATGCACCTGACCAAAGTCGATTGTAACATGAAGTCCATGTTAAAATGCCACATCTATTTCTCTTTGAATTCTCCAGTGTACACTCAACCAATCTTCAGCAAATCTAAACCTGATTTGCTGAAAAACCAATTTATTCCAATACTGGAGAAGCTGAAGGAAAAAGCAAAAAAGGTTGTAATGGAGGAAGAACAAGTGAAAGTGGACTGTAAGTTGGATTTTCATGAGACTGAGCTACAAATACTGGACGAATATGTTGTTCTCTGCCGAGATCTCTGCGCCTACCCAACTTTGATCCATTATGCAGATTATAGCAGATAAGATTATCAACATAATGTTTAAGAATCAAGTTCTTTTCAAATAATTGAACAATGAAATCTGGAACCTGCTGAGAGCCAGATCACAGGTATTTAGTCCAGAGATCCGGATCAATACAGAAGGAACATGTATGACCTGTTAGAAGCTATCTTCCAGGAAACGTGGAGATTCCGGATGAAAATGGAAACATCGAGGGACATTCGACAGCTGTGGCAGGACCTAAGTGCAATGACCTACCACAAAACCAAATCCGGTGAAGTAGTAGATGGCAAAGCTTCGCTCCCAAAGGAACTTGGTGCCTTCTACAGCCGATTTGATGACAGTAATAGCGAAGAACCACCCCTCTGTATCCCCATCACCCCTGATAATCCCATCTTGTCTGATTCTGAGAATGACGTGCATGTTCAATTCAGGACAATGAATCTGAGGAAAGAATCTGGTCCAGATGACCGAGTATTAAAAATTTGCACTGAGCCACTTACCAATATATTCACTCCAGCAGGGTGTGGTACCCACCTGTTTCAAACCGGCAGCAATCATATCAGTACCCAAGAAGAGTGTAGTAACCTGTCTTTTTGTTAATATTTTATTTTCTGTTTTCATCAAAAAAAGTTGTGCATTTATTCAATATATACAGATATCCACCAACTAAATACAAACTTGTGATGTCGTGTAGTAACCTGCCTTAATGACTATTGGCCAGTAGCACTTACATCATCAGTGATGAAGGGTTGTGAAAGGCTGGCGATAAAGCAGATCAGCTTCTGTCTGAGCAGTTACATGGATACGTTCCAGTTTACCTATCGGAGCAACAAGTCTGTGGTGGATGCCATCTCACTGGCTCTACACAAAGCCCTGGATCACCTGGACAGTAAAGATGCATTTATCAGGATGCAGTTTATCAACTACAGTTCAACATTTAACACCATCATCCCCTCAAAACTGATCAGCAAACTCTAAGGCCTGGGACTCAACACTCCACTGTGTAATTGGATCATGCACTTCCTCACCTCCTGACCACAATCAGTGAGGATTGGTAATAATATCTCCTCCACAATCTCTATCAGTACTGGGGAACCACAGAGCTGCGTTATTAGCCCCCTGCTCTACTCACTTTACACCTATGACTGTGTGGCTCAGTATGACAATAACGCCATCTACAAATTTGCTGATAATACCTCAGTTGTGGGTTGTATTAAGAAAGGATATAAGTCAGCATACAGGAGGGAGATTGAAAACTTGGCTGGATGCTGCTCCAACAACAACCTTGCACTGTCACCAAAACTGAGGAGTTGATCAGGAAGGGAAGGCCAGAGGTACACAATCCAGTGATCACTAGGGGATTAGAAGTGGAGAGGGTGAGAAAATTTAAGTTCTTGGAAGTCAGCAGCTCTACTTCCTCAAGATTTTGCGGAGGTTTCATATGACACCAGAAACCCTGGAAAATTTCTACAGAGGTGTGGTAGAAAGTGTACTATCTGTCTACATCAAGGTCTGGTATAGTGGCACATATACCTCTGAGCGTAAAACCCTCCAAAAGGTAGTGAACAAACAGGCAAAACCCTCCCTACTATCGTGAACAGAGAACACTGGCGTCAGAGACCAGCAGCAATCATCAAAGATCCACACTACCCAGCACATGCCCTGTTCTTGCTGCTGCCATCAAGGAAGATGTATGGGTGCCACAGGACTTACACCACCTGGTTTAGGAACAGCTGTTCCCTCTCCACCACCATCATCAGACTCCTAAACAACAAACTCAATCATAGACTCTTTAAGGACTCTGACTTGTGCATTTTATTGATTTTTGTTTTATATTCTCTCTGTATTGCACTGTCAGTTTGTTTGGTGCTATCTACCCTCTCCACTACTGAGGTATTAATGTGTAGTGGAGGGTTTCATGAGATGTTTCATCTCTTTGTTGTGCAACTCATCATTGTCAATTACGATCATGTTATCTGTAAACTTGATGACAGTTGTTGGAGGTGGATCTGGCAATGCAGTCAGAAGGGTGGACATGAGCGGGCTGAGCACATAACCCTGAGGTGACATTCTGCTGCCAACCCAGAAGACTATGGTCTTTCCAAGAGGAGGAAATGAATCCATTTACAGAGAAAGGTGTAGAGTGCCAGCAAGGACAGCTTCTCCACTAGCTTCTGGGGTATGGTATGGTTGTATAAAACGCCAAGCTGAAGTCAAGGAACAGCAGACTGATGTATGAGGCTTCATTCTCCAGGTGATGTTACTGATCTTACAATAAAATTTGTTTTTTTTTTGAGGTTCTGCTGCCTGAATTGTTTAGGGGCAAGCAGACACTCTGCACCACCATTTCAATGGGCACACCCTAAACAAGAGTCTCAGTTTGCAACGCCCAGCATCAGCTGCATTGGAATTGACAATTGCTACTTCTTGGCTTGGATAGATATTCCTGTCGTGGTCACCATCCAACTACTCATGCCTTGCTTAGATAACAGATAAATAGATATTCCACTGAATTACACAAAGCAAAAACGTATTAATGGAATAAGATTGTAATAGAAGCTCAATGTGGCAAAGTTCTCTGTTGTGAAATATTTCCTATCTTATTATTAAACAATTGATCTTCATTCAATCCCAGCCCTAGTAGTGCCTAAGTATCTATTACAGAGAGAAGAACAATGAAATAAAGAGTGTACAGTTATTGTAGTTTAAATATGCAAATTAATATAGTGATATGGAGTTTTTTAAAAAAGACTTTTTTTAATCGGACTCTGAAAACAGTCTCAAATTATCTGTTTTCTCGGTGTCTAAAGCAACCTTTTGTTTTTCTATGATTCTACTTTTGTCCTTTATTTTTCCAGGGCAAAATGGCTAAAAGAGCCAAATGCTGATGAACTATTCCATATGGTGGCTGAGGTTTTCATCTTGTGGTCTAAATCACATGCAAGAAATTTATTTGCAAACTGGTCAAAAGTTAAATGTTTCTAACTTTGAATGTAGAAGCAGTGAGGTCTTGCTGCAGTTATATAGAGCCTTAGTGAGCATTGTGTGCAGTTCAGTCTCCTAATATGAGGAAGGGCATTTTTTGCTCTTGAAGGGGTGCAGTGAAGGTTCACCAAACTGGTTCCTTGGATGGCAGGAATGACGTATGAAGAAAGACTAGATAGTCTGGTTTTAACTCATTGAGAGGGGATTTTATTGAGACATATAAAATGCTGACAGCTTAGATGCAGGAAGAATGTTCCAGATGTTGGGGAAGTCAAGAACAAGAGGTTGCAGTCTATGGATAAGCGGTAACTCATTCAGGACTGAAAGGAATAATAAGTTGTTACACTCAGTCAGTTCATGAGATATGTTCAGAAGTACGTTGATATGGCCCTATCGGCCAAAGGGATCTCGCAATAAAGAGGAAAAGCATGGATTGAGCACTTGAGTCATATGATCAACCGTAATCATAAAATGGTGCAGCAGGCTCGAAAGGCCAAATGAACGGCCTCTTCACCTATTTTCTGTATTTTTATGTTTCTGACTGGAATATTCCTGGAGTGGAACTTTTTGAACGTTGCAAAAAAACTTCAGTTTGACTGAACTGCTGTTTGTAACAGCAAGCTAGTGCTGCCAGTTCCTGGATGATGTTCTTAATTCATTGCCTTTTCATTGACTTTGCTCCCTGCCCACTACCAAGGTTTACTCCCAAAAAAAATGACGCCTCACCTTGTGTACACTTGATGCATTCATTCTCTTGAAGAATAAGAGTAAAGGCTATCCAAGATTAAATACATGCCTGTGTACATACTGTAATTAGTTCACTGAATTGAAGTGTTTCTTCTTGTGTTCAGAGAATATATCAATAGGCCTTCTACTTAATTAAAGATTATGAAGCAAGATTATTAAAAATAAATATACAGCAGAAAAATTTTCCTGATTAAAAATACTTGCTGAGTGAAGCACGGAAGTCTACAGGGGCTGTGATTGCAGTAGAAACATACCGAAATGCTGGAGGAACATAGCCAGTCTTTTCAGCGTCTATAAATACTTACTGTCTTCAGAGCTTTGATAAGACTCTTCAACTACTTATAAAATTCTCTGTTGATCATAAACTTTAAAAAAAGTTGAAATAAGAATTAATTTATTCAGAAATGTTTGTAGCTGTTGGAGCAGGTGAAATAATATAAGCCGAGAGTCTTCATTGCAAAACCTTGATATTTTTGCTCACTGTTCTGCAGAATTTCAAATGAAAGGAGCAGAATTTTGTGATTTAGAATGAAATCCACAGAATATCCTTTCCTGATTGCAGATAATAAGAACAAAATGTCCAAGGTAAGTATCAATGAAGGATTCCTTAACTTGTTAAATATATACACAGGATTTCAATTGTCACATATGTTTGAGATGAATTGCTGAATGTAGATATCAGCAAACACAGTGTGTACATTTCAAACTGGATTTCACACTTTCAATATTCCTTAATAATTGAATAGCTTTATTAAACTTTGAGGAGAAAATATTTGTTTCACTTTGTATGAAATGGTGAATTTCTGTTCTGACAATGTTTCTGATGAAGGATCACGCAGAAATGCCAGGGAAAAGGAATGGAAAATGGGTATTTGCTTTCTTAAATAGGAGTATTTGCAGATGCTGTGATTGTTGTAAACACACTGAAATACTGGAGGATCTCAGCCAGTCATTTCAGCATCTAAAGGAGACAAAGATATGTCAAACCCACATGCATTTTATGTAATTCAACAATAGAAAATGCTGGGAGAGCTCAGCCGGCCAGGCAGCTTTTTTGGAGAAAATCAGAGTTGATGTTTCCTGTCCATGAAAAGGAAGAGACCAAATGTGTTTATTTTTTTTTATTTGGGAGCGAGAGTTGCAGGGACAGAATCGAGGAAATACTTGTAATGGACTGGGGATTAGTTGTCAAGGTAACAATTAATTTAAGACACCTGAATCCAAAGGGGTCCAATATTTGGCGGGCAGGTTTAATATGGATGTTAAGGAAGATTTAAAGTAATTTTGCAGGGGCATGGGAACCAGAGTGTCAGAGCTGATGAAGAGTGAAATAGAAATAAACCAAGGACAGTGTGCTGCAAGGATGACAAGCAGAAATTTAATTTTTAAAAGACAGAAATCCCTGGCCTGTAATTCTATAATCTTTATTTAGATACAAACTTATAAAGTCTTGACTAATATGTGAGTTTCTTCATAAGCAGGATATTGTCACCTCTCTTTAAATATAGAAACATGTTTCCTGAAGTGTCACTTTCTTTTATAGAAAGTTAATATGAATGTTGCAAAAATGATAGTGATTCGATTAAGATGGAAAGCTGCAAATTGAAAGCAAAGCAGATAAATAAACCAAACTTGATTGAGGAAATAGTTACAGTGATTCTTTATCCTTCACAAGATAAAGGAACAGAAGTAGACCATTCGGCCCATTGAGTTTGCTCCACATATCCCCCTGAGCTAAAGTGTTCTCGCATCTAGTTCCAAGTTCTCCATATCCCTTGATACTCTGATTACTTAGATACCTATCCATCTCCCCCTTAAATGCTCCCAAAGATTCGGCCTCTCCACAGCTGTATGTGGCAATGAAATCCATGACCCACTGGCTTCTAATTCTACGACTGTGCCCTCTTAACCTGGATTTGCTCACCAAAGGAAACATCTTATTCACATCTACTCTGTCCAATACTTTCAGCATTCAAATTGTTTCTATGAGATCCCCTCTCATTCATACTCCAACGAATACAGTCCAAGAGCTGCTAAACATTCCTTATACGTTAGCCCTTGCATTTCAGGAATCGACCTGGTAAATCTCTGTACTCTCTCCAACATTATTACATCCCTTATAAGATAAGGGGCCCAAAAATGCACACAGTGCTCTAAATGAGGACTCACCAGTGCCCCATAGAGTCTCATCAATACCTCTTTACTCTTATACACTATTCCTCTTGAAATGAATTCCAACATAGTATTCACTTTCTTTACTACTGATCCAACAAGGTGGTTAACCTTTAGGTTATCCTGCACAAGGTCACCCCCAAGTCCCTTTGCACTTCTGAATTTTGAATTTGCTCCCTGTCCAAATAATAATTTACCTGCTTATTTCCTCTTCCAAGATGTGCAATCATACATTTCTCAACATTATATTGCAGCTGCCATTTCTTTGCCCACTCTCCTAAACTGTCCAAGTCTCTTTGGAACTTTTCAGTTTCTTCAACACTTCCTAATCCTCCACCTATCTTGGTGTCATCTGAAAACTTCGCCACAAAACCATTTAATCATCAATATTCATTGTAAAAAGATGCACTGACCTCTGCGGAACACCACTAGTAACCAGCAATCAACCAGAACAGGATCCCTTTATTTCCACCCTTTGCATACAGCCTATCAGGCCAATGGGCTGATCCCATGGGCTTTCATCTTATTAAACAGCCTCTTATACGGCACTGTTTTAAAGGCCTTTTAAAAATCCAAATACACAACACATACTTGACAGAGTTAAATTTCATTTGCCACTTCTCAGTCCATCTTCAACAAGTCAAACCGTGAAATAAGTGTTTTAAGATATGATAGAAACTGAAATTAAATTAAAGCAATGTTTGGTTTTAGTAATTTTCCTTTCACATTTTGACCCCAAGTTGAAATGTAGTCCTGAAAGAAGCTCTCCACATGAGTACAAAGGACACATTCTGATTCTTTATGTATTTGGATCCACAGTACTTTGTTTTTCAAGTTATCATTAAATAGAAATTTTTACTGAGAAACTGTTTGCATTAAATGGGAAAATAAATGCTAATTCCAGCAAATGTTGTCCTGAGGTTGGGCTTTGAAGTATGTGGTTTGAGATATGGTGACACAGTTCACGTAGTAACTGTGTCTATTACAACACCCGTGACCCTGTTTCAAATCTGGCACTGTCGGTAAGGAATTTGTGCATTCTCCGTGTGCCTGTGTGGGTTTCCTTTGGTTGCTCAGGTATACTCACACCCTTCAAAACGTACAGGGATTGTATGTTAATTGGGGTATTTGGTTAGCATGGGCTGAAAGGACCTTTGACCATGATGTAAGTCTAAAAAAAAATTAAAAATAATACTTTATTATGCCACAACCTGCAGAATTTGAAGGAACTGGTAATGGTGCAGAAATGAAACATTTCATTCCCAGGTTTTCACATCTCGACTTTTGGGCCCAAAGTAAAGTCATGTGAATGACAACTGAATCATGAATTGTACATGGGTTAACTTTTTGCATTAATTAACAACATTAGAATAAAATCCCACTTAAAGCGCTAGCTATCATGTTGGCCTGGTTTTCCTTTTATGCTTGTAACACAGATAAATAATGACGATTAAAGCATATGAAATTTGTTCATTTATTAATTTTTACCTTACTACTAATGTTTTTGTATTTGTTTTCCTCTGTGCCTTTCCTCTATTTCAATGTGATGTAAACAAGTTGGCCAAAAGGTTAGAGTACATGATTGCATTATCCACCACAGGCTTAGCACCCTGTAATGGAGGATTTAGACTAGCTTATGAAAGAAGGGATGCAGTTGCATCAGAAGATATAATCTCAATTCCACTATGAGGCCCAAATGCATATTTAGTAGGCACACCTAAATTCCACTATGGGGCCCAGGATGCAGTTGAATAGGAAGACATTATCTAAATTTACGCTATGGGGCCCAGGGATGCATATGAATCAGTAGACATTATCCAACTTCCACCATGAGGCCAAGAGATGCAGTTGTCTTTTGTTGGTCGCAGACTGTCAAGAGACCTTGAAGATAATTAAATCATTTGTTCAAAGAGATAAGATCTTAAGTAAACAACTTTTGGGTAATATAAGCCATGGTCCCACTGCTGAAGGTTGAGACTCTCCAAGAGGTGGCAACAGCTCTCAGCAAGAACTTCAAGATTCCAACCAACGTCCCAGTCCAGGGAGGTGGAGAAGCTTTTACCGGCGCCCAGACAACCTACTACAAGTGTGCAGACGTCACCTCGCTTTGGCAGTTGGGACCAGACCAGGCATTGATAAGTATAATTGGGAAGGGCTTGCATGTTGTAGTGTGAATTCAGCTTTAGATTTGGTAATAAAGACTTGTATAAACTGAACTGCTCTCGGTGTGTGTGTGTCTATTTTCTTTCAGTAGCTTGAACACTGTGACCAATCTAAAACGAACAAAGTGAGAGGTATAAGTTTACCCAAGACAATTGGCGTAGTCGAGCAGGATTAGTCTCAAGATGTTTCGCCGAAAGAAGGAGGTGAGCCCTGAGCAGTTCTTGATTCTGGGATGGACTTCCAAAGACGATGGGTTTGGCATGTTGGCTAATACCCTGTCTTTGTTGGGACCACCCCTCAGTTGGGATGAGAAGTTCGATCCATCAAGTGCGCCTCTGGGAGAGCGGGTTGCCACTCTCCTTCGAGAAAGTAAATTTCCTATTAACAAGGGGATGCTGGCGGACGGTTTTTGGCTCCTGGCCACAGCCTTATGCCACTCTGTTCAGCGTGAAGTAGAATCAGTTCAGCGAGAAGTAGAATCTCAGCATAAGAGAGAGTAACTAGAGGAGGAGCTAGAAGCCCTGCGACAACGCTGTTCCATGATGAGTGAGATTGTTTGCACCAGTCAGGACCGAGCCAAAGAATGGGAGGATAAGCATGTCCAAACGATCTGCCGTAATATTATGCTCCGGCAGTAGCTTTGTGCAGATAAAGAAAGGCATGTAGAACCTGATCCACATCGTATTCGTGCCATGATAAGGAATGGCGACGATCCTGATGTAATTGATGATTGGGATGGGAATATCTGGAATGATGACCATGGTAATAATGCAGATACTCCTCAGCATGTGCCTAACATACTGCCCTCTCCACCTGCTGTTCACGCCCGCCCCATAAGGCAGCAGACTTCCCAAACAGACGAAAGGGGGGATGATATAAGGGAAGAGATTGAAGGGATAGATACCCCGATCTCCCAAGAGGACCCTGGGGAAAATACCCAAACCCCTGCTTATGCTCTATGGCCTACTCCCTCTACGGGATGGCCTAGGCCTCGTCCCGTCCACTGGGCAAAGGACCCTGTGGGCCAAAGTGGGAGCAGAGGTCAAGAGCAGTCAACGATACGTGACTTCTCTATAAAAGAGCTGGCTGCCATTGGAGATCGATTTAGGCAAAAGGAAGGAGAAACTCTGGCAGCCTGGATCCTGCATGTTTGGGAGCAAGGAGGGGGTAATGTAGATTTAACCCCTGAGGAATTGTTGGGATTAGGAACATTGACTACTGATATCCGGGTCACTGCTGAGCTGCGGGGTAGAGGAAGAGAGGTGGATTACTTACTTGCCACTCTAGGGGATGCCCTGCTATGAGTATACCCATTACCAGTAGATTGGGATTTACATTTACAGAACAATTGGGGCACCCCAGAGGAGGGTATAGCAGTAATTCGTCACCAGGCCCTGGCCTCTGCCTTGTATGCAGGGCGTTTGAGGCTGTGGGGGAGCCCTGATGAAGAGATATTCACGGCCAGAATGCATACCAGATTGGTTCATTCTGCCCAACCCAATGTACGGGGATTGGTTCTGTCTGTAACTAGTCCACTAATTGGGCACCCTGTGTCTGAGGCGGTGCACGCCTTATCTGGTCTTCGAGAATTAGAGTTGGGAGGTAAAATCCACTCATGTACAGCCCAGGTTAAATCAGACAAGCAGGATGAAAGGAGAGGAGCTACTGCTAATAACAAACTGACAAGAAAGGACCTTTTTCTAACCTTGTTAAAGTTACCTTGTTACCTAAAAGTGATATTGATAGGAAACCTACTGCAGTCCTTTATGCCCTTTATAAGAGGAAGGCAGGGGAACATCATCCCTAGCTGTTAAGTCCTCCTGGCACAGCTGTGCCTTCTGCTCCAACTGCTGCTCCCATCGAGTCAGCTTCCCTTGCTCGTTACCCGTGATGAGATACAACAAATGGTTAAAAAGGCTCTTATGGATAATAGTGGCATGTGGGCCTGGAAGCCCCCGAACCCTACTAAAGCATGAGGGTGTGGGCAGGGACCAAGTCTACTCCATTGAGATACGGTGGATACACGGGGACCCATGGCCCTACATACCATTAACAGTCCATTGGGGTGGGGTTAATGACCGCCAATATTTGGCCTTGGTCCATACCGGTGCGGAGCACTCGGTGATTCTGGGTAACCCTGACCTCTGGACTGGACCAACATTTCGAATAGAGGGGATGGGAGGAGCAATCACCCTGGTGAAGGAAATAAAAGTCCGTGCCACAGTGGGTGATGGCCCTTTCCCTATATGGTTACATGCCCTGGTGGCTGCCACTGACGAGTGTATCCTGGGTATTAATATGTTGGCCAGTACGGCCCTTAATACTAGCCAAGGGGGATTTGCATTTGGATTTCGGACTATTACTAAAAGATTAGTGGTGGGTTGGGCTAAGTGTGATCCTGTGATGGTGCCTTCGCCCCCCAAAACCAGTGTGCATTCCACAATATCGCCTCCCTGGGGGGCAGGAAGAGATTACTGCCTCCATCGATGCTCTGCAAGAAGAAGAGGTAGTGAGGCCCGCAACGTTGCCCTTTAATAGCCCTGTTTGGCCGGTCCAGAAGCCGGACGACTCCTGGAGAATGATAGTTGATTATCGTTTTTTGAACAAACATGCCCCACCACTTGCTTCGGCAGTTCTGGACATTGTTACCCTTATTGAAAACATTGCTACTAGGAACTCGGGAACATGGTATGCTGTCATTGATCTCGCTAACGCCTTCTTCAATATTCTTATAGACGAGGTCTCACAGGATCAGTTCACCTTTACCTGGAAGGGGCGCCAGTATACCTTCACCCACCTCCCTCAGAGCTATGTACACTCTCCCACTATTTGCCACAGCCTAATTGCCCATGATTTGGAGACCATGACAGTATTGCCTTCCCGCTCAATTCACCATTATATTGATGATGTGATGATCCAAGGGGCCACGGAAGAAATGGTACAGGAAGGTATGGAGAGTGTCCAAGATACCCTGGTGAAAAGAGTGTGGGCCATTAACCCCGCCAAGGTACAGGGCCCATCCCAGACAGTTATCTTCCTTGGAATTAAGAGGCATGCTGGAGAACAGGTGGTTCCCGATAAAGTTCGCAATAAGATCACAGTCTTGACCACTCCTACTAACAAAAAAGAGACCCAGCATTTCCTGGGGTTATTGAGATACTGGCGATGCCATATTCCACACTTGGCATTGCTTTTACGTCCTCTATATAAGGTTACCCGAAAGAAAACAGACTTTGTATGGGGTGATGATCAAGAAAGGGCATTCCAGTCCACCAAGCAGGCTATTCTTCAGGCCCTGCCCATTGCTCCCCGCATCCCAGATACCCCTTATGAACTACAGGTCTCCGTTACTGATGATGTTGCATCCTGGAGCCTCTGGCAGAAACAAGAGGGCCGCCGAGTCCCACTGGGATTCTGGTCACGTACCCTGCCCGAGGCTGCCACTCATTATTCTGCTTTTGAACAACAGTTACTGGGCCCTGCTGGAAACTGAAAGAATGACAGGCGATGCAGATGTTCCTTTTCCACCTGCACTTCCAATAATGAACTGGGTCTTGGCTAATGACGCTAATCTAAAGATCAGGCGGGCTCAGCAGTCTTCTATTGTTAAATGGAAGTGGTATATTCAGAGACATGCAACCAGAGGGCCTGAAGGGTTGGGCCGCATACACGAACAGGTGGCTGATCTTCCGTCTCATCATGAGGACGTTGAACCCACCTTGCCCCTCCCTTACCCCCTTCACCAGTTCAGTGGGGTAAACCATATGATTCGCTCACTCCAGCAGAACAAGAGGATGCCTGGTTTACTAATAGTAGCAGCCGGTGGGTGCAAGGAAAGCAGAAGTGGAAGGAGTAGCTTACCATCCCAGGTCAGAAACTCACTTATTGGAGGAGGGGGATGGTGGCTCCAGTCAGTATGCTGAGTTGAAGGCAGTCACTTTACCACTAGACCCCCATGATCACCCTCTTCACTTGTTTACTGATTCCTGGGCTGTGGCTAATGGACTAGTGGTATGGATGTCTGATTGGCAAAAGAACGACTGGCTGATACATGACCGTCCAGTATGGGGCAAACAGCTGTGGCAGCTGTTGTGGGATGCTTCCCATCATCATGAGATAACCATATATCACATTGATGCCCATACCAATGCGATGACAAACATGGTACAACATAATGCAGTAGCAGATCAGCTTGCCACTATCAGCCGCGCCGATACTGTCCCCCTGGCTCGATGGGCACACGAACAGATTGGCCATTTGGGGGAGAAGGGATCAGCTGTGTTGGCCCGTACACATGCCTTACTCGTCCATCAGGACGATGTTTGCTTGGTTGTGCGGAAGCTTGTGAAGTCCCGCACCATTCCTCCTGGTCCGCATGGCCGAATAAGACGGGGAGTCGCTCAGCTGCGGTCTGGCAAATTGATTACATAGGCCCCATGCCAGACTGTATGGGTAAACATTACGTCCTAGTAATGGTTGACACCTTATTGGGCCTGGTTTTTGCTTTTCCAACCAAGACAGCTGACCAAGCTAGCACTATCCAAGGACTAAACCATTTAATTTCTTGTTATGATGTACCAGAAGAAATTCATTCTGATAATGGCTCACACTTCTCCGGGAAGGCAATCTGTGATTGGGCAACTGACAACAGTATCTTATGGGTCCACCATATTCCTTATTATCCACAGGCTGCCGGGTTGGTTGAACGAATGAATGGCTTACTGAAGGAACAAATTCGTTTGTTAACACCACTGGGAACCCTGAAGGGGTGGTGCCATGTGCTGCAGCAGGCAGTCGACAATTTGAATCATCGCCCTTTGAAGGGAGGTACACCTTTCCACCGACTTCTTCACGCTTCTGAACTACAGCCTATTCCAGAGGAAAAACAGTCATTGCCCCCCATTCCCGAACCAGAGAATGCCGGACAAAAGGTATGGGTGGTACCATCAGGTAGTGGCCCTCCTGTAAAAGGGTAAATAGTGACACCTGCCCAGGGTAACACTCGGTGGGTTGCGATTGAGGGACAGGATGATTTAGTTTGTTTAAATACCGAACGCTTATGGCATCGTGAGTGACATATGTCAAGCTTCTTTGTTCCAGATCCTCCGTCTTGTGCTCCTGCCGATCTGGCTTAACAGCTGCTTTGGTGCCAGCAATTGGATTTGTAATGTCGAGGACATTCCGAGGGAGTTGCCCGTGGGGGATACGGCCTGATGCATTACACCAATGAGGTTCTCAGTCACTCGCCTCAAGTGCAGCTTATATAAATATATTATTGCCGGTCACGGTTCCTTTATTCTGTTTGTGGATGGACCATCTGAAGGAGTCAACCCCTACATCTGTGATGGTCATTTTTGTACCCGCTTTATATCTTGTAATAACTCTGCACCGCCTGTCGCTAAGTGGTGGGAGGATTCCTGTTCTGTGGAGGGTTGGTTGTCTAGTTCACCATCTAATATTCCTTCAGATTTGTCCGACAATCCCTTTCTCCATGTTTCCTATGCATAAGCTCACCGATTGAATATATCTGATTGTTGGATTTGTACCATAGGCCCTTTGCATACCGGTACAGGCATTCCCATGATCCCCATTCCTTTCACCCAAAAGGAGGTTGCTGCCTGGAAATATTTTGATCCCTCCAAAGGCAGGGTTCACAATGATGTTAATAAGCTTGTGCCCGAGGAGGCCCACTTCTTTAGTCTAAGTGAAATTTTGGGTATTTTTCAAGGATGGCATATTTCTACCCCACCTTATAATATCACACCCCCCCCCCCCTATTTTATTGTTTCTCAACATCTGAAGGGCTCTATCTGCTTTTGTAAGTTCCCCGATAAGCCTGCTGATGCCTTGGGATACAGTGACTATCTGGCATATTCCCCTTTTATTTCAAAGCACCCTATGAACGGGACCTATTGGGTTTGTGGGTCTTGTGCCTTTGCATGGTTACCCCTTACCTGGGGTGGTTGCTGCTATTTGGCATACACCGTCCCCTACCTGCATATTTCCCATTTACAGGATCATCCCTCACTTATGCGTATGTCCCCTGTTCTTCGGCGTAGACGTTCCCTCTCAGGTGCCGAGATTTTCTTTGGCAGCTTGATCCCAGGTTATGGCGTTATTCGCGTTTCCCAAGAGGTTCACAAATTATATGATCTGATGAGCTCTATTGTCAATGAGACATCCTTCGCCCTTTCGTCTGTCAGTCACGGCCTTAATCACGAGTTCTCTGCTGTCAGGACAGTGGCTTTACAGAATTGTATGGCCCTGGATTTTCTTTTAGCAAAACAGGGTGGCACGTGTGGCGTTGTCGGTTCTGAATGTTGATCATATATTCCCGATGTATCCACTAATGTATCTGATGTTGTTCAACGTGTTTCAAAATCTGTTCGTGAACTCCAGCGTCTGGGTATTGTGACCCACAAGGATAGTTTGAGCCTTGATTGGAATCCTTTTTCATGGTTAAATGGTACATTTGGGGGATTAAGCCACACTATTCTCTGTTGGTTGCTCGCATTATTGCTTATTTTTGTGATTATTGTAGTTTTGGTTTCTCTTTTTCGCTCCTTCTGTACTCAAATACGCCAATTGTCTTGGGTAAACTTGTACCTCGCACTTTGTTCGTTTTAGATTGGTCACTGTGTTCAAGCTACTGAAAGAAAATAGACACACACACACCGAGAGCAGTTCAGTTTATACAAGTCTTTATTACTAAATCTAAAGCTGAATTCACACAACATGCAAACCCTTCCCAATTATACTTATCAATGCCTGGACTGGTCCCAACTGCCAAAGCGAGGCGACGACTGCACACTTGTAGTAGGTTGTCTGGGCGCCGGTAGCAGCTTCTCCACCTCCCCAGACTGGGACGTTGGTTGGAATCTTGAAGTTCTTCTTGCTGAGAGTTGTTGCCACCTCTTGGAGAGTCTCAAACTTCAGCAGTGGGACCATGGCTTATATTACCCAAAAGTTGTTTACTTCAGATCTTATCTCTTTGAACAAATGATTTAATTATCTTCAAGGTCTCCTGACAGTCTGCGACCAACAAAAGACAACTGCATCTTGGCCTCATGGTGGAAGTTGGATAATGTCTACTGATTCATATGCATCCCTGGGCCCCATAGTGTAAATTTAGATAATGTCTTCCTATTTAACTGCATCCTGGGCCCCACAGTGGAATTTAGGTGTGCCTACTAAATATGCATCCTGGGCCTCATAGTGGAATTGAGATTATGTCTTCTGATGCAACTGCTAGTCTAAATCCTCCATTACACACCCACAGGTGCCTACATTCACAGCATGAGCAATTGTCTGAAAACTGCACTGTGCTTCATTGTCTGAAACTTCTGCAGAAGACTAATTATGCCTGTCATAAATTGTTCGGCTTCTGAGAAGTATGTGTACAAATTAGCTCTCAAAGCATAGCTTTTGGACAGGGTATACTGAAGCTAATGTATTGCAAGTACCAAACCAATAAATTAATTCATGTGTTTCACTGATGAATTTCAGCAGAATTGGAGGTTGAATTGCTCTCTGAAATTCAATAGTTTATTCATTGTTTTCACGCTCTGTGATAAATGTGAGGGTTGCAAACTTAGTAAGGTTGCAGCTGAAGGCGGCTAACATCACCTACCTGGAATTATTAATCCTTATTTTTCAAATGTTTATCAAATTTTTAACACATTTTGATATAAAACAGGCCAATGTTATGGAAGGAAATTAATATTGCATTAGAGCTTTTAACACTTGTCCATCTTACATAGTGGATGCATTATTGAACTATTATCAAGTGCTGGGTTTGGTATGATTCAATTTTATTGAATTTTCAGCTCATCATCAAGACAGGATGAATTTTCAGATTTCATGTAATGTTCAAATGCTTTAAGAAGTGACATGATTTATTAATCTAAATCTAGCAGATATGATTGAGCTTGGATCTTCAAGCTGCCGGGAAATATGAGATCAGCGACTGAACCAAAGAATTGATTGGGGAGAGCTTTGAATCAACTTGTCTGGAAGGAATAAGGAGGTGATCGAGTGGAAACAGATATGCCAATTCTTAACTACCTAATGTCCTAATCTCTTGATTTTAAATGCAGCCCCCATTTTAAATGGTCTCTTCGTTAGATTTCAGAAGTTAATCAGCCCATTGTTTTTGCACTGGCCATTAACTTAATTTCATTTCTATTAAAGTCTTCTTAACTGCATTTCTCTGCATTGAAATTCATGCTATTTTTCTGCTCAATTTACCACCACCAATTATTAAGATCATTGCTTTCCATCAACTTCAGTCATAGGTCTGATTCTTTGGGTTGCATATATTAATGACTTGCAGGTCTGCTTTGCTGTACACCAGTTTCATTTAAAAACTAAATTTTTGATAAATTTTCCTTTTATATGTTAACCATCATTCCCAAACTTCATTTTTATGTTCATGAAGCCTCCTTTCCTGCTACATTCATTGTTCTACAAGATGAGCAACACCTTGTACATCACTGTTCAGACTAAGAACGTAGTCATAATTTCTTGTCAGTTTTTCTACCTTCTTTGGTGTAAGAAAGATCATCAATTGAGTCTGGAGCTCCACTGCTGCCAAGACACAAGAGCAACTTGTCCGTGAACTACTCTTTCCAGACGATGCCGCTTTAATTGCCCATTCAGAGCCAGCTCTTCAGCGCTTGACATCCTGTTTTGCGGAAACTGCCAAAATGTTTGGCCTGGAAGTCAGCCTGAAGAAAACTGAGGTCCTCCATCAGCCAGCTCCCCACCATGACTACCAGCCCCCCCACATCTCCATCGGGCACACAAAACTCAGTTTACCTATCTCGGCTGCACCATTTCATCGGATGCAAGGATCGACAACAAGATAGACAACAGACTTGCTAAGGCAAATAGCGCCTTTGGAAGACTACACAAAAGAGTCTGGAAAAACAACTAACTGAAAAACCGCACAAAGATAAGCGTATACAGAGCCGTTGACATACCCACACTCCTGTTCGGCTCCGAATCATGGGTCCTCTACCGGCATCACCTACGGCTCCTAGAACAATTAAGGATATGGAATGAATGTTGACCTTAACTGTGATGCCTGCTGTGAGAAGGAAATTGCCTTGCAGTAGGTTAATCAAGAAACACACTGCCAAAATCCAAAGAAAGGACTTTACTACTTGGTGAATGGGAATCATTTGGGAATGTAGGAATTTCTCTTTGGTTATAGATTATTACACTTGCTCCACTGATATTTGGATGACATTTTCTCCATCACAGTGTCAGAAGTGATATTTAATTCTTCAGTTTTAATCACCATTCACAAGTTCTCCAACAATGAATCATGTTCATGGCAATTCAAAGCAGGGCCTGCATAATAATCAGGTTAAGACTGATATGTGGCAGAGCTTGAGACAATATAATTGTTAGACAACAGCAATTATGAACAAGAATCTATCCAGTCAGCCACTTTGAATTTTAAGAGTGACTCCTGAATTCCTAGCTGTTTCTATCTTGGCAGTCATGGTTAATCACTGTCATGAGGTTAATTTGTGCCCTGATTATAAGAGCAAAGGCTGTAGTTGTGCACTTTGTCCTAACCAGCTCATCTGTCCCGACTGGCTCATCAGTCAATGGAGTCACACAGCACAAGAGAGGACCTTTTCCCAACCCCATTCATCAAGTTGGCATTCTGGGCTTGTCCCATTTGCCTGCATTTGATTTAGTCTATATTTTCTTAACCCTTCCTATCCATCTATAGTGCCATCCATAATGTTTGGGACAAAGTCACTATTTTCCTTTCTTTGTCCCTGTGCTCCACGGTTTTCAATTTGTAATCAAACAATTGACGTGTGATTAAAGTGCACATTCCAGATTTTATTCAAGGTTATTGTATACGTTTTGGTTTGACTGTTAGAAATTACAGCATACAATGTAAGAAGTGGTAGGGTGAGAAAATGGGGGTTGATATAGAATCTGAATTTTCTTGGAGAACCCACATTCCTGAGCCACAGGGAGAGGAGAAAAGAAGCTTTTGCAAGCTGTGTCTGCCCTTGGATTCACTTCTTGATAGTTTTGTCTTCACAATAGATCAATTATTCCCTGTTGAGATCTCAGGTTTTTACTGCATAGTTGAAGCTTCTTCTGTAAATTTCTGTAAATTTAGAAAAGCAGTTTGGGTCTGGTTCCCCATCCGTCTGAATAAATGTGCAGTCAGGTAGAGTGGGTGAGAAGCCAGTGTACTGAACTTTTGGTCTGTGTTGAAGGTTCACCCTGCCTGGTTTCCAACAAAAGGAAGTAATAATATTTTCCCATATGAATGATAACGTGCAAACATTACATTGTTAGAGGGTTTGGAAAACAGATGCACAAGATTAATTTTGTACCTTTTTCTGTCCTTTTGACATAGGTCTAACATTGAGTTTTGTAGATGATCATTTCTCAAGTTTATCATGAGCTATTGGCAGTAATGTTCCTTCCACACACTTCTTGTTTCATCAGTGGTTTCAGTAATTTGTTTTGATTTTATTTATTCAAAGTTTTGAGAGATTCTTTTAATCACTTTGAGCCCTGAGAGAATTTTCTAATCTGTTTATCGTACATGCTAAACCACCCAGAAAATTTGTAATTGAAATGCTTTCTCTGTGCTTTTAAATGAAAAACTGATGCAAAATCTTATGCTGCATTATCTATTTGTTTCCATATTTCAAGTTACAGTTTTATTTAGCAACTTTAATGAGTCCAAGAGATTACAAATGTGATGGACCTTTTTTTAACAATATACACTAGTTGTAATTAAAGCATTTTGTTGCATCTGTTAGTCCAAAACAAACTTTTAAATGTGCTTAGAAATCTGCCACTGCATCAGAAGAGAAGGAGGAGGAGTCTGACAAGACACCTAATCCATTCCATCAACTTATCCTACCCTTCAGGTGTACGACCTTCATTGATGGTCTTGCTTTCTTTTGTGAAATAACATTAAAACCAAAAAAAAACCTCAATTGGAAATTAAAGGGAAACCCTTTCTTATTCTGGGAAATAATTGAATGTGAATAATGTTAGACTATGCACTGTTCTTCCAGCTTGCACTGAGATCATTTCCCATAAAAGGTGTGCATTGGCATGACATTAAGAAATATGAATAGACCATAAATTCCTGCAATCTGCTTCATCAACAGCTGAGATAGAAATTCCAAAGGTGCACAACCTACTGAGTGAAGAAATATCTCCTTGATTAGCCTCTTTTCCTTGAGACTGGTCAATAGATCAGAACCTTGTACCCAGAGGGCATTGCTGCTTCACATCCAGTCTTGTCACACCCACGGAGCATACTTTATATGTAAATGATGTCACTGCTCATTCTTCTAAACTGTGGGGAATAAAGATACATTCTGCTCAATCTTTCCTCTTTGGACCCATATTTCTTCCAGGTCATCAAAGTATGAGGGTTAGAAATGAAACCTGCACTTGCCACTCAAGGTGTGGTCGTCTTCTTTATTTGCCTGTCTTTCAAAAATATTCTATTTCTTTTGTTCTTGCTACCATAATGAATAATCTTGTATTTCCTGTGATTTATACTCCTCTGCCACCAACTGGACCGCTTGCTTCATCAGCTAGGGTTTCTCTGCAGCCCCCCCTCCCAACTCACTTCCCATTGGTGTGCTGGCTTACAATGGCTTGGATTGGCAACAGACCTGGCCACATTTTACCACACATTTCACCTATCATTAACAGAAATAATGAATAGTTCAGTCTGCAGGACTAATATCTCACTTTATCAAATGAATTTAGCAAAGTCGTATGCCACAAAGAATTTGCCTTTATACCTTTGTGTGTTACAAACTCAAAAACTTGATTAGATTTATCAAACATCAATCCTATTTATATAACCATAAAAAGAGAAGCATTCTATTTTTGTACTTGATTTTGTCTTTCGCCCAATAATTGATGGGAAGCAATGCAATGACTGCAATGCAGAATTAATCAATCCCTATATCACTTGCTGCAGTGTTATTAAAAAGGACCCTATACCTTGCATTCGGGGATATGATGGCAAAGGTAAGTTATTGTGATAGTACAGGATACTATCACTAATATATATATTTACATATAGTAATAGTGATTGGCTGAGAGCCATAGCCACGCCTACTGGCAGGTCATAAAGGGCTGCTCCTAACCAGACCCAGGTCAGTCTGGACTGGATGACCTCGATGTGCTACACTCCAGTCTTTTGTTAATAAAAGCCTTGGTTTGAGTCAACAAGTCTTTGAGTCATTCAACGCGCTATAGTTATAGAACACTACAGCACCATACAGGCCTTTCAACCTTCGATGTTGTTCCAACCCATATATTCCTTTAAAAAAGTACTAAACCCACCCTACCCTGTAACCCTATTTTTTTTTTTCATCCACGTACCTGTCTAAGAGTCTCTTAAATGCCCCTAATGTTTCAGCCTCCACCACCATCCCTGGCAACAAATTCCAGGCACCACAACTCTGAGTATCAAAAAAAAACTTACCCTGATGTCTCCCCTAAACTTCCCTCCCTTCACTTTGTACACACATCCTCTGGTGTTTGCTATTCCTGCCCTGGGAAACAAATGCTGGCTGTCCACCCTATCTACAACTCTCATAATCTTGTAGACCTCTATCAAGTCTCCTCTCATCCTCTACACTCCAAAGAGAAAAATCCCAGCTCGACTAACCTTGCCTTATAAGACTTGTTTTCCAATCCAGGAAACATCCTGGTAAATCTCCTCTGCACCCTCTCCATAGCTTTCACGCCCTTCCTATAATGAGGTGACCAGAACTGAACATAATTCTCCAAGAGTGGTCTTTCCAGAGATTTGTAGAGTTGCAACATGACCTCTCTACTCCTGAACTCAATCCCCCATTAATGAAGCCTAGCATCCTATAGGCCTTCTTAACTATCCTATCAACCTATGCAGTGACCTTGAGGGATGTATGGATTTGAACCCGACGGTCCCTTGATCATCCAAGTAACCGACCATTAACCCAGTACTCAGCTTTCTGGTTTGCCCTTCTAAAATGCATCACCTCACACTTTTCCGAATTGATCCATCTGATGCTTTTCTGCCCAACTCTGCATGCTCTCTAAATCCTCTTGTAACCTTCGTCAACCTTCAGCTCCATCCACAACTTCTCCAACCTTCATGTCACCTGTAAACTTACTGACCCATCCTTCTGCCTCTTCATCCAGATCATTTATAAAAATCTGAAATGTTGGAGAAGTTGAGCATTATTTTTATTGCAAACATAATGATGAAATTATTAGTTTGCATTTTTCATCAATATGCAGATGATAAAGTGCAAAAGAATGTTGGTAATGAGTAGTGTAAGAGAAAACCATCACTGCTCAACCTCTGGCTTCAATTTGATAAATAAAACAGGTGGAAATCAACAATTATTGCATTGTGGCGAGAAGCAAAACGATATGTGTTTGGCTGAAGAAAAGGCCCCCAGTCAAAATGATGAATATCTATAGCCAGGCTCAGTAGGGAGACAGGCATGACTTCCCATTTTCTTGATTTTAGGCAATACGTTTTAGGACAATGAATAAAATTATGGAGACAAAAACTTTGAATACCAATTAATGACCATTTTGTCTGAGGGGAAATACAAGCAAGTTTGATGACTTGTTTTGTTAGCGGGATCCAAGGGAACAATCATGAAGGGCTTGAGCAGATCACCAAGGAGATTGGTGAGGATAGCCCCAGGGCTGCACTGAGGCCATTCAGAGAAGGAGAGTCTGCCACACATATTCTGCTTGACATGCTGAATACTCCCAACATTTTCGATCTTTAACCAACAATGGACAAGAAGAACAAAGGATAGCTGGGCAGCACACAAAGTACTAGAGAAACATAGCAGGTCACACAACATCCATAGGAAGTAAAAGGCAATCAATGTTTTAGGCCTGAGCCCTTCATCAGGAACAGAAGGTAGCAGTGGATCTTTTCACCCTCCACTACCTCTTACTACTTCAAAAGCAGGTTGCCCATAGTTGTTGCAAGTCACACAGGCCAAGAATGCTCAGTCTTAAAATTAACAAATATTTTTTGTTTTGGCAAGGAAATTGCAATGGTTGGCTGGTGTGTGGGGAAAAATCACTTAATTCTTATTCTTTGGTTCAATACTTAGTGTTGCTGAGGAAGAAGATGAAGGAAAAGAAAAAAAAAACCTTTGAAGTAAGTTGATAAAAGTAAGTGGTCAAAAATTGTGCTCATTTATTCTGGGTAATCACTAAATTTAAAATGGTCCTTTCCTTATGCTAAATGGGTCAATAGCATGAAGCTGTATTGGAATAACAGTGAAGAGGTTTATAGTAATGTACATTAGTGTGTCTAATTAATAAGCTTTGGTATCTTGAATCTTTAAATTCTATTTTTTAATGTTTTTCACTTGTTCTTGAGTGAGACCATGACATATAGTCTTTGGTAAAAGCATAAAAATACTGGAGGAACTCAGCAGGAGACGCAGCGTCCGTAGGAGGTTTTCTTTAAACATACCTTGAAGAAGGGCTCATGCCCAGCACGTTGGTTATATATCTTTATCTCCTGTAGACGCTGTGTGACTTGCTGAGTTCTTCCAAATTTTTATGTTTTTAACTACAAGATTTTTTTTCATGTTTTCTTCCTCATCTGAATGAACATAGTTTTTAGTATGGATTCACCAAACCAAATGATCCAATACTTGTTGTTCATAGTTGCAGACATCAGTGTTAATACTCTTCAGGGATGTTCTCAGAAAGTTCCTAACTCTCTTTTTCTATCTAACACGTGATCATTTGTCCTCTATCAGCTCTCTTTAATGTAGTCCCTGTGGTATTTTATCATTAAACATTCTTCCAATATGTTCTGCCCATCTGATCTGTGATTCATTTGGAAGTGTGTAGATAAGTGGGATGATTTGTCTGGCACAGAATCTTGCCTTGCCACTAGATGTGAGGATAGCTCATGTAGAAGTGATTAAGATGTCTGGTATTATAGCTGTACACTGTTTAGATTATGTTCACATCCATGGTTTTTATAAAACACCACAACTGAAGCGATGGAATGAGTAGTGGATGGAAACCAGCCCATCCAATTAAGTCCTGTGATGAACACCACCACTCAATTGCTAAAAAAAAAATTGCATTGCACTTTAGCAGTTTAGTGTGATAAACAGGTGTTACATTTAGCACTAACAGCCAGTCAGATGACCCACAGAAAAAAAAAACTCTTGAGGTTGGACAAAAACGTGGTTTTGAAAGTATTACTAGGTTGGTTTTCACCCAGAATCTGTCACTGAAGTGATGCCTGGGTGGTTTCTCCTAGCAGCTACTTGCCACTGATTTGCTGATGTTTATTTTTTTGGTTTTCTCTCTCCACCAATCATTGAAGACTCCACTCTTTCTGGCCTCTCCGTTCCCTCCACCTCTTCATTTCTCCAACTTACAATGTTTTCTCACCTTTCCCATTCTGATGAAGGTATGAAATTGCAACTCTCTCACTCTCCTCTGTGATCCACCGTGGCCTTTTGGGTTCTTGCAGCACTTTTTGCTGCTGTTATGTATTTCCAGCATCTGTGGTTTGTTGATTCAATTCATATTTATGCACTCCTTTCAATGCAAAATTTTTTTTAAAGTTTGTATCAAGATTGCTCCCAACATTACACTTTTTCTTGGACTTGTGCAGTATACACGTTCTATAAAGGGTGGCTTAATCCAGGATTTATTGGTTTATTTAATAAATATTCGTAGTGAAAACTTGTACCATATTTATACCACTTGATATGGCACAAACCTTAGAAAGCTTGTTAAAATATAAATGGTCATCAGACTGATGTTGAGACTATTAACTGAAGAACATTTTTATTCAAAATGGGCCTGTAGAGCTCGTCGAAAGAATCAAAGATTTGTTGATCCAAACCAAGGCTTTTATTAGCAAAAGACAGGAGCTCTTCACAGGTGGCCGACCAGTCCGGAATGATCTGACCTGGCTAGGGACACAACCCTTTAAGGCCCAGACAGTAGGCGTGGCTAAGCTCTCAGCCAATCGCTGTAAGCACAGTCTAGATACTGTAACTATATACACTATATACATTGGTGATAGATCTGTACTATCACAGGGCCATAATGGACAATCAGGAAATTATGATAAATCGTAATAAAAAATGTTAACTTGCTTGGTTCCATTCTAATTCCTCCTCTCTCTTAGACATTTCCTTGGTGTCAAATTACTTCCTTCCTTCTGGTTTTGTAATGACTAATGAGGAACCACAAACTCTCCACATCAGTGCCTGATCAGGTGGTTTGTGAGATGGTGCACTCCTTCCATCATTAGTGCCGTGCTTCTGTGGGTTCCTGATGCATGGACCAGAGGTTCTGAATTGAGTATTTTTACTTCATGTCGAGCAATCCTGACCAAGTAATTGGAAGGATCATGGAAAAGGTAGCATTTCTTCAAGGAGACTTTGAGCACATTCTTGAATCTTTTTCACTCTCCATCTGTTCACCTCTTTCAGTGACAGAGTTTGAAATGGTGTTTCTGTTTCAGGACTCTACTGAGAGCCAAATTCATGAGTGACCTTTGTATTCTCAGATTTTTCGGCTGATTGTGATTCAAATTCTTTAATACTTTAACCCATAGATTTCCAGAATTACTTCAAACAGGAAACACAACTTCAGTGAATATCATCGTCAACACTGTTGACGACTTATTGCGTCTTCAGATATTTCAAAAATATACAAGGAACTTGACAATTTATGCAGCCATATTTATGACCATAGGGAAAGAAAAACTTTAACACTTCTTAGGGGTGTTTTTTTGAAAAACTTTTCTGCATACAATGGTCTGCCAGATTAGTCTCAATTGTATTTTCAGTCAAGGCTACATCTCATAATATTGTAGATCTCTGCAGTGTCGGACTCTGGCTTTACCTTACTCTTAATTTAGTCTATGTGTGGTCTGAGTCCAGCGTGTTCTTTGAATGAAGTGATAGGAGAAGGTATTCGGTTCAACAGTCAATTTATTACACAGCACAAGAATAAAACTTAACAGAGCTCTGGGTCAATCGTTAGTTCATAGGTCACCTGCACAGTGAGCTACTCCCCAAGACTGACCCCTATTGTCCAGTTGGCTCAGTTTATATAGATCAACCTTATCATACAGAACAAAAGTTGTCTCCCTTTGCTAGATCTTTTTGCATAAGGGTTATCACAAGTCATCTCCTGTTTTGCAGATATCTGGGGTGTAGCGCTCCCATCTTAATCCTCCAGGCCAGACTATCCTGTTGATTTGATCAGAAATTAATTCATCCCCAGATATTTCTAATCACCATTCTGTTTCTGTCTGGCCAATTTCTGCTGTTCTCTTTAACACCTCCTCATGCCTTAATCTTCCTCCTAGACTGGTTATCCATTCCCTTTTTTTTTGCAGGCCATTCTTTGTTCTGGTCTGGCCTGTGTCTCCTGTGCTACTCACCACCTCCTTCAATTTGAGCATTCCTCCTAAATCGTTTTATGCATTTCCTCTCCCTGTATTTGGGAGCAGACAATTTTGCTCAGCCAACTTTGCTCCATGCTGTGATTGCCACTTAATCACATTCCCCTTTTCCCCTGAACCATGCAGTAAATATAAACTTATTAATTAATCATTTCTTTCATAATGTTTTAACCCCTAGATTTCAACAGTCCCCCTTTTGGTCTCAGGAAACTGAGACCAACCACCTGTTACCTTATTTGGCCGAGACCTCCAGAGTTATTGCCAGGATCGGCATTTCTGACCCCTTGTAGTCATTATACTCTTGGGAGGGCAGTAGGGACAAATACATGCCTTTGGGGTCTGGGGATGGCTCTCTGTGAAAACGCTTGTTGAATCAGGCACTGGAGGCAGGGAAGGATGCACGGGATCAGGATCAACGCCAATACCACCATTCCAGCAACTAGCACTGCAGTCTGTATCCATCCCCAGTCTCCAGAGAACAAATTTCCTAGCCATGAGCTGCCCCAGGGTTGCCAGGTCTGAACCGGGACATGAGCTAATTTGCGAATGCCTGAGGAAATCTCCTTTACTGCTTTCCCATTGTCATCGATTTTTAAACAACAATTAGTGAGATTCAATTTCCCACACACTCCCCCTTCAATGGCTAACAAGTAGTCTAATGCTAAGCGGTTTTGAAACACCGTGGCCATCATCTGTTGCTGCTCTTCTGCCAACAGATCAAGGGCTGTGGCGGTGTTATTGGTGATAATTTCCAAAATAGCTTGTAAACGAATCAGACGGTTTAACATGTAAATTGGGGTTCGATATCCCCAGGACCCACCCTGGGCCCAAGTGGCAGGTCCATAATAAGAAATAATGCGCTCTGGAGGCCAGTCCTCTCCCCACTCACCGATCTTTAAATCCCTCTTCTGGCGGAGTCCCTGATATACACGCGCGGCTAACTGATGGGAGTCGTTCTGTGGTAAAAGCACAAATTGTGGTTGAATGATACCTATACAGCACGTTCCCCTCCAGTCTGGCTCCAAAAAAGTGTATGCCATATTCCCACAAATCCAATATAAACCCTCTGGGGCAAATCCGTGTGGATAGGGATGAGCCCACAATTGTCTGAGTGAGGGAACCCCTTCATATGGATTAACGCCTGTGCAATTCCATACCACTTTCCCACGGGAGTTATCTGTTATAGGTCTGCAATTTGCTTCATTCTGTGGGGCCAGGAACCACCGGGGTCGCTGAGGATGCCATCGAGGGAACTTCCCCAAGATTTTAACCCTTGTGCACCTCGAATCTCCTTTATAATGATTGCCTTGCTCCTTCCTCCCCTAATGTGTGATTCGCTAAATGCCATGTCTGGTGGGTGCGCGTCTCATCTGCCGATCCGTGAAAACTCATCAATTCCCACACTTCCAGGGGCTCCCCGCTCCATGGCCATGACCCATCTCTTGTGGGTCCTCCACATACCCAACAGTTTTTTACCCCCAAGAGTTCTGCCGTAGTTTGGCAAAGGTCTACCCATCTATTGTCACCTACTCTGTGAGTGGCAGCCTGGCGTTTACCGATGGCATAGATATCCCCCTTATCTCAGTCGCATACGTACGGTTGTTTTCCATTTTGCCACATGGGTTCCCACTGTATCCTCTGAATGGGTATTGAGCCCCCTTTCTCCTTATCTCGGTCTCCCTCCGGGGCACAAAACCATGTTACTCCTTGGGGACAGCGGTCTCGATTTGGCGTGGACTGTAACGATCCCCTATTGAATTTAACATCATACACTCGTCCATTATGCACACACTTATGTCCCGTGTGAGTCCCAACACAGTGTTCAGGAAAGTTAGTCCAACCAGCAAAGTACTGTTCTTTTTCGTTATGCGACCCCCAGGCCGAGTGCACACACTTCGTACAGTGATTTTCTTCCCCAGTCCCTTCAAGGGCTCGGAACACCAGTACCCATAGTCCCCACATAGTATTCATCCCAGTTCCCTTCATTGTTTTGATGCCAATAAATGGATTATACCGTCAACCACTGATATACAGTCACCGTAGTCCAATAGTCTCTTTAAAAAGGGACGTTAAGTGTTCTTAGTCCGTGGTTTCTTCACAGAGTCCCAGTCATCTCAGTTCGAATCTGTTCCAGTGTCCGTGTTGGTGGGTCCGTTGCTGTTCAATGATACCACGTCTCGCCTTTTCCCTGTAGTTGAACCGTGTGGGACGTCCTCTCCACCACTCTGTAGGGTCCTGTCCACCTGGGCTCCGACCACTTTCCCTTGATGACCTTTAGCAGAACCCACTCCACGACTGAAGGTATCGGTGTTTCCCCTTTTCTGTTGGGACTTGTGACCTGTTGTGAAAAATCTGACACCAGAGCCGTTAGTTTATCATAATAAAGCTTGCATCCCATTGAACTTACCTCATTCTTCGTAGTCTGAATTCTGGCTCCCGGTCCCGGAAACTGGTGCCCCGTTTGTAGTTCATATGGAGTAAATCCTGTCACAGAACTTACCGAACTCCTTATTGACATTAATGCCAGGGGCAACGCATCCACCCAATTTAGTTTGGTCCGTGCCTGTACTTTCCCGATCTTACCTTTTATTGTTTGGTTCATTCTCTCCACTTTCCCTTGGGATTGTGGATGGTACACCGTTCCAAAGGCATGTTTCAATCCCAACATCGCTTCTACCTCCTGTAGATCGTTATTCTTAAAATGCCTTCCATTATCGGACCTAATTTTTCTAGGAAATCCGTGTCTCGGAATATACTGGTTGATCAGGAATTTACATACCGTCCTTGCATCTTCTCTTTTGGCAGGGATTGCCTCCGACCACCCTGTGAACACATCTACTGCTACTAAGAGGTATCGATAGCCACTTACCCTCTCAATCATGTCCGTATAATCAAGTACGATTTCCTGCCCTGGTAACTTAGGTAACAGGAACTGTCCTTCATGTGGCTTTACAGTCGCCTTGACATTGAAAGTTATACATACCTCACACTCTCTAATATGGTTCTCCACCATCGCCGGCAGGAAGGGGTGCCACCAATGTATCAAGTACCTTATCATCTGCTTCTTTCCACAGTGTGTTAGCCCATGCGCCTCCTCGAGGAGGGGTTTCATGAGTCCGGATGGTAAAACTGGCCTCCCGTCTATCGATCTCCATAGTCCTTGATCCTCGGTTGCCCCCCTTTCCTCCCATACCATCCTTTCCTGAGTTGATGCCTTTGCTTGTTCCTGTATTATTACTTCTACCCTACACGGTGGTAATAAGTCATGTGCTGTTCTGTCTGCCTGTATCATCATAAACTGAGGGCCGTATCCTGCTGCCCTTTTAGCGGCCATGTCTGCTTCCTGAGTTCCCCGAGCCACCATCGTATCTGTTCTATCCTGTCCTTTACATTTAAGAACTGCTAATGCCCTTGGTTTCAGGAGAGCCTCAGCCAGTTTCCTAACGTCCTTCTCGTGTTTAATTGGGGTCATAGCTGCTGTTAAAAACCCACTTTTAATCCATTGACTAAGCTCAACCTGTATTGTCCCTACCACATATGCCGAGTCTGTATATATATTGACCTCCTTCCCTTCTGCCCATTCTAATGCTGCTATCATTCCCTGTAGTTCTGCAAGTTGTGCTGACTCCTTTCCTCTCACTGTCCCTGCAATGATTTCTTCAAATCCTCCTGTAGTTTTTCGTACCACCGCATAGGCAGCTTTCAATCCATCTGTGGGGTGTCTGTAACAACACCCATCTGTAAACAAGGTATCATCTGGTTCTCTTAAGGGTGTAGCCTGTAAGTCAGGTCTTATTTTAATATCCTTTACTACCCTCTTCTCACAACAGTGTGGTTCTCCCTCTCCCATATTGTCTGCCATGTTAATGCCTTCATGGGTAAACGTAACATTTGGAGCATTCAGGATCTTTTCTAGTCTCGTCTGCCTTAGCGAAGTCATTGTAAATGCTGTCGTGCTCACAAATGCTACAATACTATGTGTTGTTAATACCGTCAGGCCATGTCCCATTACTATGTGTGCCACCTTTTGTAGAATCTTTGCTACTCCCGCTGCATGTCTCGTACATGGTGGGTGTCTGTCTTCTGTCAGGTCTAGTGTGATACTCACATACATGAGCACACATCTTCCACCCCCTTTTTTCTGAAAAAGGACACCAACAATCGTGTGTGCTTTTTCAGAAACATCCAAAAAGAAAGAGTGTCTATAATTTGGAATCGCCAAATCTATAGCGGTTGTAAGAGCTTGCTTAAGTAGAATAAAACTCATCTCAGTCTGTGCAGTCCAATCAAGTGTAGCTCCCAGATTCCTCATCCCTTGCTCATTCACCAAAGTTCGCAGTGGATGTGTCAACTCACCATACGATGGGATAAACTGCCTACTATAACCTGACAAATCCAAAAACGAAAGCATTTCCTTAACTGTCTTTGGTTTTGGATGATGTAGTATCGCTGTATGATGCACAGGGGATATCCCTGCACCTTTCGCTGAGACCATTCTTCCTAAAAAGGAGACCACTTGTCTACAACATTGCAACTTTAAACGAGAGATTTTAAAACCTGCCTTGAACAGCTGCATTAGCAGGAGTTTTGTGGCCTCCAAACAGGAGACAGGCACAGATGCTGCCAATAAGATATCATCTACGTACTGGATCAGAACTACCCCACATGGCAGTACTAGCCCCCCCAGCCGTTCTTTCAAAACCTGATTGAAAATCCCTGGGGATAAGATAAAGCCCTGCGGGAGTCGAGTATACCGCAACTTTCTACCTTTATACGTGAACGAAAACACATCTCTTAATGGTTCTGCCAGCGGCAAGCAAAAGAAAGCATTTGCTAAATCTATGCAAGAGAACCACTTGTGGTTAGGGGTTAAAGCAGTCATGGCAGTATATGGGTTTGGTACTGAAACTGTGGGTGTTCGCACAATACCATTGATGCGCCTTAAGTCATGGGCCATCCGATATTTGCCCGTGTCCTGTTTCGGAACAGGTAAGATGGGTGTATTCCAACTAGAACACGAATGTTCCAACACCCCTGAATACATAAGGCCATCAATGGTATCTGCCAAATCTTCCTCAGCTTCAGGTTTGTGGGGATACTGCATCTGCCAAATTGGGGTGTAATCTGACAGTTCGAAGGTTATGGGATCAACCTGCTGACAAAAACCCACATCTGCTGATCCCACTGACCACAGGTTCTCAGGGAGAGAATCTAGCATAGGGGCCGAATCAGGGTTATCCATCTTCTTTCTACCATGAAAGCGTTTAATCTGTCTATGCTCAAGGAGGACTCGATCATATATCGGGGACAAAATCCTGTATGCCTGACCAGATGAGGAGAACTGCATTGTCGGTATTTGGGTATCGGACCAGTCACTTAGGGACATCAAGTTCCGACACATCGGTCCCAAATCTTTTGCCTGGTGAATAGTGCCAATTGCAAGGGTGACATGAGGAATGGCCTCACCCACCATCACATACCATTCCAGCTGCTCAGATGTCAGTGCCACCGTAGCGGCCACTCCCTCCTTTCCTACCACTATGTAGTCCAAATTAATCTCCCATTGCCTGCCCTCTACCTCTTCATAAAAGGCATGCTGATACATTTCATCCCCATCCCTATCGTAAAAGAGGGTCATATGGGGGGGGGGGTCCGAGGGAGGGGTATACGGGTGTAACGTCTGGATCCACGGCTTCCATTGATTATAAAGCTTTAGCAGTCCTCCCTTTTGTGGGTCCTCCGGTTCCAACAGCCCCCAGTAAATGTCAGCCATTGTCCCTCAGACGCGGATCCTCCAGCTGCCGCCAACAACATCTGAGGACCGGAATGAAGTGTAGTTAATGAACAGTTCATAGAATATCCATTTGGAAAGGTGACCTCTATTCCGCTGGGTCCACAAAGGATCGATGCTCCGCACCTGACCAACAGGTCTCTGCCCAAAAGATTAGTAGGGCACCTGGCTGACAAAATGTATTGATGTGTAAAAGTCTGTCCCGCCACAGAAGTGACTAGTGGTGTAGAAAACGGCAGATTTTCTGGTGTACCCGAGAACCCTATCAGCTGGACGCTAGAGTATGATATTTTAGCTTGAAACTCAGCGCCAGTGAGTGTTGAATATCTGGCTCCCGTATCCACTAAAAAGGATACTTCCATGTCCATTACTTTAATCTGCAGGAAAGGGTCTGCCAACCTAGCCTGCTCGTGGGTGCTCGGGCTCCGTCACTGTGGGCAATATTGCTCCTCCTCTGTCAGCAAAGGGAATTGTCTCTTCGGAGCTAGAGCCGCATGGGGTGCCTGATGTACCGGGGGTGGCACTGACGATCTCTGGGGCTGGACCCAATGCTCATTTTGTGGTGGTCCATATCCCCTTCCCCCAGTGTCCTGAGGACCCCAAACTAGGGGGCAGTCTCTCTTCCAGTGTCCTAGCTGACCACATACAAGACATACGGCTGGCTGCATTCGTGGAGCACCCCGACCTCTCCCTCTTACTCGGAATTCCCCCATTGGACCTCCCGTTCTGCCCACATAGGTGGGACCCGGTGCCCAATTTGGGGCCGGGTGCCAACTCGTATTATTCCCTTGTGGTGGCTGCGGTGGCTACTGAATCATCTGGTTCGCACCCTTTGAGGAAATCTTTTTTGCCTCATTTGCCTTTTTCCTAGACTCTTCCAATTGAAGCTTAAGGAGTTGCACTTGTGCCGACTCCGTAGTTTGTTTGTCCTCCTTTTGCTTAGCCCTGTAACTTTTCATGTGATGGGTCAAATGTTTTTCCCATTGCTTATTCGAGCAGCCAGGAATATCAGGGTTATTCTCTAACGCTTCCCTAACTACAGCTGGCAGTCCGCTCGTTACTGCAGCCCTAAAGAGTGTAGTCTGCAAGGGATCTGTGGCTGGGTGTACTCCTGCTTTATCCGTCCAACTCTCCTTACACTGACCCAAAAAAGTCGAGATCTCCTCATCCTCCTTTATGGAAAAGGTCAGGGACTGCATGACACCGGGGGGAATGGGAAACTTACCCCGCATTGCCCCTCCTACTGCTGTAGCATGTTTGGCAAATGGCTCGGCATCGAGGCACCTAGTGATTCCTGCGATCATTTCTACCTGCTGTATCTCCCACAGCCCAAGCTGTTTCCCCAATAATGCTCTCCAATCCCCTATGGCTATCTTATGTCCCATCGTATATTGGCAGAACTTTCCCATCCACGCTCCACCTCCCTCAGTCGGAGGTGGCATTTTGTCCAAAATACAATTCATGTCGGTGAATGAGAAGGATTGATACCTTTCCCCAATTTGCGGACCCTTATAAATTAGCGGCATTTGTCTATACCTTTCTGGAAGCCGTACTTCCTCCCTGTCCCGCAACGCATATCCCAAAGGGGAGCGAGGATTCTCCTGACCTTGAGTGTGATCATGCTTCCCCTGATCGTGACTGGCTGTTCCTCCTCTTCACTCTCAACACTCACACTAGCTATTTCAGTTTCCTCGTTCTGCTCTCTCTCCCGCTCCCATCTGACACTCGCTGGGTCATTTCCCTTCCTATTCTCCTCTTCTTGTCCCAGCTCTCTCTCATCTGTTTTTCCCAAGCACCTACCATTTTCCCTTACTGCACATATATCGTTCTGTATTTCGTGCACCCATTCCTTTGTTTCCTCCACTCTCTCCTGCGCAACTCTCTTAAGTCTCTCCTTTACCTCATGTAGTTCTGGACCTGTTAACTCAGTGACATTCACTATTCCCTCACTTATCTGCATCGTTGGCATCTGGGGAATCGGATAAGGTGGTGGCAATGTCTCTGGTAACTTTGGATATAGCGGGGCTGACGGCTTAACCTCCCCCGTTTTTTCCTTTGTGATATGGGATCCCTTTTTAATATCATGTTGAAGGTTCACTTCCACAGCCATGCAAGCCAATGTCATATTGTGTAAATCTGCCCTTCTCTGTTCCTTTGCTTCCTTCTGCTGTTTAAGCCTTCTTCTATTCCATATAGATCCTTGTCCCTTTGCCTCATGTTCCTGTACCTCCTTGGCCGCTTCCCTCTCTGCTTCTCCTAAGTAACATTACCAGCCGGATTTTTTCAAACCCTCGTGGTACCTTCCCCTGACTCTGCAGCTCTTTCCATATCTGTTCGTACCGTGCCATAGCCTGTACCTCCTCTCCCTTCGGTAATCCTCCCAGTAATTGATTCCTTGTTTTTTCCCACTGTCGGTTTACAGATGGGGGAACCCCTCTGTCTCCCCCGAGCTCTTGCCCTACATCCCTAATTACTCCTTCCATCTCATGTTCCGATTTTTAACCCTTTAGACTTCGTACTTCACTGGGTCTCTCCCCGGTAGGATTTTGCCACCCTGCAATCTACTTCGACCCTTCCCACGTTATTATAAACACCAGCAGCACATTGTACACAATCCTTAAACAAATACTTATTATAAACTATTATGATACACTACACGATTCTTAAACAGATACTTATTATACACTATAGAAACAAATAACTATAACACAATACACCTTATACAGATACTTATTATACACTACTATGGTACACGATCCTTAAACAAATACTTATTGTACTTTCTTTGGCTTGGCTTCGCGGACGAAGATTTATGGAGGGGGTAAAAGTCCACGTCAGCTGCAGGCTCGTTTGTGGCTGACAAGTCCGATGCGGGACAGGCAGACACGGTTGCAGCGGCTGCAGGGGAAAAATGGTTGGTTGGTTGGGGTTGGGTGTACACTATAGAAACAAATAACTATCACAATACACCTTATTCTATTTGGCCAAGTGTCTAAACCTATATCTCGAGATCGCTACGAGGGGACTCTAACCCCGTTCTACTAGGGGGACTCTAACTCCCTTTTCTTGCAGGGGACTCTAACCCCCGCTTCTTACAGGGGACTCTAACCCCAGTTCCTTACGGGGGACTCTAACCCCCATTTCTTGCAGGGGACTCTAACCCCTGAAGCTTTATTCTTTGGCTTTAACTAGGACTTTTGCAGAGTAGTGACAACACACAATTTTATCGTTGCCAATAGCAAAACTTCGTTTAAACAGACGTCTGCTTACCTCCTTTTGATGAATGGCCACTTGTTGTTCTCACCACACCATAATCGACCGGTGTTTCGTATCTTTTTCTTCCGTCACTTCTCCATCTTCATCACGTCGGGGTCACCAAATAGTCGGACTCTGGCTTTACCTTACTCTTAATTTAGTCTATGTGTGGTCTGAGTCCAGTGTGTTCTTTGAATGAAGTGATAGGAGAAGGTATTCGGTTCAACAGTCAATTTATTACACAGCACAAGAATAAAACTTAACAGAGCTCTGGGTCAATCGTTAGTTCATAGGTCACCTGCACAGTGAGCTACTCCCCAAGACTGACCCCTATTGTCCAGTTGGCTCAGTTTATATAGATCAACCTTATCATACAGAACAAAAGTTGGCTTCCTTTGCTAGATCTTTTTGCATAAGGGTTATCACAAGTCATCTCCTGTTTTGCAGATATCTGGGGTGTAGCGTTCCCATCTTAATCCTCCAGGCCAGACTATCCTGTTGTTTTGATCAGAAATTAATTCATCCCCAGATATTTCTAATCACCATTCTGTTCCTGTCTGGCCAATTTCTGCTGTTCTCTTTAACACCTCCTCATGCCTTAATCTTCCTCCTAGACTGGTTATCCATTCCCTTTGTTTCTTGCAGGCCATTCTTTGTTCTGGTCTGGCCTGTGTCTCCTGTGCTACTCACCACCTCCTTCAGTTTGAGCATTCCTCCTAAATCGTTTTATGCATTTCCTCTCCCTAACCCTAACCCTAATCCTAACCCTAACCCTAACCCACATCTCCATCGGGCACACAAAACTCAAAACGGTCAACCAGTTTACCTATCTCGGCTGCACCATTTCATCAGATGCAAGGATCGACAATGAGATAGACAACAGACTCGCCAAGGCAAATAGCGCCTTTGGAAGACTACACAAAAGAGTCTGGAAAAACAACCAACTGAAAAACCTCACAAAGATAAGCGTATACAGAGCCGTTGTCATACCCACACTCCTGTTCGGCTCCGAATCATGGGTCCTCTACCGGCACCACCTACGGCTCCTAGAACGCTTCCACCAGCGTTGTCTCCGCTCCATCCTCAACATCCATTGGAGCGCTTACACCTCTAACGTCGAAGTACTCGAGATGGCAGAGGTCGACAGCATTGAGTCCACGCTGCTGAAGATCCAGCTGCGCTGGATGGGTCACGTCTCCAGAATGGAGGACCATCGCCTTCCCAAGATCGTGTTATATGGCGAGCTCTCCACTGGCCACCGTGACAGAGGTGCACCAAAGAAAAGGTACAAGGACTGCCTAAAGAAATCTCTTGGTGCCTGCCACATTGACCACCGCCAGTGGGCTGATAACGCCTCAAACCGTGCATCTTGGCGCCTCACAGTTTGGCGGGCAGCAACCTCCTTTGAAGAAGACCGCAGAGCCCACCTCACTGACAAAAGGCAAAGGAGGAAAAACCCAACACCCAACCCCAACCAACCAATTTTCCCTTGCAACCGCTGCAATCGTGTCTGCCTGTCCCGCATCGGACTTGTCAGCCACAAACGAGCCTGCAGCTGACGTGGACTTTTTACCCCCTCCATAAATCTTCGTCCGCGAAGCCAAGCCAAAGAAAAGAAAGAAGGAGAAGAATTTGGGAGCAGGTAATTTTGCTCAGCCAACTTTGCTCCATGCTGTGATTGCCACTTAATCACATTCCTCTTTTCCCCTGAACCATGCAGTAAATATAAACTTATTAATTAATCATTTCTTTCATAATGTTTTAACCCCTAGATTCCAACAGCAGTAAGAAATACCAATATCTATTCAAGAGTAGAAAAATGGAGAGCTTATTTTACGAGCTTTCCAGTATCCTCAGTAATTCATCAAATAGTTCTATAATTATCATTCATTTGAATAATTACTAATACTTTCTTAAATATTCTTTTGCTCACCTGAAGGAATATCAGATATTCAAAAGTCATCACATAGGATTATATTTTTATTTTGCTGAAAAAGAAAACATTATTGACCTCAGGGTGATTTCTGTGAGATCTCATCTTGCCTTCATTGGCATTTTCTGAAAGCTGAGGTGAGATGGACAGAAGAGGGATGTGCAAAATGGTGAGCACTCCCCAAACTGTATTCTGTGAAGTCAGACTTGTGAAGTACATTCTTTTATTCACCAAAAGAATACTGCAATTATCATTATTCATCTCATTAAATTCCAGGAGCCAATCAGTGGTTTCTATTGGAATTACTCAGGAAAAGATGTTATGGATGTACAAGGTCAATGAAATTTCTCAAAAGATCTAGCTGTGGCCAAACAAATCTTCAATTTATTGACTGAGTGCTGTATATCTAGGTAATGCAACTCATCAATTTTGCAAATCAACTCTGCATCTTAAATTGAATAATTACAAAGCAGTTTTAACTTTTGAAGTATTATTGCAAATCATTTCCACTTGAATTACTGTTAAGTAAGCAAAACAGATCCTCTGAAGGGATATAGATTCAATAAATTTTACATTTTAGGCCTTGACTTCATTTTAAGCACACAATACTATTCACATGTATAAACATAGTGCCCAGACGTTGGAAGTAAACTAAATAGAAAACATTTTGGGACATTCAAGGACATGATCAGAGTTATTTAGTTCTTTAATTTGAGACACAAGAATTACATCTAAATGTATTTCTTCTGCAGATTAAATCTCTGAAGTACTGACAAAGGGGAGTCAAGTAAGAAGACTAATACTCTGACTGGAAGCAAGCTTTGTATTGTGGTAGTGTAGAGAAATTTGATGAGAAGGGTTAGCAGAATATTAGAGGGTACCACTGTATAAAGCTTACGCTATTCTCTATTTATTGTGAGGAACCTAATTGAAAGATGTGATTTAAGACACGATATGAATGGAATCTCAAAGAACATAGTTCTATGTTATCCTCTGTACAAAGAAAGAAAATTGGCAGAGAACTTGGGGTCAGCTGCAAAGCAACACAATGCTCGATATTAAAATGGCGATAGAATAGTCAGTGTTGACGTTGAAGAAAGCTCACCACTCTGTGGGGTGAAATTCTCCTTGTAAGATGTCTTTCAGTTCATAAGGATCATTGACATTTCACATTATTTAGCTAATTAAGCAAACAATCATATGAAAGATTTATCACCAAACAGCAAAAAAGGACTAAAAAATACTTCACTAATTAAACAGTTTAGCGTGCTAAATGAAGGCTAGAACATCACAAGCTGGAAGCTAAAATTTGTTTATCATATCAGCATGTAAAATGAGTAAATCTACAAAATTATGAAACACGTGTGAGGAATGACTTACATAAATTAATTCTTTTAAGAACACAGATTGCTGAGCAGTAATCATGGCTTTGGTGTACAATTAACTTTAATTAAATATCATACAACATTCCATCAGATTTTCTGAATATTCCAAAGTAAGATTAATTTGCATATTGTATTGTTTCACATCAAATCAAGTGATTTTATGTTCTTTTTTTGGAGAAAGAGTTCAAAAATCAAATCAACTTGGTAAGTTGACAGCAGCTTCTGGACTCCTCTATTAAGCCACTTTTGTGGAAAGCCAACTTTACTGTCAATTTCTTGAAGACCTGATTGCAAACACTTTACTGCCATAAAATTCATGCTAATTAAGTTTTTAGAGAAGGTAGAGGGCAAAAGCAAGACTTAATTATATAGCATCTCAAATCCTTGTCAGGGTGTCTCAAAATGCAGTCAATATTTCTTAAATGAGTCATTACTGTAAGACAGGGCTTCCCAAACCTTTTAGCTCATGGAACCCTTTTGGGGAGCACTTTGGAAATCGTAGAACCCTGTAGTTACAAACCAGAAGCCAACCAGAAGTAAAATAGCATCAACTTCCGGTTCGAGTGTAAGCAGTAAGAAATCTGAGGCAGTGCTTGCAAAATCTCATTTCTTCAGAATTTGATTATTTTGTTTCAAATGAATATTAACCAAATTGCAAATACAAATATCACAACCTCTCAGACTCTAAATGCCCACCATCACCGACCTTCTAGAAATGGGTTTTCAAACTGTCCCCAGCCGCCCACAGACCAGATCTCCCAACACCTCTGATGCGGGTATCCATCTCGACCCCAGCTGCCTCCCAGTGGAGCTCCTGATGCCTCCGACATGGGTTGTAGGTTTGCATCCCAGCTCCTACTGCTCACAGGCCCGAGCTTCCAACACCTTCATCACTAACCCTCATTCCCACCGACCAGGTACTGGAGCCACCGTCACCTCCGCCAGTGATCCCAACTACAAACATACTGTAGCCCCTGATGGCTTTATCAACGCTGTTCACAGTCCCAAACACCACCATTCTGACACCAACACCTGTTCCAACACCAAACTCAGTGAGGAGGGGGGGTGGATGGAGTGAGTGAGTGAGTGAGAGGTCGGGGTGGGGGGGAAGGCAGTTTAAATTTTAAAAATGTGGGCCAGCCTCGCACCAAAATAGATCTGAGTCTGGTTAAAAATGGCATCTTGCAGACTGATATCTACGTTGACATCTGTGCTGCTGACGTCAAGCCTCAAGATGCCATTTTGTTTTGTTAGCATCAAGGCAACTGTTTAGAAACACAGGTAAAAAGTAATTTAAATTAAATAAAAGCAGTTATTACAAATTTTAGTTATTACAACTTGTGATGCACTGTGGTGACAGTAAGCAGACGCAGGATTCATAAAGACAGAACAGGCTTTATTCTACTTAAAGTCTTCTGCTGCATTCAGCTGAAACTCTGAGTGACTGACCTCGGGGCCGGATGTAGCTTATATCCTGGCGGATGAATGGCTGCTGACCGCATGGGGCTTGATCCATTCAGGTCAGCTGATTGACAGCCGGCTAGGTGTGGGCTGTCCTCCGGTGATCTTCCTGCAGGTACACAGGTCACCCCCTGCAGTAGGCTAGTGGTGTATCATCACATTTACCCCCTTTAAAATTGCCCTGGGGGGGAGGTTACCTCCAATGTTTCACAAGCCCCAAACATATGTACATTATTTACAAAATTAGATAGTCTGGCAGCCATCGGAGTCTCTGTGACCATCGCAGGGTTGGCTCCTGGTCAAGGGTAGGGGGGGCCAGTTGAGGGGACTGGAGCAGCTGGCATGGTGGGGTGGCCGGAGTTGGAGTATGTGTGAGGTGTTGGATGGGTGTGGGGCTGGGGTTATCCTACACGGTTTGAGTGTGTCTGGGGTGGGGATGGCGCAGTGTGGATAATGGGTACCCTACAGCTGTCCGGGTCAGGGGAGGTGCGACATGCCGGTGTGGTCCTGTTGTGATGGAGTCTGTGGTGCTGCAGTGGGTGCTCCCGCTGGTGCCAGGTCCCTGGTTGAGATGCGACTAGTTGTGATATCTCTTGCAGTCAGGTACTGGCGCAGCTCCTCGCTCATGAAGCTGGACGCCCTTAGTCACTGTGGATGAATGCAGGGTAGCCGAACATGGTGAAGGTGAAGATTTGTGTCAGTGCCCTGATGATGGTAGCTGTGGATGTGTTTGGGCACAGGACGGCGAAGGGAAAACAGGAGTACTCGTCTATGACCATGAGGAAATAGAAGTTCTGGTTTGTGTTAGGCAGGGGGTCCTTGAAGTCTATGCTGAGGTGTTCTAAGGGCCAGGTGGCCTTTACAACATGGGCCTGGGGCGGACGAAAGAAGCGGGGCTTGCATTCCGCACAGACCTGGCATGCCTCAGTCATGGTCCTGACGTCCTGGATGGTGTATGAGAGGTTCTGGGACTTAATGAAGTGATAAAGGCAAGTGACGCCCGGTTGGCAGAGGGACTCGTGCAGGGCCTGCAGCTGGTCATCGTGGAGCGACGCACAGGTCCGGGAGAGGACATTGGGGGAGTCGTTAAACTTCCCCGGTCGGTACTGGATGTTGTAGCTGTACGTTGCTAGCTCAACTCTCCAGTGCAAGATCTTATTGTTCTTGATCTTGCCTTTGTGGGTGGTGTTAAACATGAACGCACCTGCATGCTGGTTGGTGAGGAGGGTGAATCTCCTGCCAGCCAGGTAGTGGCACCAGTGGTGGACTGCTTCCATGATCGCCTGGGCCTCTTTTCAATGGCGGAGTGCCCTAGCTCGGAACCATGGAGGGTCTTGGAGAAGAAGGCGACAGGGCATCCCACCTGGTTAAGGGTAGCGGCAAGGGTCACATCAGAGGCATCGCTCTCCACCTGGAAGGGGAAAACCTTGTTCACGGCATGCATCATGGCATCGTGATATCCTGGCTGATGTGCGTGTAAGCTTCCTGCGCCTCAGGTGGGAGGACAAAGGTGGTGGCCTGGGCCAGTGGGCGGACCTTGTTCGAAAAATGGGGAACCCACTGTACGAGAAGAGGCCAAGACACCTGCAGAGGGCCTTGAGCGTGTGGGGAAGGGGCAGCTCCATTAATGGGTGCGTCCGTTCTGTATCCGGGCCGATGACACCATGTGCCATGATGTACCCCAGGATGGTGAGGCATGTGGTGCTGAACATGCACTTCTCTTTATTGTTTGTAAAGGTTCAGCTCTTCAGCCGTTCAGAGAAATCTCTCCAGGTTGGCATCTTGGTCTTGCTGGTCATGGCTGCAGATGGTGACATTATCCAGGTACGGTCTACCATTCCTCTATAAGATGGAGACCACGTTAATGACCCCAAATGGAACTCAGCAGAACTGGTAAAGGCGCCCGTCTGCCTCGTAGACCATGTAGGGCTTGTCCCATGAATGGCTGGGGAGTTGGTGATAGGCCGACTTCAGGTCAATAGTGGAGAAGACCCTGTAGAGGGCTATGTCGGCTATCCTCGGTAAGGGTTAGGCATCCAGCTGGGTGTACCAATTGATGGTCTGACTGTAGTCTATGACCATCCTTGGCTTACTGGCCCCCTTGACCACCAGAACTTGGGCTCTCCATGGGCTGTTGCTGGGTTCTACGACCTTCCGCCAGAAGCTGCTGCACCTCTGCCTTGATAAAGACTCTGTCGGCTGCGCAATAGTGCCTACTTCTAGTGACTATCAGCTCGCAGTCTGGCATGAGGTGTTTATAGAGGGCAGGGGTGTGATGCGCAGCGTGGAGAGGCCACAGGTTGGCTGGAGCTGGTTGGACGGCGCGCTGTGGAGTTGTTCAGCTGTCCTGCACTGAGCTGCAGGGGGTTGTGGAACAGTCACCTTTATACAGGATCCTGTGGGGAGGGGCCACAGGTATAACTGACCAATAGGTGTGCCTGAACAATGGTTTGCCACTTTCATCCCGTGTTTTTAAAAAAAAAGTCCAGTGTGGTGAGGTGGAACTTCAAAGCCATAAGTTCAATCTTTCAGGTGGTCTGGTCGATCCCTGGGACCGTCATTGCACCAGTTGTGGCTGTGGTGATGCGGCGGGGTCCTGAATAGTCTCGGATGCCTGTACGTACTTATTAGTGTTCTGCTGGTGGGTAGGGAGCCAATGAGTTTGGTGTAACCTCCCTTGGGGCAGAGGCCAGGTAGCAGGATTCAGGGGCATCATGTGTGTTCCACAGTAAGGGGGGGGGGGTGGGTGTGGGATTGAACAGCTGTGGCCTCCAGGGTCCCTGAAGAAGCCAAGCCCCTGGAAGAGACTGTATCTTCATGTCTGTCCGGGTATGCCATGTAGGCATTTTGGGGGTTGGTATGGAGGAGTTGGACCCTTTCGACCAGGGGTCAGACTTATGGCTCCTCACCTACTTCTGGAGTAGGATGGGCCCTGGGAAAGTTAGCCATGACGGTAGTGTGGCGTCAGTCACATATTTCTTGGGAAAGGAAAACATACATTCATGCGATGTGGCATATGTGACCATACATAGCAGGGACCTGATGGAGTGGAGTGCCTCCGGGAAGACCTCTTGCCATTGGGAGACTGAAAGGCCCTTAGTCCACAATGCTAGAAGGACAGCCTTGCAAACCATAGCATTCTCCCTGTCCACTTGCCTGTTGTATCTCATGGTCCTTCTAGTGGCAATGCCTCTGACCAACAGATACTGGCACAGCTTATAAAAGATGGCCCCGGTCACTGTGGCTATAACTGGAGAAGACAAACAGAGTGAAGAGATTGTGCAGGGCCTTGATGACTGTGGCAGCTGTCATGTCTGAGCAGGGGATGGCAAATGGAAAATGGGAGTGGCTGTATGCAGTCATGGACTGGGCTGATGACTCCATTCTCCATGACACAGCCAAGGATGGCCAGACAGGTTGTGTGAAATATGGACTTGACTTTGTTATATGAGCTTGGCTGTTTTGAGAAATTTCTGGAGATTGGTGTCATGGTCCTGTGGGTCATGGCCACAGATGGTGATGTTATTGAGGTTTGGGAAGGTAGTCTGCAACTTGTACTGATCCACCATCCTGTCTATCTCCTACTGGAAGACTGATTTGCCATTCATGTCACCAAAGGGGACCCGCAGGAAGTGATAGAGGCGGCCATCTGCCTCGAATGCCATATACTTGCAGTCGTCTGGGTGGATAGGGATTTGATGATATCCCAATTTCAGGTCAGTATTTGAAAATACCTGATACAGAACAATTTGGTTGACCATGATGGCAATGCGTGGAAGGGGCATGTATCTATTGATGGTCTGACTATAGTCGATGACCATTTTATTCATTTCCCTGTTCCGTACTACCACTACCTGTGCACTCCAGAGGCTGGTGCCGGCTTCAATTACACCTACCTTGATTAAGTGCTGTAGCTCTGCCCAGATGAAGGTCCTATTCCCGGCACTCTACCACATACTTTTGGTAGTAATGGGTTTGCAGTCGGGAGTGCGGTTGGCGAATAGCAACAGGGGGGAAATTTTGAGTGTGCGGAGCCTGCAGGTCATGTGTGGTGAGTGATGGGGTTGTCGGCATGAAATCTGTTGATTACATATAGTTAGGGGTGGATGGGCCCATCGAACTCCGTCGTCATACTTTTAAGGTGACACTGAAAATCCAGTCCCAACAGTACAGCAGAGCAGAGCTATGACATTACCATTTGTCTGAAGTCTCTATATTCAGTACCCCGCATCATAGAATCACTACACAAAAGCTCCAGATGTCCACCGTGTGCAGCCTGGATGCCAAGGAGACCTTCTGGTTCACCGACAGTACTGTGAGAGAAAAACGTCTGGGTGGATGGTACTCCCCGTACTTCCACTATTGAATAAGCATCTCGTCATGTGGTCATTTACCTGAATATCTATCATCGACCTGGAAAGTTGATGCGGGCTGTCCTGGTTGAGCATGATAGAGTCCAGTGTTGAATCGCTACACATCGCTGTTGTGGGTGGCAGCGGTGTCCAAAAATAGGGGTCCCCAGGTAAAAAAATACATAAGTATAAAATTGTAAATGTAACTGTTCTCTGAAGTAACACATAAACCTTTGGTGAGGATGGGAGCAAATAATAAGGCAGAAAAGTGACTTGGTGAGGCTTTGTTTGTAAAATCCGTTTGAATCAAGTATGAAACAACAATGGCATCGCCCAGGATGGAGAGATGGTTGATGCTGCTTGCTGTTGGGATGTCTCTCTTAAATTGTCTCCTTAACCCTGCTTCATGAGTCACCCTGATTAGAGGTTTTATCTGTAAACTTGGAGGAGGGGTGTTAATTATTTATAATAATCTTTTGGGCAGCTCCATGGAGGGGTAGAAGCCTATAGATGCAGCAATGGTTTTATGTTTTCAAAGAATGTGACTGAAGGTAAAGTAAAATGCTTTAAGATTTATATATTCATGCAAGTGAAGTTTGTCCAGTGTAAGTACAGTACGTGTAGAGTATTTTTGTCTTTTAATCTGCTTCTTCTTAATGCAGTTGTTTATGTTAGGCATTATAAGACTAAGTCTCAAGCAACCAGAAATTACACTTATCCAGTATCTACCAATCCCCACAGGTGTTGGATATCAGATGCTTTACTGTACTATAGTTACAGGAGTAGTTGAGATACTATGTTTTCTTCTATTAATAATAAGCTCCTGACACCACAGATCTTTGTCAGCATTTATAAGGCATGTCAAATGGATTTTTGTCCACTGGCTGGGTGACTGAGGCTCCAACAATTCTCCATCAAGCTCATATTAACCGGATTTAAAGACTGGAATCAAGAGCCTCCTCAAACCCCAGCATCACGAGTTTGCGGAAGCTTGGTTTGACACTAGAAACCCTGGCACATTTCTACAGAGGTGTGGTCGAAAGTGTGCTGACCAGCTGCATCATGGTCTGGTATGGGGACACCAATAACCCTGAGTATAAAGTCCTCCAAAAGATCGTGGATACAACCCAGGACATCACAGGGCGAAACCTTCCTCACTATTGAGAACATCTAAAGCGAACACTGCCATCCGAGAATCCACACTATCAACCACACGCTCTGTTCTTGCTGCTGCCATCAGGAAAAAGGTATAGGTGCCACAAGACCCACACCACCAGATTCAGGAACAGCTGCTACCCCTCCACCATTAGACTCTTCAACAACAAACTCAATCAGGGACTCATTTAAGGGCTCTTTTGCACTTTATTGACTTTATTATATTCTCCCTATATTGTACAGTCAGCTTGTTTACCTTCATTATCTGTTTCCAGTTCTTTATTTATTTACATGTATACTCTGTACAATTTTTCTTTTGCACTACCAATAAGTGGTAATTCTGCCTCACCTACAGAAAAAAGAATTTCAGGGGTGGTCTTGTATTAATACAATGCTGGAGAAATTCAGCAGGTCAAACGGTGTCCTTTATATAGCAAAGGTAAAAAATACATAGCCAACGTTTCAGGCTGAGCCCTTCATCAAGGTATGGAAAAATGTCAGCAGGTGCCTGAACAAAAGAGTAGTGGGGGAGGGGTGGTTGCAAAGGCAGGAGGTGATAGGTGGAGAAGGGAGGGAGTGGACAGCAGCGATTAAGGGGAGGAGAACTGGATGGGGGAAGAGGAGAGCAGGTTAGCAGAAACTGGAAAAGTTGATGTTAATGCCATCAAAGCTCTGATGAGCTTGTCAAATTCATCCACTTTGCCACCAACTTCCACTTCGATCTCAAACTCACCTGGTTCATCTCTGACAACACTCTCCCCTTCCTGGATGTCTCTGCCTCCATCTCTGGAGACCATCTTTCCACTGACATATATTACAAACCCTCCAATTCCCACAATGATCTTTACTACACTTCCTCACACCCTGTCCCCTGCACGGATTCTATCCCCTTCTCAGTTTCTCCGTATCTGCCGCATCTGTTCCCAAGATGGGTCTTCCAGTCCAGATCTCCTGAATTGTCCTCCTTCTTCCACAAATATGGTTTCCCTCCACCACCATCAAGTCAGCCCTCACCTGCATCTCCTCCATTTCCTGCTCATCTGCCCTGGCCCTCTCTTCCCCAGACATAACAAATATAAAATCCCCCTTATCCTCATCTACCACCCCACCAGCCTCCATATCTAACACATTATCCACCAGAATTTCTGGCACTTACTACAGGATCCTACTATCAGACACATCTTCCCCTCTCCTGTCCTCTCTGCCTTCTGTAGGTACCGCTCCCTCCATGAGCACTCATCCCTCTCCACCGATCGCCACAAGGCACCTTCCCCTCTGGTGGCAGGAGGTGCCACACGTGCCCACACTTCCTCCTTCACCACAGTCCCAGATCCCAAACAGGCCTTTCAAGTGAAGCAACACTTCACATGTGTATCTGCAGGACTGATTTGCTGCATCTGGTGCTCCCTGTGTGGCCTTCTCTACACTGGAGAGACTGGGTGATTACTTTGCTGAACACCTTTGCTTGTCTGCACCAGACCTCCCAGTAGCCAACCATTTCAGTTCTGTGTGACACTCCCATTCTCACATGTCTGTCCATGGCCTCCTGTACTACCCCACTAAGACCACCTGCAAATTGGAGGAAGAACACCAGATTTTCTGTCTGGGCACTCTACAACCAGATGGCATTAACTGACTTCTCTGGTTTCCGCTAACCTGCTCTCCTCTTCCTGCTCTCTTTCCCTAACCAGTTCTCCTCCCTCCCTTCCCCCCAAGCCATCCCACCTCCCTTTGATCGCTGCTGTCCCTTCCCTCCCTTCTCCATCTACCACCTCCTGCCTTTGTGACCACACTTCTTCCCACTCTTGTTTTCGGGCATCTGCTGACATTTTTCCATTCCTTGATGAAGGGTTCAAGCCCGAAACATCAGTTATGTATTTTCACCTTTGCTTGAACTGCTGAGTTTCTGCAGCTTTGTGTTTTTACTTCAACCACGGTGTCCACAGATATTTGTGTTTTACTTGTGATGTCATGTATGTATTCTGACAATAAATCTGAATAATATTGCATCAAAGAATGAAAACATTTTCAGAAAATCTAAAAAGACTGATTGATTGAACAAGACTATATTAATAAAAAAGCTAGATGACATCAGCATTTGGAAATTAAATCTGGGTCCTCCTGGTCAGAATCTGGCTCCTAAACCAATCCTTTTAAATATTGGTGACATTTACATTGTAGACGAAGCATTTGCAGAATGCAACCAATAAAATATATGTTTATACAATACTTTCCAAAGAGAAATGTTATAATAGAATAACATTCTTCTTTATTTGAGTACAGCGAAAGAAAATTTAATGCATTCTCACAGTACATCCCCAAGGCTACTGTTCACTTTATTTTAGAATTAGAAAATTATATTTAAATGCAATTTAGCTCCTGTATTGTGATCTGGAGTTCTTTGCCTTGTATTTACCTGGGTATATTTTTAGTACCATGAGCAAAACAAGTTATTTATTTTTAAAAATTAGAAGGTTAATTTAATAGTATCACATTTTATGTAAATGATAAACACAAGAGAGAAAGTGTTGCTTTGTTTGTAAAGGTGCAATGAATTTCCAGACTCTTAATCCAGTTAAGACGACCTTTCATTGGAGTCGGAGACATGCAGGGCAGTCAGTGGAATTGCCACTTCATCACTTGGAGTCAACCAGCTGTTAAAAAAAGTCTCAGAATTGAATTACTCCCAAAGTAAGAATGGAGTTCATGAGATTTCTGTTATTCATAAGCAGGTGGTGCATTAATTATGGGTGAATGAAGAATTACCTTTAAATCTGCCAAGATGTCTGTGTGCCTCCAGTTCTGCCTTCTACTTACCCCAGATTTAGTGCTCCATCGCTGGTGCTGAGCCTTCAACCCCAAAGCTGTTAGCTATGGAACTCCTTCGCTAACATTTCTACTTCTCTACTATTTTTAAGGCACTCCTTACAGCCTAGCTCTTTGACAAATCTGTTGGTCATTGCCCTAAATGGCTTGGGATCAAATTTTATTTGATAATGCGCTATGAAAGACCTTGGGATCTGTGATGGGCTGTTAGCCAGAATCAGACACGCACAAGGTAAAGACTGTACAACAGGCTTTAATCCACAAAGACTTCCACAGAGCCAGGCTGGCTGTAGCTGCAGTAACACTGAGTGAGCTTCGGGAAGTCAGCGCAGGCTTATATCCTGGAGGGTGATTGACACCCGTCCGGGTGGGGCTTGATCCATTCAAGCCGACTGATTGACAGCCGGCCAGGTGTTGTCCTGTCCCCTTACACTCCTGCAGGCACATAGGTTGCCCCCCGCAATTGTCCTGGGGGCTAGTAATAAGAAATCGCACCCACTGTATACATACAATAGTTACAGGTTGAGACGATCTGGCAGCCGAAGGACTGGCTCCTGGTCACTGGTTGGAGGGGAAGTGGGGGGGCAGGCGGCAGGGGTCTGTGTGGTGCCCGGGGTCGACGTATGAGGGTCATATTGGATGGATAGGGGGGTGGGTTCGTCCCCCACAGCTGAAGCGGGCCCCTGTGGTCAAGGGGGTCCTGCACGCCCCATAGCTGCCTGGGGACGGGATGTATTCCCGGTCAGCATCTTCCTGGGCTGAAGGGTGACGTGGTGTGTTGAGTGCTCCTGCTGGTGCCAGGTCCCTGGTTGAGATGGTGACCTCCCTGCCACTGCCAAACATAATATAGATGTAGTTATGGTTTGCATGTAGGAGGAAGACCTGCTTGTGTGTCTGTACGTGCTTACACAGGAGCACCGGTCTCGGGGACGTGAGCCATGCTGGGAGTGACATTCCAGTCTCCGACCTCCTGGGGAATGAGGACAAACGTTCATGAGGGGTCTTGTCGGTAGCTTTGCACAGCAGCGACCGAATGGCGTGGACCGCCTTGGGCAAGGCATCCTGCTAATACTCAATGGCCCACCCTTTTGACCTGACAATCAGGAGGACTGCCTTCCAGACCACCCTGTTCTCGCATTCCATTTGCCCATTGCCTTTTGGGTTATAGCTGGTTGTGCAACTGGTTGCGATGCCCCTCGCCGTCAGGTACTGGCGCAGCTCGTCACTCATGAAACTATACCCCCAGTCGCTGTGAATGTAGGCGGGGTAGCCAAACATGGTAAAAATCTGCCCCAGGGCCATGATGACAGTGGCTGTGGAGTTATCCGGGCAAGCGATAGCGAAAGGGAAGCATGAGTACTCATCCTCTACCGTGAGGAAGTAGACGTTTTGGTTTGTGGAAGGCAGTGGCCCTTTGAAATCCATGCCGAGACGCTCGAAAGGCCGGGTAGCCTTTACAACATGGGCCTGGGGTGGGCGGAAAAAGCGAGGTTTACACTCCACGCGGACCCAGCAGGCCTTGGTCATGTACTGATGGTGTACAGCAGGTTTTGTGACTTAATGAAATGGTACAACCTGGTGACATCGGATGGCAGAGGGACTCATGCAATGCCTGTAGCCTGTCTTCGTGCCTAGATGTGCAGGTGCGGGAGAGGGCATCGGGGGAGTCATTAAACTACCCGGGGGGGGTACTGGATGTCGTAGCTGTAGGTTGTCAGCTTGACTCTCCAGCACAGGATCTTGTCGTTCTTGATCTTGCTCTTGTGGGTAGTGTTAAACTTGAACACCACGGCCCACTGGTCTGTGAGGACGGTGAATCTCCTGCCAGCCAGGTAATGGCGCCAGTGGCAGACCGCTTCCACAATTGCCTGGGCCTCCTTTTCAATGGCGTTGTGCCCTAGCTTGAAGCTGTGAAGGGTCCTGGAGAAGAAAGCGATGGTGCGCCCCCCCCCCCCCCCCCCCTTGGTTAAGGTTAGCAGCGAGGGCCACCTCGGAGACATCGCTCTCCACCTGGAAGAGGGAGTCCTCATCCACAGCCTGCATCGTGGCATCTGCGATGTGTTGCCAGATGCGGGTGAAGGCTGCCTACACCTCGGGTGGGAGTGGAAAGGTTGTAGCTTGGGCCAGTGGGCGGACCTTGTCTGAGAAGCAAGGGACTCACTGCGAGTAATAAGAGAACAGGCCAAGGCACCTGCGGAGGGCTTTTAGCGTGGTGGGGAGGGGTAACTCCATTAATGGGTGCATCCTTTCTGGATCTGGGCCGATGACTCTGTGGGGTGGGTGGTGCTAATCTCACACTTCTCCTTGTTTGTAAGTGAGGTTCAGCTCCCCGGCTGTCTGGAGGAATTTCTCCAGGTTAGCATCATGGTCCTGCTGGTCACGGCCGCAGATAGTGACGTTATCCAGGTATGGGAACGTCGCCTTCAGCTTGTGCCAGTTTAACCATGCGATCCATCTCCCGCTGGAAAACAGGGACCCCGTTCGTGACCCCAAAGGGAACTCGGCGGAACTGGTACAGGCGCCCGTCCACCTCAAAGGCGGTGTAGGGCTTGTCCTTCGGGTGGATGGTGATTTGGTGATACACGACTTCAGGTCAATCGTGGAGAAAACCCGGAAGCGGGCTATCTTATTGACCATGTTGGCAATCCTCGGCAGGGAGTAGGTATCCAGCTGGGCGTACCAATTAATGGTCTGGCTGTAATCCACAACCATCCTTTGCTTACTTCCCCATATGACCACCAGGACTTGGGCTCTCCAAGGGCTGTTACTGGGCTCTATGACACTTTCCGCCAGGAGTCACCGCACCTCTGCCTTGATGTTGTCCCTGTCTACAGCGCAATAGCGCCTACTTCTGGTGGCAATCGGCTTGCAGCCGAGCGCAAGATGTGGAAAGGGCGCCATTGGGGTGATGCGCAGTGTGGAGAGGCTGTAGGTAGGGTGGCCGGGGCTGGTAGGTTGGCGTGCTGTGTAATGTGAGTGGAGGTTGGGCCCCTCAAAGGCTAGGGTGACACTCTGCAGGTGGCACTGGAAATCTAGGCCCAGGAGGAGTGGGGCACAGAGTTTGGGCATGACCAGGAGCCTGAACCTTGTGTAAGTCTCCCCTCCCACAGTTATATCGGCCGAGCAGCGCCCATGGGTACCAACAGTCTTATCCTTGGTGGTGAGGGCGATCGAGCAGGTGGTGGGGTGGACATTTAATCTCAGGGAGTGAATGATGCTCTCGGTGCTGCCACTGTCAAACAGGCACTTTGTTACCTGCCCGTTGACTTGCACGTCCATCATCGAGCGCCCGAGGTTGTGAGGGATGTCTCTGGTCCGTGTGATGGCAGCCAGGACTGTCTCGAGTTAGAGTCATCACTCTCCGGCTGTGTGCAGTGATTTCTGGGTTCCAGAGACCTGGGGAGCGTCAGTAGGGTGGCCTGGTCATCGCCCGTGTTGACTATGTCGACATCGGTCGTGGGGTGCGGCGTGCGGTAGCCAATGGCATCTGGAGGCATGGGAAGCATCAGTAGGGTGGCCTGGTCATTGCCCGTGTTGACCATGTTGTTCTCAATGTTGTCGGGGGCCCTCCATGTCGGCCGATGCCTGGCCCAAGATGGCAGCAGCATGTGCGGGCCCGCTGCGTGGATGGCCTCCTTCTTCAGCCGTGTCCGTTGCACTGAGGGAAGTGACTTTATTATGGCTGGCGGCAGTGACGTCGTTCCGTCAGCCGGAGGTGACGTCATGCAGTGAGCCAGAAGTGACATCGCTGTAGTTCTTGGCGTGCGGCGAGGGTGGGGGCTGGTGTAGGTGCTTGGGGCACACACTGTGACAGTCACCGGCGGGGCCGGATGTTGCACTGCGAAGTCGGGGAAGGCAGAAGTCATCGCAGAGACAATGGCGCTGTCCGACATGTGCACGTTGAGGGGGTGTCCACGGGGGAGGTGGGGAGGTCATAGAGGGCTGCTGAGTTGCCGGCTTGTTTTGAGAGGCACACTTTTGCAAAGTGGCCTTTCTTGCCATATCAGAAACAATACTGGTTCCTAGCTGGGCAGTTTTGGTGCGATCGTCAATCTGACCCACACCAGGACCCACATTACTTACAGGGGCGCCGTGCGCCTGCTGCAGCGACGTTCTCCTCCCCAGCTCAGTCTGGGGCTGCAGCTGCAGTGTAAGAGGGCCATGAGGGAACCTGTGGAAACCTGGAATCGAAGGCTTCAATGTGCAGGGCTGCTGCTTCCAGGTTTTGGACCACTTCTACAGTCTTGGTCAGGACGTAGATATTGTCTTCCAGCAGCTTCTGCCAGATGGCCCTCGAGCGTAGCCCTCGGAGGAAGGCATCCCGGATCAGCTTCTCGACCTCCTCTGCACCTACCCTAGGTTCAACCAGACACGGTCGGGCCAACTCTCGCAAGTGTCCCAGGTAAGACTCAGCCGTCTCCTCTGGTTGCTGAGCTCGGGTTTTGAGGAGGTACCTTGCAAAGTACGCATTCATGGGGGGGGACTTGTACAAGTTCTCGAGAGTGTCTATTGTTCTCTTGTACGTGGAGCAGCCTTTGGTTGCCTGGAAGGTGTGGGTACCCAGCTTTGACCGGAGTAGGACCAACTTCTTCCGATCTGTCCAGGATGCCGCCTTAATGTGCCTCGATGATTGCCTTGACCACGTGCTGCCAGATCTCGAAGCGTGTCTGGGCTTCCGGGAGGCGTGGGTCGACTTCGAGGCTCCCTGCGCACAGGACGTTTTCCATGGCAGCCGTGGGAAAATTTTGTGGATTAAATTGTGGTGTGCTGTTAGACAGAATCAGACACACACAAGGTAAAGACTGTACAACAGGCTTTAATCCACAAAGACTTCCACAGAGCCAGGCTGGCTGTAGCTGCAGTAACTCTGAGTGAGCTTTGGGAGGCCGGCGCAGGCTTATTATCCCGGAGGGTGATTGACACCCGACTGGGTGGGGCTTGATCCCTTCAGGCCGACTGGTGTTGTCCTGTCCCCTTACGTTCCTACAGGTACACAGTTTTCCCCCTACAGTAGGCTGGTGGTGTACCACTGCAGGGTGTATTGCTGTAATGGATGTGCCATATCAGTACAAGTTTTTTATTGTACACAGAGCTCCACAAGTTGCACTGGTCCACAGTCATTTCAGAAATATAGTCATCTTATTGCCTGTCTTACTATCAAGTTAATTAAATGTGGTCCTGTCAAAACCACAAACTAATCCCAAAGCAGAAACAAGTATTTTTCCTTTGAGTTTAACTATCATTTAACAATTTGATATGAATATTGCTCCTGTAGAACTCGGAAACTGAAAATGATCTTTTAAAAGTGTGCAGTCTCATTCATTAGACATTTTTCACCATTTTCTAACATTATTCTTTCTTTCCATCACCTTTTTATGTATCTGAAAGGATCTTGATTACTTTAATTTGCTTATTGTTCCACATCTGCTAATTTTACTCGGATGGATTGAGATGCATTGTTGCTTGCCATGTTTACTTAGATCCAAGAAACCCTGTTTCTTGTACATAATGAGCTCACATTTCAAGTCAAGTTTATCGTCATCTGATTGTACAAGTACAACCCGATGAAACAGTGTTCTCCAGTCCTCGGTGCAAAATGCGAACAAACAGATAAAAGACAGCAACTTGGCTTGCACAAAGTTAAAATCTAAACACACAAAGACATATCTAATAAATGGAAGATGTTCCAAATGAAACCAGTTATTCCAAATACAATAGAATTCTGTAAAGTGTTGTGATAATCTAGAGTCATATTGCAAACAAATGCTGCAGAGGTACAGTCATTGAAAGAAGCAGATATAATTTGAGCTTTAACTTTTTTTGGGCCATTTGGAACTTTACTAGTTCTTTAAATTGCATTGGTCAAAAATTGATATGATTAACTTCTGGTCTCCAGAGAGTGAAACTGAATCAGAGTCATTAATAATAATTACAGCATTGAAACGGGCCAACTTGGCCCTTCTAGTCCATGCCGAACACTTACTCCCACCTAAACCCACTGTCCTACACTCAACGCGTAACCCTCCATTCCTTTCCCATCCATATACATACCCAACTTTTCCTTAAATACTAATATCAAGCTTGCCTCCGCCACTTCATCTGGAAACCTGTTCCACACACCCACCACTTTCTGAGTAAAGAAGTCAACCCCTCATGTTTCCTCTAAACTTTTTACCCCTAACTCTCAACTCCCGTTTGTATCCCTCCCTTTAGCTGGGACCGACATATTATTCAAAGAAACGTTAATATTTACACCAGCTACTCAGTTACCATCAATTTAACACAGACCAGCACTTTCACTGACCTGATGGACTTATTCATTTCTCAATTTATGGATTTTTAAAGCCAATTACAGTCCTCCTAAGGAAAAATGAATTGTAAGTGTACATGGCAGCCAGTATTTTATTAGGGGAAAAAACTGTAGACTTTTTTTTTATATTTAATCAGTACAAACCAAAAAAAATTCAAACTCACAGTATAATGAAATCATCCACTGAAAGTACTGAGGAAACAGTTTAACACTTCTGATCATAAAAGATAGAATGGTTGAGATCGGTAAATCATTTCCTATCCCCATTAAATCTTCAATGTCTCTGGGTTGTCTGAGCCATGGATTTTCGCCAATTGTCTTGGGTAAACTTATACCTCTCATTTTGTTCGTTTTAGATTGGTCACAGTGTTTGAGCTACCGAAAGAAAATAGACACACACACCGAAAGCAGTTCAGTTTATACAAATGTTTATTACTAATTTAAAAGCTGATTTCACACTACAATATGCAAGCCTTTTCCAACTATACTTATCAACGCTTGAACTGGTCCCAACTGCCAAAGCGAGGCAACAACTGCACACTTGTAGTAGGTTGTCAGGGCGCCGGTAGCAGCTTCTCCACCTCCCCCAACCGGGACGTTGCTCGGACTCTGGCTGTTCTTCCTTCTTGACAAGGGGTGTTCCCACCCCTCGGAGAGTCTAAACTTCAGCAGCGGGACCACAGGCTTATATACCCCAAAAACAATTAATCATGCGCCTACTCCTAATATTTGTCAGTCGAAATCAAAACTGAACATTATATTCTACAATTTAGAAGATTAATTATTATGGAACCAGGATGTTATGATTTCCTGGTTTATCTCATAGATACAAAAACTTATTAAAACTTCTCGAGCAAGACAGGTTGTGACCAATTCGTCAATTTCAGAGTGTTCTATTTGACAACTGCTTTCCCTGGGCCTCGCAGTGCAATTCCATTTCAAAGTGTATCTTCAGATAAGTCCCCATGGCTGAGTTTAATTACATCTGCTAGTTCTGAAAGTAAGGTGACCTGCGTGTGGACCCAGTGTCGTCAGTTCCACATAAGCAAAAAGCATCTGGGTACATGGTTTTAATCCTCCATTACACTGAGCCATGGATTTTACTTTAGAAGAACAAAGTAAGAAGCACTGTTACTTTAACATTCAGGTTAATTTCTACTTAAAGTGGTCATTTAAATGGGAAGTATAAATTCTATATCTGTATTTTTCTGAAGTAGTAACTGTCAAGATTGCTTTGAGATCTCTTGCTGAAAGTATTTACAGTGACAGGTTTTAACAGGATCTTCATCTCTGCCTTGAGTGTTTTATATATATTAAAATAGGGAGATCCTGAAATATTTTGATAGATTTTGAATCCTAAACTATTCTGCTCCTCTCTTGGCCTTTCTAAGTGTTGATTCAAATTACTAAAGATAACTAAGTAGCTGAAGGCTGTAGCTTTTCTATTATAGGAAAATTGACTGACAAAAACTCAAAATCTGTTTGTTTGTTTTCAGGATTCAAGCCAGATTGAATTGTTCAAAGAGTTACTGAATTTGCAGAAAGATACGGTGGTGAGGCTGTTATCATTGTTGAAAGATTAATATTTTTTTACATGCTGTGAAGGTTGAGAAGATTATTTAGGATCTGGTCTCATAATATCATGTTTAGCCTATGCTGTGAATATTTCCATCTTTCAAAGTACAATTTTTTTTCCAATATTTGCATCCCATACTTTTTACCTCCAGTAAAAGTTTGGTTCCATGATTTACTGCACCTGTTTTGCAGCATTTCAAGTGCTTCACCAGATTCAATGATTTGTAAAATTACTTGGTTGTTCAATCCGATTGCACCTTACTTCCTGTTCACATATTCAATTAAATATGGATCCTAATTCATTTCCTTTTGTGACCCCAGCTGAAACAAGATTCTTTTTATCATTTGCAATTTTTTTTTTAATGTTTAAAGCATTTTTTAATCATCCTAGTGAATTGGATTGTTTATGTTGAAATTAATAAATTAGTATAGAAAATGTTCAACGTCTTTTTAATATTTTCTTCGTGTTTAATGAGAAATAATGATCTCTTTGCCCACAGAGAATTTTGTAAACAGAACTATCGGCAAACAGATGGATGAATCTTCGATATGTTTCTTAAGTTAAAAGATATAACCACTTCCTTAACCTTCAGAGATTATTATCTAGAAGGTAAGAGAGTGATTACAAAAAAAGAATTCCAAAAGGCTTTGGAAAGTCAGAAGAAATATGGGCAATCAGAAATAGATTTCTTACAATGTTGTGATGAAAATGATATTTAACTATAAGGAATTTATTGACCGCTTTCAAGAACCTGCCAAGGACGTCACAGCATTACTGACCAATTTATCCAAACACATGCCCTAAAAACATTCTTATAACTGGCACAAGGTGCCTTCACATACTTTGAGCTCCATTTAGGACGCATTAAGATAGTGAGTGGAGAGAAATGCATAGAAAGAGTCCACTTTAAAATCAGTGAATCAAGTAGGACACGATGGGAGAAACTTCAAGTCAAGGAATCCAAACGACTGTTCATCTTTGATGTTGTGAATGAGGGTGGCAAGTCAGAAATGATGGAACTTTTTGTGAGAACACTATATTTGAAATGTAATTAGCAACTGAAATCTCTGAGCCAGATACTGCTAAAAGAGCTGATGCGGATGAACAGGAACCCCCCCCCCCCCAACTGAAAATGAAGAGGAGATGGCTCACAAATGCATTTGTGTCACCAAAGGTGGTCCAGTTGAAGTTTCTCAGGATCTTCACGTTAGAAATATCAGAAGGCAGTCTAAGAAAATTATGAGGATGGAGTTATTGATGGCATTTTTCTCCTTCTTCTGGATTTTGTTTTATTTATTTTCAACATCATGCAAGGATTCTTCCAGATTGTGTGGAGTGCCCTATTGGGGGTGGGCTCATTGAACGAGCATGCCAGATCCAACACAACTTGAAATTCACGGAGATGCAGGCGGGTCAGAAAGAGCAGAAGCTTCAGAGACAAGACTTGTTATAGAACTAAAGTCTACAGTGCAAGATGAGAAAAGTGAAACTGAGGTGATGCCAGACACATTTGGTACATGTCGGAAAAAAGTAGGCAAGGCAGCAGGTGATAGATATGGAGGTCTTGGTGACGTCTCAGAAATCATCAGAGCTGAACCACCCTCCACCCACCCCAAGAAGTATTGAAAAAGCAATATCTCAAAAAAAGAAAGTTAGTTTCATAAAATATTCTGATTATAAACTTCAGTTTAATTTTTAACTTTCATAAAGCTCACAGTCTATTTTTTAAAACTTCAAGACTGAACAGAAGAGTAGAAATGAGAGTAAAACTGAGTCTGAGAAGACAGAGTAAGTGTTAACTCTCACGGTGTGCCATTGAAAAGAATTCGTCAAACTTGCGAGTTGTCCAGTAAGAAATCTTAAGTAACTTACGATTTCTGATGTGTGGCCGTCTTGACAGCACGGAAGATGGTGAGAAGAGGGACGAAGTCAAAGAAGAACCACAATCAGGTGAAAGTGAAGGCAAAGAATAAAAGATAAAGAAGAGGTGACATGGGCAGACGAGGAAAGAACCAGTGGCGTTATTGGCTAACTTCTGAGAGGGTCTGGAAATTTACCAAACTAAGATTCTGGTAGATGGCTAGGTTTTAAAATGATATCATGCATTTGGTGTTCAAATATTACATCATATAAATTCTGCTTTGGGGTTAAATGTTAAGTTCTTTATTTTAATTGCAGAGCCAAAATATAAAAGGATTGTTGGATGATCCAGTTTCCCTCGAATGATTTTAGTACGTTCTGCCTTATGATAGGATGAGGATGCCTGTCTTGTCACACTGATGCTCCCAGACCCCATTATTTTTACCATGTACCTGAGCTCATTCCCAATTATTGCTACTTGCAAATGTAGTCACATTGATCCATCGCACCCGTGCTTACTGACCCGCATCAATGTCTGATTTGAACACCTTCAACATTATATGCTCATCCCTGCACATAAGTTACTTCACGATCATATTTTTTAATTACCTTCACTTTATGGAGCCCTACAACCTTATGACATCAAACTCTATCTTTGTTTTTTGACACTGTTTTTTGTCCCACCAGGAGCAGGTTAACCCTTAGCTCTTTGGGCTCTGTGCTCTTATATACACTTCTTGACTGCTCTATTTTTGCATCTACCCCACCCCCCCACCACCCCAGGTTTCTCCTTAAAACTCATCCCTCTAACTCAGCATATTGATGACTATTCTAAATATCTCCTCTTAGTGTGAAATAAGAACCAAAACTTATGAAAATAATCAACATCAATGAAGAGAAAGTTACTGTTTTATGTTAATAATCTTTTGTCAGAATTTGTCTGATTATTATCTCTGTGAAAATGATATGAGATTACTGAATTGTTGCACAGTGGAGCTGATGTATAGAATTCCAATCACTTAATTGTTGAAATATGCAGATGACGTTTAAAAATGTTTCTCTCTGCCAACATTTCACCTTTGAGTTAATGTGCAGCAGAATTAAATAAAACTTGGACTTAGCGGGAAAATCTCAATCCCTACTTCAAAAGACGCTTGCTTAATTTGTGAAAAGTGAATTGGAGATCAAGAATTATACATCCCTCCACCATGAGTGTTATTTGTGAGAGAGTTTGAGAATGGATGAAAATAGTAGAAAATAATGACTATGTGGAAACAGGGCACCTGGGATTTGGCAAATTTAATGTTAAATTGCAAACTGACTAAATTATGGAGACAAAACAAATTGCTGGACAAACTCTTTGGGGCATACAGCATCTGTGGAGGCAAAATGATGGCCAACATCTTGGATTGAGACCCCTATCAGAACTACCTGAAGAGGTAGTGCTGGGTAAGCTATTGGACCTTAAGGCAGATAAGGCCATTGGTCCAGGTGGAATGCATCCTGGGGTTCTGAAAGAGATAACCGAAATTATAGCAGGTGTTGTCATGATAATGAATATGTATGAGATGTACCGGAAGTCACGAGGTAGGAGAGAGAGAGATAAGAACACAAGCAGGAGAACAAAGGAAACGGGAGAATAAAGACACTAAGAAGTTTACCTGATAAACTTGTGTTTAATGTTTTATTAACTTCACATTTCGGGCCACAAATGTGACATTGGCGACGAGGATGAAAGAAGCTTGAAGAAAATTAAAGACTAAACAAGATTACAGAGGTTTACAGACAACTTCAAGGTGATAAGAATTTTCTCTTTGACTCAGTACTTTTGGAGCTGGAATATTTCCTCATGGCTGGTGCAGACAGTGACTTTCTAACACATAGTGGAATTGCTCATTTTGACCCAACGGGTGATGCAAGCACTGTAAGTGTGAAGTGGAAGGCATGGTTGGAAGAATTTGAATCCTACGCTGACAGTCGTGGCCTATTTTTAGATACCGGTACGGTTGAACAAAAAGCGCAGAGAAGGGCGTTACTTCTTTTCACTGCAGGACCCTCAGTTCGGGAAACATTTAAGACACTTTTGAATACTGGAAGAAAAGATGAGTACCAGAAAGCGGTAGATGCATTAAATGCACACTATGTAGTGACACCGAATGCTACATTTCAACGCCATTTGTTTCGGGGAACGAGACAAAAAGATGGCCAGACAATTGCTTAATACGTGACGAGACTACGCCAGCTAGCTGTTGGATGTAATTACATGCCAGCTGATTTGGACAACCAATTATTGGATAAAGTCGTACAGCACTGCAGATCAGATAAACTCAGAAGACGTCTACTGGAAAGAGGGAGTGAGTTGGAACTCACCGATGCTTTAACCATTGCTGCTGCATTAGAGGCTGTTGAAGGGCAATTTCATATCATGACCCTGAAAAACAACTCAAGCCAGCAAATTAAGAGGCTCTCACATCGCCATAACCAGCCAAGATATACGTCGACACAGGACGTGGAGTGTTATTGATGTGGAAACCGAGGTCACTTTGGAACAGATCCATATTGCCCGGCCAAAGGCAAAGTTTGCAAAAAGTGTGGAGGTAAAGACCACTTTGCAAAGAAGTGCAAAAGCAAGTCCAATGCAGACCAGAAGAGGAAGAGTACAACTTCCAAAGGCAAAGCCTGGGGGAAAGGAAAGTATCCTGGAAAGAAAGATACCATTCGTCAGATAGACGGTGACGATGATGATACCCAGGAGGAACAGAGTTGTTACCAATTTACGTTGAATGAAGTACATCATGAGAAAGTCCCAGTGATCATTGGTGGAGTGACAGTTCAGGTCATTGTAGACTCAGGCAGTGACAGTAATGTGATTGATCGACATTTATGGGAGAAGTTGAAAAGGAAAAAGATCATCTGTACCTCAAAGAAGTGTTCCAAGAAACTGTATCCATACACAGCAACCAAGCCATTGCAGACCATTGGATGTTTTACTGCAACTGTTGAAGCTGGAGATAAGTACACCGAAGCAGAGTTTATGGTCATAGAAGAGAGGGGAGAACCATTGCTGAGTAGAAGCACAGCGCAAGACCTGGCAATACTTCATATTGGAGCTTGTGTCAATTCAATTCAGTCATACGAGGATATGAAGCAAGAATTCCCCGCAGTCTTCCAAGGAGTAGGAAAGCTGAAAGGTCGACAATTGAAGCTAGCGGTAGATGAAACGGTCAAACCCAAGGCACAACCAATGCGCCGAACTCCGTTTGGACTTCGTGGGAAAGTCAAAGCCAAAATTAAAGAATTGATCGAACAAGACATTATTGAACCGGTGGAACATTCGACACAATGGGTCAGTCCAGTAGTGATTGTGCCCAAACCAAAGGGTGACATAAGACTATGTGTTGACATGAGAATGGCCAATGAAGCTATAATTAGAGAACGACACCCTATACCAACGGTGGAGGAAATACTTCAAGAACTAACTACCAGCAAGATATTCTCAAAAATTGATCTTAAATGGGGCTATCATCAATTAGAGCTGGATCCAGGTTCCCAAGATGTAACTGCATTTGTGACTCACTGTGGATTGTATTGTTACAAGAGACTATCATTTGGAATTAATGCAGCTTCGGAGATCTACCAGTATGAAATCCATCGAGTGATTCAAGGCATTCCTGGAGTTGCCAACATTTCTGACGACATCATAGTCCATGCACCAACGAAGGAAGAGCATGACAAATGGTTGAGGTGTGTACTATCTAGACTACAGGAGGCAGGCCTTACCGTGAATGGAAACAAGTGCCAGTTCGGTGTGTCAGAAATGGACTTCATGGGACACAGACTTACACTGGAAGGACTAAACCCTGCAGAGGCCAAGGTGAAAGCTATTGAAGAGGCACATGCACCTCAGAATGCAACAGAGGTGAGGAGTTTCCTGGGATTGGTCAATTTTTGTGCAAAGTTCATTCCTAATTTCGCTACAGTGGCAGAACCACTAAGGAAACTAACCAAGAAAGGTGTACCATTTCATTTTGGATCTGAGCAGAAGAAAGCGTTCACAGCGCTGAAGCAAAGCCTGACAGATGCAAAAACTCTTGGATATTACGATCCGGCGGCATCAACCAAAGTCATAGCGGATGCCAGCCCAGTTGGTTTAGGAGCCGTGTTGGTCCAGATGCATGATGGAGGACCAAGAATCATTGCCTATGCCAGCAGATCATTATCAGATGTGGAAAGAAGATACTCTCAGACAGAGAAAGAAGCACTCGGACTTGTATTGGCCTGTGAGAGGTTCCATGCATATTTATACGGCATTGAATTTGAACTCATCACAGATCATAAGCCATTGGAGGTGATCTATGCACCTAGATCCAAACCATGTGCCAGAATAGAGAGATGGGTACTCAGACTACAACCCTACAAATATAAAGTAATCCACATTGCAGGGAAAGCAAACATTGCTGATCCGCTGTCCAGATTGGTGAAGGATGGAGGTCCACAATCCAAGTCAGAATTGGGAACAGAAACAGAGAGCTTTGTACGCTTCGTAACTATTCAGGCGACACCGAAAGCTGTGACTACGAAGGAGGTCGAGAGAGAATCCGAACGTGATCCAGAACTCATGGAAGTAAGAGAATGCATACAGAGTGGACAATGGGACAAGTGTACTCACAAGGCTTACATTCCCATTAGAGACGAACTTTGTTGCATCGGACAGTGTGTATTGAGAGGTTGCAGATTGGTGATACCGCAAAGATTGAGACCGATCGTATCCTTAGCGCATGAAGGACACCTAGGTATTGTTGGTACCAAGCAAAACCTCAGGACCAAGGTATGGTGGCCAGGTTGTGATAAAGACGCCGAGAGATTTGTTAAAACTTGTCACGGATGTCAAATCACAAGTAGGAGTAATCCGCCAGGACCGATCCAGAGTACGCAACTTCCGACTGGACCATGGATCGACGTAGCTGTTGATTTTCTTGGACCTTTACCGACGGGTGAATCAATTATGGTAGTGATAGATTACTACAGCAGATACTATGAGTACGTGGTGTTGAAGTCCACAACCACTGAAAAAACAATACAAGTGTTAGCAGAGATATTCGTAAGATATGGATTACCTGTTACATTATACTCTGACAATGGTCCACAATTCATTTCAGAGACATTTGCAGAATACATGAGGACCACAGGTATTCACCATCATAAAGTAACTCCGAAATGGCCGCAAGCCAATGGAGAAGTAGAGAGACAAAATCAGTCCATTGAAAAACGATTGAGGATTGCACACGCAGAAGGACAAAATTGGCGAGAAACATTGCTATCTTATGTGGCTGTCTATCGAGCAACGCCTCATGCAACCACTGGAAAAAGTCCTGCAGAAGCATTTTTTGGGAGAAAAATCTGCACAAAAATGCCAGAAATAAAGGAAATCCGAGACGACCAGGAGATGAGGGACCACGATGCTGAAAAGAAAGGTGCAGCAAAGCTGTACACAGATTCGAAACGTGGAGCCAAGTACTCAGACATCATGCCAGGAGATAATGTTCTAGTGAGGCATGAAACTGGTGGTAAGCTAGACACACCTTATTACCATCAACCCTATACTGAGGTATCCAGAAGTGGCAGTATGGTGACAGTCAAGTCTCCGACTGGAGTCCTGTATAAGAGAAATGTATCAGGTGTAAAAAGGTACCAGTCCAGAGATACATCGAGCGAAGAGGTTGAAAGGCCAATACGAGATGCTGAAACTGAGAGACCTGATGATGTTCCAGAGGCAGTTACCAGCACTCCTGATGAAGTGACTAGAGCGCCAGAAACACCCGAAGCCGTGACGAGCAGTATTTCCGACGCCGAGAGTGAACAACCGAGAAGCGACGACAATATCGCAGGCAGGCCGAAACGAAACCGGAAAGTGCCCAAACGATACGAAGACTTTGTGCCATAGTTTTAATAAGAACTTTGGGACAGTATTTAATCTTATATCATAAAGTGCATGTATGAGTGCTGTAGGAAGTAAACTTTATGTAGTTGAGTTATAGTATTACCATTAGTTACGATGTTTGTAAGTTTCCGAGGGATATTGATAAGTGAAGGTAAAGTTTATTTCTGATTAAAGGAGGGATGTCATGATAATGAATATGTATGAGATGTACCGGAAGTCACGTGGTATGAGAGAGAGATAAGAGCACAAGCAGGAGAACAAAGGAAACGGGAGAATAAAGACACTAAGAAGTTTACCTGATAAACTTGTGTTTAATGTTTTAATAACTTCACATTTCGGGCCACAAATGTGACATGTGTCTTTGTGGTGTTTTGGCAATATTCTCTGGCCAGATCCTTGTGAATTGGAAGACAGCAAATTTAACTATAAATGGGTAGACAAAAGGTAACAATTGGCCACTTAGCTTAATGTCCGTAGTTGGGAAAATGCTTGAAGTCATCATTAAGAAAGAGAGAGCAAAACATCTCATTAGAAATTGTTCCATCAGACAAAGGCAGCATTGTTTCAGGAAGGACAGGTCATGTTTAACTAATTCACTGATGTTCTTTGAGAATATGAGTGCAGTAGATAGAAAGAAGCAGGTGGATGCTTGGATTTTCAGAAGATATTCAACAAGCTGCCACACAAAAGACCTGTATAAGGATGCTTGAATTTGGAGCTAATGTATTGACATAGCTGGAGGATTAGTTAACCAATAGAAGGCAGGGAGTGGGGGTAAATGAGTCCTTCTCGGGTTGGCAATTAGTAGTTAGTGAAGTGTTTCACAGATCAGTGCTGGGCCCACAACATTTCACAATGTACATAAATGATTTGGATGAGAGGTCCAAGTGTAGTCGATCTATGTTTTCTGATTACACTAAATTGAGTGGAGTAGCAAAGTGTGCGGAAAACACAAAAGAGACTGCAGAGATGTATACATAGGCTTAGTAAGTGGTCAAGGATCAGGGAGGTAGAGTACAACAATGGTAAATCCACTTTGGTCATCCATTTTAGAAAGAAAATAGTAAATCAGGCAACAATTTAAAAGGTGAAAGATGCAGCATGGCATTGTGCAGAGAGACTTTGGAATGCTTGTGCATGAATTGCAAATAATTAGTTTGCAGATGTAGCAGATAATTAAGACGACAAGTGGAACGTTGCCCTTCTTAACTTGAGGGATTGAATTTAAGAACAGGGAGGTTCTACTGCAAGTGTACAGAGTACTGGTGAGGCTACACCTGGACTACTGCATGCAGTTCTGGCTTGAGAACGGATACACTGGCTTTAGAGGTAGTGCAGAAGTTCACCAGGTTGATTTCAGACATGAAAGGGTTATCTTATGAGGAAAGATTGAGTAGCCTGAAGAGAAATCTCATTGAAACATATAAAATTATGAAAGAATAGATAATATAGAAACATAGAGATAGTTTCTACTGGCAGGTGAGACTAAAACTTGAGAATATAGTCTCAAGATTCAGGGGAGTAGATTTTAGAACAAGATAAGGGGAAACTGTTCTCCCAGAGAGTGGAAAATCTGTGGAATTATCTGCCCAAGGAAGCAGTAAAGCCTGTCACAGTGAATGAATTTAATATGTAGATAGATAGATTTTAGAAGAATAAGGGAATTATATCTCTGTGTTACTTGGGAAGCTTCTTAAACAACTTAAAGATGCAATATTCAAATAACAGAAGAAATTTTACTTACTGATGCAATAGACAATAGGTGCTGGAGTAGGCCAGGCCCTTCGAGCCAGCACCGCCATTTGTTGGATCATGGCTAATCTTTCCCTTTCAATAACCAATCGCAGCCTTATCCTCATAACCCTTAACTCTCCTGCCCACAAGAGCCTTATCCAACTCTTTCTTAAATCTATCCAATGAATCCGCCCCCACTACCCTCTGTGGCAATGTATTCCACAGACCCACAACTCTCTGGGTAAAAAAAATTCTCCTCATTTATGTCTTAAATGGCCTTCCCTGTATTAAACTATGCCCTCTAGTCCTAGTCTCACTCATCATTGGGAACGTGTGATATGATTTCACCTTGTCAAACCCTTTGATAATCTTAAATACCTCAATCATGCCTTCCACCATCTCAGGAGAGTGTTCACACACTCATACATACACCCCACAGTGGTGCACTACAGTTACTATAGTGAGAAGGGTGTATTCTTATGCAGTTACAAAATAATTCACATTATCCAGGTAGGTAAGTGGAACTGAGTGCACAGACAGATCAGCCATGATCTTACTGAATGACAGAACAGGCACAATGGGCCAGATGCCCTACTCCTGCTTTATTTCTGGTGTTCTTCTTTTAAAATGTTAAAATCACAGACACAAGGAAACCAGAATGTAGAAATAGCTTGCATATTATTCAATAAAGTACTTTGAAAGACAGAACAATATTTTTACCTAATTAAGACTGACCTAGCTTGTATGAGGTAAGATTTACAAGGAGGACTCTGGAGGAACAAGGGAATCAGAGATAATGTGCCTGTTACCAGTGTCATCACCATGGTATTTAAGGTCTTTACTGAAGAAAGGGGTACTTTAAGCATGAGGCTACCAGATTCCAAACAGAGCTAGCGGTGAGTAAAGCATGTGAAGACCATGTGGGAAGGTGCCATTAGAAGCAATTGATCACATGCCTTCTTGTGTTAGGTAGGTAAAAATTTATAATGAAGCATTGGTGCAAATGCTGAAGCTTATTTTTAAAAGAATTATTCATACAGCATGGAAACAGGCCATTTCGGCCCAATTTACATCCAATTAACCTACTACACCCCCTGTACACTTTAAACAATGTGAGGAAACCGGAGCCGAAGGCGAAAACCTACGCAGTCATGAGGAGAATGTACAAACTCCTTACAGACAGCACAGGATTCGAATCCCAGTACCAAACGCTGGCGCTTATATATGTAAATGATATTTAAAACTCAATGCTTTGTACAAAGAGAGAGAGGATGTGGGGACCACTGTTAAGGTTCTCTCCCTCCGTGAGGTGAAAGATTGAATGAATATGTTTGTGTGATTCTCTTGCTTCACAATAGCCCACTTGCTATCAAACACTATTTAAAAACTGATTAACTTTAACATGGAACAGTGTGTCAGTGCAGTAGGCCAGTAAAGTGAAACTAAGACTTGCCAGTTCATTGGTTTTTATTGCTCTACTGATGCAATGCATTTTGGTTCTCTAAGTGTTGAATATTCACCAGGTCTCCAGATGGTTTAAATGCCTTCAAAGCCATCATTACTTGTGCAATGAAAGATGGAAAAGGGCATGTGTAGATTTGCATGGTTTCCCTTCATCCGTTGTTAAATAAATCAAAAGATTTGTATAATCATGTTTTATTTTTGGATAAATTTTGGAATGGTGAAAAATCTACTGATACTTTAATTTAACAAATTATTACATAAAAATTCTGTTTTATCTTCATAGCACAAATGACAGAACAATCACTGGTGTTGTAAACTCTCCAGGCTTCCACCGTTGCCAGTTTTTAATATTTCATTTGTTGATGAGTGATCATTTAGTAATGAAGTAATGAAAATGAATAAGATGAAAGCCAAGCACAACCCAAGGTTAATTAACCACTGTGAATGTTTATAATGTTTTGTTTACCTCAGTACCTCATAACTTACCAAGGACTGATATTAAACTATTAAGTTCTTTCTACAGAACTATCTTGCTGGGTAATCGATGGACATAAATATGCTGGCAATTCTGTTACAGTTAAAGTTCAAAGTTGGAAGTATTTTACAGTTATGACTGTTACGGAATATTTTAGAATAGTTATGGGTAAAATATGTCTTTAAAAGGGATAGATTGTGGGGTTTAGATAAGGTTACACTTTACAAGAGTAACACTTCACAAAAGACATCTCATTTAAAATGCAAGAACTTTGATGAAGTGAGACATTGTGTCACCAGTGACTTTGCAGAGACAATGGAACTGCTTTAGAAAGGACTTTACAAGGAGGTGCAAATGGAACATGATGTTGATCATGTGCAATGTGCAGCTCAGATACTAATAAGATCTTTCGAAAATTGGGTTTGGAGCCTTGGGAGAGGTTTTTTTGGTTTTTACAAGCAGAGAGAGGAAAAAAAAACAAACTGATGATTTCTCTTTTGGAGAGAGAGAGAGTCAGTTCTACAGCAGCAGGTGAGGCAGCAAAATAGCAAGCTGGCAGGCTTGTTGAAAACCCCATTTTAAAGACAGATTGTGAGTTCTGAGTTCAGCCTGTTCAAAACCATTTTAGTCCTTACAAGAGAAATGGCTGGCTAGGGTGTTTCACCTGAAATAAGGGAAACAAGAGGAACTCTGTGGTGACCTGGAAGAAGAGATGGGGAAAGTTTCTTTGGCAAGTCACTGAAGTGACTGATGGAGGAAATCAGTTTGAGTGTGTCTAACAAGCAACAAATATTTCTCTAAAACCAACGAGAACCTTCCTGAATGGTAACTATTAAACTTTAAGCACCAGAGCCTGGTGGAAATTATAAATGTTGAACTTTGTGCACAGTATAAGAATTGCCTGACACTAGTGAACTTGGAGGAGTGAAAAATGAATGATTGGACAGTGAAACAGAGAACCTTCCTGAACATATACACATTACATACACATGCACTTAGAATTAGAAGGGGGTTAAGTTAAGAGTAATAAGTTAAAGATTGATCCTGTTATTATGTTTAAAGAAAATGACAAGCAGCTTTTGCTTTGGTGAATTTCTATTGCTGCTGCGTTTTGGGGTCCTCTGGGCTCATAACATGACATTTGTTTGAAAGTCATTTTGCATAAATGCATCCATATGTAGGTTTGCTGTTAGCTGCTACATTTCTATTTAATGTAATTCAACATTTTTTAAAAACTAATTTCATGAAGATTTATTTCAGTGGAAAATGGACTGAGTTCCAACTTCAGGAAGATTTTTACTCAGGTAATTGAATCCACATTTTTCCTGACTGAAAGAAAGTTAGATTAGCTGCTGTTTTCACCTTAGTTATTTTGTATTCTTGCCCCTTCAGTAGGAGTTTCAGATGTGGATGCATTCAGTTATTAACATCTATTCCATTCTGTAAATGCGAACACAGAGACATTATGTACCATGATTTTAAATGAGTATAGTTGCTATGGTAGCTCCTTTTAATATAAATGTTTCTATGGCAGCATAGAGAAATCATTCAATATAAACATTCGGATGTGCTAAAACAAACACTGGAGAAGATCATGGAACTGGAATTTGTGCTGAGAACACCATTGAAAATTCAAACAAATAGAATTTCCATTTGAATTTCCATGATACCACGTATAATTGGGGTAAATTCAGTAAGAATTTATACTGGGAAGTTTTGTTTTGCCATGATCCTCATTCTGGCAAAAGATTGTTGAAATTGTTTAAATGATGCAGAAATAACAGTAGGCTTTTTTTTCTAAACAGCATATTATCTGACAAATGAAAGAAGAATGTCAATCTGAATTTTTCAAACAGCATGCTGTAATTATTTTTGTGTTATGCATCTAATGCAATAAATTGAGAACTGACACGATGAGTTTCCTCTCTGGAAATAACAGGTGGTTTTGGAGCTTGGCTTCACATTTTGTCCAGCTTTGTTGACTGATCAGCAGAGATTGATTGTATTAATGAATGAAGGGCATCATTATTGCATCTTACATTCTCGGAGCTGATAGGATGCATTCTAGTCAAATGCTAATCTTTTTAAAACAATTTTTTTTTTCCCCTTAATAGATCATGACTGGGAATAGATCTTGCATCAGGAATAACCGTGGTCACTCTTGGTTAATAAACAAATAATAGAGAGAAGAAATGATCAGGGGAGTTTTGGCCTGAAAAGCTCTGACCAAGTGGGGTGTCAGCATGACCAACAAGGAGTCTAAAATTTTCAGTTAAATTTTCTTCCTCAAATTGGCCTTATTCAAGTGCTCGCTTCGGCAGCACATATACTAAAATTGGAATGATAGAGAGAAGATTAGCATGGCCCCTGCGCAAGGATGACACGCAAATTCGTGAAGCGTTCCATATTTAAAAAACAAAATTGGTCTTATTCGAAATGCTGAATGAAAAAAATGTTGAATTTTTAAATTAAATATATTTCAAATAATAGAAACATCTGCATCTTTAATATCTTTTTCTTCCAATCATGGAATAACCTATTTTAATTAAAGTATAAATGTTACCATTGAATAATAAACACAAATCTTTACATGATTTCAGAAATGGTTTTTCTACTTAGAAAGAATAGGATGGGAGGTAGAAAAAGGTAGGGGGGGGATGGTGGGGAAGTAGCATTACTGGTTAGGGTCAGTATCACAGCTATAGAAAGGGAGGACGCTGCAGAGGGAGTGTCCACGGAGTCGATGTGGGTAGAAGTCAGAAATAGGAAGGGAGTTATTACCATGCTGGGAGTAGTCTATAGGACCCCAAATAGCCCTCAGTACACCAAGGAGCAGAAAAGCAGGCAGATTTTGGAATGGTGTGGGAAATGCAGGGTTGTAGTTATGGGTAATTTCAACTTCCCTAATAATGACTGGTACCTACTGACTGCAAAAGGGATAGATGAGGCTGAGTTTGTCAGGTGTGTTCAAGGATTCCTGACACAGTATGTGGACCGACTGACAAGAGGAGAGGCCCATACTGGATCTGATTCTGGGGAATGCACCTGGCCAGGTGGCAGACCTCACGGTGGGGGAGCATTTTGGTGAGAGTGACCACAACTCCCTTAGCTTCAACATTGCCATGGAAAAGGATAAAAACAGTCAAAATGGGAAAGTGTTTAACTGGAGAAGGGCTAATTATGAAGGGATGAGGCAGGAACCAGCAAGATTTGAAACCTTTTAAGGGTGAAAGCACAGAAATAATGTGGAGGAAGTTTAGGGACCACTTGTGCAGGGTTCAATAGGTTTGTCCCATTAGGACAAGGAAAATATAGTAGGAAAAAGGAGCCATGGCTGAAAAAACAGGTTAGGCAACTAGGAAGAAGGAAGCATACATTAGATATAGGAAGTAGGAAACAGGAAGGACTCATTAAAAGTATATGGCAGCCAGGAAGGAGCTTATGAAAGGACTCAGGGGCAAGAGAAGGCCTTGGCATGTAGAATTAAAGAGAACCCCAAGTCATCCTATGCGTCTGTGAAGAACAGAAGGATGACGAGAATGAAGGTGGGGGCCGCTAATTGATAATGGAGGCAACATGTGCCTGGAGGCAGATGAGGTTGGGGAGGTCCTCAATGAAAACTTTGCATCAGTATTCACAAGGGAAAAGGATCTTGATCATGGTGAGGTCAAAATTCATTAGGCCTCTGCGCTGGACAATGTGGAGATTAAGGAAGCAGAAGTATTGGATCTTAAAAACACTGATGTTCCCGGGGCCAGATGCAACGTATCCCAGGCTGCTGTGGGAAGTGAGAGAAGACATAGCTGGGCCAGTGCCTATGATCTTTGAATCCTCTTTGGACACAGGGCAGGTGCTGGAGGATTGGAGAATGGCAAATGTAGTCCCCTTGTTTAAAAAAGATAATAATGAGAATCCTGCAAATTATAAACCAGTGAGTCTTACATCAGTGGTTTGCAATCTTGGAAAAAATTCTTAAGGATAGGATCTTTGAGCATTTGGAGAAGTATAGTCTACTGAAGGATAGTCAGCGTGGCTTTGTGAAGGGAAAGTCATGCTTCACGAGCCTAATTGAGTTTTTTGATGAGGGTAGAGCGATAAGATGTGGTCTACGTGGATCTTCGCGAGGCATTTGACAAGGTCCCTCATGAGAGATTCATCCAGAAAGTCATGAGGCACAGGATCAGTGGAACCTTGGGTGTGTGGATTAAAACAAATTGACTTGTATGAAGAAAGCAGAGAGTAGTAGTGGAAGGAAAGTATTCTGCCGGGAGGTCGGTGACTAGTGGAGTGTCGCAAGGATCTGTTCTGTGACCCCTGCTCTTTGTGATTTTTATAAATGATCTAGATGAAGAGGCAGAAGGATGGGTCAGAAAGTTTGTGGATGACACAAAGTTTGGAGAAGTTGTGGATGGAGCTGAATGCTGTTGAAGGTTACAAGAGGATATAGGCAGGATGCAGAGTTGAGCAGAAAAGTGGCAGATGGATTTCAATCCGGATAAATGTGAGCTGATGCATTTTGGAAGGACGAACCAGAAAGCTGAGTACAGGGTTAATGGTTAAGAGTGTGATCCTTGGGGTGCAAATCAATACATCCTTCAAGTTCGCCACACAGGTTGATAGGATAGTTAAGAAGGGTTATGAAGGATTGCTGGGATTCATTAATGGGGGTTTGATAGGTCATGCTACAACTCTACAAATCTCTGGAAAGACCACTCTTGGAGAATTGTGTTCATGTCTGGTCACCTCATTACCATATAACCATATAACCACTTACAGCACAGAAAAGGCCAGTTCGGTCCTACTAGTCCATGCCGTAACAAATCCCCACCCTCCTAGTCCCACTGACCAGCATCCGGTCCGTACCCCTCCAGTCCTCTCCTATCCATGTAACTATCTAGTCTTTCCTTAAATGTAACCAATGATCCCGTCTCGACCACGTCTGTCGGAAGCTAATTGCACATCTCCTCCACCCTGTGCGTAAAGAAATTTCCCCTCATGTTCCCCTTATAATTTTCCCCCTTCAATCTTAAACCATGCCCTCTAGTTTGAATCTCCCCTACTCTTAATTGAAAAAGCCTACCCACGTTTACTCTGTCTGTCCCTTTTAAAATCTTAAACACCTCTATAAAGTCCCCTCTCGATCTTCTACGCTCCAGAGAAAAAAAGCCCCAGTCTGCACAACCTTTCCCTGTAACTCAAACCTTTAAATCCTGTCAACATTCTCATGAACCTTCTCTGCACTCTCTCTATTTTGTTTATATCTTTCCTATAATTTGGTGACCAAAACTGTACATAGTACCTCAAATTTGGCCTCACCAATGCCTTGTACAATTTCATCATAACCTCCCTACTCTTGAAATCAGTACTCCAATTTATGAAGACCAACATTCCAAATGCCTTCTTCACCACACCATCTACCTGAGTATCAGCCTTGAGGGTACTATTTACCACAACTCCTAAATCCCTTTGTTGCTCTGCACATCTCAATAGCCTACCATTTAATGCATATAACCTTATATTATATTATAGGAAGAATGTAGAAGCCATGGAGAGGGTGCAGAGGAAATTTACCAGGATGTTGCCTGGATTGGAAAACAAGTCTTATGAGGAGGCATGGTTAACAGAACTGGGACTTTTCTCTTTGGAGTGTAGAAGGATAAAAAGGGACTTGACAGAGGTCTACAAGATTATGAGTGGACAGCCAGCACCTGGTTTCCAGGGCAGGATCAACAAATGCCAGAGGACATATGTACAAAGTTAAGGGAGGGATTGTTTAGGGGAGACATCAGGGTTGAGTTTTTTTTTACACAGAATTTGTTACCAGGGCATGGTGGTAGAGGCTGAACCATTAAGGGCATTAAGAGACTCTTAGAAAGACACATGGATGAAAGAAAAATAGAGGGCTATGGGATAGGGAGGGTTTAGTACTTTTTTTAAGGAAGGAATATATGGGTTGGCACAACATCGAGGGTTGAAGGGCCTGTACTGCGCTGTCTTTTCTATGTTCAAGGTGACGGAGCCTCCAGTTGATGATGACGAAACAGATTTCAGATTCTGGAATGATAATCATGTGGATTACTAAGTGTTACAGGAGACTACAGGATACATAGCTCCAACACTGAGGTTTCTTGCAATCATTCACACTATCATCTCAATGTTTTGTATCATTTGGCTACTACAGTTCAAAGGTACAGTACAACATCTTTCAAGCTCACCTACTTTGTAAAATATTAGTACAAAGGTTTATCTCTTCAGAAAGATATTCCAGACTCCAAATTTTAATCCTCTGCCCCCAAGCTGATTCTGAAAGCAGCCAAACAAAAAGATTTGAAACTCCAATGGGCAACTGATGATGGTGCGACCAATTACTTGTATGATTCATAACAAAGAAGATCCTCTCTACTGCAAGCACAACCCGAAGAAAAGCAAGCAGTTCATTCACAAGCTGAGCTGAAAAAGGGCTAGCACCCTAGTTGCATCTTGCAGAATGGGATTTGGTGGACCTCGGCTTTTGTGTTAAGTTTTATTCTCATTATTTACTACACACCCCTTATGGTCACGGGTGAAAATTTTGGAGATAAACTATAATTGAAACAGCACGTTACAATGGCTGAATTACCCCTTGTTATCTCTGGACTTCCCCCAAAAGCTATCCTTGACCCCATTTCTGTTTCTCATTTACATGTAATAACATGTTCCAAACCAGAATGTCAGCATTCCTGAATTCTTAACCTAATTTGTACACTGCCTGTTGTCAACTTGCTATCTCCACATTTGTACCAGATGAGACAATATTTCCTCCAAATGAAAGCTGGAGAGATGAATTTTTTTTGTGTTTTGATGATCATAAATGCTAATTGCCAACTACCGATTTCCTTGACTTTTCTCGGTTACATTGTAACCATGGCAACTCACAGAACTGGGCGGCAATGTTGGCGTAGTGGCTAGCGGAGCGGCTTTACAGGGCCAGGGTCGAATCCCGCACTGTCTCTATAGAGTTTCTCCCTGTGTCTGCATGGGTTTTCCCCAGGGCTTCTGTTTCTTCCCACCGTTCTATACATACTGGGGGTGTAGGTTAATTTGATGGCACAGACATGTGAGCTGAAATAGCCTGTTAACATGCTTTTATGCCTAAATTTAAATTTAAAACTGAGCTTCTGACCCTTTGTTCTTTTCATGAAAGTGATCTCCATTTCAACAGAGGTAATGTCACCTGCTTCTATGACTGCCTCATTACACCTGCTGCTGAAACCTTCATCCATGTTTTGTTATCCCCCCCCCCCCACCCCCTTGGCCCCACGTGCTCTCTCGGTAAGCCTCCACCTGATCTCACGTAAACCTAATCTCATCGAAAATATTGTGCAATGTCCATTTGCCTATCACTCCTACGTCTGGGGACCCAGATTTGTTAGCTCTACGTCAACATCTCATTTCCTTTGTTCAGCTATTTCAATGGATAGAATCTTGCCTCTTCACATCTCTGTAATCTTCAAAAACCCTCTGATATCTTGTTTTCTCTCTGATACTGCCTGCCATCTCTCATATTTCCACACCCTGAGTTCTGAATTTTCATCCAAAAGCTCATTTGTCTCCATGGCTCTGTTGGCATTTAGGGTGCCCAATAAAATCCCGTTTTCTTACTTTCATTTAAACCATTTTTTCCTAAATTTAGTTGGCACTATTACTATAGATAAAGTTATTTTCTAAATTAAAAATTTTACTGCAATAGCATTACTTCTGAATGACGATTGATAAAACATTCCACTATCTAAAAGGTTGAAAGCATAAGAGTATATGGTCAACATGTAGTATTTCATCCTTGTACTTGATTACAATAATCTTTGCAGGGTGGAAAATGAATTTATTAATGAAATACTTTCAAACGTCATACTTATATTTTTCAAGTGTGAAAAGGAGATTGCCAGAAAGCTGGAGTTTGCTGGTCTCTTCATAACAGGGCAACCATCTGATGATGACATTAAAGGACAGTGGGATCATCTTGTCATCAACACACCGTATGTAAAAGCGAAAGCTTAGCTCAAGTTTGCAGGTCTACACAAAGTCATGAGCAATGTCCATTTTAGATTCGTCTGTAGCAAGTAAAAAATGTGGTGGTTCCGAGGAGTTTGTTTTATTAATGACATTGTCTTTATCTTGATCTCTGGACTGCACAGCATTTGGTGGACAGCTAACCCCATCAGTGATGTCCACTAGGTCTTTTATGAGCAGGTGTAGAAGAGCAGATATTGGTATTCTTTTCTTCCCTCCTTCCCCCTGCTCTCTATTTGTCAGCTCTGTCCACAACAGTGGAGAGCAGAGCCATTCACATTCCTTGACACCATTGCTAGTTAAATAACCATACTGTTTTTACAATATTCAGGGGTTCAGAGCAAATATTTTAGGTGCCGGAACTCACCAAAAACTGCAACAAGGATTCTCGCAAGACCTGGCCTTGGTGGCTGCCATGTTGCATTTGGTGTTGTATAATCAACAGCGAACTGGAGGACTACGAAATAGGATGACCCATCTTGGTACGTCCCGAATAGAAAGTAGCCCTCAGCGGAGGAGGTGGGGCAGTGGGCGGGCACGACAGGCATGCACATTTCCCTGATGCTGGCACAGGCAGAACAGTTCCAGCTGAATGGGGAATTATGGGTAATGAAGACAGCCATTGATTCTGCATTGAGCCGCTGCTGCAACCCTGTGTGGGCCGTGATGTGCCAGAGCATTTGCAGGGCTTTATGCTCAGGGTATTGATATCCCCATACCAGACAGTGATCCAACCAATCAGCATACTTTCTACTTTTGAAATTTGCCAAGGTTTCCAATGTCATACTAAACCTCCACAAACTCCTGAGAAAGTAGAAGCACTGACATGCTTTCTTCATGATGTCATGTTGGGTCCAGAATCAGCTGAAATATACAATGAACTAACTATTTCCTGTACTATTACAGATCTTTCCCAAAAATTACTAGGAAAAGTTTAAAAAAAAAGATAAGCAATGTTGACCTAGATCACTAACAATTGCAGAATATTGATGTAATTATGTTTCCAATATATTAAAGCACTTCGAGTGAGGGAATACGTTGTACAATCATCTTCATTATATTAAAAAAATCTAAATAATTTTGTATACCATGGTGTTTCGTTCACAGCAAGGTGATAAACTGACAATTATTCTTTTCATTCATATCTTTTGAGGGAGAATTGATGATTGGGACATCACAGTTTCACAAAATCTTTAACATCCAATGTCCTAACTTCACAGCTCATACAAAAGGAGAAAGCACTTACAACATACAACACTACAGCACAGACAGGCCCTTTGGCCCTCGATATGGTGCCCACCCATATATTCCTTAAAAAATTACTAAATGTCCCCAATGTTTCAACCTCCACCATTTACCCTTGTCTCCCCTAAACTTCCCTCCTTTCACTTTATACATACTTTGTCCTCTGGTGTTTGCTATTCCTGCCCTGGGAAACGAGTGCTGCCTGTCCACTCTATCTATGTCTGTCATAATCTTGTTGACCTCTATTAAGTCTTTTATCATCCTTCTATGCTCCAAAGAGAAAAGTCCCAACTCTGCTAAACTTGGCTCATAAGACTTATTTTTCAATCCTGGTAAATCTCCTGTCACAATAAAATACTATTTAAGAATATAACAACCAATTTCTCTGCCTTCCCATTTCCTCTGCACCACCACGAGTAGTGAATGGGAAACTCTGTTCCATTCTTAAAGGTGTGTTCACAATCCTTGGCATAAATGCATGCCTCCATCCTTGCTGCTCCCGCTCCCACCACATAAGGGAAAAACTAGTGGTAATGGCTGTGTGATGGAAGTTGAAAATTGTTGGCAAAAACCTCCAATCAATTTTTGTTGCAACATTTCTGAAAGCAGAAAAATAATATGCCTGAAGCCCCTGACCACCTCAATCTCTGTGGTTTTACATGCTATTTTTCAGTAACATTATAAACCTTCTACTTTTGATTGCAGTCAAGAAACTGCTCAGTTCTTATGATGAAATGCCATGGGACATTTTGATATAACAGTAATTTATCTGTGACTAGAGTTTGCTTGCATATGTCTTTGTTTTCTCCTCAGGTTATAAATAAATATGGAGATCTTTATGGAGTTGAATGGATTGCTGAGCTTCTGGGTGTGGACAAAAGTTCTTTAGATTTTAGTCCCATTGAAAATGTCCCAGAAGAAGAAGTAACACTCTTTTCCTGGTGAGTCATTTTTGAAACCCTATTTTAAAAGAGAAGGTTTCAGTATGTAACTTAAAATATTTTCAGAACTTGGAAAGTTTTGCTGAATTTGATTTAGAACAGCCTCTTTCACACTGGCGCTTGAAACCAGTAATTAACTGGCAATTTACGAGTTCGTGTTCCAGTGTGAACATTCCTGAACTGGTAAGGGGGCTCCAAATCAACCCGCGAATTAACTACCTTGGGAGGTAGTATCATAGCCGATCCATTTTGAATTGACCCCAATGTGAACTGGCAACCTGGTTGCCTGACCCATTAATGATGCGCTGATGACGTTCTTGCATGCGTGGGAGGTTCTTAAAAAGGCAGGGAATGGAAAGAGCAAAAAGTTGAGATCACACCAGAGAACACTGTTCACTAGTATATAGAAAAAGTGTAGAATGAGAACAACAGCAACTAGTCGGTATGACTATAAACCGTCCACATGCTGTTCATCAAATCGAACATTTGTGGTATCAAGTAAAAAAAATCCTCGATAACTTCGAGCAGTTCTGATGGTTGGGTGGCAAGATACCATTTTTATGTGTGTTTCATTGCTGGTGCATTATCCCATGCTCATATGTATTTTATTCCTGCTACCACTTTCCCACACCCACTATAAACTGTGTGCATGTGTGTATTATCCCCGTTACTGTTTTCCCATTCCCATCTTTTGTAAATAAAATCATTTACTACAAAGCTACATTCAGAGTACTAGCTTTTGAGTCCCCTTGAATCTGTTTCCTCCTTATAACACCCACTCACACGCACACACTTGCACCACCCCCACCCCCCACCCCCACACACCCGGAGAGTGAGGGGCTGGAGTGAAGTGTGGGTAATTTCCTTAAAGAACAAAGCATTCACTGCTTGCAAGTACATAATATGTCACTCAGGACGTCATTGCTGGAGGGTGAACTCCCCTTAGCTCCACGATACCATGTTGGTAATGTGAAAAGGCGCACAGAACCGTTTTTCTTTTGGTCCAGTTTGAACAGCCTTTTGGTATTTCAAAACAACTTGTTCACACACCAAATTAGCAGGTTGCCAATATGAAAAAGCCTTAAATTTCAGCTTAGCACAGTAGTTTGCCATGTGTACTACAGGAGAACATTGTCTAGAATTATTAAGTAACTTTATTTTAAAAGAATGTTGCACCAAGTGTCACCTGTCACTGTATAGTTTGGAGATGGTCAACATTAAACAGTATGGATAGATGTTGTTAAAAGGAGTAAAATTAGATTTGATGTGAAAGAAGAAAGTCTGCAGTGATGGCAGTTTACTCAAAAATGCTGGCAAAACTCAGCGAGTCACGCAGCAAAGATAAACCAACATTTTGGGCCTGCGCCAAAAATAGACAGAAGCCTTAATAAAAGAGTAGGGGAAGGAGTAACAGGCCCACAGGCAAGAAGTCACAGTTGGATATGGGGAGAGGGCAAAAAAAAGCTGAGAAGTGACAGGGTATTAAACTATTTAGATTACTATTAATTAAATTTGAGTTGATATTTTCTGTGTGTTTTATAACAATGAATTTTGTAAGTAGCACCTTGCACCTGTGTGACAACATGAGCCATTGTGGGTCTAACTAATGATAAGAATGAAGAATTATTTCCTATCCCTTATTTTGAGCCAGTGCCATCCCATTCTAGGTACCCTGGCAGCATAACTATCAATGTATCTACCCTGTCAAACGCATTTAGAATTTTATATTTCCATAAGATTGCCTCTCAATCTCCTAAACTCAAAACATCATGCATCTTAACTGCTTAATCTCTCGTACGAAAACCCACCATCCTAAGACTCCATCACAAATTTTTGAAGTGTGCCTTTTCTTGCAATTATATCCTTCCTTATCCCATATGTGATATTGAAGATTCCTTCTCACCAAAACCCAATATAACTGGAGCAAAATGTCTCTTCAGACTTCAACTTGTTTTCATCTGTCTTCCCAGTTGTTCGTTAAGTCTGCATATTAACTGTGTTTCTGTGTTCTCTGAACATCAATATCGTTTAAACTACTGTTTAAAATGTTTTATCTGATTTTTCGGTCATTCATATTTTTCCTCATTTGTACTACATCTGCCATGTCTGCCATTCACTCCGCCTGTCTATCTCTCCACAGCATCTCTGCACCCTCTCTCTCACAGCCAACATTATTACTTCAGTAAATATAGAAAGATTGGAATTGATTACCTCACTCAATTCATTGTGATTAACTGGAATTCCAGCATTCTACAGATCGCTCCTCTCCAACCCTAAATAATCCATTTATATCTATTTTAGTTTTCTGTCTATTAGTTCATGACAGTCCACTGTCTTCTTTACCATGAATTGTCATTTTTAAGCAGACTTTCATGTGGCACTTTATCAAAGGCCTCCTAAAAATATAAGCAGACTACATCAATTGGCCTATCCTTATCTATTCTGCTAGTTATAACCTCAAAAAAAATGGTAAAGATTTATCAAACATAAATGATAATGGACAAAAAGACTGAATCATAGCATCATACTGCACAGAAACAACTTCTTAAGTCCACTAAGTCCTTGCTAACTATTAAGTACTTATCCATAATATTCCTATTTATCAGCAATTGGTCCTCGCCTCTTACTTCTTGACAATTCAACTACCTTTGGAGATCTTGTGAGAGTACAGGGTACTTGCCTCCACTAGAACCCACCCAGACAAGATACCAACCCTCGTAACCTTTCATCCTATCCTAAACATATGCCCCCTGATTATAGGCACCTATGCTCCGATGAAAAAATGTTCAGTAATCCTAATTTTGAATTTTGTCCCTTCTTGGTCTTCTACACTATAAGGAAAGCAAGTCTAGCCTATCTATCACAGGGAGAGCTCTGGTGAGTCTTCTCTGCCTGCTTTTCAATGCAACCATTATCCTGCAATGTGGTACCAGTGCTGCACATGATATTTTAGTTGTTCTTATATTGTATATTATACCATTGCATTATACGTCCTGGCTAATGAAAGCAAGCATCCATAATGCCTTCATTGCCACCCTATCTGCCTGTGAGATAGCAGTCCAACACTATCAAGCACCAACAAATTCTGGAATATCATTTAACCATACAACAATTACAGTACGGAAACAGGCCATCTTTGCCCCGCTAGTCCATACCGATTTGAAGGAAGAAAATTCAAAAATTAACTTCTGAAGATTAAAAAAAATAATTTTGATTTATTTGTAGGTTGCTTTCCATTGATTTAAAATGCCATATTTGGAAAGTTGGAGTTGTGTTCACTGACAACGTGAGTACAATTTAAAGCAAATTCTAATTTGACAATTTCTAGATATATGCATATTCCCGACCTAATACTGTATAATCTAATTATGGCTTCTCTTCAACATTTAAAGGTGTTTACTGTTACTGCTATTAAATTATCCATCAATTTTCTATTTAAACATGAAAATGACATAAGTTATGTATCATGTGAAGCTAATTTTTGAAGTTTCAGTTGATTAGTATTGTCTCAAAAAATTAATTTCAAAGGAAAATCCACTTATCCTTTATGTCGCTTTGCCAAAGGTAGCTTAATTTCTGTGATAATTCAAATAAAATGTTCTTTTCTTTCACAAGTTCCTCTTTCTAATTGTGTAAGGATTCAACATTCCTGTTCTTGTATTTTGTAATTCGGAACTAAGGTAAGTTTAGTTATCAGCCTGAACTATGCAGCCAGTGCTGTTTTTGTTCAGTGGCACTGATCCATTTGGAGCGACTTGGAGAAAATGCTCACCATTATGGGTGTGATTTCTAGTGATTAGTGCATTTGACAAGATAATGCAACTATGGGCCAGGAAATGGATATATTAAAAACAAATCAAGGATTCAAAAACAATATCTCATCACTACTTCTTTAAAAGGCATTTTTCTTAGATCAAAGTTCCATGAAATTTTCTTATTCAAAATCTATTTTTTTTTATTTTGGGGTGACAGGGTAGCAGGGCAGTCAGTGCTGTTTTTTTTATTATTATGGGGTGACAGGGTTAGGATGGCAGTCAGTGCAATGCTATTACAGCACCAGTAACCCAGGTTTGAATCTGTTGAATCTGTAAGGCATTTGTACATTCTCCTTGTATCTGCATGAATTTCCTTCCACCTTCAAAACATACAGGGGTTTAATTGGGTGCACTTAGGCGGCATGGGCCAAAAGGGCCTATAACTATTAACTGTTTCCTAAGGCTTTCTTCTTTCCCATAATCTCTATTTGCAGTCTTTTTTATTTCTGGCTTGGTACACAACCATATCCATTGTGGGTCAATACCACAACTTCTTTGCTACCAACTTGCTGGATATTGCCATGGACTTCAAGACACTCTGCACAATATTGTGCTCTGTAACGCACAATAGCAAAAAAGGGAAAAACTGTTCAACTAAATCATGGTTAATGTGTTGACATTTTCAGTCTTGAAAGATGTGAAAAATTAGTTTTAGTTTATGTTATGTGCAGATTGTGGAGGAACACGTGGCCTCCCTGTCTGTAACATTGTGGAGATATGTGTGACCTCCCTATCTGAAATTTATTCAGGAGTTGCATCACCTGCCAATCAAGGTTGGATTCCAGCTATCCATTAGTGCACACCTTGCCATTGGCTCATTCAAATGACTCAGTCATTTGGCCCAGCTCAGAACAGTGTAAAACATCAATGCATAGCACATTTCTTTCTTTCTGTCTCTTGGTTCAAGTCCCATGCAAGGTCACTACTATGGACATTACTGGGGGAATCATGGGTAAGGTGTGCACTACACTGAGTCGAGCCATAGTACTGCAATAGACCAGTGCTTGCAGGGAGCCACACCCCTGTTGGTACAGGAAATCAGGAGTGTGTTTGAAAGTCCCTGTTTGTTAAGTGTGTACATGTGCGAGAGTGCAGTAAGGTAAGTAGCCATTGACATCTGATTGATTTTGTTGTTGAAGAGTCAGATGGTGGAGGGGTAGCAGCTGTTCCTGAACCTGGTGGTGTGAGTCTTTTGGCACCTACACCCCTTTCCTGATGGCAACAGCGAGAACAGAGCATGAGCACTGGGTGGTCTGGATTATCGATGATTGCTGCTGCTCTCTGACAGCAACGTTCTCTGTGGATGTTCTCAATAGTGCAGAGGGTTTTGCCTGTGATGTCCTGGGCTATGACCCCTTCCTTTTGCAGAGCTTTACGCTCAGGGCTATTAGTGTCCCCATACCAGGCTGTGATGCAGCCAGTCAGTGCCACACATCTGTAGAAATTTTCCAGAGTTTCTGGTGTCATACCAAACCTTGGTAAACTTCTGAGGAATTAGAGGGGCTGACATGCTTTTCCCGTAATACCTTTATGTGTTCAGTCCAGGAACAATCCTCTGAGATAGTAACTCCCAAGTACTTAAAAATTTGCTCACCCTTTCTACCTGGATTGTATACCTCTGCTTTTCCCTTCCTGAAGTTAACAATCAGCTCCTTAGTTTCAGTGATATTGAGTGCAAGGTTGTTGTTGTTGCTGCACCATTCAGCCTCGTTTTCAATCTCTATCCATATGCTGACTCACCCCCTTCCTTTATATAACCCACTACAGTGATATTAGCAAATTTGTAGATGATGTTATTGTCATACTGAGCCACACAGTTGTAGGAGGAAAGTGAGTACAGCAGGGGGCTACGAACACAGCCCTGTGGTGCTCCTGTACTGATGGAGATTGTGGAGGAGATGTTCTTAACAATTGTCACTGATTATGGTCTGGAGGTGAAGAAACCCATGATCCAATTACACAGTGTTGGATTGAGTCCCAGGTCTTGAAGTTTGCTGATCAGTTTTGAGGGGATGATGGTGTTAAATGTGCAACTGTAGTCGATAAAGAGCATCCTGATGAATGCATCTTTACTGTCCAGGTGCTCCAGGGCTTTGTGTAGAACCAGTGAGATGGCCTCCACCTAGACCTATTGGTGAACGTATCCAAGTCATTGCTCAGACTGTTGATGTAAGTGCTCCTGGCCATTAGTCATTAAGGCAGGTAACTACACTTTTAGGCACCGGTGTGATTGACGCCTGTTTGAAGCAGTTGGGTAACATATCCCGCTGGAGTGAGCTATTGAAGATGTCAGTGAATACATTGGTGAGTTGGTATAACCACATAAAATATGAATAGGTCAAAGGTAAGAATTTGATGGTGAAGGGGACCATTTTTCAGCTTCAGAATCTCAGGTATCGGAGGAGTTCCACCTGCCACATTGGAGAAGGTAGAGAAAGAAGCATTTACCCCTTCTGTCAAAGGTAGCATCTGTTGATCTGTAGGTGACATAGGAACATAGGAAGTAGGAACAGGAGTAGGCCAAAAATGGCTCCACCATTCAATACGATCATGGCTGATCTAATTTATGACCTAACTCCACCTACCTGCCTTCTCCCCATATCCCCTAATTCCTCTATCATGTAAAAATTTATCTAACCGAATTTTAAATATGTTTAATGAAGTAGCCTCAACCACTTCCCTGGTTAGAGAATTCCAAACATTCACTACACTCTGGGAAAAACTATGTTTCCTCATCTCTGTCCTAAATCTACTCCCCTGAATCTTGAGACTGTGTCCTCTCGTTTTAGTTTCCCTGGCCAGCTCAAAAAACCTTCTTACATCTATCCTATCCATAGCCTTCATAATCCTATATGTTTCTATAAGATCTCCTCTCATTCTTCTGAACTCGAGCGAATACAATCCTAGATGATTTAATCTTTCATCATAAGTCAACCCCTTCATCCCAGGGATCAACCTAGTAAACCTCCTCTGGACCGTCTCCAAAGCCAGTATATCCTTCCTCAAATATGGAGACCAGAACTGGACACAGTACTCCAGGTGCGGTCTCACCAGTACCTTATACAGTTGCAACATTGCCTCTCTACTCCTGAATTCAATTCCTCTAGCGATGAAGGCCAACATTCCATTTGCCTTCTTAATAACCTGCTGCACCTGCAACCCAACTTGTTGTGATTCATGCACAAGCACTCCCAAGTCCCTCTGCACAACAGCATGCTGTAGTTTTTCACCCTTTAAATAATATTCAGCTCTTTTATTTTTCTTGCCAAAGTGGATAACCTCACACTTATTAACATTGTACTCTATCTGCCAGACCTTTGCCCACTCATCCAGCTTAACTATATCCCTCTGCAGACTCTCCACATCCTCATTACAATTTGCTCTTCCACTCAATTTGGTGTCATCCGCAAACTTGGCGACACCACATTTTGTCCCCTCCTCAAAGTCATCAATGTAAATGATGAACAGTTGTGGGCCTAACACTGACCCCTGCGGCACCCCACTTACCACTCTCTGCCAACCTGAAAAACTCCCATTTATCCCGACTCTCTGCCTCCTGTCAGACAACCAATTTTCAATCCAGGCCAATATACTTCCCCGGACTCCACTTTCCTGTAACTTACTGAGAAGTCTCTTGTGCGGCACCTTATCAAATGCTTTCTGGAAATCCAAATATATAACATCAACCTATTCCCTTCTATCCACCGCACCCATTATATCCTCAAAGAATCCTAACAAGTTTGTCAAACAAGATCTTCCCTTTCTAAAACCATGCTGCGTCTGCCTGATTGAACCCTTACGTTCCAAAAGTTTCACTATTTCATCTTTAATGACGGCTTCAAGCATTTTTCCAACCACAGACGTCAAGCTAATTGGCCGATAATTTCCAGTCTTCTGCCTTCTTAAAAAGTGGCGTGACATTTGCTGTCTTCCAGTCTGCCGGGACCTGCCCAGAATCCAAGGAATTTTGGTATATGACCACCAATGCATCAACTATAACTTCTGCCATTTCCTTCAGAACCCTTGGATGCATATCATCAGGACCAGGTGATTTGTCTGGCTTTAGGCCCATTAGTTTCTCCATCACTACTTCCTTTGTAACAACTATTTTATCAAGGCCCTCCCCAACATTCGCATCCTTAACTCCGCACTTGGGCATGTTGGACGTGTCTTCCACCGTGAAGACTGACACAAAATATTTGTTTAATGCCTCAGCCATTTCCTCATTTTTGCTACTAGTTTTCCTTTCTCATCCTCCAAGGGTCCTATGTTAATTCTGGCCACCCTCTTCCGTTTTATATATTTATAAAATTTTTTGCTTTCTGTTTTTATATTTTGTGTCAATTTACTTTCGTAATCCTTTTTCCCATTTCTTATTATCCGCTTTGTAACCCCTTGTTGTCTCTTAAAGTTTTCCCAATCTTCCAGTTTCCCACTGCTCTTTGCAGCTTTGTACACCTGCGCCTTCAATTTTATACTCTCCTTTATTTCCTTTGTTAACCACGGTTGATTTTTCCCTCCCTTGCTGCCCTTTTTCCTGACTGGAATATATTTTTGTTGAGCATTACAAAATATTTCTTTGAAAATCTTCCACTGTTCCTCAACTGTTTAATCAATTAGCCTGTGCTCCCAATCCACTCTGCCCAATTCCTCCCTCATCCTATGGTAGTCACCCCTGTTTAAGCATAATATATTAGATTTGGATCTAACTATTTCCCCTTCCATCTGAATGAGAAATTCAATCATACTATGATCACTATTTCCCAGATGGTCTCTGACTATTACATCATTTACTCTACCTATCTCATTGCACAACACTAGAATCCAGGAGAGCATTTTCTCTTGTGGGTTCCTTAACATGCTGCTCAAGAAAGCTATCGCGGATGCATTCTATGAAGTCCTCTTCCAGACTCCCACAACCAACTTGATTTTCCCAATCTATGTGGAAGTTAAAGTCCCCCATGATGACTGCCGTATCATTATTACATGCCTCACTTATCTCTCTATTTATTTCCTGTGCCACTAAACTATTGTTATATGGTGGGCGATAGATAACACCCACCAATAATTTTTTCCCTTTGTTATTCTTTTTTTCTTTGGCTTGGCTTCGCGGACGAAGATTTATGGAGGGGTAATGTCCACGTCAGCTGCAGGCTCATTTGTGGCTGACAAGTCCGATGCGGGTCAGGCAGACATGGTTGCAGCGGTTGCAACGGAAAATTGGTTGGTTGGGGTTGGGTGTTGGGTTTTTCCTCCTTTGTCTTTTGTCAGGGAGGTGGGCTCTGTGGTCTTCTTCAAAGGAGTTTGCTGCCTGCCAAACTGTGAGGCACCAAGATGCACGGTTTACATGAGGGGTTTTGATAGGGTGGACAGCCAGTACCTTTATCCTGGGGTAATTACAGCAAATATCAGAGGATGTATGTTTAATGTGAGTGGAGGAAAGTTTTAGAGACAAGCCTTTTTTTTACACAGAGTGGTGGGTGCCTGGAATGCATTGCCCATGGTGGTGGTGGAGGCTAGTTCAATTGGGACATTCAACATACACTTTGGGACATTCAACAGACACTTAGGCTCACAGATTTTAGAAACATATAGAGTTATGGGTGTGAGGTTGGGAATAATTAGATTGTTGTGGAGTTGGTTTACATGACTCTTTACTGTGCTATAATGTTTTATGTTAAAACAAGTACCTTGAGAGGTCAGGACACTTCAACTGGCATTGTACCACATTAAACCTTGTTCCTTTCCCTTGTGCAGCTTGTGCTGAGTTTTGGCCTCCTGGCAGATGTAGTGTACCTGTACACAGTGGTTGCTTTCAACTTCTTCCGCAAATTCTCAAACAAAAGTGAAGATGAACCAGATACGAGATTTGATGATAACGGTATGTTTGTTTATTTATTTGCACCCTATTTTTGTTGTCCACTAATGGAAAGTGATAGCGGCCAAAGTGCTGGTCAGTTGGAGTCTGAGGATTTTTGAATCAAAGAAAGATTGCCATTTTATGACCGTATCAGCCTGTGGTAAACTTGGTGGAACGATGATGTACCAATGTGCCTAATGTCCATTTTCCTCTTTGCAGTAGAGGTTGTAACTTATTATTGGAGGTAACTTTATGCATTACTGTACTGCATTAAATCCATTTTGTATAGGTGGTGGGCGGAGTTAAAATGAGAAGAAAATGCTGATCCATTTGGTTGTTGATTGTAGATGTCTCAAGCTTTTTGCATATTGTTGGATTTGTTCACATCCAGGCAAGAGTTTTCCAATCACACAACTGACATGACTTGTAGATGCCTGGAAGATTTTAGTTAGTCCAGAAGTGAGGAGAATACGCACTGCTGTAATATTTGTGTCTAGGATGTCAGAGAGAAGTGGGGTTGAAGATAATCTATAGGCTTACTAATACCAGTCCAAAACTGATCTTTGCTTAGGCTTAGATACAGAGGCAGGGTTGCTTCTTTTAATGTTGGGAATTGTGGATACAATTGAACAATGTGAAATTATCATTAAGAAGTCACTTTTAGGTGAGCAGGTCATTTTTAAGTTACGAATGCCCATCTTTTAGCACCTTGTCCATACAATCCTCCATTTAGGAAACCAGTGGGATAGATGGAAATGTATTTTCCAGCTGTTGCAGACTGTAGGCATCGTTCTCCAGGTGGGAACAGGGCTTTTCTGTAGCTGCCTCTCTCCTCTGAGACGAGCAGAGTTGGAAATACTGGGCAGACTTGCTCATTGAGTCAATGAAGCTGGCTGGCTGCTCCTCCTCTCCCTGCACACTCTCACTCTCTTGTCATGTCTGTTTCCAGATCCTCTCTTACACACTATTTTTATTCACTTTTGACCCATTCTCAGAAATAGAATCCTGTCAGAACTGGGGACTCCAGATACTTGTGCACTTCAGAAAATGCAAATCCCAGAAATAAATCTGTGCTTCATTATGGGAGGAATAACCAAAATAGGACATAGGGGAGGGCACTGAGGAATGCAGAGGAACAGAGGGATCTTGGAATAGGACATAGGGGAGGGCACTGAGGAATGCAGAGGAACAGAGGGATCTTGGAATAACATTCAGTGTTCCTTGAAGGTGGATTCCCATTTAGATAGGGTGGTGAAGAAGGCTTTTGGTATGCTGGCCTTTATAAATCATAGCTTAGAATATAGGAGTTGGGGGGTGATGTTAAGACTGTTTAAGACATTGGTGAGGCCAAGTTTGGAGTATTGTGTGCAGTTCTGGTCTCCAAATTATAGGAAGGATATAAATAAGGTTGAGAGGGTGCAGAGAAGGTTTACGAAAATGTTGCCTGGATTACATTATCTTGAATATGGAGAAAGACTGAGTAGACTGGGACTTTATTCATTGGAGCGTAGAAGGTTGAGAGGGGATTTGATAGAGGTATTTAAAATTATGAAAGGAATAGATAGAGTAGATGTGAATAGGCTCATTCCCCTGAGGGTAGGTGAAGACTGGAAGAAGGCGTCATAAGTTAAGGGTTAGGGGAGAAAACTTTAGGAGTAATATAAGAGGATGCTTCTTCACTCAGAGTGGTGGCTGAGTGGAATGATCTTCCAGAAAAGGTAGTTGCGGCAGGGTCAATTTTGTCCTTTAAGAGGAAGTTAGATGAGTACATGGATGTGAGGAGGTTGGAGGGTTATGGACAAGGGAGTGGGTAGGTGGAACTAGCGGAGTTTCACGTAAATCGGTGCGAACTACAAGGGCCGATATGGCCTGTTTCCGTACTGTAGATTGTTATATGGTTATATAAAAAGCAGTGAACTGAGTGCAACAGAAATCAGTTTACTCAGTGATGATCTCAGTCTAGTTTTAATGCATTTCATGCAAGTAAGGCAGAAGTCACATAAGTTTTCCCTAAGAAATTACTGTAAATATTCGTGTATAATGCGACCCCCCCCCCCCATTTTTGAGGGGAAAAATTTTACCCCCGTGTATAATACGACCCCCCCCTCCCCTCACCCGCCTGAGTCGCACTGCTGTCTCTCCGGCCGCTCGCCCGAGTCATGCTGCCGTCTCTCACAAACCCCCGCCCCTCACCTGCCTGAGTCATGCTAGCGTCTCTCAGGACCCCTCCCTTCACTCGCCAGATTTGCGATGTCATCTCTCACAACCCCCCCTCCCCTCGGCTGCCCAAGTCGCGCTGCCACCCGCCCGCCCACCTGAGTCGCGCTGCCGTCTACCGCGCCCGCTCGCCTGCAGAATTTTTAAAAAAAAATTTTACTCTCGAGTATAATGCTACCCCCTTATTTTTGAGGGGAAAAAGGGGGAATTTTTTTCCTGCATTATACTCAAATATTTACGGTACCTATTCATTCTGGAGTTATACAGATTATAATTATTTCCAGTCATGCTGTTTTTTGATGTTGCTCACCATCCATATTCAGTTTCATTTCAGATTTCACTATAATTCTCAACTACTGACAATTACATTTTAATTGCAACTTTTTTTAATATCCTCTCTCCACCTGGGATACATAGATACATACAGTTTCTTATGAAGGGATATAATTCAACAGCTGGGAGCAGCCTTCCATTATCTTTAGTCTCTATGTCATGTGTTCCACCTTGCAGGAAGTATATGGGTGGGCGTGAGTACACCCCCTCTCCCCCCAAAAAACCCAGAGACGAAATGAACAAATTATTTAATGGACCTTGAAACTGCAGCACTATTCAAAGCATGATGCTTTCTACCTCAGTCGCAATTCAATTCTTCCTGCCTTTCTAACACATTTTTGACAATGGTTTCTTTCATTTGCTGTGCTATTTGTTCCACATGTATGTGGGTGTCACAGCTAGAGGTGGCATTGGAGATGAAATTGAAGATCTTGCTGGCGATCCCCTCTGAAATGTTCCAAATCATCTTTGACATCATCACATTTTTCTTCATTGTCATCCTGTCCACCATTATTCAGGGTCTGTTTTCTTAACAGAAGGAAATTTTGAGGTAAAATTTTGTTTTCACTAATACTATCATTAAAAAAAATATACAATATTAGTTTTATTAATTCTTCACTGTTGAATGGAGAAAGGTGCTGAATTTCCTACCATGTTTTCTTAAATCTAAATGTTCAGCACCTCAGTGTACCATCTCTAGACCACATGTTGACTCTTGTGAACAATGCTGGTCTCCTTATTATAAAGGAAACAGAGAGACTGAGGATGGTGCAAAAATAGATGCTAGAATGAAAGCAGAAACGTGGGGTGTAGCCTCGCCCTTTTTTGTCCGAAAGACTCCAGGATATCTTGATAGAAATAATGTAAAGGTATTTTCAGGGCCACAAACATACTACGATAAGAAACCACACAGTAAAGACTTCCGATTTGTTGTCAGACTACATACATACTACATACATGACATCACATCCAACCCCTTTTTCCTGCAGGCACAGCAGAATTACCACTAAATGGTAGAGCAAAAATAAACTAAACACAGCGTAAAGCATGTAAACAAATAAAAGAACTGTCAAAAGTCCATGATCAAGATGATGATTAAAATGTGGAATTTGATGCTACAAATGATTAAGGAGAGTGACTGAAAGGTAAAATTTACACAAAAAGTGATGTTGCATTCTAGTGAATCTGTAATCCTGTTGGTTATGAAACTGTACTGTCGTGCTCTTTTAAAAAATCCTGGGATTTCACAATGTAATTTATAAAAGTGATAAATTTCTCATAGAAATCAAAATTCTGTAATTTTAAAATTGTATTCAGGAGCGTTATTAAACTGGATTAAAATAGAGTGAAATAAAAATAATCACGAGTAAGAAATAAAATTTAAGCAGGCTCGTAAAATTAAAATATCCTACTCTTACTTTCTTTCCTCCTTGCCCAGCATCGCCAATTTGACGGTTTAACTGCAATGAAATATTTGAAAGTGTTGTAAATGCCAAACATTTTGTGCCCAATCAAAATATGTATGTGGAAATAATTAACACACATCATGTTACCACAATTAATAGTGACAGGTTAATCCTGTGCTTTGCTTTGAGCGAGACACTTGGCATCGGACTATGTCTATTAAAGTTGAGTCAAATTGCACTCTATTTTGCCATAAAATGCACTTTTCCAGGAACATGCCAAAGTGTTTGAGCTTACATTGTCACTTTTTGCGATTAAATTGGATATTTGATGCTTTTGGGGAGCTAAGAGACCAACAAAAGCAAGTGCGAGAAGACGTGTAGATGTGTTAAGTATACAACTGATATTTCTGTTTATTTTTGCTGTTTATTTTGGCTTGCTCAGACAATCCTGTTCCCCTTCACTCATTCTGTTTTACTTGGCCATCAAGTCTTTCAAATATCCACCATTACTCAGGGGTAAATGAAAGAAAGACAGTAAACCTACAAGCCTTTGGATATGGGAGGAGACTTGAGTGCCTGAAGGAAAATGGGAGGACGCACAAATAAAAAGTGCCAGAGCTAACAATTAAATCGGGATCTCTGGAGCTGTGAGGCAGCAGTTTTGTTGACATCAGTGTCAGGTTGGGCACTCAGTGCATCATGGGAACTTTCTTTGTTTTCCGGTTAGTTCTGCAGAGAAGCAACACTGAACAAATGTTACACACTAATAATCTTAAAAAGGGTAGAAGTCAATGACCACTTGACTCAATGAATTGTTCTTTGATTGTGTCCTAGACCAAATGTTTTATTTGTGGAATTGGCAATGACTACTTTGACATGACATCATCACACGATTTCAAGTTACACATTTTGCACCACCTTGCAAACTACCTGTGAGTATTGAAATGCTGTATATAGAGAGTTTTCAACATTTGTGAAAATAACCGAGTTACATTAAAGGAAGAGAGTTGATCAGTCTTCCTGTCAGAATTTGAAACCTGTCAAAAGGAAGCCAATAATCAAAAGTGTAGTTTAAAAGAGAACTACATCAATAACTGCTGGGTGAAAATGTAGCCCAAAATCTGGTGGGCTTTCCAAACTAAATTGGCCAACCTCCACTTGACTCCATCAACAAAACAAGAACCTGATGAGATCTTTGTGCAATCAACATTTGAATCTTGTGCCAAGTTAAACCGTCAAATTGGCGATGCTGGGCAAGGAGGAAAGAAAGTAAGAGTAGGATATTTTAGTTTTACGAGCCTGCTTAAATTTTATTTCTTACTCGTGATTATTTTTTATTTCACTCTATTTTAATCCATTTTAATAACGCTCCTGAATGTCAGGAACAATGTCTCAATCTTCTAAATTCTTCTGTGAATCTTTGGCTTGGCTTCGCGGACGAAGATTTATGGAGGGGTAATGTCCACGTCAGCTGCAGGCTCGTTTGTGGCTGACAAGTCCGATGCGGGACAGGCAGACACGGTTGCAGCGGTTACAAGGGAAAATTGGTTGGTTGGGGTTGGGTGTTGGGTTTTTCCTCCTTTGTCTTTTGTCAGTGAGGTGGGCTCTGCGGTCTTCTTCAAAGGAGGTTGCTGCCCACCGAACTGTGAGGCGCCAAGATGCACGGTTTGAGGCGAGATCAGCCCACTGGCGGTGGTCAATGGGGCAGGCACCAAGAGATTTCTTTAGGCAGTCCTTGTACCTCTTCTTTGGTGCACCTCTGTCACGGTAGCCAGTGGAGAGCTCGCCATATAACACAATCTTGGGAAGGCGATGGTCCTCCATTCTGGAGATGTGAACTACCCAGCGCAGTTGGATCTTCAGCAGCGTGGATTCGATGCTGTCAGCCTCTGCCATCTCGAGTACTTCGATGTTAGGGATGAAGTCGCTCCAATGAATGTTGAGGATGGAGCGGAGACAACGCTGGTGGAAGCATTCTAGGAGCCGTAGGTGATGCCGGTAGAGGACCCATGATTCGGAGCCCAACAGGAGTGTGGGTATGACAACGGCTCTGTGTATGCTAATCTTTGTGAGGTTTTTCAGTTGGTTGTTTTTCTAGACTCTTTTGTGTAGTCTTCCAAAGGCGCTATTTGCCTTGGTGAGTCTGTTGTCTATCTTGTTGTCGATCCTTGCATCCAATGAAATGGTGCAGCCGAGATAGGTAAACTGGTTGACCGTTTTGAGTTTTGTGTGCCCGATGGATAATCTGCAGAATAAAGCCCAAGTACATACAAAAAACTCACCTGGAACAAGGTATAACTGATGTTATGAAAAGTTGAGAATTAGCATAAAGTAGAGAGAGAACTAAACCATAATTGAATAATTGCTGTAAAGCTGCAGCTTTCAGAAGGTTTGATCTGTTTTTTTTTTCTAATTGAACTGAATGTGACTTCTGAGATTAATGCTATAAATGAGATGTGGAATCCATTTAGAACATTGTACATTTAAGTGCCACTCATATCCAGGAAGGGAAGTGAAACTGGCTATTGTGAAGAAAGTAGTTGCCTGGTGAAGAGCAGATTTTATTTTGTTGACGGAGAGAGAAAAAAATCTCTATTGAAGCTGTGGCCATTTCACTGCTTTTCATTTTAATAAATCAACATGGTAAAAGGACCTTCTAGTCCATGAAATCTATGCAGTCCAATTACACCCAATTAACCTACCAACCCTCTACATTTTGGAGAAAACTGTGCTCAGTCTCAATTACTGGGGCTGAAACAGGGTACAAATCTATCATCATCCCATTCAAGCCCAAAATTGTAAAATCTGATAGATTTTCATATTTACTAAATATTTAAAGCAGTAAACAGTGAAATTTATTTTTCAAATTGTGGCTTATGCTGTTAAACTAGACATTAACTGCATGATCTGACCTATATGATCACCATGACGATATCTTAAGGAGGGATGTGAGTGGGAAGGGAAGGTTGAGAACCACTGTTCTAGACCCAATTAATACTGTAATATTTTGCTTGAGAAAAATTGTCATTGGCTCATTTCCTTTGCAGTAATGAAACCGTGCACATAACGAGGCAATTAAATATAATTAAAAAACCTTTTTTTTTCTACTCACCAATCATCTTAAGCAATCCCTTGTCACAGAGCACCTATGGCAATAAGGAATACTTAAAGTGGTAAGTGAGTAGAAAGAAAAAGGTTGAGAACCATTAATTTAAACAGAGCTTCAAGCATCAAATCCCAGGAGAAAACTGCTCTTTCGACATTTTTTAGACATACAGCATGGTACAAGCCTTTTCAGCATAAGAGCCCATGCCACTCAATTAACCTATAACCCAGTATATTTTGCAGAGTGGGAGGAAACCACACAAACATCGCCAGGTTAAAATCCCAGTCGCTATAACAGCATTGTGCTAACTGGTATGCTCACCATGCTGCCTCAAACTACTTCTTAACAAAAAGTGAACAGCTAAAGAACAGAACAGGCCTTTCAGCCCTCGATGTTGTGCCAACATATATATTTGTGCCAAAAAAAACCAAGCCTGTCCTACCTCATAACCCTCCATTTTTATTCCATCAATGTGCCTGTCTAAGGGTCTCTTAAATGCCCCTAATGTTTCAGCCTCCACCACCATCCCTGACAAGGCATTCCAGGTATCCACGACTCTGTGTATAAAAAAACTTATCCCTAATGTCTCCCCTAAATTTTACTCCCTTCACTTTGCACAGATGTCCTCAGGTGTTTGCTACTCCTGCCAATGGAAAAAGGCTCTGGCTGTTTAAATTATCTATGCTTCTTAGAATCTTGTAGACCTCTGTAAGTCACCTCTCATCCTTTCTTGCTCCAAAGAGAAAAGTCGACAGGAGCTCTTCAACCTACATTCCGGTAAACCCAACGTAAGTCAAAAAGGAATATTGCACTTACCGCACTGAAACAAACCATGAAGATATACAGCTGAAAGCACACTGGGCATGAAGAATGTTTGAAGCATTGAACTAAAATTAATTTCTGGATGGTGGGGATACTAAAGCGACAGGTTCATCATTTTCACTCTCTTCTGATGATGCTTGAGAAAAGCTCGTAGAAGGCTCTGCGTCATCAACACTTGTTGATGGCTTGGTCTTCTTCAGGAAGTATCAATTTTTTACTGGATAGACTGTTTCTTCTTTTCATTGTAAATTTTACTGTAGCAAGCAAGAGCATCCTGTATCTGCCTGTCAGCTCTTACAAATCTCTCGTAATTGACGTCCATTTTCTATAACATCTGTACGCCATTATTGAGAGTAGCCAGCGCCTTAGCTAGTTTCTTCACTGTGAACTTTATTGGTTCTTCCAGTTTGATCAACTCCTCATTGTAAAGCTCTTCAGCCTCAATGCCAACAAGCTCATGAATGTCCTCTTCATCCATTTCCAATTCTAGTTGTTTCCCAAGCACTAATATCTTGTTAAGTATTTCATCAACAGTAGAATCTTTGTCAAAGCCTTTGAAAGTACTCACAACTGTGTTCAAGGCTTTCTTCCAAATGCTGTTCATGCATTGCCTTGTGACTTCTTCCCATGCTGAGGCGATGTTCCAGATAGCATTTAGAATTTTTAAACCTTTCCGGAGCACATTCAGTCGATTCAACAGCTCTTCCATAAAAGCTTTGGCAGCTTCAGTTTTGGCACTTGGTGCCTCACTGCTAACCTTCACATTATGACAATTTTGAAGCGTTAGAATCACCCATGACGCTGTAAATGTTTGTGTATGCATAGGATCATCAGTACGCACTTTAAGCGTATTGAAAAGACTTTGTGCCTTAGCCTGTATCGTCATTTGGCTAAGTGGTATCCGCTTTTGTATTTGACCTTCCATCCATGTGACAAGTTTCCATAATTTTTCCACGTGTCCATGTTTCCATATCATAAATTTGGCCCAGCTCTTTTCTTTGTGACGATAGTGGAATTCACCAATGCTAATTATTTCACTATATCAATGATTCACCTCTTAGTCAATTGTGGAAGTCCTAACACAGGCTATAGTCATTACCGGCTTGCCACCATCATACTGAGCAAGTATCTTGAGTTTCATCTCCAAAGTAATTGCTTTTTTCTTTTTCTTCTCACCAGAAGCGGGAGACACAGATGGGCATTTAGTAAACATGCACTCGTTTGCATGATCACTATAGAGACTGTGAGCACCACGAGAGAGTGGCATATTGCATATCTCAAGTGTGGGAACAGATTGGAATTCAAAATTTGAAGTACAGATTCGAACCATCTTATCTTCAAAAAATCGTAAGTTGGACCATCATAAGTAGGGGAGCCCCTGTACTAATCTTGCCTCATAAGACTTATTTTCCAATCCAGGCAACATCCTGGATAAATCTCCTCTGCACACTCTCCATAGCTTCTACAACCTTCCTGTATGAGGTAAACAGAACTGAACACAATATTCTAAGTGTGGTCTCACCAGAGATTTGTAGAGTTGCAACATGAACTCTTGACTCTTGAAATCAATAATGAAGCCCAGCATCCCATAAGCCTTCTTAACTATCATATTAACCTGCATGGTAATTTTGAAAGATGTATGGATATGGACCCCAAGGTCCCTCTGTTCTTTCACACTGGTAAGCATCTGTACTCTACCCTCTGGTTTGTCCTTCCAAAATGCATTGCCTCATGCTCATCTCGATTGAACTCCATCTGCCTAACTCTGCCTCCTGTCTATATTTTTGTAACCCAAGACAACATTCAACTGAGTGACCCATCTTTCTGCTTCTTCATCCAAGTCATTTACAAAAATCACAAAGAGAAGGGGGTTCAAGAACAGATCTCTGCGGAACTCCACTAATGAAAAGAACAGGAAACTGAGCAAAGGACAATAGTCATGGCAACCCAAGTTATTGTATAGGGATGGGAATGTTTATCATCAAGTGAAAGAAACTCGTGATGACATTGTTTAATGGGTTTAATGTATCATATATGTTGAACGTTGAGTGGGTGGGGAGGGGGGGTGAAGGAGGGAGGGAAGGGAGGGGGAAAAAGGGGAGAAAATGACACGGAGTATCTTCTTCTTTCTTCTTTGGCTTGGCTTCGCGGACGAAGATTTATGGAGGGTGTAAAAAGTCCACGTCAGCTGCAGGCTCGTTTGTGGCTGACAAGTCCGATGCGGGACAGGCAGACACGGTTGCAGCGGTTGCAAGGGAAAATTGGTTGGTTGGGGTTGGGTGCTGGGTTTTTCCTCCTTTGCCTTTTGTCAGTGAGGTGGGCTCTGCGGTCTTCTTCAAAGGAGGTTGCTGCCTGCCAAACTGTGAGGCGCCAAGATGCACGGTTTGAGGCGTTATCAGCCCACTGGAGGTGGTCAATGTGGCAGGCACCAAGAGATTTCTTTAGGCAGTCCTTGTACCTTTTCTTTGGTGCACGTCTGTCACGGTGGCCAGTGGAGAGCTCGCCATATAACACGATCTTGGGAAGGCAATGGTCCTCCATTCTGGAGACGTGACCCATCCAGCGCAGCTGGATCTTCAGCAGCGTGGACTCGATGCTGTCGACCTCTGCCATCTCGAGTACTTCGACGTTAGGGATGAAGTCGCTCCAATGGATGTTGAGGATGGAGCGGAGACAACGCTGATGGAAGCGTTCTAGGAGCCGTAGGTGGTGCCGGTAGAGGACCCATGATTCGGAGCCGAACAGGAGTGTGGGTATGACAACGGCTCTGTATACGCTTATCTTTGTGAGGTTTTTCAGTTGGTTGTTTTTCCAGACTCTTTTGTGTAGTCTTCCAAAGGCGCTATTTGCCTTGGCGAGTCTGTTGTCTATCTCATTGTCGATCCTTGCATCTGATGAAATGGTGCAGCCGAGATAGGTAAACTGGTTGACCGTTTTGAGTTTTGTGTGCCCGATGGAGATGTGGGGGGGCTGGTAGTCATGGTGGGGAGCTGGCTGATGGAGGACCTCAGTTTTCTTCAGGCTGACTTCCAGGCCAAACACTGAGTATATTCAAGAGGGAAAGGTTTATGTGCATTTTGGTCAATATGGTTCATAGTGTGAAAAAAAATTTTTTTTTTAAAAAGTGAAAGAAACTCCATTTTAAAAACCAGCAAAATACAATCAAGCACTATTTAAGTATTCAGATAAAATATCATAATAAGGATCCATCATAGGGGAACTTCAACTATATTAGCGTTGTTAATATTTATTAATTGGACGGATGAGCAAGGGAGTGAAGTAACTATAGTATATGCTTGTTTTTAACTCCTCGTGAATGAATGTTTGGCATTGGGTCCAGAAAAGGGAAATTACCTAGTGAAGTAAAAATAGGAAAATATGAAGGCATAACTGAAAGACTGAGAAAATATATATTGTACAGAATGAAAATAACATGAAAGAATTGGGAAAGATGTAAGAAAAGCATATCAGAAGGGAAAGAGTGATTAAGGAACAAAGAAGATATAACCATTAAAGCAAGGAAACAGGCCATCACATCCCTTCTTGTCTGTGCCAAAACACATACTCTCCTAGTCCCACTGACCTGTATACTGCCCATAACCCTCCATACTTTTTACCACCATATACCTATCTAAACTTTTCTTAAAAGGTAATATTTTACCTGCCTCCACCACCTCCACCGGAAGCTCATTCCACACAACACTATTCTCTGAGTAAAGAAGCTTCCCCTTGTATGGTTCCTAAACTTTTGACCCCTAACTTTCAACTCATGTCCTCTAGTTTGAATCACCCCTATTCTCAATGGAAAAAAGTCTATCTCCATCTATCTATCTTCCTCAAAAATTTAAAGACCTCTATCAAATCCCCCTTCAGCCTTCGATGCTCCCAAGGAATAAAGACCTAACTTGTTTAACCTTTCTCTTTAACTTAGGTGCTGGAACCCAGGTATCATTCTGGTGAATCTTCTCTGTATTCTCTCTATTTTGTTCACATTCTTCCTATAATATGGTGACCAGAACTGAACACAATATTCCAAATTTGGCCTCAGCAATGCCTTGTACAATTTTAACATTACCTCCCAACTCTTGTATTCTATGCTCTGATTTATAAAGGCCACAATTCCTAAGGCCTTCTTCACTACCCTATCCACCTGAGATTCCACCTTCAAGGAACTGTGTACTATTATTCTTAGATCTCTCTCTGTTCAATTGCATTCTTTAATGTCATATCATTCACCATGTCTGTCCTATTTTGATTAGTCCTACCAAAATGTAGCGCCTCACATTTGTCAGCATTTTACTCCATTTGCCAACTTTCAGCCCACTCTTCTAACTTGTCCAAATCTCTCTGTAAGATTTGAAAATCTTCTTCACTATCTACAACGCCACCTATCTTGGTATCATCTGCATACTTATTAATCCTATTTACCCCCCATCATCTAGATCAGGGGTGTCAAACTCAAATTCTCGGAGGGCCAAAATTAAAAACTTGGACTAAGTCAAGGGCCGAACTAAATATTTATTGAAAATTTTCAACAACATCTGCATGTTTTCTCTTCTCTCAACATATGTAATGTTAAACTTTTTCTTATTAAAATAAATGTTTAATAATAGTTTTGGATAAACTCTTTCCAGAAGCATTAACAAATGAGAAATAAAATATTCAATAAATAATATTTCTCTATAGAGGATTTGTCAAATGTTGCTAGTGTGCTGTCGAATAGTAAAATCTGAGGGTTATTGAGAATGTGGGAGAATAACAGGATTCCTGAAACAATCAAATGGGCATGAACTCTAGCAGGGTTATTTGCCATGCCCTTTTTCCATTGGTACAGATATCCTTTGATTTACACACTTTTCAAGTTTTATGCCTAATGAGCTTGTATCCAGGTGCAGGACCATTTTTAACCAGGAATATATTTATCACTGTGACATGAAATGATTGGAAGATCGTTTTATCCTGAGATTAAAGTTCATAATACTTACTCAGGCCTGTGTGCGGGAGGGCGAGGCTTGCGGGCGATCGGGTTGGACAACGACAGTGCAGGGGCATCGGCTCTCGCTGCAGGGCGGCATCTCGGCGGATCAGCGGCCCCGTCACCGTGAGTCGCGGGTCGGCCTGCGGCAGGGAGGGGGAGTGGGCAACGGTCCTGGCGAGGTCAGGCCCCCCTGAGTTTTTGCCGGACCCCCCTTGACCTGCTGAGTTTCTCCCGGTCCCCCCTTGACCTGCTGAGTTTCTGCTGGACCCCCCTTGACCTGCTGAGTTTCTCCCAGACCCCCCTTGACCTGCTTTCTCCCAGACCCCCTCCCCTTGACCTTCTGAGTTTCTCCCGGACCCCTCCCCCTTGACCTGCTGAGTTTCTCTCGGACCCCCCTTTGACCTGCTGAGTTTCACTCGGACCCCCCTTTGACCTGCTGAGTTTCTCCCGGATCCCCCTTTGACCTGCTGAGTTTCTCCCGGATCCCCCTTTGACCTGCTGAGTTTCTCCCGGACCCCCTTTGACTTGCTGAGTTTCTCCCGGACCTCCTTGACCTGCTGAGTTTCTCCCGGACCCTCCTTGACCTTCTGAGTTTCTCCCGGATCCCCTTTTGACCTGCTGAGTTTCTCCCGGATCCCCCTTTGACCTGCTGAGTTTCTCTCCCGGACCCCCCTTGACCTGCTGAGTTTCTCCCGGACCTCCTTTGACCTGCTGAGTTTCTCCCGGACCCCCTTTTCTTTCCGTGCCGGTGTCCCAGGACCTTTCCAGGGCAGTCTCCGCGCTCAGGACCATGCTGGGATCCCGGTCAGCGGTGGAGGAGCAGGTGAGCGCGGCTTATCCCGATCCAGCCCACGCCACTCCAAGATTGGCGGGGGGTTCCACCCTACCTGCCTGACCAGCCTCGCTCTCCACGTGTACTCCGGGCACCCGCCGCTGGTCTGGTGGGAAGGCGCAGGGCGGCCGGCGCCCCCATCGCCTGGCGGGGAGCCCCAATCTTCCCTCCGGCGTCCCGACTCCATCTGCAGCTCCAAGAAACACTGTGCCACTGGGGTTCCGGGCGCTGGGAAGCGGCCTTGGCTTCCCCTGACACCGGCCAGGCCGCGCTGCGGTGGGGGGGGTGGGCAGCGGGGACACGACAGCGTGTTTATAAAACCACCCACCACTACTTTTCAAGGACCAGGATTTTTCTCTCTCTCTCTCACCCTGGGACACAGCGGTTACTGTGCATGCGCTATACTGGCGCGGCGGCCAGCGGGCCACCTCTAATACATTTTTTATATGATCTTGTGGGCCAAATATAATTATATCGCGGCCAGAGTTTGACATGTGTGATCTAGATCATTAATGTATATTACAATGGACCCTGCACAGATCCTCGATGCACACCACTAGCCACCAGCCTCCAATCTGACAAACACTTATCCAACGCCACTCGCTGGCATTTCCCATCCAGCCACTGCTGAGTCCATTTTACTACTTCCATATTCACACCTAATGATTGAATCTTCCTAACTAACCTTCCATATGGGACCTTGTCAAAGGCCTTACTGAAGCCCATATAGACAACATCCACCACCTTACTCTCATCAATATTCCTGATTAACTCTTTGAAAATTTAGTCAAACATGACCTTCCATGCACAAATCCATGTTGACTTTCTAATCATTCCATCTCTATCCAATTATATATGCATTTCTAAGAACTTTTCCCATTAGTTTGCCTACCACTGTTGTCGAACTTACAGGCCGATAATTGCTCTAATTACTCCTTGAACCCTTTTTATACGATGGAACAATGTGTGGCATTTGCCTATGCTCCGGCACCATCCCTGTCGCTAATGACATTTTAAATATTTCTGTCAGAGCCCTCAAAGCCCTAGGGAATATCCTGTCACAACCTGGAAGCTTGTCCACATTTATATTTCTTGAAAGCTCTAGAACTCCCTTCTCTTCAATTATCAGTTTCCATAACTTCCTTACTTTTTCCCTTCCCTTACACAATTCAATATCTTTCTCCTTAGTAAATACTGAAGAAAATAAATAGTTCCAAATCTCCCCCATGTTTTTATGGTTCCACACATAGCTGACTACTCTGTTTCTCTAAGGGACTAATTTTATCCCTCATTATCCTCTTGCTGTTAATATAACTGCAGAAACCCTTTGGGTTTACTTTAATCTTATTTGCCAAAGCAACCTCGTATTTCTTTCTTCAGATCCTTTTTACATTATTTATACTCCTCAAGCACCTAATTTTCTCCATGCTGCTTATATTTACTATAGGCATCTCTCGTATTCCGAACCAAGTTCCCAATTTCCCTTGAAAACCATGGCTCCCTCAATCTTTTAACCTTTCCTTTCAACCTAACAGGAACAAAGATTTTGTATGCTCAAAATTTCACCTTTAAATTACCTCCATTTCCTCATCACATATTTCCCATAAAACAAATCACCCCAATCCACTCTTTTTAAATCCTCTCTCATTGACTCAAAGTTAGCCTTTCTCCAATCTAAAATCTCATCCCTGGGTCCAGACTTATCCTCCTCCATAACTATTTTGAAATTTATGGCATTAAACTGCTTCTGAAGTTCTCCCAAACACACACCTCTGTCATCTGACCTATCTCATTCCCTTACAGGAGATCCAACACTGTCTCTTCTCTAGTTGGTACTTCTATGTATTGCTGCAAAGAATTTTCTTGCACACATTTTATAAACTCCAAACCATCCTGCCCTGTTACCGTATGGGTCTCCCAGTGTATGTTTGGAAAATTACAATCACTACCATGCGTTTACTGCACGTATCTGCAATCTCCTTACAAGCTGGCTCCTCATTAGATGATCAATAATACACTCCTATAAGTGTTACTTTGCCTTTCCCATTCCTCAGTTCCACCCAGATAGCCTCCCTACATGAGTCCTCTAATCTATCCTGCCAAAGCACCGCAATAATAATTTCTCTGACAAGCACATCCACCTCTTGTCACTCCCATTCTATCAATGAAATCCAGGAATATTGAATTGCCAATCGCACCCCTTCTGCAACCATGTCTCACTAATAGCTACAACGTTGTTTTTCCAAATATCAATCCATGTTTCAAGTTCATCTACCTTTCTTATAATGCTTGTAGCATTAAAATAATATTTTCCTGAAATATCATGTACAGAATGGTTTGTATAGAAATAGGGGTAGAAAGAACAATACAACATTGCAGAAAATGTAAACTATTCCATGGATTCAGGAGAGAGTCCGACAAGGTGGACATGACACTTGATAATGGGAAGAGTGTATTTGAATGAGCAAAAGGAGTTAAGTTATTATATGAAGCTCTTGAGGATAAGCCTCTGTTCCCACACATTTTTAAAGGATATAAGAAATAAATAAAACAGGCCCCATGATGCATTCACTAGAATAAAGAGAACTAGAATTTTATTTTTTTTCCAATTTAGATCTAAAGCACATTTAGATATAAAGACATTTGGCCTACGAACCCCTGCAGCCCAATTACACCCAATTAACCAACAACGCCGAGACATTTCAAATCTAGCTGATATGACTGCTATATTTCAGAAAAGGGGATAGAGCATGTCATGAAATTTATCAAATATTAATTGATAGGGATTTAATTATATTTCCAACTTCAAGGATAAAATGTCCAGAGGCAACAATATACAGGCAGCAATGAACTTAGATGGGAAAATCTTTCAAGATGAACCTTTCTTTGAGGAGATAATAGGAGAATAGTGGATATAATTTATTGTCTTTTTTTTCGCCAAGATGTGCTGCACGAAGTTAGCAAGTAATGTCAGAAGAGTCAATGCATAAGGTAGCATTGATCACTAGTAAGACAAGCAGCAGAGAAAAGGAGTAATGGAAGGTGGATCTCAATGAACATCAGGGATTCATGTGGGTCACAATCTACATTTACTTTAGACTTGGACTTAAAATTCTAAATGGGGAGGATATGTAGTTAATATTGAGGAAGAATAATAATACACCAGGGTCTGGGTATTTTAGAGGTAATTAAGTGCTGAATCTTTGGCTTGGCTTCGCGGACGAAGATTTATGGAGGGGGTAAAAAGTCCACGTCAGCTGCAGGCTCGTTTGTGGCTGACAAGTCCGATGCGGGACAGGCAGACACGATTGCAGCGGTTGCAGGGGAAAATTGGTGGGTTGGGGTTGGGTGTTGGGTTTTTCCTCCTCTGCCTTTTGTCAGTGAGGTAGGCTCTGCGGTCTTCTTCAAAGGAGGTTGCTGCCCGCCAAACTGTGAGGCGCCAAGATGCACGGTTTGAGGCGATATCAGCCCACTGGCGGTGGTCAATGTGGCAGGCACCAAGAGATTTCTTTAGGCAGTCCTTGTACCTTTTCTTTGGTGCACCTCTGTCACGGTGGCCAGTGGAGAGCTCGCCATATAACACGATCTTGGGAAGGCGATGGTCCTCCATTCTGGAGACGTGACCCATCCAGCGCTAATTAGGCAGGATCTGTAGAGAAGTATAGTTATCATTTTAAGTCAATGCCCCTTCAGCAGAACAAAGATCAAAAAGCAGTATCTGGCAGTAAAGGGCAATGGACTCGAAATATCATGGAAGACAAATGCAACAATCCAGGCTGCATCACAGATTAGTAAAGCAATTGGAAGAGAAAAATAAGGTTTATTTTTAAAGTGATTTAAAATGGATCTCACGCTTATAAAAAGCACTGCATAGAGTTTTGGTCATTATGGTACAAAAATTCAAAGATACATATTAGGATGAATAGACTAGGTCCCCTTGCTCTTGAGAAGAGGATGAGGTTTTGATAAAGTGGGACGCAGACTGAACGCTTTCACTGATGGAAAACAACATATTCAGAGGACATAATTCGTTAAAGCAAGAGTGAGGGCTAAAATTGGTCCCTTAGAGAATCAGAGTGGACAACTGTGTGTGGAGCCAAAAGAGATGGGGGAGATCTTGAACAATTTATTTTCTTTGGTATTCACTAAGGAGAAGGATATTGAATTGTGCAGGGTAAAGGAAGCAAAGAGGGTAATTGTGGAAATTATAGTGATTAAAAAAGAGGAAATACTGGAGCTTTTGAAGTGATATTGAGACGCGTTACTTTGGAACGAGCCCTGATGACAGGGCCGACCCTCCCCCAACGCTCCGAACATGTCGGACCTATGTGGGAGGGGATGTTGACCCGGAGTCAGGAGGCCCGGGCAGCGGCAGTGTCTGCAGCCGTATCTGCTTTAATGATGGAAGGAGAAGAAGAGGAGATGGAGGAATACCCTGAAGAAGACTTGGATTTGATACTGAAACCTGCCACTTATTAAAGGTAGGCCTCCAATGCTTCAAAAACTAGAAGTAAAACTCCAACTCTACAGACTTTCAAAATGGTGCAGGAGGAAGAAGATACTTTACTTTCTGTTTCAGAGGACTTTATGCGACGTATGGATAATATGGCTGTTCAAGTTACTCAAGGTTTTCAAGAAAGCAAGCTTCAATTTGCTGAATTAAGAGGTGAAGTGGCATTGATTAAGCAAGATGTGGTTAAATGTTTAAGAGCAGTGGATGTGGTTCAGGGGAGTTTAAGGATATTAAGCGAGCATTTCATGATTGTACTGATAATGTAGATTGATATACTGAACAAATAGATAATTCGGAACACTGTTTAACAGATTGGAAGGTTCAGAAGCGTGAGTTTATGCAGGAGATCGATTAATTGGAAAATCAAAGCAGACATAACAATGTTAAAATAGTGGGTTTGCCAGAAGATTTTGAAGGAACGGATCCGGTGAAGTTTTTTTGGAAATGGATTCCTGAAGTGTTGGGAAAAGACACTTTTCCTGAAGGATTGGAATTGGATAGAGCACATAGAGCATTACGAAGAAAACCTTTTCCTGATCAATCTCCATGGGCAGTTCTTATTCATTGTTTAAGATATCAAGATCGTGAGTTAATTTAATGATTGGCAATCCAGAGAGCTCGGCAGAATCAAGGCTCTATGATAATCCAGGGACGTAGAGTCCTTTTCTATCCAGATCTGTCAAGATGTGATACGTTGTCAGAAAGAATTTAATCCAGCAAAAGCTGTGTTATGGAAGAAGGGTTATCGGTTTGCTTTTAGGTATCCCGCTGTGTTGAAGGTGTTTTATGGAGATTTCCAGGCTGAATTTTTTGATGATGAGGCTGATGCTTTGTCTTTTGCTAATTCTTTGCCAAATAATTTTTGACTTACAAAAATCAAAAGCAAATGGTTCCCCAAAGTGCAATGGTGCTGTGAACGGGAGTAGCAAGAAAAATGGTCGAAATCAGCATTCGAACTGGAAGGTAAAGGAGGACCCACCTGCTACAAGGCATTGGTGAGGCCAAATTTAGAGTACAGTTGTGTGCAGTTCTGGTCACTAAATTATAGGAAGGATTTCAACAAGATAGAGTGCAGAGAAGATTTATGAAAATGTTACCTGGGTTTCAGCATCTAGATTACAAGGAAAGATTGAGCAAATTAGGTCTTTATTCTTTGGAGCGTAGAAGGTTGAGAGGGGATTTGATCGAGGTGTTTAAGATTATGAGAGGGATAGATAGAGTTGATGTGGATAGGAATTGAAACAAAAGGTCTTGAGTTAAAGGGCAAAAGTTTAGAAGTAACATGAGGGGGATCTTCTTTATTCAGAGAGTGGTGGCTGTGTGGAATGAGCTTCTGGGAGAAGTAGTGGTGGTTAATTTTGTCATTTAAGGAAAAATTGGATAGGTATATGGATGGGAGGGGAATGTATGGCTATGAGCAGGGTGCAGGTAGGTGGGACCAAATTCTTATATGGTTATATAATTATTAGATGGGGAATTCAAATAAACTGCTTTTCCCAAAGAGCAATGAGAATGTGGAACTTGCTCCCACAGGAAAATAGATACCTGTACATTGAAGTGCAGTCTATGAAGGTACATGGAGACAGCAATAAAGGTTTAGCTAAAGAAAGAGAGGTGGCACAAATGTTGACATGTACTAATTGAACTCAATATAGTATTATCATTGTAAATATATGAAATTAAAAAGGACGTGCTAAAAATAATTTTAATCTCATCTTTCAATTTAAGGAGTCTTTTTTTATGGAAGATGTGTCAAGAACCCTTTGGGGATTTTTCTTTGCTGGAGACTGTTTCCATAAACAGTACATTGATCAGCTCTGATAATTGAAAGCACTGCTCGTACTGACCTACTGACTGAACATATGGGACTTGGCATGAGTGGAGAATAGAAAATAGAGAAAACAGATATTTCATGTCAAAGTAAAATTATGAAAGGTGTTGAAAATACAACTATCTTAAACAGAGTGATGTTCAACTTTTAAGTATATACAAAATGTAATGTTAAACAGAATTGGAAGTGATGTGAAGATGTTAAAGTTAATCTCTTCTGTGGTTTTTGGCTAAGTGATTAAACAGATTGCCTTAAATAGCAAGAAAGCACCAATTGTGCCTTACCTGTAGCCAAATGCTAAGCAACAATGTGTATGTTCTGTTTGCTAGCTTATGGTCCTCAAAAAAAAAACAAGTTAGAATTTGTTCACAATGTTGAGTCTTACTATATACTCTACCAACCTGTAGAATGACTAGTTTGCCAAGGCAGCATTTATAATTTTTTTTGGCCATGGTAATTCATGAAATTCCATAACCCATAAAATCTTTCTTGTGCTTTGTGGGTCTTATTTCTTTCAAATTAAAAGTAATTACAACCTGAAATCTTAAATTTTGAATAATTCATCCATGCTAACTGCAATATAATGCACAGTTTTAAAATAGTTATTGAAATTCAGTGATGTATCAATTTTTTTTCAGAAGAATCTGTTTAATCTGATAATAATGAGTGTATCATTCTGTAACAGCTGACGTAGTAGCACATTTAAGGCACATAATAAATATTTTTTGCCCACGAATATGTAATTACTTAGTTTGAACCAATCGATGCAAATATCTTTTTCAAAATTTACTTTAATTACAATAAAGTATATGGCACAAGATGTATAATGGATGATCAGAGCTCTTAAATGAATCTCTTTGCTTAATTCCATTGTTATTAATGTGGAATTTAATCCTTCACCAAGGAAACCAGTGAATATCATGGATTTGGCCTTTTCCATTACTTCTTGAACAGCATTTTTTCATGTAATGGTAATTCTATTGCTGAACCTAGCCTTCAAATGCTAGTTTCATTAGCTGAGGTTAAACATTAATCCTGATATCCAATATGCAGTACTTGAAAGCAAAAGTTAAGAAATGCTTAACTCATCTTCACCATCGTACATGATGCTGAAGTAATTACCCAACTGCATGTTTAGTGCTGAGAAAGCAATGACATTGTGGTGTTCAGAGTCAATTATTTGTTGCCAACATTCATATACTTGCAAGACTGTCATGGTAATATTAAGATATCATCCTATCCAACCAATCTTCGAGTTCCTCCTCAGGGTCAAGCTTCTGAACTGTTGCTATTGGTTGTGAATCTGTATTGTCTATTACCACTGTGCCAGATGAGTCTGTTCAAAGGGCAAAGAAGTAATCATATCAGAAGAATATAAATCAAGGAATGCATACTAGCTTTCATGCCCACTATCAAGACTAAGTTGGAACAAGGGTTCACCAGAAGAAAATACAATCCAATTATTCATTCACAGATATGAATTATAACAAGTGTTTCTTTATCTCCCAAAATTCCAAATTAAATATAACAGTAAGTTGATAAAGTACAATATGCATTTAACATTATTCATATATATTCATTCAAACTGAAACAATTCAAGCTATTTTACTAAAAGCTCAAAATCAGCATTCCTAAATACAATATAATTTTTAAATGCTGAGTGGTCTCACCTGCTGAAATATTAACAGTTTCAGGATCATGGAGGACTTGTACATCCTCAGTTCCTTTTAAGGAAATATCATGCTTGTTAACAGGCTTTTCTAATTGAAGTAAAAAATCCAGTTCCTCGTCTAGATGGTCGGCTGAGTCCTCAGATGCAGGAGCAGGACTCTCGGGTATTTGTACAGTAGGGTTGACCGGAATGATGTTCACATTTGTTGAAGAAGCTGGAGCTTCATGGGTTCTAAATTGACCAAATTTGCTTTGACCACCATCCATACTCTTCATTCTGGTCTGTGGCAGCTCAACAGGGGGATTTACCTAAATGTGAAAGAAACATAAAGTTGATATTAAGTAAGAATTACTGAAGATTACAATCTTTCTGTTTTATGTTGCTCTCCATCTGCCTATCCAATTACAGATAAGCTAATTAAGAAATAAAATAAAAATATTTAAAGGAGGTAAACAAAATATTTTACCATCATTCAGCGCAAAGAACTAGGCTGTCTGGATCAAGGATGAATTTGGTTACTAGAAGTGAAGGTAGAGATCGCTGTTTTCTACCTCTTCAGGTAGGGCAATGGTAAAAGTGAACTGATAAACTATCAATGTTGAAAAAGATAAACCTAAGGGGTGGTACAGTTAATACAATGGTGTTAGAGTGTCAGCGATTGGGTCTGGGGTTTGAATCTGGGTCCCATGCTGTCTGTAAGGAGTTTGTACGTTCTTCCCATGTCTGTGTGGGTTTCCTCCCACTGTTCAAAACAAACCAGTTGTCATTGAGTGGAATGGACTTGTGGGCTGAAATCGCCTGTTACTGTGCTATATGCCTAAATTTAATTTTTAAAAAAATCAAACTGAACAACGGCAGGGCAATCGGCCTTTTATCAATGCTTGGATGACTCTGGCATTAATGTGGAATAAAACTCATTCATATATGAAATATAGATTAATGAAAGTTCACATAGATATGTTAACAAACATAACAAACATAACAATTACAGCACGGAAAGAGGCCATTAGGCCCTTCTAGTCCGCACCAAACCAAACACCCCTTTTCTAGTCCCACCTCCCTGCACAATGCCCATAACCCTCCATCTTCTTCTCATCCATATACCTGTCCAACCTTTTCTTAAATAATACAATTGACTCCGCCGCCACTATTTCTCCCGGAAGATCATTCCACACGGCTACCACTCTCTGAGTAAAGAAGTTCCCCCTCATGTTACCTCTAAACCTCTGCCCCTTAATTCTTAACTCATGACCTCTTGTTTTAATCTTTCCTCCTCTTAACGGAAATAGTCTATCCACATCCACTCTGTCTATCCCTTTCATAATCTTAAATACTTCTATCAAATCCCCTCTCAACCTTCTACGCTCCAAAGAATAAAGACCTAATCTGTCCAATCTCTCCCTATACTCTAGATGCTTAAACCCAGGTAACATTCTGGTAAACCTTCTCTGCACTCTCTCCACCCTGTTTATATCCTTCCTATAATTAGGCGACCAGAACTGCACACAGAACTCCAAATTAGGCCGCACAATCTCAACATCACCTCCCAACTCCTATATTCCATGCAATGATTGATAAAGGCCAGCATACTAAAAGCCTTCTTCACCACCCTATTCACGCGAGTTTCTACCTTCAGGGAACGATGTACCGTTACTCCTAAATCTTTCTGCTCTTCTGTATTCCTCAATGCTCTCCCATTTACCACGTATGTCCTATTCTGATTCTTCTTACCAAAATGAAGCACCTCACACTTATCAGCATTAAATTCCATCTGCCATTTTTCAGCCCACTTTTCTAAGCAGCCCAAATCCCTCTGCAATCCTTGAAAACCTTCTTCATTATCCACTATTCCACCTATCTTAGTATCGTCTGCATATTTACTAATCCAATTTACCACCCCATCATCTAGATCATTAATGTATATAACGAACAACAATGGGCCCAATACAGATCCTTGAGGCACACCACTGGTCACCGGCCTCCAAACTGACAGACAATTATCCACTATCACTCTCTGGTAGTGGATTATCAAAGACCTGAGCCCAGTAAATTAAAGTAACAGAGGGCTGCTGAGGTGATTTTTTTGGTACTAGTTAGGCAAGGTTTCCATTCTATTCTCCACAGGCCACAAAAGGTTGAGAGGAGTAAAATTGTTTAAAATTATGAAGAGTTGGATTCTTGGGAAAGCAAAATTTATGGTAAATTGACGGTGCTATACGTAACGCTCCTGCCTCACAAAACCAGAGACCGGGACTCAATCCTCATTTTAGATGCTGTTTGTAGGTTCTCGACCGTGGCCTCGTGGATTTCCCCATACCAAAGATGTGTTGTCGGTAGGGTAACAGGCGACTGTAAATTGCTCATAAAGTTAGTGAGAGTAATGTAGATGGACACTTGATGGCCATCATGGATACAATGGATTTAAGATCATGCCCATGTTGTGCAAATCAGAGCAGCTCAACAGTGGAAGAGAAACTACACTACCTGAAAAGTTGGTAAAAGCATGTTCAAGAGTAACTTTCAAAAGGAATTGCATAAATTTTTGGGAGGAGAATGGATAACAAGCAGAGAACTGGACTTGATTCTTCCTATGTTTTGCATCATTTTATACTTTGCCAAGAAGTTTTTGAATTGCAGGACATAAAATCAAAAAAAGAATAAAGCCTTTCTCATTCAACCCAATCCAAAGAAAACTGATAATTTATCAACAATTTGTAAGAGTAATGGCATTCATATTTTTGGGTTGGTTGTTTTATTAAAAACTGAGGAACGTTAGAAAGGGATAGAGAGCACAAAAGGGAAGAGTCATGATAGGAGAGTGACCAGCTGAGATTGAAAGACTTGTGACCATTAAATGCAGAAATCTGGTTTCCTTTATACTGGAAATGGCTGGCTGCTTTGCTTGAACATCTCCATGCAAAGGTGACCCTGAGCTTCCAATTTTCCAGTCATTTTAATTCTTTAACCCACTCTCCCACTACTCTGGCCTCTTACCCTGTTCCAACTGAGCTTCATGTTATTTTAAGGAACAGCATCTCACCTTTGAAAGGGATAAAACATCAAATTTAACATTCTCCACATTGGTGAGACCAGATGCATATGAAATGACCACTTTGTCCAACCCTTACATTTTGTTTGGGAGTCTAAACTAGAGCTTCTTGCAGCCAACTATTTTAACAATATGTTTGTTTTTGGCCTTATCCATTGTCAGGGTGATACCAAACCAATCAACACATCATTCTTTGTGGACAGTCTTAAACCTAATGGCATGAACATTGATTTTTCTAATTTTAGATGACTTAGAACATAGAAATTTATAGCACAATACACAGAACTTGATCCCACAGTTAATGAAGGCCAACACATCATACACCTTCATAACAGCACTATCAACCTGTGCGGCAGCTTTGAATGTTTTGTGGACACAGACCCCAAGATCTCTCAGATCGTCCAAACTTCTCAGAGTCCTCGCATTAACATTGTATTCTGCTTTCAAATCTGACCTATTGAAGTGAATTACTTCTCAGCCCAGCTTTTTCAATGTCCCTCTGTAACCTCTGGCAACCCTTGAGGATATCCACCAACCTGTGTGTCATCTACAAACCTACCAACCCACCTTTTCATTTCCTCATCCAGGTCATTTATTAAAATCACAAGGCAACATCTCCAATTCTCTGGTACTTCTCCTGTCCCTAGTGATGATGCAATGGCTCAGAAATCTCCTCCCTTGCTTCCCACTTGGGTAAATCGCGACTGGTCTTGGAGACTTATCAAACTCCATGCTTTCAAGAACAAAACCTACCTTCATTTGGTTCCACTGTTTCCATTTTGTCTTTACCCATTCCTGTACTTACCCCTCATCACTCTTTGCAACACCACCTGCCCATCCTAATGTGTCTCTTCACCTTCTCACCTCTGGCTCTCTCCCCTGGCTATATGTAATATCAGCCCTTCATTTTGGTCTTGATAAAGGCTCCAAACCTGAAATATTGTATGGCCATTTCTACCCATGGATGTTGTCTGAACTGTTGAGTTCCTCCAGCAATTCTTTGTTTGAACAAGTTCAGAAAAATATTGCACCTCACTTCCATGATTCCAGTTTTTTTTTTCTCTCTCTCTGGCCCTGGTAAGTCAGATCTCACTTTTCTCCATTCATGCTTCATTGTGACACGTTTACTATTCATTTTTAGTCAGTACAGGAGCCATTTCTCTTGTTTTGTTCCTCCATGTCTCCACTATATAACAAATGTTCCCCTTTGCGCTCCCCTTCCCCCTCTCTGCATCTTTTTCTAACAATTCCAATTCTGATTCAAGGTCATCAACTTGAAACATGAAATCTATTTCTATTCCCCACAGATACTGCTGAATATTTAGGGCATTTTTATTTCAGATTTCATACATCGACTGTATTTTGCTTCAGTATTTTGTAAAACTCTATATAGGAATAAATCTAGGCTATTGAAACAAAACAAAAAAAAAATCTTACTTCTCTTGAAGTCATGGCCCCAGACATCAATGGCCCCAGACAGCTGATGCTGACACTTAGGCTTCTTGTAGAAGGGTATGGTTGTCAGGATAACAGAGCCCTTAATGAATCTCCTAGCAACTAAAGGTGCGAAAGCAAAGAGCTACAAATTGGCTATAGAAGAGTCTACTCTGCTTCAGCAGACATGTGCTGTTGAAAGGAGCTTTAAAAAAATAGGACTTGACAGGACAAATTATGTTCCCAATGTATGTTCAAATGGCAACTTAGAAAGGAGAAAAATACCATTGTTTATTTTCAATAAATACACCCAGCAAATCAAGGTGAAATATAAACTAATGGGAGAAACTCTTCCAAGAGTAAAATGTGCAGTAAAATATCTATGTTGTGTGTAGATTATAATGACTCTTACCTGTATCAACTCTGCTTCCACATTCAGTCGGATGGAAAGTGGCAGTTGCTGAAGAGATTGGGCCAGAGATTGACAATCTACAAACAATGGTGAGACCTGAAATGCACAACCAACTGATTAGTATATGCACAGAAATTTAGCTTTGAGGAAGCAGTTCAATATTGTTTTTCAATTTAACTTGCAATATTAATTTTTGTTTTTTCAATTATGACCTAATCAATAATAAATTGGCATTTGTAATCAACTTAAATGTATGTGTTTGGGCAGTTTGGGCTCATGGCCTTGAATGGCCTGTATCGCTAAATTAAATAACAATAAGAAAAAAAACGGTATCCCCAAAAGGAACCTGTGGGTAAAAATATCATACGTTGCACACAGAGTTCTCCAGCATAGAAACTTTGGCACTATGTTTCGGAAGTTTTCAGCTAAGACAATAACAACGGAATCACAGAAAAACTTGGCACTGAATGAGATCATTCAGTTCATTGTATTTGTTCCAGTTCCTGGTACAAAAGTCAAGTGAAACACGAAATCCTGCAGACTCTGTATTTGTAGTAAAACACACAGAAATGCTGGAGGAACTCAGCAGGTCTTTTCAGCGTCTATAAGAGACAAAGATACATGGCCAACATTTTGGGCATGAACCCTTCTTCAAGGAATAAGCACAACAGGCCAAAAGCAAGAAATCTCAGAAAGTCTCAGAATGCAAACAATGGGGGAGGAATGCAGACCAACCAAAGGTGTTAATTGGATATGATAAGGGGACGAGGTATGTTTGTGTGAAAGGAGATGGAATGGAGGCCGATAGGGAAAGCAATGGGGAAAGGAAAGCCAGAGTAGTCGATATTAATGCCATCCAGTTGGAGGGTGCCCAGTCGGAAGATGAGGTGTTTTTCCTCCAATTTACAGGTGGTCTCAGACTGGCAGTGCATGAGACCATAGATATGTCACCAAGGGAATGGGTGGAGAATTGAAATAGGTGACCACTGGGAGATCCACGCTATTTGCAGTGGACAGAGCTGAGGTGCTCAACAAGGTGATCTCCCAGTCTCTCCAGTGTAGAGGAGACCACAACAGGTGCACTGGATGCAATAGATGACCCCTTCAGATTCACAAGTGAAATGTTGCTTCACTTGGAAGGACTGTTTGGGAGGTGTGGGCTCAAGTGAGGCATCTCTTGTGGTCGCAGGGGTAGGTTCCAAGGGGACGATTGGTGTGGAGGGAGGAATTGAAAATGGAGTCACTGAGTGAGCAGTCCCTGTAGAAGGCAGAGAGGGGACTATGTGTCTAGTGGTGGGATCACCTAGTAAATGGAGGAAATGGCAGAAGAGGATGTGTTGGATATGGAGGCTGGTGGAGTGGTAGGTGAGGCTGAGGAATGGTGCGCGGGGGGGGGGGGCAGAGGGCAGAGGAGGCTAGGGTAAATGTGCAGGTAATGTAGGATATGCAGGTGAGCGCCGAGTTTATGTTGGTAGAGGGAAAGCCATGATGTTTGAATGAGGAGAACATCTCTGATGATCTAGCATGGAAGTCTTCATCCTGGGTGCAGATGTGATGGAGGCGGAGGAATTGAGAGAATGAAATGGAATCCTTACAGGAGACAGGGTGGGAAGAGGTGTAGTTGAGGTGGCTGTGGGAGTTGGTGGGTTTATAGAAGATGTCTGTCGAGAGTTTGTCTCCTGAGATGGAGACAGAGAGATTGAGGAAAGGGAGAACGTTGCTAGAGATGGACCAATTGAATTTGAGGTCAGGGTGGAAGATGGCAGCAAAGTGAAAGATGTCAACAAGCTCAAAATGTGTACATGAGGCAGCACCAAAGTAGTCATCGATGTAACATTGGAAGTGTTGAGGGGCCTTGCCTACGTAGGCTTGTAGCAAAAAAACAGGCATAGCTGGGGCCCATGCGGGTTCCCATGGCTACCCTTTTAACCTGGAGAAAGTGGGATGTGTCAAAGGAGAAATTATTGAGGGTGAGGATGCTCTGCCAGGGCAGTGGTGGAGGAGGGACTGGTGGGTCTATTGTTCAGAAATAAATGGAGGACTTTGAGGCTAATACCCCTCCTGGAATTGAAGTTGCACAGAGAGATAGCAGTACAGAGAATGAGAGAAATGGGGGGGGGGGGGGGGGGAGAGAGAGAGAGAGAGAGAGAAAACAAGAACCCAGTGTGAGTCATTAAATTCATGAGAAGCAGAAACAAATTCGGCTGGTGAGGGACGGTATGGAAAATGATGATGAGTAATCCAATTAATTAGTTTATTTCTTCTGATGACCTTTCTTTTCCTATAAGCACTTTACCCATTATCATTGCAAGTGTAAATCATTAGATTCTGAATTTCAGTTCTCTAAGGATTTCTGTTTTTATAGTTGTAACTGCCTACTGGAATACACTAACTCAAAAAAATGATGGAAGCAGACTCAAACAACATTTTTGGAAAATAATTAAATAAAGAAGTCAAAGGGGAAAAAAGTAAGGGAAGAGTCAAAATATGAGGGTCTGGACTATAATGGTTAAAGCCAGAATACATTCAATGAGCCAAATGGCTTCCCTTCTAGGCCATACCAATTCTTTGAGATCTGTATATTTCTGAAGATTATAAAATCCTAATTATATAAACACAATAGTTTTAAAATCCACTTAAAAACAAGGAGTATCTATTATTCCTAACATTTACTTCATTTGAAGCAACCTTGAGCACAAGGCTCAACTACAACATCTCTGGTAGCCTCGCCACATTTATGTTTGTCAAATTGTTTTTTTTTAAACCCTCAGGTCACAAATAACTATATCCTTCTCTATCTACCATAAAAATAGGAAATGCACTGTCAAAATCCAGTTTAACTGAAAAGCTATTAATCTATATTTGTCTAGTGACTATTTAAAGAATGCATTTGTGATGTATTATTTTGGAATAGACAACAATTGATTTATTTTATAGATTTTACAGTTTGTTTTTAAATTTCTTTATAATGAGAATAGGCTGCATCTCTAATTGCTTCTCATCAAATTTTGACAGGAAATAGTCTGGCTTTTTAATTTGTTATGCTTCAACCTCAAACACCAAGGATGTCAGGCAATCACACAAAATACACATGGACCTTGAATTGGATTAGGCCTGAACTGAGGCAAAATCCCAGTGCAGTAAACATAGATGAATACCAACAAAACTGATAATAGAACCATTGAAAATTCATTGTAAATCTTACTATGAACTGTGAGTGAAATGCAATATTATATCATTAGACTGATAATGTTTTGGATAACGAATAAAGATACAAGATTTATTGAATGAGATTGAAAGAGAAAGAAAATTAAATTCCTGTGACAACTACCAAAGATTTCTTCGACTTTTATTTCAAATTTTACAATTTAAATTTAACAGGCGCAGGCTTTGAACACCAGACCTGGTCACTGGCACTGTAAAGGCGTTGCACTAACCAGTACGCCAACCGTGCTGCCTTAATGATGAGAGTATCTTCTGAAGAAAGAATAACATGCTCCAAAGTTTGACTGTTGACTATTTTTTACTCGAGTTACAGAAAATTTCTGTCAACTTCTCTAGGTAGCTTCTTGACAAACAGGTTAAGCTTATTATTGTTTGCCCAAAATCTAACAGTAGTTATTGACCTTAACTGAGGTTTAACACTGCATAAAACAGACAGTTTGTGCCACTTTGCATCATTGACCAGGTTGCAATGTACTACAGTTAAAGAACTATTTGCTTTTCAATGCTATTGTTGGCAACACAATTTAGCAGATTAATGGCACGCCAGGACTTGTATTTTGCCAATTGACTTTGTAATTTCTGATCAACAATAACCTGAAACATAGTGATACTCTTGGAAAGTTTTGCAAAGTCTCACCTGTTTACTTGAGGATACCTCTATTTCCCACTCCTTCTCTTCAGCAAAACGAAATTGTGCAAATGAATCTCCTTCAATGAAGCAAAGACTTTGTTTATTTTCTTTGAAGTCTGAAAATTGCTAGTTAACTTTCAATTCATAGAAATCTTATTGTACTAATTATATGTGATATCATTCAAACCATTTCATATACATAGGGAAAAGAATCATTCATCTAACATAAAATTGTAAAATTAGAAGAGTAATTTTAAAACACAACAGGATTTAAAAATTACAATTTGATAATGGAGGATAATTAAAACCAAGATGATGCACTTAAATCCATCGTATTGGAGTTGAACTCATCAGGGTATTCACCAGTTGGAATACCAGGTTTGTACTGAACTACTACGTAAAACTACCTGGTATAAAAATTTTAAATCAGAATGATTATTCAGTCAATTTCTCTGCCTATTATTTTGAAACATAAACAGTGTTAATTTTAAATGATCATGAAGTAAGAAACAATTCTCAAAGTTAGATACAGTAGTTCAGAATAACCATTAATTGTAAGGCAGTCCAAGTTTTCATCTGTATTTATAATGACAATTCATGCTGATTTAAAATGCAAATTTTCAATGTCATAAGTTTATGTCTCAGAGCAGCTTCCTAGCTCTTAAATTTAAAAAAATGCAGCATAGTTAATCCAGCAATTAGCACAATGTTATTACAGAAGGTTAAAATCCAGTGCTGTCTGTAAGGAGTTTGTACTGTGTGGGTTTCCTCCCACATTCCAAAGATGTATGGGGATAGTAGATTAATTGGCCATATGGGTGTATTTGATGGTGTGGGGTCATGTGCCAGAAGGGCCTGTATCTCTAAATTAAAATTAAGTTAAACTAAGCACTGAAATTATAAAAGACTGTAGGTAGAACCCAACATATGAGCACTAAAAATAAGCAAAGCTCTCAAACTGTGCTTTAAATTAATGTAAATGTAGAAGAATGAATAATGTCACTTTCTCCCACTTCTTGAAACTTCTGAAGTTGTGGGAGATGATTCTGGATATGATGTACTCAGAAACACACAAGAAAGGAATAGCAGCAGGAGGGGGCTGGTTGCAGTTCGTCTGTATTTGACCATTTGTGCCTGCTCTGCCATTCAATGGTGGATCTTTTACCTCACCAAAAACTTGCCAACTTTTATCCTGAATGTTATTAGCAATTGAGCCTCCTCAGCACCCATGGGTGGACGATTACCCCAGTGAAGAGATATCTATTCAAGCCATTACTTTGAGACTGTGAACATTGGTTCTTGCCATCACAGTCTTTCCTTTTATTCTGACTCGCTCCATAAAAGTTCATGTTTCAATGAGATCATCTATCATTCTTCTGCACTCAATTGTATGTACCCAGTCTGCTTAACCTCTTCTCAGAGAACAACCACTCCTCCCACCCTCCAGAAAACAACCTTGTGAACCTTCATTTTTCTCTATCCATTGTAATTACCCCAAGCATTCCTTCAAATTCCACTCCAAATTACTATGCCTCCTGTTGACTGAACCAACAGCTACATAACCTGGTGGCTTTACAAACAATTGCAATACAAACAACTTGACTTTGGCAGAGGTTTAATCCAATTCTCAGGGATGAATTGCTGTGCCCCAGCCTTCAGGATTTGCCTTGCAAAGTCCAGCTCTCTTATCTCAGAAGCAGCTTTACAGACCTCCAATAAGCTGGTTTGACAACTACACAGCCAAGCTCGAGAGCCAGATTTAGTCATTTTAATTCCAGAATCTAGCCTGCAGATACCAACAACCATGGATCGAAGCAACAACACGAGATGTTAACTGATATGACAGCATGTGGTGTTGAATGAAATTTCATTGAAAAAATGAGATGCATGTGAAATTTCAAAAGCAAGTATTTCACATCTATGCACTTTCACATTTTCTCTCAAGTGCCCTTTAATTTTGCGGAAACTGCCAAAATGTTTGGCCTGGAAGTCAGCCTGAAGAAAACTGAGGTCCTCCATCAGCCAGCTCCCCACCATGATTACCAGCCCCCCCACATCTCCATCGGGCACACAAAACTCAAAACGGTCAACCAGTTTACCTATCTCGGCTGCACCATTTCATCAGATGCAAGGATCGACAATGAGATAGACAACAGACTCGCCAAGGCAAATAGCGCCTTTGGAAGACTACACAAAAGAGTCTGGAAAAACAACCAACTGAAAAACCTCACAAAGATAAGCGTATACAGAGCCGTTGTCATACCCACACTCCTGTTCGGCTCCGAATCATGGGTCCTCTACCGGCATCACCTACGGCTCCTAGAACGCTTCCATCAGCGTTGTCTCCGCTCCATCCTCAACATCCATTGGAGCGCTTTCATCCCTAACGTCGAAGTACTCGAGATGGCAGAGGTCGACAGCATCGAGTCCACGCTGCTGAAGATCCAGCTGCGCTGGATGGGTCACGTCTCCAGAATGGAGGACCATCGCCTTCCCAAGATTGTGTTATATGGCGAGCTCTCCACTGGCCACCGTGACAGAGGTGCACCAAAGAAAAGGTACAAGGACTGCCTAAAGAAATCTCTTGGTGCCTGCCACATTGACCACCGCCAGTGGGCTGATATCGCCTCAAACCGTGCATCTTGGCGCCTCACAGTTTGGCGGGCAGCAACCTCCTTTGAAGAAGACCGCAGAGCCCACCTCACTGACAAAAGGCAAAGGAGGAAAAACCCAACACCCAATCCCAACCCACCAATTTTCCCCTGCAGCCGCTGCAACCGTGTCTGCCTGTCCCGCATCGGACTTGTCAGCCACAAACGAGCCTGCAGCTGACGTGGACTTTTACCCCCTCCATAAATCTTCGTCCGCGAAGCCAAGCCAAAGAGAGAAGAAATGTATCAAAGAATGTGGCACTTTGACATCTAAACCAGCAAGGCATCAGATTTCATTTCCGCACAGTGCTAAATTCACCCAGTTTATAAGGTTACATAAAGTTACACATTTCTAGAAAGTGATGCCAACTTTCAATCTGTGCCTTGTTAGAGTTCGAATGACCTCACAAGTCCACCCAGGAAATAGAACTGTAGATGGGGGAAGAGTGGGTGTGCAAGGGGGAGAGAGAGAGAGAGAGAGAGAGAGAGAGAGAGAGAGAGAGAGAGAGAGCACGCACGCACGCATGTGTGAGGTGAGAGAGAGAGTATTGCTTGTTGATGAGGGAAGACATAACAACAGTATTTTGAGGACATTCTCTGAAGTTCCTCCAGTGAAGCTGTTTGAATAGAACAGAGGAACAAAGAAATGAGCTGCTGGAGAAACATAGGATAATGTGCCAGATGCAGAGCTTGATAGGGTGGGAAGTCTGGGACGGGGAGGGTAGGGGAATGAGGGGTGAGGGCAGAAGTATAAGAAATAGAGGACATACAAATAAGAACTATCACTGACAATAAGGGGAGTCTATGGCTATTAAAGAAAGGACATTTGGATGTCCTGGAGTGAGGAACAACACACCATATTCCTTCTAGACAGCCTTAAACAGCATAATCATCAATTTTTCCCATTTTAGATAACCCTCACCTCTCTCTTGTTTCATTGTTTCCATCTCTTCTTTACACACTCCCTTCATTTCTTTTCTCTCGAATCTTTCCCCCTTCCTTCTCAGTAATCCACACCTCTCCTACTTTCTGTGCAATACGCTCTTGGCCCCTCTCCCTTCATATACAGAATATCGCTCCATTTATTTTTTACTTTAGTCTGAATAAAGGATTCCGATCCAAAACATGGATGCTGCCTAATCTGCTGAGTTCCTCCAGTTTTTCATTGTTTGCTCAATGATTTTACCACCCCCTTTTCATTTCCAATTCACTATCACTTTAATATGAAGCTATAAGTTGATGTGTGGTTTTACAAAAATGCTCTTTGCAATAAACTGCAATTGGCTAAAATATTCACAAACACCAGAGAAATGGCGCACCACAGATAAATCACAATTCTACAAAATCCACCACTGACAGGGGACTGACTGCAATTCATTGCAGCCCATGCCCAGATATGTGCAAAAATAAACTAATAGAAGCTGCCATCATGCTACAGTGTATTTTTAACAATTCCAGCTTCATGTTCAATCTGTGTTACCAGTGCTCAGAAAATAAACTTTACTGCTAATCATTTCTGCAGCAAAATGCATAGAAACAGCTCCAAGAACATATGGTGGCGTGCAAAATGTCCTCGAATTTATAAACAGCAAATGCAGTAAAATACCTATCAGGTCAGGTCATATCTGCGGGGTGAAAACCTGTAAAACCTGTGTGACCACAGAGGAAAGCTGTAACCCAGGATATCTGGTCAATGAGAGAATGGGAGCAGTTTTAGAATGAGATCATAGTTGCAAGAAATGGGTAGCAGATCAGGTTGGTTATGTTCTGCAGAGAGAAAAACAGGAAAAAAGAAGGCCAAGATGAGCTTTTATTACAAAACATAGAAAACAGGCCTTTCTGCACACAAACTCTGCTGACTATGATGTCAATTTAAACTAATCCCGTCTGTCCCCTGCCTTTTCATGTTTCTGTCCTAAAGTCTCTTAAATGGTAATATTGTATCTGCTTCCACCATCTCTCCTTGCAAGCATTCCAGGTACCCGTCAACTTTTCTCCTCACACATTAAAACTGAACATCTACTCCATCAATTCCTCTCATAATCTTATCAACTTCGTTCAGGTCTCCTTCAGTCTCCTATAGTCCAAAGAAAGCAATTCAAGTTTGTCTAATTGCTCTTACTAACCAGTACTCTGTAATCCAGGCCACATGCCTCTTCTGAGTCCTCTCCAAACCCTGTATTGGAGCAACCAGAACTGCATATACCGTATACTCCAAATACAACTAACCAAAGCTTTGTACAGCTGCAATATAACCACATACCAGTAATTTTAATATATTGTATATTTCAGCATATAAGTCGACTGGCATATGTCGACCCCCATTTTTCAGCCTCATTTTAAAGGTTTTTTTGGTATATCCGGTGTACAAGTCTACCCCAAAAATCATGATGCCTGACATGGGCCGTTGACCGGCGTATATGTTGACCCCCAAAGATTGCAGGGATTGATCTGCTGGGCGTTGACTGGAGGCGATTACTATCATGGAGGGACCATCGACACCATGCAACTCACGACAAAAGTATGAAGCAAGTATTAAGTTGAAAGTGATAGAAATGGCCCAAAAAAAAGTATTGCTGCAAGAAAATTTGATGTATATGATAAGTTGGTAAGAGATTAGAAGAAGAAAGAAGAGACTTTAAGAAAAATACCAAAAGGCCAATGTTCATTGAGAAAATGAATCACTCATTGGCCAAAGTTGAAAAAAAAATCACATTGCAGAATGGGTACATGAACAGAAGCAAAATTGCTACATAGTCACCAGGAATAAAATAAGAACATTTGCACTGCAGTGGGCCAAGTCGCACCCAGATCTCAGTAAAGATTTTGTAGACCTCAAATCATTTTGTGAACAGGAAAAAACTGGTATTACTCAAAAAACAAAAATTGCACAGAAACTACTGAAAGATCTTGATCATAAAGTTGTAACTTTTCACCAGTTTATTATACATAATCGGTAGAAACCAAGTTTGCATTGGCAAATATCGGAAACATGGATAAAACCCCCAAGAATTTCTATATGATGGGCAATAGAACGGAGAGGTGTTAAAACTGTGCAAACCAGAAGTACAGGCCATAAAAGGGCCAGGTTTACTGTGGTGTTATCAGGCATGGCCAATGAGTTGAAGTTAAGGCATGGCCAATGAGTTGAAGTAATCTTCAAAAGAAAAATTAAACTGAAAATTAAATTCCCTGCAGGGGTATTTTTGCACATTTTCATGAAAAAGGATGGATGGATGGGGTAAATGGTGTAAAACAATGGATAGACCAATGGTTCTCAACCTTTTTCTTTCCACTCACATACCACTTTAAGCAATCCCTATGCCATCAGTACTTTGTGATTAGTATGTGAGTGGATTTTGAAAACAACTGTTTGAATCGTACCTAATTGACTCGTGATGAGCACGGTTTCATAACTTCAAAGGAAATGGGCCAATGACAATTTTCCTCAAGCAAAATATTTCAGTAACTATTGGGTCTAGAACAGTGATTCTCAACCTTCCCTGCCCACTCACTCACCACCTGAAACAATCCCTTGCTAATCGCAGAGCACCTATGACGTAGGGATTGCTTAAAGTGGGATGTGACTCGAAAGAAAAAGGTTGAAAACCACTGGGATAGACAATGTATGGAACAGGCACCCAGGCAGTTTACACAAAGAATCGAGTTTGCTGGTCTGGGATATGTTTCATAGCCACTTAACTGGGAAGGCTAAAAGTAGATTAGCACTACATAATAATTACATGGCGGTTATCCCAGGTGGTTTGCCGTCAATATTGCAACCTCTCAAAGTCCACGTGTGCAAGCAATGGAATACATGGATGTCGAGTGCAAAAAAGTCGTTTATAAAAGGCAGGGCAATGCATGCTGCATCACTTGATATGCTGTGTAACTTCATGCTCAAGGCATGGGACAATTGATGGCATGGAAGATGATTTATTGTGGGACACTGATGACGAAGCTGAAACAGCCTCAACAGGTACAGACTGGGACCCATATGATGACTGTTTTAAACAGTGAGAGTATGGATGTGCTTACTGCCATCTTTGCTTCAGACAATGTTATTTTGAAAGGTTCTGAATGTGTTATTGTTTTCAGAAGATGATAGAGATTTTGAAGAGTTCTAGTTGTGTTGTTTTCAATAAAAATCTCAATTAAAATCTGTCGCAGTCGGGTTTTTTTTGGGTTTTTCAAAGGTCAACTTATACGCTAAATCTGCTTTTCATGGGTTGACATAGACCAAATCAATTTTTCAAGTGTCGATTTATATGACGGATTGGATTTTGAGCTGAATTTAAGGTCTCAAAAGTATGTTGGGTATATGTCGACTTTCATTTTTTGAGATTTTTTTGGGGATTTTTCAACATATGCTGAAATATACAGTATTTTCTTCTACACCTCTTAGAATAAAAAGCAAATATTTATATAATCCAAAAAGGACAGCTTTAAAAATATTCGCTTTACACAAATTCACTGTTATGAAGAAACCGGTTCACTATCCAAAATAAATTTGAATGGCTTTTCGCTTTTTTGAAAATAACCTTCAATATAGCAACAAATGGATCTTTGCTTTACGCTGTTTCGGCTTACTTTCGTAAAGCAGGGTATGCATTAAAGGTGAAATGGGAAAAGTTTAAAGGAAAGACTATGTGAAACTTCATACAGAGAATGTTGGAGTGTGGAATGAACTGTCAACTGAAGTGGTGAATGGGGTCTCGATTTTAGCATTTAAGAAAAATTTGAATGGGCACATGGATGGGAGGGGCATGGAGGGCTACGGTCGGGGTGCAGGTCAGTGGGGCTAAACAGAATAGTTCAGCACATACTAGAAATGCCAATGAGTCTGTTTCTGCACTTTAATGTTCAATGATTCCATGGTTCTAGAAGGATGAATTACTTTGAAATCAGATGCAGAAAGAAACAAAAGAGTGGGAAAGAAGACTGGATTAGGTCAAAGAGAAAGAGGACACGTAAAGAAAATAATTCAAAGACTTTAAATTTAACATTAAAAAAAAATATTTGGAGTCATTAAGCACTGAAACATGGCCTTGGTCCCACCAAGTCTGCACCATTCACATATTTTATTCTCGTCAACTCACCCATATTCTATCACTACCTGAAGATGTGGGACAATTTACAGTGGGCAATCAACCTACAAGCCAGCACATTTTTGGGACATGAGAGGAAACCACAAAATCTGGAGGAAATCCACAGGGTTGTGCAAATTCCACATGGACAGGACCAGAGATCAGGATTGAACCTGGGTGTCTGGATTCTGTGGTGAATTTAATTGATAATCAATGGACTAAATGTTTCAACTTCATATTATTCACAAAAATCCAAATTGCTCAACATTTATGGTGATTCACAATTTGAAATGATCTTTGTGTTGCCATAAGCTAAGTGACAATCCATGCATTAATAATTTCAGTAGCAAATTGTCCGAAAATCTCTTGGAGAGAAACAAAATTTACTTACATTTCAGACTTTGGACAACCTAAAGAAACACTTTAGCTTAAATCCATGAAGCATCTCAGGTTATCTTCATGTATTAATCAGGATATTGAAAACATTATTCAGTGTAATTCCTGCTAACTCAGTAACTTTCACCCCATCTTATATTTAGAAATAGGATTATTTGAAGCAGCTCCCTTATATTTTCTTTATTTGAAGCACTCTGTGCTACTGAAACAAAAGCTGAAGATTTCCCTGACTGAGCTAAATCATGAAAATCTGTAGACACCATGGTTGAAGTAAATACACATAACTGATGTTTCTGGCTCGAGCCCTTCATCAAGGCATGAGAGAATGCTGGCAGGCATCTGAACAGAAAGGTGGGGGGGGAGAGGAAGGTGGCAAAGGCAGGAGATGATAGGTCTCCCTACACTTTCCAGTGTGGACGCAGGAGGCTCAACACTTACGCCCGTACCTCCTCCCTCACCAAGGTCGATGACCCCAAAAAGGCCTTTCAAGTGAAGCAACACTTCACTTGTACATTCATAGGACTTATTTACTTATTTATTGGCCTTCACTGCATTGGAGAAAGTGGACACAGATTGGGAGAGTTTCTCTCAGCACCCCCTCTCCATCAGTAACAAAAGCAACCTCCCAGTAGCCAACCATTTCAATTCTAAGTCACACTCCCAAGCTCACATGTCTGATTATGTACTATCCCACCCTATATACCTGCAGATTGGAGGACAATGCCTTATTTTCCATCTGGGCACAGATGCCGCGCAGAAATGGATCGGTAGTCAATCTACAAGACCATAAGAGTGGCAGAAAGGATCACTGGAGTTTCCCTCCCCCCAATGACGTTATCTGCCAGGATTGTTGTCTAAAGAAGGCATGCAAAATCATTAAGGATGGGTTTCACCCCACACAACTGCTCCCATCAGGAGAGAGATACAGGAGTTTTATTAGAGCCAGCACCACCAGCTTATTCCCACGGGCAGTTAGAATGCTGAATGACAAAAGAAAGAACATCTAAGAGTCTCATTATCACAAAACAGTATTTATTTATTTGTATATATGATTATGTCCTACATATGTATGATTTGTCTGCATGTGTATTATGTCTGGTTGTGTGCCTGCATGTTTTCACCAATGACCGGAGAACACTGTCCTTGTGCAATTGGATGACAATAAATTTGACTTGACTTGATCTAGTTAATACCTTCCCTTCAACTTGTATTTAGGCTTTGTTTTGCTGATGCCTATTTCATCCTAAGCCCTCTGAAAATGGATACATTGTAATCATTTAATAAATCTGTCATGATTCTTCTACATCACCATATCACCTATATCTATTTTATCTGCCCACATTTCCCCTCAAGTGCCCATTAGCTTTGAATCCACTGCAATTTTTGTAGCTCCTAATAGTTTCTGATTGCTTAGAATGGTTGACTGCTATGCGTATAGCCTGTTCACTGTAATGACCTGCTCCCTCATAGCTCATTAGCTGAATTGGTGCTTCTGACTCATTTGTTTCACTTTTTATCCCATGAGCATTCAATAGGTAGAACTCTCGTCCGAGTGAGTGTTCCCACCTTGCATAAAGCCCTTGTGATATTTTTCTCGCAATTTTTGACCTTTCACACTTCTTGCTGTTAATGTTGTACATTGCTATGCAGGCAATTTAATACGTTTGTTTTACATTGCACATATCCCTAAATATCATAATTACACTTGTCCTCATAAAGAAAAGAGATATTTGAGAATCAACAAGGCAGTGAAAAGAAGGTGAACAATAGGATAACAAAGCAGGACTGAAATGGCATCAAAAGTATAGTCAAAAATATCTTCTAAGAACTATTTGAGGTAGGGGGGGGAAAGCTCCAAACACAGAGCTGGGAGAATGCCGTAGGAAAGAAAATCTTGTAGCGGCAGCTACACTTCTACTGAAAGAACACACAACCAGACGGGTTGAGCTCAGTGAGCAGAAAACTGGTTTATTGCTGGCTGCCGGGCCTGGCTGAGAACCGCACTGGGGGACGCTGACGTCACGTGGTGCCCCAGCGTGGGCTTCTGAGCCTAGTGCTGAGAAGAAGGGGAAACCCCCGACGGTGCCATTTTGGCCGGCTGCCCCGCACGGCCAGTTTGCCTGCCTAGTGGCATGCCACCACAACCTCTACAATTTATAATTATATTTAGCAATGATATTGAAATGTACTATTAGCTCAGAAATGGATTAGATCAGTCTCCATGGTTCATTTACCAAAGTTTTTTAATTTTTATTTCTAATTTGAACCCCCCTTGCAACTCTAATTACATATAACTCTAGCACCACAGTCCATCCTATTGAAACACCACTTTTTACTCCATTAACTGCCACTGTAAACATTATCTATCCTTTATATTTATTATCTCTTTCTGTACTGGGGTAATTTAAGGTCAAGTTTATCATCATTTGATTGTACAAATGTTTTCTGGTCCTGAGTGCAAAGACATGCAAACACGCTGCCAAACATAACACACATACAGACAAAGTGATACACACACACACACACACACACACACACACCACACACACACACACACTCACACACACATCTGAGACATCATTCTCCAGGTGAGTCAGGATGAAGTAGAGGGACAAGGCCATAGCATCATCAGTGGAATGGTTCTACCTAAAGGTGAATTAAAATGGGACCTGTGTCTTTGAGAGGTTCACTTTGATGCATCCCATCACCAGATGCTTGAAACATTTCATAATGGTGGAGGTCAGTCAGTGCCATGGAGCAGTAGTTATTGGGGTCTATTACTGTTACCCTCTTTAGTACCAGGATGATGATGGCTGTCTTGAAACCCAGCTTGGTGGGGGGGTGGAAATGATGGAATGCTGCAGTGATGTGTATTTTTACAACCATGCTTGAGATCAAATCACAATGTAGGTTGGCTAGCAGTGAAATTAGACAGAGCAAAATTCAGATCATTTTGACAAAACTATTAAGAGCCTCAATCGGCCACCATCTACCATTTTCCATATTCCAACATGAATGGATAAATCCCCAGCATCTGAGCATCCAAAGAAAGTACAAAGGAAAAGGACACTCCAAAATGCAATTCTATTAAAATAAAACTTGGAATTGCATCTCTAACAAGTTGTCAACAGACTTATATTCAAACCATCAGAAATAGATATAACCACATCATAAATATGACAGCTATGATGTAATTAACTTGTATTGCTGAAGGCTTGATGCATGATATTCACTCAACCAAGTGAAAAATATCTTTTCAGAGCAGTTGGTTTTAATAAGCGCACATTAGATATGGCAAAGGATGAAAAAACCAAAGCTGTCAATCACTGAAATCTGCCTTTATTTACAAGAGGATAAGATACATTATCATGATGACATTTTTGGAACTTTTCTGCTGAAGGCAAAGGTTTAAGGCAAGGAACAAGATGTTTAAGGAGTTTTTTTTTCACCAAGAGGGTGGTTGGAATCTGGAACAACCTGCCTGTGAAGGTGGTGGAGGCGGGTTCCCTTCCAACACTTAAGAAGCAATGCTAGTAAATGGGCTTATTATGGTTTCTAATGGATTACTGGTGGTCAGTATAGCTCTGGTGGACCAAACTTCCTGTTTTTGCATCTCCATTGCAGATCAGTTGCCCTGTTTCCTACAATGCAACAGTGAGCACATATCAAAATACTTCATTACCCAAGAGTCATCTTGAGATGTCCAGGGGTCTTCAAAGACACGAAATAAATGGAAATCCTTCTTTTCTTTCCAATGCCCCAGAACTGACCAGGAAAAATGACAACTGCCAGAAAGCAGTTTCGTGAGCAGGTGAAGCACTGTTCCAATTAAACACTCTTTCCTTGCCACCGATTGACGGAGAGCGACAGCATGCCTTTTGCCCTGTTACATATTTAACTGATAATCAAATTCTTCACAATAAGACCAAGGGTTATGTCTCCGCACGATGGAATAATCTTCGATTTGAGTGCTGCCAGCACATGCTCATATTAAACGCTAGTAAATATCTTTTGACTTCATGAGAGACAAAACTGAAGCTGGATTCTCTGAGCTCTGTACTAATACTACAATAATCTCATTTCATTGGTACTATCTATCAGCTATATAGCACTATTTATGTAGCACAAAGTAAACATCACTGGCAGTTTGTACTTTTTAAATGGCATGCAACAAATAGATGCAAACAAAACAGACTGCTCAGAAGGGAATGGGGAACAAAGTGTGTGTGTTGCTGAAGTAAAACCACAATGCTGGACAAACACAGCAGATTAAATATCATACTTTATACAGCAAAGATGAAAATATGTAATCAATGTTTCAGGCCTGAGCCCTTCATCAAGGGATGAGCAAAATGTAGAAAGGCACCTGAATAAAATGGGGGAGAGGGGAGGGGAAGAAGCATAGACCCACAGGTAAGAGGTAATAGGTGAATAAGGGAAGGAGAGCATAATGGCAAACTGGGGGTGGGGAGATGGCTTTGTGAATGAAGAGATGGATGGAGGAAAGTAGACAGGGAAGGAAGGAAGAATGGGGAGTGGTCCAGAATCATCTGGAGAAAACAGTGCTAATGTCATTCAGCTCGAGAGTGCCCAGATGCAATATTAGGCATTGCTCCTCCAAATGGCAATGCATGAGGCCATGGACAGACATGTCATCACGGGACTGGGGCGCAGATTGATATGATAGGCGACTGAGAGATCCCTGTCACTGATGCAGATAGAGCAAAGATGCTCAACAAAGTGATCTCTCAGTCTGTGTCCAGACTCCCCTATGTACAGAAGGCTACTGGATGTGTGAGTCTGAAGTATTAGGAAGGATGCATGTGACCTGCTCAAAATGCCAGCTTTGGCTTTTTTCAGTCACCATCTTGAACCTGCAGCCCAGAGTAGAGGCTGAATCATGTGAAGTGGCAGGAATAACTTCAAAAATCACCAGGTAATTAACCTTGATGTACAACCTGTTTCTAAAATCATACATCGTGCAAGCTGATGGCTCAGATCAATGAAAAGTCATCAACCTAAAACATGAACTCTGTTCTGAACTCACAATGCTATGTTATTTCTATTCCCAATGTCAGACATGGTTTGCACAAACAATTTGCTGGAATTTCTGCACAACTGCTTACAATAATATACATAATTGATCAAGCACAACATCTTTTTATTTGTGAACTGTAAAATTCAGGAGTCACAGGATCTGATAAATATAGGTAAAGGTTCCATTATTGTCACGAAATTCAACATTCATGAAATTCTTTAACTTTGTCTATCATAAGGCAGAGAGTCACCACTTTGTCCAGTGCCCCTCACAGAAACCTGCTGTTTCCCCTCCAAGTACTGGCCAGTCCTGAGCCTACTTAGCTTCCAAGATCAGACTATATGTGCAGGGAAATAGCTGAGATGTGTAGTAGAAATAGGGTTGTGATAGTTGGGGATTTCAATTTTCCTAACATTGATTGGGAAACACAATCAGTGAGAGGGCAAGATGGCTTAGACTTTGTACAATGTGTTCAAGATTGCTTTTTACAGCAGTATGTTGAGGTGCCTACTAGAGGGAAGGCAGTGTTAGATCTATTATTAGGGAACGGAATAGGGTAGGCGACGGAAGTGTGCGTTGGTGAGAACTTTCGATTCAGTGATCATGGGTCCAACTTAAATGTGGAAAGGGATAGGTCAGGTCTAAGGTTGAAGGTCTTCGAGTGAGGGAAGGCTAGATTTGAAGAAATGAGAAGGGATTTGCAGAAAATTATATGGGCTAATCTTTCTTCTGGAAAGGATGTAGAGGAGATTTGGAGGGTATTGAGAGTACAGGATCTTTACGTGCCAGCCTGATCAAAAGGCAAGGCCAAAAGCTTAAGGGAACTGTGGTTTTCTGGAAAAATTAGAAAGTTGGTTCATAATAAGAGGGGGGCATTTACTAAATTTAAGAAGCAAAAAATAGATAAGATGTATGATTATTACATAGATTGCAGAAAAAACCTTAGGAAATTAGAAAGGCAAAAAGAAGGTATGAGGTGTCAATAGCTGATAAGGTAAAAGTGGATCCTAAGGGATACATGAATAGTAAAAGGAGGGTTAAAGATAGAATAGGACTGCTGGAAAATGAGAGTGGTGAACTGTGCGAGGAACCGTATCAGATGGGAGAGATATTAAACGATTTTTTTCTCATCTGTGTTCATGAAGGAAAAGGACATTGAACTATGTGAGATAAGTGAGGCAAATGGCTTAGTTATCGAAAAGATAGGGATTAGTAAAGAGAGGGTTTTGTAGCTTCTAGGGTCAGTTAAAGTGGATAAGTCTCCTGGTCCTGATGTCCAGGACATTAAGGGAGGTCAAGGAGCAAATAGCAGAGGCACTGGCAGTGATTTTTTAATGATCACTGGAGGAGGGTGTGGTGCCATGGGATTGGAGGGTTGTTAATGTAGTTCCATTGTTTAAAAAAGGCACGAGGTGTCAGCCAAGTCATTATAGCCCTGTAAACTTGACTTCGGTGGTAGGGAAAGTTATGGAGGGTATTCTTAGAGATGGTGTTGTAAATATCTAGATAAACAGGGATTGATCAGGAGCACCAAGCATGGGTTTATGAAGGGGAAGTCATGTTTGATGAACCTTATTGAGTTTTTCGAAGAAGTGACAAGAAAGGTGGATGAAGGTAGTCTATCTGGATTTTAGCAAAGCTTTTGATAAGGTTCAATATGAAAGGTTAGTAAGGAAGGTTCAGTCTCTAGGGATTAATAGAGAAATAGTAAGATGGGTTCAGAGGTGGCTGGAGGATAGACAGCAGAGGGTCATGGTGGCCAACTGTCTGTCAGGATGGAAGCCTGTGATGAGTGGTGTGCCTCAAGGATCAGTGCTAGGTCCCTTGTGGTTAATAATTTATATTAATGATTTGGATGATGGGGTGGTTAATTGGGTAAGTAAATACGCAGACGATTCGAAAATAGAGGGAGTGGTGGATAGTGAGGAAGGTTTTCAGGAATTTGGTTTGTCTGGAAAATTGGGCTGAAAGATGGTAGATGGAATTTAATGTACAGAAGTGTGAGGTGCTTCATTTCGAAAAAATAATCAAAATAGGACATATGTAGTAAAGGGGAGGACATTGGGGAATGCCCAAGAACAAAGAGATCTTGGAGTTATAGTGCATCGTTCCTTGAAGGTAGATTCCCATGTTGACAGGGTGGTTAAGAAGGCATTTGGTCTGTTAGCCTTCATAAATCATCATATAGCGTATAGGAGCTGGGAAGTGATGTTAAGACTGTTTAAGGTATTGGTGAGGCCAGGTTTGGAGTATTGTGTTCAGTTCTGGTCTCCAAATTATAGGAAGGATGTAGATAAGGCAGAGAGGGTGCAGAGAAGATTTACAAGACTGTTGCCTGGCTTAAAATACCTAGAGTACAGAGAAAGATTGAAGAGGTTAGGATTTTATTCATTGGAATGTAGATGGTTGAGAGGGTATTTGATAGAGGTGTTTAAAATTATGAAGGGAATAGATAGACTAGAAATAAGTAGACTCTTCCCCCTGAGAGCAGGGGAGGTTGGAACAAGAGGACACAAATTGAGGGTAAGGGGACAAATTTTTAGGAGAAACATTAGAGGATGCTTCTTCACTCAGAGAGTGGTGGCTGAATGGAATAATCTTCCGGAGGAAATAGTTGAGGCAGAGTCAATTCTTTCATTTAAGAAGAGGCTGGATATATACATGGATAAGAGGGGGTTGGAGGGTTTTGGGTGGAGAATAGGTGGGGGGGATCTAGCAGAGTTGTTTGAGTGAACCGGCGTGGACTTGAAGGGCCGAGATGACCTGTTTCCATGCCATAAACTGTTATATGGTTATATAACACGATGCATGTCAGTTTGCAAAATAGTGAGAGCATTATTGAAGAGCTCCAGCATCTGTTGTCTGTCACATCATTACTTAAATGTTCAATGGGGTCAGAAATTATGCAGAAACTACAGCACAAAATCAAAGTTGTTAAGAATCACTTTTCAAAAACAATTATGTGTAATTTAAGACAAGTGCTTTTGATTTTGCATCAGAACTGTACAGCCTCTTCTTTAAATGAGTGATCTAATTGAGCTTGTGCACCGAATTCCTGATTCTGACATTTGTCAAACAATTCAAATAACAAATTTGTACTTTAATTTACGACGTAGTAGACCTGAACCACAATAATGAACTGTTTAGCATCAGAGGCACTATTTTAAGTCAGTCTCTCTCAACAATCCACAAACCAAAACACTCGAATAATACCATATTATACTGGAGTAATGGTTAAATTTTTGGACCAGATTTTCAGGCCAAAAAGTGGGTTTGACCTTTATACAGGCCAAGCTTCTGACCTCATGAAGTTCCTGTGTTGTTCATGGCGTCGAGAGCTCAGATGGCTGGGACTGGATTGTATGTCCATGGTCGGGGTGCCGGGAGCTCAGATGGGCAGGCAGCTGGGGCAAGGATCCACGGTTGGGAACTCTGATGGGTGGGAGGCTGGGCAATGGGAGTTTGGATGGGTGGGTGGGCAGGGCAAGGGTCCGCTGACAGGCATTGGGAGCTTGTATGGGCGGGCAGTCAGGACCAAAAATGGGGTTGACTTTTACATGGATCATACAAAAACACCCAATTTTTGGGCCTATAAAAAGGGAGGGTTGACTATTACATGGTATCAACAATTACATGAGTATATATGGCATTTTTTCTTAAATTTTCTACATAGAAATCAAAGTGTTTGAAGCAAGTTCCCTGAATGCAACACTTCACTTGTGTATCTGAGGGAGACATCTACTTCATCCAGTGCTTCATTGTGGTCGTCTCGACATCTGAGAGACTAGACACAGACTGGGAGAACACTTTTCTGAGCACCTTTGCTCTGCCTACATCAGTGACAGGGATCTCCCAGTGGCCAACTGTGAGCATTCACTTTATCCATGCACCTCATGATTATATAAACCTCTATCAGTTCACCATAAGCCTTCTTCAGTCAAGTGAAATATGGTGATAATGTTTGGAATCGTTATGGAAGGACTTGTCAACAATGCAAACACTTTGATGCAGGGGGATAACTTGGCATAAGCGGATGGGGCAGGTGGATGGCAGTGGGCTTTGTCAGAATGTATGCCCTCTCTTTATAATAGGGCTTTGAGTTTTCCAATTATGGTCGGGGTTATTTTCTTGAAGTTCTACTAGATCCAGAAATCTTTATTGGAAGTCCTCAAAGTTGTCCTGTGGCTTGGTGGTTCCTTGACCAAGATTGTCTTGCGCTCATTAGCTTCCCATTTCTGGATTCTTGCTCCACATGAGTTGTGTATTGGACTCAAAAGGTGCTCTGCAAATGTGTTGTTATTGTTATTTGAAAACTATAATTAAAATCTACAGTTAACAAATGACCAGTTGTTCCCTCAAGACTGTCCCATTCTTGTGCTATCCAAACCACCATGCCCAGATAGCTATTATTTGCAGAATAAGGTTCACATTGCCTTGGAAACATTATTTCTCAAGAAATACATAAATACATCCTGATGTGTGCAGTTGAGCAAAATGGTCCATTTCCATGCTGTTTAACTCTCTGATTATTGTTGATTTGATATTATTTCTCTTTGTGCCCAACAAGTGGTATAATCTTAAAGTGAGCAGATAATAGGAAATTGGATCAAAAGCTTGGATAAAGAGCCAAGCTGTTAAGGGGCATTGTAAAGGCTTGCCATTTTTGAGGGAGTTAACAAATATTCAGTGAAAATGTTTCAGTTTTACTCAACCTACAAATCACCACTTGAAGATCTTTACAGATATTAATGTACTTTTTGAAATGTGTTTAGTGTTGTGATGTAAGAAATATGACTTTGTTCTAAAATTAGTAAAATGCTGATGTCCATAATTCTTTTGGAGATACTGATAGTAATGTTATAGACAAAATGAGTGGAATCCAAGCAGATTTTCACCCTCTCTTTTCATAACGTACAAGACAAAGGAACAGAAATAGCCCATTCAGCCCAACGAGTCTGCCTCATCATTTAACCACGATCTAATCCATTTTTCCATTCAGCCCCACTGCCCAACCTTCTCCCTATAACCTTGATGCCTTAGCTAACCAAGAATGTATCAATCTCTGCCTTAAATACATCCAATGATCTGGCCTCCACAACTGCCCTTGGCAACAAATTTTACAGATTTATCACCCTCTGGCTGAAAAAAGTCCTTTGCATCTCTGTTCTAAGTGGATGTCCCACAATCCTGAAGTTGTGCCTTCTTGCCCTAGACTCTCCTACCATGGAAAACAACCTTTCTACATCTACTCTATCCATGCCTTTCAACATTTGAAATGTTTAATTGAAATCCACCCTCATTCTCCTGTCTATCCTCTCCTGCCTAAATGCCTTTTAAACATTTTGATTGTGTCTGGCTTTATCACTCTAGTAATTTGTTCCACATACCCTCCACCCTCTGTGATTAAGTTGCCCCTCAGGTCTCCTTTTAAATTTTTGCCTCTCGCCCTTTAGACTCTGAGAAATGGAGAGAATGAGGGAGATTCCTCCATTGACCACAGTGGAAGGGAAGCTGCTTTCCCTGAGAAAGGACATTTTAGATGTCCTGGAATGGAAGGACCCTCTTGAGATGCAGTAAAGCCAGAGAATGTGGGAGAAGGCAGAAAGGGAGGAGATGGAGTTGAGGTAACAGTGGGTTGGTTGGCCAAGACAATCAAAATATCCTCTTTCTTTAATAAATGTGAATTCTCTCTAACTGTCTGATAAAGCCTTTACCAATTTCTCCTCTATTTTTCATACTTCTGCCCTTGCTCTTTCTCCCAAGGTAGAACAAGGACAGAGTTCCTCTGGTCCTCACTTCCCACCTCACCAGCTTCTGCATCCAACACATTATCCTCAGACATCTGCCAGTTTCAACAAGATCCCACCACCAGCCACATCACCCTCTCATCCCTATTGACGGTTATCTCTGAAACTCCCTCATCTGCTCTTCCCTCTGAAGTTACCCTGTCTCCCCTGAGGCACTTCCTGCTGCATCCACAAAAAGTTCAAAACTTCTCCTTGCTGTTTCTCCTCCTTCACTTACAAGGCCATATCTAGACCTTCCAGGTGAGGCAGAGCTTTACATGCATATTGACTGTTCAGTGCAGCTCGTGTAGCTTTTTCTACATCAGAGAGATGAAACGTAAATTTGATGACCACTTCGCTGAACACCTACATTCTATTTGTGTGTCTAAAGTTGACCTTCCTGTAGCTGACCATTTCAACTTCCCCACCATTCTGGCAATGACATGTCTGTCCTCTCCTCATCCATTGTCAGGTGAGGTCAAATGTAAACTTGTGGAAGAGCATATCATACTCCTCTTGGATAACCTTAAATTTAACAACAGAAACATTTATTTTTCTAATGTTAGGTAACCCCCATTTTCAGCTGGCTCCACCCTTTCCATCTCTTCGTTACTGACTCCTGTACTTAAATCTTTTTCTCACTCTAACCTTTGTTTCCCATATGCTGGATCATGCCACTTAGTTTGCGAACTGTTATTTGGAGGTTTGGTCTCTCGTGAGACCCTGGACGTGATGGGGTCGAAGCAGCACGAAGCTGGGCGGTTTCTTTTCCTCTCTCTCTCTGAGTTGGCAGGTCGGCTGACATTTTCTACCACAGATAGCAACATTTGAACTGAACTGTTGAATTGTTAAATTAAATGCCTGATCCGAATTGTTAAACAATTAAACTTAGTGTTCGTACAACTCACAAACAATTACACCCGGCTCTTTTTCTAATGGATTTCCCCTTTACTTGGCTGTTCATCTCTCACTCCTTCTGTCCTATCACCTCTGAGCCCTTCCCCAGCTTCTGTTCCCCTTTATATGTGCAATTTTATCTTTATCTTGATAAAGGGTCCAGACCCAAAATGTTGACTGACCTTTTCTACCCATGGATGTGGTCTGACCTGTGGATCTGCACCAGCTATTCTTTGATGGAAGATATTTGTCAGAGCACTTTCTTCCTCACTATTTGTTGTGTCACTCAAGAGTGTGGCAGGAAGTAAACTTGGTTGTTACTGTTCTGTACATGTTCACGTACAGTACATATTGTGTTCTGAATCACACAGAGAGAATTAGTTTTAGAGGAGAGGTTTTTCACAGTTGACTGACGTGGTAAAATAGTACCGCATGTTCACTGTGCTTCTCAATCATTCTACAAGCTATTCCAATCCAATGCAAATGCAACAGAAGCACCTCTGTGGGCTGGAGGACTTGTATTTGGATTGACTAAGCCAACAGCCATGATGAGCCATTTTGTTTCAGCTTCAGAAACATCTGTCAGCTCTGTAATTACAGAAAGGAGTCAGATTGCACCCTTCCTCAAGCCTCATTTGAAACTAGGAATCAGATCATTTAAGACTGCCATTCTTTTTTTGTGGTCTCCTTGGGCTCTACTCAAAGTTATGGGCCCCCTTGCCTGCAAAGCATTCAAGTTTTGGTTTCTTCTGTATTTCTATCTTACTGACTACATAAAAAAAAATTAAAAATATTTATGTTACGTGAGGTAAACAGAAAACAAAGCTTTTACTTAAATGTGTTATGGCCCCCACTGACATCATTGAGATGAAAATTGTATTTATTAGATAAGGGAAGAATTGAACAGTTGTTATACTGTATGTGGATTGTGGAGGAACACGTGGCCTCCATGTTTGGAACATTGTGGATCATTGAAGGTCACGTGACACCCCCTGTCTGATACTTATTCAGAAGTCATATCACCTACTAATCAAGGTTGGACGCCATCGGTGGCCAGCGCAGAGGGCATAGACAGACGTGTGTTGGAAGAGCTCTCCGTGAAGATTGATTAAAAGACTGATTTAAAGTCATCAAAGTAATTTTTTGTGTGTTAAAAACAAAAAATTTATTGGTAAGAAGAACAAGACTCAGCAAAATAAAATGAAGAAACTCAAGTGGCCAAGAACATCAAAGAAGGTGCAGCCATGATATTGGCACAGACCCAAGGAAGTTGGGGATTGACACAGGTTTTCTAAAAAATGATGGAATTTTATAGAGGTTCTGAGTGAATGGTTCTCCAAGGTGGAAAACGTACTAAGAAAGGCGGTAGAAAAAATAACAGTGGTGGTGACAGCGATTGAAGACCTGAATACTGGAGTGGGCCAGGTTGAAAACGACCTGATAATGAGTCAAGAACAATTAAAAACCCTGGAGGAAAATACAAAGAAGTGGAAAGTGGATAAACAACTGCTGCTGGACAAGATCAACCACATGCAAAACTTCAGCAGAAGAAATAATGTGTAAATCATTGGGCTGAGAGAAGGGACTGAAGGGAAGGACCTGGTGAATTTCTTTGAAGTGTGGATCCCACAAGAATTAGGAGTTGGAAAATTCAGGGAAAAACTACTTACAGAAGGAGCCCATTGGACCCTGGGCTGCAGGAGAATGGATGACCAAAGACTACGACAGCTCATGGTAAGATTTTTGAACTACCGGGATTGGGTGTCAACATTGAGAGCAGCAGGTGGAGTATATCAGGGAAAACGGTGGTCCAATCAAGAAGGAAGGAGGGAAGGTATTATTCTTTCAGGACCTCAGAGTTAATTTTGTAAAACAAAACAAAAATTGTCGATGTTAAAAGACAATTAAGAACACAGAATATAAAATATGCAATACTGTATCCAGTGACGCTCAGGATCGATGTAACAGAGACCCCGAAGATTTTATAAAACAGTATAGGAAGTCGAGAGATTTCTACATAAAAAGGGAACCCAAAAATAGACGCCAGAAAAAAGAAAAAGTACAAAGACCAAGTGAATTGTAAATGTTAAAATCAGATAAAAAGTAAACTGACAGTTATATTTTTTGAACTGTTTATTATCGGTTATTTAAAGTAATATTGAAAGGTATATGGAGAGCTTAACAGAATGTAAATATTTAGCAAAATAGTAGCAGGGTGGATAATCCGACTTAAGGGGGTTAATGGAGCTGAAGAGGGAGAATCTTTTTAAAATGGCGCTGAAGCTAAGGGGAGGGGTTCTACCTCGGACAATACTGTGGGCTTCCGGGGTTTCTCAATTATGTCAACACCAGAGCAGGGGCAATACATGTGTTTGTTAAAATGAAAAAAATCACTACTGTATAACTCAGCAAAAGGGTATAATGATAGAACCGAATATGTACAAACGTAAATACGAATAGTATGTTAAAATTTATCAGTTATAATATTAATGAGATAAATGGACAAAATAAAGAGGAAAAGAGTTTTGACAAACTTTTAAAAAATTAAAGGTAGATAAAGTTTTTCTACAAGAAACACAACTTACAAAATTGGAACTTAATAAGTTAAAAGTGACTGGGTGGGACAAGGCATATCCTTCTCTTTTAACACAAAAGCGAGGAGGGTCGCAATTTTAATAAATAAAAATATAAAGGTGTTGATCAAAGACACATTCATTGACCCAGCAGTAGGGTTGGTAATGGCATATTGTTGGATATATGCAGAATCTTGGATGCACATGAATATTTATGCTCTAAATTGTGATGACAAATCCTTGATACAAAATGTCTTTTTAAAAACCGTAGAAGGTAGACAAATGTACTGATTGGAGGAGATTTTAATTTTTGCCTGGCTCCCGTCCTTGATAAATCAGCAAGGAGAGTAACAAAGGCAAAAGCTGCGAAAGCTTTTATGAAAGATTTAAACCTGATAGATGTGTGGAGACAGTTACACCCCACAACAGATTATTCATTCTACTCATTACACCTATACAAGAATATATTTGTTTTTAATATCTACACATCTGAAAACCAGAGTAGTTGAAACAGAATATCGAGCCAGATTACTCTCTGATCATGTGCCTCTCACTAAAACGATGTCTGAGAAGCAAGAGAATGTATACAGATGGTGTCTTAATCCTACACTGTTGAAAAGGACAGATTTCTGTAATTTTATCAGGGAACAAATAGAATTGTTTTGTGAAACAAATAGACCCTCAACTAATGATAGTTTCGTAATGTAGGATATATTAAAAGCTTACTTGAAGAGACAAATGGGGGCGTGGCAAGATGGCGTAGAGTCTAGACGTGCAATCTCGACCTCTCTGGCCAGACTGTAAAATACCAGGGGGTGTGGCAAGATGGCGTAGAGTCTAGACGTGCAATCTCGTCCTCTCTGTCCAGACTTTTAAATATGGAGGCGTAGCAAGATGGCATAGAGTCTAGACGTGCAATCTCGACCTCTCTGGCCAGACTTTTAAATACCCGTTTTTTAACCCTTTGTTTTCAAGTTTAAACTTTTTAAATTTTAGTTTAAAGTATTAAGGAATTATTATGGCCACTAATGGTAAAAAGACTAAACCTCAAGTTCAAAAGAAGATACATTTTTGAAGTGCTAAATATCTGGGGCCTAGTTAGGACCCGCAGTAAAACTTTTAAAATGCCTTCTGTTGAATTGCAGCAGGAGCTGCAGTTACCTTGTTCTGCCACCATGTCAGAGAGAGCAGAGCTGAGATTTACTGATTCACAATGTATGCAATTGAATGCATTTATTCAAGCTGTTATAAAACCTGGAATAGATTTGTTGACATCACAAATGAATGAAATGGTTCAAATGAATGCTGGTATAAGTTCTGAATTAAATATGGTTAAGGCACGTGTGGATCCATCTTATGAAGTTTTTAAAAAATTTCAGACTGCTTTTTTGGACTGTAAACAACAAGTGACTTCTAACACAGAAAAAGTGTTGAAGGTGGAAAAATCAGTCATAGAATTAGGAGATTGTGAGAAGGAGCTAAAAGAAAAATAGATTATTTGGAAAATCAAAGCAGAAGGAATAATGTGAAAATTGTTGGTTTGCCAGAAGGTATAGAAGGACAAGATCCTCTTCGTTTTTTTAAAGAGTGGATTCCGCAAATATTAGGGCAAGAATTTTTCTCTGGGGGATTGGCACTGGAAGGAGCACATAGAGCTTTAAGAAGAATGCCCTCAGCTGGTCAACCCCTGAGACTGGTAATAATTCGATGTCTGAGTTATTTGGATAGAGAAGCAATACTTCGACTTGCAGTACAAAATGCGAGACAACGACAAACCCCATTATTGATTCAGAATAGCAGAGTCTTTTTTTTATCCTGATCTGAGTCAAGATGTCATTCAAGGTCGACGTCGATTCAATCTAGTTAAATAAGTTTTGTGACGTAAAGGTTATAAGTCTACTTTTTGTTACCCTGCAGTGTTGAAGGTGTTTTACGGAAACTATCAAAACCCAACACCCAACCCCAACCAACCAATTTTCCCTTGCAACCGTGTCTGCCTGTCCCGCATCGGACTTGTCAGCCACAAACGAGCCTGCAGCTGACGTGGACATTACCCCTCCATAAATCTTCGTCCGCGAAGCCAAGCCAAAGAATAGATGGCATAATGAGATCAAATATTGTTTAATAATGGAAAAAATTACGTATGTTTCGCATGATAATTATAATTTTTTTATTAACAAGTGGCTGTTATATTCAGAATATTTACATTTCAATTTATATTGATTAGATTTTAATATGTATATTTAAAACTGATTGTGAAGCAATGATTTTTGCTGACTCATTACCAGATATAAGAGGACAAAGACGTAGTCCACCATTATTTCCTAAAGAAAAATTTGGTCGCTCTGGAAACGGAAGAAGTGGCAGAAATGGGAAAAAATGGGAATGGAAAGAGTCTACCTCCTTCCGAAATGGGATCTTCGAGATTGGAGTCTTTTGGATGAAAAGAAGAATTTTCTTATTTTCTTATTTCTCTTGTTTTTATGATATTTTGATGTTACTGATTGTTTGGCTGGGGAGAGAGAGATCTGCACTAATTCTTTATTAGTCATCAGCCACTGGTGGGTGATCCACATCCAATTTTTGTTGAGGGGATTACTACCTTTTGGTAGTGTTTTTTGGGGGGGGGGGATTTTTTTTCTTTATTATTTTTTAACTTTTTTCTTAGTTTTTAATTTGTGATTTTTTAAATTGGAGGGCCTATATACGTTGATTTGAGTTTTTATATAAAGATATTATTGCTATTTAGTAATAATAGTAGATATGTTAAAGTTGAGGTTTGCTACTTTTAATGTTCGAGGATTAAATAGTAGGATTAAACATAAGCGAGTCTAGGCGTATATTAAGAAAATGAAAATTGATATTGCTTTTTTACAAGAAACACATTTGAATGTGAAAGAAAACGTGAAATTAAAAAGGGATTGGGTTGGGCATGTATATTCTTCTTCATTTAATTTCTAGAGCTAAAGGTGTAGCAATTTTGATACATAAAAATTTATATTTTGAATTACAATCATTGGAGGAAAAGGCAGAATGTATTCTTAAATTGAATTGTAAGATTTTTAGTGAATTTTGGACTTTATTTAATATTTATGCTCCAACTGCAGATGATGAAGTATTTATTTTGGATGCATTTTTATGTTTGGGTCAAGCTAATGATAATATTTTAGTTGGTGGTGATTTTAATTGCGTTTTGGAACCTTTATTAGATTAATCTCCGAAGAAAGTTAAAAAATCCAAGATGGCAATCCAGGTCCAAGCGTTGATGAAAGATCTTAATTTAGTAGATATTTGGAGATGTCTTAATCTGACATAGAAAGATTTTTCCTTTTATTCATCTAGACCTGAACCGTTTTCAAGGATTGACTTCTTTTTAGTATCGGCACATTTACAAGGGAAAATACAAGAAGCGGAATATAAAAGTAGCGTGATTTCAGATCATTCTCTGTTATATTTTACATATGAAATTTCTGAGAAAATTCAAATAGCTTATCGTTGGAGATTTAATACAATGTTGTTAAAAATACGGAATTTATTCATTTTTTAAAAAACAAATTAATTTTTTTTGAAAGAAAATTCTAAATCTGTTCTAAGTAAGTTTGTATTATGGGATGCTATGAAAGCCTATTTGAGAAGACAAATAATTAGCTATACTTCTAAAATAAAAAATAATCGATTAAATCAGAGTCTTGAATTAGAGAAACAGATCGATGAGTTAGAAAAGGATTTTCAGAAAGATGCTGCAGAGACAATCTTTAGATCATTAGATGGTGATATCCTTAGATGCAGCAATAGCAGTTGATAGAGTTGAATGGAATTTTTTGTTTAAAGTTTTGGAGAAATTTAAGTTTGGTCCTTCTTTTATTGGTTGGATTAGGGTTCTATATAGTAAACCGGTAGTTAGAGTATTGATGAATGGTTTGATTTCTGAATCTTTTAAGTTAACTCAATCAATTCGTCAAGGTAGTCCTTTATCACCAGCTTTGTTTGCGTTAGTGATTGAACCTTTAGCACAGTTGACAAGACAAAATACACAGATACAAGGTATGAAAGTTTTAGATGAGGAGTATAAAATTAATTTATTTGCTGATGACGTATTGGTGTATTTAATAAACCCAGCTCAGCCACTTTTGCATTTGAAGGAATGTTTAATACAATATGGATCTCTTTCTGGATATAAAGTTAATTAGAAAAAAGTGAAATATTACCGGTAAGTGAAGGAGATTATTCAGTTTATAAGAATATTATTAATTTGAAGTGGACTAATCGAATTAAATATCTGGGTATAATTTTGAATGTTAATTATCAATCTTTATATGAATTAAATTATGCTCCATTAATGAAAAAAATTAAAACTGATTTGATTAAATGGAAATATTTACCTATTAATTTAATGGGAAGGATAAATACAATTAAGGTGATTATTTTTCTGCATATACAATATTTGTTTCAATCTATTCCATATTTACTTGAAAAAATTTTTTTTCGAGATTTAAATAAAATGGTTAGGGAGTTTTTATGGAGGGGTAAATTTTCGAGAGTAGCTTTGAATAAATTAACTTGGAAATATGAGTTGGGGGGGGGTTACGTTTACCACATTTTCAAAACTATTATGAGGCAGCCCAACTTAAATTTATTAGTTCATTGATGGATTTGGTACGGCCTCCTAGTTGGGATAAAATTGAGATGGCAAGTATTTCTGAATTTGAAATACATCAATTTTTGTTTAGGTGGAATATGAATTTGTTACAACAATATAATGTGCCTATACTAAAACATTTAATAAAATTATGGATAAAGAAAAATAAAATTATAGGTTCTAGGGGTAAATTATTTGCTTTGACTCCACTGTATAATAATCAACTTATTTAGTTTTTCAATACATAATCAAAGTTTATTGCATTGGAGATTTAAAGGTGTGAAAAATTTGGGAGGTTGTTTTAAAGAGGGAAAGTTTTTATCTTTTAATCAGATGAGGGAAGATTTTGGTATTGATAAGAATTCTTTATTTTTTTATTATCAAATTCGATCTTTGGTAAAACGTATGTTTGGTAGAGATACGATTTTACCTGAAATGACTAAATTTGCGACTTTTCTTATGACTTTTTTTATCCATAGTGAAAAAATGTATTGCTAGTACGTGGATACAAATATGATTGATATTAATACCATCGCCTTCCCAAGATCGTGTTATATGGCGAGCTCTCCACTGGCCACTGAGACAGAGGTGCACCAAAGAAGAGGTACAAGGACTGCTTAAAGAAATCTCTTGGTGCCTGCCCCATTGACCACCGCCAGTGGGCTGATCTCACCTCCAACCGTGCATCTTGGCGCCTCACAGTTCGGCGGGCAGCAACCTCCTTTGAAGAAGACCGCAGAGCCCACCTCACTGACAAAAGACAAAGGAGAAAAAACCCAACACCCAACCCCAACCAACCAATTTTCCCTTGCAACCATGTCTGCCTGTCCCGCATCGGACTTGTCAGCCACAAACGAGCCTGCAGCTGACGTGGACATTACCCCTCCATAAATCTTCGTCCGCGAAGCCAAGCCAAAGAATAGATGGCATAATGAGATCAAATATTGTTTAATAATGGAAAAAATTACGTATGTTTTGCATGATAATTATAATTTTTTTATTAACAAGTGGCTGTTATATTCAGAATATTTACATTTCAATTTATATTGATTAGATTTTAATATGTATATTTAACTTTTTTCTAATATCCTTTCTTTTTTCTTTTTTATGACTCTCCTTAGGAGAGTTGGTTGAAGGGGGGGGGGTTCTCTCTTTTCTTTTTTAAATATATATAAAAAAATGTTCATGTTCATGTTTAATTGGTGTATATGTCATATATTATTTGTTTTTTGAACGAATGAATAAAGTTTAAAAAAAAAGAGACAAACAATTTCATATTTGAAAAAAAATAAAGAAGGAATATGACCTGGAGAAAGAATAACAGAATTGGAAAAAGAATATCAGAGAAAAGGTTCAAAAGAAAAATACAATACTTTGGTAAAAAAAATTGAAATATAAAACATTCAAACATATAGAATGGAAAAAAACAATTTTAAAATCAAAACAGAAGCATGATGAATTGGGAGATAGAGCACATAAAGGTTTGTCATGGCAATTAAAGGAAGATGAATGCAATTCAAACAGAGTCTGACAAATTTACATATAATCAGAAGGAAATCAATAATATTTTTAAATAATACTATACTAAACTGTATGAATCAAACTTGATAGGGGATTCTACTGAATTTCTCTTTGCGATTGAACTGCCAAAATTGGAAGATGGAATTAGATGCCCTCTTCACTAGAGAAGAGATCAAGAAAGCCCTGAATACATTACAGGCAAACAAGTCACCAGGAGATTATGGGTTCCCACTCGGGTTTTACAGAAAATTTAAAGATCTATTGATGCCTCTCATTATGGAGGTATTGGATCGGGCGGTCGAAACTAAGACTCTTCCGGAATCCTTCTCAGCAGCTATTATTACAGTACTACCAAAAAGAAAGAGACCCACTAAAATAGTTTTCATACAGACCTATCTCCTTGTTAAATGTGGATTACAACATTTGGTAAAGGCACCAGCCAATAGATATGGGGAAGATCTACCAAAATTGATAAATTCAGATCTGGTGGACTTTGTTAAAAAAAAAAGACACTCTGCAGATAATTTAATATAATTTATTTGACTAAGTCTAACTGTATTGAAAATCCAAGTAGAACTGTACTGTTAGATGCAGAAAAGGTATTCAATTAACTAGAGTGGCCATTTGTACTAAAAGTACTAAAAAAGTTTGGAATTGGCGAACATTTATTGATTGGATAAAAACTCTATCATAAACCACAAGGCAAAATTATAACCAATGGTAAATGTCATGATGTTTCCTTTGGGTAGATCCATTAGATGGGGTGCCCACTGTCTCCAAGCCTCTCGGTCTTGGCATTTGAACCATTGGCAGAAATTATAAGGAGAGATCCAGTTATAAAGGGATTTAGAACTGGCCAGGAAGAGCATAAAAATAATTTATTTGCAGATGATGTGCTGCTATACTTATTGGATTTGGCTGAGTCTTTGGGCAAACTACAGAACACTCTGGAAAAGTATAGGAAAAAAAGTGAAATTATGCCAACAACAAATTTTGATTATAAAAGATATCAAAAAGGAAGCCAGTTGAAATGGAAATTGGATGGAATTAAATATTTAGGAATAATGGTAGATAATAATCTACAAAAATTTTTATAAACTTCTCCCCTTGCTTGGAAAGGTAGAGGAGGATTTACAAAGATGGAAAGACCTGCCCAGTGTTGCTGACACTACAATACCTCTTTTAATCATTGCCGATTTCTTTGCCTAAGAACTTTAAGATACTTTAACGGTCATTGGAATAATAAAATACCTAGGATCATGATGGAAAAATTGACGTGGGAATATAAGTTGGGAGGATTAAGGTTTCCAGATTAAAAAAAATATATTATTTAGCAGCCCAGGCGAGTTTCCTCCTATCCTTTTCCAAGGAAGAGAACTCTCCCCCATTGATCCAAATGGGATTACATACAATAAGAGAGGGTGCAGCAAAGGATTTCATTTATAAATTGTTACGAGCCCAGAGGACCCCAAACCCAGCAGCAATAGGTAATTACCAAGACAAATGGTTATTTAAACAAAAGTTGATTTTAATTATCTTTAAACATGAAAACAGAATTATATTTTAACTTATCACTATTAACTTACTTTATCTAACTTAATCCCCTTCTAATTCTAAGCACACGTGTGTATAAGTTCAGAAAAGTTATTTGGTTCACAGATCAATCTCACTTCTCATTCCTCCAAGTTCACTGGTTGCAGTAAATTCTTACACTGTGCACAGAATTTAACATTTATGAAGTTCACCAGGCTTTGGTGCTCAAAAGGTAAATGGTTACCGCTCAGGAAGGTTCTTGTTGGTTTTCAGAGAGAGATGTGTTGTTCCAGGACATCCACAACTGACGTACTTCCATTTGCTTATGAAATTTGCCCCACCAGGGTTCTCCAAATGATAACCTCTTTCTTTCAGGCCACCTCAGAGTTCCATTAGACAGCCAGTCCTTCCTCTTTCATGAACCACCAGGCTGTCTTCCAAAAGCTTGCCAGCTTGTCCTGTTTTAGTCCCAGCAATTTCCGCTGGCTGTCATTGTCAAGTGATCTCTGCTTCCCTCTCTTTCTCGCACACTGAGACTGAGAGAAAGCCTGTTTGACTCTCTCTGCTTGCAAAACCACATGACCCTCTTACAACAACAGAACTCTCCTGCAGACAATAGCGGGTCCAGCCTGCTCTTTCATCTGTTGCCTTGATAAACAATAATCCATTAGTGACATCTTTTGAGCACTCTTTAAAGCTCTTGCGAAAAGGTGTGAGAAGCCACTATGTCTCCATATTTCAAATAAGATCTGTTTTAAAGTGTTTGCATGTGACCTACTCTAACAAACAATTCCCAATTTATCTCCCAAAAACATTTCTATATGCTCTGGAATGGAATGTCAAATTAATAACAGAAACCCCAGATAACCCCATTCTAATACATATGATTAAAATTTCGTATGAGATTAGTGAGAGTATTGGTAAAAAGTGGGGATATCATCAAAAAGACCATTGTGCCAGAATTTTACATATTACATGAGAAAGGAATTAAACATATTGAAGATTGCTATGAAGAAGGGCAACTTATATCCTCTGAGCAACTAAAACAGAAATATAATCTGTCAAAGGGAACCTCCCACTACTCTCTTCAGTTGAGGTCCTTCTTGCAAGAGTGATGAATTCCCACAATGGCCCTGCCTTCAAATAACAAAGTGGAGGGGATGTTTCAACTGGAAAATGCACCTAAATTCATAACTAGGATGTATTCTGCTCTCCAAGGCGAAAGTGTTAAGCCAGGCCTACAAATGTTGAGGGAGAGGTGCAAATTGGATCTAGGTGTTACATTACCAGAGGAATGCTGGTCTGACTGGTGTTTGGATTAATGCGAGATATGGATTGGTTCAATATAATTTTTTACACAAATTCTATCTTACACCACAAAAACTACATAATTTAAAATCTGAAATGTGCTTAAAATGTGGCATTGAAATTGGAACCTTAAAACATTCTACATGGTCGTGCATGAAGCCAAAATCATTCTGGCATGATATCGCTGAAACACTAACAACAATAACAGAAGAGACCTTACGAACGTGAGTAACAAATAGACTAAATTTCAGATATGTTTTGTTAAGGTAGCCCTGGCTGTGGCTAAGAAGTGTATATCAATCACTTGGAAGTCCGACTCTCCCCTACTTATTGCTCGATGAGCCGGGAAGAAGCGTAGTTGTATACCCATGGAGAAAATCACTTATAACCTAAAAAATAAATATGACACTGTGTGTAAAGATGTGATCTCCCAGAAAAAAGAATTATGAAAGAAATGAGAGTCTGACAGTACTAAAAGTTATACTTTTATATGGGAGGGGGGAGGGAAAAAGGGGGAAATCTTTCTTTTTCTTTTGTTTGTACACATTTAACATATATTTGAAATGTATAAAAGTTTAGACTGTATGAATATATTTATGGAAAAATGAAAAAGAAAGTATTTTTAAAAAAGGTTAGACTCCATCCACCAATTAGTGCACACCGTATCATTAGCTAATTCAAATAATTCAGTGTCATCACAGGCAAAACACCTAGCTCAGAGCAATATAAAACATTGACATATGCCACAATTCTCTCTCTTGGCCTCTTGATCCACATCAGGTCATTACTGTAGACATTGCTGGGGGAGCCGCGGGTAAGACAGGCACTACAGTCAAGTTGAGCCATAGTACGCGATAGATCAATGCTTGCAGAGAGCTGCACGCCCGTTGGTAAAGGAAATCTGGTGTTTGAAAGTCCCTGTCTGTGAATTGTGTACATGGAGAAAATAAGTGGCCACTGGTATCTGAATCCAACTTCAGTTCGATGTGAATGTCTATATAAAGGTATGAGCTGTTTAATGTCAGTTTGGGCAATGTCCGACTGCATATAGATCTGTGGTTCCATAATTATTTAGTTACTACGAGCAAGTCTGCAGCAATTTAGAAAAAGAGATTGCTAGCTATAGGAAATTGTATATTGTATACCCAAGCTGATCAGACTGCCTCGCTCTCTTCCCACAGCCCTGCATTAGTCCCCACACTGATCCCACTGCCCCATTCTTTGCTCACAGCCTGTTCCAGTCCCCACACTGATCCCAACTTACAAATAAAAAGTATGTATGTTCTCCCCATGTCTGTGTGGGTTTTCACCGGGAGCTCCGGTTTCCTCCCACCCTTCAAAACAGATTTGGGGTGTAGGTTAATTGAGGGTAAATTGGACGGCATGGACTCTTGGGCCGAAATGGTCTATAACCATGCTGTGCGTCTAAATTTAAATATAAATTTAAATTCAAAAGTTGTAGCGGCAGCTACTATGCAAGAGACTCACGGCACCACGATGGGGGCTCTCAACTGTTTATTTCAAATCCACTGTGTGTCCCTTTAAGGGCAGCGTGGGCGATGATGTCATAACGTCTGCCCGAGGCATGATGGGTTAAAGCCACGAGGCAAGGAGGTCCCCCGATGGTGGCATCTTCTCGTAGCTGCCCCGCCACGCAGCAGTACAAGCAAGGCCAGTTTGCCATGTGTATGTGTGCCGCCACACAACCCCCCCTCCCCCAAGACTGGCTTATGCATCCCGCCGCTTGGGCGGACAGCCTTGACGATTGGGCTGAGTTGTTTGGATCGGTTGCAAGAGGTCTAGGTGTGCCGCCTTCAGGCGGTCTACCGTAAATAGTTCACTTTTACCCCCAATGTCCAATGTGAAGGTTTTGCCAGACTGCTGGAGGACTCTGTATGTGCCTTCGTAAGGGTACTGAAAGGGCACAGCGTGTGGGCCGGGCCGGACGAAGATTAATTCAGTCGCATCCAGCTCTTTGGGTAGTCGGGTTGATCAGATGCCGTGGTGGGTAGGAGGCAGGGGGTGGGGGGGCAGCTAGGCGAGTTTTTTGCGGACATCTGCCAACAGGGTCTGGTGGTCAGTCGTGGAGGCCAAAGAACTCACCAGGTAGCGACAGTGGCGCACCGTACACCAACTCTGCAGACGATACCTGCAGGTCCTCCTTCGGAGGCATCCTGATGCCAATGAGGACCCAGGACAACTCATCTACCCATCCAGGCCTACTTCAGGTGGCGGTGGAACCGCTCCACCAGGCCATTAGCTTGTGGGTGATACGCCGTGGTGTGATGGAGCTTAACCCCCAGAAAGCTTGCCAGGTCCAGAGGGTGGAGGTGAACTGAGCGCCCTTGATGCTGATGATGTGTGCTGGAACTCCGAACCTGGTGATCCAGTGGGCGATCGAGGACTTGATGCACGTCTCAACGGAAGTGTCTGATGGGGATGGCTTAGGGGGCCCACGATATCAACATGGATGTGCTGGAACCTTTTGATCGCCGGGTCGAATTGTTGAATCGGGGCCCTCGTACACTGTGTGCAGCACCTGGCCATTTGGGTGACTTCTTCTTGAGCCCGTGCCACACAAACCGCTCCGCCACCATCCACACTGATGTTTTGACCGAGGGGTGTGCTAGATCGTGGACCATGCTAAATGCCCGCGATGTGACCTGCAGCGGGACTACCGGGTGCGGTGAACCAGTGAAAACGTCGCAGAGCACCGTGTTCAGGCTGTCCAGCAAACGAATGTCCTGGAGGCGAAGCCCAGTAATGGCAGTACTGAGGGCCTGTGTTTCCGCGGCGTCCCTCTGTGCTTGCGCCAGCTGAGTGTAGTTTAGGCCAGGGCCGAGGCTCTGGATTGCGGGTCGAGAGAGCGCATCCGCCACAACGTTGTCCCTACCTGCCCTGTGCTGGATGTCAGTGGTGAACTCCAACACGTAGGAGAGGTGGCGCCGCTGGCAAGCCGACCATGGATCTTTAGCCATACACGCGGTGAACGGCCTGCCCTGCAGGAAGTACCACGTGCAGGGACAGGAGTTCCCAGTTGAAAGCGCTGTACTTGAGTTCTGTGGGTCAAAGGTGCCTGCTACAGAAAGCCAGTGGGCGCCACTGGCCATTGACCCACTGTTCCAGCATGCCCCCAATGGCCGTGGCTGAGGCATCTACCGAGAGAGCAGTGTGAGCCAAAAGTGTGGCGCTCGCCAGTGCACCCTTTGTTGCTGCGAAGGTGCCACCCGCCTCTTCCAACCAAACCAGGACCTTGTCTTTTGAAGCAATCATCGAGAATAACGGCCGAACCAGGGATGAAGCGATGATAAAAGTTCACCATACCGATAAACTCTTGCAGGCCCTTGAGGGTGTTGGGTTTGGGAAACTGACCCACTGCTGCAACTTTTGCTGGTGCCAGGGCGCCTCCGACTGCCGAGATAGTGTGTCCCAGGAACTGAAGTGTCTGCTTGCTGAACCGGCACTTGGCCTCATTGACCGTGAGGCCAAACTCTGCCAAATGGGCAAACAAGGTGCGGAGGTGGACCTTGTGCTCAGCGTGGTTGCGGCTGGCGATAAGACTGTCATTGAGGTATATGAACACAAATTCTAGGTCCCTGCCCTCGTGTCCATCAGGTGCTGGAAAGTCTGGGCCGTGTTTTTAAGTCCGAAATGCATCTGCAAGAATTCAAACAGCCCGAACAGGGTGACGATCATGGTCTTACCGATGACCTCAGGGTGGATGGGATCTGATGGTAGTCACTTACCAGGTCGACTTTCGAGAAGACCTGGATGCCCTGGAGGTTTGCTGTGAAGTCCTGGATGTGTGGGACTGGATATCTGTCCGGCATAGTCGCGTCGTTCAAGCGCCGATAATCCCCGCAGGGTCGCCAGCCCTCGGAAGACTTGGGCACCATGTGGAGACAGGTGGCCCGGGACTGTCAGAACGACGGACGATCCCCAACTCCTGCAGGTGGGAGAACTCCTCCTTGGCCAGCTGTAGCTTTTTGGTTGGTAATCGCCTGGCCTTGGCGTGCAGTGGGGGGCCTTGCATGGAGGTAAACCCCGTGCTGGGGCATGGTGGTGGTGAACTGTGGCTGCAAGATGGTGGGGAACTCATCGAGTATGCTGGAATACTCGTCCCTGGGAGCAGTGATGGCGGCTATCTCCGGCTTGCAGGCTTCCGTGGCATCGAGGTGGACTGAGTGGAAGGTGCAAGCGTTGACCAGTTGTTTGCCCTTCACATACACCAGCAGGCCATGCACCCTGAGGAAGTTGGCCCCCAATAGTGTAGTACCCACAGAGGCTAGCATGAACTTTTAGCGGAACTTGTCTTTTCCAATCTGGATCTGCGCCCTGCGGGTGCCGAAGGTTTTGATAGTGGACCGGTTGGCTGCCCCGCAGGGTGGGACCCCGTGCTCGGGTGCGGGTCTCAAGGGCAGTCGGGGGTAAGACACTCAGTTCCGCTCCGGTGTCCACCAGGAAACACCAGCTGTTGGATTTATCGGTCATGTGGAGGAGGCTATTCACATGGCCAGCCGCCGCAGCCATCAACGGCAGCTGGCTGGGTCGTTTCCCTGAAAGGTACAGGCTGTCTGTACTTACGAACCTGGGCTCCCCAGCATTGGTGGTAGAAGCACCAGGTGGGATAGTGCTCCACCGGCTTGTGCTTGGGGGAGGGCTGTGACTGGCTGGTTCCTGGGCAGGTGACCTGGCAGCCTCAGCTTCCCTTTTGGTTCGTGAGAGGGTGTCTGCTCAGACCGTGACTCGCCGTGGGTCAATGAAGTCATCGTCTGCCAGCAGGAGCTGAATGTCTTCAGGCATCTGCTCCAAGAAGATCTGGCAGAACAAGAAGCAGGGCTGTTTTGAGGGCAGAGTATCTACCCTCAGTTGGCAGGTTGTGGATGAGGTCGTCCACCCTGGCTGCAGTCTCCTTGTCGAACACGCTCACAACGTGGTAAAACATCATGGCTTCTGAAGAAATGTTCCTGAGGCAAAACTGTGCCTCCACCTGCCCGAACCATGTACGTGGGTGATGGGTCCAGAAGGGGGGCAGTTTTACAGAAACAGCATTGATCTCTGCAGGATCCATGCTGGGAGACTAGAAAACGTCAGGGCTTATCAGGGTCACCAAAGTAACGGCAGCTACTTTGCAAAAGACTCACAGCCACCATGTTGGGGATTCTCAACGACTATTTATTTCAAATCCTGCGCGTGCCCCTTTAAAGGCAGCGTGAACTCTGCCCCCATATGGGAGGCTATATCATAACGTCTGCCTGAGGCGCATGCTGGGTTAAAGCCACGAGGCAAGGAGGTCCCGCGATGGCGCCATCTTCTTGTGGCTGCCCCGCCACACGGCGGTACAAGCGGGGCCGGTTTGTCACGAGTAGGTGCACTGCCATACATTTATAATTACAGTATCCCACATAGCTTTACTAAGTATATAATATGGTGCTTGCACACTGCCCACATCGCATAATACCCAATTTCATAGAACGTATCGTGGATGTTAAATGGCACATACCTGTACTGTAGTTGTTTTATAAGAGTAATTAAGTATCGTTTGATGCCTTCCCCTGCTTGTCTCTGGTGTGTTCAATAAAGTTACCTTTGATTGTAACAATTGTGTCCAGACTCATCTCTCTGTGAACCCACCGAACCTGATAACTTTACAAACACAACGGCAGCCTTGGATTGTTGCTTGGTAGAGGTAGAGAATGGAGCCTCAAAATGAGTTTACACAGGGTTTTCATGGTCGGGATCACACAGAACAGTGAGCTTATTGTTGTCCTACAACACAGTAAGTGTTCACTCAGCCCATCAATTCTATGCCAGCTCTTAATCCCCCCCACATATTTCTCTGCAATAGATTCTCTCACATACTCATTAATACTCTCCAGATTTTCTGACCATCACCTACTTGAGCTAAAAGACGGTAACAGCAGCTCCTGCCCTACCATGCCAATCTACTGCTGAAGTTTCTTGAACATCACCATCATATCCAGCATTACATGTTATGTGCTGAGCATTTCCTTCACTGCAAACTTCAACTGATCTTTTTATAGAGTGTGATTTAAAACTTAATTAGATAGACAGAATAAGTCTTGCCTGAGCATTATGTTGGGACCACTGGCTCATACTGAAGACATTAACAGATTTTCGCATTGTGGGGTAAGGCAGATAGGAGGAGCTGAGTCCATGACCAGATCAGCAATGTTCCTGCAGAAAGTGCATTCAGCTCTGGCTACTTACAGACCAAATTTGGCTACTGGAGCTGGAGTTGGATGAACTGCAGATTATTCAGCAGGCTGAAGCAGTAGTAGAGAAGAGTGACAGGGATGTAGTCACCCCAAATAGTCAGGACACAGCTGGGTGACTATCCGGGGAGGAAAAAGGAAGACACAGGTAGTGCAGAGTGTCCCTGTGGACATCCCCACTGACAATAGGTATACCATTTTGAATACTGTTGGTGGAGATGATCTAACAAGACGGACAAGTCTCTGGCACAGTGGCTGTCACCTTGGCTCAGGAGGGAAGGGCTGAGAAGAGGAAAGCCTTGTTATAGGGGACTCGTTGGTAAGGATGGCAGACAGGAAGTTTGTTGAAATGTTTCATGACTCCTGGATGGAATGCTGCCTCCCAGGTGCCAGGGTCAGGGATGTCTCAGATCGACTGCGCAGCATTCTGGAAGGGGAGAGGGAGCAGCTGGATGTCGTGGTCCACGCAGGGACCAATGACATAGATAGGAGTAGAGGTGAGGTCCTCAAAAGGGAATTTAGTGAGTTAGGAAGCAAATTAAAAGGTAGAATCTCAAGGGTGGTATAATCTTGGGATCGCTGCCTATGCCATGCGCCTAGACAGGGTACAAATAGGAAGTTATTGCCGATGAATGCATGGCTGAAGAGTTGGTGCAGGGGGCAGGACTTCAGAGAAAGTAGATGACCTTGTTGCATAGATTCAGCTTAGAAAATGTGGCATTGTGGCTATTACTGAAACATGGCTCAATGAGGCATGCGATTGGGTATACAATGTATAGGAAAGATAGGCAGGTGGGTAGAGGTGGAAGGGTGGCTCTGATGGTAAGTAATGACATTAAATCAATAGAAAGAGGGGCATAGGGTCAGCAGTGGAAGAATCATTATAGGTTGAATTAAGAAATGACAAAGGTAAAAAGACCATATTAGCAGTTACATACAGGCCCCTAAATAGCAGCCAGAAAGTGGACGATGAATTACAGCTGGAAATAGAAAGGGCATGTCACAAGGATAATGTCAAAATAATTATGGGGGATTTTAACATGAGAGGGGATTGGGAAAGTCAGGAAATTACTGGATCTCAGGAGAGAGAGTTTGTCGAAAATTGATGGCTTTTTTGAATAGCTTGTTGATAAGCTCACCAGGGGATCCACAGTTCTGGATTGGGTGATGTGCAATGAAACTGAGGTCATTAGGGAATTAAAAGCTATTAGAGCCTCTAGGAAGTAGCGATCTTAACATGGTTGAATTTAGTTTCAAATTTTAAAAGGAAAAATGTTATCGGGTGTATCAATTTTTCAGTGGAATAAAGGAAATTACAGTGCCATGAGAAAGGAACTAGTTCAAGTTGATTGGAAAAGCAAACTAGTTGGAGGGACAGTAGAGCAGAATTGGAAGCGATTTTTACAAGTAATAAAAAATATGCAAGATAGAATTATTCCAAGGAAAAGGAAATTTGTCAATGGAAAGATGGCACCAACGTGACTAACAAAAAAGGTGAAGGCCAAGATAAAAGCAAAGGGGAGGACATACAAGGAAGGTAAATTTAGTGGGAAAACACTGGGAATCTTTTAGAAACAGAAAGAGACGTCATTAGGAAAGAAAATATGAATTATGAAAGGATATTGACAAAAAATATAAAAAAGGAAACTAGAATTTTTTAATATAAAAAGAAAAAGAGAGACATGTGTAGACATAGGACCAATTAAAAATGATGCTGGGGAAATTATAATGGGTAATAAAGAGATGGCAGAGGAACAATCAATATTTTGTCAGTTTTCATTGTGAAAGACAGCAAAATACCTGATAGACAGAGGCTTCAGGGAGTAGCATTAGATGCAGTTAGGATTACTAGAGAAATAGTGCTAGGCAAGATGAATGGATTAAAGATTAATAAATCTTCTGGACCGGATGAGGTGCACCCACAGGTTCTAAAAGAGGTAACTTTGGAGATTGTGGACCAATTGGTGATGATTTTACAGAAGTCAATAGACTCTGGCATGATTCCAGAAGATTGGAAGGTTGCAAATGTGGTTCCGGTGTTTAAGAAAGGTGGGAGACAGAAAAAAGGAAACAATAGGCCTATTAGACAGACGTCGGTGGTTGGGAAGGTATTAGAGTCGATCCTCAAGGACGTGGTTATGAAATACCTAGATATGCATGACAAGATAGGTCCAAGTCAGCATGGTTTTTTGAAGGGTAGATTCTGCCTGACCAACCTATTAGAATTTTTTGAAGAAATTTCAGGTAGGATGGACAAAGGGGAGGCTGTGGATGTTGCATACTTGGATTTTCAGAAAGCTTTCGATAAGGTTCCACATGTGAGGCTGCTTAATAAGATGAGAGCCCATGGAATTACGGCAATGATATTCAATTGCATAGAAAATTGGCTAATAGGCAGGAAACAAAGGGTTGAAATAAAGAGATCCTGTTCAGGTTGGCTGCTGTAACAAGCGGTATCCTGAAGGAGTCGGTCTTGGGCCCACTATCGTTTACAATTCATATTAGTGATTTGGATTGTGGATTGAATGGTTTTGTGGCCAAATTTGCAAATAACACCAAGATAGGTGGAAGAGCAGGAAGTGATGAAGAAACCGAAAAGTTGCAGAAGGATATAGACAGCTTAGGGCACTGGGCAAAAAAAAAAGATGAGAATCAATGTTGAGAAATGTACAGTTCTACATTTTGGTAGTAGAAATAAACAGGCAGAGTACGATATAGATGGGAGAACATTCAAACCTCAGAAGTGCAGAGACCTGGGCATCCTCATGCAGGGAAACCTAAAAGTTAATGACCAAGTTTGAATTAGCAGTAAAGAAAGTGAATGCGATGTTGGGATTCATTTCAAGAGGAATGGTGTATGAGAGTAAAGAGGTGTTGATAAGGCTCTATGGGCACTGATGAGACCTCATTTGGAGTATTGTGTACAGTTTTGGGCCCCCCGATTTTAGAAAGGATGTGACGTTGTTGGTAATGATTCCCGAAATGCAAGGGCTAACATATGAGAAATGTTTGGCAGCTTTTGGATTGTATTCGTTGGAGTATAGAAGAATGAGAGGAGATCTCACAGAAACATTTCAAATATTGAAAGGTTTTGACAGTGGATGTAAATGTTTTCCCTTGGTGAGTGAATCAAGAACAAGAGGGCATAGCCTTAAAACTAGAAGTTATCCATTTAAAACAGAGATGAGAAAAAATGGTCAGATGGTCAGAGATTTGTGAAACTCTGCCACATACAGTGGTGGAGGCCGGAGAGTTTAAGCAGGAGATTGATAAGTTTCTAATTGGTCAGTACATCAAAGGATTATGGGGAAAAGGCTGGCAATTGGAACTAGGTGTGAGTATAGTTCAGCTTAGGGTAGAGTTGCAGAACAGACTCAATGGGCCAAGTAGCCTACTTCTGTTTCTTTATCTTGTGAACAATGATCTTTCAAGTTCAAGTTGATTATATAAGTACAACTGGACAAAATAGCTTTCTTCAGTCCTTGGTGCAAAAACATACAATCACATATACCAACACACAAACAGACGAACAATTCATATGCAGTACATATACACACACACACACACACACACACACACACACACACACACACACACACATATATTATATATATATTTATAAATAACAATTGTTAAATAAATAATGGAGGGTTTGTATGAGCATTTCACCATCACACAGCAGTCTAACTGCCTGTGGGAAGAAGCTGTTCCTCAATTTGATGGTTCTGGCTCTGATACTCCTGTATCTCTTTCCCAACAAAATGGCGGTGCAAGTTTGCCAGGCCCGATGGCTAACTCCTGCTCTTATTTCTTCTGTCCATGTAACAGGCAGTGACATGGGATTATCCAATGGCACAGCTCCCTTTGTCAGTTGAACAGGACTGTTGAAGGAGCCATAGCCTCAGACCTCCAGAGATTCAGTTCAGTCTTGGAAGTTTGCTCATTCTCCCTGTGACCGCATGGGTATCCCAAAGGGAACCTGGTTTCCTCCCACATCCCAAGATGTGTTGGATTGTAGGTTAATTAGCCCTGATGTGTAGTTGAATGTTAGAATATGAAAGGAGGAAAAAAATCTAGGTAGAATAGGATTATATTCCATTTTACAATTACAGTACGGAAACAGGCCATCTTGGCCTCTCTAGTCTGCACCGATTTAAGAGAACTCTAGAGTTCCACCTACCCACTCCCTGTCCATAGCCTTCCAATCCCTTCCCATTCCTCCTCTTAAGTGACAAAATTGACCCTGCTGCAACCACCTCTTCCGGAAGGTCATTCCACTCAGCCACCACTCTCTGAGTGAAGAAGTTTCCCCTCATATTACTTCTAAACTTTTGCCCCCTAACCCTAACTTATGACCCCTCATTCCAATCTCACCTATCCTCAAGAAGAAGAGCCTATTCATATCTACTCTGTCTATCCGTGACATAATTTTATATACCCCTATCAAATCATCCCTCAACCTTCTATGCTCCAGTGAATAAAGACCCAATCTAGTCATTCTTTCTTTGTATTCTAGATACTGCAATCCAGGCAACATTTCAGTGAATCTTCTGTGCACCCTCTCCACCTTATTGATATCCTTCCTATAATTTGGAGACCAGAACTGCACACAGTATTCCAAATTTGGCCTCACCAATGCCTTGATCAGTCTCAACATAACCTCCCACCTCCTATATTCTATGCTTTGATTTATAAAGGCCAGCATACCAAAAGCCTTCTTTACCACCCTATCAACATGAGAATGATGAACCTTTATTCCCTCTGTTCCTCTGCATTCCTCAATTCCCTCTCCTTCATTAACGTGTGTTTATACAGCAGGATGTACGTTATCACATCCATACGATATGTCTTGACAGAGAAAGTGTCTCATAGCTCCATCTTTCGTGCCATCGACTCATTTTCAGAGCGAAGAGTGAGAGAAACCTAGGACGATGCATATTGCCTCTGAACCCAGATTTAATTTTAAAAAGGTCCATGCAATTGTATGATTGTAACAGAACTAAGAACAAGTTATCATGAAGTTAAGTTTAATTTTTATAGAGTGTATTTATTGTGTCAGAGTTAACTTCAATTGTAATACAGGTATAGCTGATATATATTATCACTTAACTGCATATTGCTTTGTTTTGTATTTACAGCACGGGAACAGGCCCATATGGCTCAATTACACCCAATTAACCTACAAACCCCATACGTTTTTTTGATAGGTGGGAGGAAACTGGAGCATTTGGAAGAAATCCACAAAGACAGAGGGAGATTGTATTCCTTACCTGCTCTGGCTGACTCTCCCTGAGAAGACTACTTCTCTAAATGATCATAAATCCTGTCCTTAAGAATCCTCTCCGATTGATTGCAATCCACATGCTTAAGACTCATTATGACCATTTTTAAACTAGTATACAAGGAGACGGCGGGAAAATGTAATGGTTCTAGGGAGCTACTGTTGGAGAAAATAAACTGACAAAAGTTTGTTAACATTAACAGACAAAGTGGCCAGACATCATGTCATCAAAACTAAACTGTAAGAAACTTATCAAGAAGTAACCTCAGAATATTCCGAACCAAGGTTAGCTGCATGTAGTCTGATGTCGACCTTGAAAACACTATTTAGAAGCAAACAAAACTCTGTATTGATTGAGTGGGTATAGCAGAAAGAAACGAGTAGCAACAACACCCCTCCTTTATGTTCCCACTCCCGCTAGCCATATGTAATTTTGTGTAGCTCATTTGTTCTGCTGTTGTTTTTTCAGAGGAGATACAGTACAGGTCGACTTTAACAAGGGCATATTTGGCAGGATCTTATCTTTCTTTGGCTTGGCTTCGCGGACGAAGATTTATGGAGGGGGTAAAAGTCCACGTCAGCTGCAGGCTCGTTTGTGGCTGACAAGTCCGATGCGGGACAGGCAGACACGGTTGCAGCGGCTGCAGGGGAAAATTGGTTGGTTGGGGTTGGGTGTTGGGTTTTTCCTCCTTTGCCTTTTGTCAGTAAGGTGGGCTCTGCGGTCTTCTTCAAAGGAGGTTGCTGCCCGCCAAACTGTGAGGCGCCAAGATGCACGGTTTGAGGCGTTATCAGCCCACTGGCGGTGGTCAATGTGGCAGGCACCAAGAGATTTCTTTAGGCAGTCCTTGTACCTTTTCTTTGGTGCACCTCTGTCACGGTGGCCAGTGGAGAGCTCGCCATATAACACGATCTTGGGAAGGCGATGGTCCTCCATTCTGGAGACGTGACCCATCCAACGCAGCTGGATCTTCAGCAGCGTGGACTCGATGCTGTCGACCTCTGCCATCTCGAGTACTTCGACGTTAGGGATGTAAGCGCTCCAATGGATGTTGAGGATGGAGCGGAGACAACGCTGGTGGAAGCGTTCTAGGAGCCGTAGGTGGTGCCGGTAGAGGACCCATGATTCGGAGCCGAACAGGAGTGTGGGTATGACAACGGCTCTGTATACGCTTATCTTTGTGAGGTTTTTCAGTTGGTTGTTTTTCCAGACTCTTTTGTGTAGTCTTCCAAAGGTGCTATTTGCCTTGGCGAGTCTGTTGTCTATCTCATTGTCGATCCTTGCATCTGATGAAATGGTGCAGCCGAGATAGGTAAACTGGTTGACCGTTTTGAGTTTTGTGTGCCCGATGGAGATGTGGGGGGGCTGGTAATCATGGTGGGGAGCTGGCTGATGGAGGACCTCAGTTTTCTTCAGGCTGACTTCCAGGCCAAACATTTTGGCAGTTTCCGCAAAGCAGGACGTCAAGCGCTGAAGAGCTGGCTCTGAATGGGCAACTAAAGCGGCATCGTCTGCAAAGAGTAGTTCACGGACAAGTTTCTCTTGTGTCTTGGTGTGAGCTTGCAGGCGCTTCAGATTGAAGAGACTGCCATCCGTGCGGTACCGGATGTAAACAGCGTCTTCATTGTTGGGGTCTTTCATGGCTTGGTTCAGCATCATGCTGAAGAAGATTGAAAAGAGGGTTGGTGCGAGAACACAGCCTTGCTTCACGCCATTGTTAATGGAGAAGGGTTCAGAGAGCTCATTGCTGTATCTGACCCGACCTTGTTGGTTTTCGTGCAGTTGGATAATCATGTTGAGGAACTTTGGGGGACATCCGATGCGCTCTAGTATTTGCCAAAGCCCTTTCCTGCTCACGGTGTCGAAGGCTTTGGTGAGGTCAACAAAGGTGATGTAGAGTCCTTTGTTTTGTTCTCTGCACTTTTCTTGGAGCTGTCTGAGGGCAAAGACCATGTCAGTAGTTCCTCTGTTTGCGCGAAAGCCGCACTGTGATTCTGGGAGAATATTCTCGGCGACACTAGGTATTATTCTATTTAGTAGAATCCTAGCGAAGATTTTGCCTGCAATGGAGAGCAGCGTGATTCCCCTGTAGTTTGAGCAGTCTGATTTCTCGCCTTTGTTTTTGTACAGGGTGATGTTGGTGGCATCACGAAGGTCCAGAGGCAGTTTTCCTTGGTCCCAACAAAGCTTGAAAAACTCATGCAGTTTGGCATGCAGAGTTTTGCCGCCAGCCTTCCAGACCTCTGGGGGGATTCCATCCATACCTGCTGCTTTGCCACTTTTCAGTTGTTCGATTGCCTTATATGTCTCATCCTGGGTGAGGACCTCATCCAGCTCTAGTCTTAGGGGCTGTTAAGGGAGCTGGAGCAGGGCGGAATCTTGGACTGAGCGGTTGGCACTGAAAAGAGATTGGAAGTGTTCTGACCATCGGTTGAGGATGGAGATCTTGTCGCTGAGGAGGACTTTGCCGTCTGAGCTGCGCAGCGGGCTTTGGACTTGGGGTGAGGGGCCGTACACAGCCTTTAGAGCCTCGTAGAAACCCCTGAAGTCGCCAATGTCCGTGCTGAGCTGGGTTCGTTTGGCGAGGCTAGTCCACCACTCATTTTGGATCTCCCGGAGTTTGCGCTGAAGATGGCTGCATGCGCGACGGAAGGCTTGTTTCTTCTCTGGACAGGACGGCTTTGTAAGGTGAGCCTGGTGGGCAGCTCGCTTCTTTGCCAGCAGCTCCTGGATTTCCTGGCTGTTTTCGTCAAACCAGTCCTTGTTTTTCCTGGAGGAGAAGCCCAGTACCTCTTCAGTGGATTGCAGTATGGTAGTCTTCAACTGATCCCAGAGGGTTTCAGGGGACGGGTCCGTGAGGCGGGTTGCATCGTCGAGCTTTGCTTTGAGGTTTGCCTGGAAGTTTCCTCTCGCTTCGTCTGACTGCAGGTTTCCAACATTGAACCTCTTTCTGGGGGCTTTACTGTTCCTGGGCTTTGGCTTGAAGTGAAGGTTGAGCTTGCAGCGAACCAGCCGGTGGTCAGTCTGCCTGTCCCGCATCGGACTTGTCAGCCACAAACGAGCCTGCAGCTGACGTGGACTTTTTACCCCCTCCAAAAAAAATAATTACAGCATTGAAACGGGCCAACTTGGCCCTTCTAGTCCATGCCGAACACTTACTCCCACCTAAACCCACTGTCCTACACTCAACGCGTAACCCTCCATTCCTTTCCCATCCATATACATACCCAACTTCTCTTTAAATACTAATATCAAGCTTGCCTCCGCCACTTCATCTGGAAACCTGTTCCACACACCTACCACTTTCTGAGTGAAGAAGTCAACCCCTCATGTTTCCTCTAAACTTTTTACCCCTAACTCTCAACTCCCGTTTGTATCCCTCCCTTTAGCTGGGACCTTCAGGATACTTCAGACTGACCAAGCGGCCTATGGAGTTCAAGAGACAGGAGGGAGAAAAACAAAGGCGCCTTCAGATCCCTTGAATCGGACTCCTGCCCCGGCTTCTTGGAGCACTGAAGTCTCTCATCTGAAGTAGACCGGACTCCCTGCCAAGATCAACAGAGCGTAAAGAGAAGATATGGAGGATATACAGATTAATGCATGGGACTGGGATACATTTTAATTAGGGCAGCGGCCATTGATGTCGGGATAAAATAAAGATTAGGTCTACAGCAATAAAGGACAGGCACTTGATAGATTAATGCCTGAGAGATGGGATCAGTTTTAACTTGGACTGCTGCAGTATTGACCGGGATAAAGTACGATTTGGACAGCAGCATTGTAACATTACGGGTCAAGCATTGGGCAAGAGTAATGGGGGAACATCAGTGTAACATGTTATCTGAACCCGAAATTTCAGAAAGACTACTGATACTGTCGGCCGCTTAACAAATGAGCGATGGACAGTCAGGAGTACTTGGCCTGTAAAGGAAATAGAAACGGCGGAGCTGTTGTTAAGGGAAAATTATACAGGAAAAGAAATGGAAGAAGAGGCGAGGGGAAAGGAAGGAACAGGGATTTAAAATATTCGCAGAAGGCTAAGCAGGATGGAGGAATAATGGAAGAAAGCGAGGGATTGCAATATTTACAAAGGATGGCGGAACAAAAGACTGGGAGGATCTAAGGGCTGAGTGTGAATGGCACATTAATCAGGAGAAAAAGAAAAGAGAAAAGTTGGGCACAGCACTAATTTGACTAAGATGGCCAGTAAACAAAAAGAGGACCCTGGGGATCCACTGTCTGGTACGACGACCCTATTACTACATGACAATAAGGATATGCTTTTGGACAGTAAGACCCCCACCTTATGTACCATCCCACCAAGAGTCACCAATAGTCCCACCAGTAGCGCAGCATTTTTTTTTTCATTGATGACATGACATCCCAAGTTGAAAAAGAATTTCACCCGATATGCTCATGTGGGGCTCTCATGCATTGTTAGTGCGATTTTGAATCCAATGGAGCTCTTGTGTATTGTCCAATACATTTATTTTTTTTTAAGCTGAGATCATGTTGTTTTTAGGTAAGAATTTACCATTATTTCATACTTGAAAAGCCTTCCATTGTTTTTTTTTTGTTGGTGTTTATTAACCACTGATACAAGTATTGTGTTGATGCTTCTGGGCTTCTTAAAGACATTATTCAGTTATCCAAAAAATCCAATTAACAGAAAAATGTCCAGTCCCAAGCTTTTCGGATATGGGGAAATGTACTGTAGTATCAATGTCACCAGATATGGATCCAGATATCATATGGCACCTGGACCTCCCTTCCACTCCACCCTCCAATAAGGAAGGTAGAAGAGTAAAGACAAGCCCCAGGGGAATGGAGGAACACAGAGACTGAACAAGTTTCAGCATTTCGTCTTGGGGTTGTCCCCCAAACATCAGGCATGGAATTAAAAGTATATACACGTTGGAAGCTGCAGGAAATGTTGTGGATAGCCCATCACGTTCCAGATAGAAATAAAGACCCAATGGGATTTGTAAATTACCCTCATTCTACCCAAAAGATGTATGGGGTGCAGCTCCAAGATTTATTCCCCCTCTGTCATGCAATCTTGATGCCAGAAGGAAATGTTAAATGGAAACGGGCAATGCAGTGTGTGGGTGGCCAGACAATTAACAATTATGGTGACCTTAATGAAGTAAACCAATACCTCAGGCACAGGTTAATACGATGCTTATGGCCCTGGCAGATAGTTTAAAAAAAAGCCGATTGATATGGGAAAGGACCTGGAAATGCAAACCCAGATCTAAGGAAACAGGCTAGTAATATTAAAAAAGATTTACAAGGGCCTATCAAACATATGCAGGGTATGCGACTTTAATGGGGGCCAAACATCTGCACAGTTTAACACAACATTGATGTAGTGTCAGTGGGGAAAACAGCAGCATTAGTAAAGAGATTAATGAGATGAACACACACTTTTTGATGATTGCCCTTCTTGCCTGGGATTTTGTTATATCACGCCGTAAGGTCAACCAGGGGAAGAAGGAAGTAAAATTTCTTGGCACCAGCCCACCTGATACTAATCATTAAATTATCTGCCGACCATCACACTAAAGCAAATGCAAGCGAGCCTTTTTAGGACTGGTAAATTTCTGCTGCCAGTGGATTCCCACGTTGCAACACTTACACAAGAACTATTATCTTTCTCTTTGGTGAACACACCACAGAAATTTCAGCTGACTGAGGCGCAGTCAGTAGCATTTAATAATCTGAAGGAGGCCTTAGAATCAGCCCCAGCCATCAGACGACCCCTGAATGATAGACCAGCTCTATGACATTCTACAAGGATACATTCTACAAGGCTGTCTTGACTCAGCGCCAAGGACCTTCATGCCAGCCATGGTGTATGTTTCCACCAAGCTAGACTCTGTGGCTAAAACATTGCTGCACTGCACTCAGATACTGGCCGTCTTACGTGACATCAGTTCTGCAGCAGACAACTGTACAACTATTAACCCAGCAGCTTTTCTAACTGAACCACCTTGCACTTTTGAACAGCCTGAAAATGATTGTTTACAGCGTAACAGACTGCTTGTTTTTGCACAAGATGAATGAAAGGATCAACTGCTGTCAGAGGCTCCTGTTTGGTTTGTGGACGAATCATCTCTTCTCAACTGCCACAGACATCGGTGCTCAGATTACAGCATTGACACGGATACACATATTTTAGAATGTGTGGCCTTTCAGAGTCCCCTTTCCGCCCAGCAGGCAAAACTATATGCCTTAACACTTCCCTGCATCTTGGCCACTGGCCGTCTGCAAATATCTATACAGATTCCAGTCATGCCTTTGGAGTGCCTCACGACTTTGGTGAGTTGTGGCAACATCACAGGTTCTTGACTTCCTCAGGGACCCCCATACAAAACACACTTTTTGTGACTAATTTATTGCAGGCACTCCAATTGCCAAAGAATATAGCAATAATTAAGTCTGAGACCCATTAAAAAGTCCAAGGACCCCATACCACTTGTAAGTGTAAAAACAGATGAGGTTGCACGAAATGCAGCTCTTACCAAACATCTTGTAAATGCAGAGGAACCAAAGCAATTACTGAATAGAATGGCCTTCCCAGACATGGACTATGTGAAACAATTACAGAGGGATGTCTCTGAAAGCCAATTCCATGTATGGTGGCAGCATGGGTGTGCCCAACAACCTACTTCATCCCTCACCCCTGTCAATCAAGTTTGTGCACCTGACCTGATTCTCCTGATGTTTTTGAATTACATCCACACAATGACACAGCTTGGAAAGGAGGGAATGGTGGGGGTAGCATTACAAACATGGGGGCATCTTAATCTAAGTAAGGAAGCACAGATGAACGCACGGGTTTGTGCAATTTGCCAGAAAAATTACCCGGGAAAAGCAATGAAATGTTCTGTTAAGACAGGGATACCAACTGGAGTCTTTGAATATATACAAATAGATTTTATAGAATTGCCCACAGTACAGTCATAAATATTGTTTGACTATTATTGACTTTTTTTAGCAGAAGCTATTCCTACAGTCAAATCCACAGCTGAAAGAGTGGTAGTAGTTATACGACAAGAAATAATAGCACGGTTCGGACTCCAAGCTGTTATCAGCTCGGACAATGGACCACATTTTACTGGCAATGTGAATGAAGAACTGTGTCAGCACCTTAAAATAAAGCAACATTTTCACTGTGCCCATCATCTGCAGGCAGATGGAGTAGTGGAGAGGGCTAATGGCACTTTGAAGAACAAATTGGCCAAATTAATGGAAGAGACAGGCCTAAATTAGCTAAGGTGCTACCTTTGGCACTCTTTGAAATGAGGATAACACCACACACAAACACCAGGCAAAATCCAGCAGAGGTGATATTGGGAGACCCCTGAACACACCATGGAAAGCAGAGAAGCGTGCTACGAAATGCTTGTCCTTATTGATAAGATGATCAGTTATGTTCAAGGACAAACTGATGTTCTTTTGACTTTATATTTGCAGGAGTGCGTTGCTCAGCGAAGGTGGAGATAAGGAAGGGCTCATGCCAAAAATTCGCCAGGAAATATTTTAATAAGGAATTGGGAGCAGAAGAATTTGGCGCCAAGCTGGAAGGGACTATTCCAATTATTTTTGACCACAACTATGGCTACGAAGGAAAGCTAAAGCTTATAAATCTTTCTGATTGTCAAAGTCTTGTAGAAAAATAAGGCAATGTGGTTGTTACACATACCATTAAATGTGGGGTGTTGTTTAGAAGAGGTAAAATCTAGTCCAGTTGCTGTGTCACAATTATGCGGTGAAGGGGTCACAGCATGGCTGAGAAACAGCTTCCAACCATGGGCAGTGGGAATGCTGAGTGATCAAAAGAACTGCTTACATTAACTTCGGTGAGACTCTAATATTTATGGGACAATTTTTATTTATTTGCATATATAAATTCTTGTCCTGTATAGGTATTGTTTGTCTGTATGTGTGCTATGGCTGGCTATAAGTAGGCATGTTTTGCACCAAGGACCGGAGAACACTGTTTGTGAGTTGTACTTGAGGAATCAAATGACAATGAACGACTTGACCGGACTTAGTGGTGAGGTAAATGAGGAAAATAGAATCCTGTACTTTATGCATTTCTTCTAATGCTCATAATATGTGCACGGGTGTGGAGGGGGCCAGGCCAGATGTGCAGGAATTGGAGGGACAAGTTCCTAGTAATAGAACGAAGTCATGCTGTTTAACGTGCAAATTTATCATTCACACTACTGCATGCCTTAATGTTCTGACGTTGAGTAGGTAGGGCAGTGAGAAAAGGCCTGTCTCCCCAGTCATGTGTCACACAAGGATGCCCCAAATGCTGTCACAGCTCTCAGTAGCTTAGCTCTTGTTAAGAGCTGCTGGCTGAAGCATGAAGTTGAAAAGAGCTTGACCAATGGAATCCCAGACATGAATGGACTAGAACATATGACTCCTTGGGTGCCGATCTGGCAAGCTCTGGGCAGAGTTCTACCTGTGGCCATCCAGAGAGGCCCCTCCAGTCAGATACCAGTGCCTTATTTATAACAGGCACAATAGCTACCTTGTTTTTTGCCAAGGTTTTCGTTGTACCTGTTGTGAAAATTTCAATGGAAGATAGATGGATTTTGGTGGCTTAATGGAGAAAACTTATAGGCTTCAGAGTGTTAAAACTTTTGGAGAATTATTGTATTAAAGGCACCACAATACATAGATCACATAGGGAGGTGGGGTGATTGAAGATTTTTCCAGTTGGTTGTTATCTTGCTGTTTCCCAGTCAGGGATGCCCAAACTCTACGAGATTGACACCCACGATGGGATCCTGGCTTTGACTTGGTTTGTGGGCACTTTAGGGATCTTCATTATTAAGGGAACACATAGATCAGGTTAATTATTTTCTGAGGAGGATTAAATGTTGTAGTTGGGAAGATGAGAACTTATTGGTGGCTCATTTTTTAATTCTTTTGTTTCCAACCTGTAGGATCCAAGTCTGTAAAATTCAAATCTGATTGTTTTGATCTGGTATCTTGTGCCTGAAATTCGATGTTAGTTTATTAGAATGAGACTTGCTGGTAATGCATTACAAATTTTAGTGATCTCCTGGAGCTCTGCTCGATTGCCATTAGGGGGTCAGGGAGGAATTTCCCAAAGTTTTCCCTGAAATTGGCCACAGGTTTTTCGCCTCCCCCAGGATTCACTAGCATATCAGGGCAGTAAATCCAAACTATAAAAGTAAAATAAAATTAGATTATGCAAATGAAGTCGGCCTGATTTTTAATAAAATATATAGCAGTACTCACTACTCTTTATCTTTGTTACTCAACAAGTGGCGTTACCAGAATGAAATGTTCAGTTTGCCTCAGCGCTGCTGTATGTTGGTGAGTGGCACTTTAACCAGGAACTTTTGTTAGTGACCAATATACCGACCAGATTTTCCCCCAGATGATAGGTTGCTGTCCAAGAGAGGCGGAAGACATGGGGTCACGAAGCAATTTTCCATTCAGGATTTAGTGTGGAAGGGATGAAACAACAAAGAAGTGGAATTGTATTCTCTCTGGATATGTGCAGCAGGTCATGGAATCATATAGCACAGAACAGAATGAGTTAGCATTTGCGGCTAGTCCAATTTGCAGCTTGGTACATTTCCTGTTAAACTATTCCTCGCCATCTATCTGTCAAAATAGAAATGAAAATGTAGCCCATCAACTGTCTCTTAAGTCATTCCCATCTTACCTCAAACCTATGCCCTCTTAACCTGGCACAGTTTATCGTGGGAAAATACTGAGCATTCACATCCATGTCCATTGTGATTTTATAATCCTCCAATAGTCACTCCATCAGCTTCCTTCACTCTCAAGAAATAAAGATCCAGCCTATCCAATCTTCCTGTAACTCCAGGCATCCAGTCCCAGCAATATCCTGGGTGAAATTCTTTTGCATGCCATCCTCTTTGACATCCACCCCCGGACCGCAACTGACCTCACCCTGGGCACCCTCTGACCTCTAGCCTTGGGTTCCCTTGACCTCGCAACAGGCCTACTCCGACCCCCAGCCCGGGCTCCCCAACCCCCAACCTCTAAACTTTGGTGACATTCACTGCAGACATTACTTTAGTATTAATGCTGGTCTTGCAAAGGTAAAGGAAACGCTGGATATTTTCCAAAGGAAAAGATATTTCCCCATATATGCTGGGAATGTTATTGCACTGCAGGATTTAATTTACCACATGGTTTACAATCAGAGCAGTCGCTGTGGAAATAACACCACATATGTTAATGTATCAATGTAGTCAACAACTCGCTCACTTAAGTAATGTAAATGTTCCTTGCATCAGATTCAAATGGTTCATCCTATTTTTTTATTGGTTAATGGCTATTCCAGCTCACAAACCACTGAAAATTACTCAGAAGAAAATTATTGAACACAACTGTTAGCTAGAAAGTCCTGACATTACACCCTTCCATTTAAGTTTATATTGGTGACTTTAATAATACATTTATTTTCGTCTCCTTGTGGAATACAAAAAAAACCCAATTTCACAATAGACACGACAAAAGAAAAGAGCCTAATTGGATCTTTGGAAATGAAGTGTTGTGACATATATTGGCTAAACAAAATATTTGTAAACATTTGGAGCAGAGTTTTGATGATGTGTTGCAATGGTTACCATCCCTAAGGTTAGCTACACCAACAAAAGGGTGACCAAAAAATGTAACCATTGGCCAAAACTACAGGGTGAGAGGTCCTTTTAAGGCAATAAAATGAGCCCATTCAACACAGCCATTGTGACCTCATTTGACATGCTGATTGGAGTAAAAAAGCCAGAAGTTTGTAACTGCAGTCAAAGTTGGACATGGATGGACAGGTGGTATGTCTCTGTCACATTTTTTTCTCTGTATATTATCTAATATTTAATTGTATTACTAATCTTGTTTGCTTTCTTCAGGTATTGCAAGGATGTTCATCTGGAGTTCAGGTGAAACAGCAAACGTAGAGCCCAGCCTATTCAATCTCCCTATAACTCAAGCCATCCAGTCCAGAAATATCCAGGGTGAAACTCCTTTGAATGCCATCCACTGTAACATTCACCTCCAGACCCTCTCCAAACTCCAACACAGAATACCCTCCAACCCCTGCCCTAGACACTGAATCCCAGCTCCGACTCTATCTGACACTCAGCCTGATCTCATGCAACTTAAATAAGCTTTATTTTTATTTACATCTTTTATAGTCCTGCATCACAGTGCTATTCACATTGATCTGTTATACACTAACATATACACATTACATTATTAGAAAACAGACATTGTCTGCATTGTAATGCTGTTACATTATAGCATCATCTACAGTGAAACCTCGTTAGAATGCGATTTGTAAATCCAAAGTATTGCTTATAGCGCGAGTGTCTGTGGACCCCAAACGTTGATTTTAGGATGCCAGGCTAACAGTGCCTAACAACAACAAACTCAAAAATGGACTCTTATGACAGGTGAGCTGGGGTACCAGCAGCACGAGTCAGGCGGGGGAGGAAGGGAAAACAGCATCGTGAATCGGGCGGACATGTAACCAACAGCGCAAGTCGGGCAGGCGAGGTGGGGTGAATAGAAGCGCAAGTCACACTGGGGGGATATCAGCAGCATGAGTCAGGGCGGCTTGGCGGGGACACTGGCAGCGCAGGTTGGGTGGGCAAAGGGGGGAGACCGGCAGCGTGAGCCAGTCGGGCGCTAGACAGGCAGCTAGAATGGTTCAGGCGAAAGACCGGCAGCTTGAGTCAGCTGAGCGAGAGACCAGAAGTGCGAGTCAGGCAAGCGAGGGGTGGGGAGGGGGGAGAGCAGCAATGTGAGTTAGTCGGGTGCGGGAGTCCAGCAGCGTGAATCCTACGGGCGCAGGACCGGCACCTTGAATCGGTCGGGCACTAGACCGGCAGCTCGAATCGTTCGGGTGCAAGACCGGCGACTTGAGTCGGTCGGGGGAGTGATCGGCATAGCGAATCAGGCAATCGAGGGAGGGGGAAGGCCAGCAATGCGAGGGGACGGGGAAGTTCAGAAGCGCAAATCAGATGGGCGCGGGACAGGCATCTCGAGTCGTACGGTCGAGACACCGGCAGTGCGAGCCGGTCGGGCGCCAGACCAGTAACTCGAATCGTTCTGGCGAGAGACCGGCAGCTAGAGTCGGTGGGGCGAGAGTCTGACATCTTGAGTCGGTCGGGCGAGTGATCAGCAGTGCGACTCAGGCAAGCGAGGGAGGGTGGAGACCAGCAAAGTTAGTTGGGTGGGGCGGGAAATTTAGCAGCGCAAATCAGATAGGCGTGGGACCGGCAACTCGAGTCGTATGGTCGAGACACCGGCAGCTCGAACCGTTCGGGCGAGAAACCGGCAGCTTGAGTCAGTCGGGCGACTGATCAGCAGTGCGAGTCAGGCAAGCGAGGGAGGAGGGGAGACAAGCAATGCTAGTTGGGTGGGCCGGGGAATCCAGCAGCGTAAATCAGATGGGCGCGGAACCAGCATCTCGAGTCGTACGGTCGAGACACAGGCAGTGCGAGACGGTTGGGCGCCAGATCCGTAATTCGAATCGTTCAGGCGAGACACCGGCATCTTGAGTCGGACGGGCGAGTGATCAGCAGTGCGAGTCAGGCAAGCGAGGGAGGGGGGAGACCAGCAAAGCTAGTTGGGCGGGCCGGGAAATCCAGCAGCGCAAATCAGATGGGCGCGGGACCGGCAACTTGAGTCGTACGGTCGAGATACAGGCAGCGCAGTCCGGTCGGCCAGTAAACCAGCAGCTCGAATCATTCGGGCAAGAGACTGGCAGCTTGAGTCTGTCAGGCGAGGGACTGGCAGTGCCAATCAGGCAAGCGAGGGAGAGGGGAGACCAGCAATGCGAGTTGGGTGGGCGGGGAAGTCCAGCAGCATAAATAAGATGGTTGTGTGAATGGCAACTCGAGTCGTACGGTCGAGAAACCAGCAGCGCGAGCCGGATGGCTGCTATACCGGGAGCTTGAGTCGGTCGGGCGAGTGATCAACAGTGCGAGTCAGGCAAGCGAGGGAAGGGGGAGACCAGCAAAGCTAGTTGGGCGGGCCGGGAAATCCAGCAGCGCATATCAGATGGGCGCGGGACCGGAAACTCGAGATGTACGGTCGAGCCACCAGCTGCGCAAGCCGGTCGCGCGATAAACCGGCAGCTCGAATCGTTCGGGCGAGAGACTGGCAGCTTGAGTCATTCGGGTGAATGACTGGCAGTGCGAGTCAGGCAAGCGAGGGAGAGGGGAGACCAGCAATGTGAGTTGGGTGGGCGGGGAACTCCAGCAGCGTAAATCAGATGGTTGCGGGAACGGCAACTGGAGTCGTACAGTCGAGACACCGGCAACGCGATCCGGTCGGGCGCTATAACGGCAGCTCTAATCGTTCAGGGGAGAGACTGGCAGCTTGAGTCGGTCGGGGGAGAGATCGGCATAGCGAGTCAGGCAAGCGAGAGGGAGGGGAGAGGCCAGGAATGCGAGTTGGGTGGGCGGGGAAGTCCAGCAGCGTAAATCAGATGGGCGCGGATCCGGTAAGTCGAATAATTCGGGCGAGAGACCGGCAGCTTGAGTCAGTTGGGCGAGTGATCGACGTAGCGAGCCAGGCAATAGAGGGAAGGGGGAGGCCAAAAATGGGAGTGGGTGGGGAAGTCCAGCAGCGCAAATCAGATGGCTGCGGGACCGGCATCTCGAGTCGTACAGTCGAGACTCCGGCAGCGCAAGCCGGTCGTGCGCTAAACTGGCAGCTCGAATCGTTCGGGCGAAGGACCGGCATACCAAGTCAGGCATGCGAGGGAGGGGGGGAGGCCATCAATGTGAGTTGGGTGTGCGCGGAAGTCCAGCAGCGTAAATTAGATGGGGGCGGGTCCGGTAACTCGAATCGTTCGGGTGAGAGACCAGCAGCTTGAGTCGGTTGGGTGAGTGATGGGCATAGCGAGTCAGGCAATCGAGGGAGGGGGGAGGCCAGCAATGTGAGTGGGCGGGGAAATCCAGCAGCGCAAATCAGATGTCCGAGGGACCGGCATCTAGAATCGTACGGTCGAGACACCGGCAGCGCAAGCTGGTCGGGTGCTAGATCGGCTGCTCGAATCGGTCGGGCGAGAGACCGTCAGTTTGAATCGGTCGGGCGAGTGATCAGCAGTGCGACTCAGGCAAGCGAGGGAGGGTGGAGACCAGCAAAGCTAGTTGGGCGGGGCGGGAAATCCAGCAGCGCAAATCAGATAGGCGCGGGACCGGCAACTCGAGTCGTATGGTCGAAACACCGGCAGCTCGAATCGTTCGGGCCAGAGACCGGCAGCTTGAGTCAGTCGGGCGACTGATAAGCAGTGCGAGTCAGGCAAGCGAGGGAGGAGGGGAGACCAGCAATGCTAGTTGGGTGGGCCGGGGAATCCAGCAGCGTAAATCAGATGGGGGCGGAACCGGCATCTCGAGTCGAACGGTCGAGACACCGGCAGCGTGAGCCGGTCGGGCGCCCGACCTGTAACTCGAATCGTTCGGGCGAGAGACCGACAGCTAGAGTCAGTCGGGCGACAGACCGGGATCTTGAGTCGGTCGGGCGAGTGATCAGCAGTGCGACTCAGGTAAGCGAGGGAGGGGGGAGACCAGCATTGCTAATTGGGCGGTACGGGAAATCCAGCAGCGCAAATCAGATGGGCGCGGATCTGGTATCTCGAACCGTTCGGGCGAGAGACCGGCAGCTTGATTCGGTGGGGCGAGTGATCGGCGTAGTGAGTCAGGCAATCGAGACAGGGGGAGGCCAGCAATGCGAGTGGGCGGCGAAGACAATAGCGCAAATCAGATGGCCGCGGGACCGGCATCTCGAGTCGTACGGTCGAGACACAGCCAGCGTGAGCCGGTCGGGCGCCCGACCTGTAACTCGAATCGTTCGGGCGAGAGACCGACAGCTAGAGTCAGTCGAGCGACAGACCGGGATCTTGAGTCGGTCGGGCGAGTGATCAGCAGTGCGACTCAGGTAAGCGAGGGAGGGGGGAGACCAGCATTGCTAATTGGGCGGTCCGGGAAATCCAGCAGCGCAAATCAGATGGGCGCGGATCCGGTATCTCGAACCGTTCGGGCGAGAGACCGGCAGCTTGATTCGGTGGGGCGAGTGATCGGCGTAGTGAGTCAGGCAATCGAGACAGGGGGAGGCCAGCAATGCGAGTGGGCGGCGAAGACAACAGCGCAAATCAGATGGCCGCGGGACCGGCATCTCGAGTCGTACGGTCGAGAAACCGGCAGCGTGAGCCGGTCGGGCACCAGACCTGTAAATCGAATTGTTCGGGCGAGAGACCGACAGCTAGAGTCAGTCGGGCGACAGACCGGGATCTTGAGTTGGTCGGGCGAGTGATCAGCAGTGCGACTCAGGTAAGCGAGGGAGTGGGGAGACCAGCATTGCTAATTGTGCGGGCCGGGAAATCCAGCAGCGCAAATCAGATGGGCGCGGGACCGGGAAATCGAGTCGTACGGTCGAGACACCGGCAGCGCAAGCCAGTCAAGCGCTAACCCGGCAGCTCGAATCGTTCGGGCGAGAGACTGGCAGCTTGAGTCAGTCGGGTGAATGACTGGCAGTGCGAATCAGGCAAGCGAGGGAGAGGGGAGACCAGCAATGTGAGTTGGGTGGGCGGGGAACTCCAGCAGCGTAAATCAGATGGTTGCGGGAACGGCAACTGGAGTCGTACAGTCGAGACACCGGCAACGCGATCCGGTCGGGCGCTATAACGGCAGCTCTAATCGTTCAGGGGAGAGACCGGCAGCTTGAGTCGGTCGGAGGAGAGATCAGCATAGCGAGTCAGGCAAGCGAGGGAGGGGAGAGGCCAGGAATGCGAGTTGGGTGGGCGGGGAAGTCCAGCAGCGTAAATCAGATGGGCGCGGGTCCAGTAACTCGAATCGTTCGGGTGAGAGACCGGCAGCTTGAGTCGGTTGGGTGAGTGATGGGCATAGCGAGTCAGGCAATCGAGGGAGGGGGGAGGCCAGCAATGTGAGTGGGCGGGGAAGTCCAGCAGCGTAAATCAGATGGCCGAGGGACCGGCATCTCGAGTCGTACGGTCGAGACACCGGCAGTGCAAGCTGGTCGGGCGCTAGACCGGCTGCTCGAATCGTTCGGGCGAGAGACCGGCAGGTTGAATCGGTCGGGCGAGTGATCAGCAGTGCGAGTCAGGCAAGCGAGGGAGTGGGGAGACCAGCAGTGCTAGTTAAGCGGGCCGGGAAATCCAGCATCGCAAATCAGATGGGCGCGGGTCCGGTATCTCGAACCGTTCGGGCGAGAAACCGGCAGCTAGAGTCAATCGGGCGAGAGACCGGCATCTTGAGTCGGTCGGGCGAGTGATCAGCAGTGTGACTCAGGCAAGCGAGGGAGGGGGGAGACCAGCTAAGCTAGTGGGCAGACAGGGAAATACAGCAGCGCAAATCAGATGGGCGCGGGACCCTCAACTCGAGTCGTACGGTCGAGACACTGGCAGCTTGAGCCGGTCGGGTGCTAAACCAGCAGCTTGAATCGTTCGGGCGAGAGACCGGCAGCTTGAGTCGGTTGGGCAAGTAAGTGGCAGTGCGAGTCAGGCAAGCGAGTGAGGGGGGAGACCAGCAATGCAAGTTGGGTGGGCGGGGAAGTCCAGCAGCGCAGGTCAGATGGGGGTGGGCTGGCCACTCGAGTCGTACGTTCGAGACACCAGCAGCTCGAGTCGGTTGGGCGAGACACTGGCAGTGGGAGTTAGGCGGGCAAGGGACTGGGAGCGAGTCAGGTGAGCAAGTGGGGGAAGACTGGCAGCACGAGTCAGGCGGGAAAGTGGGGCGGAGACCAGCAGCGCAAGTCGGGCGGCCGAGTGGGAAAGACGGCAGAGCGATTGGAAGGGGGTGGATATGCTAGCAGAATTCGGGTAATGCGCTAAGTAATCTTGGACCCCAACTATCGTATTGTAACGAGGTTTTACTGTATATTATCCAAAACATTTGTAAATAATTATGCAGCACTGTCTCTGCCCTACACTAACCATCCCATCCAAGAGGCTCTAATCCTTACAGAACAATTTTTATTTATGTATTTGTATATAGTGTATGATTACTTGCTCTGCATATATATTGTCTGTATGTGTGTTATGTCTGGCTATGTGTCTGCTTATTTTGCACTGTGGACTGGAGAACGCTGCATCGTCAGGTTCAACTTGTGGAAATCAATGACAGTGAACGATAGACCTGACTTGGTGGTGAGGTAGGTGGGGAGTAGGGAATCCTGTACTTGTTGTGCTTGGGTTGCAGACGAGGCCAGGGCGGATGTGCAGGTAATGGAGGATATGCTGGTGAGGGCTGAGTTGATGATGGTAGAGGGCAAGTTATGTTAGTTAACATGGAAATTTACACTCACAGTATAGCATGCCTTATCCTTCTGACGCTGGGCAGGTAGGGCAGTGGGAAAAGGCCTCTCCCCAGTCGTGTCACACATGGATTCCCCAGCGCTCAGTGGCTTAGCTCTTGTTAAGAGCTGCTGGCTGAAGCATGAAGTCGGAATGAGCTTGACCAACGCCATCCCTGGCATGAATGGACTTGAACATTCGACTCCTTAGGGTGCCCACCTGGCAAGCCCTGGGCAGAGTTCTACCTGTGGCTACAGAGGTCTTGGGGTTCAGGCTTCTCAAGAATGAGGAACAGCAAATCGCCATCCAGAGAGGCCCCTCCAGTCAGATATCAGCGCCTTATTCATGGCAGGCACAACAGCTACCTTGGTTTTTGCCAAGGTTTTGGTTGTACCTGTCGTGAAAATCCCAATTGAAGGTAGATGGGTTTGGGTGGCTTCATGGAGAAAACTCGTAGGCTTCAGAGTGGATAGATGATTGGGAAATAGTTGTATTAAAGGGGCCACAATGCACTCAGATCACATAGGGAGGTGGTTAAAGACGCTGTGGTGTGATGGACAGACCTTTCCAGTTGGTTGTTATCTTGCTGTTTCCCAGTCAGGGATGCCCAAACCCTACTAGCTCTGTACCACTGATGGGATCCTGACTTTGACTTGGTTTGTGGGCACTTTAGGGGTATGCATTCATGCCAAAAGGATAGGCCTTGATCCAAATGCATTATTCCGATTCACTGCGCTGGCAGCAACTTGGGAGTGCTGAGCAAAGTGGCAGCATAAGGAGAGCCTCTGTATGACTGCAAGGCTGTGGGCCTCTCAATTGGAAGACCCTTTCTCTCTGCCTACCTAGCGCTACGTGGGAAGAATCTGGCCGTCACATTGAACCCAGAACACATGCATCATTGAGTGATAGGCTGTCCATCATTGCGGGAACTCGTAGGTCATGTTAGTTATTTTCTGGAGAGAATGAAATGTTATAGTTGGGAAGATGAGAACTTATTGATGTTTTCATTTTTATCTCCTTTGTTTCCTTCCTTCCAACCTTTAGGATCCAAGTCTGCAAAATATAAATCTAATCGTTTTGATCTGGTACCTTGTGTCTGAAATTCGATGTTAGTTTATTAGAATGAGACTTGCTGGTAATGCATCACAAATTTCAGTGATCTCCTGGAGCTCTGCTCGATTGCCATTAGGGAGTCGGGGAGGAATTTCCCAAAGTTTTTCCTGAAATTGGCCACAGGTTTTTTCTTTGGTTTTTCGCCTCCCCCAGGATTCACATTACCAGCATATCAGGGCAGAGAGTAGCAGTAAATCAAAAATATAAAGTATAAAAAAAATAAAAATAAATATAATATAAAATATAAAATGTAAAATATAAAAATATAAAAATATAAAAATATAAAAATATAAAAATATAAATTAAATAAAAGCAAATGAAGTCTGTCTGTTTTATTTTATATACCATTAGTCACTACTTTTAATCTTTGTTACTCAACAAGTGCTGCTACCAGAATGAAATGTTCAGATTGCCTCAGCGCAGCTGTATTCCATTCAGGATTTACTGTTAAAGGATGGATCAGCAGAAAAGTTACATCTTCTCTGGATATGTGCAGCAGGTCATGGGATAATGCAGCACAGAACAGACTCACCGTGCTGACCGAGTTGGCATTCTGGCTAGTCTAGTTTGCAATTTGGTACATTCTCTCCTAAACCTATCCTATTCACTTATCTGTCCAAATAGCCTTTGAAACTTCTAATTAATTGGTCTGGGAGCTCATTTCAGTTAGAACACCCTCTGAGTGTAAAAATTGTCTCTTAAATCCCTCCCCTCTTACCTCAAAACTATGCTCTTTTGTTCTGGCATAGTTTTCCCTGGGAAAATTATGGAGCATTTACATTCTTGCCCCTCATGATTTTATAAACCTCTAATGGTCACTGCTCAGCATCTAATGCTCACAGGGAATAAAACCCCAGCCTATTCAACCTCCCTATAACTCAAGCCATCCAGGCCCAGAAATATCCAGGGTGAAATTCCTTTGCATGCCATCCCTGTAACATCCACCTCCAGACCCTCTCCTAACTTCAAAACAGATCCCCCTCCAACCGCTGCCCCAGACACTGACCCCTAGCTCCGACTCTGTCACGCAGCCTGGTCTCATGCAACTTAAATAAGTTTTATTTTTATTTCCTTACTGCAATTATTGAAAACCCATCATGAGGGACTAACACAGGGGCCCCCAAACATTTTAGACCATTGACCCCATCATGGAACCCTTGTTATATCATCAACACCCAAGTATGTGCAAAATAAATAAATAGATAATTAAGCATATGTTAGTGCAGTTTCCATATGCATTAGTGAGGGAAACTGGATACCAAGCCCCGCAAGACTGTTCTTCTGCATCCCCTTCACACCCACTCCCTGCCCCCAGCCCTGCTGTGTATATTTCTCATGAAGTGTAGGGAAACAGAAAAGAAAAACTTTACTGTCAAGGTGGAAATCATGAGAATGTACAAACTATTGAATATCAAGCTGGAATTCAACATAAAAAGTGTTCAAACACAGAAATAAGTGGAAATACTGCATGATAATTGGATATGTCACATGAAATATATAGGAGAATTTGCTGCCGTTTGGCACCAATGTTATAACTATGACATCATTCAACTCCCTCTAACCAAATGCTCTCCAACACTCCTCGCAAACAGAAAGAAAGAGAGAGAGTGGAACGTCGGTTTGCTGTCACACCCCACCCAACCCACCTCACTGACAAAAGGCAAAGGAGGAAAAACCCAGCACCCAACCCCAACCAACCAATTTTCCCCTGCAACCTCTGCAACCGTGTCTGCCTGTCGCGCATCGGACTTGTCAGCCACAAACGAGCCTGCAGCTGACGTGGACATTACCCCTCCATAAATCTTCGTCCGCGATGCCAAACCAAAGAAAGAAAAAGAAAAACAGAATAATCTAGGTTCCAATTTTGGTAACAATTGGTCCCATAGTGTCATAGGAGTTTCATGGCTGGCAGGCAAACTTCATTTCCCTGATCCCTATACGATGCCCATGTGCTATATGTTCATTACTCCCAGTTTTGATACCCATCCTAATATCAATCATAATAGTGAGAGAAAACCTTCATAAATAATATATTAAATAAAACTAAAATTAAATTAAGGTACCTTTTGATTGAATTGGTTGACATCATTAATGGTAAGGATGTGTTTGATGAGCATCAGCAAGGGAAATGATATTTGGAGATAGGTGGGTCATAGGTCACTACGCTCTTCTTGGTTCATTCTGTTCCTCTGCTTTGTTATAACCGCAGCTAAAAACCACTTCAACTGTCTACGAACTTGGGGATGCAAGTAAAAATGGCTCAACCCACTGCACTAAGGTTGGGGTATTTAGTTGCAGTGTTTACATTGTTCCAAGAGTCACTGAGGCTTTTACTTATGAACAAACGAGTTCAACTTCAAAGTGAGAGTTTAAAGTCTTCCCTTATTTTTTATGGTGGTTTATTTATTTCTCCAGATCACAGCCTGAAATATTTTCATCTTCCAATTGCCATAGGTTTGAAAAGTACTTAAAATCTCTACGTCCCAATGAAGATTTAAATAGGCCTAGTTTGACTTGTAAACCTATTAGGACTATTCAGCTTGGGATAATTGTAATATTTTTTACATTGCAGACATTTCTGTACTTCATTATATTTTGAATAGGGGTCTTCCAAATACAATAGATGGATCTTGCACTTTTCCAACTCATCACATAGTGTCCACATCTATAAGAAGCCTCCACAGTTCTGTCATACAAGTCAACAAGTCTTTACAGTCTATCACCTCTTGACAAGCACCTTACCACAGTGTGCAAAAGTAATTGATTTAAAGTTTCATCATTTTTTTTCACATATTATTGTAAACAGTTGTGAACTGAGAAGATATCCCAGAGGGATAAGGACAAGGATCCTGGCTCTGACATGTGCTAAAGCACTTTAGCAAAGACTTTAAACTAGATTGGTTGGGTGGGGGGGGGGGGGGGTGCGGTGGGGGGTGGAGTGCGAACCAAATGAAGGAGTACAGCAAGGAGAAGGTTAGATTGCAAACAGAGAAAGCTTGGAGACAAAGTTTTGGGGGTGGATAAGCAGGTGATAGAGAAGGAAGATGCTCTGTACGAAGATGGAGGGGAGATGATAGAAAAAGAACATAATAAATAAAGATAAGGGACACAGAATACATAGTGGGAAATCTCAGAAATGCATACACTTTAATGTTAGGAGCAATGTAAGAAAGGTGGATGAGCTGAGGGTATGGATAGACACTTGCCAGTATGACATGGTAGCGATTAGTGAAACGTGGTTACTGGAGGGGCATGATTGGCAGCTAAATATTTCTGGATTTCATTGCTTTAGGTGTGATAGAATTGGAGGAACAAGAGGGGCTGCTGTAGCATTGTTTGTCAGGGAAAATATTACAGCAGTGCTTAGGTAAGATAGATTAGAGGGCTCGTCCAGGAAGGCTGTCTGGGTGGAAATGAGGAATGGGAAAGGAATAGTAACACTTATAGGGGTGTATTATAGACCACCTAATGGGGAGCGAGAACTAGAGGAGCAAATTTGTAGTGAGATGGCAGATATTTGTAATAAGCACAGGGCTGTGATATTAGGGGATTTTAATTTTCCAAATATAGATTGGGTAACACATTCTGTGAAAGGGCTGGATGGATTGGAATTTGTGAAATGTGTGGAGGATAGTTTTACACAGCGATATGTAGAGGTACTGATTAGAGAAGGGGCAGTGTTTGGATCTACTGTTTGGGAATGAAATAGGTCAGGTGACAGAGGTATGTGTTGTGGAGCACTTTGGGTCCAGTGATCATAGAGCCATTAGCTTCAATGTAATTTTGGAAAGGGATAGGTCGTTATCTAAGATTAAAGTTTTTGAGTGTGGAAAAGCTGGATTTGAGCAGATGAGAAAGGATTTACGAGGAGTGGGTTTGGACGATTTGTTTTATGCGCAGGATATAGTAGCGAAATGGAGGTCTTTTAGAGGTGATATGGGGGAGATTATGAACAAATTCTTTCCTTTGGTATTCAGTAAGGCGAAGGACGTTGTCCAGGGTAAAGGAAGGAAAGAGGGTAATTATGGAAACAATAGTGATGAAGAAAGAGGAAGTACTGGAGCTTTTGAAGCATATAAAGGTGGATAAGTCTACAGGTCCTGACAGGATATTCCCCAGGAACTTGAGAGAAGTTAGTGAGGAAATAGCAGCGGGTCTGACAGTGATTTTTCAAATGTCATTAGAGGTGTGTATAGTGCCGGAGGATTGGCGTATTGCTAATGTGGTTCATTTGCTTATAAAGGGTTCAAGGAGCAAGCCTAGCAAGTATAGGCCTGTAATTTTGACATCTGTGGTAGGTAAGTTAATGGAAAGCCTTCTTAGGGATAATATATACGAGTATCTGGCGAAATAGGGTCTGATCTGGAATACTCAACACAGGTTTGTGTGTGGAAGGTCATGTTTGACCAATCTTGTTGAGTTTTTTGAAGAGGTGACTAGGAATGTTGATGAGGGGAAAGCAGTGAATGTTGTCTATATGGACTTCAGTAAGGCCTTCTGCATAGAAGGTTAGCTAGGAAAGTTCAATTGCTACCCATTAACTTTGATAGTCAAATGGATTCAACAGTGGCTGGAATGGAGATGCCAGAGACTCATAATAGATAACAGTTTGTCAGGCTGGAGGCCGGTGAAAAGTGGTGTGCGTCCGGGATCTGTATGGGTCCCTTATTGTTTGTCATTTACCTTAATGATCTGAATGATGGGGTGGTAAACTGGATTAGTAAATATGAGGATGGTACTAAAATAGGTGGAATTGTGGGTAATGAAGAAGGTTTTCAAAGATTCCAAAAGGATTTGGACTGCTTAGAAGAGTGGGCTGAAAGATGGCAGATGGAATTTAATGCTGTGAAGTGCTTCCTTCTTGAGAGAATAATGAAAACAGGACATACAAAGTAAATGGGAGGGCATTGAAGAATTCCGTGGAGCAGAAAGATCTAGGAATAACGGTTCTTCGTTCCCTGAAGGTAGAATCTCATGTGCATGTGGGGGGGGTGGGGGTGGGGGGGAGGGGGTGGGGGGTGAAGAAGGGTTTTAGTATGCTGGCCTTTATCAATCAAAGCATAGAATACAGGAGTTGCGAAGTGATGTTGAGACTGTTCAAAGCATTGGTGAGGCAAAATTTAGAGTGCTCTGTGCAGTTCTGGTCACCAAATTAGGTAGAGAGAGTGCAGAGATTTACAAAAATGTTACCTGGGTTTCAGAATCTAGATTACAAAGAAAGATTGAACAGATTAGGTCTTTATTCCTTGGAGCGTAGAAGGTTGAGGGGGGTATTTGATAGAGGTATTTAAGATTTTGAGGGGGATAGATAGAATTGATGTCGATAGGAATTTTTCCCTTGAAGGTAGGAGAGATTGAAACAAGAGGTTATGGGTTAAGAGTTAGGTGGAAAAGGTTTAGAAGTAACATGAGGGGGAACTTCCTCATTCAGAGAGTGGAGGCTGTGTGGAATGAGCTTCCGGGAGAAGTAGTGGCGGCAGGGTCCATTTTTCCATTGAAGGAAAAATTGGATAGGTATATATGGATGTGAGCGACATAGAGGGTTATGGGCAAGGTACAGGTAGGTGGGACTAGAGGAGAGTATTTGGTTTGGTCTGGATTAGAAGGGCCGAGATGGCCTGCTTCCGTGCTGTAATTGTTGTATGGTTACATACTTTAATTTTATTGACTGACCTGAGACACACTTTTAAGGTAATATATAGTTCACTACTGAGTTTCTTGGCTACAAGATGGTATCTGTACCATCTGTGAACAGTGCATACATTGGGAACTTTTTCCTTAAATAAGACGGCAAATCCTCCTTATTCGCCAACCATTGCTGGTGCACCGTCAGTAGCCACTACAGTCATTATTTTTCTCAAGTAATCCTCCAAACGTCAAAAAATTGCTATATTAAGGGAGATACTGTATGATGCTTTCAGCCCTCCTTCATTATCAGCACTTGGAAATATAGCTACAATACTATTGATGAATAATATAGTCAATACATTTATTGAGTATTTAAAAAAATAGAGTACGTGTTAAAAAAAATCCAAGTCAATTCATCCATGTGGAAACAGGTGATTTCAACGGATTGTAAATTATTATAACTAGATTATTAACATTATTTTTCAGTGATCAGAATCTAAAGTGAATGGACAATAAAAAATAATTATATATAAATGGGAAATGTACATCAGGAAGTTGTATTTTATGTAATTTTATTTCTCATATGAATGTCAGCTTTTGACCGCAAATGTTCAATCAAAGCTCTCCCCGGTAGTTATTGACCCTTTTTGACCCTTTGAATAGTCACATCTACACCCAGGGGTTGATATCAATTAGTTTGGACACCCCTGGATTAACATGATGAAAAGATTATATTAGCAAAGATGATGGTAAATTTTACTCCACGAGGACTAGGATGGTCATTCCAAGGCCTCATGATAATAGAAATATGCATCTTTCTTCACCAGAGGTACAACATTTGCAATTACAAGACTCAGAGGGTGAGGGTTGGTCAGGGTGGGGGGGGGGGTGGTGGGCTTCAGAGGGGGTCCCGGCTGGGGGTCGAAGGGGGTAATGATACCAAGGAATAGGAAAATAAGGAAGTGACTCGTGATCTACCATACAAGTTCAATCTTGAAAGACTGAAGTGGGCTCCATCAATTTCTAGAAAAATAGTTTTGGAATAAAAGATGACAAGATGAGTCTATATTTCACAACAGTTAAGGCAGAGGGAGGAAGAATAAGAAGAGTTAATTAGGGTCAAAAAGATAAAAGCTCTGTCAGGATACAGAGAGAAAATGAGGTTAAAAACTAAGGCAGACAAAGAAGAAAGAATGGCTGTACATAAATCTGAATGGAATACATTCTTGACACACAAGGGAAATAGAGGTAGAAGGAAGAGAATTCCTCCGCATAAACACGGAATTACATGAAAAAGAGGGACACAAGCATGCTAGGGTCTGGATCGGGTCCAGAGTGTTCTGAGGGGAGAGGGTGAGCAGCCAGAAGTCTGGCTTGTTGGTACCAATGACATGGACAGAATAAGAGAGGAAGTCCTGAAGGAAGATTGCAGGCTGTTGGGAATAAAGTTGAGAAGCAGGACCTCCAGGGTAGTGGAGGTGCTGTCTGTGCCACATGCAAATGAAGGCAAAAATAGCAAAATTAGGCAGATGAATAGACTGGTATATTATAATGTGGCTCTTTGCACAGTTTCACTGAGCCCCCTCATATATTTCCTCATAGCGTAAAAGAGACCGCTTGGAACCTTTATGTTAGCCCATAAGATTCCTATCAGTTCCATCACACACTCCCACCTATTCTCTCTCTCCCCCACAATGTTTTTGACACAAGGTATAAGGCACAACAGCCAATTAGCTTATCAACGGGATATACTTGGGATGTGGGAGAAAACAGAGGCAACCTGTAATGGTACAGGAAAAATGTCCTATTCCATAGTCAATTTTTTAAAAACATTCTGTACGATAACAGGCTCTTCTGTCCCGCAATCCCGTGTTGCCCAAATATCCCAATTAACCTTCAACCCCTGCATACACTTTGTACAATGTAACCTCAATATTAAAGTTATCGATAATGATCAAAATAATAGATTTTTTTATTTTAAAAAGTATAGATTTAAAAATGTTGCTAATATTTAAAATTTTTTAAAAATTATACATTTCACAATTTAACAGATCTCCCAAATACTCCAATTAATCTAAAACCCCTGCATACACTTTGTACAATGTGCATTGAACCAAAATTCTTTCTCGCTGCAGCCTAACAAGTACTTGCAGCGAAAAACTATAGTAGTAAACTAACTGAATTAAATTGAAACAATATATACATAGGAGAGATGGATAATAAATATTCACAGTAACTTTAGAGAAAGACGGCGCACAATGTGTGTTTATACAGCAGGATGAACATTATCACATCCATACGGTATGTTTTGACAAAGAAAATGTCACATAGCTCCATGTTTCGTGCCATCGACTCATTTTCAGAGCCCAGTGTGAGAGAAAAATAGGACGATGCATATTGCCTCTGAACCCAGATTTAATTTTAAAAGGGTCCATGCAATTACTCCAGATCCCAGCTTAAATGTTTGGTATGATTGTAACAGAGCCAAGTATAAGTTATCACAAAGTTGATTTTAATTTTTATAGAGTGTATTTATTGTGTCAGAGTTAACTTCAATTGTAATACAGGTATAGCTGATATATATCATCATTAAACTGCATAGTGGTTTGATTTGTATTTACAGCACGGTAACAGGCCCTTGTCTGCCCCACGAGCTCATGCGGCTCAGTTTCTCCAATTGAAAGGTGGGAGGTAACTGGAGCATTTGGAAGAAATCCACAAAGACAGAGGGAGATTGTACTCCTTACCTGCTCTGGCTGACTCTCCCTGAGAAGACTACTTCTCTAAATGATCATAAATCCTGTCCTTAAGAATCCTCTCCGATTGATTGCAATCCACATGCTTAAGACTCATTATGACCATTTTTAAACTAGTATACAAGGAGACGGTGGGAAAATGTAATGGTTCTAGGGAGCTACTGTTGGAGAAAATAAACTGACAAAAGTTTGTTAACATTAACAGACAAAGTGGCCAGACATCATGTCATCAAAACTAAACTGTAAGAAACTTATCAAGAAGTAACCTCAGAATATTCCGAACCAAGGTTAGCTGCATGTAGTCTGATGTCGACCTTGAAAACACTATTTAGAAGCAAACAAAACTCTGTATTGATTGAGTGGGTATAGCAGAAAGAAACGAGTAGCAACAGCACCCCTCCTTTATGCTCCCACTCCCGCTAGCCATATGTAATTTTGTGTAGCTCATTTGTCCCGCTGTTGTTTTTCCAGAGGAGATACAGCACAGGTCGACTTTAACAAGGGCATAGTTGGCAGGATCTTATAACCATATAATAATTACAGCATTGAAACGGGCCAACTTGGCCCTTCTAGTCCATGCTGAACACTTACTCCCACCTAAACCCACTGTCCTACACTCAACGCGTAACCCTCCATTCCTTTCCCATCCATACACATACCCAACTTCTCCTTAAATACTAATATCAAGCTTGCCTCCGCCACTTCATCTGGAAACCTGTTCCACACACCCACCACTTTCTGAGTAAAGAAGTCAACCCCTCATGTTTCCTCTAAACTTTTTACCCCTAACTTTCAACTCCCGTTTGTATCCCTCCCTTTAGCTGGGACCTTCAGGACACTTCAGACTGACCAAGCGGCCTATGGAGTTCAAGAGACAGGAGGGAGAAAAACAAAGGCGCCTTCAGATCCCTTGAATCGGACTCCTGCCCCGGCTTCTTGGAGCACTGAAGTCTCTCATCTGAAGTAGACCGGACTCCCTGCCAAGATCAACAGAGCGTAAAGAGAAGATATGGAGGATATACAGATTAATGCATGGGACTGGGATACATTTTAATTAGGGCAGCGGCCATTGATGTCGGGATAAAATAAAGATTAGGTCTACAGCAATAAAGGACAGGCACTTGATAGATTAATGCCTGAGAGATGGGATCAGTTTTAACTTGGACTGCTGCAGTATTGACCGGGATAAAGTACGATTTGGACAGCAGCATTGTAACATTACGGGTCAAGCATTGGGCAAGAGTAATGGGGGAACATCAGTGTAACAACATGTTATCTGAACCCGAAATTTCAGAAAGACTATTGATACTGTCGGCCGCTTAACAAATGAGCGATGGACAGTCAGGAGTACTTGGCCTGTAAAGGAAATAGAAACGGCGGAGCTGTTGTTAAGGGAAAATTATACAGGAAAAGAAATGGAAGAAGAGGCGAGGGGAAAGGAAGGAACAGGGATTTAAAATATTCGCAGAAGACTAAGCAGGATGGAGGAATAATGGAAGAAAGCGAGGGATTGCAATATTTACAAAGGATGGCGGAACAAAAGACTGGGAGGATCTAAGGGCTGAGTGTGAATGGCACATTAATCAGGAGAAAAAGAAAAGTGGAAAGTGAGGCGCAGTGCTAGTTTGATTAAGATGGCCAGTAAACAAAAAGAGGACCCTGGGGATCCATTGTCAGGTACGACGACCCTATTACTGCATGATAATAAGGAAGAAGTCGGATACTCTTTGGGCAAGAAAGACCGCCACCTTATGTACCACTCCACCAAGAGCCACCAATAGTCTCAGCAGTAGCGCAACACTTTCCATTACAGTACGTTTCCCCAATATCCAAAATTCGATTAACCGAAAAGTTCAATTATCCAAACATTTTTTCCTCAGTGGCGAACTGACAACCCAAGTTGAAAACGACTTTCACCTGACATGCTCATAAGGGGCTCTGAACCATTGTTAGTGCGATTTTGAATCCAATGGAGCTCTCGTGTATTGTACAATACATTTAGTTTTTTCAGCCGAGATGTGGGGTGTTGTTTAGAAGAGGTAAAATCTAGACCAGTTGCTGTGTCACAATTATGCGGTGAAGGGGTCACAGCATGGCTGAGAAACAGCTTCCAACCGTGGGCAGTGGGAATGCTGAGTGACCAAAAGAACTGCTTACATTAACTTCTGTGAGACTCCAATATGTATGGGACAATTCTTATTTATTTGTATATATAAAATCTTGTTCTGTCTAGGTATCGTTTGTCTGTATGTGTGCTAAGCCTGGCTATAAGTAGGCATGTTTTGCACCGAGGAATGGAGAACACTGTTTGTGAGTTGTACTTGAGGAATCAGATGACAATGAACGACTTGACTGGACTTAGTGGTGAGGTAAGTGAGGAAAATAGAATCCTGTACTTTATGCATTTCTTCTAATGCTCATAATATGTGCACGGGTGTGGAGGGGGCCAGGCCAGATGTGCAGGAATTGGAGGGACAAGTTCCTAGTAATAGAACGAAGTCATGCTGTTTAACGTGCAAATTTATCATTCACACTACTGCATGCCTTAATGTTCTGACGTTGAGTAGGTAGGGCAGTGAGAAAAGGCCTGTCTCCCCAGTCATGTGTCACACAAGGATGCCCCAAATGCTGTCACAGCTCTCAGTAGCTTAGCTCTTGTTAAGAGCTGCTGGCTGAAGCATGAAGTTGAAAAGAGCTTGACCAATGGAATCCCAGACATGAATGGACTAGAACATATGACTCCTTGGGTGCCGATCTGGCAAGCTCTGGGCAGAGTTCTACCTGTGGCCATCCAGAGAGGCCCCTCCAGTCAGATACCAGTGCCTTATTTATAACAGGCACAATAGCTACCTTGTTTTTTGCCAAGGTTTTCGTTGTACCTGTTGTGAAAATTTCAATGGAAGATAGATGGATTTTGGTGGCTTAATGGAGAAAACTTATAGGCTTCAGAGTGTTAAAACTTTTGGAGAATTATTGTATTAAAGGCACCACAATACATAGATCACATAGGGAGGTGGGGTGATTGAAGATTTTTCCAGTTGGTTGTTATCTTGCTGTTTCCCAGTCAGGGATGCCCAAACTCTACGAGATTGACACCCACGATGGGATCCTGGCTTTGACTTGGTTTGTGGGCACTTTAGGGATCTTCATTATTAAGGGAACACATAGATCAGGTTAATTATTTTCTGAGGAGGATTAAATGTTGTAGTTGGGAAGATGAGAACTTATTGGTGGCTCATTTTTTAATTCTTTTGTTTCCAACCTGTAGGATCCAAGTCTGTAAAATTCAAATCTGATTGTTTTGATCTGGTATCTTGTGCCTGAAATTCGATGTTAGTTTATTAGAATGAGACTTGCTGGTAATGCATTACAAATTTTAGTGATCTCCTGGAGCTCTGCTCGATTGCCATTAGGGGGTCAGGGAGGAATTTCCCAAAGTTTTCCCTGAAATTGGCCACAGGTTTTTCGCCTCCCCCAGGATTCACTAGCATATCAGGGCAGTAAATCCAAACTATAAAAGTAAAATAAAATTAGATTATGCAAATGAAGTCGGCCTGATTTTTAATAAAATATATAGCAGTACTCACTACTCTTTATCTTTGTTACTCAACAAGTGGCGTTACCAGAATGAAATGTTCAGTTTGCCTCAGCGCTGCTGTATGTTGGTGAGTGGCACTTTAACCAGGAACTTTTGTTAGTGACCAATATACCGACCAGATTTTCCCCCAGATGATAGGTTGCTGTCCAAGAGAGGCGGAAGACATGGGGTCACGAAGCAATTTTCCATTCAGGATTTAGTGTGGAAGGGATGAAACAACAAAGAAGTGGAATTGTATTCTCTCTGGATATGTGCAGCAGGTCATGGAATCATATAGCACAGAACAGAATGAGTTAGCATTTGCGGCTAGTCCAATTTGCAGCTTGGTACATTTCCTGTTAAACTATTCCTCGCCATCTATCTGTCAAAATAGAAATGAAAATGTAGCCCATCAACTGTCTCTTAAGTCATTCCCATCTTACCTCAAACCTATGCCCTCTTAACCTGGCACAGTTTATCGTGGGAAAATACTGAGCATTCACATCCATGTCCATTGTGATTTTATAATCCTCCAATAGTCACTCCATCAGCTTCCTTCACTCTCAAGAAATAAAGATCCAGCCTATCCAATCTTCCTGTAACTCCAGGCATCCAGTCCCAGCAATATCCTGGGTGAAATTCTTTTGCATGCCATCCTCTTTGACATCCACCCCCGGACCGCAACTGACCTCACCCTGGGCACCCTCTGACCTCTAGCCTTGGGTTCCCTTGACCTCGCAACAGGCCTACTCCGACCCCCAGCCCGGGCTCCCCAACCCCCAACCTCTAAACTTTGGTGACATTCACTGCAGACATTACTTTAGTATTAATGCTGGTCTTGCAAAGGTAAAGGAAACGCTGGATATTTTCCAAAGGAAAAGATATTTCCCCATATATGCTGGGAATGTTATTGCACTGCAGGATTTAATTTACCACATGGTTTACAATCAGAGCAGTCGCTGTGGAAATAACACCACATATGTTAATGTATCAATGTAGTCAACAACTCGCTCACTTAAGTAATGTAAATGTTCCTTGCATCAGATTCAAATGGTTCATCCTATTTTTTTATTGGTTAATGGCTATTCCAGCTCACAAACCACTGAAAATTACTCAGAAGAAAATTATTGAACACAACTGTTAGCTAGAAAGTCCTGACATTACACCCTTCCATTTAAGTTTATATTGGTGACTTTAATAATACATTTATTTTCGTCTCCTTGTGGAATACAAAAAAAACCCAATTTCACAATAGACACGACAAAAGAAAAGAGCCTAATTGGATCTTTGGAAATGAAGTGTTGTGACATATATTGGCTAAACAAAATATTTGTAAACATTTGGAGCAGAGTTTTGATGATGTGTTGCAATGGTTACCATCCCTAAGGTTAGCTACACCAACAAAAGGGTGACCAAAAAATGTAACCATTGGCCAAAACTACAGGGTGAGAGGTCCTTTTAAGGCAATAAAATGAGCCCATTCAACACAGCCATTGTGACCTCATTTGACATGCTGATTGGAGTAAAAAAGCCAGAAGTTTGTAACTGCAGTCAAAGTTGGACATGGATGGACAGGTGGTATGTCTCTGTCACATTTTTTTCTCTGTATATTATCTAATATTTAATTGTATTACTAATCTTGTTTGCTTTCTTCAGGTATTGCAAGGATGTTCATCTGGAGTTCAGGTGAAACAGCAAACGTAGAGCCCAGCCTATTCAATCTCCCTATAACTCAAGCCATCCAGTCCAGAAATATCCAGGGTGAAACTCCTTTGAATGCCATCCACTGTAACATTCACCTCCAGACCCTCTCCAAACTCCAACACAGAATACCCTCCAACCCCTGCCCTAGACACTGAATCCCAGCTCCGACTCTATCTGACACTCAGCCTGATCTCATGCAACTTAAATAAGCTTTATTTTTATTTACTTCTTTTATAGTCCTGCATCACAGTGCTATTCACATTGATCTGTTATACACTAACATATACACATTACATTATTAGAAAACAGACATTGTCTGCATTGTAATGCTGTTACATTATAGCATCATCTACAGTGAAACCTCGTTAGAATGCGATTTGTAAATCCAAAGTATTGCTTATAGCGCAAGTGTCTGTGGACCCCAAACGTTGATTTTAGGATGCCAGGCTAACAGTGCCTAACAACAACAAACTCAAAAATGGACTCTTATGACAGGTGAGCTGGGGTACCAGCAGCACGAGTCAGGCGGGGGAGGAAGGGAAAACAGCATCGTGAATCGGGCGGACATGTAACCAACAGCGCAAGTCGGGCAGGCGAGGTGGGGTGAATAGAAGCGCAAGTCACACTGGGGGGATATCAGCAGCATGAGTCAGGGCGGCTTGGCGGGGACACTGGCAGCGCAGGTTGGGTGGGCAAAGGGGGGAGACCGGCAGCGTGAGCCAGTCGGGCGCTAGACAGGCAGCTAGAATGGTTCAGGCGAAAGACCGGCAGCTTGAGTCAGCTGAGCGAGAGACCAGAAGTGCGAGTCAGGCAAGCGAGGGGTGGGGAGGGGGGAGAGCAGCAATGTGAGTTAGTCGGGTGCGGGAGTCCAGCAGCGTGAATCCTACGGGCGCAGGACCGGCACCTTGAATCGGTCGGGCACTAGACCGGCAGCTCGAATCGTTCGGGTGCAAGACCGGCGACTTGAGTCGGTCGGGGGAGTGATCGGCATAGCGAATCAGGCAATCGAGGGAGGGGGAAGGCCAGCAATGCGAGGGGACGGGGAAGTTCAGAAGCGCAAATCAGATGGGCGCGGGACAGGCATCTCGAGTCGTACGGTCGAGACACCGGCAGTGCGAGCCGGTCGGGCGCCAGACCAGTAACTCGAATCGTTCTGGCGAGAGACCGGCAGCTAGAGTCGGTGGGGCGAGAGTCTGACATCTTGAGTCGGTCGGGCGAGTGATCAGCAGTGCGACTCAGGCAAGCGAGGGAGGGTGGAGACCAGCAAAGTTAGTTGGGTGGGGCGGGAAATTTAGCAGCGCAAATCAGATAGGCGTGGGACCGGCAACTCGAGTCGTATGGTCGAGACACCGGCAGCTCAAACCGTTCGGGCGAGAAACCGGCAGCTTGAGTCAGTCGGGCGACTGATCAGCAGTGCGAGTCAGGCAAGCGAGGGAGGAGGGGAGACAAGCAATGCTAGTTGGGTGGGCCGGGGAATCCAGCAGCGTAAATCAGATGGGCGCGGAACCAGCATCTCGAGTCGTACGGTCGAGACACAGGCAGTGCGAGACGGTTGGGCGCCAGATCCGTAATTCGAATCGTTCAGGCGAGACACCGGCATCTTGAGTCGGACGGGCGAGTGATCAGCAGTGCGAGTCAGGCAAGCGAGGGAGGGGGGAGACCAGCAAAGCTAGTTGGGCGGGCCGGGAAATCCAGCAGCGCAAATCAGATGGGCGCGGGACCGGCAACTTGAGTCGTACGGTCGAGATACAGGCAGCGCAGTCCGGTCGGCCAGTAAACCAGCAGCTCGAATCATTCGGGCAAGAGACTGGCAGCTTGAGTCTGTCAGGCGAGGGACTGGCAGTGCCAATCAGGCAAGCGAGGGAGAGGGGAGACCAGCAATGCGAGTTGGGTGGGCGGGGAAGTCCAGCAGCATAAATAAGATGGTTGTGTGAATGGCAACTCGAGTCGTACGGTCGAGAAACCAGCAGCGCGAGCCGGATGGCTGCTATACCGGGAGCTTGAGTCGGTCGGGCGAGTGATCAACAGTGCGAGTCAGGCAAGCGAGGGAAGGGGGAGACCAGCAAAGCTAGTTGGGCGGGCCGGGAAATCCAGCAGCGCATATCAGATGGGCGCGGGACCGGAAACTCGAGATGTACGGTCGAGCCACCAGCTGCGCAAGCCGGTCGCGCGATAAACCGGCAGCTCGAATCGTTCGGGCGAGAGACTGGCAGCTTGAGTCATTCGGGTGAATGACTGGCAGTGCGAGTCAGGCAAGCGAGGGAGAGGGGAGACCAGCAATGTGAGTTGGGTGGGCGGGGAACTCCAGCAGCGTAAATCAGATGGTTGCGGGAACGGCAACTGGAGTCGTACAGTCGAGACACCGGCAACGCGATCCGGTCGGGCGCTATAACGGCAGCTCTAATCGTTCAGGGGAGAGACTGGCAGCTTGAGTCGGTCGGGGGAGAGATCGGCATAGCGAGTCAGGCAAGCGAGAGGGAGGGGAGAGGCCAGGAATGCGAGTTGGGTGGGCGGGGAAGTCCAGCAGCGTAAATCAGATGGGCGCGGATCCGGTAAGTCGAATAATTCGGGCGAGAGACCGGCAGCTTGAGTCAGTTGGGCGAGTGATCGACGTAGCGAGCCAGGCAATAGAGGGAAGGGGGAGGCCAAAAATGGGAGTGGGTGGGGAAGTCCAGCAGCGCAAATCAGATGGCTGCGGGACCGGCATCTCGAGTCGTACAGTCGAGACTCCGGCAGCGCAAGCCGGTCGTGCGCTAAACTGGCAGCTCGAATCGTTCGGGCGAAGGACCGGCATACCAAGTCAGGCATGCGAGGGAGGGGGGGAGGCCATCAATGTGAGTTGGGTGTGCGCGGAAGTCCAGCAGCGTAAATTAGATGGGGGCGGGTCCGGTAACTCGAATCGTTCGGGTGAGAGACCAGCAGCTTGAGTCGGTTGGGTGAGTGATGGGCATAGCGAGTCAGGCAATCGAGGGAGGGGGGAGGCCAGCAATGTGAGTGGGCGGGGAAATCCAGCAGCGCAAATCAGATGTCCGAGGGACCGGCATCTAGAATCGTACGGTCGAGACACCGGCAGCGCAAGCTGGTCGGGTGCTAGATCGGCTGCTCGAATCGGTCGGGCGAGAGTCCGTCAGTTTGAATCGGTCGGGCGAGTGATCAGCAGTGCGACTCAGGCAAGCGAGGGAGGGTGGAGACCAGCAAAGCTAGTTGGGCGGGGCGGGAAATCCAGCAGCGCAAATCAGATAGGCGCGGGACCGGCAACTCGAGTCGTATGGTCGAAACACCGGCAGCTCGAATCGTTCGGGCCAGAGACCGGCAGCTTGAGTCAGTCGGGCGACTGATAAGCAGTGCGAGTCAGGCAAGCGAGGGAGGAGGGGAGACCAGCAATGCTAGTTGGGTGGGCCGGGGAATCCAGCAGCGTAAATCAGATGGGGGCGGAACCGGCATCTCGAGTCGAACGGTCGAGACACCGGCAGCGTGAGCCGGTCGGGCGCCCGACCTGTAACTCGAATCGTTCGGGCGAGAGACCGACAGCTAGAGTCAGTCGGGCGACAGACCGGGATCTTGAGTCGGTCGGGCGAGTGATCAGCAGTGCGACTCAGGTAAGCGAGGGAGGGGGGAGACCAGCATTGCTAATTGGGCGGTACGGGAAATCCAGCAGCGCAAATCAGATGGGCGCGGATCTGGTATCTCGAACCGTTCGGGCGAGAGACCGGCAGCTTGATTCGGTGGGGCGAGTGATCGGCGTAGTGAGTCAGGCAATCGAGACAGGGGGAGGCCAGCAATGCGAGTGGGCGGCGAAGACAATAGCGCAAATCAGATGGCCGCGGGACCGGCATCTCGAGTCGTACGGTCGAGACACAGCCAGCGTGAGCCGGTCGGGCGCCCGACCTGTAACTCGAATCGTTCGGGCGAGAGACCGACAGCTAGAGTCAGTCGAGCGACAGACCGGGATCTTGAGTCGGTCGGGCGAGTGATCAGCAGTGCGACTCAGGTAAGCGAGGGAGGGGGGAGACCAGCATTGCTAATTGGGCGGTCCGGGAAATCCAGCAGCGCAAATCAGATGGGCGCGGATCCGGTATCTCGAACCGTTCGGGCGAGAGACCGGCAGCTTGATTCGGTGGGGCGAGTGATCGGCGTAGTGAGTCAGGCAATCGAGACAGGGGGAGGCCAGCAATGCGAGTGGGCGGCGAAGACAACAGCGCAAATCAGATGGCCGCGGGACCGGCATCTCGAGTCGTACGGTCGAGAAACCGGCAGCGTGAGCCGGTCGGGCACCAGACCTGTAAATCGAATTGTTCGGGCGAGAGACCGACAGCTAGAGTCAGTCGGGCGACAGACCGGGATCTTGAGTTGGTCGGGCGAGTGATCAGCAGTGCGACTCAGGTAAGCGAGGGAGTGGGGAGACCAGCATTGCTAATTGTGCGGGCCGGGAAATCCAGCAGCGCAAATCAGATGGGCGCGGGACCGGGAAATCGAGTCGTACGGTCGAGACACCGGCAGCGCAAGCCAGTCAGGCGCTAACCCGGCAGCTCGAATCGTTCGGGCGAGAGACTGGCAGCTTGAGTCAGTCGGGTGAATGACTGGCAGTGCGAATCAGGCAAGCGAGGGAGAGGGGAGACCAGCAATGTGAGTTGGGTGGGCGGGGAACTCCAGCAGCGTAAATCAGATGGTTGCGGGAACGGCAACTGGAGTCGTACAGTCGAGACACCGGCAACGCGATCCGGTCGGGCGCTATAACGGCAGCTCTAATCGTTCAGGGGAGAGACCGGCAGCTTGAGTCGGTCAGAGGAGAGATCAGCATAGCGAGTCAGGCAAGCGAGGGAGGGGAGAGGCCAGGAATGCGAGTTGGGTGGGCGGGGAAGTCCAGCAGCGTAAATCAGATGGGCGCGGGTCCAGTAACTCGAATCGTTCGGGTGAGAGAGCTTGAGTCGGTTGGGTGAGTGATGGGCATAGCGAGTCAGGCAATCGAGGGAGGGGGGAGGCCAGCAATGTGAGTGGGCGGGGAAGTCCAGCAGCGTAAATCAGATGGCCGAGGGACCGGCATCTCGAGTCGTACGGTCGAGACACCGGCAGTGCAAGCTGGTCGGGCGCTAGACCGGCTGCTCGAATCATTCGGGCGAGAGACCGGCAGGTTGAATCGGTCGGGCGAGTGATCAGCAGTGCGAGTCAGGCAAGCGAGGGAGTGGGGAGACCAGCAGTGCTAGTTAAGCGGGCCGGGAAATCCAGCAACGCAAATCAGATGGGCGCGGGTCCGGTATCTCGAACCGTTCGGGCGAGAAACCGGCAGCTAGAGTCAATCGGGCGAGAGACCGGCATCTTGAGTCGGTCGGGCGAGTGATCAGCAGTGTGACTCAGGCAAGCGAGGGAGGGGGGAGACCAGCTAAGCTAGTGGGCAGACAGGGAAATACAGCAGCGCAAATCAGATGGGCGCGGGACCCTCAACTCGAGTCGTACGGTCGAGACACTGGCAGCTTGAGCCGGTCGGGTGCTAAACCAGCAGCTTGAATCGTTCGGGCGAGAGACCGGCAGCTTGAGTCGGTTGGGCAAGTAAGTGGCAGTGCGAGTCAGGCAAGCGAGTGAGGGGGGAGACCAGCAATGCAAGTTGGGTGGGCGGGGAAGTCCAGCAGCGCAGGTCAGATGGGGGTGGGCTGGCCACTCGAGTCGTACGTTCGAGACACCAGCAGCTCGAGTCGGTTGGGCGAGACACTGGCAGTGGGAGTTAGGCGGGCAAGGGACTGGGAGCGAGTCAGGTGAGCAAGTGGGGGAAGACTGGCAGCACGAGTCAGGCGGGAAAGTGGGGCGGAGACCAGCAGCGCAAGTCGGGCGGCCGAGTGGGAAAGACGGCAGAGCGATTGGAAGGGGGTGGATATGCTAGCAGAATTCGGGTAATGCGCTAAGTAATCTTGGACCCCAACTATCGTATTGTAACGAGGTTTTACTGTATATTATCCAAAACATTTGTAAATAATTATGCAGCACTGTCTCTGCCCTACACTAACCATCCCATCCAAGAGGCTCTAATCCTTACAGAACAATTTTTATTTATGTATTTGTATATAGTGTATGATTACTTGCTCTGCATATATATTGTCTGTATGTGTGTTATGTCTGGCTATGTGTCTGCTTATTTTGCACTGTGGACTGGAGAACGCTGCATCGTCAGGTTCAACTTGTGGAAATCAATGACAGTGAACGATAGACCTGACTTGGTGGTGAGGTAGGTGGGGAGTAGGGAATCCTGTACTTGTTGTGCTTGGGTTGCAGACGAGGCCAGGGCGGATGTGCAGGTAATGGAGGATATGCTGGTGAGGGCTGAGTTGATGATGGTAGAGGGCAAGTTATGTTAGTTAACATGGAAATTTACACTCACAGTATAGCATGCCTTATCCTTCTGACGCTGGGCAGGTAGGGCAGTGGGAAAAGGCCTCTCCCCAGTCGTGTCACACATGGATTCCCCAGCGCTCAGTGGCTTAGCTCTTGTTAAGAGCTGCTGGCTGAAGCATGAAGTCGGAATGAGCTTGACCAACGCCATCCCTGGCATGAATGGACTTGAACATTCGACTCCTTAGGGTGCCCACCTGGCAAGCCCTGGGCAGAGTTCTACCTGTGGCTACAGAGGTCTTGGGGTTCAGGCTTCTCAAGAATGAGGAACAGCAAATCGCCATCCAGAGAGGCCCCTCCAGTCAGATATCAGCGCCTTATTCATGGCAGGCACAACAGCTACCTTGGTTTTTGCCAAGGTTTTGGTTGTACCTGTCGTGAAAATCCCAATTGAAGGTAGATGGGTTTGGGTGGCTTCATGGAGAAAACTCGTAGGCTTCAGAGTGGATAGATGATTGGGAAATAGTTGTATTAAAGGGGCCACAATGCACTCAGATCACATAGGGAGGTGGTTAAAGACGCTGTGGTGTGATGGACAGACCTTTCCAGTTGGTTGTTATCTTGCTGTTTCCCAGTCAGGGATGCCCAAACCCTACTAGCTCTGTACCACTGATGGGATCCTGACTTTGACTTGGTTTGTGGGCACTTTAGGGGTATGCATTCATGCCAAAAGGATAGGCCTTGATCCAAATGCATTATTCCGATTCACTGCGCTGGCAGCAACTTGGGAGTGCTGAGCAAAGTGGCAGCATAAGGAGAGCCTCTGTATGACTGCAAGGCTGTGGGCCTCTCAATTGGAAGACCCTTTCTCTCTGCCTACCTAGCGCTACGTGGGAAGAATCTGGCCGTCACATTGAACCCAGAACACATGCATCATTGAGTGATAGGCTGTCCATCATTGCGGGAACTCGTAGGTCATGTTAGTTATTTTCTGGAGAGAATGAAATGTTATAGTTGGGAAGATGAGAACTTATTGATGTTTTCATTTTTATCTCCTTTGTTTCCTTCCTTCCAACCTTTAGGATCCAAGTCTGCAAAATATAAATCTAATCGTTTTGATCTGGTACCTTGTGTCTGAAATTCGATGTTAGTTTATTAGAATGAGACTTGCTGGTAATGCATCACAAATTTCAGTGATCTCCTGGAGCTCTGCTCGATTGCCATTAGGGAGTCGGGGAGGAATTTCCCAAAGTTTTTCCTGAAATTGGCCACAGGTTTTTTCTTTGGTTTTTCGCCTCCCCCAGGATTCACATTACCAGCATATCAGGGCAGAGAGTAGCAGTAAATCAAAAATATAAAGTATAAAAAAAATAAAAATAAATATAATATAAAATATAAAATGTAAAATATAAAAATATAAAAATATAAAAATATAAAAATATAAAAATATAAAAATATAAATTAAATAAAAGCAAATGAAGTCTGTCTGTTTTATTTTATATACCATTAGTCACTACTTTTAATCTTTGTTACTCAACAAGTGCTGCTACCAGAATGAAATGTTCAGATTGCCTCAGCGCAGCTGTATTCCATTCAGGATTTACTGTTAAAGGATGGATCAGCAGAAAAGTTACATCTTCTCTGGATATGTGCAGCAGGTCATGGGATAATGCAGCACAGAACAGACTCACCGTGCTGACCGAGTTGGCATTCTGGCTAGTCTAGTTTGCAATTTGGTACATTCTCTCCTAAACCTATCCTATTCACTTATCTGTCCAAATAGCCTTTGAAACTTCTAATTAATTGGTCTGGGAGCTCATTTCAGTTAGAACACCCTCTGAGTGTAAAAATTGTCTCTTAAATCCCTCCCCTCTTACCTCAAAACTATGCTCTTTTGTTCTGGCATAGTTTTCCCTGGGAAAATTATGGAGCATTTACATTCTTGCCCCTCATGATTTTATAAACCTCTAATGGTCACTGCTCAGCATCTAATGCTCACAGGGAATAAAACCCCAGCCTATTCAACCTCCCTATAACTCAAGCCATCCAGGCCCAGAAATATCCAGGGTGAAATTCCTTTGCATGCCATCCCTGTAACATCCACCTCCAGACCCTCTCCTAACTTCAAAACAGATCCCCCTCCAACCGCTGCCCCAGACACTGACCCCTAGCTCCGACTCTGTCACGCAGCCTGGTCTCATGCAACTTAAATAAGTTTTATTTTTATTTCCTTACTGCAATTATTGAAAACCCATCATGAGGGACTAACACAGGGGCCCCCAAACATTTTAGACCATTGACCCCATCATGGAACCCTTGTTATATCATCAACACCCAAGTATGTGCAAAATAAATAAATAGATAATTAAGCATATGTTAGTGCAGTTTCCATATGCATTAGTGAGGGAAACTGGATACCAAGCCCCGCAAGACTGTTCTTCTGCATCCCCTTCACACCCACTCCCTGCCCCCAGCCCTGCTGTGTATATTTCTCATGAAGTGTAGGGAAACAGAAAAGAAAAACTTTACTGTCAAGGTGGAAATCATGAGAATGTACAAACTATTGAATATCAAGCTGGAATTCAACATAAAAAGTGTTCAAACACAGAAATAAGTGGAAATACTGCATGATAATTGGATATGTCACATGAAATATATAGGAGAATTTGCTGCCGTTTGGCACCAATGTTATAACTATGACATCATTCAACTCCCTCTAACCAAATGCTCTCCAACACTCCTCGCAAACAGAAGGAAAGAGAGAGAGTGGAACGTCGGTTTGCTGTCACACCCCACCCAACCCACCTCACTGACAAAAGGCAAAGGAGGAAAAACCCAGCACCCAACCCCAACCAACCAATTTTCCCCTGCAACCTCTGCAACCGTGTCTGCCTGTCGCGCATCGGACTTGTCAGCCACAAACGAGCCTGCAGCTGACGTGGACATTACCCCTCCATAAATCTTCGTCCGCGATGCCAAGCCAAAGAAAGAAAAAGAAAAACAGAATAATCTAGGTTCCAATTTTGGTAACAATTGGTCCCATAGTGTCATAGGAGTTTCATGGCTGGCAGGCAAACTTCATTTCCCTGATCCCTATACGATGCCCATGTGCTATATGTTCATTACTCCCAGTTTTGATACCCATCCTAATATCAATCATAATAGTGAGAGAAAACCTTCATAAATAATATATTAAATAAAACTAAAATTAAATTAAGGTACCTTTTGATTGAATTGGTTGACATCATTAATGGTAAGGATGTGTTTGATGAGCATCAGCAAGGGAAATGATATTTGGAGATAGGTGGGTCATAGGTCACTACGCTCTTCTTGGTTCATTCTGTTCCTCTGCTTTGTTATAACCGCAGCTAAAAACCACTTCAACTGTCTACGAACTTGGGGATGCAAGTAAAAATGGCTCAACCCACTGCACTAAGGTTGGGGTATTTAGTTGCAGTGTTTACATTGTTCCAAGAGTCACTGAGGCTTTTACTTATGAACAAACGAGTTCAACTTCAAAGTGAGAGTTTAAAGTCTTCCCTTATTTTTTATGGTGGTTTATTTATTTCTCCAGATCACAGCCTGAAATATTTTCATCTTCCAATTGCCATAGGTTTGAAAAGTACTTAAAATCTCTACGTCCCAATGAAGATTTAAATAGGCCTAGTTTGACTTGTAAACCTATTAGGACTATTCAGCTTGGGATAATTGTAATATTTTTTACATTGCAGACATTTCTGTACTTCATTATATTTTGAATAGGGGTCTTCCAAATACAATAGATGGATCTTGCACTTTTCCAACTCATCACATAGTGTCCACATCTATAAGAAGCCTCCACAGTTCTGTCATACAAGTCAACAAGTCTTTACAGTCTATCACCTCTTGACAAGCACCTTACCACAGTGTGCAAAAGTAATTGATTTAAAGTTTCATCATTTTTTTTCACATATTATTGTAAACAGTTGTGAACTGAGAAGATATCCCAGAGGGATAAGGACAAGGATCCTGGCTCTGACATGTGCTAAAGCACTTTAGCAAAGACTTTAAACTAGATTGGTTGGGTGGGGGGGGGGGGGGGTGCGGTGGGGGGTGGAGTGCGAACCAAATGAAGGAGTACAGCAAGGAGAAGGTTAGATTGCAAACAGAGAAAGCTTGGAGACAAAGTTTTGGGGGTGGATAAGCAGGTGATAGAGAAGGAAGATGCTCTGTACGAAGATGGAGGGGAGATGATAGAAAAAGAACATAATAAATAAAGATAAGGGACACAGAATACATAGTGGGAAATCTCAGAAATGCATACACTTTAATGTTAGGAGCAATGTAAGAAAGGTGGATGAGCTGAGGGTATGGATAGACACTTGCCAGTATGACATGGTAGCGATTAGTGAAACGTGGTTACTGGAGGGGCATGATTGGCAGCTAAATATTTCTGGATTTCATTGCTTTAGGTGTGATAGAATTGGAGGAACAAGAGGGGCTGCTGTAGCATTGTTTGTCAGGGAAAATATTACAGCAGTGCTTAGGTAAGATAGATTAGAGGGCTCGTCCAGGAAGGCTGTCTGGGTGGAAATGAGGAATGGGAAAGGAATAGTAACACTTATAGGGGTGTATTATAGACCACCTAATGGGGAGCGAGAACTAGAGGAGCAAATTTGTAGTGAGATGGCAGATATTTGTAATAAGCACAGGGCTGTGATATTAGGGGATTTTAATTTTCCAAATATAGATTGGGTAACACATTCTGTGAAAGGGCTGGATGGATTGGAATTTGTGAAATGTGTGGAGGATAATTTTACACAGCGACATGTAGAGGTACTGACTAGAGAAGGGGCAGTGTTTGGATCTACTGTTTGGGAATGAAATAGGTCAGGTGACAGAGGTATGTGTTGTGGAGCACTTTGGGTCCAGTGATCATAGAGCTATTAGCTTCAATGTAATTATGGAAAGGGATAGATGTGGAAAAGCTGGATTTGAGGAGATGAGAAAGGATTTACGAGGAGGGACGATTTGTTTTATGGGCAGGTTATAGTAGAGAAATGGAAGTCTTTTAGAGGTGATATGGGGGAGATTATGAACAAATTCTTTCCTTTGGTATTCAGTAAGGCGAAGGACATTGTGCAGGGTAAAGGAAGGAAAGAGGGTAATTATGGAAACAATAGTGATGAAGAAAGAGGAAGTACTGGAGCTTTTGAAGCATATAAATGTGGATAAGTCTCCAGGACCCGACAGGATATTCCCCAGGAACTTGAGAGAAGTTAGTGAGGAAATAGCAGCGGGTCTGACAGTGATTTTTCAAATGTCATTAGAGGTGTGTATAGTACCGGAGGATTGGCGTATTGCTAATGTGGTTCCTTTGTTTAAAAAGGGTTCAAGGAGCAAGCCTAGCAAGTATAGACCTGTAAGTTTGACATCTGTGGTAGGTAAGTTAATGGAAAGCCTTCTTAGGGATAATATCTACGAGTATCTGTCGAAATAGGGTCTGATCTAGAATACTGAACACAGGTTTGTGTGTGGAAGGTCATGTTTGAACAATCTTGTTGAGTTTTTTGAAGAGGTGACTAGGAATGTTGATGAGGGGAAAGCAGTGAATGTTGTCTATATGGATTTCAGTAAGGCCTTCTGCATGGAAGGGTAGCTAGGAAAGTTCAATTGAAGGAGTCACGTGACGGAGTAGTGGCCGGTCAGGGAATTCCAGCCCTCTCCCGAAAAGTTTAAGAAAATGCACAAAACACAAAGGTACAAGATTAAAATTTAAAACAAAGTAAAAATAAAGGTGAGAAGAAAATGGCAGCAAAGACAGAAAAGTCGAAAACAACGGGAAGAAGAGAAGAAGAAAGAACGTCGGAAGAAGAAGGTGAAGGCCTTACCTGTCCGAGGAGGCCCGCCGTGGAGAGAGAAGCCCGCTCCCTCAGGTCAGTGGAAGTCCCGGGCTCGGGACTACAAAAATGGCTCACAGAGCCGAGTAAAAGTGCGCAACCGCGCATGCACGCGGAGTCGCACATGCGCGATGCGCGTGAAAAAAAACGCACTGACGGAAGGGGGGAAAAGCTGCGGAGTCGATCTCCACAGCTGAGAGAGACACCTGCAACACAGCAGCAGGTGCAGAACACAGACAATAGCGACAGTAAGAAAGAAGAGGGTAAAAAGAAAACAAGGAAACAACAGATGGTCAACCCAGAGGAAGAAGAAGAAGAAGAGCAGAGCAGTGAAAGAATGGCAATAACAAGAATTTAATGAGATAAAAAGAAGAATGCAGAAGAAAAAATGAATAAAATAGAAATGGTCATATCAGAGATAGGAAAAAGAGTGGAAAATGTGGCAGAACGAGAAATAATCGTAGAAATGGAAGGAGAGGACTTAAAAGAGAAATTAGAAGAATCTAATAAAAAAGTTAAAGAGCCACATGAACTGTTAGCTCAGAAGATCGATATAATGGAAAACTATAATAGAAGAAATAATATAAAGATAGTGGGCCTTAAGGAAGATGAAGAAGGCAAGAATATGAGAGAATTTATAAAAGATTGGATCCCCAGGGTCTGAGGAAGACCAGAATTACAGGAAGAAATGGAAATAGAGAGGGCACATAGAACATTAGCCCCGAAACCACAACCGCAGCAAAAACCAAGATCCATTTTAGTAAAATTCTTAAGATTTCCAACAAGAGAAAATATATTGGAGAAAGCAATGAAGAAAATAAGAGAAGACAAAAAGCCACTGGAATACAAAGGTCAAAAAATGTTTTTCTATCCAGACATAAGTTTTGAACTCCTGAAGAAGAGGAAGGAGTTCAATACAGCAAAAACGATTTTATGGAAAAAAGGATATAAATTTATGTTAAAGTACCCAGCGGTACTTAAAATAGTTATTCCAGGGCAACAAAACAGACTATTCTCGGATCCAGAGGAAGCAAGAAAATGTGCAGAACAACTACAAAACAAGCAGAGAGATGAAGACATGTAATGAGAGTAAAAATGACCACGAACTATATGTATGTGTGTGTATGGGTATATGTGTGTGTAGATATATATATATATATATATATATGTATGTGTGTATATGGTTATATGTGTGTGTAGATATATATATATATATATATATATATATATAGATGTGTATGTATGTGTGTGTATACATGAATGTATCCGTATTTAGAGGAAAATATATAGAGTATAGATAACATAACATAACAATTTACAGCACGGAAACAGGCCATTAGGCCCTTCTAGTCCGCACCGAACCAAAGACCCCACTCTAGTCCCACCTCCCTGCACAATGCCCATCCCCCTCCATCTTCTTCTCATCCATATACCTGTCCAACCTTTTCTTAAATAATACAATTGACTCCGCCGCCACTATTTCTCCCGGAAGCTCATTCCACACGTCTTCCACTCTCTGAGTAAAGAAGTTCCCCCTCATGTTACCTCTAAACCTCTGCCCCTTAATTCTTAACTCATGTCCTCTTGTTTTAATCTTTCCTCCTCTTAACGGAAATAGTCTATCCACATCCACTCTGTCTATCCCTTTCATAATCTTAAATATTTCTATCAAATCCCCTCTTAACCTTCTACGCTCCAAAGAATAAAGACCTAATCTGTCCAATCTCTCCCTATACTCTAGATGCTTAAACCCAGGTAACATTCTGGTAAACCTTCTCTGCACTCTCTCCACTCTGTTTATATCCTTCCTATAATTAGGCGACCAGAACTGCCACAGAACTCCAAATTAGGCCGCACCAACGTCTTATACAGTCTCAACATCACCTCCCAACTCCTATATTCCATGCAATGATTGATAAAGGCCAGCATACCAAAATCCTTCTTCACCACCCTATTCACGTGAGTTTCTACCTTCAGGGAACGATGTACCGTTACTCCTAAATCTTTCTGCTCTTCTGTATTCATCAATGCTCTCCCATTTACCACGTATGTCCTGTTCTGATTCTTCTTACCAAAATGAAGCACCTCACACATATCAGCATTAAATTCCATTTGCCATTTTTCAGCCCACTTTTCTAAGCAGCCCAAATCCCTCTGCAATCCTTGAAAAACTTCTTCATTATCCACTATTCCACCTATCTTATTATCGTCTGCATATTTACTAATCCAATTTACCACCCCATCATCTAGATCATTAATGTATATAACGAACAACAATGGGCCCAATACAGATCCTTGAGGCACTGGTCACCGGCCTCCAACCTGACAGACAATTATCCACTACCACTCTCTGGCCTCTCCCTTTCAGCCAATGTTCAATCCATTTGACTATCTCAAAATTTATACCTAAAGACTGCACCTTCTTAACTAACCTTCCATGTGGTACCTTATCGAAGGCCTTACTGAAGTCCATATAGACAACATCCACTGCGCTACCCTCATCCACATTCCTAGTCACCTCTTCAAAAAATTCAAACAGATTGGTCAAACATGACCTTCCTCTCACAAATCCATGTTGAGTGCTCCTGATCAGACCCTGTCTATCCAGATGTTTATAATTACTATCTCTAAGAATTTTCTCCATTAATTTACCTACCACAGACGTCAAACTTACAGGCCGATAGTTGCCAGGCTTCCTCCTTGAACCCTTTTTAAATAACGGAACCACATGCGCAATGCGCCAATCCTCTGGCACTATCCCCATATCTCATGACATTTGGAAAATTACCGCCAGAGCCTCTGCTATTTCCTCCTTCACTTCTCTCAATGTCCTGGGGAAGATCCTGTCTGCTCCCAGAGACTTATCCACCTTTATATTCTTCAAAAGCCCTAAAACTACATCTTTTGTAATCTCTATATTCCCCATATTTACCCAATTTGCTTTTTTTATCTCACATCTCCCAATATCCTTCTCCTTAGTGAATACCGAAGAAAAGAAACTGTTCAATATCTCCCCCATTTCTCTAGGCTCCACACACAGTTTTCCGCTCTGATTCTCTAAGGGACCAATTTTGTCTCTAGCTTTCCTTTTGCCATTAATATATTTGTAGAACTCTTTTGGATTAGTTTTCACCCTGCTTGCCATAGTTTCCTCGTACCTTCTTTTAGCTTTCCTAATTCCTCTCTTAAGATTCCTCTTACATTCAATGTATCTTTCAAACATCCCCTTAACTCCATGCTTCTTATATCTAATGTATGCCTCCCTTTTTCTTCGAACCAAGTTTCCAATATTCCTTGAAAACCACGGCTCTCTCAAACCTTTTGCCCCTCCTTTTAACCTAACAGGAACATAAAGCTTTTGCACTCTCAAAATCTGATCTTTAAAAGACTTCCATCTCTCTACTACATCCTGCCCATAAAACAAATTGTCCCAATCCACACCCTGCAAGACCTTTCGCATCTCCTCAAATCTAGCTTTTCCCCAATCAAAAACCTCAACCCTTGGCCCTGACTTCTCTCTTTCCATAATGACATTGAAGCTGATGGCATTATGATCACTGGACCCGAAGTGCTCGCCAACACTAACCTCCGTCACTTGACCCATCCCATTTGCCAACAGTCGATCTAACACTGCTCCTTCTCTGGTCGGCACCTCTACATATTGTTGTAAAAAACTATCTTGCACACATTTCACAAACTCTAACCCATCCAGTCCTTTCACAGAATGTGTTTCCTAATCTATTTGTGGAAAATTAAAATCTCCCATAATTACAACCCTGTGCTTATCACAAATATCTACTATCTCCCCACAGATTTGCTCCTCTAGGTCTCGGTCCCCTCCGGGTGGTCTATAATACACCCCTACAAGTGTAACCTCTCCTTTCCTACTCCTCAGTTCAACCCAAATAGCCTCCGTGGATGTGCCCTCTAATCTATCCTTCCTAGGCACCGCTGTAATATTTTCCCTGACAAGCAATGCAACCCCACCTCCTCTTGCCCCTCCGACTCTAATAAGAATTAATAAGGGAGGGAAAGGGAATAGAGGGAATAAGGAGGGAATTAAAAGAGTGACCTTTGTTACATATGAAAATTGAAATCTTTTCCGGGGGGGGCTGGGTGGGGAGGAGTTACGGTCACTGCAAAATCAGTTGACGTTTGCGAGTGAATTCGCAAATCCAAATGTAGAGGGGAGGTGTGGTTGCCCGACAAGGGATAAAGGGCAACTCAGGAGGGGGAGGGGAGAATGGGGTTAAAGAAGTTTTAAATAGGAGAATAAGGAAAATGTTTGATGTTTTAGAAATTTTGTCTTATAAAGTGTACAAAACAAGAAAGCAGAAATGGATAAGAAGGAAAGGTGATGATGGAAAAACGGAAAGGGAAGATAAACAAAGTATGAAATGGCTACGCTGAACTATATGACTTTAAATATTAACGGAATACATAACCAAATCAAAAGGAAGAAACTGCTAAATTTACTGAAAAAAGAAAAAATTGATATAGCATTTGTGCAAGAAACACATTTAACTGAATTGGAGCACAAGAAATTAAAGAGAGATTAGGTAGGACATGTAACAGCAGCATCGTAGCTATATTAATTAGTAAAAATGTGCCAATTAAAATAGAAGAGGAAATAATAGATCCAGCAGGGAGATATGTAATGATAAAATATCAGATATATTCGGAGTTTTGGAATCTATTCAATGTATATTCACCTAACGAAGAAGATCAAAAGTTTATGCAAGATATTTTTTTGAAGACAGCAGATACGCAAGGGAACATATTAATAGGAGGGGATTTCAACCTGAATTTGGATTCAAATATGGACAAAACTGGGAAAAAAATTAACAGAAAGAACAAAGTAACCAAATTTATAATTAAATCGATGGAAGAAATGCAACTTTTGGATATATGGAGGAAACAACACCCAAAGGAAAAGGAATATTCATATTATTCGGGTAGACATAAAACATACCCAAGAATAGACCTATTTTTGTTATCAGCTCGTATGCAAGATAGAGTAAGAAAAACAGAATATAAAGCTAGAATATTATCTGACCATTCACCCTTGATATTGACAATAGAGTTAGAGGACATCCCTCCAAGAATGTATAGATGGAGATTAAACTCCATGCTACTTAAAAGGCAGGATTTTAGAGAATTCATTCAAAGACAAATTAAAATGTATTTTGAAATAAATACGGAATCAGTGAAAGATAAGTTTATACTATGGGATGCAATGAAAGCGTTCATTAGAGGTTATGTAACCAAGATGAAGAAGGACTATAATCAGGAAACAGAGCAGTTGGAGAGGGAAATAGTAAATATAGAAAAAGAATTAGCAATACAACTAAAAGAAGAGAATTGGCAGATAAAAAAATAAAATATGAAACATTACAAACATATAAGGTGAAGAAGAACATAATGAAGACAAAACAGAAATATTATGAACTAGGAGAAAAAATGCACAAAATTCTAGCATGGCAGCTTAAGAAAGAACAAGCTAAGAAAATGGTATTGGCATCAAGGAAAAAAGACAAATAAATCACATATAATCCAACGGAGATCAATGAAAACTTTAGAGAATTCTATGAACAATTATACCAAACTGAAAACAAAGGGAAAGAAGGCAAAATAGATGAATTTTTAACTAAAATTGAACTACCGAAATTACAAATAGAGGAATAAAATAAATTAACAGAACTATTTGAAATAGTACAAATACAAGAGATAATAAAAAAATTACCAAATAATAAAACACCAGGAGAGGATGGATTCCCAATAGAATTCTATAAAACATTTAAAGATTTATTAATTCCTCCCCTCCTGGAAGTAATCAACCAGATTGACAAAACACAAAACTTACCAGATTCCTGTAAAACAGCAATAATTACAGTAATACTAAAGCAAGGGAAAGATCCACTCGTACCAGCGTCATATAGACCAAAATCATTACTTAACACAGATTATAAGATAATAGCTAAATTATTAGCAAACAGATTAGCCGACTATGTATCAAAAATAGTAAATCTAGACTAAACTGGATTTATTAAAAAAAGACGAACAACAGACAATATTTGTAAATTTATTAACTTAATTCATGCAGTAGAAGGGAATAAAGCTCCAACAATAGCAGTTGCTTTAGACGCAGAGAAGGCCTTTGACAGAGTAGAATGGAATTACTAATTCAAAGTATTACAAAAATTCAGTTTACCAGAGAAGTATATTAATTGGATTAAAGCATTATATAAGGGGCCATTGGCAAAAGTGACAGTAAATGGATATATATCAAAGCAATTTAACTTAAGCAGGTCAACACGGCAGGGATGCCCACTATCACCTTTATTGTTCGCGTTAGCTATAGAACCACTAGCAGAATTGATAAGAACAGAAAATAAAATAAAAGGGATAAAAATAAAAGACAAGGAATATAAAATCTTTATTTGCAGATGACGTTATAGTATACTTAACAGAACCAGAAATATCAATAAAAGAATTACATAAAAAATTGAAGGAATATGGAGAAGTGTCGGGTTACAAGATTAATGCAAATAAAAGTGAAACAATGCCAATGAATAATGCGGATTTCTCAAAATTTAAGAAAGAATCTCCATTCAGATGGCAAATGCAAGCAATATGATACTAGGTATACAAATAAATAAAAACCTCGGCCATCTATATAAACTCAATTATTATCCACTAATGAAAAAAAATTTACAGGACAACTTAGAGCATTGGAAAGACTTACCACTAACACTAATAGGAAGGATAAACTGTATTAAAATGAACATTTTCCCAAGGGTACAATACCTATTTCAGGCATTGCCAATACACTTTACAGAGAAATTCTTCAAGGAGTTAAAGAAAATAATAAGCAGATAAATTAACAGAATGGTATAAACAAGGAGGCTTACAACTGCCAAACTTTAAAAATTATTATAGAGCCGCACAATTAAGATACCTATCTGATTTTTATCAAACAAGGGAAAAACCAGATTGGACTATATAACCACTTACAGCACAGAACAGGCCAGTTCGGCCCTACTAGTCCATGCCGTAGCAAATCCCCACCCTCCTAGTCCCACTGACCAGCACCCGGTCCATACCCCTCTAGTCCCCTCCTATCCATGTAACGATCCAGTCTTTCCTTAAATGTAACCAATGATCCCGCCTCGACCACGTCTGCCGGAAGCTCATTTCACATCCCCACCTCCCTCTGTGTAAAGAAATTTCCCCTCATGTTCCCCTTATAATTTTCCCCCTTCAATCTTAAAACATGTCCTCTAGTTTGAATCTCCCCCTTTCTTAATTGAAAAAGTCTATCCACATTTACTCTGTCTGTCCCTTTTAAAATCTTAAACACCTCTATCAAGTCCCCTCTCAATCTTCTACGCACCAGAGAAAAAAGCCCCAGTCTGCACAAGATTCTGCACAAGTCTGACTAGATTAGAACTAGATAAAATAGGGGAGAAGATACCTGAACATATATTATATAAATGGGATGAAAAATTGGTACAATGTAGGAATTCTCCAGTATTATATAATCTGCTTAATATTTGGAAGAAGATTCATGTAGAAAGGAATAAAACAAATTACCACTTACCAAAACTAATACTGACGCAAAATCAGCTAATCCCTTTTACAATAGATAACCTTTCTTTTAAAGAATGGGAGAAAAAAGGGATCAAAAGAATAGAAAATTGCTTTTCAGGAAATAAATTACTATCCTTTGAACAAATGAAGGATAAATATAATATAACTCAAGATACAGTGTTGGCATACTACCAACTGAAATCCTACTTGAAGGACAAATTGGGAAGCAGTCTGAGGTTACCAGAGGGAAGTAATTTTGAATATGTGATTACAGACACAATGATAATCAAAAAATTTATAACAAATATGTATATTAAACTGAAAGAAAAGGAGAATGAGGAAACAAATGGTAAAACTAAGCAAAAATGGGAACAAGATTTAAACATAAAGATAAAGAAGGAAGCATGGGAGAAGTTATGCTCTTGAAATATGAGAAATACAATAAACACGAGGTTACGTGTGATACAATATATCTGGATACACAGGCTATACATTGCACCTCAAAAGTTAAATAAATGGGACCCAACAGTATCTGGCAGATGTTTTCGTTGTAAACAGGAAATGGGAACAACAATTCATGCAATTTGGACATGTGAGAAAGTGAAAAAATTTTGGGAAGATCTAAACCAGATATTAAATAAAATCACAAAAAGCAATATACCAAAAAACCCAGAGATCTTCCTCCTAAGTAACATAAAAAACAAAGAATTTGGACTTGATTTGGATGGTGCACAAAAAAGATTTGTTAGGATAGCCCTAGCTGTAGCAAAAAAATGTATTATGTCAGCCTGGAAATTAGAAGATAACTTGAGAATACAACAATGGTATATAGAAATGAATAAATGTATTCCACTAGAAAAAAAATAACATATAATTTAAGAAATAATATTACAATATTTGAACAAATATGGGAGCCATACATGAAACACAATAGAGAAAACCTACCAGGGACATCTACCACCTAAAATGACAGAAAAAGGAAATGAAAAGAATTGACTCAGTGGAACTTCTTGTTTATTTTTATTGAGTGACAACATTGTTTGACGGGTTTAATGTATCTTAGATTCTGAACTTTAAATGAATGGGAGGGAACGTAGGGAGGGTGGGATGGGAAGGGGGGGGAGAAAACGACACTGTATATATTTGAAAAGAAAAATGTATGTATCTTGATCAATGTGGTTTATAGTGTGAAAAATAAAAAAAAAATTTTTAAAGTTTCATCTTATACACCGAATGTATATCAATTTAAGATCTCATTTTTGTATCTTGTGTATTAGAAGACCCCTGGTTTTTGAGTGGTTTCAATGGTCGTCTTATACGCCACAATATATATAGTAAATGCTTAAAGGTTTGTTTTCTGGTAGAGAAAAAAAATGATTGAGGAACTATATTTAATAGCATCTTTGTTTCACTGATCATGCAACAAATACATTTGTTTTAGACTGGAAATTAATTGTATCTTACAGGAGGCAAATGTTAAGAGTGCAGGGTAAATTTTGAAATGAACAAGTAACTTCCACTGATTCAAATTATGCTTTCTCTGAGCTGAATATTTCACAGCTCATAATTGAGGTTGGAAATATTATTAATTAAACCAGCTCAGAATCAGAAATTGATTGGAAATTTGCCATCAACCAGTGATATAAATCTGAAGGGGAAAGGTCTTGCTCAGAAACATGGCAGAATGGAGGTTTGCAGAAAAATCCATCATAAGGAAGCACAGAAATCGCAAATATAAAACATGACGACAAGGTCAACCCTGGCAGCAAAGGTCAAATCTGTGAAAGCTGAAATGATGTACAATTTTATTACATATTTAAAGTGAAGATGCATTAGAAGCTGCAGATGCTGGAACCTGAAGTCCAAAGCAATCTGCTGGAGGATCTTAGTGGGCCAAGTAGCATCAGGGGGAGAAAAGGAATAGTTGATGTTTCAACCCAAAACCTTTCTCAGTCCTGATAAAGAGTTTCAGCTCAAAAAGGCAACCGTTTTTTTTTTGTCACACTGATGCTACTCAACCCACTGAGTGCTTCCAGAAGATTGAATTTGGCTTTAAATGGATACATTCAAGAGGACCTTTCACTTTCTGGCTAGATAAGCTAATATTGATTAAACTGTTTTTTCTGACTATTCTTTTGAAATTTCACAAGCCATTTTACTTCATCAATCTGAATCATCATTTTAATCTTTGGGTTGCCTCAACAAAGACCCCTGCATCTCAAACTGAGGAGCTTTCTTAATCTTGTCAGTGCAGTGACTTGTTCAGTGAGGACAGACTTTGTTATGGTGCCAAAGACCTGCAGGGGAAAAGTTTTTGAACTCATACAACTCAATACCAATTAAGTAAAAACTGTTCAAGCAAGAATAATAAAATAAAACTTGCAGGCTCAGCAGATAGCTTGAATCTGCAATTTTAACTCATTAAAAAAAACAAATATTCATAATATATATTGCTTGGTGCTTATTTCATTTTGGAATTTCCAATAAATTACAGTTTGTTCCTTTTTATATTATTAGGTTTTTTTCCCCCAAAAATATATACTATTTAGAATATGAATTATGGATATGATTTACAATTTATGTATGTTAGTGATATACAGAATCTTATTTTGTTTATGTAAATGTCCATATTATCTTATTGTAGCAGAACGCTGGTGGAGGTGGGGGGGTGGTGGGGGGGGGGGTGTGTGGAATGGACAGAACCAGCACTAACAGACACAACAGGCTGGCAAGTTGCCACTACAGCATAGTGACTTAGCAGCACCCGTAGGTCCGTTGCGAAGCCCTGGCCTACTCAACGTGAATGTCATGAGATAGTACATACTCCAAATGTCATGACGCCAGGTCACCTGTCTATATCTAGCCTGATAGCATATCAATAAATTACTCGTTTGCTCTTCTCTGGCTGAAACCTGAGGTATGGTCTCGTTATTCATTTTATTTCAACTTGATAGCATTTGTCCACAACTTACATCTGCCACATTGTACTCTGTTTGTTTGTGAAAGTTCTTTATTAAAATCAATAAAAATTATTAAAAAGAAAAATAGAATTAGTTTACATATTTGATGCTTTTGGTCAAGGTATATGGAACATTGATTGGCATCTTCAGAAATATATCATGAGAATGTTATACTGCAAGCAGTTCAGGTAATACAAATATTGGCACTTTTTTTTCCCTAGACAAAAGACTCAAGGCAACAAATAATGGGGTCTTTCCTGTGGACTGGAATGTTGACAAATATCTTTCCTTCTCAATGAATCATTTGAAAATATTCAGAGAATTAATACCCACCATATTATTGGATAGCATATTTTCCTTTTAAAATATTTTTAGAGTTTAATATACAAATCCTACATACAAAGTCATCTAATAATAACAAACATCAGGTCATATCATATATATATCACATATTAAACATATAATGCAAATCAAAAGTCTACTGTTTATTTGAATTGTTTCTTAAATATCATATTTATAGAATTTGATGTCTTAAACAGTCTATCCCATTCTCATGAATCCCAGTATAATTCTGCATGGAAAAAAGATTAGACAAAATTACAATCCCTTTATATAAACAAATGGTAAATTTTACTTTAATTAATTATATGATCCATATAATTAAAATATTTAAAATATTTTAGTTACAAATTTTCAAGTCAAACAGTGCAAAGGACAAGATAACTTTCTGAAAAAAATAGTAATATACATCCATTAATAGGTATTGCATGTCTAACTATGATTAACCATACCTCCTCTCCTCCCCCCCCAACTCCCTTCCCCCTGAGAAAAAATAAGAATAGAGAGCAAGAAAACAAGATAGTTACAAACCAGACTAAAAAGAGAAAAAAATAAAAGGTTGTCAGGTATGCACCATCCACCTTCTGGGCCTTAAATTATCTAGCTTTTCTAGATCCAGGGGAGGGGTAAAGATGGGGTGCTCCAAAGCGAGGGGGGTAAAATTAAAGATTTACAGCTATTTGCCATAAAGTTGATAACCCCACCTTAATTCCAATATCCTGATTTATTTTATACAAAACATTCATTATGTTTTAATAGTGGGGCTTCTCTTTTCCCCAGAACAAATTTAGCATCTCATTAATAAATAAAATCTCCTGCTGTCCTCTCATCCACCTTGTGCAGCTCAATTTGTGCCCAGGTCAGTTAATCTCCTTTCTCAAAGAGAGAAGCGATAAACTTTGACTGGGCTGCTCAATAATATTTTTTTTTAATCTGAGAGTCATAATCCACCCAGGGCATATCCCATGTTAATTTCGCAATGGAAACTTTTGCCACCTTACCATTCCAGAGAAATTTTCTAATATATTTATTTAGATCTTGAAAAAAAATCTATGAGCAATGTTTGGAAGAGGTATTGAAGTCTCGGCAACACATTCATTTTAATACACTTGACTCTACCAACTAACCTAATCGGAAGAGCTATCCATCTGTTTAAATTCTCTTCAATTTTCATCAACAGGGAGAAATAATGTAATTTATTTAAATCTTGCAAATTATTACTTATTTTAATCCCTAAATATTTTATCCCATCGAGAGGCCATTTAAATTGACTATTTCTTTGATAGTAACTGTAATACTCTCCCATTAGTGGCATTATTTCTCTCTTGTCCCAAATTATCTTGTATCTTGACACCTTCCCATAATGTTCCAATGTAGTTTTTCCAATGATCTTCCTGGTTCTGTCAAATATATCAGTACATCGTCAGCAAAAAGACTGAATTTATGTTCATCCTGGTGGATAAACCATATTTAACCCTATATTTAACTAAGTAATCTAAAAAAGAAAAAAAAATGAAAAAAAAAATCCTCTGACTAATCTAACCCCTCCCTCTAACCAAGGTAAAGATATGGATCAAATAGCGACCTTCAGACACTTGACAGAGAGTCTCCAGACTTCTTAAATCTTCCAATTATGATAGTAATCTTTAAAAGTGGCCCACATCTTGTCAAATTAAAACTATAGCTGCTTTCAGGTGCATTCTCCGCCAAGAATGTGCCTGCAGAAGCGGATACAGCCCTTTGGAATGGTCTTTCAAAGTGCCCTAAAAGGACAGCTGCAGGAGAGGCACCTCAGAGTGCACTCCGGCTCCTATCAGCACAGGGCGTCGGGGCAGGGGTGGCTGTTGCGGGGGGGGGGGAGTGGAGTGGCTGTCAGGCGTGGGGATTTGGGTCTTCGGCTGATTGCCATCAGCCCGCCCCCAGCAACCGTTTTCAGGTGGCTACATTCAGGTGCCTCGGGGAACTGCTCAGATATGGAGATTATACCCCCTGGAGGAGGGTTGGTGAGTGCTCCTCCGGGCCGCAACAGGCTCTTTCAGGTGGCCTCCCGACACCCGTATTCGGGTAGAATATGCGTCTTTACATCGGTGCCACCTGAAAGAGGCTTATATATCTTTAATGTTGTATTTATTTTTCTCCAACCTTAAACATCAAGTAACCACTGAGTATGAATGGGTGGAGAGTTATCTTTCCGTCTCATTAAAATTGCTCATCTAGTTATCAACAAGGTAAAAGCTTAAATTCTCTCTGGTGTTCAAGTCAAGAATATATCCTCTTGAGAAAAACCAAACAAAGCAATGAAAGGGCATGGTTCTAATTTGATATTTAGAATCATTGATAAAGTTTGAAAAATACTTTTCCAAAATTATTCTAAATTAGGGGATTCCCAGAACATATAAATCAATGAAGCTTCCTTGGATGACATCACTGCGTAAATGACTTTTCTTCACATTGTTTTGCTGTCTTAATGAATGAGGTTGCTGGGAAAGAAGGGAACATTAAATAAATAAAAGAGATATTAACTGTAGAAAATACCTCCCTTACCCAAAAGAAAACTGCCCACATCAACAGAGGACACTAACATTGCCATACTCTTTGCATAAATAAGAATTTTTCAGGTCCAACTCAGAGACAAAATGCTCCCATGCTTATAATGAGCATATCACCAGACTTCTGTTCAATAGCAACAGATGATTATGCCAATGTTATAACAACTTATGCTTCCTGTCTTGTCACATTTCATATGTCGTTCACACATTCTATAATGTAATTTTTCTGCAGTATGTTAGAGAAAGAAGTATAAAGAAACAAGATTGATCCTTAAAAAAAAATCACAAAAATTCTCCATCAACCTATCTGGCAGAATCAATATGTACTGACAAGGAGTATTTGTAATTTTTTTACAAAAATTATTTGTAATTTTTTTCATGCACTACCAAACGTAACAATCTCATTATTCATGAATTTATGCACTGCATCAGAGAAAACAGATGGAGATGACGAAGATCACATTGATATGAAGTATTAGGTACACAAGCAACTGAAAGAAAGGTTCAAGAGATCCTTAAAAGAAAGGAATTTGTCAGTAAATGTTGAAGTTCACTTAAAGATTAAAAAGTATATTATGCAATTTACCACGTCTCTATTCTATATCAGCAATGAACATTAGGTTGCATCTCCCACATTGTCACAGATCTCATTGCATCAGGATATTTCCCCTCCACAGCTTCCAACTTGATAGTGCCCCAACACCACTTCTATCTCTACACAAGATCCACAAACTTGACTGTCCCAATGGCCCCCTACTATTTTCCCCTGCAATCACAAAAGGTGCTATACTTCATCTTACACCTTCTCTTTTAGCTTAACCTAGGGATCTAAACGGAGTTCCAGGTGAGGCAAAGATCACCTACACTTCCTCCAACCTCATCTACCGTGCCCGCCTCTACATCGGTGAAACCAAGTGCAAACTTGGGAACCAATTCACAAAACATCTGCGCTCTGTCCACAATGGCAGGCCTGAGCTCCTGGTTTTTTTATTTATTTATTTTTTTATTTTTCACACTATAAACTATATAGATCAAGATACATACATTTTCCTTCTTAAATATATAGTGTCATTTTCTCCCCCCTTCCCTCCTTCCCTCCTCCCCTCCCTCCCTCCCATTTGTTTAAAGTTCAGAAAATAAGATACATTAAACCCGTCAAACATTGTTGTCACTCAACAAAAATAAACAAGAAATTCCACTGAGTCAGTTCTTTTCATTCTTTTCTCCTTCTGTCATTTTAGGTGGTAGATATCCACGGTAGGTTTTCTCTATTATGTTTCATGTATGGCACCCATATTTGTTCAAATATTGTAATGTTATTTCTTAAATTATATGTTATTTTTTCTAATGGAATACATTTATTCATTTCTATATACCATTGTTGTATTCTCAAGTTATCTTCTAATTTCCAGGCAGACATAATACATTTTTTTGCTACAGCTAGGGCTATCATAACAAATCTTTTTTGTGCACCATCCAAATCGAGTCCAAATTCTTTGTTTTTTATGTTACTTAGGAGGAAGATCTCTGGGTTTTTTGGTATATTGCTTTTTGTGATTTTATTTAATATCTGGTTTAGATCTTCCCAAAATTTTTTCACTTTCTCACATGTCCAAATTGCATGAATTGTTGTTCCCATTTCCTTTTTACAGCGAAAACATCTGTCAGATACTGTTGGGTCCCATTTATTTAACTTTTGAGGTGTAATGTATAGCCTGTGTATCCAGTTATATTGTATCACACGTAACCTCGTATTTATTGTATTTCTCATAGTTCCTGAGCATAACTTCTCCCATGTTTCCTTCTTTATCTTTATGTTTAGATCTTGTTCCCATTTTTGTTTAGTTTTACCATTTGTTTCCTCATTCTCCTTTTCTTGTAGTTTAATATACATGTTTGTTACAAATGTTTTGATTATCATTGTGTCTGTAATCACATATTCAAAATAACTTCCCTCTGGTAACCTCAGGCTGCTTCCCAATTTGTCCTTCAAGTAGGATTTCAGTTGGTAGTATGCCAACACTGTATCTTGAGTTATATTACATTTATCCTTCATTTGTTCAAAGGATAATATTTTATTTCCAGAAAAAAAATTTTCTATTCTTTTGATCCCTTTTTTCTCCCATTCTCTAAAGGAAGGGTTAACTATTGTAAAAGGGATTAGCTGATTTTGCGTCAGTATTAGTTTTGGTAGTTGGTAATTTGTTTTATTCCTTTCTACATGAATCTTCTTCCAAATATTGAGCAGATGATACTGGGGAATTCCTACGTTGTACCAATTTTTCATCCCATTTATATAATATATGTTCAGGTATCTTCTGCCCTATTTTATCTAGTTCTAATCTAGTCCAATCTGGCTTTTCCCTTGTTTGATAAAAATCTGATAGGTATCTTAATTGTGCGGCTCTATAATAATTTTTAAAGTTTGGCAGTTGTAAGCCTCCTTGTTTATACCATTCTGTTAATTTATCTAGCGCTATCCTTGGTTTCCCCCCTTTCCATAAAAATTTACTTATTATTTTCTTTAACTCCTTGAAGAATTTCTCTGTCAAGTGTATTGGCAATGCCTGAAATAGGTATTGTACCCTTGGGAAAATGTTCATTTTAATACAGTTTATCCTTCCTATTAGTGTTAGTGGTAAGTCTTTCCAATGCTCTAAGTCGTCTTGTAATTTTTTTCAACAGTGAATAATAATTGAGTTTATATAGATGGCCGAGGTTTTTATTTATTTGTGTACCTAGGTATCGCATTGCTTGCGTTTGCCATCTGAATGGTGATTCTTTCTTAAATTTTGAGAAATCTGCATTATTCATTGGCATTGCTTCACTTTTATTTGCGTTAATCTTGTACCCCGACACTTCTCCATATTCCTTCAATTTCTTATGTAATTCTTTTATTGATATTTCTGGTTCTACTAAGTATACTATAACGTCATCTGCAAATAAACTGATTTTATATTCCTTGTCTTTTATTTTTATCCCTTTTATTTTATTTTCTGTTCTTATCAGTTCTGCTAGTGGTTCTATGGCTGACGCGAACAATAAGGGCGATAGTGGGCATCCCTGCCTTGTTGATCTGGTTAAGTTAAATTGTTTTGATATATATCCATTTACTGTCACCTTCGCCAATGGCCCCCTATATAATGCTTTAATCCAATTAATATATTTCTCTGGTAAGCTGAATTTTTGTAGTACTTTGAATAAATAATTCCATTCTACTCTGTCAAAGGCCTTCTCTGTGTCTAAAGCAACTGCTACTGTTGGAGCTTTATTTCTTTCTACTGCATGAATTAAGTTAATAAATTTACAAATATTGTCTGTTGTTCGTCTTTTTTTAATAAATCCAGTTTGGTCTAGATTTACTATTTTTGATACATAGTCGGCTAATCTGTTTGCTAATAATTTAGCTATTATCTTATAATCTGTGTTAAGTAATGATATTGGTCTATATGACGCTGGTGCGAGTGGATCTTTCCCTTGCTTTAGCATTACTGTAATTATTGCTGTTTTACATGAATCTGGTAAGCTTTGTGTTTTGTCAATCTGGTTGATTACTTCCAGGAGGGGAGGAATTAATAAATCTTTAAATGTTTTATAGAATTCTATTGGGAATCCATCCTCTCCTGGTGTTTTATTATTCGGTAGTTTTTTTATTATCTCTTGTATTTCTACTATTTCAAATGGTTCTGTTAATTTATTTTGTTCCTCTGTTTGTAATTTTGGTAGTTCAATTTTAGTTAGAAATTCATCTATTTTGTCTTCTTTCCCTTCGTTTTCAGTTTGAAATAATTGTTGTAGAATTCTCTGAAGTTTTCATTAATCTCCGTTGGATTATATGTGATTTGCCAGTCTTTTTTCCTTAATGCCAATACCATTCTCTTAGTTTGTTCTGTCTTAAGCTGCCACGCTAGAATTTTGTGCGTTTTTTCTCCTAGTTCATAATATTTCTGTTTTGTCTTTATTATGTTCTTCTCCACCTTATATGTTTGTAGTGTTTCATATTTTATTTTTTTATCTGCCAATTCTCTTCTTTTAGTTGTGTCTTCCTTCATTGCTAATTCTTTTTCTATATTTGCTATTTCCCTTTCCAACTGCTCTGTTTCCTGATTGTAGTCCTTCTTCATCTTGGTTACATAACTTATTATTTGCCCTCTGATGAATGCTTTCATTGCGTCCCATAGTATAAACTTATCTTTCATTGATTCCGTATTTATTTCAAAGTACATTTTAATTTGTCTTTCAATGAATTCTCTAAAATCCTGCCTTTTAAGTAGCATGGAGTTTAATCTCCATCTATACATTCTTGGAGGGATGTCCTCTAAGTGTATTGTCAATATCAGGGGTGAATGGTCCGATAATAGTCTAGCTTTATATTCTATTTTCCTAACACTGTCTTGCATGTGAGCTGATAACAGAAATAGGTCTATTCTTGAGTATGTTTTATGTCTACCCGAATAATATGAATATTCCTTTTCCTTTGGGTGTTGTTTCCTCCATATATCCAAAAGTTGAATTTCTTGCATCGATTTAATTATAAATTTGGTTACTTTGTTCTTTCTGTTAATTTTTTCCCCAGTTTTATCCATGTTTGAATCCAAATTCAGGTTGAAATCCCCTCCTATTAGTATGTTCCCTTGTGTGTCTGCTATCTTCAAAAAAATATCTTGCATAAATTTTTGATCTTCTTCGTTAGGTGAATATACATTGAGTAAATTCCAAAACTCCGAATATATCTGACATTTTATCATTACATATCTCCCTGCTGGATCTATTATTTCCTCTTCTATTTTGATTTTTACTGATTAATATAGCTACTCCTCTAGCTTTTGAATTGTATGACACTGCTGTTACATGTCCTATCCAATCTCTCTTTAATTTCTTGTGCTCCACTTCAGTTAAGTGTGTCTCTTGTACGAATGCGAAATCAATTTTTTATTTTTTCAGTAAATTTAGCAGTTTCTTCCTTTTGATTTGGTTATGTATTCCATTAATATTTAAAGTCATATAGTTCAACATAGCCATTTCATACTTTGTTTATCTTTCCTTTCCGTTTCCTCATCATCACCTTTCCTTCTTATCCATTTCTGCTTTCTTTTTTTGAACACTTTATAAGACAACATTTCTAAAACATAAAACATTTCCCTTATTCTCCTATCTAAAATTCCTTTAAACCCACTATCCCCTCCCCTTCCTGAGTTGCCCTTTGTCCCTTGTCGGGCAACCACATCTCCCCTCTCCATTTGGATTTGTGAATTCACTCGCAAGTGTCAACTGATTTCGCAGCAACCGTAACTCTTCCCCACCCAGCCCCCCCAGAAAAGATTTTAATTTTCATATACAACAAAGGTCACTCTCTTAATTCCCCCCATACTTCCTTTCTTCCCTTTCTTTCCCTTCTTAGTTCTTACCTATATTCTATTTTTTTTTAATATATACACACACACATCTTCTTCTTCTTTGGCTTGGCTTCGTGGACGAAGATTTATGGAGGGGGTAAAAGTCCACGTCAGCTGCAGGCTCGATTGTGGCTGACAAGTCTGATGCGGGACAGGTAGACACGATTGCAGCGGTTGCAGGGGAAAATTGGTGGGTTGGGGTTGGGTGTTGGGTTTTTCCTCTGTCTTTTGTCAGTGAGGTGGGTCTGCGGTCTTCTTCAAAGGAGGTTGCTGCCCGCCGAACTGTGAGGCGCCAAGATGCACGGTTTGAGGCGATATCAGCCCACTGGCGGTGGTCAATGTGGCAGGCACCAAGAGATTTCTTTAGGCAGTCCTTGTACCTCTTCTTTGGTGCACCTCTGTCATGGTGGCCAGTGGAGAGCTCGCCATATAACACGATCTTGGGAGGGTGATGGTCCTCCATTCTGGAGACGTGATCCACCCAGCGCAGCTGGATCTTCAGCAGCGTGGACTCGATGCTGTCGGCCTCTGCCATCTCGAGTACTTCGATGTTAGGGATGAAGTCGCTCCAATGAATTTTGAGGATGGAGCGGAGACAATACTGGTGGAAGCGTTCTAGGAGCCGTAGGTGATGCCGGTAGAGGACCCATGATTCGGAGCTGAACAGGAGTGTGGGTATGACAACGGCTCTGTATACGCTAATCTTTGTGATTATACACACATATATATGTGTATATATATATATATATATATGTGTGTATGTATGTATACACACACACACACACATATATATATATACATACACATAAATATATATATATATGTATGTATGTATACACACACACACATATATATATATACATACACATAAATATATATATATATGTATGTATGTATATACACACACACACACACACACATATATATATATATATATATATTAAACCTACATACACACATACATATAGTTTGTGGTCATTTTTGTTCTCGTTACATATCTTCCTCGCTGTCTGTTTTGTAGTTGTTCTGCCAATTTTCGAGCTTCCTCCGGATCCTAGAATAGTCTGTTTTGTTGCCCTGGAATAACTATTTTAAGTACCACTGGATACTTTAGCATAAATTTATATCCTTTTTTCCATAGGATCGTTTTTGCTGCATTAAACTCCTTCCTCTTCTTCAGGAGTTCAAAACTTATATCTGGATAGAAAAAAAATTTTTGACCTTTGTATTCCAGTGGTTTTTTGTCTTCTCTTATTTTCTTCATTGCTTTCTCCAATATATTTTCTCTTGTTGTATATCTTAAGAATTTTACTAGAATGGATCTTGGTTTTTGTTGTGGTTTAGGGGCTAATATTCTGTGTGCCTTTTCTATTTCCATTTCTTCCTCTAATTCTGGACTTCCTAGGACCCTGGGGATCCATTCTTTTATAAATTCTCTCATATTCTTGCCTGCTTCATCTTCCTTAAGGCCCACTATCTTTATATTGTTTCTTCTATTATAATTTTCCATTATATCTATCTTCTGAGCTAACAGTTCTTGTATCTCTTTAACTTTTTTTATCAGATTCTTCTAATTTCTTTTTTAACTCCTCTACTTCCATTTCTACGGCTGTTTCTCGTTCTTCCACCTTGTCCACTCTTTTTCCTATATCTGACATGATCATCTCTAATCTATTCATTTTTTCTTCTGTACTTTTTACTCTTATTTTTATTTCACTGAATTCTTGTGACTGCCATTCTTTTACTGATTCCATATATTCTTTAAAAAAAAAATATATCCATTGTCTTGCCCTTCCCTTCATCTTCCATTTCTCTGTGTTCTTCCTCTTCTTCTTCTGAGTCCATTCCGGGATCTGTGTCCTTTACCTCTGTCTCTTCTGGTTTTCTTGTTGGTTTGTTTGTTTTATCTTGTTGAGTATTTTTGGTCTTCTTATCTTTATTAGAAGTGTCTTGCTGCTGGTCTTCTTCCTCTGGGTTGGTCATCTGTGGTTTCTTTGATTTCTTTTTACTCTCTTCTTTCTTGCTCTCGTTATGTTCTGTGTTTTCCTCTTGCTGCTTTGTTGTAGCTGTCAATTTTTTGTAGCTGTCAATTTCCTCTTGCTGCTTTGTTGTAGCTGTCAATTTCATCTATGGATGAAATCATCTCCTCGGCCGGTCCCCCCTCCCGTCAGTGTTATTTTTGTCTTGCGCATCGCGCACTTTTGTTTGACTCCGCGAGCCATTTTTGTAGTCCCAAGTTCGGGGCTTCAACTGACCTTAGGGAGCGGGCTTCTCTCTCCACGGCGGGCCTCCTCGCACAGGTAAGGCCTTCACCTTCTTCTTCTGACGTCCTTTCTTCTTCTCTTCTTCCCATTGCTTTTGGCTTTTCTTTTTTCGCTGCCATTTTCTCCATACCTTTATTTTCACTTTATTTTGGTTTTTGTGTTTGTGCCTTCGTTTTTTCACTGTCTTTTTTTTACTTTTCTGGAGAGGGCTGGAGTTCCCCGACCGGCCACTACTCCATCACGTGACTCCCCCTGAGCTCCTGGTTTCATGCCATTTCAGGTCCCCTTCCCAAACTAACCTGTCCAACGTCAAAGTGAAGCCTAATGTAAACTAGAGAAGCCATACATCATATTCTATGTGAGCAGTCTGCAGCTCTATGGTAAGAAATTATTTTTTCCAGAGTCTGTTTTCTTATCCTCCAAACTACTATCATTCTTAACCCTCCCCTTCAAGTTTTTACCCCTTTCCCACCCATCTCATACCCCTCCCTCTTTGGTTCCTTCCACCACCATTCCCACCTTTAGATTTTCTCTTCTCTCTTCTTCCCAACCATACACTAACCCCACCCCCCCCCTCCCTTAGTTCCATCTGGTCTCTCATTGTATTATTATTGCCACCTTATCACTGGCAGCCATTATACCCACCTGTCATCCACTCCACCCCGTGTGATTCTGCTTCTCTCTCCCTCTATCTGGCATATGCTGTCAACTGTCTGTCCTTTCCCTGGTTCACCAGTTCTCAATTGACCCCCAATCTCCCATTCTCACCCTGACTTCACCATACCAGCTCTCTCTCTCTCCTTCACACTCTCAGTCCTGATGAAGGGTTACACCCTGCAACATTGACAATTATTTTTCCTCCATCATATTGGGTGTTGCACTCTATCCAGCATCTTCAGTCTCTTGCGCGTCTCTATTCTTTACTGGCTTATTTTGTCATCAATTTCAGCAATTTAATTTAAATTATTCTACCGAAGAATAAAAAACTTATTCGTAATAAAGCAACCAGGAAAGTTGTAAATTCTGCAATCAACGTAATTAGGAATATAGAAGATGATAAACACAGAATAAATAAATGGTCCTGCTCACACATGCATCCGGCAGGAGGAGGACCTGAACAAAAGCGCATAATGCAAATTTCAAAACTAGACCAGAAAGCTTTTCCTTACTTATTTTTCTTCTGCCAATGCCAACTGTTTAATTGTTCAGTAAAGTAGCCTGCAGATAACCTAGTTTTAATTTGATTATTTCCACCCCCCCCATAAATCTTAATTACAATATTCATGTCATTTTTTACTGATCATAACACTTTATGGCCAATTCTGACATCAGGTTTTAATCAAGATGACATTTAATATTGTTCCAGTTGATACACTGCAACCTTCAATTTAAATTAGAAAACATCATAATTCTAAAAATGGAAGTCATCACAAAAAAAATATTTTTTTTTCCATTTGAGATGACTTTTCAACAGCCATTATCTGTTTACCACGGGTCAGTGTTAAAAAAAAAGCAAAAATACTTTGAAGTACAAATCTTCCTCCCAAGTACAGGCAATGAAAAAGACTAACTTCATGTTTCATTATTTGTTAACAACTTAACATTTGTCAACTGTACAATCACAGAAGAAATAGATCAGTTGAACTTGCATCTGTAGCAAGAACATAAATATATACCCAGTTATTGTAAATATATTCTTAGCTTATTAGTTATTTCCCACAATGCACTAAAGTCAAATGAGCCAACAAATGCATTTTCTGAGTTGCACGACAAACAGCAAGTGAATCAGGAGTACATTAAATAATAAGCCAAGCTTATACAAGAAAAGTCAATTATAGATGTTATTTAGCCACGTGGTACACATCGGTTGACTCCTACTGGATTACGAGTGAATACAAAAGGGGTGAAGGTCGATGTGTTTTTGAAATGCAAACTGTATATATTGCAGCATGAAAATTTTAATGGAATGCCACTATGGTTCCAGGCTGCTCTACTCAGAAATTTTGGAAGGACTGGGGTGCTGAAAGTAGCATGTAAAGATAAAGATTGGATGGTGGAAAATATGTCAAGACTTTCAGGGAAAATAGCAATGGGCAAAAACTAAACATGCAGGGAAAACAAAAAATATGATTCAGGTGTTCAGAGGGAACTATTACTAACTGGTTATGACAACTAATTGAAAAATTAATAGGTACAATGCTTCATCTCAAAATGCATCCTAAAATATTTCCAACCATGAGCTCTTTTGCATGTACCAAAACTGCATAAGCTAAGCATTTAGTTGCAATAACTTGGTACTGATGAAAGTTCACCTGATCTATTTCTTCTATGATTATATGGATCTATTCACCATGTGGCTCTTGTAGGAAGTAACTCATGTCTTCTTGTAAAGAAAGTATGCAAAGGATACTGCAATATTAACACTGTTCCAAAATAACCAATAAAAGTTCATTGTTCACTTTAAATTTTCTAAAAATGTAGCACATGCAGGTGATAGAAATGTACAATAAAATGCACTTCTAAAAATTAGTTATCTTATACACAGATGCTAATTTATATAATGATCATTACTTTATTGTCATGTACAAGGCCATAGCTCCTTTTATTGTCATGTAATAATACATTAAAAATGAAACATATGATATACTTCAACTTTTGTCTGCCATTAGGCAAACAAAGAGTCACCAGCACCCCTATCAATAGGAAAAAGCAGCAAAAGAGAGTCCCTTCAGAGCCGCTTAGTGTCCATGGATTCACCTCCAGAGCTCCAGCAGCCTCTGAAGCTGCACAACTCCTGTTCGATTCTTTGGCAACCAGAGCTCCAGATCAAAACCTCCGACATGATCAGGAGGCTTTCAGTGCCCAAGTTCCTTTGGGAGCCCTTCTTGACTTCAAATACCTGATTCCCAAGACCCAGTGTCTAGCAGCCCAGTCTGTGTGAGTCCCGCAGCTGCTGAGCCCCTCACTGGTCCACTGCCTTGGTCACTGTCCTGTAGGGTTGTCTCACATGCTTCTTCTCAAAATTCTTATCTGCTGCAGCTGAACAGGCAGGTTTTTTTAAAAAAAAACCTGCAACCAAAACTCTACAGTAGCATTCTTCATTAAAAAGAGAGAATAAATACAAAAAAAATGACTTTGCAGAAGTCCTTTGGTGGCATCGGAGCAGTCTCTGATGCAAGGGGAGTTTCAAGAGCCTGATACCAACCGAGAGGTGGTGGTATTCAGGCTTCTGTACCTTCTGACCAAAGATAGCAGTTAGTTACCAAAGAGATGAGGGTTCTTTATGATGTTGACTGCCTTCTTGAGACACACTTCAAATAGATGCATTAAAAAGACAGGAGGTTGGAGGCTGCGATATGTTTGGAGATTTTGCGTTCTTCGGCAGATGAATTCACAACCATGCTGTGATGCAACCTGTCTGTATATTTTCCACAATGCACCTGAAGAAATTTGATGGAGCATTTGATAACTTGCCAAATTTCCTCAGACTCCTTAGAAAATAGAGGCATTGGTGTGCCTTCTTCACGGTTGTCTCATTATTCTGGTCATCTGAAATCTGGACTCTCAGACCTCTCCATCTCCAGCCCTAAATGCAGGGAGGTGTGTGATCTGAAGAAGAATGCATCTACCCCCACCCCAGATATTCTGAAAATATTCTGTGAACTCGGCCACACTGAAATTTAAAACGAATTGCAGAAAAGTATACATTTAAGACATTGTTTATACTTCAACCCTGAATTATAATGGGGAGGAGTCACATGATGGAGTAGAGGCCGATACGAGAATACCAGCCCTCTCCAGAAAAGAAGGAAAAAAGTGAAAAAAAAAGCAAAGCCCCAGACACACAAACAACAACAAATAAAAAATAAAGGTGTGGCGAAAATGGCACCTAAGAAAGAAAAGCCAAAAACAATGGGAAGAAAAGAAGAAAGAAAGATGCCGGAAGAGAAAGGTGAAGGCCTTACCTGCACGAAAAAGCAGGGACCCGCTGTGGAAAGAGAAGCCCGCTCCCCGAAGTTAGTTGAGACCCCGCAGGGTCACAACCCACCGACTGCAGGACTGCAAAAGTGGCTCACGGAGCCAATCAGGGGTGTGCAACTGTGCATGCGCAAGGAATCATGCATGCGTGATGCACTCGACAAGGACAACACCGACGGGAGGGGGGACCAGCTGTGGAGTGAACGGGAAGGGTGAGAATGAAAAAAGGAAACTAGAGACACAACAGATAACCAACCCAGAAGAAGAGGACCAACATCAAGAAACCATAGAAAAAAAAATACCCAACAAACTGAGACAAGCAGCTCAACAAGAAAGTCAGAAGAGACACAGATACAAGGAAGAGAAATAAGAGACATAAACCCAAGAGCAGATACAGAAGAAGAAGAAGAAGCAGAACACCAAGCTCTGCACAGAGGAATAGGAGGTAAAATGAATGGACAGTACATAGATTTTAAAAAATGTCAAGAACAAATGAAAGCATTAAAAGAATGGTTGACACTAGAATTTAGTGAAATGAAAAGAAAAATGAAAAGTACAGAAGAAAAAGTGAGTAGAACAGAACTGGTCATAAAAGATGTAGGGAAAAGATTAGAAAATGTGGAAAAATGTGTAATGGCGGTAGAATTGGAAGTGAACAACTTAAAAAGAAAATTGGAAGAAAGTGACCAAAAAGTTAAAGAAACACAGGAGTTGTTAGCTCAGAAGATGGATTTAATGGAAAACTATAGTAGGCGAAACAATATAAAGATAGTGGGCCTTAAGGAAGGTGAAGAAGGCAAAGATATGAAAGAATTTATAAAAGAATGGATCCCAAAAGTCCTGGGAATGTCAGAAATGCAGGAAGGAATGGAAATAGAAAGGGCACACAGAACATTAGCCCCGAAACCACAGTCACAACAAAAACCAAGATCCGTTTTAGTAAAATTTCTGAGATACACAACAAGAGAAAATATATTGGAGAAGGGAATTAATAAAATTAGAGAAGACAAAAAAACCACTGGAGTTCAAAGGTCAAAAAAAAATTTTTTCAACCCAGACACAAGTTTTGAGCTCCTGAAGAAGAGGAAGGAGTTTAACGCAGCAAAATCGATCCTATGGAAGAAAAGGCTAAAAATTTATGTTAGGATATCCAGCAGTGCTTAAAATAGTTATCCTGGGGCAGCAAAACAGACTGTTCTTGGATCTGGAGAAAGCACGAGAATTTGCAGAACGCCTGCAAAACAGAATGAGAGATGAAGAGATGTAACAAGAACAAAGAACGAAGACAAGCTACATATAAAGAAGTAAAAATAATGTATAAGTAAGAACTAAACGAGGGAAGAAAAGGGAAGTAAGGGAGAAGAGGAAAAAAAAGAGGAGGGTTAAAAAAATATTAAATAAATAAATAAGAAAAAGAAGGAAAGAGCAGGAGCTTTGTTGTAATGTGAAGATAAAAGTCTTTTCTGGAGGGGGTTGGGTGGGAGAGAATAACAGTCACTGGGAAATCAGTTGACACTTGCGAACGGGTTTGCAGTTCAAAAGGAGAGGGGAGTTGTGGTTGCCTGGCAAAGGACAAGGGGCGACTCAGAGAGGGGGGGGAGACACTTGGGGTTAAGGGAATTTTAGATGTGGGAATGGTTGAAATATTTTATGTTTTAGAAGTGTTTTCATACAGTACGTTCAAAAAAAACCGAGAAATGGAAATGGGGAAAAGGGGAAAGGTGGTGGTGAGGAAGCGGAAATGAGATGTAAACAAAGTATGAGATGGCCATGTTGAACTATATGACTATAAATATTAATGGAATACATAACCAAATCAAAAGGAAGAGGCTATTAAATTTACTGAAAAAAGAAAAAATTGATATAGCATTCGTGCAGGAATTGCATCTAACTGAAGTGGAGCACAAGAAATTAAGGAGAGACTGGGTAGGGCACGAAACGGCAGCATCATATAATTCAAAAGCCAGAGGTGTAGCTATATTAATCAATAAAAATGTACCAATCAAAATAGGAGGAAATAATAGATCCAGCAGGGAGATACGTAATGTTAACATGCCTGATTTATTCAGAACTCTGGAATTTGGTCAATATATTTGCACCTAATGAAGATGATCTAAAGTTTATGCAAGATATTTTTCTGAAGATTGTAAATACGCAGGGGAATATATTGATAGGAGGGGACTTTAACCTTAATTTGGATTCAAAGATGGATAAAACTGGACAAAAGACCAGCAGAAAGAACAAAGTAGCCAAATTTATGGTTAAATCAATGCAGGAAATGCAACTTTTGGATATTTGGAGGAGACAACACCCAAAGGAGAAGAAATACTCATATTATTCGAGTAGACATAAAACATACTCAAGGATTGACCTGTTCCTGTTGTCAGCCCACATCCAAGGGAGAGTTAGGAAAACGGAATATAGAGCTAGATTATTATCTGATCACTCACCCCTGTTATTAGCAATAGAACTGGAGGACATCCCACCAAAAACATATAGATGGAGATTAAACTCCATGCTACTTAAAAGGCAGGATTTTAGAGAATTTACTGAGCGCCCAATTAAAATGTACTTTGAAATAAATACGGAATCAATGAAAGACAAATTTATATTATGGGATGCAATGAAAGCCTTCATCAGAGGGCAGATAATAAGTTATGTAACTAAGATGAAGAAGGACTACAATCAGGAAATAGAACAGCCGGAAAGGAAAATAGTAAGAACAGAAAAAGAACAAGCAACAAGGGAAGATACAACAAAAAGAAGAGAATTAGCGGACAAAAAAATAAAATACGAAACACTACAAACGTATAAGGTGGAGAAGAACATAATGAAAATAAAGCAGAAGTATTACGAGCTAGGAGGAAGAATGTGCAAAATACTGGCTTGGCAGCTTAAAACAGAACAAGCTAAAAGAATGGTATTGGCATCAAGGAAAAAGGACAAACAAATTACATCTAACCCAACAGAGATCAATGAAAACTTTAAGGAATTCTACGAGCAATTATACTGAACTGAGAACGAAGACAAAATAGATGAGTTTCTAGCTAAAAGTGAACTACCGAAATTGTAAGAAGAGGAAAAAAACAAATTGATAAAACCATTTGAAATAGAGGAGATACAAGATATATTAAAAAAGCTACCGAACAATAAAACACCTGGGGAGAACGGACTCCCAATAGAATTCTATAAAACCCTTAATTATTATGTATGCCAATAGTCCTCATTCATTTTGAAATTTTTGATTTCATGAAATAAGATTAATAGGAACTTGATAACATCGTTTGGAACTCTATCTTCCCCCACCCCCCAATTAAATTTTTTTGTAGATATTGCATGTTAAATTAAATCAAGATGCTTATCCCATTATAATTTGTTTACAATGAATGATATCAGGATATATCAAATTTTATTTACTCTAGTTAAAGATTGTAAATAATTTGTAATCTGAAGATACCGGAAAAAACCTCATATACTAGATTGAAAAATGTTATGTCTCTGGAGATGATTTCTTCTTGGATAAACAAATTAAAGGGATATCAATTTTAAAATCTTGTTTTTGGGGACAATGGAAAGCTGAATAATGAGTAACTTCTAAAATCAATCCAAAATTAATACAAGATGTCCCTCAGAGGATACAATATATTGTGTACAGATGCTCAAGAAAAACAGTTTCTAAAGTTAATAATGCATCATGGATTCATCTATGATTAACTTAAAGCAAAACTTATTCAGAATGTCCAGTAAGTGGGGGGGGGGGGGGGGGGGGGCAAGATGGCATAGAGGGCAGACATGCGATCCCACCCCTCTTCAGCCAGTTTTTTTAAGCACCCATCCTTAAAGTTTATCTAAGTGATTAAAAGTTGAATCTTTATTTTTGCAAACATTAGAGAGTCATAATGGCGACTAATGTTAAAAAAAAAGAAAACAGAAGAAATTACCTTTTAAAAGTGCTGAAGAATTGAGGCCTACCTGTTCAGCTGAAGCCACGGAATTGTCGTTCGGAACCTCCAAGGCTTATTACACTCCAAGGAGTATTACACTGGCTCTGACCTTGTCTTCACAAGATGGCACCGGCATGATGACGAGCTCGGCCGGAGTTGATTCGCATGTTCACGATGTCGAACGCGCGGGCGACATGGCTGAGAGAAGAGCCCTTGAGCCCAGGCTACCGTCAGGTGAGCAGGGGATGCGCAAAATGTCATAGGAAGCTGCCTCTGCGCAGTCCCTGGCCTTGCCGGGCATGCACGGTGCTTCAAGGGTCCATGAGTTACTGGACCTCGTGTGGGCCGTCAGGTGTGCAGACCTGCAGCTGCACTGGGAAGAGCCTGATAACGTTGGAAGAAGAGGAAGAGTTATCTTTAACGAGCAGTTCACGGGAACAATTAGAGGTTGAGTCTAGAGAAGGTAGGCCTCAAAATGTGGAACTGTAATCTGGAAGGGATTGCCTATCATATGGACAATATGTCTAAACAAATGACTCAAAGATTTTTGGATGTGACAACTAAAATATCTAATATGTCTGAAGTTATATCTACAGTTAAGAGGGATGTCAGTAAATGTATTAAATCATGGATACAGTGCAAGAAATTTTTTTTTAATTGAAACAGCTCTTTTTGAATGTAAAATTCAAGATGAACGTAATAAGGAAAAAATAGAGAAAGTGGAAGATCTGTTTGTGGATTGCAGAATCCAGAAGAAAGACTTACTGAAACATATTGATTAATTGGAAAATCAAAGTCAGAGAAACAATGTGAAAATTGTGCGTCTTCCAGAAGACATTGAAGGGTCTGATCCAATAAAATTTTTCAAGAGTTGGATTCCCGGGGTGTTGAACAAAGAGCTTTTTTTTTTCAGAAGGTTTAGTATTGGAGAGGGCACATAGAGCATTACAAAAGAAACTGTTACCGGGATAACCACCACGAGCGGTCTTAGTTCAGTGCCTGAACTATCAAGACAGAGAAATTATATTAAGGTTAGCAGTACAGAAGGCACGACAAAGTCAATCTCCATTGATGATTCAAAATAACAGAGTTTTTTTTTAAAACGCAGATTTGAGTCAAAAAAATTATTAGGCGACGACGGGAATTCAATTCGGCTAAATAAGTATTGTGGCGGAAGGGTTACAAGTTTGCTTTTCGATATCCTGCTGTATTAAAAGTCTTTTATGGTAACTTTCAATCTCAATGTTTTGAGAATGATCATTGGTGTTGCTAATTCATTACCGGATTTACGAGGACATGGAAGAGTTTCACCACCGTTGCCTAAAAGAAGGCAAATGGAAATGGACAGAATGGGAAAAATGGAAAGAAAGAGGTTTTAACACAAAGTCTTATTGACTTTGAAGATCCAGAACAATCATTGGGAATGGAGTCATTGGGCTGAATATATTTACAGTACTGGATTATATTGATGTGAATGAGGTATGTCTGGCTAGGGGTGGGGGGGGTGGATAGCACTGAAATCTTTGATAGTCATCCGCCAACTAGTGGGGTGTACTATTCCCAGTTTTTTAGGGCGTGACTACCTTTGGGTAGTGTTTTTTTTTGGGGGGGGAACACACACACTTTCTTTTAAAAAAATATTTAGGGGAGGGAGAGTGGTTTTTACTTACTAGAAGGGGAACGATATTTTGTAGTAAGTGATTATATTGTTTGTTTATAGGGATGTCTAATTTGAAATTTGCAACTTTTAATGTTCAGGGGTTAAATAATCCAATTAAGCGAAAGCGAGTTTGGCTTCTATCAAGAAAATGAAAATTGATATTGCCTTTTTACAAGAAGCACATTTGAGTGAAAAAGAACATTTGAAATTGAAGAGAGATTGGGTTGAGCATGTGTTTTTTTCTTCATTTAATTCAAAGGCAAGAGGTGTAGCAAATTTAATTCATAAGAATTTGTCTCTTGAGTCGCAAACTATGGAAGGGAATGCTAGAAGGGTTTTAAGATGAATTGTAAAATTTTTTACTGAATCTTGGATTTTGCTTAATTTTTATGCACCTAACGTGGACGATGAGTCTTTTATTTCGGATGCTTTTTTGTTATTAAATCGAGCTAATGAATATATTTTAGTTGGGGGAGATTTTAACTGTGTCTATGGCAGGAAGTTTAGAATTAGAAAATTGATGAATTGGAGAAGGAATTTCAGAAGGAAGTGACAGAAGATTTAAAAAAATGGCTTTGACTAAATTGAAATTGCACTATAATACATTGCAGACTTATCAATTTGAATGTTTAATTAATTGATCTAAGGAGCGATATTATGAGTTGGGTGAGAGGGCACATAAGGTACTTGCATGGCAGTTAAAGAAAGAACAGGTTTCACAGATTATTAATGCTGTAAAAAAGAATTCAACAGTTATCTATAAACCTCAGGAAATCGATGACCAGTTTTATTAATTTTATAAAAAGTTATATACTTCTGAGGGGAAACAGGATAGTGGTTCTATTGATTCTTATTTATCTAAGTTAATGTTATCAGCATTAGAAGAGGAGGATGTTATAGATCTGGAAGCTCAGTTTACAGAATTAGAGATTAAGGCGGCTATGTTGGAAATGCCCAATGGGAAGTCACCAGGTGACGACGGGTTTTCAATGGAATTTTATAAAATTTTTAATGAAGATTTATCTTCAGTGTTTGAGGAGGTATTACAACAAGTGACTGAACAGCATGAGTTACCAGAATCTTGCTCTAGTACTTTAATTACTGTAATCCCGAAAAAAGATAGAGACCGTTGAAAGTATCTTCGTAAAGACCTATTTCTTTATTGAATGTTGATTATAAAATTATAGCAAAAGTATAAGCAAACTGACTTGCTAAGTATTTACCTAAATTGATACATGTTGATCAAACAGGTTTTATTAAAAATAGAAATGCTTCAGATAATATTCTTCGATTGATCAGTTTGGTTTAAAGTATTGGAGAAGTTTAAATTTGGCCCTTTTTTATTGGTTGGGTTAATGCTGAACCCGACTGCTTGGGTGGTGACAAATGGTCAAGTTTCATTATAGTTTAAATTGACGAGTTCAACTCGACAAGGTTGTCCATTGTCACCAGCTCTGTTTGCATTGGCTATTGAACCGCTAGCTCAAACAATAAGGCAGAATGAACAGATAAGAGAGGTGAGAGTTATGGATGAAGAGTATAAGATTAATTTATTTGTAGATGATGTTTTGATATATTTACAAACCCAGAACAATCATTGCCACATTTGTGGGAATGTTTATTACAATATGGAACATTATCTGGATATAAAGTTAAATGGGACAAGAGTATAAAAATATTATAAGATTGAAATGGTCTGATAAAATTAAATATTTAGGAATAATTATAAATACTGAGTATCAATTTTTAAGCGAGTTAAATTATGTTCCATTATTTAAAAAGATTAAAGTAGATTTAATTAAGTGGAAAGATCTTCCGTTAACTTTAATTGATTGAGTTAACTGTATTAAGATGAATATTTTTCCTCATATTCAATATTTATTTCAATCAATACTTTCAGGAATTAAATAAAGTTACGAGAGAATTTTTATGGAAAGGTAAACTAGCATTATATAAACTTTCTTGGAAGTATGTGTTAGGTGGGCTTCAATTACCTCATTTTGAAAATTATTATGAAGCACCCCAGTTGAAATTTATTAGTAGACTGATGGATTTGGACCATCCCCCGGGTTGGGCTAAAGTTGAAATGGCTTGTATTTCGGAAGTCGAGGTGTATCAATTTATATTTCGATGGAATGTAAATTTGTTGAGGGAATATAATATGCCGATATTAAAACATCTATTAAAACTATGGATAAAAAAAAGATTTTAGGATCAAAAGGTAAATTGTCAATTTTAACTCCATTATATAATAATCAGCTTATTTCTTTTTCAATGTTTAATAGTCATTTAAAGAGTTGGGATTCCAAGGGTATATTACAGGATTGTTTAGTAGAAGGACAGTTTCTTTTAATCAATTGAAAGAGCATTTTGATATTGCTGAAAATTCTTTATTTGTATATTATCAACTTTGAGCTTTGGTGAAAAATATGTATGGTAGAGAGATGATTTTACCTGTATTGACAGAATTCGAGTCTTTGATTTCTTCTATACCAAAAAAGGGTTATACTTCTGTTATGTACCAAGTATTACAAGACAATATGGATAACCCAGAATGGGAGAAGTCTAAGCTTAAATAGGAAAATGATTTAACTTTTGTTTTTCCTGAAGACTACTGGGCAGATATGTGTTATGATAGTATTACTAAATTGAAGAATGTGCGGTATGGAATGGTTAATTATAATTTTCTACATCAGTTGTATTTAACCCCAGAGAAATTGAAAAAATATGGTTTTACTAATTCTGATTCTTGTTTTAGATGTGGTGTATGTACTGGAACTTTTTTTTTTAACATGCTGTTTGGTCTTGTGTGCGTGTACAACCATTCTGGGATGAAATTAAGTTAATTTTGGAAAAATCATATAATTTTAAGTTACCATTAGGTCCATCTATTTTTTTAATGAGTTATATGATTCCTTTAAAGCAGTGGTTCCCAACCTTTTACTTTCCACTCACATACCACTTTAAGTATTCCCTAAGTGTTCTGTGATTAGTAAGGGATTGCTTAAGGTGGTATGTGAGTAGGAAGGGAAGGTTGAGAATCACTGCATTAGACCCAATTATTACTGAAAAATTTTGCTTGAGAAAAATTGTCATTGGCCCATTTCCTTTGGAGTTATGAAACTGTGCACATAACGAGCCAATTAGGTACAATTAAAACAGTGGCTTTCAAACTTTTTCTTTCTACCCACATACCACCTTAAGCAATCCCTTATTAATCACGGAGCATCTAGGGCATAGGAATACTTAAAGTGATATGTGAGTGGAAAGTAAAAGGTTGGGAACCACTGCTTTAAAGGGATTAGGGTTGGATAAATTTCAAATTACATTTATATATTTAGCATTGTCTGTAGCTCAAAAATGTGTAGCAAGTACATGGAAAGATAATATAGTGATTAATATAATGTGATGGCATAATGAATTGAAAGCTTGTATTGTTATGGAAAAAATTACATATAATCTGCATGACAAGTATTTTTTTTGTTAATAAGTAGTTAATAAGTATATGCATTTAGATAGATTTTGATTTATTATATACTTTTAGTTTCTGTTTATATATTTTTAGCTCTCCTTAAGAGAGCTGGCTGATGGGGTGGGGGTGGGGTGGGGATTTGATTTAATTTTTTGTTTTTTTTTCTTATTATTTTTTTTCTTTCTTTTTGTTTTTTATTTTATAATTTTTTGATATATATGTTCATATAAAATTCTCTTTATGAATGTATTCTGTATTACTATGAATGATTCTTCAATTAAATAAAGTATAATTTAAAAAAATGTCCAGTAAGTGGTTCAGAGAAACACAACAACTGGCATCTAGTTAGCAACTCTATTGTTTATTCAACACAAATAAACCATTGCTATTATAATGCTTTACACTATTTAATTTGGTTAAACTGGGCTCATTTTCATTGGGACAGAAGAGGTTGAAAAGAGATTTAATTCAGCTGTTTAAAGCTGTCTAGGGCAAAATAAAATGGAAAGGAAAGATCTATTTTCTTTCGGAAGCAAGCACAGGCCTTTTCTAACTGTAACACCCGGGTAGCCCTCCTAGGACCCTGGTGAGATTAATGGGTAGTTGGTACCTCCTGCTCCTTTTCAAAAGCAACCTAACCTACCTGCCTAATCGATAACCCGATGATTTAAGGGAGAATCCCTTTGTTTAAAGTTTTTGTTCCCTTTCTGTTTTAAGTAAAGTTCTCCAAAGTGCACCCCCACCCCCATGTCTGTCACCCCACCCCACCCCCCCAACTAACTCTCCCATCTAATTCCCGACTCAGCAGCAGGGGTACAGATGCCCAATTAATTTAAACCCCAATCATCTCAAAAACAACCGCAAAACCAGCCCAAAAATAATAGGGGGTGCTGCCACGAATGGGGGTGGGGGGTGGGGAAGAAGTGACTTGCTGCTCCAGTTTGTGGCACAGCTCAATGTGGGAGCAATGGCCATCTTTGTTACCCATAGCGGCAGAGCGGTTCCAGCTGCGTGGGAGATTATGGGTAAGGAAGATAGTCATTGCTGCCGCATTGAGCCAGCCAGGGATTCCTGTGATGCACACAAGTGCTGATCTTACCAGATTAACCAGGTGAACCATATTCCCTTTCAAATTGGCAAAGGATGACATCCCGGTAGCTTTTACCAGGTTCACAGACTACCTCAGTAGGTAGGTCTGGGACCTGTGTGGATTTTGACCAGGCTTATCCGGTTAGTGCTACTGTTAGTGAACCATCATATGAATTTATCTGTTACCTCCACTATGCTCTACATATTTTCAAGGAAATCAAGGTCAATAGCCTGAAAGGAAGAGGCACAAGAGTGGTCTTGGGACTGGCAGATCCCAGCTGGAGAAGATGAAAAACTTGAGCAACTGATTTGTTGGCATTAAAAATGTAATGAGATACATCAATGAAAGGATGACTGAAATTAAAGAAATCGTTGAAGATTTCATGGAAAGAATGACCCAAGTAGAAACAGACTTGGTAAAAACACAAGATAAGCTAAAAAGCTTTGGAGAAAGATGCAAAGCAATGGGAGTAAGAAAGACAAGGTTGCTGGACAAGATCAACCACATGGAGAATTTTAGCAGACAAAATAACATCCAAATTGTTAGACTGAAAGGAGGAATCAAAGGGAGTGATCCGGTGAACTTATTTGAAGCATGGATCCCATGATTGTTGCGAGAAGAAAAATTCAGAGAAAAACTGTGTATCAAAAGGGCTCACCAGACCCTCAGACCCAAAAGAGCCAGCGATCAGTGACAACAACCAGTCCTGGTAAGACTTTTGAGCTACCAGTAATGGAAGACAATTCTGGGAGCACCGTATGAATACTCAAAGCAAAATAATGGCCCGTTCGAGATTGACCATGAAAAAGTGCCATTTTTTTTCAAGATTTTAGTCCTACTTTGATTGCAAAGGAAGAAGTTTGATGAAGTAAAAAGACAACTGTGTTCCAAAAACTTGAAATATTTGATAATATACTTCACGACTCTGAGGATCAAAATAGCAGAAGTAATCAGTGATTTTTCAAAACTAAGAACTAGGTAGAAAAATTCCAGTGTAGTTTATGAAAAGACTAAGGTTGTCAAACAAGAAGACTATGAAGACTATTGACAGGGGGACTAAGTAAAAGTTGTTTTTTTTTTAAAAGTCTTGTATTTATTGTTGAAAAATAAACTTTATTGAAAGGCTCAGAAAAGAGAGAAAACCTGGGAATAGTAGCATCGTGGAGACTCCGTACTAAGGGGGATAATGGCGCCAGGAGAGGAATATCTATAAAAGATTACACAAAAGGGAGGGGTTCTTTTTCCTCGAGCTTTTTTCGTGGGCTTTTGGAGTTACCTATTTTCGTCACCATCAGGGTAGGGACATTATATGTGTTTTTTTTAAAGGGGAAAGATCACTGCATTACTTAAACAATCAAAAAGGTTTTATTGTTAAACAATATTTATTTTAAAAATCAATATGGATAGAACATTAAAATTTATTAGTTTTAATATTAACGGGATAAATGGGACAGTGAAGAAAAAAATAAAGGCAGATATAATCTTTCTACAAGAAACACATCTTAACAAATTGGAGCATGCTAAATTAAAAAGAGGATGGGTGGGAAAAGTAATATCATCTTCATTTGGCTCAAAAGCAAGAAGAGTAGCAATTTTAATTCGTAACAATATACCAATAATAATAGAAGAGACATTGACTAACCAAGTCAGAAGATATGTGTAATGGCACATGTAAAATTTACGCAGAATCACGGATGTTTATGCATATCTATGCACCAAATTATGATGATGAAGCCTTTATGGAATTTTTTTTAATTAAAAACAGCAGAGAGAATATATTAGTTGGAGGAGACTTTAAATTTTGTATATATCTAATACTAGATAAATCAGCCACAACAGTGACAAGGGTAAAAATTGCAAAAACACACTATCATTTGATCGATATATGGAGGTAGCTTAATCCCATAGAAGGAGACTACTTGTTCTACTCAAGGGTACATGATTCACATACAAAGATTGATTTGTTCTTAATGTCATCCCAGTTAAAAAGTAGAATGCTAAAAATGGAATATCAGGCAAGACTTCTATCTGATCATTCACCATTAATTTTAACTATTGCAATAATGGAAAAACAAAGAAAATGTAAATAGATGGTGTCTCAATGCCACACTGTTGAAAAGGAAGGACTTTTGTGAGTTTATTAAGAGACAGAACTATTTTATGAAACCAATCTTTTGTCCACTGATAATAGCTTTTTAATATGGGGTACAATTAGAGCTTATTTAAGAGGACAAATTATTTCCTATACAAAAGAATCTTGAGAGTATGTTTCAGAACTAGATGGTCTAGAGAAAGATATAGTGAAATTGGAAAAAGAATACCAGAGAACAGGGTCACAAGAAAAATATTGACTATTAGAAAATAAAAAATGAAATATTTCAAATTGCAAACATATAAAACAGAAAAATAGATTAAAATGTAAACAAAAATATTATGAAATAGGGGAACAGATGCACAAAGTCTTATCTTGGCAGTTAAAGGCAGAGAAATCTTCTAGAATGATAAAAGAAATAAAAACAGAGACTAATACAATAACACAATCAAAAAAAATTATGCTTTTAGACAATATATGAAACTATATAAATCAGGACTGTTAGGAGATGAAAACGAGATTGGCGAATTTTTAACAAATGTTGAATTTCTAAAATTAGAAGATAGAGAACAAATGCCTCCTTCATGAGAGAAGAAATTGAGAAAGCCTTGGGTACTTTACAAGCTAACAAATCTCCAGAGGAGGATGGGTTTCCTCCTGAGTTCTACAAACAATTTAAAGACTTATTGATACCTCTTATGATGGATGTATTGGACCAGGCGATGCAGATCTAGACCCTCCTGGAATCTTTTTCAACTACTATAATTACAATTCTACCAAAGAAAGGTAGAGACCCATTAAAAACTTCATCATATATACTTATATCACTCTTAAATGCAGATTATAAAATATTGGTGAAGGCATTAACTAATAAATTGGGACAATTTTACCAAAATTAATACATACTGATAAGATGGTTTTGTCAAAGGAAGACATTCTTCAAATAGTCTAAGTAGACTATTTAACATAATACATATGGCAAAATGAAAGTTGAATCCAAGTGTAATCATCTCTCTAAATGCAGAAAAAGCATTTGATCGATTAGAATGGTCTTTCTTATTTACAGCATCGAAAAAATTTGGTATGGGCAGAAAATTTATAAACTGGATTAGAAGTTTTTGCCATAAAACACAAGTCAAAATTATAACCTTGAGTAGGTCAAGTAGACAAGGGTCCTCTGTCTCCAGCACTTTTTAATCCTAGCTATTGAATCACTGGCAGAGATTACAAGTTGAGATACGGACATTAAGAGCTTCAAAGTTGGACAGGAAGAATATAAAATTAGTTTATTTGCTGATGATGTGCTATTATATATGTCTGAACAGGCTGAATTATTGATAAAATTACAAACAACGTTAGAAAAATATGAAAGAATTTCAGGTTATAAAATAAATATGGACAAGAGTGAAATAATACCACTGACGAATTTTGATTATGAAAGATATAAAAAATGTAGTAGATTTAAATGGAAAATAGATGGAATCAAATATTTAGGAATAATGACAGAAAATAACTTACAAAATTTATATAATTTTAATTTCACTCCTCTTTTAACAAAAAAAAGAGAAAAATTTACAGAAATGGAAAGACCTGCCAATAACTCAAGTGTAAATTGGAAGTGTATTAACATGAATGTGATACCAAGATTACAGTATCTTTTTCAATGTTACCTATTGCATTACCTAAAAATTTCTTTAACTTATTGAACAATTATATAAGGCAATTCCTATGGAATAACAAAGTGCCAAGAATTTCATTGGAAAAGCTAACATGGGACTATAGGTTGGGAGGACTTAGTCTTCCGGACTTTAAGAAATATTATTTATCTGCACAAGCAAGATTTTTATCTTCCTTTTTTAAAGCCTCCCTTCTTGGATTCGAATGGGATTGAATCCAATTTAAAAAAAAACAGCAAAGGACTTTATTTAAGTAAATAACATAAAAAGACAGATAACCCCAAATGATTAGAATATGGCAAGAAATTAATCAGGTTATTGGGGAAAAAAGCATTAAGAACACAATTATGTAAAAATGTACAGCTGTCCATGAATCTCGGTAACAAAATTTTGAATTCATGATTGTTATACAGAGGGATCTCTTTTGTCTTTTGATTAATTAAGAAATAAATACGGAGTGCCTAACAGTACTTTATTTTGTTTTCTCCAGCTAAGATCATCCCTAAGAGAAAAATGGAGACCAAGTTTGACCACACTTGAAATTAGTGAAATGGAACAAATGATTTGGCTGAGGAATACATCTAAATTTATAACTAATATGTACTATGTTGTCCAGAATGAAAGTGCAAAAACCAGGTAGTGAGAGAGGTCAGATTTAGGTTTTGTATTAATGGAAAGATGCTGATCTGACTGGTGTTGGGATAAACATGACAAATTATAAATACAAGATATGGATTAGAGCAATATAATTTTCGACACATATATCTCACCACAGAAGTTGCATAAATCAAAAACTGAAATATTGGAAATGTGTTTTAGGTGTGGGATAGAAATAGGAATGTTCTTTTATGCTATGTAGTCGTGTGTGAAGGAGAGATCTTTCTGGCAGGATATTACAGAAATATTAACAAGGATAACAGGGGTGGCCTTCACTGGAGACCCGGAGCTTTATCTTTTGGGTAAGTTTATTGAAATAAGCAATAAACTGACCAAATTTCATTTGTTAAAATAGCCTTGGCAGTGGCTGAAAAATGTATTGCAATTACTTGGAAGTCTGACTCCCCTCTACATATAGCATAATGGACTGTTGAGATGAATAGTTGCATACCATGGAAAAAAAATTATATACAACTTAAAGAACAAATATGACATATTTGTTAAGATATGGCAGTCATATTTGAATCATATCGGGCCCCAATTGTAATTATAAATATACGTAAAAGGATAATAATGAATGTTGCTAAAGTATGAATGCAGGTGACTTTCCCATGTAGAATTCTTGACGATCAATATAAATGGGAGCCCTGAAAATGTGGGTTTATACTGTGAAAGGGGGGGTGGGGGGTGAGGAAGAGATTTTTTTTTGTAAATTTTAAAAGTGTTTTATGTATATTTATAGAACATATATATATTTTTTTAAATGGGTTGATTCATGGGAAATAACAATGAACCCACTGAAGTTCAAGTTCAATGACCATCTCAGCAAGAGAAAATCTCCCTGCACTTGAAATTTAACAACATTACACCGAATATTCCAGGAGTTACATTAACCAAAAATAATTGGTCCACCCACACGTAAGTCTCATGGCTACAAGAACAGGTCATAATCTATCTTCTGACTCCTCAGTCATTGCACCTTTGCAGAGTCAAGAATGCACAAGAGAGAAATGCGAGGAATACTCTTCATCCAACTGAATGAAGGCATCTCCAACACCTCAGCACAATCCAAAACAAAGCAACTTGCTTAAGTGGCATTTCTCCACCTCTCTAAGCATTCAGATGCTATTTAATGTCATGTAATAAAACAGAAATGTAATTTTACATGAAATTGCTTTCTTGCCAAGGCAGACATTATCAGAACTTTCACATAGGCTCCAATGTAAATGTCACTCTGAACTGGCTTTTCTTAATTCAGTATGAAACCTCTAATCCGACCCGATCTTAAACACGGGTCGCTGACACACCAATTTATTGGAATCTAAGTGTGAAAGAGTCTGTGGATTCACCTCCAGTACTCCTGCACCCGAACAAGACTCCAGTCAGTTCAGAAACCCGAGCCCTGATCTAAAAATCTAACATGATGAGGGAGCCTTCAGTGTGAACCCTTTGACTTTATGTCATCAGTAGACTGTGTAGATTCCTTGCCCACAATTTGCCAGCAGTTTGCCGCCTGTGTGTGCCCTTCAGTGCCCCTTGCTGGTGCCATTGTGGTCACCATTCTTGGCATTGTTTCCTCCTCTTCTTCTCAATGGGGGTGTTCTCCCCATTACTGGTGCCCTGCGTCAGTCCACTGCTCGCCCAGAGTCTCCAAATCCTTAAGGACACTGCCGAATACAGGTGCCATCACTTGGGCCTAAACCCTGCAGTCGCAGGATTTTAAATAAAATACCGTTGGTTCATTTACCAGGCCATTTAAAATCTGCATGAAAGCGTCGGCAGTTGGACTGGACAGTAGGGGAGTGGTGTGACTCCTCTCCCTAGGTCTGCACCTGCGGCAGTGCTGCTATTTCAGCAGTTCCGACGGGCACCACCATTTTTTCCCTCCTCAAATAGCATATCATGTTTTCAGTGTGAATCATCATGTTTACTCATCTAGACTCTCAAGTGGACCTCTCACCATATGAACATTCCCACTAAAAGGACAAAGAGAGCAGTTACCCTTCCAAGTCACACAACACCTGAATGGAAATTTATCACAGGTGCTTTATTGATGCTGGATTGAAATCATGAAACTCCTAACCCAACAGCATCATTGAAGTAATTTTATCAAAGGTTTGCAATACTTAAAGAAGCAGGCTCATGACACCCTTTTTAAGGGCAATTCGAAATGTGCAATAAATGCTGACCTAAAAAATTGACTTATGTCCAGTATATTTGTATAGAAACCAGTAACTGCCAAAGTGAGAGAATCCTAAAATAATTACATTTGCTAAAAAAAATCATCAGGTGCATTGCTTTACTTGGAAAATTCAAACACGCAAGTACAACGTGCAGATGCACCAAAATTATTACTTGCTGCAGTCACACAGATGCGTAAGATACACCAAAACCTATTATAAATTAAATTCCCATAATAAGCCACGATACAAAAAAAAATTAGAAAGATGGAGAGATTAAAAAATATTCAGTTTCAAAGAAAAAGTTTTAATTGTTCAGACAGATCTTTTGGTGGCCATAGAGAAGTTAATGGTTAGGGTTAAGATAGTATAGGGAGATTTAAAATCCTGAATGATTTTCAACCAAGACGTGCTGAACTTCATGCTTTGTACCTAATGCCTGAAGGTAGCAGTGAGAAGAGATAATGACAGGATGATGTTGGCTGCCTTCATGAGACATGGCGCCTCATATAGAGTAGTTTAATAGACAGGAGGTTTGGTGCCCATGATGACGTGGCTCAGTTTGCTATTTTCTACAGCTTCTGCATTCAAGGTAACTCAAGTTTCCAAACCAGGCTGTAATGAAAACTGTCATTGTACATCTGTCAAAGTTTTTTTTTAAATTTTATTTTAAAAGATTTAAACCAAACATATAGACAAATACAAAATTTAAAAAATGACAAATTTATGCTACATGATGGTTGTAACTCAAAAACCTCCAACCCCACCCCCCCCCCACCCCACCAACCCAAAAGACACTGAAGGAAAGCGTGTGAGAAGAGAAAAAAGAAAGATAGAATAGAAAAATAAGAAAGGTTGCTGGAAAGCACTGTTCACTCTGTGGATTTCAATTTGTTATTTAACTAGTTGTGGACTCAAGGACTGGAAAAAAAACTCATCTAAAAACTTACACCTGAGATCTGTAAATATGGTCTCCATATTTGCAAAAATAAGTCATACTTATTACTTAGGTTGTAAGCAATTTGAAGATTAATGCCTGAAGAGGGCGTACAAAATCAGTGAACCGGTGCAGACTCGAAAGGCCAACATGGCCCGTTTCTGCTCCATAAATGGTTATATGGATCACAGCTATGCGTTTCTGCATTCCAGTGTGCCATACTGAGGTGGGAATCAGACTTCCGAATAACTGCAATACCCTTTCTGGCCACTGTCAACACAATTTTAACAAATTCGACTTGATATTTAGATAATTTCAATTTTGGTCTTATCCCCATTATACATCTCAGAATTTCTATTCTGGGTTTTGTGGAAATAGAATTCCAATAATCTGTTCTAAAATATTTCCTAAATCCTTCTAAAAAGTCCATGACCAAGATGAGTGTAAGAAAATTCCCATCTCCTCTCCACATCTAAAACATTTATTTGATAAGGCTGACTTTAACATTTAATTTATGTGACGTGAGAGATAACTGATGCAAAAAATTTTATTGTACTAATCTATACCTTACAGTTATTGTATTTGACATCCTGTCCTTACAAAAATCAGACCAGATTTGCTCATCAATACTTACACTTAAGACTGATTCCCATCTCTGTCTAGACTCATAGACCCCTGTTTAGGGGCACCCATTTGAAGTTACAAATACATTGCAGAAGTTAATCTATTTGTGTTTCTCTTCCTAATCACTGCACTTTAATAAAAACATTGTTGGCCCCAATTTTTCCCTTAAATGTATGCTCTTAATTGAAAATAGCAGAAGACTGTGTTATTAAGGATTCCATATTTATTTTTTTTAAATTGTTCAAATGACACAAGTTGCCCCTGCTCATAGCAATCTTCAATATATCTGATCCCTTTACAAGACCAAGACTAAAATTTTATTATCCATTTTAAAAGGCCTGTTTTGAATCAAAGGTGTTTTAGGAGATAGACCTGCTATTTCTTCCAATCTCATAATTTATTTTATACCAAATATTAATTATATGTTTTAACAAGGGAACTTATTTCTCATCAGATATTAATTTTGCTTCCCATTTATACTTAAAATGTTCTGCTATTCTCTCTCCTACTTTTACTAGTTCTGTTTTCAACCATGCAGGTTTGCCGTCCTCAAAAAAAGTAACAAATCCCATCTGGGCCACTAGGATAGGAGCTGTAAACCTCCTAAATCATATTTCCATGTTAAGTTTTCTAAGAAGACTCTGGATACATTATCTTTCCAAAGAAATGTTCTGACATTTATTTAACTTTTGAAAAAATCTATTAGTTAATGGAATGGGCAATGTTTGAAATAGGTACCGAACTCACACTTGGAAATATATTTTTACACAATTAACCCTTACTAATAGAACTAATGTTATTGGTAAAATCTTTCAACCCTGTTGAAATCTTTTTCAACCTTTTTAAACAAAGGGGAGTAAGTTAATTTACATAAATTCTCTAAATTGTTATCTGTACGTATTCTTAAATATTTTATCCCATTCAATGCCCAATTAAATTGGGTTTCTCTTTGGCACTAAGTTTCACACTCTTCTGTAAATGACATAATTTTGCTTTTATCCCAATTTATTTTGTAATCCGATACTTCCCCATAATTTTCCAGTTTCCGTAATGAAGTTACTGGCTCTGTCAAATATATCAATACATCATCAGCAAATAAATTGAGCTTATGTTCCTCCTGGTTAACCCCAAATCCCTTAATGTCTGGATCTCGCCAAATTGTGTCCACAAGCAGTTCTATAGCTAAAAAGAAAAGAGCTGGAGATAGCGGATATCCTTGTCCATTAGATCTTGTCAACTGGAACGGTGCAGAGACTTGTCCATTTGTCACTACTTTGGCTTTAAGATCACTGTATCATGCCTTAATCCAATTTATAAAAAATTGGCCTAATCCCAATCTTTCCAGTACTTTAAAGAGAAAATTCCACTCCAGTTTATCAAACGTTTTCTGCATCCAAGGCCACAACTACATTCAGATCACTTCTCTTTTGTGTCAGATGAATTATATTATGCAATCTACTTAAATTATAAGCAGATTGTTTCTTTTTTAACAAAGCTTGTTTTGTCCACATTTATTAATTTTAGAAAAATTTCATTAATTTATTTGCCAAGGCTTTGGCAATAATCAATCTAATTTTAACAGTGAAATAGGTCTATAGGATGACAGTTTTAATGGTTCTCTATCTTTTTTGGTATTACTGTAATTATCAATATTGATAATGATTCTGGGAGGGCATGTGTTTTCGACGCCTGATCTAACACCTCCATAAAAAGAAGAATCAGCAAATCTTCAAATTCTTTATAAAATTCATCCTCTCCTGGAGATTTATTGATTTGCAAAGAACCCAGTGCCTCCTTCATTTCCATATGGGTAAAGGGGGCATTAAGTTCTACCAGGTCTAACCTTGGAAGCCTAATTTGTGAGAGAAAGTCTTTCATCTTCTTAATGTCTCCTTGAGATTCTGAGAGGTATAACTTGGAATAAAATTGCCTAAAAGCCTCATTAATTTCTTGAGGCTTGTAACAGGTCATATTCGCATTGGTTTTTAAAATCACCAACATGCCAAATCTCCTCAGTCTACTTTGGTAAATTTGATAGACCTACAGCTTTTCTCTTTGGAGTGATTAAGGATGAAAGGCATCCTTAGAGGTATATAAGATTATGAGAGATTTAGATAGGGTGGACAGCCAGCATCTCTTTCTTTGACAACAGCAAATACCAGATCAAATAACTTCAGTTTAAGTGGAGGAAAGTTTAGGGGATGTCAGAGGCAAGTTCTTTTTACTCTGAGAGTGGTGGGTTCTTGAAATGCAGTGCCGCAGGTGATGGTGTGGACTGGTAAAATAGGGATATTCAAAAGAATAGGCAGATGGATGTAAAAACAATAGAAGGTTATGGGTGTGAGGTAGGGTAAAATAGATTGTGGTGAAGTATATTAAAAGGCCTGTACTGTGCTGTAATATCTTACATTTTATTTTTTAAAAAATTTACAACACAGTAGAAACTGATTCCAGCCATTTAAACCCATGCAGCCCAATTACACCTAAATTAATTTACAACCCTGCCTGGAGCACCCAGAAGAAGCCCTTGCAGACAAGAGGAGAACTTACAAAGTCGAATATGTATCACTGGTGCTAACTGTCATGCTAATTGCTAAACTAACCGTGCTGTGCCTATGTTATAATTTCCTCTTCTCTGATAAGATGGACTTGATTGGAAGATTAGGCTTTTAGACTTTGCAGGAACAGAGTGCATTTAACTAAAACAACAACTCAGTACTGCATTCATCTCCCAAAGCCAAGTGGTTTTATTGAAAGTGATGCTCTTTGGATGACTGAGCCGAGTTAATAACACTCCCAACAGCATCTTGTAGCCATTTAACAGAAGAGTGTCCATCATTACAGTTACTCTACTTCTACCAATCCCACTGCAAGTCCTCACCACACATACTCATCACACAAGGAATACAGCAATTTAGTAGTTATTAGGCCACTCTGGTTTTCATTTCTCACTCGGGCCACACAACCCAAAAGCTCTCCCTTGTGGCAAGCTACACAGCATCACTTACTGAAACAAATTAAATTTGTGGAGCATTTTCCTGCCACATCATTAATAACAATGCAACCAATTATATATACGAAACTTCATCAGCAATAGTCTCTCTCAAGCTTATCTTCGAACATAGACAACCAACTCTGATTCAATGGACAGTTCCTCATGTGCATAACCTCAATGTTTAGTCAACAATTTTAACACTAGTCAGTTGAAAATATTTTAGTCCAAGAACAGCATTTGAGTCTACTAGATATTCACAACTGACCCTACATACCTCTAAAAGCAGAAACAAGATCAGCTCAGTCCTTACCCACATCTCTTCTATTTCCCTCACATCTACTCCGGCTCCCTCTACCCCAATAAGGACAGGATTCCCCTTATTCTCACCCACTACCGCATCAGCCTCTGTATAAAACTTTGCAATTTACACCACTACAATGTGATTCTGGTGGTGACCAGGCACATCCTCCCCTCCCCTCTCTACTTTCTGCATGCCCTCCAGGATTCTCTCGTCCTCCTACCTATCCCTGTGGCCCATGTCTCTTCGCACACCATCATTCAGGGCCCAAAACAGTCTCTCCAAGTGAAGCAACACATTATGTGAGAATCTGCAAGGGTCATTTACTGCATCTACTGCTCCTGTTGTGGCCTTCCCTACATTGGTTGCAGACTGGGATATTGTTTCATTGAGCATCTTCACTCTGTTTGCTGCAATAGCAAGGATCTCCCAGTGGCCAACCATTTTAATTCCACGCAACATATCTATCCCTGGCCTCATGCACTGCCAAACTGAGGCTATCTACAAATTGGAGGAACCTCCAACCTCCATTCAGATGGCATTAACATCAACATCTCCAAATTCTGTAAAACTCCTTCCCCAAGCTCTCTTTCCCTATTCCTGTCCCCTTTCCTCCAGTTCCTCACCCCTTTTCCTTCCCTCTCCTATCAGAGTGACCCCCTCCCCCAATCACATCAGCTTTATTCTCTTCTACCTTCCCACCTATTCCACTGTTAGCCAGCACTCCTCCCTTGCTCCTATCTTCCTCTTCTCCTACCCCCATCCCACCTTTTTCTTCAGGTGTCTGCCTGTTTCTTGCTCATTCTTTGACAAAGGGCCTAGGCGCAAAACATTGGCTTCCCTTTACTTCCTCAAGATGCTGTATTACCAACTGAATTTCTACAACACGCATGGACATTTCTCTCAACCTTAGCTTTTGTAGACATTATTGGTTTAATCCATGCATTAGAGTCCTTGGTAAAAAGAGATCAAGTTCCTTGGGTAACAAATATTAGAAATTAAAAAGGGAAAAACTTGACACAGCATTTTCCCATAAACACAAATAAACAAATTTTGGATTGTGATTAATTACTTTATCCTATATATCCTGTTATTTAGCTATATCTAAAATACATACTAACAACATGTCAGATTGATTACCAATCAAGGAGTGGGAAAAACCCCCCAGCAGATTGTAAAAGGAGAAACTGACATACAAATGCAAGCAATATTATCACAAAAGCAAGACCAATGCTTAATCGCAAGAGAATAAATTTGTTTTGTCAGTTCTGTATCAGCCTTGTGCCAAGCAAATGTCAAGTCACTATCCACACACTGCAGAAAAGGCAAGTTAGACAAACCGTGTTCTCAGATACAGAATGAAATGAATGCACCACGATCAACAATATGATTAGACTCAAAGGGATGAGGAATAGACTGTGTCTGGGATGGGAATTTAATGAATACAATTACAGCTATATATATATTTTTTAAAGATTTATTTATTTAATTTAGACATGCAGGACAGTAACGGGCCATTTAGGCCCACAAGTCTGTGCCACCCAATTTACCTGCACCACCGGTACGTTTTTGATCCCACCAGTATCAGAAAATTGCCATTAAAAATTCAACTTTGTTCCTAAAACCTGTTGGTCACAGAATGATTGCCATTATTCCCCCCCCCCCCACCACCTTTATTATTGCTCACACAAAGTTTTGTCCTTAAAAATAGTTCTAGAGTTCAGTTATGATATATATTTAATGTACCACATTATAAGTATTGTATCATTTAGCAAAAAAAATTGTGTAAAAATTATTGCTTGGTAGCCAGTCAGGACTTGCTTAGTTGATGGATCTGTTTCTGTGCTGTGTGACGACATGACTCTATAATCTCTTTTTCTCCCCTTAATGCTCAAATATCTATTGATCTGGGATTTGAACTTCTACATCCCTCTGGGGATAGAATTACAGCTGCTCCAATGAAAAAAATGAATTGCTTTATTCTCTGGTTTATTCTTTAGTCAGAAAAACATCTTTCAATGAGAAAAGAGCTCATATAATCATATAATCATTTACGGAGCGGAAACAGGCCATATCAGCCTTTCGAGTCCGCACTGGTTCACTAGAACTGTACTAGCTCAAACCTCCCGTTCACTGCCAATTACCCTCCAAACCCCTCACCTCCATGTACTCATCCAACCCTCTCTTAAATGACTTCAGATTTCCTACAACTGCATTAGCTGGATCCAGCATTTGTTCTTTAACTCTCTTGCTGAGAAGGCAGGGGAGTGGGAATGAGTGGGAGAATGGATCAGTGCATGTGGAGTGGACTCTTTTGCTCAATTTTCTAAGCTTTAGAGAATGTTGACCTAATCTGCTCCATTTATTCTCAATGGCAAACTCACCATCCCTGAAACAACTGTGATGAATCTTTGCTGCACTTTCTCTCCACCAAGTACATCCTGCCTCAGACAAGGTAATTGTATACAAAATTTCAGGTGTGGGTCACCAAGCTTTTATACAATTGCATTTTTTGTTATTCCTATATTCAACTTCTCTAGTAATAAAGGCTAGAATATCATTTGTTTTTCCAATTGCTTGCTGAATCTACATGTTGGCCTTCAGTGACTTGTGCACAGGCACACTTGGATCTCTCCGAACAGTCACAATACCCAATCTCACACCATTTAACAAATTGTTCACTTTTGTGTAATGCACACCACATTTTCCTTCATTATATTCTGTCTGCCAAGCCCTGTTTGTTTATCCATAACGGATCAAGCCTATTTGATATTCCCCTCCCGATTTCTATTTCTACGTATTTTAGTATTGGGAGCAAACTTGCAAATAGGACTTGGTTCCCACAGCAAAAATCATTGTCACGGATTATGAAAAACTTGGACATAAGCAGGGATGCAGTGCTCCAGGGCCCGCCCCCCCCCCCCCCCCACCCCACCAAAGCCCCTGCAATTTTTGCACTAGCCTCCTTCAAAGTGAGAGGGAATATCTTGTCAGGACCTGAGGATTTATCCACCCTTATTTACTTTACTCCTCTTCAATCTGTATAGTTTCCATGACCTCACTGATAGTTTTCCTTACTTCCCACAACTTGGTTCCTGTTTCCTGAATGCACACTGATGAAAAAAAATATTTACCATCTCCCCCATCTCTTTTGGCTCCATACAAAGCCAACCACTCCGATCTTCAAAGGGACCAATTTTATCCCTTACTAGCCTTTGGTTCTTAATATACGTGTAGAAACCCTTAGGATTTTCCTTCACATTGTATGCCAAAGCAACGTCATGTCTTCTTTTTGCCTTCATGATTTCTTTCTTGAGGTTTTTCTTGCATTTTTTTAATACTCCTCAAGTACCTCATTTGCTTCATGTTGCCTATACCTGTTATGCACCTCTCTCTTCTGATCCTCAAAATCCCTCGAAAACTGTTCCCTTGTCTTTGATTCTAACAGGAACATACAAACTCTGTACTCTCAAAATGTCACTTTTAAAAATTTCATTTACCTTGCACATCCTTGCCTGAAGACAACTTATTCAATCTACATATTCTACTTCCTTTCTCATTTCCTCAAAATTAGCCTTTCTCCAATTTAGAATCTCAACCTGAGGCCCAGCCCTATCCTCCTCCATAACTAACTTGAAACTAATGGCATTATGAACACTAGACCCAAAATATTCCCCTACACATACTTCTGTCACCTGTCCTGAATCATTCCCTAAAAGGAGACCCAGTATTGCGTTCTCTCTAGTTGGTACCTCCATATATTGACTTAGAAAACCTTCCTGAATACATATGACAAACTCCAAGCCATCCAAACCTTTTACAGTATGGGAGTTCCAGTCAATATGTGGAAAATTAAAATCCCTTACTATCACAACCTTATGTTTCCTGCAGCTGTCTGCTATCTCTCTACAAAATTGTACCTCCAACTCTCATTGACTATTGGGCAGGATATATATAAAAAAAACCACAAGTGTCATCATACCTTTGCCGTTCCTCAGCTCCATCCATTTAGCCTCAGTAGACGAGCCCTCTAGACTGTCCTGCCTGAGTACAGCTGTGATATTTTCCAACAAGCAATGCCACTTCTTCCCCTTTCATCCTCCACCCCATTCTATTGCGTCTAAATCAGTAATTCTCAACCTTTTTCTTTCCACTCACATATCACTTTAAGTATTCCCTATGCCATTGGTGCTGTGATTAGTAAGGGATTGCTTAAGGTGGAATGCGGGTGGAAAGAAAAAGTTTGAAAACCACTGTTTGAATCGTACCTAATTGACTCATTATGTGCACGGTTTCATAACTCCAAAGGGAATGAGCCAATGACAATTTTTCTCAAGCAAAATATTTCAGTAACAATTGATTCCAGAGCTTCCCTTCCCACTTGCATACTGCCCTAAATAATCCTTTACTAATCACAGAGCACCGATGGCATAGGGATTATTTAAAGTCGCATGTGACTGGAAAGAAAAAAATGTTGAGAACCACTGGTCTAAATCAATGGAAGCACAGAACATTGAGCTACCAGTCCTGCCCCTCCTGCAACCAAGTTTCACTAATGGCCACATTTGGGAATTTTTCTTCATTATGATGAGAATTCTTCTGTCATCAGCACTGGAGGTTTTCCTTGGAATACCAGTCCCTTTATGATTACTGAGCTCACCAGTACACCTTTTCTTCTTAATGATGTTTTAAACTGTTGATTTTGGTAAACCTAAGGTTCTGGTGATGTCTCTTACTGTTTTACTCTTGTTTTGCAGCATCATAATGGCTTCTTTGACTTTCATTGGGCACAACTTTGGTCCTCAAGTAGAAAAATTGCAACTACAGACTCCAAAGATGATCAAAAGCTAAGAAGCAACCCTAGCTCTCTTACATCAATAAAGCAATTAAACATACCTGAGTAATCACAAACAGCTATGATGCCAAATGTCCCAAACATCATGGTGCCCTAAAATGAGGGGATTATGTATTAATGGTCAAACTACATGGTTAAACCAAAATGTATACAAATAACTTTGAATAAAATCTGGAATGTGCACTTTAATTACAGGTGAAAACTTTAATTGCAACTTTAAAACTGTGGAGCACAGGGGCAAATAAAGGAAAAATAGTGTCTTTATCCAAAACATTTTGGAGGGCACTGTATACTCTAATTGTTTTATGGCCAAAAATTAGTTCTCAATCTATGTCAGTATATTACCCCAAGTGTCCTATGTGGGACTTTAATGAAGATCCAAAATCCATTGGTTTTCCCTTAGCTGTTTTCCTGATAACATCCACAAAAATATTCCAGAAGATAAGTGAAACAGGATTTCCTTTCATAAATTTCCCCAATCCTAATATTCTTTCCAAGATGTGCTAATAGCTCATCTTTCATTACAGATCCCAGCAATTTCCTTACCACTGATATCATGCTACTGGTTATTAAACAAGAAAATCTGCAGATGCTGGTGTAGAGTGCAATACATAAACCTGCTGGAGAAACTCAGCATGTCATGCAGGAAGTAAAAGGTAACCAATATTTCAAAGGGCTCATTGATCGTCTTTCTTCCTGTGGATGCTGCGTGATCTGCAGAGTTTCTCCAGCACTAACAGATTGGTCATTTTCAGTTGTCCTCTCCATCCACTTTTAAATAGTAGGGTCTATATCTCTCCATTGATATTGGAATCGTCCCTGAAAATTGCTACCCTCCAACTTCTAAAGCACATCTTTCAAAACTCTGGGATGTGGATTTTCAATTCCCTAGATTTATCAGCTTTCAAACTCCCCCAATTGTCCTGTATTATTTGGCATTCTTATTTGCCCATGAAGCTAAATGTAGAATAATTATTTTATTCCTCTGCCATTTCATTATTTCCTATGATAAAGTCTCTCAGTTTTATTTGTAAAGAGCCCACATTGCCCTTGCTAGTCTTTACCTTTTTATGTACCTATAAAAGCTTTTACATTTTTTATATATATTTCAGCAAGCTAACTTTCTTATTCTATCTTGCCTTTGACAATTTCTCAGGGTGGCGTGAAAAGATGGAAAGCAGAACAAATCAGATCACAAAGAATTGAAGATACTCAGAAAAACACAACTGGAGTGAAACAAGTAAGCTTGCATACACTGTGATTCTTTCTTTCTTTGGCTTGGCTTCGCGGACGAAGATTTATGGAGGGGGTAAATGTCCACGTCAGCTGCAGGCTCGTTTGTGGCTGACAAGTCCAATGCGGGACAGGCAGACACGGTTGCAGCGGTTGCAGGGGAAAATTGGTGGGTTGGGGTTGGGTGTTGGGTTTTTCCTCCTTTGTCTTTTGTCAGTGAGGTGGGCTCTGCGGTCTTCTTCAAAGGAGGTTGCTACCCGCCGAACTGTGAGGCGCCAAGATGCACGGTTTGAGGCGATATCAGCCCACTGGCGGTGGTCAATGTGGCAGGCACCAAGAGATTTCTTTAGGCAGTCCTTGTACCTCTTCTTTGGTGCACCTCTGTCACGGTGGCCAGTGGAGAGCTCGCCATATAACACGATCTTGGGAAGGCGATGGTCCTTCCCAAGACACTGTGATTAGTTAATACATAAAAGCACTGGAGTAATTCAGATCCCAAAGTGTTCATAGGAGGCAAAGATATAACCAATGTTTCGGGCCCGACTACTTCGACAAGGTATGAGCCAACAGTATGAAGTTTAGAGGGGTCATCTATGGTGTCCGTTCCTCCCATTATCACCTCGTCTACATCGGAAAGACTGGACTGACTGGGAGATCGCTTTGTTGAGCACCTTCAGTCTGTCTGCTGTAAAAGCAGGGATCTACCAGTGGCAATCTACTTCAATTCCCTACCCTATTCCCATTCCAATATACCTGTTCATGATCTCAGGCAATGCCAAACTGAGATCACCTCAAACTATATGACATCATCTCATATTCTGACTGGGCACCCTCCAATCAGATGGCATTAACTTCTCCAGATTCCGTTCCCCACCCCTCCCCCCACTTTCCCTATCCCTATCTCCTTTCCTCCAGCTCTGCATATATAGAGATATCCCCTTCCCCAATCGATTCTCAGCTTTTCTCTCCTGCCCTACTATCCATGTCCACCTATGGCCTCTTGGCTGTTGACCTGTGCTTCCATCCCTGCCCTTTTCCCTTCTTCCCCCACCTTTTTATTCCGGGATCTGTCTGCATTTTCCTTGTACCTTTCCCTTCTTCCCCCACCTTTTTATTCTGGGATCTGTCTGCATTTTCCTCGTACCTTGACAAAAGGCTCAGGCCCAAAACAGTGGTTACACATCATTGTCTTCTATGGACACTGCTGAGGGACCTGTTGAGTTTCTCAGCCACTTTTGTACATTAAAAATGTAACTGAAAATGGCTTGCAAAATGATACAAAATGCGAGTTTGCAGAAACAATAAATGACAATAGAAACATCTGTGGCATAGATAATTTGCCAAAGTAGGAACAGTGGTTGTGACATCAAATTACTGTTGTGCCCAGAAGATTGTAATGTGACAGAATTGTTATTATTAATCTTTAGTTATTATATAATTATATAATATAGATGTAAAGTTCATTTGAAATAAACTTCAAAGACCAGAATTATGTCATGTCATGGCAAAGACACTTCAAGGTAGAAAGCATTTTTGAATATTAAGGAACTAATTTCAAACTGAAGTCCGAAGACGCCTGTCCATCCTGATCGAAGCAGTTGCTTGGCCATCCTATAAGACAGGATTGAAAGACAGTAACAAAAGGCTGCTTGTGTTCTCCATATGTAAAAGAGGAACTCTGAAAATGTGGCTTTGAAGAAAAGAGCCACTTCCGACCGACTGTCTCTTTAAAAGAGAGAGGACAGTCTCCTTCCGTCCATTGAAATGGTCACTTTTCATTAAGAAAGCAAATTAATCTTGCATCTGAAACATAACCATTTTTAAATGGTTACTTCATGTAAACCTTGCCTGGGCTTGTGAAATCATCATGGATGAAAAACAAGAACTGAAACTTCTATGCAAGAGGTGGGGGGGGAAAATCATTCGCATGAAGAAATATTCTCTGAAATCAACTCCACAATAAAATTCGTGAGTTTTGAGAATGTGTGGAGGGTTATGGGCTGGGTGTGGGTTAATGGGACAAAGTGGGAGACAGACTAGAAGGGCTGAACTGGCCTGTTTCTGTGCTGTAATTGTCATATGATGCCTCACACTTACTCCATAATTGTTTTTGAACAGCAGTAAAGACTGAGTTTCAACACAAAAGCTTTCTGAGACTGAACTTTAAATTCTCTTCAGAATTAAGCTTAGAATGTAATGGTTTGGGTTGTAACACACACACACACACACACACACACACACACACACACACACACACACACACACACACACACACACACACACACACACACACTTGTGCATAGTGGGGTTAAGTTAGAGTTAAGTTCAGTGTCAAGTAAGAAGTTTTATGTTATTAATAATAAAAAACTGTTTTGAAGATGATCTACTAGTACATACAGTAACAGTAATACCTCATCTGGAGGTATGTCGAAGACTACGAAGTGGCTGGGTCAGGAAATTTAAAGCCCACTTTTGACAGACATTCAATGAGGTCAAGGTTTCTTTATCGACATACAGAAAATGTGTTTACTTTTGCTTACCCTTAAAGACAACACAAAGAGACACTATTAATCCAGTGCTTCTACTATGAAGAGATACAAAAGCAGTAGAGTATCCATTCAGAGACGTCAAGTGTCCGTGGATCCCACCACCTCCTCTGATACCTCCTCTTATGCTCTGGTAACTTCTATAACTGCATCCATTCCAGTGGCGAACCCAAGCTTGAGCCATCCAAGTCCTCTTCGGCCCCTCATTCCAAACCTCCAATATGATTTGGGCTTGTCAGCAACCGCAGGTTCCTCCCCCTCCATGGAACCACCCAAAAGATTAACAATAACATTATAGATAATTAATGCCCCCACTCCCTCCCCTCCCCCAAGTTAAAACCTCTGACCGGGTTGACTCTTACCAAACAGGGATAAGAAGACACTTTAAGAGAGTCACCCAAAGGCAAGTGGCAACAACCAACTCTTCATCCTGGGCGATGCCATTGCTGTTTCACACAACTTTATTCAAACAGTTGCTACAAGCAAAGCACAACCAAGGCACTTCACTGGCTGAATATTTGCTCCTATCTTCACCAAAGGTTTCTCTGATACTTCAAAGTATACTTTTACAATTTTAAACACATTTTTACCTATTATTTTACTCTTATTTATTTTCCTCAATTTTGTTTCCCAGTTGTTTGAAGTTGACAGTTGCTTAAATTCCAGATACCTGTGGTTTTACTGTATGTCGAGATACAGTACAGTAATAGTCCCTTTTGGCCCACAAATCCACACTCCCCCCATTACACCCATGTGACCAATGAACCTACTAAACAGTTACATCTTTGGAACTTAACAAATCGGAGTACCCAAAGGAAACTCAGGAGTGCGTGGGGTGGATGTACAAGCTCCTTATACACAGTGGCACATTCAAACCCTGATCAACTGCATTGTAATACCATTGTGTGAACCACTACACATGTAGTCCCAAGTTTCCATTGTACATACAGTAGGTAATGTTGGTCTCACAAGCATTACAAAAATCATACTTCTCAATGCAACCAACAGAAGGTAATTTATGCATTACCGAATCAAGTGCATACTTGTACTGTAATATCAACAAAACACCACAAATCTAATTTAGCTCAAGCATGAAAGTGGCTTTATGAATTCATAGTTGTAGTTATCCAACACCAAATCAAGCAGCCAAGCCTATTAATGTTAAGCTGTAAATGGCATAAAATAACCACGCAAAACAAAATAACCGTTCAATTTGTGCTTGCATTAGTTTTAGAATTGTTTCTCATAATAAAAAAATGACTGTTACACTTGCACAATTCACGTCACCCAACGATACACTGACCGAAAATAAAATGTGGCAGAATCCAGCTCAGAAATCATATTAAGTGCTTTGCTTACCTAAAATGTAGCATAATGGCTCATCAGGTCAATGTACTCAATATTTCACTTTACTACTTGACTAATATAATTTATTACAGAAATTAACATTTTTCTGCATCAATTCAATAATAAAATATACAGTAACAAAAGTTAGTACTGTAACAAAGAAATGTACATAAATATCAAGTGAGATGCAATAATTATTATTTTAATTAATTTATGAACACTCTTTTCAACTGCAAACAAAAAAGAAACAATCAGTAGTTATTGCATCAGTTGCTCCCTGATTCGCAAACACCATTCTCCTTCAAATACTGTAATTAATTGGTTTACTATGTATGAAAGCATGTCATTGCATAAACTAAACAGCTCATATCAGCTGGGTCTTGATGCCATACATCCTCATTCTCGTGAGAGATTATGACACATCCTGCCCTTTAAGTTTTTTTTCCCTCTTCACATGTTCAATGTAGCTGCTAGAAGATGAAACAGAGGACAAGATGAACAGACATCTCGGATATGTCTCTCCAAACTGAAAATGCAAACCTGTAAACTTTCGGCAAACCTCCTGGTTTCAGCTGTTATGCTGACAGGCAGCAGACTTTAATTGTCAGTACCAACCGAACAAAAAGAGCACGTTACAGAGGCTTTGGCAATTGGCGAATTTTTAAAAGATCATTTCAAACCTTGGAATTATTTCAGATCAGTTGATTTGGCTTCACTCTGTAAACAAAAGTGACAGCTTTTAATTTTTTATAGCTGTCAACAATTGTTACCTCATGCAGAATGTGAGGGGAAAATCTGAAACAGCATTGAATGTGGCAAAAAGAGACCCAGAGCTTTGAAAAGAGATCACCTTCAAGAAGGAAAATGTGCTAATAACTGGATTTCACATTCTTGAAGAAAAACAGATGGGATACTGCTACATCTATGTTCTTAACCTACCTTCAGACTCTTATTAACCCTGCATTTCGGGCATTGAACAATACAGGTCAGTGAAAATCAAGCTGCATGCATGCATATTGTTATTTTGTTTGTCGATTGTTGTTCAATTGAGAAAAGATCAGTTAAATGTTCTCCTAGGTATGTTTGATAAGCAACATGTTATGCATCACCATTTTAAGATGTAGAGATCATCTTTTTGTTTGGTTAGATGTTACAGAGCCCTGTCTTGCTGATGTACAGATTTTTTGCAGATTATACCCTTTAATTTATTGCATTTATTTTATTCCTACAAATAAGACCCATATGTGCTTTGAAAATGAAAGCCAATAGCCTGCAAAAGATTTTTGATTAAATTGGAATCAAGTCAAAAAGGTACACATTTATCTTTACCCTGCCACACACCTAAATGAACCTATAATCATAATATTACAACCAGTTTTCAGAATAAAATTTCAAACTGCCACATCCCAATATTGGCACACAGATTCAAGTCACAAAAATCAAATTTGAGAATGAAGAACCTGCATGTTCTTATTTGCTTGCCACCTCAATTCAGCTTAAATTTTTGTTCAGTTCACAGGGAAATGCAGGTGCATCAAATAACTAAGGTCAGACAGTGTGCTCTGCTCTCATTTTTTTAAATTACATGCAAATCCACAAACTTAGATTTAGAAATAATCAACACAAGAAGAAACAATCATTTTAGTTTCTATTATAATATTTCTTTAAAAAATTTAATACTTTATGGAGATACAAACTATTCATTACGGGGAGAAAGATGCTTTGGGATAGTAGGAAAAAGGGACAGAAAATCTGGCAGTCCAAGTTTAGATGCAAATTATGTTATTATATTGCATGCCTCTCAGTAAATAAAGCAGCACAAATTTTCAAATAGCTTTACCAACACATTCAACTCATCAGACAAATCCCAATTTCATTTTTGAAATTCTTTTACTCCCTGGCATGCTTCCATTTTACTCATTCAGGATTATGCATTGGGATTGTGCAGCAGTAACCATCTTCCTTTCCTACACCCAGTGTTAATGTGGTAAGATTAAAGTCAAAAGAGAACTGATTGATGCTATTGCAAAGGAACACTCAGTCTTTCAGGGGCTGGATTACTTAAACTTCCTTTCAATTTACTGAATCAAAAGATTTCCAAAGAAAGCAAATGCGATCACTCAAAAAAAGGTTTATACTGAGACTTGATAATTAAATGCTGAATAAAAAATGTAAACAAAATGCCAATAATTTTAGGGATCCAGGTACGCCTCAAGATCTAAACTGATTGTGTTTAGCTAAAGCAGTGACCAAGATGTTCCAAGTGATAAATGGTCAAAGGTTCTCCATTTACAATGATCCATTCTTTCAGTCATACATTTGTATATACCTCTGAACATCACATTAAGTCATCTGTAATGCATCCCATTGCCAAATACCTTGCTGAAATTATTGTTCACATGTAAAATTAGCCAAGTAGTTGTGGTTCCTGAGGGCTACCAACAACAATGAATAGGAGTCATTCACCATAAAATGAATATGTGGATGAAAAATACAGGATATCTAAATCTATTAATAAAATGCTGACATTTTCAAATCTAAGTTAGTATTCATTGCACTAATGCAAAAGTGAAAGATCATATTTATACTTTTAAGAATCTTCACTGCACCGAATTTATTTCCAAAGTGTTCTCAATTAATGAGGTAATGACTGAATATGTTAAAAACAAGCATCTTCCATGTTTCTTTCAAAGCAATCATTTTGCTGTCTTCGCCCTAGCTCCAATAACAATCTCTCTCTTCGATTTGATTCCCAATTACCATTTACAAACATAATTTGCCAAGTCACACACTAATGTACTATAATCATTTCAGTTGACATTCCATGATCTAAGAATCAATTATAATGTTTCCATCCTGATGTTCAAATCACTGCCTTGCTTTGCTGTCCCTTATTTCTTTCAGTCATACACGTTGCCTCACATCTTCCATCCCTCTGGCACAAAATTACTCCTTCAGCTACTATGTTCCTGCCTTCTGGAATCACTTCTCAAAATCTATCATCTTTGTCACCCTAATGCTTTCGATATCATGCTCACAGCCCTCCTCTTTAATATTGTTTGTGCAGCCCTCCCACCTCAGTGGCCTTACCCAAATACAGAAGACCCCCGCTGGTTTTTTTTTTGTTGCTTTTTCTAGTCCTCTGTGTTAGATTTTTGTAGAGTGCCCTGAAACAACATGAATGCAAGTTGCTGTCTACAAACCTCATTATATTTGCAAACAATTAGTGAAACATGAGACCGCACATGGGTATATTTGCGATACTACAATGGCCACATTCCGCAAATTACTGACTACTTTAAACTGCCATAACTGCTGATTAAAAGTGTATACAATTCTATGTCCAAGGTGCCACTCCACATTTCGTGCCTGTACTTAAATATAGTTATAATTTGTAAAGCAGATTGGAAATTTTCCAGAGAAAACAGATGACTGAAATGGAGAACCCATCATTGAGAACCAGCATTCACTGTGGTATGTGACATCTCCAACAAATTTGTTCACATAATGAATCCAATACACATAGGCAAAAACAAATTATGAAAGGTGTTCAAGTCAAAATGTTATGTTTTCAGTTCAATATGCAAGGATAAATCAATATGGGAACTGGAATTAAGTAGATAAATTGAGTGGGAAAAAAAAATCAAAAAGGATGTGCAAAAGTGTGGAATGCAGAGCTGTGGTAGTGAATCAATGACATACCAGGGCTGACCTGAAGAGATGGCAGACATCACTACAATTTCAGCATTCTTTCCACGATAAACTAATTTCTCTACATCAGGAGTCTTTCTTTTTCTTCTTTCTTTGGCTTGGCTTCGCGGACGCAGATTTATGGAGGGGTAATGTCCACGTCAGCTGCAGGCTCGTTTGTGGCTGACAAGTCCGATGCGGGACAGGCAGACACGGTTGCAGCGGTTGCAAGGGAAAATTGGTTGGTTGGGGTTGGGTGTTGGGTTTTTCCTCCTTTGTCTTTTGTCAGTGAGGTGGGCTCACTTAAATAAATGACAAAACTTAAATAGCATTAAATATTTGGCAAGGTCCTAGATGGTAGACAGGTCCAGAAGGTCAGAGCACATGGAATCCAGATTGTGATGACCAATAGGATACAGAACTGGCTTGATGGTAGGAGACAGAGGGCAGTAGTCGTGGGCTTGTGACCAGTGATGTGCCGCAGGGATCAGTGATGGGCCCAATGTGTTTGTCATTTGAACATACATGCAGGACAGTAACAGGTCCGTCTGGCACAGAAGCCCAAGCTAGCTCCCCCTCTCCACCTCCCCCCCTCACCCCCAACCCCCCCCCCCCCCCGCCACAGCTCAAAATACACCACTTGACCTACAATCCCTTACATTTTTGGAGGATGGGTGGAAACCCATGCAGACACGGGGAGACTATGCCAAATTCAAACCCAAGTAATTTATGCTGCAATATCATGGTGCTACCTGCTCTACTAACTGTGCTGTCATCTATATTAATGACTTGGATGACAATATGGTTATCAAGTTTGTGGATGACACCAATATTGTTGGCAAAATGGACAGTGAGCCAATGAATGGCAGATAGAATTTAACTTGGACAAAGTGCAAACTGATGACAGGGATTGTTAGGGCCCTGGGGAGTGTTGTCAAACAAAGAAACTTGGGGTACAGGTACATAGATTGGAGGAAATGCATTGCAAGTATATAGGGTGATCAAAGCGGCATTGGAACTCCTGCCTTTATTGGTCAAGGCAGAGTATATTGTGTTACAACTGAATAGGATGTTGGTGAGATCGCACGGAGTACTGTGTGCAGAACATTCAGCTATAGGAAAAAGGATGTAGAAAAGATTCACCAGATGTTGCCATGACTTTGCTGGGGGTGGGGGGGGAGGGGGGTGGCAGGGGTCTTGAATTACAAACAGAGGTTGTGACTTTTTTCTTTGGACCATCGGAGGAGACCTAAAAGAAGTTTATAAAATCATGAGGGATTTCGATTATTAAAGTAAATATTCATAGCCTTTTTTCCCTCAGAATAGGCAAATCTAAAACTGGAAGGCATAGATTTGAAAGGGGAAAGATTTTAAAGGGTCATGAAGGGTATTTTCTTCACACACAGACTGCGAGTATATGGAACAAGATGTCAAAGGAAATGGTAGAAGCAATGACATTTGTTATAGATAGAGAATTTGGGTTAAAAAGGGTTTAAGTTAAAATGTGATGATTAGTCATAAAAGGGGGCTAACCACTAGAGTTTAGCTGGAAAATGTTACAACAGATTTGCAACAGATTTAACTACAGAGAGACATGCAGGAGCCAAAGATTGATAAAGAGTGAAAAACAGAATTTGGTGTGAGCAGAGGTCATGAATGATCGTGGTGTGCATGACTAACAGTAATCAGGATGATTCTGCAAAAACTAACCAATTAAAGCAGTGTAGTGGAGATGCCAAAGGACAAGCAAATTGTATAAAAAACAATGCACTGTATGTATCGGGGCTTGACTTGGCAAGAAGCCGGTTGAGACCAACTCTGCAGACTTGTGAATAAAGCTTGTCGTGTCACCGATCTTAAAGAGACTCATTTGTGAGAATTTGTGTTTCTGACAACATTTATAATGTTCAAAAGCCATCAAGACATGTACATGAAAAGGAATAGTTTCGAGGGACATGGGCTGAACACAGGCAATTGGGACATGCTTCATTGGGATGAACATGATCAGCTGAAGGGCATGATTCCCTGTTATACAACTCTATTAATATATAAATCATCAACAATTATGAGTACATAATTGAAAAATCTGACATTTTTGTAATACTTTGATATTCTCCATCTATAGTCGTTTTCAGTCATCCAGTATTAGCTGGTAAACTGAATGGATTTAAAATGCAATACATTTTTGACCATGTAGATGAAAGGTGTACCAATTACAACAAAGAAAATAGCCATATCAGTAAAAGGCAGCAATGTCGCTATACCAACCTGAAGGGGATTTCAAATGTACCAACTATTCAAGAGGTTTTTGCATATAACTAAATGTGTTATATGCATAGAGACCTATAAAATTCTGGCAGGACTGGACAGAGTGGATGCAGATGGAATGTTTCCAATGATGGGAAAATCCAGAACCCGGGGCCATGGTTTGAGGATAATAGGCAAACCATTTAGGACCGAGATGAGGAGGAATTTCTATACCCAGAGGGTGGTGAATCGGTGGAATTCATTGCCACAGAGGGCAGTGGAGGCAGGTTCATTAAATATACTTAAGAGGGAATTAGATATATTTCTTCAGTATAAGGGTATTAAAGGTTACGGAGAGAAAGCGGGGTCGTGGTACTGAACTTTAAGATCAGCCATGATCTCGTTGAATGGCGGAGCAGGCTCGAAGGGCCAAATGACCTACTCCTGCTCCTATCTTCTATGTTTCTATGATGATACAACTCACAAGTGTCAGACAATCCTTATAAATTTAAGAAATTCTACAATAAAAACAGAGAACACTGGAAATTTTTAGGACAGGCCACATCTGAGAAATGAAACAGAGCTAATGCTTCAAGTTGAAGACTTCATCAGAACTGGGAAGGCCACCAAGCTTATTAAGCAAGAAGAGTAGGGGAGGGAGGGGATGTCTCTAACAGGGATAAGCTATAAAAAGAGTTATCTGGCCAATGAATGAATGAGTGGAGTTAGAGACAGAGAATATTGACAAAGGAACAAGGGAGTTCCAGAGCAGAAGGAAAGCTGGGCTCATGTTTCACTTGCTGAGGTGGGGGGGGGGGGGGGGGGGAAGGAATAACTAAAGGGACAAGGAGCAAAGAAGTTGAGCCAATATCTCATGTGGGAAATTGACACAGAGAAATAAGCTATCCAAAGTTGCAGAATTCAATAATAAATCCAGAAGACTGCCATGACAGACAATGAAATGTTTTTTCCTCAAACTTTCATTGGGCTTCACAGTGAAAGTACAGGAGACCACAGAACAAATCAGTCAGAGTGGGAGAAGGACCGAAAATTAAAAAGGGAGGCAATAGGAAGGATGCAATGCACAAGATTGGAAGAAGTGCATTTGCCAGATAATCTTGTTTACAGTTTAACCCCATGATCACCCAGCTATTACCCTGTCAGAGGCATCCTCCTCCCCTCACCCCTCCTGAAGCTTACACAAGTTTCTTGTGTCTCCTTCCCAGATCTGATCAAGAGTTTTTGACATGAAACTGTTTCCCTTCCCACAGATGCAGCTTGACCTGCTGAGTATTTCCAGCTTATTCTAGTTTTAGTTTAGATTTCTCATGAGTTATTTTTATAATTTTTCATTTAGGAATTCTAACTGAACAAGTGCATTAGAGCTGAAAACAATAATTTAATTCAATTTATGTTGCCTTTCATCTTGGAAATAAAGCTTGGTACCTATCAGAAGTCGGGGAGGCATGGTTAGTGTAGTTCACCACTGTTACTGCACCAGCGATTGGGACCGTGGTTCAAATCTCGTGTTGTCTGTAATGAGTTTGTACTTTCTATCCATGTTTGCTTTGGTTTTTCCCCATGTGGCTCCAATTAGCTCCCACCATTCAAATAAAAACTGGAGATGTTGGTCAATTGTGTGCAATTGAGCAGCATGGGCTTGTGCGCTTTATGTCTAAATTTAAATTTAAGTCACTCTTTGAAATCTAGGCAAGCCACAAACAAGTAGAATGAGCAATTAGAAAGGCAAACAATATGTGGGACTTCATTTGCTAGAGAGTTTGAGAACAAGAATAGAGCCCTTGTAAGACCATATCTTGAGTACTCCATACTGATCTGGTCTCCCAATTCCAGGAAGGATACGCTCGGAATGAGGGAGCCACAGGTAATGTATTGCTGAAGTGGCAGAATTGTAATGCTAGGAGAGGTTGAGCAGACTGGGCCTATTCTTTCCACAATTTAGAAGGCAATCTCATTGAAAAACCAAATTCTCACAGGGCTTGAGAAGATAGCCACAGAGATGATGTTTCCTCTCTCTCAGATATCTAGAACAGGGGTAACTATCTCAAAAGGAGGTGTCGGCCCACTTAACTCAGACAGTTGTGAATCTACGTAATTATCTCCCCAAGAGGATTGGAGAGGCTGATTTTCACAATTTCAGGAAAAGATCTGCAGAATTTTAGCAATTGTGAATATCACAGGAAACAGGATTTCAGCAGAAAAGTGGTGTAGCAATCAAAGATCAGTCAAGATTTTGTTGAATGCTGGGTCACACAAGAGGGCCAATGCCCCATTCTCATTTCTATTTCTTGTGTTCTAACAATTCTAACTACTTCTGTTTTCCAATGAAGTGTTCCAGTCTGAAACGTTTACCATTACTTTTCTCCCACTGATGCTGCTTGACCCCTGAGATCTTCCAGCATGTTTTTTTTTAAACCAGCTTTCTGAACAGACCTTTTTGTTGGGGGTGCACCATTGTCAGGATCAACATCGTGAACCTATTCATATATAGCACTACAATCACAGCATCTGGAGACTTTCTTAACAACATAAGGATCACTTTTGCATATAAAATAACATTTGTTATTTGTGCACGCTTCTATTTCGATTTGATTTTGACTAAAGTAATTTATTAATGAATAAGTCCATGCTGTTGATCTGACAATGATGCATCCCCAACAAACAAGTCTGTCGAGAAAGCCGGTGAGAGAGGATACAAGGGAGGTAGTCTTACTCCAAATGAGGCAATGATGGCAAACAGGAATTTAAAAAAATGTCTATGCAGCAAAATACTGATATCCTTGTCCATAATTATCTTTTACTTATGTTGCATCATTCTTATTTTCTGTATTAATAAGAGGCACATCTTAGACACATGGCAGAAAGAATTTCTATTTGTGGTCATTTATTAAATGCAAGTGTATTTTTATACTTGAGATCAAAGTCTTCTTACCTGCAGAACTGAGTAGCACATTGAAATCTGCACCTCGCAAAGATTCTCCCACATCATCGAGCTCTTTCTCCGCTGTTTTGTATCTCTCCCAATTTGAAACTATTTTCCTTCTCGAAAATTCATTTGGTTGATCACCCTCATCTCTTGTGTCCACGTCCTCTTCAACCTGTCAAAATTTTTTTTTTAAACTGCTGAAGCACAACATGGATCCACATGGACACAATTTTAACGTGTTTAAATCTTGCAATCTTTACACGGTTAATATTAACCGGATCCAACATGAAATGCACTTTGTGGTTCTACAAACGTTGCTTAAACACAAAAGCAGTCAAATGAAGGGGAAATCTTGTCAAATTCATAATCCATGCTCTGTACAACAATGAAATCTGTACTACTTTTTCTATTCCTTTGAAGAAGTGACATACAGTAGTGTTACGGAGTCCAGAGGACCCCAAAACCCAGCAGCGGGTAGACATGCACCACAACACAGGGTTACTTAAACAAAAATTGCTTTTAATTATCTTTGCACATGGAAGCAGAATCAAACTTTAACTTATTACTATCAACTTACTTAACCCCTCTAATTCTAAGCGCGCGTGTGTGTAATGTGTATATAAGTGTAGAAAAGTTCTTTGGTTCACAATCCATTGTCACTGTTTGCAGGCAATTCTTGTACTGTGCACAGAAGTTAGCATTAATAAAGTTCACCAGGCTTTGGTGCTTAACAGGCAAATGGTTATCACTCAGGAGGGTTCTTGTTGGTTTTCAGAGAGAGATTCCTTTTGTTCCAGGACATCCGCACCTGCCTCCTTTTTAATCAGTCTTGCTGATGAAACTTGCCCCCTTCAGGGTTCTCCAGATGATCCTCTTTCTTTCAGGTCACCATAGAGTTCCTTTCAGACAGCCAGAATTCTCCTTTGACCCAGCAGTCTTCCAAAGTTTGCCAGCTTGTCCCCCTGAAACTCAAGTTTCTGTCTCTCCTCTCTCTCACTCCCTTCCTCCCTTTCTGAGAGCAAAGGTTCTGCCTGCAAAGATCACATGCTCTTCCAGACAAGCTGCTGCTGTATGTTGCTACTTTGTTGCCTTTTGCAAAATATCACTGCAAAAGTCCTACAAATATTTTGTGTTTTAAAATGTTTGTGTGCAATCTGCTCTACAATCCTCCCAAACCACCTCTAAATACTCTGTCAAAGTAGAAGTCCAAAAATTCAGACAGCTCGGGGACTGGGCCGGTCTGGATTTTCGGGCAGTACTTTTAAAATTCAAATTTAAGGAGGAATAAAGAAGAGATGAACAGGTAAATGTTGACAGCTTATTCATTAGCAAATACAGTATACTTCATTTATTAAAATTAGCAGTTTAAAAAAAAAAGTGATTGCTTGTTACCGCTATGCATCTGAGGTGCTTAAGCACGCACGTACGCACACAAAGCCCGCTAATTTTAAAAGTTTGAGTTTTAGAAAACGCCAGATTCTCAAATGGTCTGGATTTCTAGCATCCATATTTTGGGACTTCTACTTCATTGTTACAATAGACTATTTTGAAAGACCATAGCAAGATTAATTTGTTAACACCAAATTTAAACATTTAAATAACCACACACAAATCTTACTCCGATGTCGGGCAAGATGAGTTGAAAAAGGAAACAAACGGCACAAGCGATTAAGGACAAAAAATTAGCATCTGTCTCTATGCCATGAGTTAGCCTATTCTTGCAATCATTGTCCATTTGATATTATTTTCACTATCATGGGATGAACTTTAAGGCATTTATTTTGAATCTTCCTTTCTTCAGATTACTTCCAGTTACACAGTTATCATTTTTTTTAAATATTCTGGATTTGCATTTTTTATTACCATGCATAGCTCCACAAGCTCCTTTGAAATATTTTGCAAACGTCCTTTAAATATTTGCACTCTTCTGTCAATAAGTATAAATCTATGGTTCATTAGTGGAACATACTGAAGCATCCTATGCAGAATCTGGTACAGTTTATTTTATAAATTCTTATCCAAGTGAAAACAAAGGATTCAAGCAATAGGCGTGGGGTCACCAGGATAGTTATGTGCCCTAGCACTGGTAAAACTATCAAGTTATTTGTCACTTTAAAACCATCCTGCAAAGAAGTACCACAGTAAAAAAACAAGAGACAACCTTTCTCCAAGACCACAGTGCTACATAAAACAATGCAAACTACAAAAACAGTACAAGTGCAGTAGCACCAGGTCCAAAGAGGCTGCTGTGAGCGACTGCGCGCCACCATCTTGGAACTTAGCCGCCACTATATCCCCGCAGGACACTAAAATAAACTGCATCTCTTTCACCAAAACTAGAATTTACACAAAACTACTTAAAATATCTAAAAAAGTGTTAAAACATATTAATTATCAAAAACTAGGCAATGGGCACAGAAAAGACAAGACATGATAAAATGTCCGCTAGCTTGAATAAAGAAGCTATTCGCCCAGACCGGAGAGGACACTGAGGGTTACTGCCGTGCCACCATTTTAGGCCAGGTTTACTGGAATCTACTAGACTCTAGATATTAAAAGTATACCCGCTTGAGAGGAACAGTTCACAATCCCTCGTAGCCCAAAGCCTCGGCACCATCTGCCACAAGGCCCTATGATCCAGGATGACACTTCCTCCAGGACCATGAACCAGGCACACTATTCCACCACTCCAGACACCATGGAGCACCTTCTCTGACTACGCCACGCTGTCTCCTCAACCACCAGCAACAAGCAACGCCGAAGATTGGAGGCCACAACATCTCCACAACAGAGGCTCTGTCCCCTCAGCCTTCAAGGCCGCAAAAGAAACTCTGTTCCCTCAGCAGTCGAGTCTTTCTAACTTCGCAGATTCTTTTTGGAGGTCTGCTCTTGCTTGGCAATTCCCTTATTGCAGCACCCTTCTCTCGGTGATCCAATCAAAGATTGTGCATGGTGCTTACTTAGGGAGTTACCATAGCAACAGGTCAGGAGAGGCCACTGCTGGCTGCTGCCCCGCCGCCATTTTGAGTGGCAGCATGACAGCCCCACACAACAGATTTGTTATTAACCATCCAAAGGGTTAGAGTTGCTCAGGTGAATTTAACCTTGGCAGTTTTACATTGCTAAGCATGTATGTTTCCTACTCAGGAGAGGCATAACAGGCTCGATCTAAATTTTAATGCTGAAAAATGGCATTCCTCGCGAAAAACAATATGGTTAAGATTCACAATGAATATTTTGCAACCGTCTTCAAAAATAAGGAGCACGATGCCCATGTTTTGATTAAGACAAAAGATATTGATATATTAGATGAAATAAACATAGTATGGTAAAACTCCAATTATCCACTATTCCATTGTTTGAAGATCTTGATAGTTCAGCAAATGCCTCACTAGGATCCTGGTTTCCCATGCTCCCTTTAAACACACTAGGGCACGCTTTCTATTAAACATTGGGATTGCATATCCACATTCCATTTTGAGACCACATTCCCTTTAGAGGCCCCATTCCCACACTCCTTTAAAACTCACTGAGGCCCTGATCTCACGTCCCTTTTAAACTCACCTGGACCCCATTTCCACATTCCTTTGAGTTTTGTTTCCACTGCTCCCTTTAGAATCGTAGTTTTCTTCTTTGGCTTGGCTTCGCGGACGAAGATTTATGGAGGGGGTAAAAAGTCCACGTCAGCTGCAGGCTCGTTTGTGGCTGACAAGTCCAATGCGGGACAGGCAGACACGGTTGCAGCGGTTGCAGGGGAAAATTGGTTGGTTGGGGTTGGGTGTTGGGTTTTTCCTCCTTTGCCTTTTGTCAGTGAGGTGGGCTCTGCGGTCTTCTTCAAAGGAGGTTGCTGCCCGCCAAACTGTGAGGCGCCAAGATGCACGGTTTGAGGCGTTATCAGCCCACTGGCGGTGGTCAATGTGGCAGGCACCAAGAGATTTCTTTAGGCAGTCCTTGTACCTTTTCTTTGGTGCACCTCTGTCACGGTGGCCAGTGGAGAGCTCGCCATATAACACGATCTTGGGAAGGCGATGGTCCTCCATTCTGGAGACGTGACCCATCCAGCGCAGCTGGATCTTCAGCAGCGTGGACTCGATGCTGTCGACCTCTGCCATCTCGAGTACTTCGACATTAGGGGTGTAAGCGCTCCAATGGATGTTGAGGATGGAGCGGAGACAACGCTGGTGGAAGCGTTCTAGGAGCCGTAGGTGATGCCGGTAGAGGACCCATGATTCGGAGCCGAACAGGAGTGTGGGTATGACAACAGCTCTGTATACGCTTATCTTTGTGAGGTTTTTCAGTTGGTTGTTTTTCCAGACTCTTTTGTGTAGTCTTCCAAAGGCGCTATTTGCCTTGGCGAGTCTGTTGTCTATCTCATTGTCGATCCTTGCATCTGATGAAATGGTGCAGCCGAGATAGGTAAACTGGTTGACCGTTTTGAGTTTTGTGTGCCCGATGGAGATGTGGGGGGGCTGGTAGTCATGGTGGGGAGCTGGCTGATGGAGGACCTCAGTTTTCTTCAGGCTGACTTCCAGGCCAAACATTTTGGCAGTTTCCGCAAAGCAGGACGTCAAGCGCTGAAGAGCTGGCTCTGAATGGGCAACTAAAGCGGCATCATCTGCAAAGAGTAGTTCACGGACAAGTTTCTCTTGTGTCTTGGTGTGAGCTTGCAGGCGTCTCAGATTGAAGAGACTGCCATCCGTGCGGTACCGGATGTAAACAGCGTCTTCATTGTTGGGGTCTTTCATGGCTTGGTTCAGCATCATGCTGAAGAAGATTGAAAAGAGGGTTGGTGCGAGAACACAGCCTTGCTTCACGCCATTGTTAATGGAGAAGGGTTCAGAGAGCTCATTGCTGTATCTGACCCGACCTTGTTGGTTTTCGTGCAGTTGGATAATCATGTTGAGGAACTTTGGGGGACATCCGATGCGCTCTAGTATTTGCCAAAGCCCTTTCCTGCTCACAGTGTCAAAGGCTTTGGTGAGGTCAACAAAGGTGATGTAGAGTCCTTTGTTTTGTTCTCTGCACTTTTCTTGGAGCTGTCTGAGGGCAAAGACCATGTCAGTGGTTCCTCTGTTTGCGCGAAAGCCGCACTGTGATTCTGGGAGAATATTCTCGGCGACACTAGGTATTATTCTATTTAGTAGAATCCTAGCGAAGATTTTGCCTGCAATGGAGAGCAACGTGATTCCCCTGTAGTTTGAGCAGTCTGATTTCTCGCCTTTGTTTTTGTACAGGGTGATGATGGTGGCATCACGAAGATCCTGAGGCAGTTTACCTTGGTCCCAACAAAGCTTGAAAAACTCATGCAGTTTGGCATGCAGAGTTTTGCCACCAGCCTTCCAGACTTCTGGGGGGATTCCATCCATACCTGCTGCTTTGCCACTTTTCAGTTGTTCGATTGCCTTATATGTCTCATCCAGGGTGGGAACCTCATCCAGCTCTAGCCTTAGGGGCTGTTGAGGGAGCTGGAGCAGGGCGGAATCTTGGACTGAGCGGTTGGCAGTGAAAAGAGATTGGAAGTGTTCTGACCATCGGTTGAGGATGGAGATCTTGTCGCTGAGGAGGACTTTGCCGTCTGAGCTGCGCAGCGGGCTTTGGACTTGGGGTGAGGGGCCGTACACAGCCTTTAGAGCCTCGTAGAAACCCCTGAAGTCGCCAATGTCCGCGCTGAGCTGTGTTCGTTTGGCGAGGCTAGTCCACCACTCATTTTGGATCTCCCGGAGTTTGCGCTGAAGATGGCTGCATGCGCGACGGAAGGCTTGTTTCTTCTCTGGACAGGACGGCTTTGTAAGGTGAGCCTGGTGGGCAGCTCGCTTCTTTGCCAGCAGCTCCTGGATTTCCTGGCTGTTTTCGTCAAACCAGTCCTTGTTTTTCCTGGAGGAGAAGCCCAGTACCTCTTCAGTGGAGGCGGCGGCCCCAGTCCAGGCGCAGGGAGAGCAATCGTAGTTTTAAAGCACAGAAATAGACGCTTCAGCCCAACATGTCCATGCCGTCTTTGTTATCTACCCAAGGTGTTTGGCCCATGTGCCCCTAAACCTTTCCTATGCAGAAGCCTAATAACATGAATACGCCTGAGATTGATATCAAAAGCTAAGCAGGCTCAGGCCTGGTCAGTACTGGGAGGAGAGACTGCCTAGGAACACCAGGTGTTGTGAGGGGTGCTGGTCAAAGTGGTGACTCTGTCTGCCTTACAGTAGGCAAAAGTTATAAAGAATTTCATGTATGTTACATTCTATATGTAGTATTATGTGACAATAATGGAACCTTTATCTTTAACATTTACCTTTAACCATCCTAATATCTTTAAAAAATATTAATTGCAATCTCCTGTACCACTTCCTCTGGAAGTTCATTCCACATATCTACCCCCTTAGGTCCCCTTTAAATTTCCCCCTCCTTTTACTTACATTAAATCAATGCCTTCTTTAGAATACCAGAGTACATGCATGACATCACATACAAGCCTGAGATTCTTTTTCCTGGGGGAGTGGAAGAATTACCACTTATTGGTCATGCAAAAAGACTGTACACAGCATATACATGTAAACAGACAACAAATGTAAGCAAACTGACTGTGCGATAAAGAAAGAATTTAAAAAAAACAATAAAGTGCACAAGTAAGAGTTCTTCAATGAGTCCCTGATTGAGTTTGTTGTTGACGAGTCTAATGTTGGAGGCTGTTCTTGAACCTGGTGGTGTGTGTTCTGTGGCACTTATACTTCTTTCCTGATGGAAACAGCGAAAACAGAGCATATGCTGGGTGGTGTGGATCCTTGATGATTGATGGTGCTCTCCAATAGCAGTGTTTCCTGTAGATGTTCTTGGTAGTGGGGAGTATTTTGCCTGTGATGTCATGGATTGTGTCCACCTCCTTTGAGGACTTTATGTTTAGGGGTATTGGTGTCCCCATACCAGACCATGATGCATCCAGTCAGCACACTTTCCACCAGTGCTTTCTTCATGATGCCATTAGCGTGTTCAGTTCAAGGAAAGATCCTCCGAGATAGTGACTCCAAAGAACTTAAATTAGCTCACCCTCTCCAACTTTGATCCCCCAATGATCACTGGATTGTATACCTCTGGCTTTCCCTTCCTGAAGTCAACAATCAGCTCTAGTTTTGGTGACATTCAGTGTGTGGATGTTGTTGGTGCACAAATCAGACAAGTTTTCAATCTCCCTCCTGTATGTTGACTTATCACCTTTCTTTATACAACCCACTACCATGGCATCGTTGGCAAATTTGTAGATGGTGTGGGTTACCAAGCCACACAGTCATAGATGTAAAGTGAGTAGAGCAGGGCACTAAGAACACACCCCTGTGGTGCTCCGACACTGATAGAGATTGTGGAGATGTTCAGAATCAATTTTTTTTTTAAAGCCAATTGTCACTGATTGTGATCTGGAGGTGAGGAAATCCATGATCCAATTACACAGTGGGGTGTTGAGTCCCAGGACTTGGAGTTTGCTGATCAGTTTTGAGGGGATGATGGTGTTAAATGCCAAAGTGTAGTCGATAACGAGCATCCTGATGAATGCATTTTTACTGTCGAGGTGTTCTAGGGCTCTGTGTAAACCAGTGAGATGGCATCTGCCATAGACCTGTTGCTATGATAGGTGAACTGGAACGTATCCATGTCTGCGCTCAGACAGGAGCTGATATACTTCAACGCCAGCCTTTCAAAACACTTCATCACTGTTGATGTAAGTGCTACTGGCCAATAGTCATTAAGGGCAGGTTACTACACTCTTCTTGGGCACTGATATGATTGACATCTGTTTGAAACAGATGGTTACCACACCATGCCGGAATGAGATATTGAAGTTGGTCAGCACAGATTTTTAATACTCAGCCAGGTACTCAATCCAGGCTGGATGCTTTCCTCGGATTCACTCTCCTGAAGGCAGCACACAAGTCTTCAAGGGACAAGGGGATCATCAGGGGACAAGGGGGTGCAGAGGGGTGTTCTGTGCTGTTACTAATTTAAAATTAGGCAGAGAAGGCATTGAGTTCCTCTGGGAGAGAAGCTTTGCCGTATGATATTTCACCAGATATGGTTTTGTAGCAGGTTATGGCGTTTAGGCCCTGCCGCAGCTGTTGGGTGTCCCTTGTTTCCATTTTCATCTGGAATCTCCACTTCATCCAGGTCACGCAGGTCACATCTGCTCCTCCTGTATTCATCCATATCTCCGGAATTAAAAGCCTGTGATTTGACTCTCAGCCTGTGATCTGTGATCAGGATTTCACAGTTCATGCAGAGCTTCTGGTTGGGGAAAGCTCTGAATAATTCGGTGGGGCACACTCATCTACAGCTGGTTTGAGAAAGGCTGGTGTAATCATTCAGCCTCTCAAATGAGTACTTGAACACTGACTCAAAGAAGTATTACTTTGATTAACAAAACTTACTCAGGCCCACATTGATCTTTATAATTTAAAAACTGCTCTCTGTATGCTTAAATATATACAGCAGACTTGGCAAACTTTCATAATAATGCCATGGTGTACGTGAAATCTAAGCAATGGATTTCTATCTATTGCAGTGATTTACCTGTGGTTATATTGATTACATTTTTCAAAATTCACAGAACCTTTTATTGATTGGCACATTTTCTAGTGCAGTGCTCTGCTAGATTGAGGTTAGGATTGAATGATGGCATCTATCTAGGTTATTTCCAGAGCACACTCAATGTAAAATTGCTTCAGTCATTGGTCAAAGGTCAGGTATTTTAGTTTCAGGTTGATGGGATTGCTCCCTTATTTTATTGATAAGCATTGTGAAATTGACCAAATGGTAACAATTATTGTAAATAATTAAAACCATGAATATACGAACAAAAAAAAATTACTTATCTAGAATTTTGAAGGACAGCAATTAAATAAATACTTTATTGGAGTAAAACTTGATTCCTAAATAAATTGAAAAAGATCATTTGTTAAATGGATGGAAATGAATCAACTGCTTCAAACCCTTAATGACAAAAGAAATAGGCTATGCATGGACAACCGTTATCAGTTTAGGTCCATTTTCTTTAAAGTGCTTTTTGTAAGGGACCATTGGAATTCCAGGCATCATTCCGGATTGTGCAAGATAGAATTACAGGAGAATATAAAGAGAGGGAATGGAAGAGGCCACAGATGATATTGAAAACAAAGTTGTCATTATTAATATTGAGCCGTTACTTAACCGGGAGATGGTGTGGGTCAGCAGGCACTATACATCTCTGCCTTTCCCAAAGAAAACAGAACAGAAACAAAGGGAAGGATTAACAAGAATATAACAAGTTTCTAGCCCATCAAACTTAACATTCTCCGAAACTCCATTTCTACTTTGAGGGCATCTCACCCAGAAATTTACTCATGTTCATTTGATCTCGACAGTAATATCCTGGTTCTAACTTCCTTTCCTAAAGTATGGTGAGCAGAATCAGATGCACTTCTCCATTTTAGCCAAACCCATGCTTTGTACAGGTTGAAAACTTCCCTGCCTCTACTTGTAAATCTCTGAGTTGCAGATGCTTTATTCTCCATTCTCTGAATATGCCTTTCAAGGATTTATGTTCCTCTGAACCTGCACATCCTCCAAAATTCTGTCCTTTAATGTACACTGTTGCCCAGATCAGTGCTACTATGTAGAGCACTGGTTTATTGCTCTTGGTCCAGCATTTTGAATATTCACCACCACACACTTGCTGCTGTGGTGAGAACCTTGAGTGAATTCCTGCATTTCAATGAATGAACTTGGTGGAAAGAAGCTGCTTGTGAGGTCTGTAGTTGGGGTTCACCAGAGTGAAAGATGTGGTGACTTACCACCGAGATGTGGGGCTCAATCCAGACCCTGGTCGTTACTGGAGACCAGAAGCACCTGCTCAATGTGCCAAATGATCATCCGGATTCTGCCATCTGTCAATGCACGACTCCCCATCCTGGAGAATTCTGTGCGGTACCAAGATTAGTCAAGGCATCAAGGGTTATGGAGAGAAAGCTGAGGAGCGGAGCTCAGTGGAAGGATAGATAAGCTCATGATTAGAATGGCAGAGTAGACTTGAAGGGCCAATGTGCCTACTTCAGCTCCTACATCTTGTGAAGATCATAATAATCAATGGGTATTGAGTCTAATGAGTCAGTGGCTAAGAACATAGGGGAGATTTGACAGACAGCAACAGGAGGGAATGAGAGAGAACAGGATCTCAGCTGTGTGTCCACATATCGAGTAGCCACAACCAGTCCCCAGCCAACACTCACTGCATTGATCAGAATACAACTGAACTACACCTAGACCTTATCAAACTCTAAATGCATATTGTGGAAAGTACACTGACAGGTTGCATCCAATCTGGTTTGGAAAGTCGAGTACCTAGGGACACAGAAAGCTGCAGAAAGTGGCAATCCTAGCCAAGTCCATCACATGCACCGACCTCCCCATCCTTTGAAGACATCTCTGTGAGATGCTGTCTCAAGGTAGCAACAACATATAGGATCCCCATCACTCTAGTCACAATCTCTTCTCGCTACCACCTTCAGGCACAAGGTACAGAAGTCTTAAGTCTGGCACCTCTAGGTTCAAGAATAGACTTTTTTCCCCTTATCAGACTCCTGAACTTCTTGTGCTACCTTAACTTTAACCATAAACTACTCCAGAATCATCAAAAGGTCTGTCTGTACTATTGAAATTTTTCTTCCTCCTTGCATTGGGAGAAGGTGTAAGTGTTCACTAACAGACTTAAAGACAATTCTTCACACATCCATCAGATTCCTGAAGGAACCCACAATAGTGCTTTTGTGCTTGGTGAAAATTGATATTTCCTGACATTGCATTCTTACACTCTGTAAAATGTGTTCTTTACACAATTGAATGATTTTTTTCCCTGCACTAACTGCAATTGTAAATATTTATCATTTTACATTGTTATCCCTTGTTCACCTTTGGCATAGTGTGGTGATTTATTTTATACTTTTGTGGTTGGTGAGTCCTATGTACCTGCAAAGTTCAATGTGAATCATGGTGCAATTGTCACGGTCCAAGTGATCACGTGAGTAAACGGGTCAAATCGCCACATCACCGTCCAAGATGGTGCAGACTCCCCTTCACTGCCGAGAAGGAGCCTGACCTACCGCTACATGCGGGCTAAGGAGTCTTCCATTTCTGTGTTGTGGCCAGCCAGCCAGAGAGTGACACCATGACGCGAGGAAGTCACTTCCAAAAGCCGGCAGGTACTTCACTGGAAGTGGGCAGGGCAGTGCGGAGATGCAGCGAATTCAAGCCAATGAAGTCATTCTTTGGTTCACCTGCACACTGTGTGGACATCTCTTTACTCAGTAGCGCTGCTGCAGCAGGGCCACAGTGGTGACCCCGACAACTCCAATGTTTTGGAACCAGCATCAATCACATAAGAGCACAGCAACCAGCTGAATCTACAGTCACAGTGTCCGCAACCAAAGCGGTGGGCATACATCTCCTGCCTTGCTGGACGAGCCAGCCCAGGAACTGGCTACAGCCGGCAGAGTCACAGCTCCACATCAGAGGAATCATTTCAAAGGACACCAAGTTCTGGAAAATCGTCAGCACCCTGGACACTGCCACAGCTGCTAAAATAGAAAACTCACTGATGGAGCGCAAGTATGAATAATTCTGACTTTTCCTCCTCGATACCCTAGAGCTCAGCCGGCACAAGCGCACCATCAGAATCCTCAACATGCAAGGCCTGAAAAAGGTGAAGGCCTTACCTGTCCGAAGAGGCCCGCTGCGGAGAGAGAAACCCGCTCCCTCAGGTCGGTAAATAATGGACTACAAAAATGGCTCGCAGAGCCGAGTAAAAGTGCGCGATGCGAATGAAAAAAAACACACCGACGGGAGGGGGGACCAGCTGGGGAGTCGATCTCCACAGCCGGCAACGACAGCTGCAGAACACCTGCAGCAAGAAGAGACCACAGAAGACAATAGAAACAAGAAAGAAGAGGAGGAAAGGGCACCAAAGAAACAACAGATGGTCAACCCAGAGGAAGAAGAAGAGGAAGAGTACAGTGAAATAGAAGAAGAAAAGAAAGGCAAGGTAAAGGATATACTTGCTCTTATTAAAGGATACATGGAGTCATTTAAAGAATGGCAAACACAGGAATTTAAGGATTTAAGAAAAAGAATAAACAACACAGAAGAGAAAATAAATAAAATGGAGATGACCTTAACAGAAATGGGAAAGAAAATGGACAAGATGGAAGAGCAGGCAGTAGCAGCAGAAATGGAGGTAGAAGACTTAAAAAAGAAATTGGAGAAATCTAATAAAAAAACTAAAGAGACACAAGAACTACTAGCTCAAAAAATAGATACAATGGAAAACCATAACAGAAGAAATAACATAAAGATAGTGGGCCTTAAGGAAGATGAAGAAGGCAAGAATATGAGGGAGTTTATAAAAGAGTGGATCCCTAAGACCCTAGGATGTCCAGAACTACAGCAAGAAATGGAAATAGAAAGGGCACATAGAGTATTGGCCTCTAAACCACAACCACAACAAAAACCAAGATCTATTGTAGTAAAATTCCTAAGATATACTACAAGAGAAAAGTTACTGGAGAAGACAATGGAAAAAGTAAGAGAGGGCAACAAACCACTGGAGTATAAAGGGCAAAAAATCTTCATTTATCCAAATATAAGTTTTGAACTCCTAAAGAAGAGAAAAGAGTTCAATACAGCAAAGGCGATTTTATGGAAGAAAGGGTATAAATTTATACTAAAGCATCCAGCGGTATTGAAAATATTTATTCCAGGACAACAAAACAGACTATTCTCGGATCCAGAAGAAGCACGAAAATTTGCAGAACAATTACAAAAATAGACTGAGGGAGGAAGACGGGTAATGAGAGTTAAAATGATCACGATTGATATGTATGTGGGTAAAGACAAAAATAGACTGAGGGATGAAGACGGGTAATGAGAGTAAAAATGATCACGATTGATATGTATGCGGGTAAAGAGGTATAAGAGTGAATAGAGTCAATGAGCATACGTGAATGTATCTGTACAGAGGAAAATATAGATAGTATAGACAAGAATTAATAAGGGAAGGTAATGGAATAGAGAGAATAAGGAGGGAATTAAAAGAGTGACCTTTGTGACATATGAAAAGTGAAATCTTTTCTGGGGGAGGCGGTGTGGGGGGAAATAGCGGTCACTGCAAAATCAGTTGACGCTTGCGAGTGGATTCGCAAATCCAAATGGAGAGGGGAGATGTGGTTGTCCGACAAGGGATAAAGGACAACTCAGGAGGTGAAGGGGAGATTGGGGATAAATAAGATAGAAATAGGAGAATAAGGAAAATGTTGGATGTTGTAGGAATGTTGTCTTATAAAGAGTTGAAAATAAGAAAACAGAAATGGAAAAGGAGGAAACGTAATGATGGAGAAACGGAAAGAGAAGATAAACAAAATATAAAAGGGCTACGCTGAACTATATGTCTTTAAATATTAATGGAATACATAACCAAATTAAAAGGAAGAAACTACTAAATTTAAATGAATAAATGTATTCCATTAGAAAAAATAACATATAGGTTAAGAAATAATATTGAAATATTCAAACAAGTATAGGAGTCTTACATTAAATACAATAGCGAAAACCTACCGGGGACAAACATTATCTAAGTTGATGGAAGGAGAAGGAAAGAAAAGAATGGACTCAGTAGAATTTCTGGTGTAATTTTGTTGAATGACAACATTGTCTGACTGGCTTAATGCAACCTAGATTGTATACCTAAAATGGATGAGAGGGGGGGTGGGGGGGTGGTTTGGGAGGAAAGGGGGGGGGGGAGAAAAAGTCACTGTATATGTGTGAAAAAGAAATAGTGTATATCATGGCTAATGTGATTTATGGTGTGAAAAATAAAAAAATTAAAAAAAAAACATGCAAGGCCTGGACGACAGAAACCCCTCCGAGCTAATGCACGAGTTGGTGGTCCTGGCAGAAGGGCACACAGACTGTTTCCTGTTCGAGGCCTCGAAACTACCAGTACACGTATCCTTGATAGTTTCGGATATGGATTTCAGCACTCTGCACCTCGCAGTCAAAGAGGCAGATAGGCTGTTCCACATGCCAGGGCAGAACTCCCTCCACACACAACCAGTGTATGCAATCAGCACCGCCACCCTGTCCAGTCCTCCAGAAACATCTGCGGTAGCTGCGGCACAGTGGCATCGTGAAGGGCAGGCGGAAAAGAACAGCGAGTACTGATTCTACCAATGTCAATGGGGCAAGAACGCCTGGTGGTGCACCCCCCCCCATGCTCGTACCCCACCGGCAAAACCATCACAAAATGGGAAACGGGCAGGGCAGCTGCCGATAGTGGCCTAGGCAGTTGGCACACAAAGATCTACTCTACTTCAGAGACCAGAGGACAAAGAGGGACTTCATCGTCAACACGAGCATGGAGATTAGCCTCATCCCACTCACATACTTTGAGGCAAGTCACAACACCAAAGGCAGCCAACGGGTCCTCCATTCCCAGCTGCGGGACCCGCCTGGTCACCATCCACATTGCAGATGCTGTTTTCCAGTGGGAGTGCACCATCACGGCTGTGGGAGCGGATTTCCTCCGGACTCACGAACTGCTAGTAGAATGACGAGATGCCCGTTAGTAAAAGCCTCAACTTTCCATTCTTTCTCCCTCACCCTGCGGAGGTGCTCTTTCCTGCCACTGGGAATCAAAGCCCTGGACCAAGATGAGTTTACCTCCCTACTGGCCAAATATGCATCTCTACTGGCACCAAACTTCCATGACTTCAACCTGCCACATGGCATGGAGCACCACAGAGACCGCCGGACCCCCAGTGCATGCATGACCCCAGTGCCTCCCGCCAGACAAGGTCCCAGACAAGCCAAGGCAGAGTTCACTGCTATGGATGAGTTGGGGACTGTTTGCCGTTCCACACCCTGTGGGACGTCTAAATGAGGCAACGGTCCTGGACAGGTACCCCATCTCACACGTCCATGATTTCGCTATGAGGCTGCAGGGTATTCTCCAAGGTGGACCTCATAAAGGGGTACCACCAAATCCCGGTATACCCCAGCGACGTCCAGAAGATGGCCATCATCACACCCTTTAGCCTCTTTGAATTCCTAAGAATGCATTTTGGATTCAAAAGCGCAGCCCAGATATTCCAGCGGCTAATGGATGTGGTCGGCAGGGACCTCAAACTGCATCTTTGTTTATCTAGACAACATCATCATCGCCAGCTCCGACGCCAGCACCCACAGGACGCACCTCATCCGCCTGTTCGACATATTGTAGCAATTCGGGATCACAATGAACCCAGCAAAGTGCCAGTTTGGCCTACAAACAATAGACTTCCTGGGGCACCGCATCACCCCACTATCTGACAAAGTGGAGGCCATCCAGAACTCCCCTAAGCTGAGCACAACCAAAGAACTACAGGAATTCCTAGGGATGGTCAACTTCTACCATCGCTTCCTCCCGGGAGCGGCCACCCTCATGCAGCCCCAGTTCAGCCTCGTCAAAATTTGGCGAAAATACGCTGCAATGGATGCTGGAGGCCACGGAGGCTTTCTACGTTACTAAGTCAGCACTGGTGAAGGCCTCGGTACTGCACACCCGGATCCCACCTCCCCACTGGCCCTCACAATGGACACTTCAGACAAGAGTGGTGGGCGTGGTGCTAGAACAATTGGTCGACAAGCGCTGGTGACCCCTCACCTTCTTCAGTAAGCACTTCTGAACACCAGAGCTCAAATACAGTGCATTCATCCGTGAACTGCTGGCCTTGTACCTGGCGATATGGCACATCTACTACATGCAAGAGGGGAGAGTGTTCACCACCTACACAGAACACAAACCACTGACCTACGCACTGAGCAAAGTTCTGGACCCATGGTTGGCAAGACAACAACAACACCTCTTCTACGTATTGGAATTCACCATGGATATCCGCCATGTGGCCGGCAAACCCAACATAGTATCCGACGGGCCGTCCCGGCCCATAGTTGCCGGAACTGCGGAGGGACCCAGCTCACCAAAGTCCAGAGGGACGACGCAGACGTCCAGGCATACTGGACGGTCATCCTCAGACTGAAGATCAGAGATTTCTGTCCCGCACCAGGAGAACTGACCCTGCTGTGCGATATCTCCACTGGATCCCCAAGGCCAGATCTACAGCTTACCTCACCACTCCATGAGGTCCATGGTCCGCCTGCTCTCAGACAAGTTCGTGTGGCATGGGCTCTACTGAGACGTTACCCTCAGGGCTCAAACCTGCTTACACAGTGCCAGCATGCCAAAATGCACCGGCACACCAAAGCCCCCCTACAGACATTTGAGCAGGAGCAACACAGGTTCGAACATGTCCACTTCGACATCGTCAGCCCCCTCCAGTAAGCCAGGGTATGAGGTGCCTGTTCACAACCATCGACAGATTCACCCATTGGCCAGAGGTGATACCCATGGCTGCGTGCGACACAAAGACATGCGCCCAGGCTTTCCTCATCATCTGGGTCATGCGTTTTGGTGTTCTGACCCACATCACATCGGACTGAGGAGCACAGTTCACCTCCTCCCTCTGGTCCAACCTGGTCAAATTCTCGGCAGCCAGGTCCACCATACGACAGCCTACCATCCCCAAGCAAATGGACTGGTGGAATGGTTCCACCGGCACCTAAAAGCCATGTTCAAAGCCCGACTGACCAGGCCGAACTAGATGATACGAGCTCCCGTGCGTACTGCTCTGGATCCGCACGGCACCGAAGGAGGACCTACTAGCATCATCCGCATAGATGGTGTATGTTGCACCACTTATCATTCCAGGGGACCTACATTTCAACCCCCCCCAGCCCACAGACCAGCAAGTTAGACATCCTGCACAGGCTAAGAGACCAAGTGGGCGAACAACCAACCCCCTCCCCCCCCCCCACCGAACCTGGCCACCGTCCAGACATGGATCACTACCCAGCCATGTTCCAGTGGATCTGCAGTCCACCCACTACGTTTTTGTACACAGAGGGCAGCAAAGGACCCCCCCCCCCCCCCCACAATGCCTGTATGAAGGCCTCTTCAAGGTTCTGTGGAGAGACGGCGTGGTGTTCACGTTGGGCATTGGCGGCCGACAGGACAGATTCAGTCGACTGCACACTCAAATTAGGGTGATTCAGTACTCTAAAAGCATCAGTGGAGATAGGCTTGTACTAAATTCTTGGTGCAGCTCAGCAACAGAGAGAGTAGGTATTTGCACCATGATTCCAACAAGGGAGCACTGCCAGTAGGCATTTTCTCCTTATATAATGCTTGAATGTGTCCTTTCACTGTTGATTCCAATTAAGGACACAATACACTTTTCTCTACTACACCCAGCTCACCATCCATGTTGCTCCCACACACTCAGGTTATCGTCACCACGTCTCCAAACATCCTTGAGGCCTAGCTGCAGCTGATGTATAGTAACAGGCAACATATCTTTGGCTGAAACAATCTTAGTTGCTTTGTTGACCAAAATTCTTGATGTAGCTGGGCAGAAAAGGGGCAAAAGTAGCCCAGATATAGAAACTAATACATATCAGAAGGAGCAACAATGTGCCAAACACAGGCAAATGGGATTACCTCGGTTGACAACCTGGTCGGCTAAAACAAATTGGGTTGAAGGTCCTATTTCCATGCTGTAAAGCTTTATAACAAGGCAAAACAATGAAGAGCAGCATTTTGAGTGATGTGCAACCTGGTGATCTCCCGAATGCAAAAACGTCCTCAAGGGCAAAGAGGAGTGGACAATAAATCCTCACGAGGGAGATCCAGATTCCCAAAAGCGCACAAAAGGTTCAGGCATAATGCAATGGTATGGATTTTTTGCACTCAATGGCCAGTAAAGACTCGGGCTGGCCCACCCCCTAATGACATTCTCACCTGGACTCCCCCCACCTTCCCGGGATCCAGGCCATAAAGGTTGGACCACCTCTCCCTTCCCTCGTTTGGATCCAAGCCATCTCAAGTCTTATGTACAATAAAGCCTATTGTACCCCTCAATCTTTGGGGCAACTGGTAGTGCCCAGCACCTACAAAACCAATGAAACCCATTGGAGCACCGCACGCCATTGTGGTCAAGATAGGATTGCACTGCAGAAGGTGCAGAGGGCATTAATCAGGATGTTGTCAGCTTTGGAAAGAAAACTAACCGGTTTAACTCGTTGGCTTTTTTAGATTTTGCAACAGAGAAACCCCAGGCAGATTGGCATTAGGGTCACATCAAATAAATCAAACATAATTCCGAAGAGTTGGAGCAATGACTTCGACGTTAGGGAGTCCCACGAAGCACAACGGGGCAATATTACAAGGTGCAGGCAGACGATGAGAGGTGGAGCAACGAGGCGCCCGGCAGCGGCCGGTGCACCAGCCTCCCATCTCCTCGGGGGCCGCTGCCGGGCGCCTCTGTCGTCCTGGATCCGGAGGCCGCCAAATAAAACACCGGGTCAGGCCGAGGGGTTTAAGCAGGTCACCCGACCCCCCCCCCCTCCCCTCCCCCCCAAACTCCGGGACACCAACCTGCTGATCTGGCGGCTGAGCGGGGAGGCCGCGACCTCGCCGTGGTCGTGAGCCCCGGAAGCCACCTCCCTGCGTTGCCCGCTCGGGCTCCACTGGCCGCTGCTTGCGGTCCCCGGTTCCACGCGAACCTCGGCCGCGGCCTCTCCCTCCACCCCGGCGGCCGCGGCCTCGGCTCCAGGACCGATCCGGCGCCTCCTCCATGGCAGAAGGGAACGGCAGAGAGAATCGGAAAGGGGGGGGGAGGGGGAGAAGGTGGTGGTGGGGGGGGGGGGGGGAGAAGGTGGTGGTGGGGGGGGGGGGGGGAGAAGGTGGTGGTGGGGGGGGGGGGGGGAGAAGGTGGTGGTGGGGGGGGGGAGAAGGTGGTGGTGGGGGGGGGGGGAGAAGGTGGTGGTGGGGGGGGGGGCGGGAGAAGGTGGTGGTGGGGGGGGGGCGGGAGAAGGTGGTGGTGGGGGGGGGCGGGAGAAGGTGGTGGTGGGGGGGGGGCGGGAGAAGGTGGTGGTGGGGGGGGCGGGAGAAGGTGGTGGTGGGGGGGGGCGGGAGAAGGTGGTGGTGGGGGGGGGCGGGAGAAGGTGGTGGTGGGGGGGGCGGGAGAAGGTGGTGGGGGGGGCGGGAGAAGGTGGTGGTGGGGGGGGCGGGAGAAGGTGGTGGGGGGGCGGGAGAAGGTGGTGGTGGGGGGGGAGGGGGAGAAGGTGGTGGTGGTGGTGGGGGGGTGGGGGGGAGCGGGAGAAGGTGGTGGTGGGGGGGAGCGGGAGAAGGTGGTGGTGGGGGGGGGCGGGAGAAGGTGGTGGTGGGGGGGGGGCGGGAGAAGGTGGTGGTGGGGGGGGCGGGAGAAGGTGGTGGGGGGGCGGGAGAAGGTGAGGAGGAGGGGGAAGAGATGGAGACAGAGTGAGGCGAGGGTATTACAGGCAGCAAGAGGAGCCCAGGGAGAGGGTGTTTCAGGCAGTTAAGGGGGTAACTGAGCCAGAGGTTGGGGGGGGTGGGGTAGCAGATTCACAGGTAATGCGGGGGAGTCAGAGCGTGAGGAGAGAGCGCGGAGAAAGTTGGAGAGCAGGGTGTGAAAGGAAAGCAGAGAGCGGCACAGTTAACAAGGCAGGAGAGGAGCGAGGGCATAGGAACAGAGAGGGGAACGGTGCTAAAAGAGGCAGGCAATGAAAAGATGTTAAGACAGAGAGAGGTGAGGACAATCCTAAAGACAGAGAACTCAGTGCAGAGACAGAAATTAAAAGCAACCTCAACATTCACAAGGAATCAGCGCATCGATACAGTTAATGGATTCATCATTTATTGCCAACTCAACCACAAACAGATGAATATAGTGCAAGCACATTCTTACTGCACTGACAATCACCACACCAGCAGTGCGAGTATAAGACAGCCTTAATAAACTAATATGTACACTAAGAGGTCTTGTCTCTCTGCAAGACGAACCTGAAATAGACATTTCTATTATTGGACGGGAGCAGGCCTTTAAAATCGAGGCTGAGGCGCTCAAAAGGCTTGGTAGCTTTTATCAGGGTGGCTTTGTCTGGCTGGTAAAATTGCGGTTTGCATTCCGCACAGATGGGGCAGCTCTTGTTCATTGACCTCACTTCCTCTACCGAAAATGGGAGGTTTGGGGGTTTTAATGAAGTGAAACCGTCTAGCGACCCCCGGGTAGCCCAGCTCATTGTGCAAGCTCTGCAACTGGGATGTGTGGTTAAGGATGGCATAAATGCCTCTGGTCAGTGCGTCTGGGGTCTCCCGGGGCGGTATAGAAGGTCGTAGTTAAATGTAGACAATCCTATCCATCAGTGCAGGATTTTGTCGTTCTTAATTCTCCCCCTGTTCTGATTATCGAACATAAAAGCCACACACCATTGTTCCGTGACGAGGGTGAAGTGTTCGCATGCCAGATAATGTCGCCAGTGTTTTACTGCTTCCACAATGGCTAGGGCCTCCTTCTCTACTGCTGAGTGTCTTACCTCTGCCCCTTGTAGGGTTCACGAGAAAAAGGCCACCGGTTGTCCGTCTTGGTTTAGGGTGGCTGCCAGAGCCACATCGGATGCATCCGTTTCTACTTGAAACAGGATCGACTCATCTATTGTCTGCATGGTAGCTTGAGCAATATGGTCCCTAATGTTCCTGAATGCTCTGGTGGCTGCTGGGCACAGTTGGAAAACTGAGGCTTTTATAAGTGGGAGGGCCCTGTCAGCGTAGTTGGGGACCAATTGGGGCGTAGTAAGTGAACAGTCCCAAACACCTTTTAGTGCTTTCAGCGTGTGTGGCACTGGGAGGTCTAGGAGAGGGTGCATACGGGCTGGGTCTGGGCTGATTTCCCCATTCTGCACGATGTAGCCCAGGATTGGCAACTTCCTGGCGCTAAAGACGCATTTGTCCCTATTGTATGTTAGGTTCCTTTCCTCGGCTGCCTGGAAGAAGTGTTTTAAATTCGTGTCATGATCTTCCTGAGTGTGGTCACAGATTGTCAGTTTGTCTAAGTAGGGGAACACCGCTTTCAGTTGGAACTCATCTACTATTTGGTCCATTTCTCTCTGAATCAGGGACACTCCATTGGTGACACCGAAGGGGAGTCACAGAAATTGATACAGCCTGCCGTCTGCCTCAAATGCCGTGTAAATGCGATCGCTGTTTCTAATGGTCAGTTGGTGGTATGCTGCCTTCAGTCTGTGGTGGAGAACACATTATACTGCACAATGTTGTTGACCATGTCTGCTATGCGTGGCAGGGCGTAGGCATCTAGTTGTGTAAATTTGTTGATTGTCTGGTTATGATCCACTACCATGTACAGTTTTTCTCCTGACTTTACTACAACCACCTGGTCTCTCCAGGGGCTGGTGCTCTGCTCTCTGATGCCCTCCTGTAGTAGCCTGCGGACCTCTGTCCCTCGGGCTGTACCTCCTGCTCTTTGTGGTTATTGGCGTGCATTCTGGGGTCAGCTGTGTGAACAGCGGAGGGGATTCTATGTTCAGGACAGACAGGCTGCAGTGTTGTTTCTTCGTAAGGCGTAATGGGGGGTGAGCCCGTTGTGCACTATTGTAATGCTTCCTAAGTGGCACTGAAAATCTAACCTCAATAGTACCGGGGCACAGAGGTGAGGGAGTACTAGTAATTTGAACCCTTTGTATTTTGTGCCCTGGATTCTAGAGTAACCCTGTAAAATTGTTTTACCTCAGCCGCCAGGATGCTAGCTGCTAACAGGATCTGGTGCTCACTCGGGCGTGTGGGGAGGGCAAGGCGGTTGACTAACCCCTGGACAATAAAACTTTCAGTGCTTCCACTATATTAAGCAATTTACCCTCACATCATTAATTTTGATGCACACAGTGGCATCAGATAATCTGTGTGGACTCGCTTGATTCATGCATAGGGAAGCAAGTCTGGCGTGTCCTTCCATCCAATAGTACTCGGCGTCATATTGATCTCCTGAAGACTGTGTTCTCTGCTTTGTAGCATTTGACCAAGATGGCAGGCTGCACATGGCATTCTTCTTCTTCTGTTTGTCTGTGGAGAAAGAAGAGCTTTCCTGCCTCTCATTAGCATTCTTGGCTGTGGCCTTGGGGCTTCTGCAGACTTTTGCATAATGCCCACGTTTTGCACAGTTGGAACAGACATTTTCTCTGGCAGGGCAGAGGGCTCTGGGGTGCTTTCTTTGTCCACAGAAAAAGCACTTGGGACCCTCAAGGTGTGGCTGCTGCTGTGAATTCCTGTGAGGCAGCATACTTTTCTTTTCATGGGGCTAGAGAGTCCAGCAGTGTGATGTTTGTCCCAGCCCCAGGGTCCTCTGAGTACTCCTCCAATTCTTTCCTGGTGCTTTCTAAAGCTTCTGCAATAGTCTCTGCCTCATTTAGTCCCACCATTCCTTTCTCCAGCAATCGATGTCTCGTCTCAGTGGACCGTATGCCCGCAACAATTCTGTCCCTAATAAGGTTCTCCGCATACTCCTGAGCTGATACTGCTTTAAAGTTGCAGCCTCTTGCCAAGTCTTTCAGAGAGAGTATAAAGTCCCTGGCAGACTCCCCTACTTCTTGTAACCTGGTCATGAGTCTGTATCGGGAGTGGAGTTCGCTATGCCCCTCACTGTAATGCCTCTGTAAAATGCTCATTGCCTCTTAGTAGGACCTGGCATTCTGTATAAGGGTAGTCTCACAGTTGGGCTAACAGCAGCATTAATAGCTCTTTATCCGATGCCTCAGCACCCTCCATGTAATTCAGAAAGCATCTCTGCCAGCGGCTGAAGTGCGTGTCGGCTCCGGGATTTCTGGGGTCGAGCTCCAGCCTGTCTGGTTGCAGCACATGGCTAAGCCGCAGTCTCTGGTCCCTTAGGTATAGCAAGGGTGGACCCTGGGGTACTGGGAGCTGCTTGTAGAGCCTCTGTGGGGCTTATGTCTGCTGGATGAGTAACCTGGGTACTTGGGGCTTTTGGCTGAGTCTCTGGCTTTGGGACATTTGCAGCGGGCTTTGGGGGGACCCAGCAGTAGCGTCAGGTCTCCGTGGTATTGGGGAAACTGCTGCTGGGGGAGTGACAGTAGCAGTGTCTGCTTTCCCTGGCTCTGGAGTGGTTGGGAATTCTGCATATACGTGGCGATTGGGAGTACGACTTGTGGATCCTTCCACTCACGCTTGTAGTGGCCCTTCTGATCAGACTGGGGTTTAGGGTCGATGGCGCCTGTTCCAGCGAACCCACTTGGCCATTTCTTATCTGCCCTATCGTACTTCTGTGGTCTTCCTTGCATTCCACCACGATTCTAGTACAGCGGTTCCTCGCTGTCTCTATCCTCGGAAGCACGTGCATGCTAGTCGTCCCCAGATTCCATTCCTCAGGAAGAGTCTCCAGGTGGTCGGGAATGCGCGTTGGAGCAGAAGCAGCTTCCGTCCTAGTAGCTATCGTATTAGCTTATTAAATTGTACTGACAATATCCACAACATCTGTGCAAGTATAAGGCAGCTTTAATAAACTAATTTGTACACTAACAGGTCTTGTCTCTCTGCAAGACAAACCTGGAAGGCTAGACTGTAGCTCTGGACTGCTTCATATACAAGGTCACTGGGATGACCCCTAGTGGTGACCTAGTGGTGTAATTACATATCACCACATTTACCAGTAGTGGGGTCCATCTGGTGATTAAAAACATGAAGAGTGTCCACACAAAACTCCTCTGTGGGGTACAGAATGGGGGCATCAGTATAAACAGGTGAAGCCAATAGAGACGCAAATAACACTGGAACAAGCAGCAGCCTCTCCATGGAACTGTCAGAATAAAGAAATGTAAAATGAAATCTATTTTGTCACACTAATGAAGAACAATCTAATGCTTTTGAAATGCTGTCTCTATTATAATACAGGAAATACAACTAAAAACACAATGCTGGAGAAACTCAACTCCTGAAGACCCAGCAACATCTTTGTAAATCTTCTCTGCCATCTTTCAATCTTATTGACATCTTTCCTGCTGTTGGGCGACCAGAACTGCACACTATATTCTAAGTGTGGTCTCACCAATGACGAATAACTTCAACATAACATTCCAACTTTTATACTCAATACTTTGATTTATAAAGGCTAAGATGCCAAAAGCTTTCTTTACAACTCTATTCACATGTGACACCACCTTCAGGGAACAATGTATATGCATTCCCAGATCTCTTTGCTTCACCGCACTTCTCAATGGCCTACCATTTACTGTATACTTCCTACCCTGATTCGCTCTTCCAAACTGTAACACCTCACAATTGTCTATATTAAATTCTATCAGCCATTTACTGGCCCAATTTTCCAGTTGGTCCAGATCCCTCTGCAAGCTTTGAAAATCTTCCTCACAGTCCATGATGCCTTCTATCTTTGTGTCATCAGCAAACTTGCTGATTTATTTCACCACATTGTCATCTAGGTCATTTATATAGATAACAGACAATAATGGTCCCAAATCAAATCCCTGAGGCACACCACTTGACCCAAACCCCCAGTCTGAGAAGCAACCATCCACCACCACTCTGTTTTCTTCCACCAAGCCTATTTTGAATCCAATTTGCAACCTCTCTATGTATACCAAGTGTCCTAACATTCTGAACCAACCTCTCCTGTGGAACCATCAACCTTTTTGGTATCTTCCTTAAAAAACTCTACAAAATCTGTTAACTACGACCTACCACACATAAATCCATTGCTGACTGTCCTGTATCAGCTGATGAGAGTCCAAATAACTATATATCCTATCTCTCAGAAATCCTTCAAATAATTTGACGTAAGATTCACTGGCCTATAATTGCCTGGTTTACTCTTGGAGCCCTTCTTAAACAGCGGGACAATATGAGCTACCCTTCAATCCTCTGGCACCTCCCACATGATTAAAGACATTTTGAATATATCCGGGAGGGGCCCTGCCATTTCAGCATTTGTCTCCCTCAAGGTGCAAGGGAATATTGTATCTGGTCCAGGGGATTTGTCTACCTTTATTTGTTGCAAGACAGCAAGCACCTCCTTAAACTCCATATGTTCCATGACACTTTTATTTGTTTCCCTTCCATCCTTAGTCATCATACCAGATTCCTGCGTAAACATTGATGCAAAAAAAAATTGTTTAAGATCTCCCCCATTTTGTGAAGGCTACACATAGTTGATCACTCTGATTGTCTAGGGGTCCAATTTTGTCCCTTACTATCCTTTTAATATACTTATAGAAACCCATTGGATTTTCCTTCACATTATCTGCTAAAGCACATTCATGTCTTCTTTTTGTCTTCTTAATTTCCTTCTTAAGCATTCTCTTACATTTTCTATACTCTGCAAGTAGCTTATTTTCTCCTTATTGTCTATACCGCATAACCAACTCTCCAATATCCCTTGAAAACCAAGGTTCCTTATATCTGTTAACTTTGCCCTTATTCCTGGTAGGAACATACAATCTCTGCACTCTCAAAATTTCATCCTTGAAGGCCTTCCATCTGCTGGATGCATCCTTGACAGAAAATAACTTATTCCAATGGACTCTTCCAAGATCCTTCCTCATTTCCTCAAAATTGGCCTTTCTCCGATTCAGAAAACAACTCGAGGACCAGACCTATCTGTCTGTATAATTAACTTGAAACTAATGATATCACTGGACCCAAAATGCTTATCTACACGTACTTCTGCCACCTGACCAGCCTGGCTCCCTCAAAGAAGATCAAATATTGCATCTTCTCTTGTTGGTACCTCTACATATTGATGTAGAAAACTTTCCTGTGCACTTTTTGCACACTCCAATGCATCCAGTCCTTTTACAGTATGGGAGTCCCAGTCTATATGCGGAAAGTTAAAATCTCCTACGATCACAATTTTCTGTTTCTTGCAATTTCCCTACAGATTTGCTGCTCCAATTCTCTCGGACTATTAGTGTCTATAATACAGCCCTATCAGTGTGCTCATGCCCTTCCTGTTCCTCGGCTCCACCCAATGGCCTCTGTCGATGACTCTCAGTGCTGACCTGTCTGTGCACAACTGTGATATTTTCCCTGACTAGCAATGCTTTCCTCCCTTTCCCTCTATCCCATCTGAAACAACGGAACCCTGGAACATTGAGTTGCCAAACCTGCCACTCCTGCAACCAAGTCTCACTAATAGCAATATTATCATAATCCCACATGGAAATGCTTGCTCTAAGCTCATCTGTTTACCGACAATACTCCTCGCATTGAAATAGATGCGTGTGATGTTTCTTTCCTGAACACCCTATCTTCACATGCAATGACTCTCATTATCCTCCACCTTCTAAAATTAAAAAGGAATATATGAGAGAGGTAGATCAATTAGAAAAAGGAATTACAGTTTTGGAAAAGGATCTTCAAAATCGTACCTCCAAAGATAAATGGAGGCAGTTGATGAAAAAAAACTTCAATATAATATGAGATCTAGTAGACAAGGATGTCCTTTATCTCCAGCTTTGTTTATTTTAGCTATAGAACCATTTGCTCAAATAATTAAATCTGATGTACAAATTAAGGGTTTCAGGATTAGGTCAAGAAGAGCATAAAATTATTTACAGATGATGTTTTAATCTATTGACCTGATCCTGAGACATCTTTACAAAGATGTTCAATTGGAAGAATATGGAAAAATTTGGGGGTATAAAATAAATTGGAATAAATGTGAAATTTTGGCTTTAATGGATGGTAATTATAGTCAATGTTGAAGGGATACTCAGTTCAAGTGGCCAAAAGAGGGAATTAAATATTTTAGGTATATGTACGGATATAAATTTGAAGAATTTATATAAATTGAATTATTTATCTTAAAAAGATTGACGATTTTAAAAATAAATGATACGTTTAGCTATAACATTAGTTGGAAGGATTAACTGTATAAAGATAAATATATTTCCAAGAATACAATATTTTTTCCAAACATTACCTATTTTAATACCTCACAATTTTTTTCAAGAATTAAAAAAAACAAGTTAGGAAATTTCTGTGGCAAGGCAAAATGTCAAGAGTGTCTATAGAGAAATTGACATGGCAATATGAAGTTGGAGGTCTATGGCTTCCGAATTTTAAAAATTATTATTGAGTGGTGCAAATGAGATATCTTGTTTCTTTCTTTGAGAATGATAAACCAGCATGGGATAATATAGAACTGAATAAGGCAGAAGAATTTATATATGTGGCAACCGAAATTGGTGTTTGCTGATAAAGAGATACCACTATTGAAACATTTGTTTAATATTAGGAATAAAATAAGATTAGTGTTAGAGGGTCTATATCAGTGAAAATGCCATTGATCCAAAATCCCCTTATAGCTTTTTCAAGGGATAATCAGTTTTTGAATATTTGGTATCATAAGGGGATTGTAAACATTGAAGATTGTTATGAAAGGGGTCAATTAATGTCATTTGAGCAATTAAGGAATAAATATACAATACCACATTTTTGTTGTTTTCAATTAAGGGTGTATTTAAGGGATAAGCTTGGACCGACTGTTTTTATCTGGTTTTACTGAAATTGAACTTCTTATTTGGAGAGGAATTGTTAAAAAATTTATGTCTATGATATATTCATTTTTACAAGGAAGGATTCCTAAACAAGGACTTCTTAAATCTAGACAGAGATGGGAAACAGATTTGAATATTATAATCGATTAACAAATATGGGAAGATTTATGTAAGGAATGTATGACTAATATTATTAATGTTAGATATAGATGAATCCTATATAATTTTCTACATCAGTTCTATCTTACACCACAGAAATGGAATAGATTGAAATCAGATTGATCTGATCAATGTTTTAGATGTGATGCCGATGTAGGATCTTTTTTACATTCAACTTGGTCTTGTCCCAATGTATGCCATTTTTGAATTACAGGAATTGATTTTTCGCAAAGTCCTGATTTATTTTTATTAAGGAACATTGAAGGAACAAGACCTAAATTAAAATTGTCAGTTTATTAATTGAAATTTGTTAAATTAGCTCTTGAAGTAGAGAGGAAATGTATTGCAGTCATTTGGAAGTCCGATACATCTTTGGCTATGTTAAGGTGGCATGCAGAGATTCAAAATTGTATTCCTTTTGAAAAAATTACGTATAATTTGAGAAATAAATATTCTATGTTCATACAAATTTGGTACCCGTACTCCCAAATAATGGGAGTAAATGTGTAATTATATCCTACCTATGCAACTAGACCTGTGAGATTCTCCTCTGAGTAGTTATGAAAAATTTTGAGATGTGCGCCAGGCAATGCTTCTCTATGTAATCCAAAAACTCTTTCTATTTCTTTTTTCTCTTTTTCTTTATAGTTTTATATTATCTATATTATATTTTTTGAGGGGGGAAGATTGAAAACCATCATGTATATAATTTCATTTTGGTTCTTTGAAATCTGTAGTATTATATAAATAGAGAAATCAGATTGCTCAAACTACAGGGGAATCACGCTGCTCTCCATTGCAGGCAAAATCTTCGCTAGGATTCTACTAAATAGAATAATACCTAGTGTCGCCGAGAATATTCTCCCAGAATCACAGTGCGGCTTTCGCGCAAACAGGAACTACTGACAGCTCCAAGAAAAGTGCAGAGAACAAAACAAAGGACTCTACATCACCTTTGTTGACCTCACCAAAGTCTTCGACACCGTGAGCAGGAAAGGGCTTTGGCAAATACTAGAGCGCATCGGATGTCCCCCAAAGTTCCTCAACATGATTATCCAACTGCACGAAAACCAACAAGGTCGGGTCAGATACAGCAATGAGCTCTCTGAACCCTTCTCCATTAACAATGGCGTGAAGCAAGGCTGTGTTCTCGCACCAACCCTCTTTTCAATCTTCTTCAGCATGATGCTGAACCAAGCCATGAAAGACCCCAACAATGAAGACGCTGTTTACATCCGGTACCGCACGGATGGCAGTCTCTTCAATCTGAGGCGCCTGCAAGCTAACACCAAGACACAAGAGAAACTTGTCCGTGAACTACTCTTTGCAGACGATGCCGCTTTAGTTGCCCATTCAGAGCCAGCTCTTCAGCGCTTGACGTCCTGCTTTGCGGAAACTGCCAAAATGTTTGGCCTGGAAGTCAGCCTGAAGAAAACTGAGGTCCTCCATCAGCCAGCTCCCCACCATGACTACCAGCCCCCCCCCCCCACATCTCCATCGGGCACACAAAACTCAAAACGGTCAACCAGTTTACCTATCTCGGCTGCACCATTTCATCAGATGCAAGGATCGACAATGAGATAGACAACAGACTCGCCAAGGCAAATAGCACCTTTGGAAGACTACACAAAAGAGTCTGGAAAAACAACCAACTGAAAAACCTCACAAAGATAAGCGTATACAGAGCCGTTGTCATACCCACACTCCTGTTCGGCTCCGAATCATGGGTCCTCTACCGGCATCACCTACGGCTCCTAGAACGCTTCCACCAGCGTTGTCTCCGCTCCATCCTCAACATCCATTGGAGCGCTTTCATCCCTAACGTCGAAGTACTCGAGATGGCAGAGGTCGACAGCATCGAGTCCACGCTGCTGAAGATCCAGCTGCGCTGGGTGGGTCATGTCTCCAGAATGGAGGACCATCGCCTTCCCAAGATCGTGTTAATATGGCGAGCTCTCCACTGGCCACCGTGACAGAGGTGCACCAAAGAAAAGGTACAAGGACTGCCTAAAGAAATCTCTTGGTGCCTGCCACATTGACCACCGCCAGTGGGCTGATATCGCCTCAAACCGTGCATCTTGGCGCCTCACAGTTTGGCGGGCAGCAACCTCCTTTGAAGAAGACCGCAGAGCCCACCTCACTGACAAAAGGCAAAGGAGGAAAAACCCAACACCCAATCCCAACCCACCAATTTTCCCCTGCAGCCGCTGCAACTGTGTCTGCCTGTCCCGCCTCGGACTTGTCAGCCACAAATGAGCGTGCAGCTGACGTGGACTTTTACCCCCTCCATAAATCTTCGTCCGCGAAGCCAAGCCAAAGAAAACTACATGTAAGGAAAATTTTAAAATAAAATATTAAAAAAGATATGGAATCCATACCTTGTAGCGGCTACTACGGTAGAGCTACTGAAATAATACAAAAACGCACACCAGACTAGTCAACTGAAGACTGATTTATTCATGGTTCACAGGCCTCTTTTATATACTTTATGTCTTGTGCTCCACGAGACAAGGTGGGACATCACAATAAGATTGCTGCCGATCCACAGGCCTGGCGGGTTTAAATTTAGCCTTGTAAGTGTCCAGCGCCTTTCAGCAGGAGACTCAACAGCTCAATGTGCCATTCCTCGGCACTCGGTATCTCTTGCGTGCAGTCCTGGTGATCAGGCAGATGTTCGCATTATGGTTCTGCACGCCTGCAGAACCGCGCCGGCGATAGTTCGCTACACAGCCTCTACAACCTTTTCTATATAAAGGACACTGACCTGCTGAGTTTCTCCAGCATTGTGTTTTTACTTCAACCACGGTGTCCACAGCTTTTGGTGTCTTACTTCAGGAAATACAACTGTCAATTTAAGCATGATTTAAAGTAAAATAAAACAAGATTTTATTGATGAATAAATATTGGGTAATTCACCTTAAGAATTCTTTGGAATAAGTAACACATTGAGAACATTGATTGAGGGTGCAGTTTGAAAGGTCCTCAGTGCAAAACATGTAGAAACACAACCAGACATAACACGTATACAGATAAACAATGTAAATGCAGGACAAGTACACAAATAAATAAATTTTGTTTCATGAACTATCTCAGATAATTAATGTGAGCAGTTCCTTTGGTCATTCAGCATTCTCACTGTCCGTGGCAAGAAGTTGTCCTCAGCCTGCTGATGCAGCTGCATTACTTTGCTGATGGGAGCAGCTGAAAGATGCTGTTTGCACTTACACTGAACAAACTTCACTTGCATGAATATATAAACCTTAAAGTATTTTTACCATTTGAAGTCACATTCTGCAGGTTCCTCTCCCTCCACGGAGCCGCCCAAAAGATGAACAATAACATTATAGATAATTAAACATCCCTTCCCCCCAAGTTTACAGATAAAGTCTCTGACCGGGGTGACTCTTACTAAGCAGGGATAAGGAGACACTCTAAGAGAGTCACCCCCAACGGCGAGTGGCATCAACCAGCTCTTCATCCTGGGCGACACCACTGCTGTTTCACATAATTTTATTCAAACAGCTGTTACGAGCAAAGCACGACCCAGGGACTCCGCTGGCTGAATATTTGCTCCCCTCTTCACCAATGTGTTACTTCAGAGAATGTTTATTTTTGCAATTTTAAATGAACGTATTTTTTTACCTATTATTTTATTCTTATTTATTTAAATTTTAAAATTTACTTTCCCCTTTTTTTTTTGTCGGTTGCTTGAGGCTGCCAGTTGCTTGAATTCTGGTTACCAGGGGTTTAACTGTACAAAAATTGAAATAAATATCTTATTGTTAAATCAATAGTTGAGTCACGGAGGGTTTGTATGGTCAGTTCATCAGTCGTCCAGCAGCCTCACTGCCTATGGGAAGAAGCTCAACCTGGTGGTTCTGTCCCTGATATTCCTGCTTCTCTCTCCCGACGGGAGCAGCTGGAAGATGCTGTGTGCGGGTTGATATGGGTCCTCACCGATTTTGCGAGCCCTCTTTAGACAATGATCCTGGCAAGTCACGTCAACAGTAGGAGGGAGACTCCAGTGATCCTCTCTGCCACCCTTGTGGACCCTCAGGTTGACCTTCAATCTGATGTTCAAGAGCAACCATACTACACTGTGATGCAGCCAGCCGGGATGCTCCAGATAGAGCTCCTGTAGAAAGTTGACAGGATGGTGGCAGTAATTTTTGGCAAACTTTGGTGCACTTGCAAAGATGGACACAGTCAGCTTCTTGAAACACCGCTGTCCATCTGGTGAAGTATTGGGTGGGAGGGAGTTTCATAATTTAGACTCATTGTCAATGAAGGGCTGGCATTATACTTTCAAGTCAGGATGGTATGGGTTTGGAAGGGAATGTACTGGTGGCAGAGATAGTACTGTCAATCCTAATCTGGGTTTGGAATGTAGGCATAGATATTCGACAGCACAACTCAAGAAATCCTGAAGATGTGAAAGGGCTGCTCCTCGATCTGGTTACATTTCAGTCCCACGATCCTGACCTTCAGATACCCAGTGAGGATGGGAGAGGGATGTGGGACACTCAGTGGATCTCCTGGTTAGCTAGCTCCTGGGCCTAGCCAAGTTGACCATTCATGGGTCCAGACAGTCAAGAGTTCGGACCAGGCTTCCTATGGTGACGTCCACGTCCTTAGACACTTGGTTTACATGGGTACGATGAGGGATTTTTGGGAACGGTGGGTGCCACAGGGGCTCAAATGTATTCGGCATGGTGCTAATCTGATTTGAATGTGTAATTGAAATGCTGCAATATTGTATTAAAGTGATCTCTTGTAGCCACTGAATGAATCACCTTTGCAAAAGGAAAACAAGGCTGTCAGTTTGAACCCAGTACAGTTCCCACAAAAGGCTGTCAGTTTGAACATATCAGCCCTGTCCCTTCGGCAAACTAATCAAAACTATGCGCTTTTGTACAAAGATTAAGTGAAATGTAATCTTTGTTAAAACGTTGCTAGGGTGCGCCTTCAATAATAATAAACCCTGCTACAGAAAGAGAGAATGCATCATGACTGAAATTGAATTGCTTCTTTTTTTTAATTTTTATTTTTATAATTTTTTTTCACAATATGAACCATATTAACCAAAATACACACAAACATTTCCCTCTTGAATATACAGTGTCATTTTCTCCCCTTTTTCCCCCCCTCCCCTACCCACTAAACGTTCAACATATACAATACAATAAACCCATTAAACAATGGCATCACACAGTGAAAATAAACAAGAAAATTGTGCCATCTACTGTTACATACTGGGTCAGTTCATTTCATTTTCTTCTCATTCTATCATTTTAGGGGGTGGAAGTCCACGGTAGGCCCTCTCTGTTGTGTTCCATGTACGGTTCCCAAATTTGTTTGAATACTGTGATGTTATTTTTAAAATTATATATTATTTTTTCCAATGGAATACATTTATTCATTTCTATGTACCATTGCTGTACTCTCAGGCTCTCTTCTGATTTCCAGGTTGACATTGTACATTTTTTTGCTACAGCTAAGGCTATCATAATAAATCTTTTTTGTGCTTCATCCAAAATGAGGCCTAGTTCTTTACTTCTTATATTACTTAGAAGAAAGATCTCTGGATTTTTTGGTATGTTGCTTTTTGTGATTTTATTTAATACCTGATTTAGATCTTCCCAAAACTTTTCCACTTTCTCACATGCCCAAATTGCATGTACTGTTGTTCCCGTTTCCTTCTTACAGCGAAAACATCTGTCTGATACTGTTGGGTCCCATTTTTTTAACTTTTGGGGCATGGTATATAGCCTGTGTAACCAATTATATTGTATCATGCGTAACCTCGTGTTTATTTATTTCTCATAGTTCCAGAGCATAGCTTTTCCCATTTTTCACTTTTTATCTTTATATTTTGATCTTGTTCCCACTTTTGCTGAAAGGGGGGGAAACCGAGGATAGCACTAGATAAATTAACAGAATGGTACAAACAAGAGGGCTTACAGCTACCAAACTTTAAGAATTATTATAGAGTAGCACAATTAAGATATCTATCAGATTTTTATCAAGCAAGGGAAACACCTGATTAGAGCTAGATAAAATAGGGGAGAAGGTACCAGAACATATACTTTATAAGTGGGATGAAAAGCTGGTGCAATATAGAAGTTCACCAGTACTGCACTATCTGCTCAACATTTGGAAGAAGATTCACGTAGAAAGGAAAAAAAAACAAATTACCAACTACCAAAATTATTACTGATGCAAAATCAACTAATCCCTTTCACAATAGATAACCTTTCCTTTAGAGAATGGGAGAGAAAAGGGATCAAAAGAATAGAAAATTGTTTTTTGGGAAATAATTTATTATCTTTTGAACAAATGAAGTACAAATATGGTATAACTCACGGTACAATGTTTGCATACCACCAACTGAAAACCTACTTGAAGGAAAATTGGAAAGCAGACTGAGATTACCAGAAGGAAGCAGCTTTGAATATGTGATTACAGACACAATGATAATTAAAAGATTTATAACAAACATGTACATCAAGCTACAAGAGAAAGAAAACGATGAAATAAATTGAATTGCTTCTTGACCTAAGTAATAAAATTAAAATTTAGACATACAGCACATTAACAGGCCATGCCCTCCCCAATATATCAATTAACCTACAATCCCCAAACGTTTGGAAGGGTGGGGGGCAATTGGAGCTGAGGAGAAACCTACGAATACACAGGGAGAAAGCACAAACTCCTTTCAGGACATTAGGGGAACGAGAGTGACACGACCACAGCTATATGAATGTGTGAATGGCTATATCACGCACGCACGCACGCACGCACGCACGCACGCACGCACGCACGCACGCACGCACGCACGCACGCACGCACGCACGCACGCACGCACGCACGCACGCACGCACGCACGCACGCACGCACGCACGCACGCACGCACGCACTGTGGGCTCCATTTTTGTGGATAGGAATAGGTTATTAAATTAAAAAAGGCAGCTTGCCTTGATGGTATAACGTCTGCACAGTCAGCAGGGCTGGAGATTGCAAAGAGTTACCCAAAGGTTCCATTTAGACTGTGAACCTCTCTGACCAAGTTGGCCACAATAGTGACACTGATCTGTTGGTTTGCCATGTCATCCTGGCCTGGAATGTCCTTGCCTTGTGAAGCCACCTTGCTGCAACATAAACTGCCCCAATGGCTAAATTGTATTTTATTGAACAACCCCTGTTAACAAGGGAGTCAACCACTTCAGTGAAACTCTGCTATTGCCATGTTAAAGTAGCCTGAGTGACACGTGAGTGTCAGTGACCGGCCTACAGGCACACACCAGAGCTCCTGACACTGACTTTGAGCCCTCCCTTCGGCCTGCTACCGCAAATGTACACCGGACTCCAGTGTGCATGTACAGTAGCTGAAGGACAGGAGAGGTTTCAGAGTTGGGACTCGGGCATCAGGAGCTCTAGTATAGACCGAGGGGAGGGTTTGGAGTCAGGTTTCACGAGCTCCTGGTTCCACTGACGGAGCCCTCCCCTCGGCTTACCTGAATTTGGAGCACAATTTGCAAATCAATTCAATTTTTAAATAAAACAAACATTTTACTCCCCCTGTACCCCATAGCTATTCCACTGACACAGAGGTGCTGGAGCTGGTGAAATCTCTCTTCAATGGCGTTCCCCCTCCCCCCCCCCCCCCCGATGACTGCATCCTAGGTGGCTGCCTAGTTCACCTAATGGTAGCGCTGGCCCTGGACACTGTAATAGCATTGCGCTAATGGCTATGCTAACCGTGCTGCCCATCTTCTCAAAGAAGTGAGTCGGGTCAATTCAGGGGTTCAACACAGCAGCCAACCTCCGTCCTCTTCCATGCCTCCCCTCATGTTGTTGTAGAAACACACAGGTCACATGAAAACAGAGTTCAGCCCTTCCCATTGAAAACTGTGTTCTATCATAATAAATCCCTAGTCATTCTCCCCTCGATTCAGGTCAAAAAGATGGTTGCCATGGTGGGGATCCAAAACCGTGGCAAGGATCAATTATCCGAAGAACTTTTAGAATAAAACTGATACATACCCATGGAAAATCATATTGTTGAGACAGCTAAAAGCTTGGGCAAAGAGACGAAATATAAGCAATATCAAAAGAAGGGGGAGAGGAAAAGGTCTCGAGATGGCAAAAGGTCAGAGGATAATTAAAGTAATTCATTATTTAAACTAAAACAAGATCATTCTTTCAAATTATTTCATTTTCACTTGCCTGAGAACCATCGACATTTACTGTTCCTGTCTCTCAGCTGTCATTTTCCAAGGAGGGAGTGCTGGACCTCGGTCTCCCCACTCTAACCCTACACCCCCTCCCCTCTGTCTGTCTGCCTGCCTGCGCTGCCCTGCCCAGGAGTTGGAAGGTTCACAGGAATAAAAATAAGCTGCATTTATTCTGTGCGATTCACAACATCATGGTGTCCCAGAAGACTTCAATCACTGGCACACCACAATCAGCAATGCCACAAAATTGGCCTGAATGTGTCTTTGTCCTATAAACCTCTGGAATGGAGACAATAGCTCAAACCCCAAAAGGTAGCATGCAACGTCTTTTGAAAGAATCCAGAAAACCTTATCAGCATTTGGGACACTGGAATTCATAAATTGACACAGCTAGGTGAAGTGCATTATGGATATTTGGGTACTGAGTACTTCTGTTGGGAGGCACTGTGGTGATATTCATAAAGTGGAGCCCTGAAGAGTCTATGGCATTAAAATGAGAACCTGTAAAGTGGATGTTTATACATTGAGGAATGTATAAATTGGGGTACATTCTGTATTGACACTGGTCAGTTAGTGGCTGCAATTATTTTTCAAACTATGGAGCCAATATCAAAGACTGGTCACTTCAACACACATTAAAATAGGCCAATGGAGCAGGAATTCATGCACTTAAACAAGCCCTCTGGCTTCAACCCTTAAGTTGACGGGGGAAGTCACATGATGGAGTAGCGGCTGGTTGAGTGGAACCAGCCCTCTCAAGAGAAAAGAAAAAAAAACGTTGAAAAAACAGAGCTCAATAAACATAAAATACAGGAAGAGAAAGATAAAGTTACAGAGAAGAGACAGAAGATGGCGCCCAAAAGAGAAAAAGTAAGAATAACAGAGAAAAGGGAAGGAGGAAAATCACTGAAGAAAGAAGAAGGCCTTACCTGCACATCGGAGCAGAGAGCCACCGTGGAGAGGAGCGGTCAATCTCCAATGTTGGTGAGTCCCCAGAGGAGTGGTGTCCTCCCAACTGGCAGACTTAAAAAATGGCTCTCAGAGCCAAGGAGAGGTGCGCATGCGCAGGGTGCAAGTAAAAGAAAAGGTTAATGCCGGCGGGAGGGGGACTCAGCTTGAGGAGCGGCCAGCTGCAGAGTGGCCAGCTGAGAGACGCCCAGTATCGGGGCGTTCAGCTGGGGAAGTAAGCAAGAAAGAAGAAGAGTGGTGAGAAAGAGAATGAAGGGCTGGAAGAGGGTGAGCGGCAACAGGGCGACCGGCAGGAGGACGACCTGCGGCAGGGGGCCCAGCAGCGGGTCGGCCTGCAGCGGGAGGCTCAACAATATGTTGACCTGCAGCGGGAGACCCAACAGCAGGAAACACAGCAGCTGGAGGCCCAGCAAGGATACAGAAGCAGCTCACCAAAGGATGAAGATACACAGATACAGAGAAGAAGATGACACAGACATAGATACAGACACAAAAGAAGAGGAGGAAGAAGACCAAGAATTTCAAAGGAAAGAAGAAGGTAAAATAGAAGGACAAAGTTTAGATAAAGCCTTTTTCGAAGAACAAATGAGGTCATTAAAAGAATGGCAATCAATAGAATTTAGTTCAATCAAAAGAAAAATGAAAAGAGCTGAAGACAGAATGCAAAGCTTAGAGTTGGTCATGACTGAAATAGGGAAAAGAGTAGAAAATGTGGAGGAACGAGAAGCTGCTGTAGAATTGGAGATAAATGATTTAAGAGGGAAGTTGGAAGAGAGCGAAAAAAAATTAAAGAGACACAAGATTTATTGTCACAAAAAACTGACGTTGTGGAAAACTACAGTAGGCGAAACAACATAAATATAGTGGGCCTGAAAGAAGGCAAAGAAGGGTCAGATATGAAGGAATTTATAAAAGGATGGATCCTGAAGGTGCTGGGAATAACAGACTTAAATGAAGAAATAGAAATCGAAAGGGCACATAGAGCGCTAGTACCGAAACCGCCACCACATCAAAAACCGAGGTCCATATTGGTAACATTTCTAAGATATACGACAAGAGAAAACATACTGGAGCAGGCAAGAAAGAAGGTTAGAGAAGACAATAAGCCATTGGAATATAAGGGACAAAAAATATTTTTTTACCCGGACATAAGTTTTGAACTTTTAAAGAAGAGGAAGGAATTCAACACAGCGAAAATAATCTTATGGAAGAAAGGGAATAACTTTATATTAAGACATCCAGCAGTACTCAAAGTATTAATTCCTGGGGAACGGAATAGACTGTTCTCGGACCCAAAGAAAGCCCAAGAATTTGCTGAACATTTGCAGTTCAGGAGAAGAGAGGAGAAGGAGTGACAAGAAAATATACAAAAATATGTAATAAATATAAAGTAAAGATAATGTATATATAAAGATTTAAAGATGGATAAGAGAAGGGGAAGAAGGAAAAAAGAGAGAGAGCTTTGTTATAAGTATAGGAAAATAGTGTTCTCTGGGGGGGCTGGCGTGTAGAATAAGGGTCACTGCGAAATCAGTTGACACTTGCGAGTAAGTTCACAAACTGAATGGAAAGGGGAGTTGTGGTTGCCGTCAAGGGACAGGAGGCAATCCAAGGAGGGGAGGTTCACTTGGGGTTAAAGGGTTATTGCTTGTAGGGATTGTTGGGGTATTTCATGTCTTAAATGTGTTGTCATATATTGAGATTAAAAAGGAAAACTTAAAAAACAGTAATGGTAAAAAAGGGATAGAGGTGGTGAAGAGGCGGAAAAGAAGTGAAAATAAAGATATAAGATGGCCACATTGGACTAAATGACTATAAACATTAATGGAATATATAACCAAGTTTAAGTGTATCCCATTGGGAAAAAAAATCACATAATTTAAAAGTCAAAGTTATAATGATTGGGGAAACCTGGGAACCATATATGGAACATGGCAGAAAGAGCAGGCCAAGAACCATCACCACCTAAAATGATAAGAAGATAAACACGATCAGATTTAATAGATGATGTCTTTTTTGTTTGTATTCCTTTTGTATAAAGATACTGTTTTATTGTATTTTATATGTCCAATATTTACTGTTTTTGGAGGGGGGTGGGAAGGGGGAAGGGAGGGAAAAAAAGAGAAAATGTCACTGTGAATATTTAGAGATGCATCTGTAAATATATTGGTTCATAGTGCGATAAATAAAGAATTACAAAAAAAAACATACTGGGGTTGTAGGTCAATTGTGTGTAATTGGGGCAGCACAGGTTTGAGGGCAAAAATGGGCTGTTCCCATTGCTGAATGTCTAAATCAGTAGTTCTCAACCTTATTCTTTCCACTCACATCCCACTGTAAGTAATCCCTATGCCATCGGTGCTCTGTGATTAGTAAGGGATTGCTTAAGGTGGTATGTGAGCGGGAAGAGAAGGTTGAGAATCACTGCTCTAGATCCAATTGTTACAGAAACATTTTGCTTGAGAAAAATTGTCATTGGCCAATTTCCTTTGGAGTTATGAAACCGTGCACAATACAAGTCAATTAGGTACGATTAAAACAGTGGTTTTCAAACATTTTCTTTCCACACACATCCCACCTTAAGCAATCTCTTATTAATCACAGAGCACCTATGGCATAGGGAATACTTAAAGTGGTATGTGAGTGGAAATAAAAAGGTTGAGAACCACTGGCCTAAATTTAAAAATTATCCACAAATTAATGGGAGCTCAAATAATAATGTTCTAAAATAGATGAAACGTGCAATATCAATGATTGAAAGGAGATGCTGAAATCAAATTTAAATATTAAACTACTTCCCAAGATCTTGATGGGTAGTTCTGTAAATTACTTCACTTCAAATGGACACTCAGGACCTTCTTAAATGTATTTTAAATGTATAGAAAGTTTCTCCCTCTATCACCTTTTCAAACAGTAGCACGTGGGGGTAATTGAGCGACATAGGCTTGAGGGCCAGAAGGGCCTTTTATCACGCTGTATTATCCTTAAAGTAATTCCTGCTCCCCCCTACCACACCCCCCCCCCCACCTTTTTATTCAGGTATCTGCCTGTTTTTTATTACTCCTGCCAAAGGACTCAGGCCCAAAACTATACTTCCTATAGCGTGACCTGCTGAGTTTCTCTAGCATATTTGTGTACTATATTTGACCCCAGCATCTACAGATTTTTGTGTTTCACTCAAATGCCAAGCTAACACAAGGCTTCACTGGGTGAAATTAGTTCACTTCTCAGTCAAATATTTTTCTCATTCAGTGATCTCTGCTGGAAAGAACAAGGTTGCATTTGGGGTTTATTCATACTTGGGTCTCATTTATCATCTGCCATATTGGCTACATGCTGAAATCCTGGAAAATAAAACCAAATGTGTAGTCAGATGTTCCTAAGGGAAAACAGGGAGAAATTTGGAAAACTAAAATTTAAAAAATACTTTTCTTAATGAAACATTACATATTCAATATCTCCCCCAATCTGCATTTTCTTTTTGCTTTTTTAATTCTCACAAGAGAAAAATGTCAGAGACCATCATTGTGAAACCGATATCCTATCCAATACCCAAATGCACTGATTTTCCAAATGGAGTTAGAACCACCCCCCCAGCCATTTCCTGCTTAACCCATACCAATTATAAAATTGGAACCAGTATAGTGACTGTCACCAATATCTTCTGATGCAGGGGCCTGCTGAGGAATTCAAGTATTCTGCCTCTTGGAGGAGTATTTTTAACTTTATTGGGCGCACATTTGATATATGGCAGAGAATCAGGCCATTTGGCCAACCAGCCTATGTTAGCAATGACACTCTTTGCAAACTCCTCAAATCTTTTCTCATCTAACTCAATCAACCCTCTATTCTCATCACCTTCAGCTGCTGGTCCAGTTTCCTCTGAAACGTATCCACAATATTAACTTAAACTATCCACTCTGGTAACAAATTTTACATTTTCACCACCACCACCCCCACTCCCCAAACCATCACCAGCACCCTTGCACGTGAACCTACTCCAGTCTGTTCTGTATGTTTTGTTACGATATTGTAAGACAGGGCGATTCAGTAGCCAACAGGGACTGGAGAGCTTTCTAAGTAACTTGGGCTGGTATTCACTCAATTCCACTTTAACATAACTGAAACTTGGGTACAATCACTCAGGATTGAATCCTGCTCACAAATCTTGCAACATTTCCATGTCAATGTTGTGAGTTCTTGCTTATTGCAGCAATACACTTTCTTAGACATGCAGGCATGAAAAGACATTTTAACAGTTTTCTGATGCATAAAAATAACTAAGTTACTAGATAATTGAATAATAAGGATCAACGAAACTTAAAAAAGGTAGATTTATAAAGGAGGTGGGGGAACTGGATGAATTAACAATTTCCATTTTTAAGCCATGGACCTATTTCCAGCTATACTGACCCATCTGCAGCAATTTACCCCTCACAAAATTGATCAGAGAATGTAATATGACTAAAAGAAAATTAAAGAAGCAATTATTCTACTATTCGATTATATTTGTTCAATGAACACAAGAATAGAAACATGTATAGGCCATTCAACATTTCATCCACTCCATTTCCCTTAGGTTTCCAGATATTGGAGAAATCATCATTTTGTTTTGAACATAATCAATCCACAGCCTTCCAAGACAGAAACTTCACAGCAGAAACTTGTCATTGCTTATCTGTGTTACTTCTATGAGATAGTATTTCAAAAATCAGATCAATTCCAAACAACTTTTGACAGAGTTGCACTTTAAAAAAAAATCTCTATTACATTCATTCAGTAATAAAATAGTAGGCCTTCGAATTATTGTGGTTGGGATGAGTTAAAGGAAAGGAACTAGAGTTTTCCCCTGAGGTATAATCCGAAAATTATAATGGAGTAATTTGAAATTATGAAAGTTACTCTGGTTGCTTTTCCTCAGTCATACAAGTCATGATTAAATCATATGAATTTACCACTGATTACAGAAGGCTAATGAGATAAAATTAGTAACTGCATGTTTTCTTCTTCAGAAGAACCAAAGAGGAAGGATACATACAGAAGCATCTACTCTGCATCATCCACGTTAATGTCGTCAGAATAACACCCACTGCTCCTTCCTTTCTCCAGGTATTGCTCTAGTTCCAGAAATCATGGGATCAGACCTTTTCAGCAATGGATCTTTGACTGGCAATAGCTCCAATCAAGAGGAGGGACAGGGCCTTTTGCAAGTAGTATCCATTGCTACTATTACTGCCATTGTAAGCTTTATAACAATAATAGGCAATATTTTAGTCATTGTGTCATTCAAAGTGAACAGCCAACTAAAGACAGTGAATAATTATTACCTTTTAAGTTTGGCCTGTGCTGATCTTATCATTGGAATATTTTCCATGAATCTTTATGCTTCTTACATACTGATAGGTCACTGGTCACTGGGGAATTTGACATGTGATTTGTGGCTTGCACTGGATTATGTAGCAAGTAATGCCTCCGTCATGAATTTGCTCCTTATAAGTTTTGACCGGTTTTTCTCAATCACACGGCCATTAACTTACAGGGCTAAACGTACTCCCAAAAGGGCTTGTATTATGATTGGACTTGCATGGCTAATATCCTTTATTTTGTGGGCCCCTGCAATTTTATGCTGGCAATATTTGGTTGGAGAAAGAACGGTTCCTTCAAATGAATGCCAGATACAATTTTTGTCTGAGCCTATTATTACTTTTGGTACGGCAATAGCTGCTTTCTACATCCCTGTGTCGGTGATGACAATATTGTACTGCCGCATCTACAAAGAGACTGAAAGACGCACTAAGGATTTGGCAGAACTGCAAGCGTCAAATGTCTCCTCTGAAGATGAAGTTGTTGTTTCCAAAAGGACTCTGCTAACATCCTGCTTTGGATGCGTCGGTCACAAGCTTTCACGCAAAGAAAGATGCCGAGCATCGTGGTCTTCAAACAGAAGCACGACAGTAACTCTGAGATCCGCACACACAAAAAATGTCACGAATGAATGGTTAAAAAGTAACCACATGGATTCATTTACAAGTTACCCCATGTCGGAAGCTGATGAAAGGCTCACTCCAAAATGTGGTCCTTTTGTGCCTCGTGGTCACAAGCAGAAGGATGAATACTTTGCTGAGGACAGCACAAATGTGTCCCTGGAAGAACCTCCTCCAATAAATAATGGTGAAAATCAAAATTATTTGGTCACCCCCCCAAAAAAACAGGATAAAAAGTACATGCCTTACAAGTTAGCCATCAAAAATGGCAGTTCTTCATCAACCTCAGACACAAGTAATAGTTGCACAGAAATAAAATTAACACCTCGCCCATCCGCTGAACCATTTATCCGAAACCCAGATCAAAACCTGAGATTGCAGATCACAAAGAGAAAAAGGTTGGTTTTGATAAAGGAAAAGAAAGCAGCACAGACACTTAGTGCGATTCTACTGGCTTTCATCATCACCTGGACACCGTACAATATTATGGTGTTAGTTTCAACATTCTGTTCAGACTGTATCCCACAATCATTGTGGCATCTGGGATATTGGCTGTGTTACGTTAACAGCACAGTCAACCCCATGTGTTATGCTCTGTGCAACAAAACCTTCCGTAATACTTTCAAAATGCTATTGCTATTTCAGTGGAAGCGAAAGTGAAGTATCTAGCCGGCAACAAATTAGACCTTTCAAATGTGAGAATTAAGTGGATATTGAATTGTTTCTTCTATACTCAAGATATGACCATTGACGACCATTCAATAATTGTTCCTTTGCGTACACTAGAATTGAAATAAGTGATTAAAGACATAGAGTAGACCGAGTGCCAGTGTAACCACATCAAATCACAACCCAAGAACCTATGCTGAATGTTCGGTGGATTGCAAGCTCAGTTGACCGGGCTCTTGTTAATTCTCAAGTCGTCCTTGTTGCAATTACAAGCACCATTATATAAAGATTACAAAATTATCACACAAAACCCAAATTAATGCTAAACTTCTGAGAAACAAATCAAATAACACTGGAGTACATGCCTTGTGTCATTAAAATACCGCAGGGGAAGATTTGTTTAATTCTGCCTCTTTTGATGGGGGCTTATTTTTACCATCTTCCTTGAAGTATAACTTATTGACAAGTACGGCTTCATAGGTACCTGGCATTCTTCAACCGTAATTGTGACAGAACGTTAGCAGGTGATTAAAGCAGTGGAGGGGAAAGATGTTGAACCCAAACCTATCTCAACAAATGTGCAAATATAATCTCTTTCCAACAGAGTTCCTGAATAGTGATGAGGAAATAAAACCGCTGTGAGTTTTCTTTCCCTCCAATGTTGCAGCTTCCTTGCCACCGATAGACAGCGTGGACCAGAAGTTGAAAGGTCTAATTTAGGTCCATTTGAACCATCCACCAGTGGAAAATCTGAGAAAGTATCCGCCCCAAGATGGCGAGCGTTAAACAGGCTCAACACGAGCCTGCCCTGCACAGATCTGCCAATGAAGAAGGCGCAGTTCCTAAGAAATCCCCAGCAGCAAATCAAGGCATGGAGGAAAAGGTTCGTCGTCAGGTCATTCAGAACTATCTAAATGCCCTCATCAAGTTTTAATCATTAAAACAAATAATGTAGAATATGTTTATATAATTAAAAGAAATAATTAACAAAAGCCTAGAAAGACCCCCCCCCCACCTTAAAAGTTTACAATTCCTATTCAAATAAGTAGACTGGCAGAAAGACTGATGCTGACCACCCCCTTCTTCTGGATCTTGGTGATGGAATAAGGCTGGGACCTACCTTAAAAGCCTAAATGCACAGTGTCATGTTGATAATCAAAATGTAATTTTTGCAAAATTTTTGGGTTTTCAGCACAAAATTGCTTGGATTATCCTAAATGGAAGCACCCCATAGTGCAGACATGAGGATGAATGTTGTAAAATCTGTAAAAGATCACATTGAAACTAAATAGAATGGTTTTCCATTCCATGGTTGTTGATTTTATTTAACAATGTTCCTTTAAAATCTGGCCTAAATATGTGACCTTGGCCACATCATCTACATTAAGATTAAATCCTAAAGCAAAAAAGGCTCAATTTTTCACTTCCTTGAGCCCCAACCAACAATGATCTCAATAATGATGACAAAGGGAATGTGCATTCAGGGTTTTCACACACTGAATGACCAGCCCGCTTGTAATTTTGTAAAACTGTCCTGTTCCAAATTAAAATGAAAAATTAAATCCAGAAAACCACTCAAAATATAGATGCATTTTTGTTTACCATCAAGATCCAGGTTAAGGTACAAGTTATGTTTTTAACAGTCCTGAACATTTGCATTTTCTTAAGTTAGCTATGTTCAAATACACCTGCATTTGGAGATGTTATTAACCTCAAAAGTATTTTTAATCAATTTTAATGAATTGTTTAAAATTTTTGCATTGATATTTCTTGTAATGCAAAAATTTTACTTAATTATACTCTCCAGATGTTAAAATCCAGACCTGTTTTGTGAAATTTCTAAAAAGTTGTCAAATGGAAAATCTATTGATTTTTGTAATTAAGAGATGATGTGCACATGCATAAAATGTAGCCACATCTGGGGTTCTTGTGACAAATCTGATCAATAGCAGTGGTGTCAGTTATTAATCTGAACTTAATTTAAACAATCCTGTCACTATCATGTGTTAAAAGGCTTTGTAACTACGTTTGTTCACAGTGATCTGCTTACATGCTACATATTGACATGGCTGTTTTCAGTCTCGTATGACGATGGCTGAAATTCTTAAAAACCTGATTGATAATTTATATCCTTTGACAAATTGAAAGATGAGGAATTCTTACTAAAATGTTACTATTGCTGATGTGTAGCAGTTTTTTTTGTCAGATGTTTGTACAATTATTGTATTGTTTCAACTTTAATATTTTACCACAAATGTTTCATATTCCTTGTCAATAAATTCAGGTTTAAAATCGTCTGAGTTCACAATCCTATTTGCCAATAGATTGGTTTATAAGATTTATGGTTATTTTCATTTAAATTTGAAAAAAAATCAATTCTATCATCTCCTTTTCTTGCATTGGTAATAACTCAGAGAATAAAGATCCAGAATTTTTTTTTTGGTCTAAGCAGCCAATCTTCTGAAATAGACTAAATAGACTCTCACAGCAGAGACTCACATCTTCAACTAATTTCAATAAAAATAGCAAGCTGAATTCCATCTATTTTTTACCACTTTAAATGGATTAGGAACCTAATAGAACTAACGATATCCACTATATACAAGAGTTGATCTGGGAGATCCTCCATAATCATGGTAAAACATTTTAAAACCATTAACATGAAAAATGATTAAATAAAAATAATGTATTACATTTGAACTAAAATCAACAAAACATTTAAAAAGTTTCAAATAATTAAAAATATTGAACAAAGCACAAATAATTAAAGAACTATCTCTTAAATCATTCTTTCATGCAATTCTCCAGTTGTCATGGACATCAATGGGTGTCGGGGATAATTAACTTAGTTCAGTGGCAGAACATATTGAACGATCTGATACTTTAACTACTGTACTGATGTGCAAGTTTGGAACTTCCAGATTTCATATAAGCATCTGAGGAAGTCCTGGACTTGCTGATATTTAAACAGGGAAATGCTGATTGCTCCATTCAGAAGTGTTGGTATTTAACAACAGAATCAGAGCCAGTCTAACAGATAGTAATTATACTTTTTAGCAAAATCAACACACATACATGATAATCAAAGTATTTTTTATTCTTAAAAATAAACAATTAGATTTTTTACAAATATAAAGCAATAGTTATGTTACCTAAACAAACACTTGCTTCTGGAAATAATCACATTTTTAGCATAAGTTATAGTTTTGAGAATTAATTTCTGCCAAAGAGAATAAAGGATCCTAGTCATTGACTAGAGCATCTTGAAACTGTTTTTTTATCTATAACTCAATTATCAGTGTGGTTCTTAATCAGATTTTTTTCAGTTTTGCAACTGTTCATCTACAGACAAGGTTTATTTATTCAGCTTCATACTCTTGCCTAAAAGTCCATCTAAAAGCATATTCCAAGCTATTGGATACATGGCCAGTCTTACGGCAACTTTAAATATACTGCAGTTAATTTTCAAATACAGTACCTGTATTTAGATGAGAATCACTTTGCAGAGAATTTCACTCACATCCCAAAACATAATAACTTTAATCCAAAACAAATAACATTATCAATATTAATCATAACTTGAGTATTTAACAATTTTCCACAAAATAATTCTAGTGTGGGCAGTACCAAACTAATTCATTCAATTACAAACAGATGTTCCTATTACCATTCTATCTGGTAAACAAATCAAGACCGTGCTTAAGTGCAAAAATATTTAAATAAATTGTTTGACTTCAACATTTAGTATTAGATTTGTTATCAGTTCTTTTTATGTGCAATGACTATAACTCATCTCTTGAGGTATGGCTGCATTTTGCTACCTTGCTATTAGGTTTTACCATCATCCATGCATACTTGCACAGGCTATCTTTATTGCAATCATTCTGCCAGTAAACAACATTTCTTCTGTTCAGATTGGCTCCAGCACACGCATTATACCACCACCCTCCACCTGGGATCCCACTGAGTTCCAGTTTGGCACAGTTCTTATAATAATTGTCATTATCACAATCCTTTGTGGTGAATTTTTGGTTGTCATGAATATAAGTTTCTGTATCTTGTGTCAAAGCATCAGTTGCAGTTCCATGAAAAAGACCAAGTCTGATTTTGTATCTGGATTCTTCATTTTCAATAAGAAATGGGTCATATTCTCCCCACTTCACTTCGCCGTTCACATCGATTAGTTTTATTCCCAACTTATATTCATTTGACCTGCTAGTGAGTTGATGCATGAACTCATTGCCCAGCCAGTGATCACCATTAACAAAGCCAAATCCTTGCTTGTACTCCTGCCATGTTCTGTCAAAGTCCACGGAGCTATTAACAGTTATGTGCTGGATTACTGTCCACCCACCTTCTGCACTCTGCATGTCACAATAAACAACTATAAGATCCTTCATTAACTGAAGGACATACAGCCCATCTTCAGCTTTGCCTTCTGACTCCTGAAAAATGTCATAACAGTTGCTCGGAAAACCTGCACAACACAAAAAGAACAGTTAATGCAGAAGTACAAGTTTAGGAATTTTCCATTTCAAATAAAGGAAGGTTGTCAAGTTCATTGCAAAATGAAAGAAAATAAGGCACATAATCCAAACTATATAATCAACTTTTAATTTTTTATCCAAAGGCCAATTTCTATTCAATGTTAGCATAACTTAAATAGTTGTTACATCATATTTTACTCTGGAAAGAATGCAGAGTTGTATTGACTGGCACAACTGTGAATATGGACTCACATGGACGTACACAATATTTGAAATGAAGCTAATTCAAACTTACCACCTTGCTGTCTCAAATTGAGTATGTGAGCATAATCTTCCAAGGATAGGAGATGTACATTCCTCAGTTCCACTGACAATTCGGAGCTTATCAAAATGGTGCACTTCAGCAACATCAGAAGGGTAATGTTGAAAAGGCTCCTCAAATACATCACAACTGTTGCATTCAAAGCAGTCAAGAAAATTAAACTACAAAAAGTTCCATAAATTTTGGGTCCAAAATATGGTTTAAACCATATTCTTTTCAATATTTTTATTAACATTGAAATTTCACACCAAAAATAAAGAGTACATATCGATACATGTTAAAATTCAAGAAGATTCATTACATTTAAATCACATCATTTCAAAGGTATCCACATTTTAATCAAATTGTGTTGAAAAATTATTTTATTGTTAACTAAAGGAAAATCTAAACCTACCAAGAAAGCTGCTTTACCAAAAAGACAGAATTCTTATCAGAATAATAAATTACCTCATTAATCAAAATTTCTACCTTCACAAGAAGTCAAAGATTATAAAAGAAACTCAAAAAGGGTCCCCATTGCGTTTGAAAATTTACATTCAAATTGGGCGTCTAATCTTTTCTAAATTTAATCATGACATGATGTCACATAACCATTGACCATGATGAGGTGGGGTAACTTCCCTCCATCTGTGCAACACTGCCCTCCTAGCCATAAGAGAAATAAAAAACAATATTCTATTCACACTACATTTTTGTCCCATATTACATTTCCAGTATAATTCTGAGCAGACTGGCTGGTAACAGTTCTAGCCACAGCACCAGATGGAGTCTGGAAACTAGATGTCAGTCCAAATTAACTGCTATAATTCTGATGATTTTCTTTTGTTCTGACAAGCATTCCTCTGTAAAATTATTCCTGGAGCAGCACATCAACTTTGGGAATAACCAATTGATATCTCATCTGATACAGTGTCTAAGCTATTGGTTTGCAATAATCAATTTTTGGCATTGATTGTAGAGAAACAAACAGTGAATATAGAGAAATCTGAGTGACTAACCTATTTAATGAAAATGTACAGAAAGGACAATTAAATTATGCATAATTATTGACTCATTTAATCTCAGGTATCAACTGATACCTCATCAACTAATTGATTTGTTTCAGTTAAAATTATAAAGCAGTGTGAATGTAACCATCCAGATACAAATTCTTTTTCAGATCATACATCTTTGGGCATTTTGTGTCTAAGTATAGTATTAAGGAGGCTACAAATTACTTTAAAATCCTACTCTTTAAACTGGTCCTTCAATCGTAATTCTAATAAAATAGATACAAATGGAGCCACGTAAATCTATCAGAACTTACCTTACAATTAGTAGTAGTTTCAGTTAAAGAAACACAGCACATCTCAGCATAGCATAAAAATGTGTGAAGCAACTTGTCAGTATCTATTCATATCTTATTTCACTTTTGCAAATGCTGACATATCAGTTCAATGTACAATTAGTTCTTGATATCAATAGCCAAAGTCTAACATGGTGAGTCTGTAGAATTTCAAATGTTGTTAACTGCACCCTTTGAACTATATTGGAGAATGATAGAATTACTTTCAGTTACTTTTGGTTGAATCAGTTCCCATGGGTCACGTCCTCTTTCTTACTCTACTGTGAGTTTGGGTAAGATGAGACTTCAGATGGATCCACAATTTTCTTCCTTTTTTATGTCTACAAAAAATGACCATGTTATGTGAAGTAAACATGATGGGTTAAAATATATTTTTGATATACAGAATTGGAGTTTACAGAGGGTAAGTGGTACTTAAGTTGTAAATATCTTTTCAAAGAAAACTCTTCAGATAATACTTCTATTGCATTGCATCATTTGTCTATTTGTTTGCTATATTTTTGGCACAGACTAGAAGGGCCAAAGGGGCCTGTTTCTGTGCTGTAATGCTCTATGGTTCTCTATGGTAATGTGTGTATATAATATTGCAGCTTTCTTGAACTTTGAATACTTGACAACCAATGAGTTTGGTCACTGCTGTAATAAAGGAAATATGAGAGTTAATTTGTGGTAAACAAAGATACTATGATGTGAAAATGACAAGATTTTTATTTGCAATAACAGGGTACATACTGTATTCACTGTATGCAACATTTCTGGAGATAGAAAGAGATAATATTTAAGTTGGGAAGAACTGTGATTAAGCAGTCTGGGTGGAGGCAAAAGATGTACACTGACATTTTGGGTCGAGACCCTACTTCAGTTTTGACGCAGTCTTGACCCCAAATAATATATTCAAATAGGAGTTGGATGTTGCCATATTGGCTAGTCCCAATTGTTACTCTAATGTCTTGCTTGAGAAAAATTGTCATTGGCCCATTTCCTTTGGAGCAGTAATTCTCAATCTTTCCTTCTCAATCACATCCCACCTTAAGCAACCCCTTCCTAATCACAGAGCACCAATGGCATAGGGATTACTTACAGTGGTTTGTGAATGGAAAGAAAAAGAAAAACCACTGAGCTAAAGGGATCAAGGATAAGGAGAGAATGGAGGAATGGGGCAGCTTTTCATTTTTTAGATACTGCTTGATCTGCTGAGTTCTTCCAGTTTTTTTTTGCACCAGATTCCAGCATATGTAGACACTTTCGTCATCTTAATATTTAAGGTTCAATGACCTTTCATCAGAACTGAAAGCAAATAAGCCTCAAGTTGCTAGTAAAGGAAATTATCAATTACCAAAACTAATATTGACGCAAAATAAGCTACTCCCTTTTACAATAGACAACCTTTCCTTTAGAAAATGGGAAAAAAAGGGGATTAAAAGAATAGAAAATTGTTTTTCAGGAAGTAGATTCTTATCCTTTGAACAAATGAGAGATAAGTACAATATAACTGGAGATACAGCGCTGGCATATTACCAACTGAGATCCTACTTGAAAGATAAATTAGGAAGCAATTTGAGTTTACCAGAGGGAAGTAACCTTGAATATGTGATTACAGATACAATGTTAATCAAAAGATTTATAACAAATATGTATATTAAACTGCAAGAAAAGGAGAATGAGGAAACAAATGGTAAAACTAAACAAAAATGGGAACAAGATTTAAATATAAAGATAAAAAAGGAAACATGGGAGAAATTATGTTCTGGAACGATGAGAAATACAATAAATACGAGGCTGCGTATGATACAATATAATTGGTTACACAGACTATACATTACACCGCAAAAGTTAAATAAATGGGACCCAACAGTATCTGATAGATGTTTTCGATGTAAAAAAGAAAGGGGAACAACAATTCATGCAATCTGGACATGTGAGAGAGTAGAAAAATTTTGGAATGATCTCAATCAGATATTAAATAAAATAACAGAAAACAATATACCAAAGAATCCAGAGATCTTTCTCCTAAGTAACATAAAAAATAAAGAATTTGGAATTGACTTGGAAGATGCACAAAAAAGATTTGTTAAGATAGCCCTAGCCGTAGCAAAAAAATGTATTATGTCAACCTGGAAATTGGAAGATAATTTGAAAATACAACAATGGTATATAGAAATGAATAAATGTATTCCATTAGAAAAAATAACATATAGTTTAAGAAATAATATTGAAATATTCGAACAAGTATGGGAGCCTTACATTAAATACAATAGCGAAAACCTACCGGGAACAAACATTACCTAAGTTGATGGAAGGAGAAGAAAAGAAAAGAATGGACTCAGTAGAATTTCTGGTGTATTTTTGTTGAATGACAACATTGTCTGACTGGCTTAATGCAACCTAGATTGTATACCTAAAATGGATGAGAGGGGGGGGGGGGTGGGGGGGTGGCTTGGGAGGAGGGAGGGGGGGGGGGAGAAAAAGTCACTGTATATGTGTGAAAAAGAAAAAGTGTATATCATGGCTAACGTGATTTATGGTGTGAAAAATAAAAAATTTAATAATAAAAAAAAAGTTGCTAGTAAAGGGCAGTGACGGCTGTAATAGCGTAATACAGTCTGTAATAGATCAGGAGAGACGAAGACAAAATTGGTGAACCCAGCTGAAGTAGGTCAAGACTGGTGAATAAACTATGTGTCTGGGGAAATTTAAAATGTATGGTAAATGGAATGTAAAAAAAAAACACACACAAGGGGATAACGCTGGAGATGCTGGAAATGAGAAACAAAACTGGAATGGCTAATGATCTAAATTCTTGAAATCAACATGGAGTCTGGAATACTGTGATGTACTTTACTGACAGTCAGGATGTTGTCATTGAACTTGTATTCAGCTTTCTTGAATAATAAGATATAGGAATAGAAGGAGGCCCATTGAGTCTGCTCTGGTATTTAATCATGAGCTGATCCATCCACCCACTCAGCCTCATTCCCTGGCTTTCTCCTTGTAACCCTTGATCGGCTGACTAATCAAATACCTGTCAATCTCTGCCTTAAATACACCCAATGACTGCTTCCACTGCTGCCTGTGGCAACAAGTTCCATAGACTCACAACCCCCTGACTAAAGACATTTTCCCACAATTCTGTTTTAAAATGAAGCCCTTTTATCTTGAAGTTATGCCCTCTTGTCCTAGAATTCTCTACCATGAAACATCCTTGCCACATCTAATCTGTCCAGGCCTTTCAGCATTTGAAATGTCTCTGAGGACCCTCATCCTTCTATTCCAACGAGTACAATCCAAGAGCTGACAATCGCTCCTCATAAGCTAGGTATCATTCTAGTAAATCTTCTATGAACTATCTCCAACGCCAGCACGTCTTTTCACAAATAAGGTGTCCAAAACTGCATATAGTACTCCAGGTGAGGTCTCACAAGTGCTTTACAGTCTCAAAATTGCATCCCTGCCCTTATATGCTATTCCTCTAGTAATATCAACATTACATTCACCTTCTTCAGTGCAGGAGACCACAGGAGGAAAAGTCAGAATGAGGGTGCCGTTTTAATTGTATAGTAAATGGAAAATGAAATCAAACTAGGGCACTGGGGATGTTGGAAATGAGAAACAAAGTGACATTGTTTGATGAAATTGAAGTGACATTGCCCAGGAGCTTGGACTTGTGCACTGAACAGAGGTATCATGCACAGTGAAAACAGGAGCAGAAAGCCATTTGGCCCTTTAACCCTGTTCCACCATTTGATCATACGACCTCTTTTTTCTCCTTATCCTTGATCCTTTTAGCCAATATGGCAACATCCAACTCTTATCTGAATGTATCCAAATGAAATGGCCTCAACAAACGTGGTAGGGAGTTCCATATCTCTGAGTGAAAAGGTTTCTCCTCATTTCAGCCCTAAATGGCTTATACAAGGGTTACCAAACTTGCTTAATGCAAGATCCACATAAGATAAACTTCAGAAGTAAAACAGACACATTAACATTGACTTTTCTGGTTTCTGCTAACTTGCTCTCCCTTTCCGTCCCAGTTTTCTTTCACTCAGCTCTCCACCCCCTTCCCTCTCTATTCATCTAAATATCCCTAGTCCCCTTGCTTGCTGTTGAGCCCTCCAGCCCAACTCTACCTATTACCTCCTGCTTTTGCTACCATGCTCATCCCCACCCCCCCACGCCTCTCCCCTTACTTTTTTAATCAGGTGCCTGCCGACAGTTTTCCATACCTTGACGAAGGTATGCAAACTCGAATCGTTAGTTATGCATTTTTATCTTTGCCGTATAAAGGACTCTATTTGACCTGCTGAGTTTCTCCAGTTTTGTGTTTTTACGACAAACTTCAGATGTTTGAGAGCCACAAGATATGACAATATTTTATATACACGCTTTTACTCTTACGTGCTTATTTTGTTGCATTTTAAATAAATATTAAGAAATATGCACGTTTTATTTATTCATGCATGCAGTTTTTAAACTGCTATTTGTATTAGCTTCAATCATCAAAAAGTAGGCACACCGTATATACGCATGTGTCAAATATTGTGGACAAATTTTTAGAGCAAAATTTAGGGGGTCAACTATTACACGCATACTACTTTTGACTGTGGTAAGTATCTGTGATATTCGGGGTGTCAGGAGCTCAGATGAACAGATAGGTGGCCGGGGCCAGGTAGTAAGTATGCGCTCAGAGTGTCAGGAGCACAGATGGGCAGGAGGGTGGCTGGGACCAGGTGGCAAGTCTGCATTTAGGCCATCGGGAGCTCTGATGGGCAGCCGGCTGGGACCGGGTGGTAAACCGGGAGCTCAGTTATGCAAGTGGGGCCAAGGCAAGAGTTTGCAACTAGATGGGCGGGTGGCCAGGGCCAAGGCAAGAGTGTGTAGTCAAGGCATCAGAAACTTGGATGAACTGTAGCTGGGGTCTAGGCGAGAGTACGTGGTCTGGGCAACAGGATCTCCCTGGCCAAGGCCAGGGAATATATGAAAATACACGCGAATATATGAAAGTCACACCTACTAAAACTACCACTGTGAGCACAGGTTCATACGATTCCTGTTGCAGCTAACCAATTTCCACAAGCTGCACATTACATGTCAAAGTGACTCATGAGCTGTGGTTTGGCCCCCTCTAGCTTAGCCCTTATCCTTAGTCCTTAACCCCCTTGTTCTCGATTTCTCATCATGAGAAATATTGTTCTTGTATCTAACCCAAAGTTCCTCAACATGATTATCCAACTGCACGAAAACCAACAAGGTCGGGTCAGATACAGCAATGAGCTCTCTGAACCCTTCTCCATTAACAATGGCGTGAAGCAAGGCTGTGTTCTCGCACCAACCCTCTTTTCAATCTTCTTCAGCATGATGCTGAACCAAGCCATGAAAGACCCCAACAATGAAGACGCTGTTTACATCCGGTACCGCACGGATGGCAGTCTCTTCAATCTGAGGCGCCTGCAAGCTCACACCAAGACACAAGAGAAACTTGTCCGTGAACTACTCTTTGCAGACGATGCCGCTTTAGTTGCCCATTCAGAGCCAGCTCTTCAGCGCTTGACGTCCTGCTTTGCGGAAACTGCCAAAATGTTTGGCCTGAAAGTCAGCCTGAAGAAAACTGAGGTCCTCCATCAGCCAGCTCCCCACCATGACTACCAGCCACCCCACATCTCCATCGGGCACACAAAACTCAAAATGGTCAATCAGTTTACCTATCTCGGCTGCACCATTTCATCAGATGCAAGGATCGACAATGAGATAGACAACAGACTCGCCAAGGCAAATAGCGCCTTTAGAAGACTACACAAAAGAGTCTGGAAAAACAACCAACTGAAAAACCTCACAAAGATAAGCGTATACAGAGCCGTTGTCATACCCACACTCCTGTTCGGCTCCGAATCATGGGTCCTCTACCGGCATCACCTACGGCTCCTAGAACGCTTCCACCAGCGTTGTCTCTGCTCCATCCTCAACATCCATTGGAGCGCTTTCATCCCTAACGTCGAAGTACTCGAGATGGCAGAGGTCGACAGCATCGAGTCCACGCTGCTGAAGATCCAGCTGCGCTGGATGGGTCACGTCTCCAGAATGGAGGACCATCGCCTTCCCAAGATCGTGTTATATGGCGAGCTCTCCACTGGCCACCGTGACAGAGGTGCACCAAAGAAAAGGTACAAGGACTGCCTAAAGAAATCTCTTGGTGCCTGCCACATTGACCACCGCCAGTGGGCTGATATCGCCTCAAACCGTGCATCTTGGCGCCTCACAGTTTGGCGGGCAGCAACCTCCTTTGAAGAAGACCGCAGAGCCCACCTCACTGACAAAAGGCAAAGGAGGAAAAACCCAACACCCAACCCCAACCAACCAATTTTCCCCTGCAACCGCTGCAACCGTGTCTGCCTGTCCCGCATCGGACTTGTCAGCCACAAACGAGCCTGCAGCTGACGTGGACTTTTTACCCCCTCCTTAAATCTTCGTCCGCGAAGCCAAGCCAAAGAAGAGAAAGAATCTAACCCATCTAATGTTATCAGACACAGGTACACATCCTTTATCCGGACATCTAAAATCTGGAAAGCTCCAAAAACCGGCATTTTTTTCCTGGTGCTGGTACAGCAGAGGGAGAGAGAGAGAGAGAGAGAGATGGCAGCGCGACTCGGGTGGGCGAGGGGGGAATAGAGACGGCAGCGCGACTCGGGTGGGCAAGAGGGAGAGAGACGCCAACGCGACTGGAAGGGGGTGGATACGGCAGCACAATTCGGGTGGGCTTAAATCTGGCTTTAAAAATCTGAAATTCGGAACACACTGTTCCCCAAGGGTTCCAGATAAAGAATTGTGTACCTGTATTCTAGCAACAATTATAATCTGAAGGGATAAAAGTTGAAATATGGAAAAGTTAATTTTAAAACACACAGAAGTGATTTGGCAGTTAATAAAGCTTATCATGTTCAAAGGTATCTGCAAAAGTGAACCCTGATCTACCATTTTGCACCTCCTATGTTTATATCAGATAAGGACTGAATCTGAGCCTTTCAGTGGGATACCGTTACGATACTGCTTCTTGATGGCATTTCATCAAACAACAGCAAATTTTGGCATTTTGTATTCAATGTCACCATTTCTAATATTGGCAAACTTACCGCAAAATTTGTTCAATTACCTCCTTGTCATAGGAAAATCATGTCACACTGCCACATGCAGGCATAAGTGGTACGACAGATAAAATATAACAGTGCAGGAACTCCACCTACTGACACAATATGGAGTCAATGAAGAATAGAAAATAAGGAAAAAAATTACAAAGCACATTTAAGGACAAACAAACAAAATTACCACAATATTTTTTTTCCACATTGACTCCGTTAAGCAAATGCATAATTACCGGTACATTGGGCAACGTGGCAATCACTGTCAAAAAAAAGTTTGAATAAATCACAATGCAATCATTCACGAAAAAAGCTTTTCAAAAAATATTTTGGCAAAATAATTTACAACTGTCAAAAACACAGCAGTTGGTTTCTTGAAACTTGCACTTTTTGGATTTACATATCTTTGTTGGTACAGCTTCATGGTAAATAATTGACAATTCCATGTGTTTATAATTGATTTCTTCAAAAGAACTTTAGTGATGGTTGCAATTAAGAGACATTTTAAATTTTTTTAAGTTCCTCCAATATCTCAGCCAATAACAAAAAGTGAATCATTACATATGGTCCAAAAAAAGTATGATTAAAGTCGTGGTTCAAAACCTTATCTATGCTGAGTTAACCAATAGTAATTAGATAAGAAGGAATAAGGTAAACAGTTATCAATTGCTGTCCACTAGCTCGTTGGAAATTGTATGAGCTCATACGCAGCAAAGCTTATCTGCAATATTTAATTGCATAAATTGTTAACACTCGTTGCTTTTGCTTCTCCATGGAATTATTATTTATTCAAGTCTTTGAGGACTAACAGTGTCCGTGAATCAATATCCCATATTCATACATCCCAAGTAACCGAACAATGAGGAGACAGAAGAAAGAAGTTATTTACTGAAGTAGACTGTGGCACAAAAAAATTATACAATTGCAAAATCATTCAAAAAGGTTAACAAGAAAAAATTCTCAAATGGATTAAAAATATTCCATGGAAAATATAAATTTCTATAAAACTGATGTCAACAGACATTTCTTATCTCCATTCCCTCTAATCATCTCAAATCTCACCAATTAGTAACAAAACTTTAAAACTGACAGATCAACCTGAACGTTACATACTGTATATCCCATGCAATTCAATGATATTTGAGTGCATGAGATACAAAACTTAAGCATTACATGGAAATGTGTAAAATAAACTGATGACACTAGCTAATTTCCACCATCACACAGTCAGGATTTGTCCAATGTTATAGTCTCTACATACAATGTTGATGAAATGTCATCTGGAGCGTGATAGCCCAATAGTTAGAAAAATAACAATTTACATAAAGTGAAAAATAGCATTTTGAGGTAACTTTAAAAGCAAAAAAATATTCATTGTAAAATACACAAATTTTGGTAGATTTAGTAGGCAATAGCCAAGGCAATGAAGTCATGATCAGCTGGTCATAATCTGTAACATATCCAGAATGCAAAATACTGCCCTTCCCAGCCAGGGCTCAATCACTGATCAACGTGCACAGCTGCAAATTCGAGAAATAACCTCCAGGTTAAATTCTTCATGTGGCAGCAGAACATTTCTGCCAGCACAAACTGGATTTTCAAACATCTCCCTCCACCCACCTACCCATCGGCTTGATCTACTGGGATCGTTGTCTGAAGAGTGCGTGCAAAATCATTGAGGACCCCTTCCACCCTGCACACAGGATCTTTCAGCTGCTCCAGTCAGGTAAGAGGTCCAGGAGTATCAAAGCCAACAGCACCAGGCTAAAGAATAGCTTCTTCCCACGGGCAGGGAGAATGCTGAATTCTCACATTAACCATCCAAGACTCTCATTTGTACAAAGCAATATTTATTTGTATAGATAAAATACTTGTCCTGCACATGTATTGTTTGTCTGTATGTGTATTAGGTCTGGTTGTGTGTCTGCATGTTTTGCACCGAGGACCGGAGAATGCAGTTTCCTTGGGTTGTACTTGTGCAATCAGATGACAATGACTTGACTTGGCTTGATGATATTTAATAGGATAATATAAATCCTTCAATTTATGGTGATTAGAGAACACAGATGGCCTGGGAAGGTAAAATGCTACACTCCCTCAACCACTTCCCTCTCCCATCTATATACAAAATTACAAGGAATAACTGAAAAGAATATACAAAGAGCTAATGAAAGAAGACCTAAAAAAATAAAGGATACTGAGTGGAAAAGACATCATTGTAAATTAAATCATAAACTTAGGACAAGAGGAAAAGGTTGAAAACAGAAACATTCTGGACCAGAATCTAAAAGCAACTCCTTTACCACAGTGACAATGAGCATTAGGTTAAAATTCAAAATCAAAAGGTAAACAAGAGGCTTAAAAAAAACCCACAATTTCACCTACAATTAAATTTGTGAAATAATGTACTTCTTTTAAACTGAAGCAAAAAAAAAAACACCTTGGAATCAGGAGAATTAACAATGCCTCAATATTGTCCTTGTGTAGGACATTAACCACATGGATGGGTATTTTGATTCAACAAGGAAATACAAATGGGATCAAAAAGAATTAAAGCTTAATTTTTTGTTCATTGGAAATAGATATTTAATGATGCTTCAAGAACTAGTTAGCAGTAGCAAAACTTTAAATAGGTAAGTTAAAATAGAAATAAAAGCAAGGTGAGGGAGGAGCAATGGATCTTAATATTCAACTTAAACCTTAAACTCAAACCTAACAAGTTTTCTATTAGGTAAACCCTACCCTGCTCTGATTCCACTGACTCCACCGTTTTTTTGTACATACTGCTGTACTCAATTATTTTCCCTCCAACTTTTCTTCTCCCCGCCTATAACATATAACCATATAACCATTTACGGAGCGGAAACAGGCCATGTTGGCCTTTCGAGTCCGCACCGGTTCACTGATTTTGAGTGCCCTCTTCAGGCAATGGTCCCGATGGGTTTGGCCCTCGAATTCCAACTTCAGTGGCTGAATTCTTGGCAAACTCCAAGAGTCTCTTTTAAAAGAAAGAAATTAGAAAGGCCAAAAAAAAGGCATGAAGAGGCTTTGGCTGACAGAGTAGAAATAAATCCAAAGGGTTTCTATAAGTACATTAAAAGTAAAAGATTAGTGAGAGATAAAATTGGACCCCTTGTAGATAGTGAGGGTAGGCTGAGTGAGAAGTCTGAGGAAATGGGGGAAATTTTGAATGATTTCTTTGCCTCAGTATTCACTAGGGAAAAAAATGTTGAACCAGAAGTAAAGAAAAATAGTGGGGAGGTCATGAAGCATATAAGGATAACCGAGGAGGTAGTGATGGCTGTGTTAAAAAAGATACAGGTGGATAAATCTCCCGGACCGGACAAAATATTCCCTAGGACATTCAGGGAGGCTAGTGGACAGTTAGTGGGGCCATTAACAGAGATATTTAGGATGTCACTGGCCACGGGGGAGGTACCAAAGGATTGGAGGGTGGTGCATGTAGTTCCTCTGTTTAAGAAAGGGTCCAAATGCAAACCTGGGAATTATAGGCCTGTAAGTCTGACGTCTGTGGTGGGCAAGTTAATGGAAAGTGTTCGGAGGGATGCTATTTACAAATTTTTGGAGGTACAAGGATTGATAGGGAGTAATCAGCATGGTCTTGTCAGGGGTAGATCATGCTTGACAAACCTGATTGAGTTCTTCGAGGGGGTTACAAAAAAGGTTGATGAAGGGAAAGCTGTGGATTTTGTCTATTTGGACTTTAGTAAAACTTTTGACAAAGTTCCCCATAGGAGGTTAGGAAAAAAGGTGGAGGCATTAGGTATAAATAAGGAGGTAGTGAAATGGATTCAGCAGTGGTTGGATGGAAGGTGTCAGAGAGTAGTGGTAGAAAATTGTTTGTCCAATTGGAGGCCGGTGACGAGTGGAGTTCCTCAGGGTTCGGTCCTGGGTCCACTATTATTTATTATATATATTAATGATCTGGATGTAGGGGTAGAGAATTGGATAAGCAAGTAGATTAAAAGGTGATTTAGGAAGGCTGGAGGTGTGGGCTGAGAAATGGCTGATGGAATTTAATACAGAGAAATGTGAGGTGCTGCATTTTGGAAAGGCAAATTTAAATAGGTCATATACATTGAATGGTAGACAATTGAGGAGTGCAGAGCAACAAAGGGATTTAGGAGTTATGGTAAATAGTACCCTCAAGGCTGATACTCAGGTAGATGGTGTGGTGAAGAAGGCATTTGGAATGTTGGCCTTCATAAATCGGAGTATTGAATTCAAGAGTAGGGAGGTTATGATGAAATTGTACAAGGCATTGGTGAGGCCAAATTTGGAGTACTGTGTACAGTTTTGGTCACCAAATTATAGGAAAGATATAAACAAAATAGAGAGAGTGCAGAGAAGGTTCACGAGAATGTTGACAGGATTTCAGGGTCTGAGTTACAGGGAAAGGTTGTGCAGACTGGGGCTTTTTTCTCTGGAGCGTAGAAGATTGAGAGGGGACTTGATAGAGGTGTTTAAGATTTTAAAAGGGACAGAGTAAATGTGGATAGGCTTTTTCAATTTAGAAAGGGGGAGATTCAAACTAGAGGACAAGGTTTAAGATTGAAGGGGGAAAATTATAAGGGGAACATGAGGGGAAATTTCTTTACGCAGAGGGTGGTGGGGATGTGGAATGAGCTTCCGGCAGACGTGGTCGAGGCGGGATCATTGGTTACATTTAAGGAAAGACTGGATCGTTACATGGATAGGAGGGGACTAGAGGGATATGGACCGGGTGCTGGTCAGTGGGACTAGGAGGGTGGGGATTTGCTACGGCATGGACTAGTAGGGCCGAACTGGCCTGTTCTGTGCTGTAAGTGGTTATATGGTTATAAAACGATTCCTAATGGTTTCTCCCTCTACTTGTCTGTTCACCTTTAACACCTTCCATCCTACAACCTTTCGGCCCCTTCCCCAGCTTTCTCCCCTCCTTATATGTGTAAATTTTACCTTTTTTATCTTAGTCCTGCTAAAGCTTTTCTACTCAAAGTATTGTTTGACCACTTCTACATGGATGTTGTCTGACCTGCTGAGTTCCTCCAGCAATTCTTTGTCTCGTCAAGATCTCAGCATCTGCAACTTGCGTGTTTCACTTCTTTAATATTCAAAGTGCTTATTAATGATACTATAATGGTCATACCACAAGTCAGAGCCATGATCTACTTGTATTACTTTATTTTGTGCACTTGAAATAGACATAGCTCTGAAACAAAGTTTTGAATATACTTTCATTAATTTGTGCCCTTCTTATACTACAGAAATTAAACAAGGATTTGAAATATTTCAATTTTATATTAATTTCTTGCACAAACTTTGAATGTATTAAAAATACTTACCAAAAGATGTTGTAAATAAACTAGGATATTATTTGCATTACACCTTAATTAAATTAGAATAAATCTTCAGATTGTACCAGTCACTGCAAGCACACAGAATTTTCAATGTTTCAAAATATACAGACACACTAAACTCTTGTCTTCAAGAAGTCAAATATTGTTTTCAAATTTCACTTTGACTTGCAAGCAGCCTAGTATTCTACTAGTGATTTCTCTTCAGAGCACAAATAGGCAGTGCATTGAACAACATTCCAAAGGACTACCTCCTCTTCACAGCACCACTTTTCCCAGCCTTGTTGCCACTTCCAGATTTAGATGATTTGGAAGAGAAAAGGCGAGTCATAAATTCAGAAACATCTGGTAATTCGTGATTTGGGTTTAGCATGTTCATGGACTGCTCCATTTCCTGGAATAGAAATCAACCAGATATTGCAATAAGGCTTCACAAAGGAGGTGCAACAAATTCAATGACACTAAGTAGGGCTTTTAAGAACACTGAATATACCAGTAAGGTGAGCTTAGGACTGCAACATCTCAGAGTAAACATTGTGAATTATGAAGATACTGTATCTCAAGAGACAAATGTGAATAACGAAGACAGCAAGTCATCTCCCGTCTCTCCAAGAAACAGTATGGAGTTTTTATAAACAAATATTCTTTCATAATTGTTAGTTCTTATAGCAACCATCCCTCACTCTGTCCTTAACTACAAGGATGTACATTTTGATTTGACAAGGAGACAGATTGGATCAGACAGAAGAAATAGAACATAGAAAACAGAGTATTTAATAATGCTTTAAGAACAAGTTGGCAGTTCCAAAATGCATTAGAGGTGAGAGAGGATCAAATGAATCTTAAAACACTCTTGATAAACAATCTTGATAAAGTCTTCATATTAGTATATTTGTAAAATCTACTATTGTACAGGTTTAACGATGGGACTTTCAGGGTCTCATGGGCATCAATAGGCACATTATTTTAAAAATTGAAAGGTTTGACTAAACAGATTAGGAAAAATAAGTCACTTTTTTTTCCCAAATTTACCCTTTACTTCATTATATAAGATTTATAAAATTGGGCTTGGAAATCACAAATGAATTAATCAATTTAAATGATGAAGTGTGGCGGTACGCTATTAGGCAGGCGAATCTGCCCCGCTTGTCACGCACACAGCGGGGCAGCTGGCCAAAATGGCACTGTCGGGAGTTTCCTCCCGACCTCGGCACCGGGCTCAGAAGCCTGTGGTGACGTCGGGGGTCCCCAGCGTGGTTCTCAGCCAGGTCCGGCTGGGAGTACAAGACCAGCCAGGCAGCCTGCAATAAATTAGTTTTGCTCACTGAACTCAACCCATCTGGTTGTGCAATCCTTCTGTTAGCAGTGTAGCCACCGCTACAATTGGTGACCCCAACAGGTTCAAACGTCTTTGAACCTGACATGAATGACCCTTCGATCAACGCTATAGACATCAAGCTTCCTGACTTCTGGGTTCAGGAGCTGGAGACCTGGTTCAGCCACGAAGAGGCTCAGTTTCACCTCTGCCAGATTTCATTGGATTCAACCAAGTTCTACCATGTGGCCACTGCCCTGGACCAGGCCATTGCCAAACAAACAAGTGCTGCAACTCGTTCAGCACCCACCTGTGGAAAATAAGTATGGGACCATCAGGCGGGTGCTCACCAGCTCCCTCAGCCTCTCCAGGCACCAGCGTGCCACTTGGATGCTGCGCCTCAATGCCTTGGGGGACAGAACTCCAATCGAGTTGATGGACGAGATGTTCGAGCTCATGGGCGATCACACCAACTGCCCACTCTTCGAGCGCATCTTCCTTGACCATCTGCCTGAAGACATCCGGACGTTGCTGTCCCAGGAGAGCTTCGTTGATCCTAGGAAGGTTGCTCAAAAGGTTCAGGAGCTATCGAACAATTCCCGGAGGGCTCAGCAGTCCAGCAGGTTATGAGTCACGGGCATGACCACACCAAGCCTTACTCTAGCGCTGCGGTGGAACACCCGGCCACTGCAGGGGCCTCAAAGAGAATAGCCAGAAGCAAGCCATCCACTTCAGGCCTTGCTTCTTCCACCAGAGCTGGGGAGCCAGGGCTTGGAAGTGTCGTCAGCCCTACTCGTTTCAGGGAAATGAGCAGGCCAGCCGCTGTTAATGGCTGCGGCGGCTGGCCAACAACACAACCTTCTCTACCTGTGAGATTCAGTCAGCGGCTGACACTTCCTCTTCGACACTGAGGCCCAGACCAGCGTCATCCCGGCCATAGCCATCAAGACCCGGAACCGGCCTCGAGGACCTCCCCTCCATGCAGCCAATTCGACGGAGATCCGAAAATATGGAGACAAAACCATCCACTTCCAGATCGGCCAGTGGAAGTTCTAGTGCAGGTTCACCATTTCGTCCCTCCCAACCGCTATCCTGGGGGTCGACTTCCTCCTCGCCCACAGAATTCTGGTCGACATTCGAGGTAGGCGACTGGTAGATGCCTATACTTTCCAATCTGTTCACCTCAACGCCTCCCACGCGGAGCAGCCGCAGATGGCCAGTCAGCACGCCCAAGGACGAATTTCAGTGTATCCTGGACGAGTTCCCGTCCCTCCTCAAGCTGTTCTCCGTCGCCTCATCACGCCATGGGGTGTTTCATTACATCCGCACCCAAGGCCCGCTGGTCCACGGCGAGGCACACCAGCTCCCGCTGGATAAGCTCCAGATAGCGAAGGAAGAGTTCTCCCATCTGCAGGAGCTGGGGTTCATTCGATGCTCCGACAGTCCTTGGGCCTCTCCACTTCACCTGGTCCCAAAAGCCTCCAGTGGCTGGCGCCCTTGCGGAGATTATCGATGGCTTAACGACACGACAGTACCTGACCGTAACCCGATCCCTCACATCCAGGACTTTGCGGCCAACCTGCATGGTGCGAGGGTATTCTCCAAGGTCGACCTGGTGCGCGGGTATCACCAAATCCCAGTGCACCCCGAGGACATACCCAAAACTGCTATCATCACTCCCTCCAGCTTGTTCGAGTTCCTACGCATGCCATTCGGGCTCAAGAACGCCGCCCAGACCTTCCAGCGTCTCATGGACACAGTGGGCAGGGATTTGAATTTCGTATTCATTTACCTGGACGACATCCTTGTCGCCAGCAGAAACCGGGCACAACACGTCTCACCTATACACCCTCTTCTCACAACTGGCCGACTTCAGCCTAATGATCAATCTGGCAAATTGCCAGTTCGGGAAAGAGTCCATGCAGATCCTGGGCCATACCATCACGGCCGAAGGAGCCACACCTGGTGCTACGAAGGTCGCTGCAGTCAGGGAGTTCCCACGCCCGGACAACCTCAAGGGGATACAAGAGTTTGGGGGTATGGTCAATTTCTATAACTGCTTCATTCCAGGCGCTGCGCACATCATGCAGCTGCTCTTTGCCCTCACTGCGGCCAAAGACAAGACACTCGCCTGGACTCCAGAGGCCAGCAGGGCATTCAAAGCCACTAAAGATGCCCTTGTGAAGGCTACACTGCTCGTCCACCCACGCACCAACCTACATATGGCGCTCTCCATCGATACCTCTGCCACAGCCGTCGACGCCGTCCTGGAGCAGCAGGTGAACGGACAGTGGAAATCACTGGCATTCTTTAGCCGACTTCTTCGCCCGCCAGAGCGCAAGTATAGCGCTTTCGATCGTGAGTTGCTGGGCATGTACCTGGCGGTGTGTCATTTCCGCTGTTTCTTGGAGGGGAGGCCTTTCACCATTTTTACCAACCACAAACCCCTCACTCGGGCACTCGCTATGGCAAGAGATCCCTGGTCAGCCCGCCAACAGCGTCACCTCTCCTTCGTGTCGAAGTTCACCACTGACAATTGGCACAAGGTGGGGAAAGACAACATGGTTGCCGACGCACTCTCACGACTGGCCATTTGCGCGCTGACACCCAGCCTCGACTTCGACCAGCTCGCCCTGGACCAGAAGTCTGATGAGGAGACGCGGGCCTTCAGGACTACCATCACGGGCCTGTGGTTCCAGGACCTCCCAACTCCTCACGGTGAGGGTAGCGTCCTGTGCGATGTCTCCAGGGGCACCCCATGTCCAGTAGTTCCCCAGCAGTGGCACAGGCAAGTCTTCCACCATATCCATGACCTTTCCTACCCTTCCATCAGGTACACGGTCCATATGGTGGGAGAACGGTTCACCTAGCACGGGTTTCGGAAGCAGATTGCGGACTGGGCCAGAACCTGCACCCATTGCCAGCTTTCCAAGGTACACAGGGACACCAGAGCGCCCATACAATATTTTAAACGCGTCTGGGAACGGTTCAGCCATACACGTGGACATCGTCGGACCCTTACCCATTTCCAGAGGTAACCGTTACCTTTTCACAGTGGTAGACCGCACCACTCATTGGCCCGAGGCGATCCCGATGCCAGATGCCTCCACAAACTCCTGCTCCCGAGCTATTTTGAATGGTTGGGTTGCCTGGTTCGGCGTCCTGAACCACCTCACCTGTGATCGGGGCGCCCAGTTCACCTCTGCGCTTTGGGCACAGCTCGCCAACAGGCTGGTGATCGAGTTATATCACACCACGGCCTATCACCCACAGGCCAATGGGCTAGTCGAGTGATTGCACCGCCACCTTAAGTCGGCACTGATGGCCTGCCTCACCGGCCCTGACTGGGTGGACGAGCTGCCTTGGGTGCTCCTGGGCATCCGCTTGACACCCAAAGAAGATCTGCAGGCGTCATCACCCGAGCTGGTCTACGATGCACTGCTAGCCCTACCCGGTGAGTTCATCAGTGCATCTCATAACCCCCAGGAGTCACCACACGGTCTACTTCCCTGCTTCCGGCCCAGTTGGACTCCTTCACACCGCCTTGCCATCCAGACACGGCACACGGTCCTCTTATGTCCCCAGCGAGCTGTATTTCACAGAGTATGTTCTTAATCAGGCAGGGCCCGTCCACAGCACCTCTACAATGACCATTCGAAGGGCCGTACAAAGTCGTCCAGCATTTAGGATCCACTTTCACACTGGACATCGGTGGTAAGAGGGATCTGTTTACTGTGGACAGGTTAAAGCCAGCCCACCTCGACCTCACCGAGCCAGTAGTTCTGGCCCAACCCAAGAAGCGAGGCCGCCTGGCAAAAAAAGACATGGGGGGGGGGAAGGTACACCATTAGGCAGGCGAACCAGCTCCGCTTGTCACGCACGCGGAGCGGCAGCCGGCCAAAATGGCACCATCGGGGGGGTTTCCTCCCGACCTTGGCACCGGGCACCCACGTGATGCCCCAGTGATTTCGGGGCACCCCAGCGCTGTTCTCAGCCAGGTCTGGCCTGGGATTATAAGACCAGCCAGGCAGCCTGCAATAAATCAGTTTTGCTCATTGATCTCAATCCGTCTAATTGTGCAATCCTTCGGTTAGCAGTGTAGCCATCGCTACAGAAGATCACTATGAATCCAATGTTTCAAATTCACCTTAATACTTCACTCACACTGCATACCAATTATTCATCAGGATACCACAGAAGTACAATTTATTATCATATACATTTTTGAACCCAGTATGATTCAGGTGATATTCATCTTCATTAATTTTATCACAGCGTTGGAAGTCAAGTTTTAGCTCTGTTTACTCACCCGTCTCATCTCAGGATCATTAGTGTTGACTACTTTTGGCAACAAGAGGATGATGAGCAATGGAAGAACCATCATCATTACCTGTGGAGATGTCACAAATAGAAACCTTAAAAAGTCACCATGAAACAAGTATCCATGAGCTTTCAGCGCAATCTGAAGGAAACGATCTGGTACACCATCAGCATTTATAGTTTGAAATAAGAACAGATAATATTGTAATCAAAGAATACACAAGTAGAACAAAGATGGGAAAAGACAGTTGCTAAAGACTGACAAGTGTGTAATTTCCTCTTGCCCTGTTTTCTTGAATTTGACGATTCAACAAAAAAAAGTGACCATTGGCTGAACCAATACCATTTATGTTTCTTTAAATTCCATTTAAAGAAGCATGGGTTGGGTATTTTCAACACTGACTTTTACTGCGACTCATCCAAAATAAGAGACTTGAAAACATCTTTTCATTCTCAGAGGTTCAAAACAAAACCAATGTGAATTTTTGAGTTAACTATAGAAAACAACAACCACCACAATCCCAATGCCCTTGTAAACATCCTATGGAGGTCTGTGTCAAAGATGGTGCCTCTCATGCTCAGCAGCAGAGCCCAAGGAGTTGTGGACTCCAGATGACCAGAGGGGCACAGGGCACAAGAACGGGAGAACATTCCAAATGAGATGCCTGGGAGATGACCCTACAGGAAACGTAACCAAGACAGTGGATCAGATATTGGGACCAGGATTTGAGAGGGGGCCAAGGGAAAGAAGGGGACTTAGGCACTGAAAACTTCTTGATTGTAACAGAGGTTAGGATCTGGGAGCTCAGTTGTGTCAATGGATTGAACAGGCAGCTGTAGAGGCTGCAGGAGCAGGGGAGGAAAATCCAATACATTCGGTGTCTTTGGAGGGACTCTTTCTCTTATTGTTGGGGGTTGCTGGGTATGGTAGTGGCACCTGCTTTTGTGCCTTTATGCCAGGCAAAAGTTGATTAATTTCATGTACTTAACGTCCACAATATCTTATGTGAAATTGGGTGTTATGCAATGGGGACATTTTGCTAAGTATTTAATATGGTGTTCGCACAGCTATATGCGATACTGTAGTGTACTTTTAAACTTTTTACTTTTAAGTAGGGATCAGTGTTAAAGTTTGACAAATACAACATAAACCGTTTAAATCTTATCATTTATTTATCTATTTATTTATTTAAAAATTTGGTCATATGTGCAGATGGGCGCAAGCTGATAGGTCACAAGTCGGGGAGTGCTTGTGTACAATTTCCTATAGCTAGCATTTGCTTTTTCTAAATTGCTGCGGACTTGCTCGCAGTAACTGAATAATTATGGGTCCACGGACGTACATGCAGTCAGATATTGCCAGTACGGTATTAAGCGGTGCATACTTGCATTATTACACATACATGAGTACATGACAATAAAGGAATCTTGATATGCAAAGAATGGATGGATATATAATATACAAACAAAAGTTTGGTTAATTTTCCATTATGCTTGACACAGACGTTGAGTTCAAAAGAGTCTGTTCCTCATTGCACTATTCTATGTTCTCACAAACAGCCTTAATCTAAAATGCAAGTTAGTTTGGACCAATGATGTTGAGTAAAAGCTGATCTTCTACTTGGAAAGTATCACAGAAGCTTGCTTTAGTATCGACCTGGCAGAGAATGTCTTGGTGAAGATCACACGAACTGAACATTACTATCTCTACCTACCAGAGTTTAAAGATATTTACTGACAGGTAATGTAACTCCAAGTAAAATATTTTGAATATATTCTGAAGAAGACTTCTTCTCTTTATACGTACGATGTAAAAAGACAACATCATTCACAAGTGCTTACCATAGGATTCATGAGGAAGTCTGTCCATCCCCATGTTTCTCGCTTCAGAAAGTATGGAGGAGGACCAGAAGATTTGATTTGTATCGGATACGGCAGCCTTATAACTTCAGATGCCTTTAAGTAATTCACCTGCCGTGCCCTGGTAAGAAAAGAATAAGGAACTATTTTCATCACCTTTGCTTTAAGCTGTTGGTTTTACTTTACTCCCTTGATGCTGAACAATAAATGGCAATACACCTGACAAAGGCTGAAAACTACTTAAAAATCAGAGATTCATGATCTATATTAAATAGCCTTAGTTCAATTTGATTAATAGCCCAGTCTACATAATATACATTTTAGAAATGTGAATTAAAAACCTATCAAAATGCACATCATACTGTGAAACCAAAAAAACCATGCCTATAAGATTTGGAGCATTCTTACCTGATTTTCCCTTTGGAGGTGATGTCAACGCGCACAGGTTCAAAGCGGTATGCTGGTGAAACAACTTCCACTACATATGATCCAGAAGGGACATCATTTACAGTGAAAGTTCCATCTATCCTATAAAGCAAATTATTTTGTATGAAATACTTAACAGTTATTCAACTAAACAGTATACATTTGTTTAAGTTCCCAAATGTTGTCACTCTGTAATAAAATCTAAAGTACTACAAAAAGTCAAGGGGAAAAATATCTTAGTTTAAAGTTGAAAGCAAAGTATTAGGGTGGTTGGTACTAAACACATCCCTATTAGAATAATGGTTAGCTCAATGCTATTACAGCATTAATGATCCAGTTTGAAACCTGCTCTCTCTGTAAAGAGTTTGTACATTCTCCCCATGTCTGTGTGAGTTTCCTCCGTGTGCTCCAGTTTCCTCCCAAGTACAAGTTTGGGGGTTAATTGGTATATTTGGTTTGCATAGGTTGGAATGGCTGTATCTCTAAATTTAAATTTAAATTTTTAACAAAAGCATGCGAATCACAACAAAAGGGAAACATTATAGATCTGAATGTGAAGTAAACAGTGAAGGAAATCTAAAATGCTGCTCAAATACTGAAATTTGAACAAAGTCTTGAAAAATGAGTTTTCATCCCTGAAGAAACAACAGTAAAGGGACCAGACCACTGTGTGGTACTTCCTGTCAAAGGGCTTAAGCCTGAAATGTTGGTGACCCTTTACTTCCTATGGATGCTGCATGACCTGCTGAGTTTCTCCAGCACTTGTGTATTGCATTGTGTGCTAAGTGGAGATATTTGTTTCTAATTGAACTGTGTTAATAATAAGGCAAAATATCAAGTCTCATGCAGAGCATAAACATTATACACAAATAACCCTGAACAGTGAAGGCAAAAGTCTTATAATTAAAACAGCTGGATGGACCTAGGATTGAGAAACCATGGCATCTTTTAGGCTAATGAGCCACAAGTGAACATATTCTTTCACATTTGTTATGTACTAAATATAAAGACATTTCTTTCAATTTTGTCAGATTGTTTCTGACTGTAAATCATTAAATCTTGCGAATACTTCAGATTAAGTTAATTCACTTTGGTCATTATCAAGGGTTTTAGTGATCTTAAATAAAAAGTGCACCACATCAAAATCTTTCAGATGCAAGATTCCATTGTCATGTAACAAACATGGATAAATTGTCACCATTAGCTTAACCAAGCGCCCTCAACAATGTGAAAGAGAAGCAAAAGAGTGTTTCTTCTCCAGTGCTTTCGCTAACCCGCCAGCTGCACTTCCTCCTGCCCATTCCATCAGCTCCCAGTTCCAAACCTCTGATATGATCATTGTCTACAGACCTTTCGGAGCCCCTTCTTCCCCCAACAAATCCCGGTCCAAATATCCGATTGCTACGACCCAGCCTCCAGTATCCTGCAGCGTGAGACCTTCAGCGGCCAGTCTCCAGTAGCCTGTGAGTATCCTTCAGCCACTGAGCTCCACACTGGTCTGCTGCTGAGATCACCTTCCCTGTAGGGTCATTTCCAGTCTTCTTCTGGCAGTACGGTGTTCTCCCACTCTTGTGCTCTGCTGATCCCTTGGAAGCCGTGACTATTGTGGTCTGCAGCTAAGCACTGGCATTGCCATCTAGAGCAGAGAACTTTGCAGGTTTGAAGACATTAAATAAAAAGTCAGCCCCTTTAACAGACTGTTTTAAACCTGTACAGGGTCGTCAGCATCATGTCCAAGGCAGTAGGACCCCATAGAGGAGCGCTGTGTCTTTACAGCACAGCAAGGTTTTGTCAATGTAAAAAATGTTAATGAAATAAATAAAGATCATTACTTTTCCCCAATAGTTATTCTCAACATTACAGCCTAAAACTAGTTCTCAACCTTTTCTTCCCCCACTTACATATCACATTAAGTAGTCCCTTACTAATCTTAGAGCACCTATAGCATAGGATACCATAAAGTTTCACTTAGTAAAGAATCACTTAAGATGGTATGTGAGTGGAAAAAAAAGTTGAGAACTACTAGAAACAGTCATGCAAAGTACTCAAGAGAATTCTAGCTTGTAAACATCCATCAAACCAACAAGCCACCTGAAGCCAACTTGACAATAACAACTGAAAGCATAGGGCCTATATTATCCCAATAAATCTTCCAGATATTTCAAGCAAACTGTGATTTAAGGATTTATTAGGGCATTGGTCAGAAATGTAGATCTTAATCAGCATATTACAGAGAAATGGAAAGATAGAGAGAAGGATGCAGAGGAGATATAGATCCTGTCAGTCAAAGATATAGTCAACAATGTAAGAATAAGCGATTCTCAAAATCCTGTAAATAGGGAGCAGATATACTGGAAGGTTTCTTGGGACAGAGTGGAAGGATTTAAAAATAAACAGCCGTTAACACAACGTTGCTACAGCACCAGTGATTGGAACGAAGGTTCAAATCCAGCGCAGTCTGTTTGTATGTTCTCCCTGTGCCGCTGTGGGTTTCCTCCAGGGGCTCTGGTTTCCTTCCACTGTTCAAAATGTACTGGAGGTTGTAGGTTAATCGGGTGTAATTGGGAGTCACAGGCTCAAGGGTCGAAATAGACTGTTACTGCCCTGTTTGTTTAAACTTTAAAAAAAGTGAATCTACAAGTACTTGGAGCAGGACTTGGTGCAAATTAGGAGGAGCAAGAGTTTTCAATAATTATAATGACAAAAGATGTACTGTGAAATTCCAATAATCTACTCTGACTATTCAGCAATCCTGATAGTTTAGCACTTGGTTCACCAGGAAGCATTTGATGTGTTCCCTTCCCACTCAATGGGACTCCGGTTCCTACATTCCATCTAACGCACTGCAATTCTCATTCCGTGCTCTCCACTCACTTAAGAGCCTGGTCCCTTTCCACTTAGCAGGGCCCCCGTTCCCATGTTCCTTTCAATTTTCTGGTTTACTATGCAATATATAAAAAAGTTAAAAGTATGTGGAGGTATGATCAGAAACAAAATCTAATTGTCCTGAAAATATTGTATCACAGAATTCATTGAAAAATTCGGTAAAATGGTGCCCAATGGATGAAAACAGGCCTAAATTAACAGTCACCGCACCTTTCTATTCTGGTGTCCACCTGTTTTTTCATATTCCCAACGAAGAGCTCAGGCCTGTAACATTGACTTTTAGTTTCTATGGATGCTGTGGGACCTGTTGAGTTTCTCTCGCTCTTTTGTTCATTGCATTAGACCCCATCATCTGCAGATTTTTTGTAAAGCTAATCACATTACTTCAAAACAAATTATTTTAATTTTTCTAATCACTCAAGCAAATTTACTTAACAGCAGTGATATCCTGTTAAAATGAACATTCTTTCTGGATACAATGAGGAAATCCTTCCTTTGGCATAGGAGTGAATAATTCAAATCATAAAGCCAGAAATCCAATTTCAGGCATGGATGGAGAGGCTAATTTCACAAAGTAATAACTGGGAATCAATAATTCATCTCTGGATTCCTCTCGCACTCTACAGTGACATAATCCAGAGACCCTCTGCTGTGTTGACAAGGGATACATCATCAGAATCAGATCTTTTAAATCAGCATTAAACTGAGGCTTTACTCTCTCAGGCAATCTGATGGCAGAGGTGGAAGTTCATCCCAATCTCCTGCCAATAGTTATATCTCAAACATTACTGCTTGTGGGAATCTGCTCTGGGCAAATTGACAGCTGCATTTCCAACATTATAAATACTAAAAGAAAACTACTTCAAAAGGTCATTAAGAAATTTCACAGCAATATAGAACATAGAACTTCACTATACAATGCTTCAGCCATAGTCTCATGCCAACTATGCAAACTTACTCCACAACAATCCAATTTTTCCCTACCTCACACTCATGACCCTCTATTTTTCTTACATTCATGTGCTTACCTTAGAGAAAATGCCCCAAGTGTATCAGCCTCCACCCCCCCCCTCCCCGACCATTCTGTGTAAAAAAAAGGTTAGCTCTGTCTTTGCTCCAAACTTTCCTCCACGCACTACAGATGACTATAGTGATTTGCTATCATCAAACAGGAAAAAGATACTGACTGTCCTCTGTAAGAAAAGCCCTCTCTCTGTCAACCTTGCTTCATAAGACATGTTTTCTGATCCAAGCAACATCCTGGTCAACCTCCCTTGCACCATTTCCAAAGCATCTATACGCTTTTCTGTAATGATTTGATTTAGGTCAAAAACACCAAGACGTAAATGCAACTCTTTAAAGCAATGAGTGGAGATGCAGAAATCCCACCATTTCTTAGTCCAGTTTAACTCTCCAACCCCACTCTGGCACTGCATAAACTGGATTCTTCCTGTTTCTGTCAAGTTCAGAATGTTTCTGGCATGATTGCGATCTACAGAGAAAGAAGGAGGGCCAGGAGCCCCAACTTTCAGAGATCCTATTTGCCAGCAGTGACCCTGTTCTGGGCAGGATATGATCCCAGACCTCGACTCCAACACGCCCAGTTCGCCCCAAACCTCTTGGTGCTCCCACTTCCCAAGGGGCGACTGACTGAAGATGTCATTTGCCCCTCTCGTCTCTCCGCCTCACAACTATACCCTCCCTTTTGTCCAGCCCAGTCACCCCCCCCCCACCCCGCCCTCAGCCGCTCCATCCCCATCCACACGTGCCCACGCCCCGGACGTTTACTTGAAGAAACCGACGTGCTCCTCTCCCTCCACCAACACCCGGGCCGTGTGGATCCAATCTTGCGGCCTGACTCCCGGCACCACCGCCCTGCCCTCGATCTTAAACCTTTCTCCTCCGCCGCCCTCCGCCTCCGAGCCAGCGCACAGCCACCAGTGAGCCACGAACAGCAAACACGGGAGCCACCGAGAGCATCTGCGGGCACCAGCCGCCATCACGCCGTCTTGGAGGCGGAGATCCGCGCAGCCGCAGTGCCACTGTCAACTTTGACCTCCCGCCGGGCCGTGCATTGTGGGTCAGTGAAATCGCAAGGTTGGAGAAGCTCAGCAGGTCAGTCAATATCCTTTACATCACAGAGATAAAGATGCTTGTGCAAGGTATGGAGAAGGTCGGGATAAAAGGGAAAAGCATGGCAGGAGATAATAGGTGGAGAAGGGCTGGGCGACTCGAGAGGTGGAGAGCTGAGGGGAAAAGGGAGAACAGATATTAATGCCATCCGGCTGGAGAATGGCCAGACGGAAAATCAGGGGTTGGTCCTCCAATGTACACGCAGTCTTGGTGGGATAGAACACGAGGCCATGGATGGAAGTGGGACGCAGAACTGAAATGGCCAGCCACTGGGATGCTCTGTCACTGGGGCGGACAGAGGGAAGCGATCTCCCGGCCTGCGTTCAGACTTTCCGAGGGGGAGGAGGCCACAGAGGGATCACTGGATGCAGTAAATCACTTTGAAGCACTGTTTGGGCTCCGGACTCCATCGGAGAGCTGTTGGAAGAGAGAAAAAAAAACTGTTCTTGAACTTCGAGGTACTGATCCGTACCCAAAAGTGGCAGTGGCATCTAACAGATTGTGTCCAGGGTGACGGGGGTCCTTTATGATGTTGGCTGCTTTCTTGAGGCAGCACCTCAAATACCCGTCTTCAATGGATGAATAACCATGATGCAAACAATCCATCCGTAGACGTTTGAGAGTATACGACAAATGTCAAATTTATCTTTTTCCACAATTGATTTGACATGCTGGCTAAATTTAAAATAGATGGGACTCCCAGGAACTTGAACATACTAGCTTTATATATCTGCTCCATCAATGCAGACAGGTTTAATGTAACTTTTTAAAATCTTAAAGCAGTTAAAATAGATCCAAGCTCTTGGCCATGTAATAAAATCCAAAAGAGTGAGGTACCATTAACCCACAATTATGACCTGATTGGGATTGCTAAAACATGATGACAGGGCGACCAGGATTGGGAATATTATATTCAAGGGGTGAACCATGAAAGGAAAAAAAGTTGGGGTCGGTTAACACAATAGTAAGGAAGAAGAAGACCGCAGAGCCCACCTCACTGACAAAAGGCAAAGGAGGAAAAACCCAACACCCAACCCCAACCCACCAATTTTCCCCTGCAACCGTGTCTGCCTGTCCCGCATCGGACTTGTCAGCCACAAACGAGCCTGCAGCTGATGTGGACATTTACCCCCTCCATAAATCTTCGTCCGCGAAGCCAAGCCAAAGAAAGAAGAAGACCATCAGCTGAGATAACATGGAATCTGGATATGGAACACCAGAGGGCAGCAAACTTTAGTAGGAGTACTGTAGTACACAGACCACCAAACAATAGTTGAGATCTGGAATGGCATCAAACAATAAGTCAGATTATCTGAATGATTATGATAAATTGGGAAAAGGGGAGGTACGAAGAGACATGGGTGTTGAGGTGCATCAGTCATTGAAGGTTCTCCAGCAGACAAAGAAAGCAAAAAGCATACAGGTATTCATTGTTAGATTTGAATAGGGAAGCAAAAAGGTCTTATTGCAGCTGTATATGGTTTTGGTAAGATCATCTTACCAAGAGATGATCATTGTGTGTAGAAATGATCACCTATTGAAGGAGTGCAGCAAAGATTCACCAGACTGATTCCTGGGATTGCAGAAATGACATATGAAAAAAGACTAGCGAGACCAGCCATTCTCAATCTGGGAGGGGTGCACGGTACATTCAAGGGGAGATACGGACTAAAATCCTTAATAAAGGGGCTCCAAGGTAATGGGGGGAATCATTGAAACTGAATGGATTAAACATTTTTTGGGGAAAAGAAAGAACTGCTAGGCTTTGCTGTAGAGATGGCAAGCAATGTGAGAATTTTTCAAGGCTGCAGGAATTTGGAGACTACTTAGAATAACCCGGATAAATGCAGAAAATTAACTGTTTCAGAGCTTGCTTCGACATGATTTTGACTGTCATGGAACCAGATTCAGCAATGAATGACCTTGCATGTAGTTTTCCTTTTTTTAATATCACCTTCAATTCCTGGAAATAAGTCTGCACACTGAAGTTTTGCTCCACAGTATTCAGTTGTTATGCTCAGAGTAAAAAGCCTTTTTTTCTTTTCACCTCACGTACCAAATATTTTTTTGTTTTTTTTTTATGTAGACAATAGGGAGAGAACAGAAGAAACTAGCTAAACTTTACTGCTTCACAGAAAGGGGGCCCATAAACTTTGAGCAGAGTCCTAAGGGGGCCACAGCCAAAAAAAAGTCAAGACCAACTGGGCTAGACTACAATTGTGCTTGGTGGAATTCAAAAATTCGACATGGTTAGTTGAAAGAAGAATATTCCTGATGTTGGCAAAGTCCAGAACAAGGGGCCACAATCCAGGGATAATGGGTAAGCCGTTTAGGCCAGAGATGAGGAGAAATCTTTTCACTCAAAGTTGTGAACTTGTGGAACTACTGTAGAAAATTGTTGATGCCAGTTTGTTAGATATATTCAAAAGGAAGTTGGATGTAGCCAAGAAAACAGAAACTAGATACTGCGGTCCTATGATTCTATTGAATGGTGGAGCAGGCTCAAAAAGTTGAATGGCCTACTCCTGTATCTCCATTCCAAAGTTCCTTTTATTCTGATGTAATAATATAAAAATGTAATATGGATGATACATTTCAACTGTAAGGCAAACAATGAGTTGCCATAAGTATTGCCTGGCTCTCTATCAGTCGGAGAAAGAGAACCAAAGGAGAGTCCCTTCAGAGACACTGATTGTCCTTGGATTTGCCTCCAGCGCTCCCACAACCTCTGCAGCTGCACTGACTCCAATTCAAACCCAAGCTCAAGATACAAATCTCTTTAATGATTAGAAAGTCTTCAGCACCCAAGGTCCTCCTTGCCCTCAGCTCCCTCCAGAACCCCAGTACTGATACTTGGCTCCCATTAGCCAGTCTCCAGCAGCACACAGCCTGTATTAGTCCTCAGATTGCTAGTCACCAACTGCCGACAGCCTTTATGGGATTTTCAGCAGCTGAGTTCCTCGCTGGTCCTCTGCTGTAGTCGTCCTATAGGGTCGTCTCCTATAGTTGGAAGGGATGGGGGAAGGGGGGAAATGTTCTTCACATTTTTGGTCCCCTTCACTGGTCCGCTGTTCCCCTGGAGTCTGCCACCCTTGTGGTACTTTGCCCAGCCAGGCTTCAACATGTTGGGCATAGACTCTGTAGTTGCAGGATTTAAAAAAAAAATCACCATCAACCCCTTTAAAAGGTCTTTTAAAGCCAAATGAAGCTGCCAGAAGCCCAGTAAAGCAGCCCTATGTCTCCACTCCTTGCTCTCCCAGGTGTGCACCAGCAGCAGGACCGCCATTTTTATTCCATGCTCAACATTCCTGTGTTTATTGGTTGCATTAATATATATTTATCAAAAACAAACCCTCTAAATTGAAAGCAAACATAAAAGATTTACTGAACAATCCCATTTAAGAAGCTAAATACATGACGTGAATGTCGACAGTATTTTTTTTATTTAAGTGCAAACTCCCATGAAATGTCTACTTTAATGGTTAAATTAAAATAATACAGTACTATGCACATTTTGTTAAGGTCACCTTGCTGACATGATTAGTAAACTCCATGCTCAACTATGAAACATTACTGAAATTATAACTTAGTGGTGCACTGCCACTTGCAAACTTTACAATGTTGAATCAAAAATACAGAAAATACATTCATAGTATCCAAGTGCACTGAAGCAGCAGTTCAGTGGCAGCTGATTGGCACTGGTATGAAGAACACAGATCTCCTGTCCAAGTTAGACTGTACAAATCTGGAACGCAAAACAGTGTCACTTTGTCAGCTCATGGAGTCGAGTTACGTGCCTCTCGGCTAATAAACCACTTCAATGTGAAGTAGGTTCGTATGGTTCAATAGTGGTTTGAGAACATTCTAAGCAACGAATGCAGTGCTGAGTTTACTGCTGACCACTCCCTGCAATGCTGATTTCACATACATTTCAAGAAACAAGGTTTATGTGGCGTTGTAAAGCAGATGCTACTGCTGATGGTCCTGGAAAATCAAGTCCCCCGGATGCTGAATATACTTAGTATAACTGCTCCAGGTATGTTCCCACATTCTGCAGAAATAAAAAAACCCATCAAATCATTAAACTAATTCTTGCATGAGCCTTGAGAAGTTCATTAGCAATTTTGGCTACTTGTCAGATTTAGGTGGCTGTGAGATAACTTCACATCATTGTATTATCAAGTGTAAGGTACATTCTAAAAGATGGTGTTATAACATATTCTTAAATCTGATAATTAGTCTATTTATAGTGCTGGAAGATTGAAGTACAAGTTTACCCATCTTTGAATACAGCTTCTTGGATAAATGCTACATATGCTGCTGGCTGGAATAACTAAATCCCTACAGCGGGGGGGGGGGGTGCAACGCTGGATCTCCTCCTAGGCAATGACATAGGGCAAGTAGTGAGCTCTTTGGGATCAGTGACCATAACTCCATTGGTTTAATATGAAAGATATTGGTAAATTAAAAAGGATGCACAGGAGATTCACCAGGATGCTACCACATTTAGAGAGCTTAAATTATATAGAGAGAGGTTTGAGAGTCTTGGGTCTTTATTCCCCAAAGTGTAGGAGTGACCTTAGAGGCTTTTAAAATATGAGGAGCATGGATAAAGTCAAAACTCAGTCTCTGCCCCCCCCCCCCCCCCCCCCCACTACAGGCTAGATGATTCTAGAGCTAGGGGATACAAGTTTAAGGTTAGAAGTGAAAGATTTAACAGAGACCTGAAAGGCAAACCTTTTCACTCAGAAAGTGACCCATGTCTGGAACAAGCTGCCAGAGGAAACTAGAAATTGATACAAGTTTTGACATTCAAAAGATATTTGAACAGGTTTATGTTCCACGCTGTCGGAATCTACTTGATTAGGGATGTACTTGATTTTTACATTTAAGGAAATCAACCAATTTTATTTTTCATGATGGCTTGAAAAAAAATTACAATTTTTGCAGACCAGATAAAGGAATGCCTGATATTTTCTTATTTGCTAATCAAAATAAATCTAAAAGTCATTGTATGATGAACTGAACAAAACTAATAGCAAGAAGAGTTGAATGACATTATATTTTCTGTTGTAAATATGCATACTTCCTAACAACTGTTGTAACAATAACACTGAAATTACCAAGATGTTTGTTTTCAGGCTTATGCATTCAGTGGACAAAGGCTTAAAAAATGTAATGGCTTTAATGTGCAAATTCAGCTACAGGACTTGAAATAACTTTTTAAAATAAATTTATGGATTGGACATAAAATTACAAAATTTGGTTATGGAAATAATGAAGTGGAGGGAAGTGCAAAAGAGGGATTCAATTTGCATGATACAGGTACACAATCCTTTATCCGGAACCCTTAGGGGACAGTGTGTTCCGAATTTCAGATTTTTCTGGATTTCGGAAAGCCAGAGCTGCCTATCCATCCCCACCCCTTTCCAGTCGCCTTGCGCTGCCGTCTCCCCCCACCCCCCCGTCCGCCTGACTCGCGCTGCCGGTCTCCCCCCCACTCGCCCGCCTGACTCACACTGCCGTCTCTCCCCACTTGCCGGATTTTGGAGCTTTCTAGATTTTAGATGTCCAGATAAAGGATTGTGTTCCTGTACGAGCCATGAGTAACGGAGCCAAATCCTTTCCTTCTATATACTGTCAATCATTTGATGATGTTTTCATTGGCCAAGGGGAGGGACTATGATTTGTTTTAGAATTAAGAAAGAGCAAATTTAATTGTGGTTACCTTGTATCAAATTGTCAGATCAAGCCAGAATAATGAAAAATAACAAATTTGTAACAACGGCAGCTCCAAAACATTGGTTACCATTTACTTCCTATGGAAGTTCCATGACCTGCTGAGTTTCAGCGAAATGTTTTTGTTAACCTTATCAAAATACCATTTAAGGAGCAAAATCTCACTATTGAAGCGATTTGAACTCAGCATTTATGCATTTATACACATGAAAAAATGTAGAATGCACAAAATGCCTACTTAAAATGTCCAGAAATGCCAGAAGGTCCAAGCAGCTCTTAGGGAGAAACCCATCAATTCTATTCCCCATTCATTTCCCTATACCCTTGCAACTTATCCTCGTATATATCGAAAAACTTCCCCATGATTCCATTTCTGCAATCAAGCCCCCCCCCCCACCTTTAAGGGATAAACTATAATTGCCCAGTAAATCTACCAGGTCTTTAGGATGAGAGAGGAAACACGAGTTCAGGAATGAACTTGGATCCATGGACTACAAAAATCCTCATCAATACAATTCACGCAGGATTAAACAGCAATACTTCTAAATATACAAGAAAAATGTAGGCTCTGTAATACCAAGGTGGCAAGTCACTGTTACTCCCAAACACAGGGCACAATATTTTGCTCAAAGCTGTTAGTTCCACTGATAGGAATCCTGAACAAGTGCTGAATTTTTGCTCAACTGATCACCAATCCAAGGACAAATCCCCACTTCTATGGACTTGTGTAATCCAGAACGAAAATGCAAATGTTTAAAGATTTCCTAATATGAGGGTTAGAAAGCCAAGTCGATAACTTTATTCTCATATTTAGTAGTTTTTGAAGATTTTTAAACTTTTGTAAATGTCAGGGGCATTTCATTGAGGCCTAACTAGATACCAAAGCAATTCTTTGGGAATGACCTTTCAGTTTTTATGCAGTGGGCCCTATGCCATGCTTTGTCAATCATGTGGCAGTCTACTTCCTGGCAGAAGAGTGCACTCGAGGTGCCAGTCAGTCCAGGTAGATGCATGCTTCAAGAGCATGAGCAATAATATTGAAGAGTTCAATGGTCAGTTGAAGATTGACCCTGATTTCTTCTCTTTGAAAATATTTAATTTTAGCATGAGTGTTGATAAGAGGCTTGTCTTCAGAATTTAGTTATTAATATCTCAAATGTTTTGCTGCACCACAACCTTTATTGTGCTTTCCATACATGGATTAAACCTAATTAATTATTTCTGCTTCATGTTTCTTGATTTTAGTTCTGAGAGAATTATTAGAATTAGACAGAATTGTTTAATTTGATTGGTTACAAATACAGATTCTAACTGGTCACGAACCTCGAAGATCCCAAAAGGGCGAAATAATGAATTGAAGTTTATGAACAACTTGCAAGTTGCCCTTCAAAATCTCAGAAAAGTTGTGAAGAATGGAAGGGGCCGGTGCTGCTCCAGTGGTAAACACTGAAAAACACAAAGACACTAAGATAAACATTTCTTACCTTAGCTACTTTTCCAGTATACCCTGGAACTGAAGATAGATGATAGCCCTGTTCCCGTAGTTGTCGTAACTGATCTTTCATAATCACAACGTTTCTGGAAGAAATATTTCAATTCTAAATTTCAAATGGTCCTGATTAATAATGCTGATGGATAAAATATTTAGAAATACTGCATGTTTAAATAAGTATTAAATATACCATTTTGGGAACAGTTACTGTAAATGATAACATTCCAATATGCACCTTATAATGAGACCGAAATTGGCTGATGGGCCACAATCTGTTTCTGTTAGTCCTTCTCAATTGATGAATTCTTCACAGAGAGCAGCAGTAAATGATCTATCATTAATAACTACATTATAGCCCTTGCTTCTTTGGAATAAATTCACAATAATGCAAATACCAAGCTAACAGTAGCTAACTGAAAGTTTACAAGTGTTTTTTTTTACACTGTTGGTTGCTTTCAACTAATATTTGGTTAAAAAAAAATCAGCCAGCATTTTTCTTGGTCAAGTGGGAAAATTAAGTTCTGTAAATTAATTTCTTTTGGGAGGGGTGATTGCTAGAAGAGGATATTTGAATAAATAGTTCTTCATTCATTTAAAAGGTAAAATGAGTTTTTGCTTACTGGTCTTCCACACGAGTGGCATCATTATTTTTTGATTTTGTGGATAGCTCTGGCCACCATCGTTTAAGGACAGCTCGGAGCCAGTTCAAACCAACAATCAGGTATCTGTAAAAAAAACACGTAAAAATGGTTTAGGTCTTTTGCTATTACACATTTTAACAGATATGAAAAAACATAGATCTTTTTCATAAAATTTAAGAGTTATGATGATAACGAAGGGAACCGTTGAATTTTAGTTTTCTACTTAGTCTGATACAGATAAACTAAGTGAAATTTGTTCCCATAATCACTTGGTTATCATGCAAAGAACAAAATAAAATTTCTGTGGACATGGTTTAATTCATTTTCCAAGACATGAATAGGCAAGTTGCAGATGCGATTCAAGCACAAACAAATTGTTATAAATCAGTGGTTCTCAACCTTTTATTTCTACTCACATACCACTTTTAAGTATTCCCTATGCCATAGATTGCTTAAGGTGGTAGGTGGGTGGAAAGAAAAAGTTTGAAAACCACTGTTTGAATCGTACCTCATTGACTCGTGATGTGCACGGTTTCATAACTCCAAAGGAAATGGGCCAATGACAATTTTTCTCAAGCAAATTATTTCAGTAACAATTGGATCGAGAGCAGTGATTCTCAACCTTCCCTTCCCACCCACCTTAAGCAATCGCTTAGTAATCACAATGCACTTATGGCATAGGAATTCCTTAAAGTGGTATGTGAGTGGAAAGAAAAAGGCTGAGAACCACTGTTATAAACCCTGCTGGAAGATATGGTTAAGGAGTTAGGCAGCATTTAAAAAATAATTGTATCATAGTGAACAGCGTTAATGTAAACTACCACCAAAAGATCAAGCCCTACCAAACCAAGTCATGCCTCCCTACTGAATTTCTCAACAATATGGAATTTGCATTGACCTTTATACTTATTATTTGCTAATCTTTCAGGCATTCATCTGAACTCAGACTCACCTGATGTATTCATGGTGCACCAGCCAATTTTGTTTTGCTATATGAAGTTGCAAACTCAGATCCTGCTGCTTACACCAACCCAATACAGACTTCACGTAGCTGCCATGCTATGGATTTCATGAATAAAACAGCAAGAGATCCATCAGGATTTCTTAAAATAAGTAGTTTGTCAATGAGTTACAATGTAAAATAAATTGGTTATAATTTATTAAAGTGCCAAGAGCCAAGGAAATTGTCAGATATTTTTCTCCAAAAACTCATCTTTTCTGTGCTGAAAAATATTGTGTGCCATCCTGATGACCATGCAATAGGAAGGATATTATGCGGGAAAGGCTGCAGAAAAGGCTTATCAGGATTGTACTGGTACACAAGACTTGACTTATAAGGAGACATTTGATAGAATGATTTTTTTTCTCTGAAGTGTGGCAGGCCAAGGGGCAATCTTATGGTTCATTGAAATCTTGAAGAGTACACACAAGGTGAATGATCGGCCTTTTTCTAAGGATAAAGGAGTTCAGAATAGAAGGTGTAGGTTTAAAGTAAGTGGAAAAGATTTACAAAGATGGAGGGGCATTTTGTTGGATGAAGCACCATCCAATGAGTTTGGAAGCATTTGCTCGAACTTGAGCAGATAAGATGTTCCTATACACCTCAGAATTCATTTTGCTACTGCCATCAGCAGTTACATTATCAATGAAGATAAGTGCCCCAGTGCCTGTGGCAGTCATATTTGCCCAGGCCATAACACCCCCCCCACCCCCACCATGTTTCACAGATGAGGTGGTATGCTTTGGATCAAGATTCTTTTACACCTTCACACTTTGCTCTTGCCATCACTCTGATACAGGTTAATCTTGGTCTCATCTTTTTCCAGAATTCTGAAGGCTTTTTTAAATACTTCTTAGCAAACTGTAATCTGGCCATCATGTTTCTATGTCTAACTAGTGGTTTGCATCTTGCAGGGTAACCTCTGTATTTCTGTTCATGAAGTCTTCTTCAGACAGAAGTCATTACTATATCCACACCTACCACCTGAAGAGTGTTTCTGATCTTTCGGACAACTGTTTTGGGATTTTTCTTCATTATAATGAAAATTCTTCTGTTATCAGCAGTGAAGGTCTTCCTTGGCGATCACCGAGTTCACCAGCACACTTTTTCTTCTTAATGATGCTCCAAACAGTTGGTTTTGGTTATCCTAAGGTTTGGGCACTGTTTTATTCTTGTTTTTAAGCCTCATAATGGCTTCTTTGACTTTCATTGGCACAACTCTGGTCCTCAAGTAGAAAGATGGCAATTTCAGACTTCAAAGGTGATCAAAAGCTTAGAAGCAAGCCAAGCTCTCTTATACCGGCACCAAAGAAGTAATTCAAGATACCTGAATATTCAGAAATACCTGTGAAGCCAAATGTCCCAAGCATTAGGGTGCCCTGAAATGGGGGAACTATGTATAATCAGAACTGTAATTTCTACACGGTCAAACCAAACGGTGTACAAATAACCTTGAATAAAATCTGGGTGTGCACTTAAAAATCACATGTAAATTGATTGATTACAAATTTAAAACTGTGGAGCACAGGGGCAAATAAAGGGATAAAGTGTCTTTGTCCCAAACATTATGGAGGGCACTGTATATCTCAATCAACATACAAATTGTCTTTGCAACCACTGTGAATTCTCCTCCTCCAGTTTTCTAATTCTTAATCCAAAAAGATATAACAAATGCAGAGTAATGCTGTTTTTTTTTAGAATTTCAGTTATACTTACTCTTCAAACCTGCTTCTTAGTAATTCTTGTACTAATGGTAACAGATCAACACAACAACCCATGGAGATGCTTTCTTTTTCCTCTTCCAGACTATAACCAAAACAAAATAAAAATTAATTGTAAAAACCACTAGCAACCAATTGGCAAATCTTATTATGGTATGTCACATGTTACCTCTTCGTCAGTATAGGTAGACAATCTGCAACAACAGCAGTGTCCCGTATCCTACAGGTAACAGAAAGATTCAATGTTATATACAAATACCTCAAGCACTAAAACACCAACTAAAATAATTACATTGATATAAAATAATGCACTACTTCTTTAACTTTGGATCTTCCAATTACATATTGCATTCATAACAATAATAATGAAAGTTTATTGTGTAATTATGTAAATGTATTAGTGGAGAGGAAGCCATCCAGTAATGAAGATGAAATATGATGCAGGAAAATTACCTGACCAAGTAAGCCACCAGCTCACTTGCACTTTTTTGCCAGAAAGTCAGGGCTACACTAAGCCTTAGGTTTCTACCAAATAGCACTTGTGTCATAGTAGCATGATCTTTGGAAATCTGTAAGATTAATAGAATCAAACATTAATATTGAGTCAGGACAAAAAATGGCAACTTTTACACTTTTGGCCCAGAAATTATTGATTGGTAAAGTTCGTCACTTACACTGTCCTTGAAGAAAACTCCCAACAAAGATCTAGCAATGGCAGTGATAAATATTTCCTTTTATCTCACAACTTTTGCTACCGGGTTTCATACAAGTTGAGCTATTTTCTCTATCACCAAGATCATTTACAAGTCGGTTACATTCCATCTCTAATCCTGCCTCAACTTACTTGCTGCTCAAACCTTCCATCTCTCATTTATCTACAAATCTTTTCTATTCTAATCTTCTTGTTAATATGCCTATCCTTCTAACTTGTGAATTTCAGATGACCCAACAGCTTGTATAATGTATGGAGAAAAAAAAGTGAGGGCCACAACTAATAAATCTGGTTGTGAATTGTGCTAACATCGTAACAAGAAACAGATTAACATGGAACACAGCAGTGATGACACACAAGTTTCAGGAACTTCATTCATTACATTATCGTGTGCACCCATCATTTAATTAAGTGATACAGCACAGCCCACAAACATGTGCCATCCAGATAACCAATTAACCTTCTCACCTCATACATCTGAAATCTGTAAGGAAACCAGAATACCTGAAGAAAACATATGCAGACAGAGGGAGAATGTACAAAGACCTTACAAACAGTATCAGATTATTCTGTAATGAACCCAGTAATTAGGTCTTTGCAAAGCTTATTCTGTAATCAAAACTAAGTTTTTCTGTAATTATGTCCATTAAGTCTACAAAACCTATACCAAAATCATGTTCAGGAGATCAGCTTTAAATGGTCTACTCATGTCAAACACTTAATAAATCTACTGTTGTGTCGAACACCAATCCTGCACTGTCTTTCTCTTTTCTCCTTCAACAGCAATCCCCCATCACACATTTTTGATGCGCATTGACTTGAGCATCAAATTACATTTAAATTACATATAAAATTCATGCTCTTGCCCCTCCCACATCCTTTTCCAGGCCTATAATCCTCCCAAAAATCTGCATTGCTCAAAAAATGTCTTTGTTCTTCATTATTCTGCATCATTCCACCATAGATCATGTCTTGGTGCATAGGACAAAGCTTTCGGATTCTCTTTATCAAGCAGAAAAATAAACCGAAACTCACTTTTGTTTAACCAAGCATTTAGACACATCCCAAATGTCCTTCATCTTTCGATACTTAATTTTATTAATTAAAGCTTCTCATTTAAAGCAGCACCATTACCATAAAGATGTTTTGCATGCATGTCTCTCACTTAAAATCAGTAAGCCATGCACATCTGTGACATATGAATTAAGAGGAGTTTGCCACTCAGCCTCTCAAGTCAGCACCACCATCCAAGATAATAAGCAAATCTGAATGAAACCTCAACACTGCATTCACATCTACCAATGGAAATCTTTGATTCCTTCTTGTCGATAGTCTATCCAATTCTGCATTAAAAATATTCAAGACAGCTACCACCACTCTTGTAGTTCTTATTTTATTTCCATCTTAAATGACTGACTCTTCATTTTCAAAAAGGATCCCTATTTCTCAATTCTCCCACAAGAGAAAACATTCTCTCTTCATCCCGACAGACCCCTTATGATTTTATATTTCAAACAGCACACCTCACTTATAGGTTCCAGTGATTATAAAATTAGCCTGTGCTACCTTCCTTCAAGAACAACCATGCTCAGTTAACGCAGCCACCGCCCTTTCAACAGATGTGTCTGATGCGGACATAGGGGGCGCACTGCAGCAGTATGTTGATGGACAATGGAAGCCTTGGCATTCTTCAGCTGCCACCTCCATGAGGCGGAGAAAAGATACAGCACCTTTGATAAAGAGCTCCTAGTCATATATTTGTCCATCCGTCACTTCCGTTACTTTTTGGAATGCAGACACTTCATCATGTTCTCAGACTATAAACCCTTAACCTTCGCGTTTCCAAAGGGGTCGGAGGCCTGGTCAGATCGACATAATGGCAGTTATCCTACATTTTGGAATTCTCTACCAGAATAATGCACATTTCTGGAAAAGACAATGTAGTAGCATTTTCCTGCTCAGTTGCGCTCAAAGCATCAGCTAGGGACCATGTATTAACTCGGCGGCACTCGTCACTGCCCAAGCACAAAACAGTAAGATGGAGTCGTATCACACCTTGATAACCCACTACAATGGAAGGATGTGTAAATCGATGCCAATGACCAGCTGCTCTTTTGTGATGTGTCAACAGGACATCCACGGCCAGTGGTTCCAACTTCGTGGAGATGTTGCATTTTTGATTCTGTTCATGGCCTTTCTCATCCATCCATCAGATCGACCATTTGTTTGATTTCAGACAAATTTGTTTGGCATGGTCTGAAGAAAGATGTCACGCAAATGGCCAGACCTTGTGTAGCTTGTCAAAAAGTCAAAATCCATCGGGGGGGGGGGGGGGGGGGAGGTAAGAAGCTTATGTCAGCACCAGTGTTGACCAGGAAACACCTGCCTGACAAGGAGTCCCAGAAACCCACAGGGTGGCCAGCATCGATGGCCCTCTTCAACCCATCGCTGACAATAGTAGCATAGCTATCCTGGGGTATTAACTTGCCTCTCCGCTAGTCTTGATCTCGCAGGTGGCTGTTTGTGGTGCTCGCTGATGTGGCCTACGACAGTGCTGGTGTCCTCCTTTGCTTTCCAGAGCTTGTCCGCCTGGACCGCACCCTCCAAGAGTTGCTGAAGTCCATGAGCATGGGTTGGATATCCTCGGGCAGCTGCTCCAGAAAGATCTGCTCAAAGAGCAGACAAGGTATATGGCATCTTGCTTATTAGGGTGGATGGGGGCCTGTTCCCCAATCCATCCAAATGTAGCAATCAAGCGGCACACTCGCACCAGGAGAGCCCAAAAGTGAGGGTTAACAGCTCTTTGAGGGTCGCATATTTGCCTCACTCTGGAGGCTGCCGTAGGAAGTCTACAACCCATGCCACTGTGTCCTGATCGAGGGCATTCACGACCTAGAAGGAGTGGGTATCGGTAGCAGCGATGTGTCGAAGCTGGAACTGAGCCTTAGCCTGCTCAACCATATGTGGCTATGACACCCAAAACATTGGGAGCCTGAGTGAGACCGTGTGGTCGCAGGTTTCGCTTGATATGTCATCTTCAGGTCAAACTGCCAGTTGGACCTGTTGGGGTCACCAATGTAGCGGACATGCTACGCAAGCATGGAGAAGAATGACATGCACACCAAAGCCTTGGAAAAGAAGACTGGTTTATTGCTCTGGACATCACACTCAAATGGGCCCCAGGCACTGACGCCAGGACCCCGTGTCATTGGATCGCCGGCCTGGGATTGGCTGGCATTCCCGCCAGAGTTCCCCATCTTCCCACTGTGTGGGAGGTCACCTGGGATGACGGCCGGTGTCATCTCCAGCTCTGCACGGTCGCCACATTCGTCGTCTATTTTGTGGGCCAGTCTGTGTCTCTGTCCGTGGGCCATTACACGCCAACTGTTTCCAATGCATTAATATTCTTCCTTCAGTAAGGATTTCCAAATGTCATTTTATCAGTATCATTATAGCTTTAAAACCTTAATCGTATTCAGTTCTATTAGCAAAATATTAGTCTAGTGTAAATTAGATGCTAGGACGCCTAATCCATTATATTTTAGTACTTTGCAGACTCTCATCATACAGTCATGCACCACATAACGTTTGTTCAGGCAACGTCCAACTGCATATATGTCTGTGATCCCATAAGGTTATAACAGAGTTCAGAAATCCCGATCGGAGAATGGTACGTAGCAGACATTATTTTAATGTGAACTTTCCCTACTTACAAATAAAAAGTTTATAGTATTAATCTACTTAACCCATATATTAAATTTGCCAGAAACAGTACATTAGCTGAAATACAGCTGTATATGTTCAGTATCTTGGCTAACTAGTTAGTACAGGTACACTACAGCATCCTATATAGCTTTGCTAAGTATATAATTTGCACAGCGTCCAAATCACATTACATCCTATTTCACAGAACGTATGATTGCACTTCTTTTACTTTTTCTCCCTGCCATAATGGAAGATGACACATTTTCTTTCAAATTCAATTTGCCAGATTTCTGTCCACTGACATAACTCATCAATAACTGCCTTTAGTTTCTTTATTCAGTCACATTAATTGTGCTAAGTTGAGCCCCCAGCATTGATCACTGTGCTGCCACCATTTGCTACAATTCCATTTATACACAATTCTCAAATCTCCATTATCTTGCAAATCTCACTGGATTGTATGAATAGCAATATTCACTGTTATGGATCACCAATACAAGATGGTTTTGGATTAAATACTGGAATACCCCTGGTAGATCAGAAGTGTGTGTTTCATTATAACTAATTAAAGACCTAAAGTTCCTAAATCAAAATAAGCCATGATCATACTGCAAAATGAATGGGCCTCAGTTATATGCACAGATCTTTAATGGTGGGAAGTCAATTTGGCAAAAATGGTATTAACTTTACAAGTAGATGTAAGATGACCTTTGTAATTCATTGGTAAATTGCAGTAATTTCTCAAAAACTGGGCACACTTCAGGAAGAATATCAAGAGATACTGCACCTTCCCTAAGCCTTTACTGGAATGGAACTGTAATGAAGAACTTATGTTTCCTGGAAAGAGAAGGGGGGGGGGGGGTGAGATTTTATTTCCTTTTAAACACATACAAATTCTTTACTTGAAAAATCATGGGTGTAGATTCACTCATAATCTTGTAAACAAAAATTGGAACTACTTGAAGGAGAAGAAATATTCCAATGGATTTCCAGAAGATTGGAAAACTGGTCTTAAACACTCCTTCAAAGAATTGACACAAGCATTATGGGATGAATAGTTTCCAATTCTGCATTGTTCTCGGATATTCTACAATTGCAATTCATTTCTTGATTGATGAGTACATAACAGAATAGGATTTTTAAAAAACTTCTATTAAGTGGTTTCTCATTCTAATTGTTCAATTTCAGAAAGTGGCATAAATAAAATCGCTCAGAAATAAATGATAACAACAAGAAGAAATAATGCTAACATTCCTACCTGTGCAAAATAATCAGCGTATGTCACAGAAGCACTGTCAGTCGGTGAAGCAGGAGAATCACCAGAGTTCAGCTGCAAGTTGCGATTGTCATTACAAACTTTAGATACAGTTCCTGCACAGATTACTTCATTTTCTTTATTTGCCATATCACAGTTCCAAAAGCTTGAATGCTGCTTTTTGTTTCCCACGTTTCTTTGGACTCGATGTCTAGCTTTCTTTTTAGAGCACACTGCTTTAGCTGTTTTCAGCAAGGTTTTCTCTGTCTTTTCAGTGGATGATCTGTGAAGACAAACCAACAGCTTTCAAGATGACATCAGTTGCCAAATTCTATACAAGGACATTCATACAAAAAAGTGTTTCTATTATGGGTCTTCTCTATTTAGAACTACAAAAGGAAAATAATCACTGGCTGAACTGAATTAGAGCAGAAGTGGTGAACCTTGAGGCTGAATGACATTAGTCATGGGAAGAAGCACTTCAGGTGTACTGGAATTTCTCTTTATGATATTTGGAAATGGGTCAATTCAAAGCATTAAACTTCTCATTCATTTTGGAATCAGATAATCATGTAAAATATTCAGTAGCAATAAGGTTTGAGGTCATTTGCTGGGGAGCTGTAAGGACAATCTTGTTACAAATTTGTTATTTAAATATTTAGAATGTGATCTTCATGTTTCTCTCTACAATTATCAGTATAATGGAGACCTAGTAAAAGTAGTCATTAATTTTTTTTATCTTAGGAGAAAAGCAAGTGAAAGAGAAATGAAATGGGATGCTTTGGATTTCAATTAAAAGCAGAAAGTGCAGGAAAAACATGTGCATCATCTGAGAAAAGAGAAATAGTTAACATTTTGTGTCTGTGACCCTTTGTCCATATCTCATCATTGGAGCAAATATGGCAGAGATGGAGGAACTGACAGAATGAAGTGGAAATCCTTACCAGAGGCAGAGAGGAAGTGAGCATAAACAAAGTACTGAGTGTCTATGGATATTGGTAGCTTGTCTATTCACAGAGATGGACAGGCCCAGAAAAGGAGATTCAGAAGATGGTCAATGTGAAGATGAGAACTGGGTGAAAATTAGCCGTAAAAGTGATGCATTAAGTTCTGTATTAGTGCAAGAAACAGCATCAATTCAGTCAAAGTACTGAGGAAAGAGTTCAGGGATATTTGAATACTCTCTTTTTTCTCTTTGGCTTGGCTTCGCGGACGAAGATTTATGGAGGGGGTAAATCAAGAAATATTAAGACTGACATAAATGCGGTTCCACGTGTCCCACACAGGCAGGCATAGCTTGAATCTATGTAAGTGCCCATGACTACTTTGTTTTGAAAAAAATAAGCTGAATTAAAGATAAGTTGTTTAATGTGAGGAAAGTTCAACCAGGGAAATGATTATGTTGGTGGGTAACTTCAGAGCCTCTGTTCAAAGAAGAAGCAAAAAGCCCTCATATCTACTGGATGTGGAATAGAGGTACAGAGTGATTGTACATCCATGATCCTTTTAGGAGCAGGGAATTGGAAACTGTTGGTGGAGGGCATCCGAAGAGTCTCAGATATACAATGAAAAGGGACTGGACTAGGAAAGAATGGCCTTAAGGTCGGAAGAAATAAAGTTTGGTGAGGCAAGAGGAGGCTGAAACAACGTGACTGCTTGGAACAACCTTCTTGTATATCTTGGGATGAAGGCACTGTGGGGGTGAGGCACTACAAGATTGGAAGCTGTGAGTGAATTTGTCCTGATGAATCAAGGGCTCTGACTGTGTGTTCAATTCCTTCAAGTGGTAAATAACACCCTGATATTCACAGGTAGTGTCTTGTTCCAGTGGAAGATATGAGGTGTATGAGAGATGACATTTGGCCTCTGCTATAATAGTACTACCATTGTCAAATTTGATTCTTAGTAAGCAGGTAGCTTAATATTCAAGGCAGGTGTCATCAAATGCATGAATTGCATTTAAAGATGAATTTCCTTACCTATTAACTTCAGCAGTCGCCTCTTTACATTCCGAAAGTTTAACCTGGTATAAATGAGCAAATGCATAATGAGTTTAAAAAGTTGAGAAAATAGCTTCCTTTGTTATGTTTTTGTATCTGTATTTTTATATTTATTATAATCATGCTAAAAATAAAGAACATACATGAAATATTGAATAAATAATTTTGCAAATATCTGAGATGCATTGTATGCTTCTTATAGTTTTCAGTCTCAGAATCACAATTTATTGTCATGAACAAGTCATGAAATTTGGTGTTTTGTGGCAGCATTAAAGTGCAAACATTCATATACATCACCTTACAACAATAAAGTTTTAAAAATATAGTGTACAAAAACTGTCTTTGGTTCATTGATTATTCCGAAATCAGATGGCAGTGGGGAAGAAGCAGTCCTTGTGCTGTTGAGTACTCATCTTTAGGCTTCTGTACCTTTTTTCCAATGGTAGCATGGCCTAGGTGGTGGGGGTCTTTGAGGATAGAGGCTGCTTTTTTAAGACACTGCTTCTTGTAGATGTTCTCGATGGAGTGAAATCTGGTGTCTGTGATGTCGCAGACCAAGTTAACAAAACTCTGGAGTATTTTCTTGTCCTGAGAATTTACAAGTCTTTGGTGTAACATCTCACAAAATATAGCCACTGCCAAGCCTTCTTTGTGACTGCATCAACATGGAGGCTCCAGGATAGATCCTCAGAGTTGTTGACACCAGGAATTTGAAGTTCCTGACCTTCTCTACTACTGAACTCGATGAGGACTGGGTCATGTTCCCTTGACTTCCTCCTGAAGTCCACAATCATCTCCATGGTTTTGCTGATGTTGAGCACAAGGTTGTTGGCATGACACCACTCAACGAGCTGATCTATTTCCCTCCTGTACGCTTCCTCATTGCAGTTTGTGATTCTGCCAACAACTGTGGTGTCATTGGCAAATTTGTAGATAGCACTGGAATTGTGCCCGGCCACACAATCATGGGTGTATAATGAGTTGTGGCCTGTGTTGATAATCAGTGAGGAGGAGACGTTGTTTCCAATTTGTAGAGTCTGTGGTCTTCCGATGAGAAAGTTGAGGATCCAGTTGCGGGGGGGGGGGGGGGGGGGGTGGGGGGGGTGCAGAGGCCCAAAGCTTGTAGTTTCTCGACCAGCACTGAGGGAATGATGTTGAAGGCTCAGCTGTAGTTAACCATATAACCATTTACAGAGCGGAAACAGGCCACGTCGGCCAATATTGTGTCTGCTGTGGAGCGATTGTGGACCCGAATGACCGGCACATTATAAAGAGAATTACATTTACCAGTACTACCACAAACTTTAATTTCACTGTTTTATCATTTTGATAGTCCTCCAGAGTGAACTGTAATGACTAATGAAAATACCAATTTTGAGTTTGAGTTTCTAATTTCAACTGTTAATTATCATTTATAACTGTAAATAAAGTTGCAGATTTTTTTGTGGGGGGGGGGTTTGCTATTATGCAAAATGTAATCATTGAAAAAGCTGAGCTATGCACCCTCACAGCAACTGGCACACTCGAGTAATGGACGCTCAAAGGTGGCTGGGCAGGATGGTAAGTAGTGAATACCTTGTTTTTAAAATGTGTCAGTAAAAATAAGGCTGAAATATTCAGATACTTTCCAAGAATGGCCACCTTATCAAGGACACTGGAAATCTTATTTGAATGTTAAGAATGAAATATTATGCATCACAACATCCTGCCTAGTTTATTTCAAATTGTAGGTATCTTGATGAAGAGACATTTCCATTTCCTTTTTAAAATAAAAAAAAACTGTACATTCAATGCCCCTGCTCTTTAAGTGGTGTTTCCAGTTAAAAAATATTGATAAACATGACAATTACACAGAAGACCTACATAATGGACCTACAGTAGTTCCTCTTATCCGCGGGGGATATGTTCCAAGACTCCCCCCCCCCAACCCCATGGATGAGTGAATCTGCAGATAGTACCGAACCCTTTACAGGGTATGTGTGCTGCTTAACATCCACAATATGTTCTATGAAATCAGGCATTATGCAATGTGGTCATTGTGTGGAACACCATATTATATATTTAGCAAAGCTATATGGGATACTGTAGTGTACCTGAAAACGTTTTATTTTTAAGTATGGATCAGTGTGGGGAGAGAGCGAGGCAGTGGGATCAGTGTGGGGACCGACACGGGGATGTGGGGAGAGAGCAGAGGAGTCAGATCAGTTTTGGACCACGGGTAACTGAAACCGTGGAAAGCAAAACAGCGGATGGGGGGGGATCTACTGTTTTACGAAATGCAGTGACCACATATTTCATTGAATTTTATCTGAACATGTTATTTGTTACATATGCATGTTTCACTAATTATAAGGAAATACATGCTTAATTTAGCTTTAGTTTTTTTTTTAAAAAGGAGTTATCATGAACTTATCCACGTGAGATAATGTTATGAATAGGAAATAATTAGTTGATGGCGATATGGAAAATTTCAAGTTTTTTTTTGCTATAAGTCCATCAAATTTGAAGTAAATGAATCTCCTACATTCATTTCAGAAAATCCCATAATTGGTTAAATTCTGTTTTGTACTCAGTGGACAAAACGTGCAAATTTAGTATCCTATCACATCCCAATGTCCTAAACTATTTTACATTTAATTATCTTGAAGAGTTAACTTTTTAAATTTGGAAGCAACTATGAAAACTGTACACATAGCAAGCCTACACAAATGTATGCAACCATTCATTTGTTTCATTATATTGTTTATAAATGGGGGTGAGGCGCACAGAGGCACTACAGGACTACTTTCAGACCATGGACTGGAGCTGGGAGGCAGCCACCAAAAAATTATCATTCGAACATCAAGGAGTACATGAGCTCAGTTACTGGTTACATCAGAAAGTGTATTAAGGATGTCACCAAGATTAAATGCTTCACAACCAAGGCTAACCAGAATCCATGGTTGGATGTAGAGGTCTGGGCACTTCCCAGAGCTCATGATGCTGCCTTCAGAACAGGGACTAAGATAGCACTAAGACAAGCCAATGCTGAATTCTCCCATGCAATCCGGAAGGCAAAGCATGGGTATCCATAGAAAATCCATAGACAGCTGGGTGAAACAAGGTGCACGAGGCAAGGGGTCAAAACTGTAACAGTTCACAAGTCAAACAAAACGATAACTCTCTTCTGGACAGATTGAATGAATGGTTCAGTGAGAAGAACAGGCTGAGGCCAAAGAAAGTTCAATGTCTTCCTGATGAAATGGGCGGACTCCTTACATAACTGGGGTTGAATTGAGGAGAACCCAATCCAAGGTGAATCCACATAAGGCAGCTGGACCACACAACACACCTGGTCTGGTACTGAAGGACTGCACTGACGGAGGTCCTTACAGTCATCTTCAACATGTCACTGCAGCAATCCCTCATCCCCATGGGTTTCAAGATAGCCAACATCATCCCAGTACCAAAGTGAGGGATAGTATAGGTCTCAATAACTACCACCCCATGACAATGACCTCCACCATTAATGAAATGCTTCAAGTGTCTGGTGATGGAATACATCAAAGTGCACCTCCCAAACACTGGACCCATTTCAATTCACCTACAGATGGAACCATTCCGCTGATGATAGTCTTGTCCAGCCATTCTGTCCTGACCCACCTGAAAAACTATGCCTCAAATGCCAAGCTGCTGTTCATCAAACTCAGCTCAGTGTTTAATACTATCATTCTCCAGAGGCTGTTGGATACACTGTTCATTGGGACTCAACACCCCTCTTTGTAACTGGATTCTGGATTTCCTAACAGAAAGACCACAGCCTGTTGTTACAAGCCCAAAGGACCCCAAAACCCAGCAGCAATAGACATTCACCAAGACAAGTGGCTTTTAAAACAAAAGTTTTTTTAATCAACTTTAAACATGAAAATAGAATCAAACTTTAACTTAATTCTATACTTAACTAACCCAAATTAACCCCCTTCTAATTCTAAGTGCACGTGTATGTAATGTGTGTGTAAATTTAAGAAAAGTTCTTTGGTTCACAGTTCAATCTCACTTCTTCTTCCAAGTTCTCTGGATGCAGGCAATTCTTATACTGTGCACAGAATTTAACATGTATAAAGTTCACCAAGCTTTGGTGCTTAAAAGGTAAATGTTCTTGTAGGGTTTGCAGAGAGAGATTTGTTGTTCCAGGATTTCCACAACTGAGGTACTACCATTAGTCACCTTAATGTCTCGCTGATTAAACTTGCCCCATCATGGTTTTCCAGATGGTAACCTTTTTCTTTCAGGTTACAACAGAGCTCCTTCTGTTCCTCTTATTCCAAGAGAAACATCAGACAGATAGCACTTCCAGCCATCCACTGCTTTTCATTAGTTTCAACTAGCTCTTCCTGGCCTGCACTGTGTCACACACACACACACACACACACACACACACACACACACACACACACACACACACACACACACACACACACACACAAGCTGAGAGGGCTTCTCTTCTCTCTCTCCAACTAACTGAGACTGCCAGAAAGCCCTATGTGACTCACTTTCAAAACCCCCACCTTCTTCAGCAAACAACAGGAGTTCTTTCTTCTGCTCAACCTGTTGTTAGATAAGCAAAACCCAGGAGTGACCTTCCTGTAATCACCCTGCAGAAAGGTACTTGCAGCTATCCTGGCTCCAGTTCCAAACAATGGTCATTCATTTCATGACGCCAGTTCAATTAACACCTACTTGTGAAAGGTGCTTATTCTTCAGAGATCTTCAGTATTTCTTCAGTCTTTCAAATAAGATCTGTTTTAAAATGTGTGTATGTATGTAACCTACTCTAAATCTTACCAGATTCTCCCAAAATATTTACCCATTACACTGTCCAGGTCGGTAGTAGAATATTGAGCACCATCACACTGAGCATTGAGACACCTCAGGGCTTTGTGCTAGCCCTTCCTGTTCACGCTACCTACCCACAACTGCAACAACAGATCCAGCTCCAACAGAGGCATAAAGTTTACAGATGACACAACAGTAGTTGGCCTCATCAGGAACAATGATGAGTCATATTACAGAGAAGAGGATGAAAAGCTTGTGTTACAGTGTGAGAAAAACTTGAGTCTCAATGTGGACAAGACAAAGCAAATAATTGTGAACTTCAGGAGGACTGGGGATGACCACTCCCTACTACACATCAATAAATCTATAGTTGAGACCACCAAGTTCCTTGGAGTCCACTTAAGTGACCTATTCTGGACATACAATAACATCTCCTCACTTGTTAGGAAGGCACAACAGCAATTGTACTTGCTGAGAAGACTGAGATGGACAAAGCTACCAGTCACCATCCAGTCAACATTTACAGGATCTCTATCAAAAGCATCCTGACTGGCTGTAATACTGTGTGGTATGGCTGCTGTAGAGTATTGGATCAGGTCAATCCACAGGACCATAAGAGTGGCAGAGAGAATCACTGGGGTCCCCCTCCCCTCCATCGATGTGATCTACCGGGATCGTTGTCGGATGAGGGCTCACAAAATCATTAAGGACCCCTACCACTTGCACAAAGCATCTTCCAGTTACTCTCATTGGGAAAGAGAGTAAGTAGTATCAGGCTGAGAAACAGCTTCTTCTCACCAGCAGTGAGACTGCTGAATGACTGAAACTCTACTATTTATTTAATCTCTATCTAAATAATACATTCATTTCAGATTCAATACATTTTTCTTAGTTCAAAGATTGTCCTTTTCTTTCAACTTTGTTAAAAAATCTTTACAAAATAACTAGATTTAATCAACGTGTTTGAAAACAAATTTGTACTTAGATTTTAAAGTTTCTTAGATAGACGATTCATGTTACTGTATTAGCTATACAATACCTATCTTATAAACTCCATCCAGCAGTTTGTGGACTATCAAAACACACTGTTTATATTTAATTTTTTAAAAATCTGATGGATCATCCATCACTGATTTTGATGAAAGACATACTAGTAAATTCATGTAAGAAAATCGGATGAAGTGCCTTTTCTGGGACTCGAGAACAGAGAAATAGATAAAAAGATAAGACAGACAATAGGTCAGTCAACTTAGCCTGAATAAGCCTTGCTTACAGCATTTATAGTGCATCAAGATCAGAATCACTCCGAATATATTATATATGAAATATTTCTGTTATTTTCTGATTTGCAGTAACATTTTTGTACTTTGTTAAAAGTGAAGTTGTAATTCTACCCTTTAGCCTAACTTAAACAAGGTAAAGGCTGACAATCTATTAGCGTCTTTAGTTATTTTTGTATCTGTCTCACACCTTTTAATGATTTCTGTGATGAACTGGTAAATTTCTCAGATCCTTTTAATTTCTAGCTTCTTACAATTTAGACAACCTAATTCAAGTTATCTAGCTCATATGACCTTAGACTTGGATGAAACTCCACCAGTCATTTTTTTTAAAACCATTAATCTATCAATGGTTCTTTGCAATTGCCTTTTGATTTCTACATTACTTGCTCTATGACCCAACAACTTGACTTTTAGTTCCATCATCCATATCACTAATAAATTAGTAAAAAAGGAAGCCCCTATACAGACCACTACAGGCCAATATTAATCAGTCACTAGATGGTAGAAATTCTAATTATATTTCTATACATTACCTCAGAAATAACTCCTAATCCATGTCAAAAAGTCATCTGAAATGTACCATTTGCACAAATGGAAGCTTCCGAATGAATGCCTTTAGCTTGAGAATTCACATCCATATATATCTCTCTTATAAACCACAACATTAGCACCTTCAAAATATTCAACTTGATTTATTGTGTATGACTTATCCTTTAAATCAAACTTTAAATATGCTCAGTATTGATTAGTCAAATTAATTTTGACATTTAGCTCCTAGTTAGATTCAGGCAACTGCTTATAAATCCGAAGTCTATATTATGTGTTCTCTTTAATACCCTTCTTAAACAGTGCTTGTATTTGACAACTTTTTATCCTAGAGAACAAACCTTAAATCAAAAGTCTCTTCAAGATCATAAACTAAAAAGAACAAAGACCAGTCCAGTCCAGCACAGGAATAAGCTCCTCAACTCATAATCCACACTGACCTTGATGCCCAAGTGAAACTAAAATTCTGCAGTTTACACATGATATATAGCCCTCGTTTCCTTGCATATTTAACTAGATGCCTTTTAAAAGATACTACCCCTTGGCAGCCCATTCCAGACCTACTGCTGTGTAAAGAACATCACATCTTCATCCTCTCACCTTAAACCCTCACTCTTATCATTTTCCCTGTCTACTAATTCACTTGTTCAGTATCTTATTTGAAGACTATTATCCGTTTTTTTTTTCTTTTCTAGCACATCCAAATTAGTTATCTTCAACCAGAGGTTCTCAACCTATTTTCCACTCACATAACACTCTAAGTAATCCCTTATTCCCTTAATCCTACACCATAGTAATCCCATGCCATAGGTGCTCTATGATTAGCAAAGGATTACTTAAGTGGTATGTGATTGAAAAAAAAGATGAGAACTGTCTTAAACAATATACCTCCAGAAATATCAAGATTATAGTGCAAATGCATAAATTATAGATATTTTGCTGTATTAAAAAAATATTAAAAATTGCCTTCTATCAGAAATAGAGAAGTGATGAAAAGACAAGTGAGACTGAAGGCCTGAAACAATGGTAGTCCATACATAGTACACTGGCAATTTATGGTTTTCCCTTGTAGTTTCGACAGACCAAGAGTCATTGATGGAGTCATTATTGTTAGCAAATTAGCTGGTACAATATTCAAAGTCAATGAAGACTTAGGCATAGTAAGGTCTGAAAAACAACAATAATAAAACTGAAAATAAGGCATCAGCAGGACATATCACAAGATTAGTTCAGGAAGAAACTTGAGGAAGTGAGCTTAGTGTACCGGACAAAGTTGAGAATAGTTAAAGGTTTCAAACAATCAAGATTTTTCACAATACACATTGTGTCATGTTTTGCAGTTTTATATGAATATTTTGGCTCACCTTTTTCATAGTCTCCTTGTAGTCACAATGCATTCTTTTACCAACTTGCTTCTCTTCAATAAGTTCATCCTCCACAGCAAACAATACACCTTGCCTGACATTTTGAAGTCTAGATGCCATAATCACTTGCAATCCTAGGGTGAAAAGAGATCAGAATATATGCTCATGTTTTAACTAGTTCTTAGAAAAGTCAACACAGTGACTCGACCTAGTTGTTGTGCACAGTCCAATTCTCCTAGATTTGGTTCTCTCGCGTGCTCCTTAATTGCAAGATATCCACCTTTTTGTAAATGACACAAAACTGCTGAGTGAACTCCAAATCGTATTAATATCGTAGATGGACTTATTACTATTACTTATCTGTAGAAGTTCCTGCTGTAAATGAACTGAACTTGCCTGCTAAAATCTTATCAGAAAACAAAAAAATAACTAGAACAAAAATAGATTAGCAAGCACAGGAAAGTGCTCCTCTCAGTAGATGCAGTTGGCTCAAATTGGACTAGGGAGCTGACTTGAGAAGTTAAGGCACAATGCTCTGAAGGAATAAATGACGATAAATTCAGGAATAATTTGGAAGCCAATAGCACCTAACCAGACATATGTAATAAAATTGCTTCATTGTATATTGCTGCCAAACTCAGCATCTCAAATTTCCCTCCCAGTGCATATGGTTTCCAGATGACGTGCTCTCTGTGCCCAGATTAAGGCACTTTAAAACAATCTTCACTGTTATTTGTACATAGAAAATTATTTCAAAATGGTTTGAAAATTTTAAGGCAATGTCAATAAAAAACAGGCAAGAATCATTAACTTAAGATGTTTAAAGCCATACATATTGTCTTGTCTCAAGATTAGCCTTTGCTGTCTCAGAGCAATCCCGTTACCTAATCTATTCCCTTTCACGTGCTTATCAACTTCACTGTGATGGTTGTGTGGATGATTCTCCCAAAATTTTAATAGCTTGCTCACACGTGAATAAAGAACACGAAAGCATGGAATGAAAACTGCTCATGGACAATGAAATGCATAATATTACATTTACCAGAGTTCAGGTAGCAATGAATAAAGATCTTTAAAAAAAAAAGGTTTAAATAATCTGAACTCAATTTAACTTTTCTCCCCAAGTGAGAAAGTTGAGGATTCCAATACTACTCAACTTTTGCACAATACCTGCACTGGAACCATGATATAGTATGACTAGATGCCATCCAATATCGTGTTAAACATATTGTCTGCCCTCTGGGATAGATACAAAATATCTATTACCTCTACCTTGAAGAAATGGGAGCCATTCCCTGTAGCTCTGACCAACATTAACCTTGCTGCCTCCTGCAGCCTTGAGCATTATTTACCCTTCAACCAAGGGTATTTGGAGATTATCATTATTTTCTACAACAAGTGATTTCTCTTGGGATCTTTGGAACATCTTCAAAATCTGAAGAGTGCCAAGTAATACTATTTTTTTACCTTTTCATTGCTATGGGAAATATAACAGGTCAGCACTTCTTTTGTGCTGCATGAAATGTTACACTTCTCGGCGTGCATCATGGCTAAAACTTGTGAATAGCTGATAATTGTTTTTCCAGATCTTCTTAATTTGTAACAACTTCTGAAAAAAATAACCAACTACATCTCCTTTTCAGCCTCGTTTATGTTTCATCGCAACATTACAGTAAACAAATGCACAGAATTGGATATTTTAGAAAAGCCTTCAAATAGCCTGCAGAAACAGAGACAGTGCAAAATCAAAAAGAGGATTCTTTGTCAATGAAACGATTATCTGTCATGCTGTAGATTGCACTGGTGATTTGAAAATGCAGCTGGGCACCCAAGCACTGCTGCAAGCTTCACTTCTGTAAATCTGGACATAGTCGCAGGCAATTATGTCTATAGGTCCACTCCTATCACTACTTTTTTCTTAATTGAGATGATCCATTAACCAAAAGACATTGCGGAAAACATACAAGATGTATAGAAAGAAAGACTGAGAACTCTTTCATTCTGTTGACCTTTGTAAACTTTGTAAGGATTGACACTTCATTCTGGTATCACAACACTATTAACAGTACTGTAAAAACAGAAGCATTATGGGAATTAAAAAAAACAATCCTTCAATACCTCAAAAATTAAAAACTTTGGGATATGAAAAATAATGCACATTATCAGAAATAAATTAGGGAAAACATCTCAGAAACACACACTGAAACTGGAATAAAAATCAGAAACAGTTTTAATTTCCATCTCTACAGAACTAGTATCGTATCCTTTGTCTCTTGATTTGATTATTCCCAAAAAAACTGAAAATGCTGGAAAACAGTCAACAGATCAGAATGAGTTACATTTCAGGTTCAGGACCCCTCATCAAAACAGTTTCTTTCCATAGATGACCTGCTGAGTATTTCCAGAACTCTGTTTCTATTTCCGATTTTAAGCATCTGCAGTTTTTTTAAAAACTTTTTGTCAACAATTCCAAAAGCTAGTAGCCAATGTTCATTTACTAACGTTTGTAAACTTGAGAGTCATCAGGAATACTGCTGTAACAACAGCTGTACCTATTGCTCTAGCTAGTGATTGTTGGCTATCATTAGTTCCTAGTTATCAATGACTTGATGCCAAATTTCTCAGCTTTGGTTTAAAACCACATAATCTCCATGACCCAATAACTCTGATTTAGAGAATCTTCAATTCTAATTGCTTCAGTGCTGGTGGCCGCACCTTCAGCCACCAAGGAATTTTCATGTTATTTTAAATTCCTCCAACTCTTCTTTTTCTTTGTATTTGGATTTCAGAGGAAATCAAAGTGCAAGGAGACCATGGACTAAAATGAGGTTGAAACCCATAATTTGATTAGTCACATTTAGAAAATGAGTATTATTGTCCATATTATAAAAGAGCATGGAAACAGGATTTACAGTTAACTTTTTCTGACGATTTGTGGGAAAGGATTTTTAAACATAATACATCCTCCACCTGTGCCGTCACTCGCTCATCCAATTTAAGGGGGTTGTCTACAGGGCACACGTCTAAAGATAAATTTGCCCATATATTTCCAGATGTCAACCTTCGTTGTGACAGGTGTAGCAATAGGGTGGCATCATTAGTTCATTTATTTTTGTTTTGCCTGGTGTTGGAATCTTATTGGAAATAAATTTTCAATACTTTATCTGCAGTTTTAGCTGTTAACACAGCCGAATCTAATTACAACATTATTTGGAGTGTTGATGGAAGATGTTCATGTCGCCATCGATCGCCATGTTGTTGCATTCACAACGCTTATGGCAAGATCTACTTGCTTTGGTGATTCAATTCTGCCTACCTGTGTTCAGTGGATGTGCCAAACATTAGCTTGTTTAAATTTAGAGATTAGATGTGCTATAATTGATACCAATATTGAGTTTGATAGAATGTGGTGCCCGTTTATGAATTTTTTTCATGATTGTTAAACTTGTTTTACTATGATGTTTTCATTGTTTTTCCTTTTATGTTAAGGGAACATTTATGTAAGGGAACATCTTCTTGTTTATTATTGGATTTTATTGTTTTAAGGCATCCCAAATTCTAATTTAGAATATTTATCTTTTCTATTGTTTTTATTTGAACAATAGAGCTGCGGGGAATCAATTACTGTTTGTTTATGATGTATATCTGTTTAATTTATAATCTGCAACCTCACATTCAATATATTATGTTTTTTTGTGTGCTTAATAAAGATTGGAAAAGGCCTACTTCTATTCTGATGTTTTAGTGCACCTTCCATCTATCTCTCTCCTTGATACCATGACAACATGGTGTTGGTATATAAGTAAATGACTTGCAAACCCTACTTCTTCCCCAAAATTACACAGTCCACTTGTGATTATGCAATGTAGAAAAATAAAGGGTAAATTTCACTTTCATATATTTAACTCAATTTATTTAATGGGGATATTTGAGCATTTCAGATGATGGCAGTGCATTGCACATTTCAAGTGAGCAATTCCAGCTTGCTTCCCTGAGCCTCAATGCCACATGCATTTAAATGACCCTCAACAGGGACTTGTGTAACACTGCAACTACTGACATGGTCTTTGCCCTCAGACAGCTCCAAGAAAAGTGCAGAGAACAAAACAAAGGACTCTACATCACCTTTGTTGACCTCCCCAAAGCCTTCGACACCGTGAGCAGGAAAGGGCTTTGGCAAATACTAGAGCGCATCGGATGTCCCCCAAAGTTCCTCAACATGATTATCCAACTGCACGAAAACCAACAAGGTCGGGTCAGATACAGCAATGAGCTCTCTGAACCCTTCTCCATTAACAATGGCGTGAAGCAAGGCTGTGTTCTCGCACCAACCCTCTTTTCAATCTTCTTCAGCATGATGCTGAACCAAGCCATGAAAGACCCCAACAATGAAGACGCTGTTTACATCCGGTACCGCACGGATGGCAGTCTCTTCAATCTGAGGCGCCTGCAAGCTCACAACACTGCAAAGATAATACTGTTAAATCTAACATTGGTTGGCTCTTTGGGCAGAGGATTCCATTATTTGTTTTCAGGACAGCACAGAGTCACAGGATTAGTGCAAAAGAGATTCACTACACGTATTCCTGTATAAGAGAGTTGTTACATGAAGAGTGCCATTGTACAGTTTTCAAAAAAGTGATGTTATTGAGTCAAGATTCTGATCAGGACAGGCAAGGCAGGTATCAATCAGCTGGTAAGCAGTAAAACTGGGGCAGCAGTTTCAGGATAAAGTACAGTATCAACTACTTCAAAGACAAATTAAAAAATATATAATTGTGTGAATGGAAATTTCTGCATCAGAAGATCCTGAATGCAGAAAAATGATTTAAAAAAACCCCAAAGTTGCTGCCACAATAATAGTGAAGATTTATGAAACTAAGGCCTATTACTGTCCATACAACATTAATACAGAAACGCGAATCCAGATTCAAATGCTGCTATTTTCATGCAAAACTGTATTGGTTTTGTGCTGCATCGTTTTGTAAACGATACATTTTATATCGCAGTTCGAAGTAAATTGCAAGTTCTCAAATAACAGAATAACTCGTAAAATCGCTTTGACAGCATCCTTTTCACAAGTTCCCTTACGGCCACTCCCAAGCAAACAAAATGGATTCAAACGAGGGCAGATTTGCCGTCGATGAGGCGGAATTTCACAATTTTTTGAGATTTACCCCCTACTTTAAAAAAAAACCCAGAGCAACTTGCCAGATTTGAGTAGCTTTGGCTGCCAGCTCTGGATGCCCACAACACGTTTTAAATTGATTCGAAGATGTTGTAAACGATTTGAATCTCCATAAAGCTTATTGGATAAAATCCTGTTAAAATTTAGGGCCAGCCTCGCTAATCCCCACTCCCCAATGTGTCAAGTGCGAAGCCTCAGGCCTCGCATCGCCGACGGGGAACAAGACCACTCACCCTAACATTGTACACCATTTCACCGGGGACCGCGAGGGGGTAGAAACCGTGGCGCACGTCCCCCACACCTCCTGCTCTGCCCCTCGCCGTCGTTCGCTGATCCAACCCTCCTCAATGGGCGTGAGTCAGAGGAGCTCCGCCGGCCTATCGCTACGCCATTGGAAAAAACCCCAGAGCATCACGGGATCGACGGGCTCCTCCAGCCTGGAGGACCGAGCCGGCAGTACGCATGCGCGCTCCAGCTGACCAGCGCTGTCAATCTGTGCCCTTGAACGCCTCCACCCAAAATGGCTGGAGAAACGTAGCTCATCACGCTGAGTTCTTATGTAACAAAGGTACCAAATTAACCTCCTTTTTCCGCCTTCTATTTGCAAGTCCAAATCAACTTTATGTTGTTGGATCAAATGGGTGTAAAACAAAGGGTTAAAAAGAACAAACCATGAAGGTTAACATCAAATTTGCACATTTGGCTTTGGCAGGTTCTTCATTTGTTTTGGCCATCTCATATCCTTCATGTAATCCCTCTGAATTTTGGTCTCAGTGAAAGGGAAGGCAGTAAACAAAATGGTGAAATCTGAACCAGAATTAGTCTGGTTGTTGATTAAATTGTTGCCTCAGCGTCAGCAACATATTGTTATCGTAGATTATTGTAATATTGAGTACAGAATGAATCAGGAAATTGACAGTCCGTGTAATAGATTCATAGCAAATTTAGGAGGCTAATTTACATAACTGCTGGGTTGTCAAATAACATAGACGAGGAATTTACAGAATGTCCACAACATGTTGAGAAATCAACACCAGAAAAAAAATCGCTTTTAGATCTTGCCTAATGAGAAGGAATCTATTTATAGTTTCGGGGGAAGTTAGGAGAACAAGACCCAGTCCTCATGAGGGCTCAGTAGTGGAGAGGGTCAAGAACTTCAAATTCCTGGGTGTCAACATTTCCGAGGATCTTTCCTGGAGCCTCCATTTTGATGTAATTACAAAGAAAGCTCACCAGCGGCTATACTTTGTGAGGTGTCTGAGGAGGTTCAGTATGTCACCAAAGACTCATAAACTTCTACATGAGTACCATGGAGAGCATTCTAGCTGGTTGCACCACTGCCTGGTATGGAGGCACCAACTCTTAGGACAAGAATAAACTCCAGAGGGTTGTTCACTCGGCCTGCGACATCACAGGCACTAGACTTCACTCTATTGAGGACAGCTACATGAGGTGGTGTCTTAAAAAAGCAGCCACATTTCTCAAAGACTCCCACCACCCAGGGCATGCCCTTTTCACTCTGCTACCATTGAGAAAAAGGTACAGGAGCCTAAAGGTGATGTGGTGATACAACCACTATTATAGCTGCACTCGTAATGTCAGCCAGCTGGCAGCTGTCAACCACCGGCCCATATAAAGTCTCGAGCCGGTCCCTTCCTAAATCAGTCGGGCATGTGAAACCAGAGGTTACAGAGACCTGGTGATCAACTTTAAGCTGATTAAAGCCTGTAGTACAATCTTCTCAAGTTTTGTGTTTGTTTGCTGCACCACAGCGCATCACAATTTAATCAGCTTAAAATTTTAACGACCATGGAGAGATTCCTCGCCCTTGAGAGACTGGACATAAACCCTTAACACCTGGACACTCTAGCATACTTAGAGATCTGAAAGCATACAATCGAGGTGATCATCCACATTCAAGCGGAGGTCATCAATACGAACCAGAAGAAGCTCATGGTTCTATTCACCAAGCTGGGCTCCTGAGCTTTCCAGGCCATTAGAATGCACAGACTTTGAATCTGCAATGGCCACCCTGGAAGGTGTGTACTGGCCCCCAACAAATATATTCTACAGCTGGTACCTGCTCAGCAACAGAGTACAGCAGCCAGGTGAGACAGCCAACACTTACCTGGGTGCTGTGCGAGAGCTAGCATGCCCATGCACCATTGGGGAAGTGGAGCAACTCTTCCGAGATGCATTCGTGCAAGGACTATGGTCAAGGGCAACTCAACAGAGACTGTTGGAGGAGAACAATGCCTCCCTCATCAGGGTCATGGAAGTGGTCCACTCCCTGGATGCTGCAGCTCACCATGTGGAGGTCTTTGATGCTTGCCTCCCCCACTCACCAGCCTGACTAACACTGACAACAGCAACAGTTGCCAAAGGGCCCCACAAGGAAGAGACGATTGCCGCCAACAACACCAGGCACCGCCGTAGGTACTGAGGGTCCCGGTGTGGGTCAGACAGGCGCTCTCGTAAGAACTGCCCTGCGAGGAACTTGCACTGCTCTTTATGTGGATGAAAGGCCACTTTGCTAAAGAGTACCTCTCCAAACACACCGGGAGCACTGCAGCCCTCCGTGACCAGCCGGGAGTGCCTCCTGACCTCTGGGCACCTCCATGCCATTACCCTGCCCATTGCTTCTGCCTGCACTGATGTCACTTCCGGCCCAGCTGTCGAACTACACTACTGCCTTGTGCTCACCTTGGGCGCCATCATCTTTCGCCACCGAACCTCTGCCCTCACAGATGACGTCACTTCCAATGACATAACTTCCAGCCGAACATCTGCCGCAACGGTGACATAACTTCCGGCTGGGCTGCCAGGCTGAGCTGACGCTGTGAGCGTACCCTTGGTGCTGCCATCATGGGCCAGCTGACCCCCATCCACACTGACCCGAGCTGCACCAGCACACCGACCAGATGTCATGATAAACATGTGCGTGCACAGAACCGCGCACTGGTCGCACTCCACGCTCCAAAGGCCATCCAACATCTGCTGCTCATCACAACCGTTGGGGAACAGTGACTCAAACCCTGAGGTGGTCCTAGCATCCACCAAGCTGACAGAGGACATTCCCCATGGACCAGGGTGCTCAATAATGGACATTGCTGTCAATGGGAAGGTAACAAAATGCCTGTTTGATAGCGGTTGTACTGAGAGCTTTGTGCACCCAATGGTGGTCCAGACAATGAAATTCAAAGTGTACCCAACAAACCTCCTCTTCGCTTTTGCATCCCAGGACCACTCGAACATGGCACAGGGGTGCTGCTCAGTGAACTTGACAGTCAGGGGGGAGACTTGGTCATGCCCAAGCTCTGTGCTCCAGTTGTCCTGGGACTAGATTTCCAGTGTCACCTCCACAGCCTCACTCTTGCCTTCGTTAGCCCACTCCCCCCACTCACTGTCCACAACACAAAGACCAGTGAACATTCCAAATCCATCGGCAGACTCTCCACCCTTTGGGTATCTCCGCCATTCCTTTTCAATTACCTAACGCTGGACTGCAAACCAATAGTGGCCAAAAGCAGGTGCTACTGCACAGCCGAAAGGGGAAATGACTCCTGGCGGAGGGAGTTATAGAACCCAGCAACAACCCCTGGACAGCCCAGGTCTTAGTAGTAAAAGGGGGCAGCAAGATGAGAATGGTCATCAATTATAGCCAGACCATCAACCAGTACACCCAGCTAGGCGCCTACCCACTGCATTGCATTGCTGACATGGTCAATGAGATTGACCTGAAGTCAGCCTACCACCTGTTCCTCATTCACGCCCAGGACAAACCTTTTACTGCCTTTGAGGCAGATGGACATCTCTACCAGTTCCATCAGGTCCTGTTTTGGGTCTCCTTTTATTAGCAGGAGATGGACCATATAGTAGACTGGCACAAACTAAAAGTGACCTTCCTGTACCTAGACAATGTCACCATCTGCAGCCATGACAAGCAAGACCATAATGCCAACCTGGAGGGGTTTCTCCAGACAGCAGAGATGCTAAACCTCACCTATAACAGGGAGGAGTGTATGTCCAGCACCACCTTCCTCACCACTGGCCACCCCAGACCCGTCTGACCTTCAAACGGTCCTGCCCTGCAATGGTCCCAGTGACAAAGGTGACCGTTGGACTGCTTGAACTTGTAAATACCCTAGAACACCCACCCCCCGACTCTTTTAAGAAGGGGGTGAATGTGGTGATACAATCACTACAAAAGCCACAATCCTACCAGCCTGGGTTGCATCATAAAACATGGTCCCATTGGTCCCATCCCCGAATGCATGCATCCTCTAATGGAACTGCCCCTCTCTCATACTCTCAAGGCAGGTGCCTAGAGCTTTTTTCGTATTACTCCTAGTGGGTCCCCACTTCTCCAACAAGGTCCATCCACTGGCCAGTCCACCACCTTTCCCCTCCCCGCAGAGGCACAAGTGGCCTTCTCCCACATCAGACAAGATATCGCCATTGCCACGATGCATGCTTTGGATGAGACCACCCGATTCCAGGTGGATTGTGATGCCTCTGCCACCTTTAATCAAGGGGGCAGACCCTGGTCTTTTTCTCCAGGACCCTTCACAGTTCAGAGCTCATGCACTCTGCCATCGAAAAGGAGGCCCAGGCGATTGTGGAAGCAGTCTGCCACTGGTGCCACTACCTGGCAGGCAGGAGGTTTACCCTTCTCACTGACCAGCGAACAGTGGCATTCATGTTCAGCACCACCCACAGAGGCAAGATCAAAAATGACAAGATCTTACGCTGGAGAGTCGAGCTGGTCACCTTCAGCTATAGTATCCAGTATAAGCCAGAGGAACTCAATGACTCCCCCGATGCCCTGTCATGGACCTGCGCCAGTGCGCAGTCCGAGCAACTGCATGACACCATCTGCCACACAGGTGTCATGTGCCTGTACCACTTCATTAAGTCCTGAAACCTCCCCTTCACCGTCCAAGAAGTCCAGACCTGCAGGGTCTATGCAGAGTGCAAAACACGCTTCTTCCGCCCACCACATACCAACATGGTGAAGTCCACTCAGTCCTTCAAGGGACCACTGCCTTCCACAAAAAAGAATGAATATCCCCATTTTCCCTTCACCATCTCTTGCCTTGACACCTCCACTGGCTCCGTTATCAAGGCACTGGCGCAGATCTTCACCATGTTTGGATACCTGGCATTCAACCATAGCAACCGGGGGTCCAGTTTCATGAGTGAGGAGCTACACCAGTACCTGGCAGTGTGAGACATTGCTTCTAGTCGTATGAATAGTTACAGCCCCAGGGGCAACGGGCAGGTTGAACGCAAAAATGGGGTAATCTGGAAGACACTCCTCTTGGCCCTGAGGTCGAACGGATGGTCCATCAACTGTTGGTAAGAGGCCCTCCCCTAGGTGCTTCACACCAAACAGTTGTTCTTGTGCACACTACCAATCAGACCCCTCACAAATGCCTTTTCTCTTTTCCTAGGAAATCAGCAACTGGCATCTCTCTGCCAGCGTGGCTGGTGTCTTCAGGACCGATGCTCCTCTGTAAACACGTGAGGACCCACCAGTCCAACCCCCTGATTGAGCAGGTGCACCTCCTCCATGCAAACCCAAACTACGCTACACAAGGTACCCCAATGGACGGGAGGACACTGCCTCGACCAGGGATCTGGCATCAGCAGTGACCCAGCCCCCTCCTACCTCGGCCACCCCTGACCCATCCAGGACCTCCCCCCCCCACCCGGGATGGTGTCTACCTACTGCCTCTCCACAGGTCCCCACCCACCGCAGATCTGCCTTGCACCTACACCCCCACTCCGTCAGGCACCATCCTGGTTACACCACTGGCCGCCCTGACCACCCTGGACTCGTCTGACCTTCAAGCAGCCATTGACCAGGAGCCTGCCCTGCAACGGTCCCAGTGACAAAGGCAACCATCGGACTGCTTGAACTTGTAAATACCCTAGATCACCCCCACTCCCCCACCAGACTCTTTTAAGAAGGGGATGAATGTAGTGATACAACCATTATTATAGCCACACTCCTACCGGCCTACTGCAGGGGGAAACCACTATACCTGTAGGTAGGCAACCTGGGATGCTTGCCCCACCATGCTGGCTGTCAATCACTGGCCCATATAAAGACTCAAGCCGGCCCCTTCCTAAATCAGTCGGTCACGTGGAACCAGAGACTGCAGAGGCCTGGTGTTCAACTTTAAGCTGATTAAAGCCTATAGTACAATCTTCTTGAATTTTGTGTTTGTTTGCTGCACCACAGCACATCACAGACGAGCACTCAACGGCCCAAGGTCAGCTTCTTCCCCACTGCTGTCAGATTCCTGAATGATCCATGAACCACACACACTGCATTAAACCAAAGACACAGCCTTATGTTATATACACTATTATTTTTATTTTTATAGTTCTTTGGCTTGGCTTCGCGGACGAAGATTTATGGAGGGGGTAAAAGTCCACGTCAGCTGCAGGCTTGTTTGTGGCTGACAAGTCCGATGCGGGACAGGCAGACACGGTTGTAAGATGTTTGCTCTATGATGCTGCCACAAAACACTGAATTTCATGATAATAAATTCTGATTCTGTATAGAGATCTTAATGGAAGATTAACAATAATATGACAACATTTTATATGTGTCTGAAAATTCAATCTAAAACTTCTGTCTTCAATCTAAAATGGGTGGGGGGGGGGGGTGGAAATGGTGGGGCTGCCGGAGCTGCTTTAACAGCAGCATTGCCACTGGTGTGGACCCAGGAGAGTGGGGAGTGGAAACGCAGCACTGCTCCGCAGGGTTTTACTGCCCAGTCCTAATGTTGATAGCTCTGTACAGGCTTTAAACGGCCTGTTAAAGGATCTGGTGGTGCCTTTTTTATCTAATTTTTGCAACTACAGGCTCCGTGCCCTATCACAGATGGTGACGCCTAAGGTGGGCGCCGTACCGTAAGGGGTTACAAATTTCGGGTGAGCAGCAGACTAGTGCAGGGCACCAGAAATGGGAAGAACACCCAGTTGAGGAGAATCACAGGAGGTGATCCTAGTCACGCCCATAATGTCCTCTTGATTGGCATGGACAAGTTGGACTGAAGGTCCTCCATATAAAAACACAGGAACACTGGAGAAACTCAACAGGTCTCGCAGATCTGGCCTGAAATGTCTGTAATATGTCTTTACCTCCTATGGATGCTGTGAGACCTGCTGAGTTCCTCCAGCATTTCTGTGTCTTTACAGCAACCACAGCATCTGCAGACTTTTGTGTTTCATTCTAATTGACTCCATGCCTCTAAATCAGCAGTTTTTAATTGCAGCTATATTCCACAAGGTGGTGATAGGTAACCACAGAAAAATGCAGAATGTTCGCCAAAGCTCAGCAATCTGGTTGTGAAGACTTCACAAAGCTGCTTTCATTTCTGTTGGGTAAACCCGAAACTAAATCTCAGTGAATGGAACTTCCTGCCCCTAAACCCTTAGCTCCGAGGGAAAGAACAACACTTAATAAATCAGTGCATTGCAAAAGACTATACTCTTTCAATGTGTTTACTTCATGGTTGGAAATTAGAGGAAATCACTACAGCCTGGGGCTAGTGGGCTGTTTGGATGAGCTGTACCATGTAGCTGTCCTTGAAATAGCATAAAGGGCACATCGTGGTTTGGTTTTCCAGTCATTGTCTCTCCAGTGAAGTGTTTAGAAGGCCTCAGGGGTTCTCACAATACATGAGAGAAAGAGAGAATAAGTAACAGAGCCACAGGACATAAGGAGATTTCTGATTTATTGTCAGTGTACAAACATGACATCACATACAACCCCAAGATTCTTTTTCCTGCGAGTGAGGCAGAATTACCACTTATTGGTAGTGCAAAAAAAGGCTGTGCACTACATGCACATGTAAAGAAATAAAGAAATGTAAACAACTGACTGTGCAATACCAAGAGGAAATAAAACAATAAAGTGCAAAAGTAAAAGTCTTTAAATAAATCCCTGATTGAGTTTGTTGTTGAGGAGTCTGATGGTGGAGGGGGAGCAGCTGTTCCTGAACCTGGTGGTGCGAATCTTGTGCACCTCTACCTCTTTCCTGATGGTAACAGCGAGAACAGAGAGTGTGCTGGGTGGTGTGGATCCTTGATAATTGCTGCTGCTCTCTGATGGCAATGTTCCCTGTAGATATTCTTGATGGTGGGGAGGGTTTTACCTGTGATGTCCTGGGCTGCGTCCATTACCTTTATGAGGGTGTCCCCATACCAGACAGTGATGTAGCCGGTCAGCACTCTTTCCATCACACATCTGTAGAAATTTGCTGGGGTTTCTGATGTCAAACCAAACCTCCACAAACTCCTGAGAGGAGAGAGACAATTATGATTTTTACACAAAAAAATAAAGGAAAAATTCTGTTTAAAAAAATTGCACACTTACCTCTGGAGTAGTTGTTTACACAGCACTTTTCCTAACCACTTTTCCACTGCCTGTGTTGCGGAATTTGTCAGAGGGTGAACATCATATTCATTAGCTCAGTTTCTTACGGAGTGCTTGCAGTCAATTTACACTGTAGCCGCTCCGTAAAAATGTGTAGGGATCTTGGTGGAAAAATTACAGGATGGAATTTAGCAAATAAATTCCATCAGGACATTTTTACACTGCCAACGGAGAAGAAAATTTGCAGAATTTTTTTGCTTCTCAGTGGCTATGTAAAAGTGCCCCATGCAACTAGATTTATTGTTCTGCTGGGAGCCTTCATGGACAATGGGCCAAATGGCCTCCTGCCGTGTTGCAGTAAGGACGTCCTTATTTTCACAAGCTAGACAAAATGAAAAAATGTTTCCTTTGCCTAAGAGGTTCTGTTTGGGCAGTGATGCAGAGACATTATTAGATGAGCTGCCTGTTTTGCATCCTCTTTTCCACTGATCTTAATCTTGATTGTGAAGCTGTTCACCTGAAGTAAACACACTGCCTTTTAGAGCAGGAATAATTCAAAGCTTAAGGTGTCACGAAAACAGATATACACGGACTTAAAAGATATTCTCTCTGTTGCTACAGTGACTTTCATGTAACCTGGATGTTTGCACACTTGGTGATGGATGACAAACGAGATGTGCTCCACACCAGGGTCATGCCTAGCGCGGAATGCCACACTGACCACCGGCTGGTTCGCTGCAAGCTCAACCTTCACTTCAAGCCAAAGCCCAGGAACAATAAAGCCCCCAGAAAGAGGTTCAATGTTGGAAACCTGCAGTCAGACGAAGCGAGAGGAAACTTCCAGGCAAACCTCAAAGCAAAGCTCGATGATGCAACCCGCCACACGGACCCGTCCCCTGAAACCCTCTGGGATCAGTTGAAGACTACCATACTGCAATCCACTGAAGAGGTACTGGGCTTTTCCTCCAGGAAAAACAAGGACTGGTTTGACGAAAACAGCCAGGAAATCCAGGAGCTGCTGGCAAAGAAGCGAGCTGCCCACCAGGCTCACCTTACAAAGCCGTCCTGTCCAGAGAAGAAACAAGCCTTCCGTCGCGCATGCAGCCATCTTCAGCGCAAACTCCGGGAGATCCAAAATGAGTGGTGGACTAGCCTCGCCAAACGAACCCAGCTCAGCGCGGACATTGGCGACTTCAGGGGTTTCTACGAGGCTCTAAAGGCTGTGTACGGCCCCTCACCCCAAGTCCAAAGCCCGCTGCGCAGCTCAGATGGCAAAGTCCTCCTCAGCGACAAGATCTCCATCCTCAACCGATGGTCAGAACACTTCCAATCTCTTTTCAGTGCCAACCGCTCAGTCCAAGATTCCACCCTGCTCCAGCTCCCTCAACAGCCCCTAAGGCTAGAGCTGGATGAGGTTCTCACCCTGGATGAGACATATAAGGCAGTCGAACAACTGAAAAGTGGCAAAGCAGCAGGTATGGATGGAATCCCCCCAGAGGTCTGGAAGGCTGGCGGCAAAACTCTGCATGCCAAACTGCATGAGTTTTTCAAGCTTTGTTGGGACCAAGGAAAACTGCCTCAGGATCTTCGTGATGCCAACATCATCACCCTGTACAAAAACAAAGGCGAGAAATCAGACTGCTCAAACTACAGGGGAATCACGTTGCTCTCTATTGCAGGCAAAATCTTCGCTAGGATTCTACTAAATAGAATAATACCTAGTGTCGCCGAGAATATTCTCCCAGAATCACAGTGCGGCTTTCGCGCAAACAGAGGAACTACTGACATGGTCTTTGCCCTCAGACAGCTCCAAGAAAAGTGCAGAGAACAAAACAAAGGACTCTACATCACCTTTGTTGACCTCACCAAAGCCTTCGACACCGTGAGCAGGAAAGGGCTTTGGCAAATACTAGAGCGCATCGGATGTCCCCCAAAGTTCCTCAACATGATTATCCAACTGCACGAAAACCAACAAGGTCGGGTCAGATACAGCAATGAGCTCTCTGAACCCTTCTCCATTAACAATGGCATGAAGCAAGGCTGTGTTCTCGCACCAACCCTCTTTTCAATCTTCTTCAGCATGATGCTGAACCAAGCCATGAAAGACCCCAACAATGAAGACGCTGTTTACATCCGGTACCGCACGGATGGCAGTCTCTTCAATCTGAGGCGCCTGCAAGCTCACACCAAGACACAAGAGAAACTTGTCCGTGAACTACCCTTTGCAGACGATGCCGCTTTAGTTGCCCATTCAGAGCCAGCTCTTCAGCGCTTGACGTCCTGCTTTGCGGAAACTGCCAAAATGTTTGGCCTGGAAGTCAGCCTGAAGAAAACTGAGGTCCTCCATCAGCCAGCTCCCCACCATGACTACCAGCCCCCCCACATCTCCATCGGGCACACAAAACTCAAAACGGTCAACCAGTTTACCTATCTCGGCTGCACCATTTCATCAGATGCAATGATCGACAATGAGATAGACAACAGACTCGCCAAGGCAAATAGCGCCTTTGGAAGACTACACAAAAGAGTCTGGAAAAACAACCAGCTGAAAAACCTCACAAAGATAAGCGTATACAGAGCCGTTGTCATACCCACACTCCTGTTCGGCTCCGAATCATGGGTCCTCTACCGGCACCACCTACGGCTCCTAGAACGCTTCCACCAGCGTTGTCTCCGCTCCATCCTCAACATCCATTGGAGCGCTTTCATCCCTAACGTCGAAGTACTCGAGATGGCAGAGGTCGACAGCATCGAGTCCACGCTGCTGAAGATCCAGCTGCGCTGGATGGGTCACGTCTCCAGAATGGAGGACCATCGCCTTCCCAAGATCCTGTTATATGGCGAGCTCTCCACTGGCCACCGTGACAGAGGTGCACCAAAGAAAAGGTACAAGGACTGCCTAAAGAAATCTCTTGGTGCCTGCCACATTGACCACCGCCACTGGGCTGATAACGCCTCAAACCGTGCATCTTGGCGCCTCACAGTTTGGCGGGCAGCAACCTCCTTTGAAGAAGACCGCAGAGCCCACCTCACTGACAAAAGGCAAAGGAGGAAAAACCCAACACCCAACCCCAACCAACCAATTTTCCCCTGCAACCGCTGCAACCGTGTCTGCCTGTCCCGCATTGGACTTGTCAGCCACAAACGAGCCTGCAGCTGACGTGGACTTTTTACCCCCTCCATAAATCTTCGTCCGCGAAGCCAAGCCAAAGAAGATGGATGGAAAGGCACCTTCAGGAACACATTTGCTTACTCTTTTGTGAAAATGAAGCCATTTCCTGAGCCTCATTTTGTTTTTTCTCCTTTTCACATCCAACCCAACAATTCAGCAGCCTGTGCTTCCTCATCAAAGCGAATTACTTCCTGACTTTTGAAATTCAAATTTGCATATTGCGAAAGCAGTGACACCGTGGCCACCCCTATACCAATGGATTGATATTCACATGGCATCGCATACCACCACAAAGCAATGCAAGTCTAAGCTGAGGATCCAGATGTTGCCCCCAGTTGGCTGTCTTGCACCTGAGGTCCAGCTCAATGAGCCCTAACACAAAGCCAAAGGTTCCCTGAGACATACTGAAATGAGCCATCCACTCATTGTCATCAAAATTGTTTAGGGCATCGCGCCAGAACATGGGCCCACTTTCTTTCTCTTTTCTCCACATTGATCTCTGTCACATCAGTGTGCTTTGACTCACAATGAAGACACATCTCTGCCGACGGCATTTACAGTCCAGGCTTGTCTCCCCATCAAAGTACTCGCTTTTTCTCCTCCAATTCTCATCCAATACATTTTCTCTCACACGTGCTCAATGCACATCTCCGCACCATGAAGGCTTGCAGGAGATGCAGGACATTATGGTTAGTTCTCATACAGCAAAGCAAAATAGCTACCACCTTGACAATGGTCTGAAATTCTGCTGCCATTTCCTCTTCTTTCCTGAGGATCCTTTGGTCGCAGGATTGTCATGTCACTACGACGACCACGTCATGACGCTGGCCATTGGACATACATTGCACATCTGCGGCGACGTCAACCCACATTTGTCAGTGGCTCCGCCAACGTTCACCCTCCGACAAACTCCGGAACATAGGAGGGCTGTTTAAAAGTACCCCTGTGTAAACGGCCACATCGGGACACACCAGAGGTAAGTATGCTAATTTTTTTTGGAATCATTCCAAAGTTTCAGTGTAAAAATGCCCATTGTTTGCAGGAATAAGACCCGTGATAGTAATTATGTACATCAGCACGGGCTGTGCTACCATTGCATGTAATCATAGCCTGTCCCTTTGTTACTCCATAGAGAGTAAGGGTGAAAACCACAGATGTGTGAGGAACTATAATAGATGTGGAACAAGTTCACACCCCTTGCACATTTGAATGCTAATCTACCTTTGCATGCAGCAAGTTTGGGCCACAGTTCAGCACCTGGAACAAATTGTAAGGAATTCTGTTGTTCAAACAGTGCATTCTTTATTGCTACATCTGGTGACATGGATCATTTTGAAGGTCGTGCACATATGGCAGAGGCAAGACTGAAGGAATGAAACACTACATGATTTTCTGATGATCGAATTGCATGGAAACAGACAGCAGCACTTAAAGGCATTTTCATGGCTACAGAATTTTCAATTCACAATGATTTGAATCAGTGCCATCTTTGTCACCATGGCAGAAAGCACACAAGCAGAGAAGGGTGCAATCCCTTCTTTATTCAAGTCAAAAAGGCACAAATGGGATTAGCATAGTGAGGACTCTTGGTCATCAGGGGTAGGTTTCTGTGCTGTCTAAGTCTGTGAATCTATTAACGAAGATCAGCCAATAAACAAGTCAGTAAATTAATTGAACAGCTCCAATAATCTCCATAATATTGCATCTGCTGAGTTGCAATTACATCACTGAAAGACTACCTGTCACCAATTTGTTAAAATGAATTTTGTGGAGCAATTGTTTGGTTTGGCAATGTGTTACATGAGGCTAAAGATTCCAAAGGGGTTCTTGTTGTGTCACCACTCAACAGGTTGATCTATCTCCCTCCTGTACGCTTTCTCATTGCCGTTTGTGATTCTGCCGACAACTGTGGTGTCATCAGCAAATTTGTAGATAGCATTGGATTTGTGCCTGGCCCCCACAGTCATAGGTGTATAATGAGTAGAGCAGTGGGCAGAGCACGCATCCTTGGGTGCACCTGTCTTGATTTTAAGTGAGGAGGAGACATTGTTTGCGATTAATTCTGACTGTGGTCTTCAGATAAGGAAATCAATGATCCAGTTGCAGAGGGGGGTGCAGAGGCCCAGGTTTTGGAGCTTGTTGACCAGCACTGAGGGCATGATGGTGTTGAAAGCTGAGGTGTAGTCAAAGAAGAGTAGCCTGATGTAGAGCCATTGATGTTGCATCGGCTGTTGAGCGATTGTGGCAGTCGGCAAATTGCACTGGGTCCAGTTCTTTACTTTGGCCCCAGTTAATTCTGGCCACGATCAACCACTCAAAGCATTTAATCACAGTAGAGGATTAGTCACTGAGGCCATTCACTTTGCTCTTCTTGGGCACTGGGATGATTAATGGCTTTTTGAAGCAGGTGGGAGCATTCAACTGCAGTAATGAGAGATTGAAAATGTCTCCTTCCACTTCTTCCAACCCTGTTTCCTACAGCTAGCATCCCTGGAAACAGATGCTTACAAATCTCCAACACTCAGTTCTTTGCCAGCCTTCCAGTTTCTACTGACAACTATCTGCTCAATTAGCAGTAAAATCTTGTCTCTCTCTCTCTCCCGCAGCTGGATTTCCCAATGTGTGGCCAACCACGAGGCAAAGACGAGATGTAACAACACTCAGAAATCCTGGAGGAATTCCACAGATCACGCAACATCCACGGGAAAGCAACAGCATTCAATGTTTCAATCCTCAGCCCTTGGTCAGGGATGCCAAAATCAAACAAACATTTTGCCAAAACAGCTGTGTGTCCCCACCAAATCATTCAGGGTTTTCCCAAACCAGAAACCCTGGATGACCAATGAAATTCAGAACCTGCTGAGAGCCAGATCACAGACATTTAATTCCAGAGATCCAGATTAATGCAGAAGGAGCACGTATGACATACATAAAGCCATCTCATCTCTCAAAGAAAATGGAAAAAAAAGGATACCCCACAGCTGTGGCAGGGCCCAAATGACACAACTTGATTAAAAACCAAATCTGGTGCAGTAGCAGACATCAAAGCTTTACTCCCAGAGGAACTCAATGCCTTCTATGCCTGATTTGACCACACTAACAGCGAAGAACGATCCTTCCGCACCCCCATGTGCCCTGCTAATCCTATCCTGTCCTTACTCGAGTATGACGTGGAGAGAGGGGGGATGTGGAGAGGGGGGGAGATGTAAACAGAGGGGCTGGATGTAGAGAGGGGTAGATGTGAAAAGAGGGAGTGAATGTGAAGAGGGGTGGGTGTAGAGAGAGGAGATGGATGTGAAGAGAGGTTGGAGGTGGAGAGAGATGGTGTGAAGAGGGGGTGGATGTGGGGAGAGGGGTTGAATGTGGAGAGGGGCTGGATGTGGAGAGGGGTTGGATGTGGAGAGGGGCTGGATGTGGAGTGGGGTCGGATGTGGAGAGGGATTGGATGTGGAGAGTGGATGGATGCGGAGAGGGGGTGGATGCGGAGAGGAGGGGTAGATGTGGAGAGGAGGGGTAGATGTGGAGAGGGGTAGATGTGGAGGAGGGTGGATGAGGAGGGGGGTGGATGAGGAGGGGAATGGATGAGGAGAGGGGGATGGATGAGGAGATGGGGTGTGGATGAGGAGAGGGGGTGGATGGGGAGAGGGGGGTGGATATAGAGAATGGATATGGAAAGGGGTTGGATATGAAGAGAGGTGGATGTGGAAAGAAGGGGTGGATATGGATAGAGGGTGTGGATGTGGAGAGAGGAGATGGACATGAAGCTGACAGTTGATCTGTGTTAAACCATTCCTGGTCACTCATGATCCCAGAGAATCTCCCTCCCACTTCACCTGCAAGTTATCTGCAATGTTTTGATCCAGTTTTAAGGAAAGTAAAGCTTTTTCCTTTTCAAAATAAAAATCCACATCTCAAGTAGATGGTGAAAATATCAGCTGGCTTGCTGAATAGGTTTGCAAGCCAATTAAAGTCCGTTTGTATTGGCCAAGTAAAATTCTGGAATTTCAGGATTTATTTTTCAAGATTTGGATAAAATCAATGGGGATGAAACTGGATCCTGGCAAGTTTGGAGCAAATAGAATAAGATTTCTGCCCAAGGTCTTTTAATCTTGTAGTAAACATTGACAGACTTGGAGAAATTATGTTTAACTTTTAAATTTTTAAATGTTGTTAAAACTCAAGAAGATAAGTGAAAGTTTAACAAAGGGTAGGGAATAGTTATTTAAACTGCTATAGACAATAATTTTATTGAGGAAACTCATTACACCCCTGTCTGTATTTTAATCTATATTTTTTCTAGCCTTTGTCCTGTCTTGCATTATGTACCATTGTGCATACATACATGAATACAGACAGACATACAGCACAGTAACAAGCCAGATGCCCATGCCACCAAATTACACCCAATTTACCTACAATCCCCATAAATTTTGGAAGGTGGGAGGAAACCAGAGTCTCCGGAGAAAATCCACGCAGACACGGGGAAATGCATAAACTCCTACAGACAGTGCTGGATTCGAACCCTGGTCACTGGCGCTGTAACAGTGTTGCAGTTTCCACAACATGGTCATCTTTAGTTTTTTTGAATTTTTCTGATTCTGGTTTTTCCAGGCTTTACTTCTTCACCCCTTCCAGATCCTTTCTAGCCCAGAATTCAAGTCTCCATCCTTCACCCAAGGCACTAACCAATAACCTGATCTGATCCTCTTAATGCTTCCTCATCTATGCATTGCACTTGGGAATATCCCATTCATTGCTGTTCTCTCCTGTTGCCTTAAATCACTGTTTCACTCATCTGGGTGAACATGACAGGTCACATGACACCATCAAAACACCACAGAAAGCACTTCCAGTGGTCTGGTGAATAATATTCTTGAGCCAACAGCAAAAACAGTTTACTACTGTACAAGTTAGCCTTCCTGGCCGCACAGTAATTTAGGGAAGATGTGATGAATGACTTTTACAATGTCAGTAACCACATGTGAAAGGCATTTCAGAACATCCTGAGAGTTTGGGAAGTTTTATGGCCCAATGGTGTTCTTCGCTAATAATTTGGTCAAATATTATACATATAGGGAGGAAACATTACAAAGCAAATGCTTGAAAGTGCAGAAATGGGCCCAAGAATTCTTACTCAGAACCATAATATTAAACATCTGATAATGAACATATGCTGTGTCCAAAATTCAATTAGTGTTGGAATGTCACAGGTTAACATGCTGTCTTTTGTACCACAGTGTGATGGGATGCAGGACTCCTGGGTTGTCTGAAAATCGACATTTCCCAATTTCTCATATTTAAAAAATATTTTCAGATTTATTGTCAAGAGTACATACATGATATCACATACAACCCTGAGATTCCTTTTTCCTGTGGTCGAGGCAGAATTACCACTTATTGGTAGTGGAAAAAAATAAACTGTACACATCGTAAACATGTAAACAATTAAAAGAACTGTAAACAGATAACAAATATAAACAAACTGATTATGCAATATGGAGAGAACAAAAGAAAATCAATAAAGTACAAAAGTAAGAGTGTAAAAGAGTCCCTGACTGAGTTTGTTGTTGAGGAGTCTGATGGCAGCAGCTGTTCTTGAACCTGGTGGTGTAAGCCTTGAGGCTCCTACATCTCTTTCTTGATGGCAGCAGTGAGAACAGAGCGTGTGCTGGGTGGTGTGGACCTTTGATTATCGCTGCTGCCCTCCGACAGCAGAGTTCCTTGTAGATGTACTCAATAGTGGGGAGAGGTTTGCCTGTGATATCCTGGGTTGTGTCCATTACCTTTAGGAGGGTTTTATGCAGCCGGTCAGCACAATTTCTACCACACCACTGTGGAAATTAGCCAAATCATACCAAACCTCTACAAATTGCTGAGGAAGTAGAGGCACTGACATGCTTTCTTCTTAATGCTATTGGTGTGTTAGGTCCAGGAAAGATCCTCCGAGATAATGACTCCCAAAAACTTAAATTTGCTCACCCTCTTCACCTCTGATCCCCCAATGGTCACTGGATTGTATGCCTCTGGCTTTCCTTTCCTGAAGTCAACAATCAGCTCCTTAGTTTTGGTGACATTGAGTACAAGGTTGTTGTTGATGCACCATTCAGCCAAGTTTTCAATCTTCATCCTCAATGCCGACTCATCACCTTCCTTTATACAACCCACTATCATGGTATCGTGGGCAAATTTGTAGATGATATTATTGTAGTACACAGTCGAGTAGAACAGGGGGCTAAGAACACAGCCTGTGGTGCTCCAGTGCTGATGGAGGTTGTGGAGAAGTTCTTACCAATCTTCACTGTTTGTGGTCTGGAGGTGAGGAAATCCAATTACACAATGGGGTGTTGACTCCCAGGTCTTGGAGCTTGCTGCTCAGCTTTGAGGGGATGATGGTATTAAATGTCGAACTGTAGTCGATAAAGAGCATCCTGATGTATCCATCTTTGCTGTCCAGAGATTCCAGAGCTTTGTGCAGAGATGGCATCCACTGTAGATCTGTTTCTACGATAGGCGAACTGGAATGGATCCATGTCACCGCTCAGATAGGCGCTGATCTGCTTCATCACCATCTGTTCAAGACATTCATCATCGTTGATGTCTTTCTATTCAGTTGTTGCTGGGTGATGATAGTGATCTGCTATTGAGAAGGCTGGTGATTCTGGCACTGAAAGAGCAGAGTGCCACGCACATTGAATAAAAGCAACATTACGAGACAAGATGTGTTACCTCACACCACTAACCTACTGAATCAAAGCTTCTGCTGCCTGGAAAACATGTCACTTTTGGTGAGGCATAAGATGGTCAAATTTACATTTATGATGGAACAAATTTGGTCTTTTTGTTAAACTGTGAGAAGAAGGTGAATAAGGAAAAGAGAAAGAGATAAAAAGGGGATGATTAAAGAGGGAAAAACAACAATTTCTTTTATACCAGCTGTTTGTGATCATCTCATCCAACTGTAATCCACCAAACACTACCCCAATTCCCCATTTAACAGTTTCACAACTTGTACACCATAGTGCTGGAGAAACTTAGCAGGTCACGCACCATCCATAGAAAGCAGAAGGCAGTCACAATTTCGGGTGTGAGCCCTTCTGAAGAAGAGGTCAGGCCCAAAACATCGACTGCCTTTCACTTTCCATGGACGATACGTGACCTATGAGTTTCTCCAGCTCTTCTGTGTACTGCGCTAGACCCCCAGCAGCTGCAGATTTTCTTGTTTACCTCCACAGCCTATCTCCCCTCTATTGCTGAGCAGCAAAATATCCACTTGGCTGCAAAGTCACAATAAAAAGGAGCACAAAGGAAACATTTCAGTTTTGTTTTGAAATCAACTCATGCTCTATTGCAGAGAAGTGTAAACAAATCACCCCATGCATTCCTTTAATGCCTGTCACCATGCGCATTGACCTGTTCCTACTGCTCCTGCACAGTGTTGGCCGAGAGATTGATGGATGGCTGAATGAAGGTTGCTGACCCTCTGTGAGGGAGAGGGCAGGTGGCCATCACAGGCAATCTGCAAAGGTAGTGGAATTAAGTTTCCTTGATATGAAGAAAGTCAACATGGCATTTTAAAGGCAAGTCATGGCAGGACAATACAATCATGTGGAATGTTACTTCTACACCATGTGGGAAGTCATGGAAACAGTGTCAGGTGAACAACTTTGGCTACTGGAGATCTGAGGTTTGGAACAGGAGCTGGGGCTAGAATCTCTGTGAAGATCCATGAATCTGAGATCTTTGTGGATAGTATGTTTAGAGAGTGGGTCCTCCCCAGACACCACAAGGTCAATAAGTGACTGCCAGCTAGCAGTGGCAGATAGTGCAGGAGTCCTTGAAGTTACCCTCCACTGCAAAAAGAAATTATGTTTTGGATACTAGTGGCATCACAGGTGGTTCAGCTGCATAAGATGGGTGGAAAAAGAATGGGGAAGCCACATAGAAATTAGACTTAATTGTATAGGAACGAACGGGTGTATCTATGGTGGCATACAGCACTTGATTCTAGTGTGATATCTTCTTGGCTTTAGGATCAAGGATGTCATAGGGTGGCTTCAGGGCATTCTGTGGGAGACAGCGACAGCTAGTTGTCCTTGTACATTTCTCCAATACTGATTTAAAAATTGATGAGGTCCTGCACATTGAATATAGAGACATAGTAATCGCAGGATTACTCCCAGTTCCACATATTGGCAGGAGCAGAAACAGGAGGAGAGATACAAAGAGGACATGGCCGGAGGAATGGTGAGGAGAATGGGATTTAAATTTCTGACGCATTACAACATGTTCTGGTGACCTCTGCAAGATGGTTGGAATAGACCTTGGCCAAATTGTGACAAATGTCCTTTTATTACTGTCTGCTATTACTGTCAGAGGATGTAAATTGATATTGGCAAGGGGAGAGGTGCCTGAGAACGGAACTGGGGGAGAGGGAAATAAGGATAGAACTCATAATCTGGCCATGTAGTGAAACACTTAGGCCATCAGAATCTAGTGAAGCAGCATCACAGGCCTGTCCACGACAATTCAAAGCACATGATCCTCAGAAATTAGCTTGGAGATCTGAATTGCTTTATTTAGGACTTTTTTCAAAAATGGTTATTCTTGTAAAATGAATGTGCAAAGCTGTTACTTATTTAACACAGCAGCTCATATTCAGTTATTTTGCATAAATGTTCATATCGTAAAGAAAATATTTATCTTGCATTACATGCCTTTGATAGTTCTACCCTTAGTTCTTTCACCCCCCAATATCATCTTTTCTGCTAAGTACAATGCCTTAAGATTGGTAACAATGTTTTGAAGAGTAAAACAGTGATGCACGATCAATTACGCAAATACTGAAGTTATTGGAAACTGAAGGCTTTTTCTAGCAAAAGATGGACAGCATTTCTTGTGTTGCTGGATCTCCCTGATCTGGACTCGAACTGGGGGTGGGCTTGTGGCATGAAAGCCTTTAAGGGGAAGAAAGGGGAGGAATCATGAGCCGGCCAATGAGAGCAGGGTCAAACATAAAAGGTCATGTCAGTTACATATACAATAGTGGTTTCACCACAAACACTAAAGTCTGCAGACACTGTGATTGAAGTAAAAACACCATGCAGGAGAAACTCAACGGGCCAAACAGTGTCCTTTACACAGCAAAGGTAAAGATATGAAGCCAGTGTTTCGGTCTTGAGCCCTTCATCAAGGTATGAGCAAAATGTAGGCAGGCGCTGAAACAAAATGGTGAGGGGAGAGGCAGGAGGAGGAGCACAGTCCCACAAGTGGGAGGTAATAGATGGATAAGGGAGGGATGGCACACCAGCAAAAATGGGGGGGGGCACTTCACAGCCCACAGGCAGGAGGTAACCCCCACCTCTCCACCCCCTTCTCCTTGCATTCATAGAGCCATCCCCCTCCCCTTGTTTTCTGCTGTTCCCTCCCTCCCTTATTACCTCCTGCCTGTGGGACTGAGCTCCTCCCCTACTGCTCCTCCCCACCATTTTGTTTGGGTGCCTGTTTACATTTTGCTCATACCTTGATGAAAGGCTCAAGCCCAAAGCATTGGTGAACTATTTTTATCTTTTCTATACAGTAGATTATCCTGCATCCATGGGAATCATAGATGTCAAATATGCAAATTTTCCCATTGACTGAGACTCACTTTTCAAATGCCTAACAATACACCTCATTAAGAATTCACAGTTTAAAGGACAAAAAAATGTGCAAAATGTAAAGTAATTTGAAAAAGAATCAGTATTGTTCACAAATTCCCATAACTTACAAGATTTAAATTTGAATCCCGGTCACTGGCGCTATAACAGCATTGCATTATCTGCTATGTTAACCATTCCACCATCATAATTAACCCCCTCCCCTCGCACTGACAACCCGACTCACCTCCATGCAAGGGTCCACGTCAGGTCCTCGGCACACCTTCTCCATGCTGACCATTCGACTCTCCTCCACGTAAGAGTCCCAGTCAGATATTCGGCACAACCCACCTCACCTGCACACAAGTCACGCTCTCGACCACCTTCCTTTAAATTTACACCCTGGTCACTGGCACTGAAATAGTGTTGCGATAGCCATGCTGGAGCCATAATTAACCTCCTCGCCCATGTTTACAGATAAAGCCTTACTGATATACCTAATACTTATAAAGATAGAGACTCTTACCAGCAGGGATAGGGAGACACTTTGGGAGAGTCACCCCAGTAGCGAATGACATTGGCTGGCTCTTCATTCTGGGCACTGCCATTTTATTCAAATGCAACTTTATTGTAACTTTATTTAAACAGCTGCTGGGGCAGCTTGTGGGGCATGAATGGGGCGTTCTGCTGGCTGAATGTTTGCTGACCAAGTGGTTGTGTGCTGCTTCCGAGAACCTCTACTTTTACAATTTATTTAAAAACATATTTATTTATTAATTTCCTTTTTGCTGGCTGTTTGGGTTTCCGGTTGACAGTGCCGGATAACGGGAATTTTACTGTAAAAAGTACACTGTCCTGCTAAGTGTCTCTTGCATTGTACAGTATTTTCAAATTTGCTGCTTTGCCCTTTGAAACCTGTCCATTTGGCCAAATCAGCTCAAGGGTGAGAACTGGGTATCTGAAAGTGGGCATGTTTGCCTGATCTACCTTAAGTACCTGTATTTCTTTGTTTCCAACAAACCTTTGTATTTCTTTATTTTGCCAGTATTTCTCTGATCATAGCTCATGAATATTTTTTGGTACTTTCTGTTGAACATGAAATCGAGCATTCCCATCATCCTGCAATCTAACTTTGCTGAAGGCTGAATAATTATTTCCTCAGGATCACTGTCCCCTTCACAGGTAATATGCCACTTTCCATGCAGAACTATACTTGAATATAAGCATGATGGCTAAATGCAGTCTGATCCCAACACAAAAATACTCTAACATGTGAAGCATATCAATCAAAAAGAGGAAAGAAGAGTTAAATTTTTAGCTTTCAATTCGTATTGAAAAGTAGACACACATAATGATTTATCAGTAATGTAAATGCTGGAAATATAGATGAGTAATTGGCTCAATATTATGTCTTTTACTGACTATCTTTTGCTTTCAGAAAAATACTCACATTGGTGAAAGTATCTGGTTTCATAATAAATGCACTTCTGAAGTTTTGAAACTTCTGCCAACCAGCACATATCAATGGATCTCGAAGTGCGGAATGCATAAAACTCAAGGGAAAATACATTGCACGTTCTGACTTTCAATGAGGGATTAGAAGGATATAATTTTCCAAAATAAGAGCGTGGAAAATAAATCTTTAGAATAAATTACAATTGCTTACGACACATATGAATATTAACCACATATACAGTGGCAATGTTATAGTTCCAAACCAAGACAAGAACAACTATGAATCACAGCATCAAGTGCTGGGACACTGTGCCAAAGATTGCTCGGGACATTTTATAAAGAACCACATGCCTTTAGGTACATGTGGTAAACCTCTGTATATATGTTAGGATGTGTTAGGACACGCCCCTTGCTGACTGTGCCTGAGGCTCCACCCACTGACCCCTGAATAAAGGCGACCGTGCCATGGCCCCTTCCAGGACAGTCAACCAGCATGTATGTATCTCCATTCTGTTGTGAATAAAAGCCTATCAGTTTCTCTACACCTAGTCTTTGAAGTTACTGATGGTGAATCAATTTTATTCCCAAGAAATTTTGATAATGGATCAGATTGTGAAGCCAGAAAAGCTGGACCTTGACCCACAATCGCCTGACGCATCCAATGGCTTCGAACTCTGGCTGCGTTGCTTCAAAGCTTTCCTGCAGGCCTTCTCTACTATTGCTCAATTGGAGGGTGATGGGCTGCAAGTACTGTATTCCCGGGTTGGGCCCTTGGTATACTTGATGATTATGGACGCTGAGTTATACCCAGAAGCAAAGGACATACTAAAAAGCCAGTACCAGAAGAAGGTAAATGAGGTCTGCGCTAGGCGCCTCCGAGCTACCTGAAAACAGTGACCTGGGGACTTTTGGGCCCTGCGAGCTCTTGAACAGGCCTGCAACTGCAAGGCAGTGTCGGCCTTGGAGAACACGGAGAGTATAAGATCCAGCTACATTCGGCAGACACTGTTGGAGCAGGGTGAGCTCAACTTACAGACGACAATTGAGCTAGTGGACACACTAGAGGTGGCCCTCCAAAATATGGACACATTCTCAGCTGACAACATGGCTGCCTCGTGGTTACTGCGGGCACCACCATCTTGGGAAGTGAGAGGGCCACAAGCCTGTGGAACACTGCCATGGCCCACCAGTGACCTGACCACAGGCACAGTATTTCGCGAACACCCAAAGTGCTACTTTTGTGGTCTGCACAAACACCCGAGGAAACGCTGCCCAGCAAAAATCACATTTTGCACTAGGTGTGGGAAGAAAGGACATTATGCTAAGGTGTGCAAATCCAAGTCGCTCTCTAAACCCAGCAGTGTTGTATGCAGGCCATGGGGCCACCATCTTGGATGCTCCCATCTTCCCAACCCAGCAGCGCCATGTGCAGGCCATGGTGTGCCACCATCTTGGAACCAAATGCCCAAACACTCTACTGTAACTAAGGAGCCCACCAGTGACTCAACACTAGCCCCCATTATGCTAGATCAAAGGAGTCCTCACCAACTCGCGGATCAATGATGGACATCGGGGTTAACGGTCACGAGGCGAACTGCCTGTTTGACAGTGGGAGCACGGAGAGCTTCATCCACCCCAACATGGTGCAGAGTTACTCCCTCACGGTAAGGCCAGCAAGCTAAAAAGTCTCTATGGCCTTGAAATTCCAAACGACAGATGTCTGCAGCTACTGTGTAGTGACTCTGATTGTGCGGGGTATAGACTACAAAGACATTAAACTCCTCATGATGCTGCAGCTTTCCGCTGCCTTGCTGCTGGGGCTGGGCTTTCAATGCCACCTTAAGAGTGTCATGATGGAGTATGATGAGCCCCACTCCCCCCTTCACTGTCTGATTTTAAACCACCCACTGCATTTCACCCACAGAAACCCCCCCGGCTTCTCCTCCCATCGTTTCCAGCCAGCAACTTGCAGATTGCCCACTGTGCATGACCTGTGGCCTTCAACCTCAGGATCACCCCTCCACCGCTGTTCACTAACCTCACCCCCCGACTGTAAACCCATTGCCACTAAAAATGGGGAATACAGTGCTGGGGACAGGGCCTTTATTAGGCTGGAGGTGCAGTGGCTACTGAATGAGGAGATTCTTGAAGCCAGCACCAGCCCCTGGAGAACCCAAGTGGTTGTAGTAAAGAATGGGGCAAAACACAGAATGGTCATTGACTACAGTCAGACCATTAATAGATATACACAGTTGGATGCATAACCCTCTTCCCCACATATTCAACATGGTAAATCAAATTGTTCAATATTGGGTATTCTCCACTTTTGATTGAAAGTTGGCATACCACCAGCACCCTATCTACCCAGAGGACCGCCAATATACTGTCTTTGAGGCAGATGGCTACCTGTACCATTTCCTGAGGGTTCTCTTCGGCGTCACCAATGGGATTTCGATCTTCCAGCAGGAGATGGACCGCATAGTAGACCAGTATGAGCTGCAGGCCACATTTCTGTATCTGGTCAATGTCACCATTTGCAGCCATGACTTGCAGGATCATGACTCCAATCTCCAAAAATTTCTCCAGATCACCAAACCCCTTAACCTTACATACAATAAGGATAAGTGTGTATTTTGCACAACCTGCCTTGCTATCCTTGACTGTGTCATGGAGAATGGAGTAATTGGCGCTGACCCCAATCGCATGCGCCCTCTTTTGGAACTCACCCTTCCCCACAGCCTCAAGGTTCTGAAAAGGTGCCCAATGATCCCCAATTATTGGACAAGGCCCGCCCCCTTGTCAAATCCACCTTTTTTTCCCTGACGTCAGAGGCCTGTGTGGTCTTCAGCCACAATGCATGTGGTGGACGAGCCCATCCCATTTCATCATCCTAGGGAGCGATGTGACTGACTTCACTCTGGCTGCCACCCTTAACCAGTTGGGCAAATCCATAGCCTTTTGTTCTTGCACCCTCCAGGGCCCCAAAATGTGACACTCCTTTGTCAAGAAGTAGACCCAGGTGGTACAGCACTGGAGTCACTACCTCATCGGCAAATGATTTACCTTGCTGACCGACCAACGTGCAGTTGCTTTCATGTTCAACAATCAGCAGCGAGGTAAAATCAAAAATGACAAGATATTGAGGTGATCAATTGAACTTTCCACCTACAAGAATAATATCTTGTACCGGTCCTGTGAAATTCAATGATCCTCCAGATGCCCTATCCCGCGGAACATGTGCCAGCGCACAAATAGACTGGTTACAAGCCCTCCACAATGACCTCTATCACCCTGGTTTTTACACTTTATCAAAACCTACAACCGACCTTACTCCATTGAGGAGATCAAGACCATGACCAGAAATTGCCAGGCCTGTGCGGAGCAACACTTCTATCAACCAGACAGAGTGCATTTGATAAAGGCTACCTGCCCCTTTGAACACCTGAGCATTGATTTCAAGGGGCCTCTCTCTTCCTCTTACTGCAATGTGTAATTCCTCAACATCATTGATGAGTACTCATGTTTCCCATTCACCATCCCCTACCCGGACATGACCACTGCCACAAAAATCAAGGTCGTGCACAAACTCTTCACCCTGTTCGGGTACCCCTGCTATAATCATAGTGACTGGGTCAGTACTTTCTGGCCAGAGGCATTGCCATGAGCAGGACCACCAGCTACAACCCCCAAGGGGAATGGGCAAATGGAAAGGGAGAATGCTATCTTTTGGAAAGCCATCCTCTTAGTCCTGAGGTCTAGAGGCATTCCAGTCTCCCACTGCAAGATGTCCTCCCAGATGTGATCCACTCAATCATATCACTCCTACATACTGCCACCAAAGCCATGCCGCATGAAAGGATGTTTTTCTTCCCCAGGAAGTCCTCTTCAGGGACCAATTTGCCGTCCTGGTTGACATTTCCCAGGGACAGTCCTACTCTGGAAGCATGTGAGGACCCATAAGTCTGACCCACTAGTCGAAAGGGTCCATCTCCTCCATACCAACCCCCATACACCTATGTGGCATACCCCGAAGGGTGTGAGGACACGGTCTCCGTTTGGGACCTGGCGTCCTCAGGAATTCCTGAGACCATTGCCAATCACCCCGCACCCCCTTCATCTACCACTATCCGTGATGCACCAGTGTCATGGCATGTTACCCCTGCCCCAGTGGATGACATGTCAGATCTGGTGCCACGCATCCACCAAGCTGACATACAGTTGTTCCAGACCGTCCAGGATTCAACAGCTGCATTGCAGCTGGTACTACGATGGTCACAATGGCAGATCAGACCTCCCAAAAGACTCAATTTATAAGAACATTTAATTCACTTCACCCCACCTGACTCTTTCTAAAATAAGCGGTGAATGTGGTAAACCACTGTATATATGTTTAGATGTGTTAGGACATGCCCCTTGCTGACTGTGCCTGAGGCCCCTTCCACTGACCTCTGAATAAAGGCAACTGTGCCACAGCCCCTTCCTCAGACCAGGACAGTCGACCAGCATGGACGTACCTTCATTCTGTAGTTAATAAAAGCCTCTCAGTTTCTCAACAACTTCTAGTCTTTGAAGTTATTGTTGGTCTATTGTGTTTCTGTGGGAATGTCCTTCAAGGACAAGCAGTGGATACTCAACATTCAAATAGATATTTGGACAGTCAGAAAATGAATAGGATATGGAAATCTGGCAGGAAAATGGACACGAAATATAGGATTATTCCTGATCATATTGAACGATCAAGCAGGTTTTAAGGCCATTATGTCTACTCCTGCTTCCATTAATTATGCTCCTGTTAAATTCCACTTCAAATGCAAGTCAGTGCAGTAGCTAATAATTTTTTAAATAACATTATAGTATATAAAGTACAGAAATATATATAAAAACCCCATATTACATTCATCATTCATAAAATACATAATGGTAAATTAATACTCTACCCCTCCCCCCACCCAACCACCCCATTACAAAAAAACCCAAACTACCCCTATCTCTACATAATAACAGAGCCTTTTACAATTATCAGTTGTTAACATACAAAAGTGAGGACCTTTTTGTTATAAAAAGAATAATTAACATATATTCAAACCTATATATTTTAAGTTTGGTTCCCACATTTTAGTAAAAAAAGAGTAATTATTATGTAAATTATATGTTACTTTTTGTAAATAAATGCATGATTTTAACTCATTGTGCCATCTTTGAATATTTATCTCTACATCATCCTTCCATGTTACTGCAATACATTTTCTAGCCACAGCTGGGACCAAGCGAATGAATGCAATTTGAAATTTATTCAATCCTAATCCCATTATTAGATTTTTCATAAGTCCAAAAAAAAAGAATAAAGGATCAACTAGTAACTGAATATTGTACAAATGTTCTAAAAATTCTCAAATTTTCACCCAAAAACTTTGCACATTTTTACAAGAACAGACTGAATGTAAAAATGCCCCTTTTTGTGTTCCATACCGAAAACATAAATCTGAAAATATAAATTCACTATCATGTTCGTTCATTGTGATCACACCAGCACAAATGCAGTTTTCTTGTTGAATATAATTAAATTTTAACAACACCCAAATAATAAACAAAATTCCCAATACATCTATTTTAGTTACAAAGTAAAATCACTTGGTATACGTGATTGCAGTAACTTTGTTGCAGGTCTACGATAGTGTTGGCAAGGGTCTACCTATGTGGTTTATGGTGTCACCTCAATTTATCATTTGGGTATTTGCTCCTTAACCAGTAATGATCAGCTGTCCACTAACCAAATGGAATAATTGTTATTTCCAAATTTCTGCAAGGATATGTTGTGTTCACATCTGACCTTGTTGGCAAAAAAAATGGATGCATGTAAAAATACATTCTGAACAAACATATTTAGACTGTGGTCAGATTCCTCCTGGAATGAATTCTCAGGTTGCATCTTAGAACCTTAGAATGCTACAGCACAGAATACAGACCATTCAGCCCTTCTAGTCCATGCTGACCACCACTCCGCTAGTCTCATTGACCTGCTCCCATTCCAAAACCCTCCAGACCTCTCCCAGTTCTTGGAAATGAACAAGATTAACTGAGAAACCTTGAAAAATTCCGTCGCTCATGTGTGTTTGCAGAGTATTCTTGTGCAAATACATTTTATAGTAGAATAGAAGCAACATCTTTGTGAGGTTTTTCAGTTGGTTGTTTTTCCAGACTCATTTGTGTAGTCTTCCAAAGGCACTATTTGCCTTGGCGAGTCTGTTGTCTATCTCATTGTCGATCCTTGCATCTGATGAAATGGTGCAGCCGAGATAGGTAAACTGGTTGACCGTTTTGAGTTTTGTGTGCCCGATGGAGATGTGGGGGGGCTGGTAGTCATGGTGGGGAGCTGGCTGATGGAGGACCTCAGTTTTCTTCAGGCTGACTTCCAGGCCAAACATTTTGGCAGCGTATACAGAGCCGTTGTCATACCCACACTCCTGTTCGGCTCCGAATCATGGGTCCTCTACCAGCATCACCTACGGCTCCTAGAACACTTCCACCAGCATTGTCTCCGCTCCATCCTCAACATTCATTGGAGCGCTTTCATCCCTAACGTCGAAGTACTCGAGATGGCAGAGGTCGACAGCATCGAGTCCACGCTGCTGAAGATCCAGCTGTGCTGGGTGGGTCACGTCTCCAGAATGGAGGACCATCGCCTTCCCAAGATCATGTTATATGGTGAGCTCTCCTCTGGCCACCGTGACAGAGGTGCACCAAAGAAAAGGTACAAGGACTGCCTAAAGAAATCTCTTGGTGCCTGCCACATTGACCACTGTCAGTGAGCTGATATCGCCTCAAACCGTGCATCTTGGCGCCTCACAGTTTGGCGGGCAGCAACCTCCTTTGAAGAAGACCACAGAGCCCACCTCACTGACAAAAGGCAAAGGAGGAAAAACCCAACACCCAACCCCAACCAACCAATTTTCCCCTGCAACCGCTGCAACCGTGTCTGCCTGTCCCGCATCGGACTTGTCAGCCACAAACGAGCCTGCAGCTGACGTGGACATTTACCCTCTCCATAAATCCTCGTCCGCGAAGCCAAGCCAAAGAAAAAGAAGCAACATAGAGAAATCAGGAACAAAATGCCTTTCCTGAAACAAATTTAATCTGAGAATGCTGTGTATTATGAGGGCTCAAAGTACAGCAAAAGCTGACTGCCTCTCTCACATTCTTGCATTTCCAAAAAAGCCATCAGTCACACCGGTAGCAGCGCTCAGTAGGGAATCAAACTGCAGCTCAAGAGCAGAGATCAGAAATGGAGAATTTAGAGCATTGGCATAGCTGGGTTTATGATTTCCATCTGTTTTCCTTTCATTTGCCTTGTTTCAACTTTTGCTGGGGGGGGGGGGGCGCATCAAAATTGGCCTGCTATTATTGCCTCTTTCTCCTCCTCATCAACTCTGGTGCTGGAAGAACCAGTCTGCAAGGCACCCTTTTTCCAATCAGAGATCATCAATCCAAGATACGAAGCATTTCCGCAGGGTGAAGCTCAGCCCATGAGAGAGCATCACCTGACCATGATAAAAAGGACAAGATCACAAAGTAAAGGAACAGAAGCAGGTCATTAGGCCCATCGAGTCTGTTCCATGACTCCACACCCAGAGGCAGTGATACAGAGAGCTGGAAAGTGATCTCAACCCCAATTAACTCCCAGCTCCTAGCCTTTGAAGGAAGGATATTAAAACTAGGCAGCAGCTGTTTTGCTCTGTGTTGTGGTTGAGCATGGAGAAATCTACCTCCAGATGGTGTGGTACAATACACGAGTTCCCATGTGTTGTTCCATGGCATGTGAAATCTTTGATACAATCTTCTGTTTTGCTATTTTGAACTCTTGATCACATTATTACTTAATCTCTCTGATTATAAAGTAAGTGCTGGCAAATGTCCTTTCTTTACACAATCCAAGAGAAACAAATTCAGGACATCCCACTGGTGTCTAATTTTGTCTATTTCACTTGATAGGAAGCCAGGAACATAATGTTATGCCAATGTATTCCTACTCAAGTCTCTCCATGATCTGAAATTGAGCTACTGTTATTTCAAATTCCATGGTCTTTATAGTTCCAAACAAAGCAAAATAAATTGCACATCATTCCCTGACAGGAGTTCTGTACTTTCTCCAAAAAACTTGTCTTTCATACATTTTAGATTGGTCCATGCCAAAGCTGTGAATTACCTATCTGTTTTTCCATTGTAATCCACTAATTATGCCCAGAACATTTCTTTAAAATTCAGGATTTAATAGTCACATTTATCTTTGCCCTTGACTCAAGGATTTATTTATTCACACACAAAATAGTAAAAGTCTGCTGTCTTTGCTCCCGTATCAGCTGATCAATCCATGTAGCTCTGCACTTTTGCTCTTTTATACTTGTAGAAAATGTCTCCTAGCAAAATTATCACTGCATTTTTAATGCAAGGGTATATAAACTTGACCTTGAACTAGTTTGCCTCCCTCAGTTAGAGAAATCCACAATTCAGGTTGGAGAGACTGGCTAAGGGATTGAATATCTAAACATCCTTGGAGTCTAACACTTAAAAATAATTTAAGTAGGAAATGGATAGTCTGGTTAATAATTCAATCAGACTATAAATAGCTCCCTTCTCCCACCTGCACACATTGAATAGCATATCTGTCAGTCCTTTGTCCTAAAATGAATATTACACATTTATGATTAGCTCTAACCAATCCTGCCCCTGACCTTGGAATTCTCACTACTGTAATTGATCATGAAATGAAAGATATTCCATGAATCACATTATGCTTGACTAATTAAAGTGGAGGAAATGGAATTAAAATGTAAAAGAAAACATGATATGCATCAAGTCCTGCAAGAGGAACCCAGCATGTGGTAGTGAAATCTGGTTTTGATAAAATTCTGCTAGCTGGCGCATAAAATTATTGAGTTATGTATAAGAATTCCTAAACCATAATCTCTTCACTTTGCAAAGCACTTTACATTCCAGTTCATCTACTGTATCTGTCCTCAAATTCTTCTGGTCCTTATCCTGTTCATCTTCTTTATTCAATGGCTTTGGGTCATCTGCAATTTACCTAAGGTTCTTGACTGTAGATTAAGTATTTGAGCTACATTAAATCTCTGTAATCGGCACCCTTAGGTCTTAGGTGATGCTGGATTGGCAGGTTTTTTCAGACTACAGGATATTACTTCTATTAACAACCCAACACACTTTTAATTCACTTTTTATTATTGATGCATCATCAATAATCGCAAAAGACTGGAGTTGTGAAACTATCAGGGCTTTATTAACTATTGACTGGAACAGCCATCAACCTCATTGACTGATCGAGGTAGAGTGAAATGGGGGGGCATGCAAGGGGCTATGGGTAGAAACAGTCTTGGGAGGCGTGTCCAGCCAGCAACAGCCAATCATAGCATATCGGTGATTTACAACAATTATGTTACACAGTAGTATGATACATTTTCCAATTAACCAGATGAGTTCAAAGATGGTAAATAAGAGAGGTGGCTGATACTGTAAATCTGGAGCACACACAAAATGCTAGTGGAATCCAATGGGTCAGACAGAATCTGTGAAAAACAATAGATAGTTAATGTTTGGGAAGGGTTTTAGGCCAAAACATTGACTGTCTATTGCCTTTCATGGATACTGACTGACTCACTGTGTTCCACCAGCAATTTGTGTGTTGCTTGCATTTAAAGGGGTGTGGTGAATTTAAAAGAAGTTCAGGAATCAGATCCTTGATGAATTTAAAGAGTGCAGGAATGGGACTCAGGCGAGTTTACAGGGAGCACTGGAAGTGCAGCCCCAGAGATTTTAAAAAGTGCATGGAGATTGGTGCCTGTGAGCTTCAAGGGAGCATGGAAATAGAACCCTAGTGAGTTTTAAAGGAGTGTAGGAAACAAAACCTGGATGCTGAGCTATTGACATCTCAGAAAAAAATGGGGCAGCAGATTATCAGAGTTTTAGCATATTATACAACCAGCTTGGAGATCCCACAAGTTGTTATCCTGCCACCCCTATGGGTTTCAATAGGCAAATAACTCCATGCCTATTGTTAAATGTAATTAAATATTATTAAATATTTCCACTGACAATTGCTCTTGTTATTTTTATATCAGTGTAGTACACCTCCTTAAAAAAATTCTACTTACAGCAAAATGGCTTAGACTTGGCAACCAGTCCTTATTTTTTGTATCCTGGTTTGAAACATCTTTATCAAGATTCATATTCACGCTATATGTTCTTGTGAAAAACATCCCAAGAGATAAAAGTTCATTCTGATAGCATTTGTTAAATGTCTTGGATCTCATAGTGCAGCCCACTCCCAGAATTCATCCCCTTTGACTCAAATGGAATAGATTTTTTTTTATAAATTTTTTATTTTTCACACCATAAATCACATTAGCCATGATATACACTTTTTCTTTTTCACACATATACAGTGACTTTTTCTCCCCACCCCCCCCCCCCCCCCCCTCATCCATTTTAGGTATACAATCTAGGTTGCATTAAGCCAGTCAGACAATGTTGTCATTCAACAAAAATACACCAGAAATTCTACTGAGTCCATTCTTTTCTTTCCTTCTCCTTCCATCAACTTAGGTAATGTTTGTCCCCGGTAGGTTTTCGCTATTGTATTTAATGTAAGGCTCCCATATTTTTTCGAATATTTCAATATTATTTCTTAAACTATATGTTATTTTTTCTAATGGAATACATTTATTCATTTCTATATACCATAGTTGTATTTTCAAATTATCTTCCAATTTCCAGGTTGACATAATACATTTTTTTGCTACGGCTAGGGCTATCTTAACAAATCTTTTTTGTGCATCCTCCAAATCAATTCCAAATTCTTTGTTTTTTATGTTACTTAGGAGAAAGATCTCTGGATTCTTTGGTATATTGTTTTCTGTTATTTTATTTAATATCTGATTGAGATCATCCCAAAATTTTTCTACTCTCTCACATGTCCAGATTGCATGAATTGTTGTTCCCATTTCTTTTTTACATCGAAAACATCTATCAGATACTGTTGGGTCCCATTTATTTAACTTTTGCGGTGTAATGTATAGTCTGTGTAACCAATTATATTGTATCATACGTAGCCTCGTATTTATTGTATTTCTCATCGTTCCAGAACATAATTTCTCCCATGTTTCCTTTTTTATCTTTATATTTAAATCTTGTTCCCATTTTTGTTTAGTTTTACCATTTGTTTCCTCATTCTCCTTTTCTTGCAGTTTAATATACATATTTGTTATAAATCTTTTGATTAACATTGTATCTGTAATCACATATTCAAGGTTACTTCCCTCTGGTAAACTCAAATTGCTTCCTAATTTATCCTTCAAGTAGGATCTCAGTTGATAATATGCCAGTGCTGTATCTCCAATTATATTGTACTTATCTCTCATTTGTTCAAAGGATAAGAATCTACTTCCTGAAAAACAATTTTCTATTCTTTTAATCCCTTTTTTTTCCCATTCTCTAAAGGAAAGGTTATCTATTGTAAAAGGGAGTAGCTTATTTTGCGTCAATATTAGTTTTGGTAGATTTTGAAGACATCTTCACTGCTGCATTCAAGTAGGTCTTTCCTGATACATAGATTTCTGCATTGGCTTGTCCTTCAACTGTGCCCTCCATAATGCTTGGATCAAGACACTTTTTACCCCCCCTTATTTGCCCCTATGCTCCACAGTTTTAAATTTTTAATCAAATAATTCACATGTCATTAAAGTGCACATTCCAAATTTTATTTTCGTACATTTTGATTTGACCATGTAGAAATTATAGAACTTTTTATAGATAGTCCCCTCATTTCAAGGCACCATAATGTTTGGGATATTTGGCTTCACAGGTGTTTGAGAGTATGTTTAATTGCTTCAGAGATGTAGGTGTATGAAAGCTGAAGCTTTTGGTCACCTTTGAAGTCTGTAGTTGCCATTTTTCAACATGAGGACCAGAGTTGTGCCAATGAAAGTCAAAGAAGCTGTTTTGAGGCTGAAAAACAAGAATAAAACAATATGACACATCATCCAAACATTAAGATTACCAAAACCAATAGTTTGGAATATCATTAAGAGTGAACTGGTGAGCTTAGTAATTGCAAAGGAACTGATATTCCAAGGAAGACCTCCACTGCTGTTAACAGAAGAATTTTCATCATAATGAGTAAAAATCCCCAAATGTATGTCCAACAGATCAGAAACACTCTTCAGGAGGCAGGTGTGGATGATTACTGAATGCAGAAGACTTCATGAACAGAAATACAAAGGCTACACTGCAAGATGCAAACCACTAGTTAGCCACAGAAACAGGGTGGCCAGATTATAGTTTGCCAAGAAGTATTTAAAAGAGCCTGCAGAATTCTGGGAAAAGGTCTTGTGGACAGATGAGTCCAAGATTAACCAGTATCAGAATGAAGGCAGCAGCAAAATGTTGAAGCATAAAGGAACTGCCTAAGATCCAAAGGATACCACCTTTGACATGGTTTGCACCTTGCAGTGTAGCCTCTGTATTTCTGTTCATGAAGTGTTCTGCAGACAGTAGTCATCGACACATTCACACCTGCCTCACGAAGAGTGTTTCTGATCTGTCAGACTGGCATTTGGTGACTTTTCTTTCATTATGATGAGAATTCTTCTGTCATCCACGGTGGAGGTCTTCTTTGGAATACCAGTCCCTTTGTGATTACTGAGCTCACCAGTATGCTCTTTCTTCTTAATGATGTTCCAAACTGTTGATTTCAGTAATCATAAGGTTTGGGCGATGTCTCTTACTGTTTTATTCTTGCTTTACAGCCTCATAATGGCTTCTTTGACTTGCATTGTCACATCTCTGGTCCTCAGTTTGAAAAATGGCAACTACAGACTCCAAAGGTGATTAAAACTGAAAGCAAGTCAAGCTCTCTTATACCTGCACCAACGAAACAATTAAACATACCTGAGTACTCACAAGCTAAATGTCCCAAACATTATGGTGCCCTGGAATGAGGGGCCTATGTATAAAAAGTGCTGTAATTTCTACACGGTCAAACCAAAATGTCTAAAAATAAAATCTGGAATGTGCACTTTAATCACATGTGAATTGCTTGATTACAAATGTAAAACTGTGGAGCACAGAGGCAAATAAAGGAAAAAAGACTCTGCCCCAAACATTATTGAGGGCACTGTAAATCCAAGAATCATTTTTAATTTTCATGGGTTTAATCACTTTTCTTGCACTTTCAACTCCTTGCACTGTGCTTCTATTCCATAAAACCAATCTTTACTGATTATGTTTACATTTCCCCTCCTTTGATACCCTTCCAAAACATTTTCCACAAAGTTATCAGACGCAGGTTCTGACTCTTGGAAAACCTTTTAAGTCCTGTCAGATGAGCCCATTGTCATCACAGCACTGACTGTTCTGAATTAAATCAGATCTTCTGCCAAAGTACCAGCACCTTCTGGAATCACAAGAGACCGCAGGTGGTGGAATTTAGAGCAAAACACAAAATGCCAGAGGAACTTAACGAGTCAGGCAGGATCCACAGCCAGTCAATATTTTGGACTGAAACCATTCTTTTCGAGACCGAAGCAGCTTGAACATTTGGATAACAGAATATCAAAATTTTACTGTGTTTTACTTCTATGATCATCAAGCTAATTTAAACACCCAGAGCATCATCATATTTCAGCTTCTGCTGAAGCTTTACTCTCCTGTCAAGATGTCTATTTACTACAACTCCATTGCCATTCGGATGATAGGGCTGGCCTCAAAATTACACAGCATTGCACCCAACATTAGTCACTGTTTAATTTTTCTTCTTGTATTTAAGGTAGAATCAAAAATCCTATTTATTTGTGATAACACCAAGCTGACAAAATGTAAAGAACATGTTGGAATCATGCAAATGTCAGTGACAAACGAACTTGTGAAATCTATGGTTATATAATTTCCCTGGCATTTTTTGGCCACTTTCAAATATATCTATATTTGAAGTACATAGGCAGAGATTGTACTCATCTAAATCCGAAAGTCCAATCACACTGAATATCTCAAAAGGAAGTTATCTCTGCAGTCTGAGAGATAGTAAGGCTGTGAGCTACGCTTCCAGAATGAAATCAGTTATGGCACAAAAAATAGTCAGGAAAGTATGGGTGACTTTCTTAATAATGTTGCAAGGCTTACAAGTGTGCACTTCAATGCAATAAACTAGAAATGTGTGTCTCCTTCATGCAGAATTTCTCCACAAAGCCAAAAGATGTAACGTATGCATTAGGAGCAGGTTATCTGATCATTCAAATAAGCTCTGCTCTTCATCAAGATCAGAGCTAGTCTTCCACCTCAGCCTAATTAGACTACATTACTTGATATCTCCAGCTTCATTTTCCAGAAACATACCCATCATTTTTTGAATGAACTCATTGACTGAGCCTTTGCATACCTCCAGGGTAGGAAATTCTATGAAGATATTTCTTCTTATCTCATTTCTAATTGGCCTCCCCTTTATTTTAACATAATAACATAACAATTACAGCACGGAAACAGGCCATTAGGCCCTTCTACTCCGCACTGAACCAAACACTCCTCTCTAGTCCCACCTACCTGCACAATGACCATAACCCTCCACCTTCTTCTCATCCATATATCTGTCCAGCTTTTTCTTAAATAATAAAATTGACTCTGCCGCCACTATTTCTCCCGGAAGCTCATTTCACACCGCTACCACTCTCTGAGTAAAGAAGTTCCCCCTCATGTTACCTCTAAACCTCTGCCCCTTAACTCTTAACTCATGTCCTCTTGTTTCAATCTCTCCTACTCTTAACGGAAATAGTCTATCCACATCCACTCTGTCTATCCCTTTCATAATCTTAAGTACCTCTATCAAATCCCCTCTCAACCTTCTACGCTCCAAACAATAAAGACCTAATCTGCCCAATCTCTCCCTGTACTCTAGATGCTTAAACCCAGGTAACATTCTGGTAAATCTTCTCTGCACTCTCTACACTCTGTTTATATCCTTCCTATAATTAGGCGTCCAGAACTGCACACAGAACTCTAAATTAGGCTGCACCAACGCCTTATACAATCTCAACATCACTTCCCAACTCCTATATTCCATGCAATGATTGATAAAGGCCAGCATACTAAAAGCCTTCTTCACCACCCTATTCACATGAGTTTCTACCTTCAGGGAACGATGTACCGTTACTCCTAAATCCTTCTGCTCTTCTGTATTCATCAATGCTCTCCCATTTACTACGTATGTCCTGTTCTGATTCTTCTTACCAAAATGAAGCACCTCACACTTATCAGATGAGATGGTGAGTCCTGGTTCTTGACCCTCATTCAAGTTCAAGTGGAAGTTGAAGTTCATTTATCATCCAATTGCCAAGTACAATCCGATGAAATATTATTCTCAGGTCCTCAGCGGATCCACACACAGATAGAATCGATACATATGCAGAACAAATATATACATATATAAAAAGTAAATAAAATGTTGTTTAAAAATAGAGGTTTGGTGCTTGGTGTGAGTAGCTCATTAGTTGTTCAGCAGTCTCACTGCCCCTGGGAAGAAGCTGTTTCTCAGTCTGGTGGTTCTGTCTCTGTTACTCCTGTATCTTTTTCCCAATGGGAGTAGCTGCAAGGGGTGGTAGGGGGTCCTCAATGACTTTGTCCACCCTCTTCAGAATACTATGCATTCTCCCTACATGCACCTGTCAAGCCCTGCAAGAATATTTATGTTTCATTGAGTTCTCCTCTCATTGTACTAAACCTTGGAGAATACAGATTTTGTCTAATTAATCTGTCCTTGTATGTCCTAGATGATGTAGAAAAAGTGGGATTGATTCAAAAATTGGAAGATTATGCCATAATTAAGCAGTTGATATCAGCCAATATTTCATAAAACTGGTCCTGAAAGGTTAAGTGATCCCATTCCCAGTCTGTGTATAATCTCAGCAGTTGACTCTGAGAGTTTTGCTAAAATATATAGGCCAACAGTCTTACCTTGACCAACACAGTTCATAGATCAACAAGAGAGATGATGACACATGATCTTCTGAGGGAAAGAGTTTAGATGATTCAATTATTTTACCTCATTAATCCTCAGTAGCATAATATATTTCATTTTTGCCCTCATCTACTACTTTACTCATTTTCCTTTATTTAACTACTTCATAAATGTTACTTAACTACTTTAACACTGGAAATCTAACCAGTCAGATTTGGTGCTCCCTGTAAAGATTCTTAACCATTGTGCAAATACGAGTAAAAATACAAGAGCCAAAAATCATTCAATATTCAACAGAACATCACTTGCAGCATTGAACAATGAAAAACAGATCCTTTACTATTTGTCGCATTCATATAAATAAAACAAAATTTGCCAGAATAAGTTGGGGAAAAACTCTAAAAATAACCACATAACATATAACAATTACAGTATGGAAACAGGCTATATCAGCCCCTCTAGTCCGCACCGATTTAAATGAACTCCACTAGTTCCACCTACCTGCTCCCTGCCCATAACCCTCCAGCCCCCTCACATCCATGTACTCTTAAATGACAAAATTGACCCTGCTGCAACCACCTCTTCTGGAAGGTCATTCCACTCAGCCATCACTCTTTGAGTGAAGAAGCTTCCTCTTATGTTACTTCTAAAGTTTTTCCCCCAACCCTTAATTTATGACCCCTTGTTGCAATCTCTCCTACCATCAAGGGGAAGAGCCTATTCACATTTACTCTGTCTATTCCTCTCATTTAATATACCTCTATCAAATCCCCCTCAACCTTCTTCGCTTCAACGAATGAAGACCCAGTCTATTCAATCTTTCTCCGTATTCTAGATACTGCAATCCCAGCAATATTTTAGTAAATCTTCTCTGCACCCTCTATACCTTATTGATATCCTTCCTATAGTTTGGAGACCAGAACTGCACACAATATTCCAAACTTGGCCTCGCCAATGCTTTGAACAGTCTCAACATCACCTCCCAGCTCCTATATTCTATGCTATGATTTATAAAGGCCAGCATACCAAAAGCCTTCTTCACCACCCTATCTACATAAAAATCCACTTTCAAAGAATGATGAACCGTTATTCTAAGATCTCTCGGATCCTCTGCTTTCCTCAATGCCCTGCTCTTCCCAAAATTAATCACTTCATACTTATCTACATTAAACTCCATCTGCCACCTTTCAACCCACTCTTCTAAGCAGTCCAAATCCTTCTGCAGTCCACAAAAACCATCCTCACTATTTTTGTATCGTCCACATATTTACTCACCCAATTTACCACTCCATGACAAGCAACAAAGGACCCAATGCTGATCCTTGAGGCACACCGCTAGTCACTGGCCTCCATCCTGACAGACAGATGTCCATGATGACTCTCTGGTGTCAATCTTCTAGCCACCATTGAACCCATCTGACTATCTCAACATTAATCCCTAGTGCCTGAATCTTCCTCACCAATCTTCCATGTGGAACCTTATCGAAAGCCTTACTGAAATTCAAATAGACTACATCTACTGCTCTACCTTCATCAACCTTTCTAGTCACTTCCTCAAAAAATTCAACGATTTGTCAAACATGACCTTCCCCTCACAAACCCATGTTGGGTGTCCCTGATCAATCCCTGCCCCTCTAGATACTTATACATATTATCTCTAAGAATACTTTCCCTTAGTTTACCCACCATCCACGTCAAACTTACTGGCCAATAATTGCTGGGTCTTTTTAAACAGAGGAACCATGTTTGCAACACACCAATCATGTGGCACCACCTTCCTCCAGTGACTGTTGAAAAATCACTGTCAGAGCCTCCGCTATTTCCTCCCTGGCTTCCCTCAAGGTCATGGGAAAATCCCGACAGGACCTGGAGACTTATCCACTTTTATATACCTCAGAAGTTCCAACACCCCCTTTTTACTAATCCCTATGTTTTCCACAATTGCCGCTTTTGCCTCACTTATCCTACACAATTCCATATCCTTTTCCCTAGTGAATACCGATGAGAAGAATTCATTCAATATCTGCCCCATCTCATTTGGCTCCTCACATATTTGTCCACTTCGATTCTCCAGTCGACTAATTCTATCCTTCACTCTCCTTTTGCTATTCACATATTTGTAAAAACCCTTTGGATTTACTTTCACCCTATTCATTATAGTCACCTCTTACCTCCTTTTCGCTTTCCTAATTTCCTTCTTAAGCTTCTTTCTACAATCTATGTATCTTTCAAGCATCTCATCCATACCTTGCTTCCTGTATTTAATGTAGGCCTCCTTTTTATCTTGAACCAACTTCCTAATCTCTCTTGAAAACCATGGCTCTCTTGAACATTTGCCCCTGCCTTTTATCCTAACAGGAACATAAAGATTCTGCACCCTCAAAATCTCATCTTTAAATGCCCTCCAATTCTCCTCTACCTCCTTCCTATCAAACAAATCAGCCCAAACCACTCCCTGAAAATCCCTTCTCATTTCATCAAATCAAACTCAAAAACCTTAATCGTCAGACCACACCTATCCCTTTCCATAATTATGTTGAAACTAATGGTACTATGAACACCGAATCCGAAGTGCTCCCCAACACACACCTCCATCACCTGACCTATTTCATTCCCCATCAGTAGGTCCAACACTGCCCCCTCTCTATTGCTGCAAAAAATGATCCTGCACACATTTTACAAATTCTAAGCCATCCAGCCCTTTCACTGACTGCATCTCCCAATCTATATTAGGAAAATTAAAATCCCCCACTAACACAACTCTGTGCTTATTGCACATCTCAGCTATTTCCTTACACATTTGTTCCTCTAGTTCTCACTCCCCGCTAGGTGGTCTATAATACACCCCTATAATTGTAACCTCACCTTTTCTATTTTTTAATTTCACCCATACCGCCTCCCTTGATGAGCCCTCCAATCTATCCCACCTCAGCACCACTGTAATATTTTCCCTGACAAGTAATGCCACACCCCCCTCCAATTCTATCACACCTAAAGCAGCAAAATCTTAGAATATTTAACTGCCAGTCACATCCCTCCTGCAATCACGTTTCACTAATCGCCACCACATCATACTGTCAAGTGCTTATCCACACCTTCAGCTCGTCCACCTTCCTTACAATACTCCTAGCAGTGAAGTAAATGCATTTCAGAGATTTCTCACATCTTACCTTCTGCCTATCCCCCTCTTTACTGACAATACTATTAATTGTTACCCCCCCCCCATCATACCATGATCCCTTTCCTCCTCGATCAACTGCCTTTCCATCCCCAAATTTTGTCTACAAGCCTTTTCTTTTTGCCTACAAGGTATCTCTCTGCTGTCCTCCCTTACATGGATCCCTTCGCTCAACCATACTAGTTTAAAGTCCCCTTAGTAGCCCTAGCAAACGCCCCAGCCAGGATCCTGGTTCCTCTAGGATTCAGATGCCACCCGTACATTCAGTACAGGTCCCACTTTCCCCAGAATAGGTCCCAGTGATCCAAGAACTCGAATCCCTGCACCCTACTCCACCCCTTTAGCCATGCATTTAACCTCACCTGATTCTATTCTTGCCCTCACTATCACATGGCACTGGAAGTAATCCAGAGATTACCCCCTTTGCAGTCCTTCTTCTCAGCTCCCTATCTAATTCCCTATATTGATTTTTTAGGATCACTTCTTCCTTCCTCCCTATGTCGTTGGTACCAACATATACCACAACCTCTGGTTCATTAGGGAAGCAAACCACCATCTGGTTTTCTTTGTCGTATCCGCAGAATCCTTTATCAGTCCTCCTGACTGTCAACTTCCCTGTAACTATTGCCCTAATCTTCCTTTCCCTACCCTTCTGGGCTGCAGAGGCTGACCTTATGCCAGAGGTGCAGCCATCATTGCCTTCCCCAGCCTGACTGTCCCCCCCCCCAACCCCACCTCCCCAACAGTACTCAAGGAGTACCGATTGTTGAGGACTACAGACTCAGGGGCTCTCTCTTGAACCTGACCCTTCGGGTTCCCCTTCCTAATCATAACCCACTGACTCTCCTCCTGTGGCCCTGTTGAGACCACCTGACTATAACTCCTATCTATGACGGCCTCCATAGATCTATAGATGGTCATTACAATTTAAAAAATATGTATGTTGTTCTATTGTCTGTACATTTTACTATCCCTACATCTTCCAACAATTTTTGTTGAGGATTAATGTTAGCAGAATTTTACATTTTCTTAACTATTAAAGTGTAAGCAGTCTAAAACTTCTTTCCTATTCAGTAAAGCATTACATGTTGAAAATTGCCATCCAGCTTTAAGTTACATCTGGAGTTTTGGCATGCATACACTTAATGTAACCACAGAAATGCATTAAAGCCTCACTTATACAACAGGCTTATTTTCACCAAGATGTTTAGTCTACAGCTCTTCTATGGTTTTTGAGAAGGGTAGCTTCCTTCAAAAAAAATCATTAAAATGTAGATTATTCAGGGTAGGAGTTTTAGAGTAATGATTATTATCCTGTGGAACAACTTGATAGGAAAGCAAGTTTGTAATCTTGCAGAATACAGAGGCAGCCAAATTAAACATAGCAGGGTGGATAGTGGTGAAAAGTATTTTGTGAAAGTATGCTGTACATATGGATTTGATTAACACAATCTTTTTAACACACCATTTGGGAAATCTTTGGAATAATCTCGGGCTCCGCTGGCTTTTACTCCTCAACTGAAAATAATGTCATGTATTCCACTGTTCAGTCCTTACCATGATTTGTCATTCCCCTGCAGAAATCAAAGCAGGTTGATGCCAAATGTTTTTACTCGGTTTTGGGACAAAACTGCCCCAGTCTGAAAGATATATTTGAGCAAAGATGTTTGGCTCTGATCACAGAATCAGAATAGCTTCAGCTCTATAGCCAGCTTGGCATGAGTTGTTCTGAGACAGTAGCCCTTCAATACTCAGGCATGTGAAAAAGCTGGCAAATGTTATTACAATTGTTATCTGAAACAAGTAGCTTTCTTACCAGCATAATTCAAAACAAATGTGTTATGTATCAATTAAAATACACAAAGGCAATGTTGAGACCAATCTCCCTCTAAAGTGGATTGGTATCTATGTACCCTGAATTTACTTCAATGTGGAGGTTGTTGGCACAGCAGACCAGTTTAACTCCTTATTGGCTACCTCTTGCCCTGTGCAAAGGCAATGAAGGTGAAAAGTGATGAGCCTTGGAAATATCCCCTGGAAATTAGCAAAGTCATTTGGGGATGGGGTGGGAGGAATTGGAAGTTGTGAGCTGTAGATAGGACAGGTTTTCACATTGGGGTTACACTTTGTACCAGCTGGTTCATGAAGGTTTAACTTTGTGATTCTTTCCAAAGATTTTTATCTCTTGGTAGGAAATTAGGAAAGCTTTGGGGACTTGATGACATTCACAATCTCCAGGAGGTCTTTGCTTCTATGGTATGAAGCTAGTGGGAAGCTGCTGAGTTGGACCATGCAACTCTTCAGACCAGTAGTTCTCAACCTTTTTCTTTCCACTCACATAACTCTTTAAGTATTCCCTATCCCATCAGTGCTCTGTGATTAGTGAGGGATTGCTTACGGTGGTATGTGAGTGAGAAGGGAAGGTTGAGAATCACTGTTCTAGACCCAATTGTTACAGAAATATTTTGCTTGAGAAAAATTGTCATTGGCCCATTTCCTTTGGAGTTATGAAACCATGCACATAATGAGTCAATTAGATATGATTAAAACAGTGGTTTTCAAACTTTTTATTTCCACCCACTCATATACCACCTTAAGCAATCCCTTACTAATCACTGAGCACTTATGGCATAGGGAATACTTAAAGTGGTATGTGAGTGGAAATAAAAAGATTGAATGCCACTGTTTTAGACCTTCCTCACAAAATTTCCTTCTCTTCTTGTCCATGCAGGGTTAGGATCAGCAGTTAAGTTCCCAACTGATGCAATGAATAGCAAATGCAATTTCTTCTTAATTTCAATGTTTTTTTCCAGGGAACATGGGAAATAAGACAGCAAAGATTTTTGAAGGAAATACAGTACAATAAATTGGATGATAAACCATATGTGTCCATTTGTCATGTCTGTAAGGTTCTGGCTGGAAACAGCACACTGCGAAGACCAGAGTCCTGAGCATATTTAGGGCCATAATTATTTTAGCGTAGCATTTAATAAAGTTATTATTGGTTGGATGCCTTTGTCTATTGAGATTTTTCAATTATTTTTACATTCCATGGTTAAAGTGAGAACGGAGAACATTTGGAAGCTGAGCAAACAGGGCAAACTATTAGTAAATCATGTTGCTGGACTGTGAATTAAGCAATTAATGTGTTAAGATTATTATTACGATAGCCTTAGCTGTAGCAAAAAAAATGTATTATGTCAACCTGGAAATTAGAAGATAGCCTGAGAATGGTACATAGGAATGAATAAATGTATTCCATTGGAAAAAATAACATATAATTTAAGAAATAACATCACAATATTCTAACAAATTTGGGAACCGTACATGGAACACAACAGAGAAGTCCTACCGCGGACCTCCACCGCCTAAAATGACAGAAGGAGAAGAAGACGAAATGAACTGACCCAGTATGTAAAAGTAGATGACACAATTTTCTTGTTTATTTTCATTGTGTGATGACATTGTTTAATGGGTTTAATGTATCATATAGGTTGAACATTGAGGGGGTGGGGGGGGGTGGCGGGGTGAAGGAGAGAGGGAAGGGAGGGGGGGAAAAGGGGAGAAAATGACACTGTGTATATTCAAGAGGAAAATGTTTGTGTGTAATTTGGTCAGTATGGTTCATAGTGTGAAAAATTTTAAAAAAATTAAAAAAAAGAAAAGAATGAAGTAAAAATCAGATCAGATACTATTTATTTTCATGAAATAAAATAGAAATGTCATTTTACATGAATTTGCCTTTAGAATGCCATAAGGCAGACAAATAGAATGTTTATGTCAAATTGGGTACAGAACAAAGAGAGAGTACGAAAATGAGATTAGATTGGAAAAAAATAGAAACATTATTGTGTGTAAAATTCTTTTATATTTTTATATGTCCAGAAACAACAATCTTACTGTTATTTTGATGGCAAACTGTGACCTGATGCTCATTTGTAGTTCTGTATCTGTTTTTCATCTCAGTAATCAAGCATTATTAATCAGTAGTCAATATTAAAATAGGACTAACCTGAGCTAAGGCATGAATTGCATCCCTGTTTCTGATTCATAGTTTTATTATCTGCCTGGACAATATCAGCATACACATGGAATCAGGATTTAGCAAAGTGAAAGTCAGGAGTTGAATTGGTACCAAGATGTTTTGCTCCATGAAAGATGGTAATAAATATCTAAATTACAAAGAAAACAAATAACGACAATAAATAATGAAGGTCAAGCCTTGCCCACAGATTAGTGCATACCTGGCCACTGGCCCCTTTAATTGACTCATTGATACCTGGGCCAGACGCTCCAGCTGATGGCACTATAAAGCTCACCACATGTGAGCCATCTTCCTTTTTCTCTTCTGGGAGAGAAGGCAACATTAGACAATCATTGGTAAGATGTGTGCAGGCTATAGTTGGGAGCTATAGCATTGTTGTCTATTGTCCCTAGTTTAGTCAGATAAGAGCCGTGCATGCCAGGGATATCAAAAAGTGATGGATATTGTATGTTGTAACTAGATTATAATGCTTTCTACCTGTGAGTGATTGTAAATGTATTGTTTAATCTAGAGAGAGAGAGAGAGAGAGAGAGTCTACATTCAGACACATTACCCTTGGGACCCATCGAACCTGTTTCTCTCTCTAACTCACACACACACACACACACACACACACACACACACACACACACACACACACACACACACACACACACACACACACACACACACACACACACACACACACACACACACACACACACACACACATCCACCCACCACGAGTAATGATGGAGGCAACAGGGTCAACGCCAGAACGTATTTAGAGGGGGGACATTGGTGAGTTAGAGTGGGCAGGAACCTTCCTGTCAACGGGAGTGGGGGAGGAGCAGGTACTGGCAAGAACCGGTCTGTCGGCCGTGGTGGGGGGTTGCTGGCGGGGACTGACCTGCCTGCCACAGCTGGAGGCAGGTGGAGAGATGCTCGCATGCATCATCTATAAGCTACTGATGCAGGAGGGAGTGGGGCGGACCTGACCATAGAGGGAGAACAGCCCCCCCTCTTGGCGCCAATCCTGGTAAGAAATGATGCACAACAAGACCTCAGAAAGGACAGAGAGATATGGTATTACTAATCTGATTTACATGCAGGATAAGTACCTGCCAAGCCACCTTGAAGAGAACCATGGGATCTTTTACTTCCAGCTGAATAAACAGGTAGGCCTTCCTATTATTGCTTACTTGAAATGCAATAAATTAAATTGCATCATGCTGGTAAATCTCCCCTGCAATTGTGATATGCAACAAATCCAGGCTGATTCCTTTTGTTCTAACCTCATGAATATGAACTCAGGCTCTGTACTTCTGCTGTTATTCTCTTGTGTGAGCAGACAGCACCATTTTGCAGGCATTGGAAGCTTGCTGAACCACATAGCTGCTATATGTGAGAGTTGGAATGCTGACACTTTCAGCGGAGGTGGCCCAAGAAGCTGATACCAGGAATGAACCTGCAAGAACATAGATGAAATGCTGAGAGGTCTTGGCAGTTTTGTCAAAATTATCAAATTCCATTGCCCACCAGCTGTACCACGATTCTGTTGAATACATCCCACCATTCATTCACCATAAATCTATCAGGACTCCCAGTAAACATTAATATCCTCCATCACACTTCCATGCAGTTATCACTGCCTTCAGTCTCATACCATGGTTTCACACATTCCACACACAGCTTACCATTCACTCATGAATCTCTCTCTCTCTTCCATGAAAATATAACATATACAATAACTAGTGCCAGTTGCAGAAGTCTATCAGAAGACTAGACCCACTGATCCTCTGCTGTCTATGTGTCACTGGAGAACAGGAGAGACTGCTAGGACCGGACCAGACCATATGCCACTGAGTTCACAGCCAGGAATAGGCTGAGACACAGGCTGCTACACCATGAAAATCTGGCATTCTTGATCAATAAAAATTGTTGCTGGATCAAATTCATTATGTTCTAATTTAACCTTGGTGGGGCTGAATGGGGGGGTGCGGTGTGGAACTAAGTTCTAAACACAATGAACGTGAACAGAATTAACACTATGACTGGTATGGATTGCAGAAAGAATGACAACATGGGTTTGATAAAGATAAATAGTATCTTGGGAGTTTTTAATGAACTAACAGAGCTGTCTGGTCCCAGAAATCTACATATACCTCTTTTTGAACGTTGACCCCACCATTGAACTCAAGGCCATGGATCATCAGACAGTTTTGGACCTCATTTTCTTGTGAGATCTTTCCTTCATCATGATGTCCCAGCTTCACATAGCCTGCTATATCCCCTGCCTGGCAGACTCATTGCTTCTGCCTGTATTTGCCCCAGTGAATTTCTTTCTTTCTATCTGGACACTATCCATCCCCTTCCCACATGATGATACCATTTGCTTCTTTGATCATTCCATTTTCCTGATCCTAAGAGGCTCTTTTTTATCATGGATGATTAATATCTTAGCACCTCCATCTCGCATCTGGATGATCTGAGGACCTGCCACTTCTTTCGTGAGTGGAGATCCATCTAGTTCACCTCAATTAACCTACTTGCCTAGCTGAATTTGTTCTCACATTAAACAACTTCTCCACCAACCCCACTAAATTCCTCCAGATCAAAGGTCTGGTCTTTTGTGGAATATGGGCAAGGATCTTTTTTTCAGTCCAATCCTGGGCTTTCCCCTCAAACATTTTCTTTTTAATATTTAAAAAAAAATTAAATTTAGACCTACAGCACAGTAACAGGCCATTTCAGCTCACAAGTCAGCGTCGCCCAATTTATACCTAATTAACCTGCACCCCTGATACTTTTCGAATGATGGGAGGAAACCAGAGCCCCTAGAGAAAACCCACGCAGACATGGGGAAATCGTACAAACTCTTTACAGAGAGCGTGGGATTCAAACCCCAGTCCAGATCGTTGATGTTGTAAAAGTGTTGTGCTAACGGCTATGCCAACCATGCTGCCATGGTATATCAATATAATAATTGGTGGCACTTTCTGTACTTGAAATTTGTTACATTTGCTGCCAAATTTTATACGGATCTCAACTTTACATGGTCAATCTCTTCTCTTGCTGGATCTTTCTGTCTCCATTTCAGGAAATAAGTGATACATTAACAATCATTTCATTCTTGCTGACTTCCAACTATTCTTTGTCTTATCCCATCTCCTGTAGGGACTTCTTTCCATTTTTCCAGTTCCTCCTTCTCTGTTGTATTTACTTCTATACTGAACATGTGTCTCTGAAGGATCATTCTTCATTCTTAACCATATCTTCTCCCCCACCTTTGTTTATAAAGCTCTTGAATGCATCTTACCAATTACCCATTCCTCTGCTCTCATCACCTCTCCTTTATCCCTGGTCCTCATTTTCCACTCATCAGCCTCTCCATTCAACTAATCATTCTTTGTAATTTCTTCCAGTTTCAAAGAGCTTCCCCCACCAAACACATTCCCTTCATGGCTCCCTGGTCCTCTTTTCAGTTCCCCCTGCTATCTTTGCAGCACTGTTCTTTACAACTTACAGATGATGCAGTACTTGTCGTTTCATCTTTTTTCTCCCACCATTCTCGGACCTAAAGAATCTTTCCAGGCGAAGCAATGATTCACTTGCAGTTCCAATCTCATATGCTATGCATGGTGTTCAGAATCTGGTCTCCTCTGCATTGGAGAAAGCAAACACAGAATGGGTCACCATTTTGCAGAGCACCTGTCTTCAGTCCTCAGGGGTGACTCTGAGCTTCCTGTTGCCTATCACAGTAATTTCTCATCCCAGTATGGCCAAATATAAGCTTGGGGAATAGCACCACACATCTGAGCACTTTGCAGCCTTATGGACACAATATTGAATAGTACAGGAGAAATTAATAGACTGCAGATTCTAGACTCTGGAGCAAAACTTAAAACTCTTGGAAGAATCAGTTCTTCCAGCACTGAATTCCACAAGGTAACTTTATTTCGCTCTCTGGATCAGGCAGTCATCGGGGATTTTGACTCAGAATGATTAATTTATTTTTCTATTTTATTCTTTTTTTTCTTCTGTGAGGACTTGCCCAGACTGGCATCCTGGTCTGCAATTTGCAATGACTATTGTTTTGTTGAATGTTCTCACTCCCAAATTGCTTGCATTTACTCATTGACTAGATAACCCTGTTTACAATTTATTCCCATAATCCAGTTTTAGAGATATTCACCCCCTTACCCCCCTCTCCACCCCTCCTTGCAGCTTTACAATGTTCTTTTCCTCATTCCCAGTTCTAATGAAGGCTCAAATTTTTAATCAGTATCTCTTCCCACAGAAGTGGCTCAACCTTATTATTTATAGCACATTTGGGTTTTATGTTAAACACATGCACATGCACACAGATTAAATTTAGTGCCATGAATTTTGAATGAAGAATAGGAAGAAACAATAACTCGAGGCTTTAATTCCAAAATGTTTCGGAAACAGAGATTGGGGAATCTGTAAGCAGAATACATTGAATGTGGCAAGAAGCTTTCGGGAATCCTGAAGTTAACAAATAGAGGCAGAAATTACAAAAGCAAGAAGTTATGATGTACCTTTATAAAAACATTTGGTCACAAATGAAAAATGTGTACAATTTTGGGCTCTATGTTTTCACAAAGATGAAAAGGATTTGGAGGGGATGCAGAGAGATTTAATAAAATGAGTCAAGGGTTGAAGGAATTTATTTTTGTGGATATTCTGAGGTAGGTGGCAGAGAGGAGGTGGAAATGTATTGGATATAGGTATTTATAATCATGAATGGTAGAGACATTAGGTAAAAGGGAACTGGGGTCAAGAGGGAGGGTACAGAGAAATGAAATTATTGGCAAAAGAATGAAAAATGGCACAAAGAAAACCTTTTTAATGCAGTGAGTAGTTAGGGGCTGGAATGCACCGTGAGGGGTTGAAGTGGAGGAGGATTCAATTGCAGCCTTCAGTAGGAAGCTGAATAATGATCAGAAAGGAAAGAATTTGCAGAGCTATGGGGAAAGGGTGTGGAGGTGGAACAGCTGCTTTCAGAATGGAGTTGCTCTTACATGTCCAGTCCAGCTTCAATTGGTCAAATGGCCTCCTTCCATGATGTAAACGTTCTCCGATTCTGTGATATTCTGACACACCCCAGACTATCTAAAGCTCAATCTTTTCTGATTTAAAAGCCGTAGATGATATAAACCCACAATCTGTCCCCTCCTCACACTCTATCCCTCAGACAGCTAGCAGTGTCTATCCAGCTTGGCAGTAGTGGAACCACAAGATGAGGGCATCCTATCACTATCCAATAGCAGAAACAACTGAAATGATGTCACAAAGTACAAAAGAGGCGAGTTCAAAACATGGTGAATTATTCGCACATGTCCTACGACCAGAACCAGGAAGAAAGCTTAGTTCATGCCTGTCTGGTAGGTTCCCTACCATTTCTCTGCAAAGGATCCAGAAAGGTTATTTGATATGCCAGCTGATGGATGAAAGCTGATGGGCAAAAACGTTGAAATTCCTGTCCCAGGCTTCGCCTAGATAGGAGGCACAGGTGAGGCCCAACCTTTGCACAATGACTTCCTTCCACACAACCTGGAGCCCATGTTTGCTGATGTGAAGATTGAGAGCAACGACCCACTGTGGAACCTCTCATTGTACAACTTTTGACAGCTAATGTCTCAGCCTCTCTTAAAGCTCCACCAGAAGCCACCCAACATTCCTGTTGCAGTGGAAGCTAAGATTGCTGCCCGTGTGGCTATGGATACCATTCCATTGAGGTGACAATGCAGGGCATTAAAGAGTACTTCAGCAGATAATATGGATAATTAAGGAAGGTAGTGGCTCTGCAGATTATGAATTCAGAAAGAGAGAAAAGTGAGAGGTACTTTGGAGCTACAGCCAGTCACACCACTTAGAGGAAGGAGTTCACATAGCTTGACAAGATAAAAGGAGAGGCAGTGGGAGAAACATTCTTGTAAACATTAGTGAAAAGAGGAATGTAAATTTCTCACTACCTAGCACAGAACATTTAACAGTGGAACATTGTTGAAGAGGAAAGAGAAGAAAGCATTTGTTGTAACCAGTTAGCCAAAGAAAGGATGGCCAGATTGTAGTTTGCCAAGAAGCATTTAAAAGAGAGAGCAGAATTCTGGAAAAAGGTCTTGTGGACAGATGAGACCAAGATTAACCAGTATCAGAGCGAAGGCAAGAGCAAAGTGTGGACATATAAAAGAACTGCTCAAGATCCAAAGCATACCACCTTTGCCATGGTTTACATCTTTCAGTGTGGCCTCTGGATTTCTGTTCAAGAAGTCATCTGCAGGCAGTAGTCATCGACACATCCACACCTGCTTCCTGAAGAATGTTTCTGATCTATTGGACATACATTTGGGGATTTTTCTTCATTATGATGAGAATTCTTGGCTATTGAAACAGGGCTTAATCATAATGGTATTACATAAAGTTTTGGGAAAAGATTGAAGGCCAGCAGAGATAGACCTGGACAATGGGGCTCAATAAATTGCTTTCTTGGGAAGTTTAACACAATGAATTCTATTTCTCCATCTTGATCAAAAGTTTTATAATTCCCTTACCTCCCTCTATTTATTTAAAGAATTCATTAAAATCTTCCCAGTAGGTTGATTCTTTCGTTTTCAGCTAATGCAGAATATCTTACAATTAAATGTAATGAATTGACACATCTACATTTTCATTCTCCATCTTTGTCTATTTCAGACCCAATAACAAAGATGGCATTGCTCTGCCACGTATTGCACATTCAGTCCATACTTCCACCAATCATGCATAGCTTACAGTACTGAAGAAAGCCAGACATAATTGATAGTGATTTGTGTTTGGTTGGTAACTGTAGCATGGAATTCATCTTGAGTGTTGCCATCTTAAGCATATTTCTCCATTGCCAGGTTCACGCTTCTTATGTTTGACAATAATTTCTCAGACATTCTATTAAAATTCTATTTCAATTGTACTCCTGAAATTCTTTTAATGTAGTTAAAAATAATAAAGGTTCTAGTGTCCAGTTGGATTACAGGAATTGTTTCCAAATATTATAAAACATGCCACACTTCAAACTGCAGCCTGTCATATCTGGAGACAGATGGGAACAGAGCTTGTATCTTTAAAATACAGGAGTTGTAAACCAACTCTTTATGAATTTACTTTTTAACAGTATTGATAACATTTAAACTCTGCTTGATCTCCAGTGCTGTAATGGAGTTTTTGTTCAAGGTTGATCTCTGTTACTGAATTAAAATTGTCTTTGACTAACCTCAGCACCTCCTACCTTGTGCAGAGTGGGGAACTACTCCAATGGATGAAGTGTTGTTCCTGATTGTTGGCTTTGATGTGATGCTACATTGTTTGCATGCAGCAGCCTAGAACGTTACTAATCTCACTCTCTTAACAGCAGTGCCATATACCTTTGATCTCTGGATATTGTGCATGTTGATCGAGGTCAGTGCTGGCAATAATTATCAGTGGATCAAGTGAAAATATTCCAGAAATGATAATATTCATCATTTGCAAAAACAGTTTTGGAAAAACTAAGCCAAGTTTTATACATTATAAGGAATGGTTTATAGTGAGGCTGTGTTCTGAATTATTCGAAGAATCTGTCGTTGCACTTTTATCTCAATCCATTCGTGTAATGTTATGTAATACTTAGTGCACATAACTTTGTCAGAGAGCAGTATGCACCCCTTCAAGTAAATATTTCAGAGTAAATAGATTCTAATCTGCTGGTGAAAGGTTTGTCCAAAACATTCTGCCAAAATAATGGCAAGTTTTATGTTATTCATTACAACTAAATGCTATCAACTCATTTAGTAACTTGTGGTGTGGAGGAGATACGCGCTGAAATGTGTTTGGGCACAAGCTCCCAGGTAGATTATGCTGTTTTTCCACAGCCTATGATTTGAAATTGGTGTATTATAAGTTACATTGGACAATATTTTGTTTTCAAAAGGTTTGCTTCCTGAAAAAAAATTGAGGATTATGATAGACAACATCAAGCTGAACACAAAGAGACTTTCAGATTTGTTTTTATCATATAGGTAGTTGGAGAAACATAAAATTAACATTTATTGAATTTAATATGTTTAATTGAATAATGATGCTGATACATTGTGTTATTTCAAATCACCTAAAAATGTTTTGCCACCGATTTTCATTGGTACTCAGCATCTGATGCCCCTTGCGTCAGTGTCCAATAATAATCAGCCAGTATTGATGGATTCCAGTTGCCCTGATACCACTTTTCCATGTTGCAATGTCCTGGTGAAACCTTTCACCGTGTTCGTCACTGACTGCACCAAGATCAGCAGGGAAGACGTCCAAGTCTGGATGCAGAAAATGAATTTTTCAATGACACGTTGCACTTCATAGTTTTGTATGCTTGAAGCAGACTTAAAATATGACAGGAAATCACAAAATAGGTTAGAACTGAGAAACAGTGTGTGACAGGAAAATATTTAGATGATTTTTGTGATAATCAGTCCAAAATCCAGAAAATACATCCAAAGGCGTGCGTTGTCAAGTGTTAAGGTTGACACTGTAGTGTAAGATCCTTTATATTCATACAATTAATCTTTCTGAAGTACTCAATTCCAGAAAATAAACTATATTTCAGAATTTTATTACTATTGATAATAAATTATTGGTAGATACATAATTATTTTACTGTTCTGCCTCCTTTTTCTTCTCATTTAATCTGACAGTTCTTCACTTCCTTCTCTTTTTCAGTGCCTGCATTGACTCAAGTTTAGATTCCTTCTTAGTTGCTCTTCTGTTTCTCAGCCAAACCGTAAACCTCATGGAGAAAGAAGATAGACTTTCTCCATGAGGTTCCATTGTTCATTTGTTTACCATGTGCATTGCTGTCCTGTGTTATCATACCCACTCTACTTATTGGTCGAAGAGAATAGGTTCAAATAAGAGGGCCCTTGCCATCAAATATGGGCACCATAATTCTTCATTCTTCTCATGGTTCTAATCCAAACACATCACAATGCAATCCATTGGCACCCATGAATTTAATTCAATTGAAAATTGTTCTCCCAGTTCTATTCTATCCTGAAGGCATGGACTTCCCCACCGGAGCACATCCCCACAGCTAAAGCTCGCTCTCGGAATAAAAGTTAAATGTCTGATGACTGTTGATGGGGCAACATAATAGCTGTCTGCAATCCTTAACTTGTCTGGTGCTCATACTTTCTGGAAGAGTCACTTTTTAATGATCAGGAACTTGGACCCTGTTCAGATTTTGCTTTTCCAATGCTGCGATACTAGTGCATTAGAACTGAGAACTATTTCCAAAAGTTTAAAGGATCACAACTTAATGGATTGTGAATATACATGGGGGGAAAAAAAATATTGCCATGATTAAGGAAAAATCAAAGTAAGGAGTAAAAACAAAAAAAGAAGTAACTTTCAAACTTACGATCACCCTGAAGAGTCAAATATCTGACAGAATCATATTCCATGCTAATAAAATGTATTTTTGATGTCGAAGAGAGTGATTGGCAACCATTAACATTTACTGCATCAATTCCCTGAAGAAAATAAGGCTGTTAAAGGTGAGATGTTCTTTTTACAGAGCTAACATGGAAGTGGCAGAATTCAGACAGTGTTTGTAGTCTATAATTGTATTTATGCAGCCAAATTGCTTTTTAGCACTATTGCTAACTTGCCCTGCCAGCATAAATGATTTAAGTGCATGAATATCCCTAGTACTTTCTGTTCCTGCTTCACCTTTAAATTTGAACAGCCTTTCTCCAGCAATAAAACAGGCAGAGCAGCCGGGGAAATATTCTACAGAGTAGATTGATGCAGACTTTTGCTCATGATCACTAGAGAACAGAGCGAAAATTGAAGTTCACCACAGTCCATTCCTTTATATTTAAGGGGACATTATTTCCTGTGGTCCTGAGGGTCAACTGCCCATCTTTGGGTGTGTACTAAATCAGGTACTGACGGAGCTAAATGAGAGGAAAGTTAAAGATCAGACTAGCTGACAAATAATTTAATTGAATTTCCTTTATGCTCAGTTGGCATTGTGCTGTTATTAGAGTCCTTTGCACCAGGTCCACAGGAGACCTCCATCTACACAGTACTATTTATATTCATGCTCATGCCCGGTTGATTAATCCACTTAGCGTGGACTCTGCATGTATCTAGAAGTATCAATCCATCTCTGGTATAGTTTTAATATAGTTTTCTCATAATTCATACTTTGCGCCAAATCATTATAAGATTAAAATTCAAATTATAATTCATGTATACACTTTAATTAATTTCAAAGTGAAGAAATAGATGTAAAAGGTATTATTCCAACAGTTTAATCAGCCAGAAAAGGTTCCTGTTTTCCACTTGAATTGATAAATGTATCTATTTATTTATTAGATATACAGCACAGTAACAGACATTTCGGCCCTGTCACCCAATTACCCTGAATTAACCTATAAAATCTGGTATGTTTCAAATGGTGGGAAGAAACTAGAGCCCCTGGGGAAAACCCATGCTGACAGAGGTAGAATGTGTGAACTCCTTACAGACAGCGCAGGATTCAAACCCCAGTCCCAATTGTTGGTGCAATTGCATTGCACTAACCATTATGCCACCCCTGCAACACCACCTATCTGCAACATGCTGGGTGAACACAATACTGTTTCAATTCCAGAAAAGCCTTCCATCAGCTCTGGCTGTTTTTCTTACAGCACCAAAAATTTGGGAAAGATGGAAATAGGAAAAAAAATCATTTATTATTGTTTCATGGACTGGTAGTTGAACACATGACTTCAAATCCAGCCATTCATTGAAACAGAGGCCAGGTAATGCTGGGCTGGACTCTTGCTCGAGCTCACCACCTATAATCCCTACTTTAAAATTTGACAATCCACCTTATTGGGTTCCTTGGATTGCTTTATTGCCCAATATAATTTCTTCTGTCTCCATTTATCAAGGATTGAGATTTCTTTGACTCATCATTTAATTTTTACTTATCCATGGAAGTGCATGTAGTTTGTTTTTACATTTCTCATGAGATTATTCTTGTATTCCCCCTTCTTGTTCCTTATCAATGTCTTGCACCTCCTTCACTGAATTCAGAATTATTCTTAATCCTCAGACTTTGGCAGTCATGAAGCATTTCCTTAGACATAACACTTATCTTTTTTTTCAATATTTTATTTTTGATTTGTTTTTCAAAATTATACAGAGTAACATTTTAAATATGGTGTAGTGGGCCGAGTGGCCACATAACAAGTGGGCTGAACCGTTGCCCATGTGGCTCGCCGAGTGGCCACACAGCGCCGCAGGCCTAGTCACCGATCACTCACCTGGCCGATGTGCACAGCGCTGTGGGCTGGGTCAAGGCACACTGAGGAGTTGAGTACTCACCTTCAAGATAGCATGTGGCTCTCGTCATCTTTACTTTTAGTCACGCACCCTGCAGGTGAGCTGTAGGCACGGGGTGATGTGACTTCTGGTCTTGGGTGTCCGGGCTGGAAGGGATTTAAAAGAGGAGGAAATTTTGAATAAAGGGCTTTTGCTGGCTGAAATAATTTAATAGCTCTACTAGAGTAGTCGCTACAACACAATATATTAAACTTTTTCTTACAAATACAACAAACAAAAACAAAATAGCCCCTCCTTCCTTCCCCCTCTCCATACATACAGATCCATTCAAAGTCAGAGCTTATATATATATTTTAAATATATAGAGTACAATTGGGAAAACTACTTTTATAACCTTTTACTTCCTTTTTATTACTGTATCTGGGCCCCTATGTGGTCCAGGTATGGCTGAACTTTACAAAAGTATCATATTTATTCTTTAAATTATATGTGATTTTGTTTCCCCATAGGCGTACAGCTGTTTATTTCCACAGACCATCGTGCTAAGAGTAGAGGGGAGTCGGACTTCCAAGTGATCACGATACATTTTTTCGCTATTGCCAATGCTATTTTCATAAATGAGATTTGATATTTGGTCAATTTGTTGCTTAGTTCCATAAAATTAACTAGTATAGCTCTGGCTCGCCCGTGAAGGCCACTCCTGTTTTCCTGGTTAATTTTTCTGCGATTTCTTGCCAAAATGGTCTCACCTTCACGCACGACCACGTGCCATGTAGAAAAGTTCCTGTCTCAGTCCCCCATCTGAAACACATCTGTGAAATTTCAGCTTTTGATCTGTGTAACTTTTGTGGGATAAGCTATAATTGGTGTTAAAAAATTATATGGAACCATTCCATATCTTGCATTTATAATTGATGTCATGCTGTCCTTACACCAATCTGAGCAGCTTCTTTCTGAAATCACCACACCCAAGTCTGACTCCCATCTTTCTCTTGACCTCTGCAACCCTGGTTTTGCTCTTTCACTCTGGAGATTATAATACATTTTTGTTATAAATTTGAATGCATTCCCCTTCCAGACAATTTGTTCTGTTACACTAATTTCAGATCGGCTCATCGTTGGTCCCCATCTTTCTCTTAAGAACAATCTAAGCTGGAGAAAACAGAAGAAAGTCCCATTGGACACTCTGTATTTATGTTCAATTGTTCAAAGGACATAATAGTTCCTTCCATGCAACAGTCCTTAATATATCTTATCCCTTTTTCATACATATTTTTACACAATGGTGCTTTTATTGATATCCATTTTTTTAACTATACATTCATTAATTTGTTGCCACGTTCTAAACATGTATTAGAATGTGCTTATCCATATTTTTCTTTAATGATTTAAAACTCCATTTACAGATAAAGTCTTTTGTTTTCCGCTTCTCCTTTGAGTACATTCCCATTTGAACCCAAGATGGGGAATTGTCTTCAGTGAAGAAGGCTATGAGAAATCTAGCCTGTGCAGCTAGGTAATATTTTTTGAAATCTGCAAGTCTAAATTCTCCTAGCCCATAGTCCCATGTCAGTTTTTTCATTGTAATTCTTGGTACCTTATTATTCCAATAGGAACTTTTTAATATGGTTGTTTGGTAGCTTTAAAAAAAGTTTATCAGTAATGGAATAGGCAGCGATTGGAAAAAGGTATTGCAGTCTTGACATCACTTTCATTTTGACGCAGTTAACCCTTCCCACTAAAGTGGTCAGTAAGTCTCTCAATTTCTGAAGGTCTCTTTCAATCTTACCAAGAAGAGGGACATAATTTAGTGTGTACAGATTTTGCAAATTATTGTCAGTTGTTATTCCAATATATTTTATTCCATCTGACTGCCATTTAAATTGACTTCCTTTTGGGAATCTTTCATATTCAAAATGTGTTAATGGCATTATCTCACTTTTATCTATATTTATTTTGTATCCTGATATTCTTACATATTTTTATAGTGTTCCTCATAATTTTTCCAAAGGTTTAGCCAGTTCTGATAGGAAAATAGCACGTTATTGGTGAATAGACTGATTTTGTGTTCTTCTTGTCTGTCTTTGAAGCCCTTTATATCTGGATCCCTTCTTTATCATCTCTGCCAACAATTCAATGGCTAAAATAAAAAAAAGCACTGTGGACAGGGGGAATCCCCGTGTGCTCAATCTAGTCAAAGGGAACACCACCAACATCTGATTATTTGTTATTATTTTAGCTTGAAGTTTATATATAAAGTTTTTATCCAATTTATAAATATTCTGCCTATACCAAATTTTCCAGTGTTTTAAATAAAAAGGGCGATTCTAAATGGTCAAATGTTTTTCCTGCATCTAGGGAGACTGTAAAACTTGGAAATTGTTCAGATTTTGCCATGTGTATTATATTAAATAATCTTCCTAGACTATTTGAGGAATGTCTTCCTTTAACAAATCCTGCTTGATCCATATGAATCAGTTTTGACAAATATTGTTCTAACCTATCTGCCAATGCTTTTGCTAGTATCTTATAAGCAGCATTTAACAGTGATATTAGTCTTTATGACAAAGCTTTTAATGGGTCACTTTGGTCTGTGAATGGGTTTTAATGGGTCCGTGAACTATTCTTTGCAGACGATTCTGCTTTAGTTGCCCATTCAGGGCCAGCTCTCTAGCGCATGACGTGCTGTTTTGCGGAAACTGCTAAAATGTTTGGCCTGGAAGTCAGCCTGAAGAAAACGGAGGTCTTCCATCAGCCAGCTCCCCACCATGGCCACATCTCCATCGGGCACACTGAACTCAAAACGGTCAACCAGTTTGCCTACCTCGGCTGCACCATTTCATCTGATGCAAGGATTGACAAAGAGATAGACAACAGACTCGCCAAGGCAAATAGCGCCTTTGGAAGACTACACAAAAGAGTCTGGAAAAACAACCACCTGAAAAAACACACAAAGATCAGCGTGTACAGAGCCGTTGTCATACCCACGCTCCTGTTCGGCTCCGAATCATGGGTCCTCTACTGGCATCACCTACATCTCCTTGAATGCTTCCATCAGCGCTGTCTCCGCTCCATCCTCAACATTCATTGGAATGACTTCATCACCAACATCGAAGTACTTGAGCTGGCAGAGTCCGCAAGCATCGAATCCATGCTGCTGAAGACCCAACTGCACTGGGTGGGTCATGTCTCCAGAATGGAGGACCATCACCTTCCCAAGATCGTGTTCTATGGCGAGCTCCACTGGCCACCAAGACAGAGGTGCACCAAAGAAGAGGTACAAGGACTGCTTAAAGAAATTTCTTGGTGCCTGCCACATTGACCACCGCCAGTGGGCTGATATCGCCTCCATCCGTGCATCTTGGTGCCTCACAGTTTGGCGGGTAGCAACCTCCTTTGAAGAAGACCACAGAGACCACCTCACTGACAAAAGACAAAGGAGGAAAAACCCAACACCCAACCCCAACCAACCAATTTTCCCTCGAACCGCTGCAACCGTGCCTGCCTGTCCCGCATCGGACTTGTCAGTCACCAATGAACCTGCAGCAGACGTGGACATACCCCTCCATAAATCTTTGTCCGTGAAGCCAAGCCAAAGAAAGAAGTCTTTATGTCAAAGCTTTTAATGGGTCCTTCTTTTTTGGTAACTCTAATAATTGTGATTGAGAATGTTTCCTGAAGGGTCTGTGTTTCCACTGCTTGGTCTAGAACATCCATTAACTGGGTCATTAATAGTTCTTTGAATTGTCTATAAAACTCAGGTGGAAATCCATCCTCTCCCAATGATTTAATAGCCTGCAGGGTGTCCCAGGGCCTTTTCAATTTCTTCCCTCGTGAAGGGAGTATCTAATTCTATCTTACGTCTTTTAGTTTTGGAAGTTCGACATTCAACAAAAAAATTTATATTTCATTGTCATCTAGTAATTCTGATTTGTATAATTTTGTGCAATATTGTCTAAAATGTCATTGATTTCTTTTTGCTTATATGTCTGTTTTGTGGACCTGTTCACCCAACTCATAGTATTGTTTAGTTTTTAATATAGCTTTTTCTGTCCTATATGTTTGTATTGTATTATATCTTAGCTTTTTATTTTCCAGTAATCTGTATTCTTTTTGCAGACCCATTCTTTGATTGTTTTGTTTCTAATTCTTTAATATCTTTCTCCAAATTGTTTTCTTCTGCCAGATGTTCTCTTTATATAGGATATAATTTGTCCCCTTAAATATGCTTTGAGTGTGTCCCAAATAAAAAAAAAACTATTATTAGTAGTCAGAAAATTTGTTTCACAAAATATTTCTGTCTGTTTCTTTATAAATTTGCAGAAGTCTTTTTTTAAGCAATGTAGCTTTGAGGTACCATCTATATATATTTTCTTGCTTTTCCATTATTGCTGTGGTTAATATTAATGGTAAGTGGTCTGATAGAAGCCTTGCTAGGAAGTCTGTTTTTATCTCTCTACTTTTTAACTGGGCAGACAAAGTCAATCCTTGTATGTGAATTGTGCACCCTTGAGTAAAAAGAGTAGTCTTTCTCTGTGGGATTTAATTGCCTCATACATCAATAAGATTTAGATCTTTCATATATGAAACTGTGGGGTTTTTTTCTGCTTCCACCCTCATTATTGTTCTTGTGAATTTATCTAGTATTGGGTCTGTTATGGGGTATAATTATATTTTATATAAATATAATAAAAGATAGATTGTGAAGTGACCTACATTAAACCCCCACAAACAGAGTAACACTTCACATCTCATTTAAAATGCAAGAGCTTGGCAGAAGCCAGTCATGCAGGCATGAATGGCTTTGCAAAAGACAATGGAACTGTTTTGGAAGTTTTATCCATTTTTGATGCTAAAATTCTAGTTTTGAGCTTTCTAATCATCTTTTTGTGGAGGGCTCTTTCAAAGCACATCTGCTCAGCTCCTTAGCATGGCCACACCCCCGACATAACACTATCCAACTTTTCTTGAAAGCCACATCTGGAACACTTTTCTTACTGGGGTTTTGTGCCTTTCAGGTATGTTTATTCTAAGTATTAATATCTTTAAACAATTCATAGAAATGCTGGAAAACTCCATAGGTCATGCAGCATCCATACAATAAAAGTTTTAATATCCTAAATGTTAGCCATTGTTATTTACTGTATATATCTTACAATCTCCCAATCTACAATAGCTAACTCCTACCTTATGTCTAAAGTACTGTAGTTTCTTTATTCATATGTAAAAGGCTTGATTCAGATTGAATCTAGTTAAGTATAATTTTATCATATTATGTCCATTCTCCCTAAAGGTCTCTTATCGGCCAGTTCCTCAATTAACCCTTTTTTATTCCACAATGCTAGGACTAAAATATCTTGTTCCCTTATTGGTTCCTCAGACTGATCTAGAAAATCATCTCTCTTGGACTCCACAAATTTATTCCCAACACCATTATCGATAATTTTGTCTGCTGGAATGGGTCGAGCAGCAACTGTGGGGGAAAAAAAGAATTGCTGATGTTTGACAAGTTGTCAGCTGCTCACCAGACCTGTTGAAGGGTTCAACCTGAAATATGGACAGTTCTATTACTTCCACTGATGCTGCTCGCCCTACTGAGTTCCTACCGCAGACTTTTTTGTTAACTCTTTTGGCTTAATAAGGAGATGAGTTTATTTGTCATCTCTCGGCTTAATAAGGAGATGGGTTTATTTGTCGTCTCTCATGTTTTCAGAAGTACTCTGAAAGTGTGAGAAATTGAAAGCCAATGTGCATATAACAAGTTCCCAAGAAATGCAAAGTGATAATGATAATTTTTTTAGTGATGTTGGATGAGAGATAAATATTTTCCAGGAGGCAGAAGGCTGACCTACTCTTATTCACAATTGTGCTATGGGAACTTTCATGCTTATCTGAAGAACTAGATGGGGTTTTAAATGAGCATCTCAGACAGCGAGGGGCTGCCGCAGCATGGCATTGAGTTTAAGCACAAATGAAAGTGCAGTAAAACCCAATATGTGGAATTCAAGCAAGTGGCAGCCTCAAGCAACCAGCAAAATTATTGAGGAAAATAAATTTTAAAAATTAAAATAAATAATAGGTAAAAAAATGCATGTTTAAAATTGTAAAAGTAAATGTTCTCTGACGTATCACATAAACCCTTGGTGAAAATGGTAGCAAATATTCAGCCAGTGAAGTACCTTAGTTGTGCTTTGCTCATAGCAGCTGTTGGAATAAAGTTGTGTGAAACAGCAATGGCGACGACCAGGATGGAGCTGGTTGATGCGGTTCGCCGTTGTGGTGACTCTCTTAAAGGGTATCTGTATCCCTGCTTAGTAAGAGTCACCCCAGTTGGAGGTTTTATCTGTAAACTTGGGGGAGGGGGTGCTAATTGTCTGAGTTACTGTTATTGAAGGGGAGGGGGAAAATCTGCAGATGTAGCACCAGTTAAATGTTTTCAAAGAATGTGACTGGAAATACAGTAAAATGCTTTAAGGTTTATATATTCATGCAAGTAAAGATTTTTCAGTACAAGTACAGTATAGTATTTTTAATTTTTAAACTGTTTATTCTTAATACAGGTGTATTAGTTAGTTAGGCGTTGTAAAAATAAGTCTCAAGCAACCAGAAAATACACTTATGCAGTATCTCCCAATCCCCAATAGGTGCCAAATCCCTGGGGTTTTACTGCATTTGGTCTCAGCTCTGTCTCTCTCTGGTCCTTAATGAACCATCGCAAGGCAGGTGTGTAATTTCAGAACAAAATATTTTGCACAAAATGCAGCTGAAGTATACCAAGCAAAAGACAGATTGCTGTTTGTCAGTTTCCTTTCCTTTAAAAGGGAACTGGTATGAAGGTGAACCCTGTCAAAGAGTTGGCAGAAAGGAATAAGTGAGATGTTAATGTGTGCCCAGAGTATTTGGATCTCTTGCAACTTTACAAAATCATCTGACAGATTCAGACAGTGTAAACCAGCATAGAACATCAATTGTTCAGCCAGGAAATTCTTGTTTTAAATTTATAGCAAGTTGACTTCCTGTGTCAAGTAAATTTCAAACAATATTTCTGGTAAACTTGTGCTAATGCATTAAAACTGACATTTCAGCTGGATTCCAGAATGAAGTCTGCTTCTTCAAACCTCAGTCCGCCTGATTGATTGCAATTGCAGATCAACTCTTCATATAACACAGGAACAAATAAGAGATTATCCTTGGTTAAATTCATTAGAACAAGGAGTTTCCCCTTTAAATTGCCCATGGCTTCCAGTTCGTACAGCATCTAACCTGAAAAAATAACTGAAGTTTAAAGCATTAATTCATTTTCTAATGAGTTGTCAGGGGCAATGAGAATTTTCACTGGAGCTTGATGTGATCAATATTTTTGCACACAAAACAGCCGGAGGATATTTTACAGATGCTGCCAGTTTTAAAGTTTAAAGTATCACTAGGAGAACTAAATGAATTTTGAATACATCTTTGCATAAAACTACAATATTTTCCTCCAAAAACTTCACATTTACTTTCTCCTACAGTTCAACATTATTGCCTCTATTGCATCTCATCAAACTAAGAAGCAAAGGGACTGTATGAAGATGGTACCTGCAAGGACAGGAGCATTCCTTTTATCAATGGAAAAGAAAATGATAATGAGAGTCAATGCAACCTTCTGAAATCCAATTTAAAAAATATATTTTTTTACTTCAATTATAGCTTTTATAATAAAGAACAAAATGAGATGACAGATGTTATTATTGGCAAAAATATATTACTTTCATATGCGTGATATTGTAGGTCTGTCATTTCCAAGCTATTCTGTTTTACTCCCCTCTTACATATCATTTGAACTATCTATTAGCAGAATCCATCCTGTTGTGAGCACATTTTACAAGAATGGCTTTAATTTTATTGGAATTGAGGTAGATAATTGAACTCCATTGTGATGGACCTGGCCCACTGTGCACAGTAGACCTGAGTCAAGGCCTGATGGTTCTTCACACCCTCGAGTTGGGCAGTCTCAGTGTGACTGTCCCCTAAGCATTGCAGAGGCCCATCTCCAGAATGTACTGACTGGTTTTGACAATGAAGTTGTCAAGGATTATAAATGATCCAAGATCTTATAAAATATTAAAATTGAAACAAATGAACAAAACTTAAAAAGTTAATTAAAACACAGAAATTTAAAATAATGAAAAGCTACCAAAATAATTGAATGGTTATTTGCCTCTTTGCTTCCTAATCCTTAGCCAAGAATCCTCATTGAAATCAGATGGCTGTGAGCAGTGAGATGTCCAGGGAAAATAGCTCCTATGAAACACACTGAAATTGCAACCCCCCCCCCCCGTTAAAATGTACTTATTTCAACTGTTCACCCCACAACTATCCCTTGCCACCTCCTCTCTCTGCCGACCCCAAGTTCCGTATGGCAAAGTGATCTGTTCCATATGGTTATCGTGACAATAATCTTGTCACTTTGATGAATTCTGCAGCTGGGTCATAACAGTTATCACCTGAAACTATTTTCTTCCTGACTTGATTATGATCCTTCAACTGACTTTGTTAAGGGTATCTGTAAACTAGTGACTTTCTACAAATAAAAATATTAATGGTGATATTAAACAAATGTAGTTCTTGAATATCTAGCTGTATTCATCTTCTATTTCCCCCGCTCAGATGTCCGCTGGTGTTATTCAACCCAATTTGTTTTAAAAGTATTTCCTATCATTAGTCTTGTACCAAGTAAGAATATTGGCGATTTCCTGCATGGAGCAGTTCTTTACTCGGTTATTTGAAGTACAATTCACACCAAACACCACTTCCGAGGTCATTGGACTCTGAACATCATTATTTGGCGAAGTACACTCTAAAATCCTTGCCTCTACTCCTGTGTATTTAATTTAATTTAGACAGGAAGAATGTATCAACTCCTTACAGACCGTGCGGGATTTGAACCCCAGTCGCAATCTCTGCCGCTGGCATTAATTGCTAACAACAACTGTGATGCCTGACATTTCACATCCTTGTAAATTTCATACATTGTATCATAATTTATTAGAACTCTCAATTTTACATATTATCAGTAGCTTTCATCTTTTATTGATCTGCTGAAATACAAAAAGCGTTGAGTTTACAAACCGTTTGTATCTTCTTTAACGTACAATAATTCACGTGTATTTAACACCTTTAATGATGGGGATGTGTGATGGACGGCCGGGGCTAGGATCAGTGCCGCCCCTCCTTCAAGTGGCGCCCAGGGCATGTGCCCTGGCTGCCATACCCCAGATACGCCCTATGGCGTATGAAACAACTTAGTCCTGTTAGGTAAAAACATCATGAGCTGGGAATGTAGAGGGAGTCACCCAGTGCTGGGCCGTAACAAGATGCAGTTGTGACCTTGTACTCTCAAGATAAGAGTGGGGATGACAAATTGATGTGCAGAGAGGGACAGCAACAGTTTATTCATTGGACAATGTCGTGGTATGATAATTTACTAAGTACGTATCCTAAGATATATAAAAAACACCACTTGCTGATAACGGCAGAATGCTCCTTCTCCAACTAACACTGTTAGTTGCAAGTGTTACAATTCGGTAATAAAGAACAAAGAACCTTGATTTTGACTCAGTCTGGTGTCTGACTCACTCATTCATGAACAAAGCAGACCTAACAGTCCTCATCTTGATATTCAGGAATTCAACGCTATTAACCTAACTATATTATTTATGAGGAAGTTAATGATATCCTTAAGCCAGTATGATTCAAATAAGGTTGCCACATTTTAACAAACACATATTTCTTTCTAAGATTACAAGTTCTCTTTTCCAGAGGGGCATAACTTTGGATTTCCATATTCCAGTAAGTAATAAGTAGAGGAAAGTCAGACTTCAATGCAACAGCTATACATTTTCTGGCTACTGCTAGAAATGTATTTGATATTTTGATAGTTTTGTGCCAATAACAAAAGATTGCTCAATAAATGCAGATCGGGTTACAATGGAAAATCCACTTCTATGATTTTTGTCAAAAAATTGTGCCAAGTCATACCAAAAGGATCTTACTTTCACGCATAGCCAGGTTGAAAAAGGTGTCCCTCTGGTCCCCCCTCTAACCTTAAATCTATGGTTTCTAGTATTGGATAGACTCTTCTACCCTGGGAAAAAGACTGTGGCTATTTACCTTAACTATGCCATTATCTCATGATTTAATAAACCTCTGTAAATACCCTCCTCAGCCTCCTATGTTTCAAGGAGAAAGGACCCAACCTCTCCCTGTAATTCAAGCCTGCCAGTCCTGGTAACATTCTTGTGATTTCCCAGTGTAATGCTCAAGCTGGATAATTTAAGCAAGACTTTGCTCCCACTGGACTGTATCTTTTTGAATTGATCCAGTTCTAGAAGGGACTCCAATTTTGCTTTCATAATGCTGAGCCATCTTCTCATTTCAGATGTGGCACATTCCATCACCCAGGCAACAAAAGCACACGCATGGAAATCTGAGACACACTGAAGTTTCGAAAGCTGAGAGCCACTGGGTCCAATCATAACTGCCAATTCCACTAGTTGACTCTCCCTATTGGCCAACTCATCACTGTGGAGGCTAACCAATCAGGTCATGTCATACAAAAGGTTGGACCCAGTTATTTACAGATCTAATTCCACCTACTAGGCCAGGGGTGTCAAACTCAAATTCACGGAGGGCCAAAATTAAAAACTTGGACTAAGTCGAGGGCCGAACTAAATATTTATTGAAAATTTTCAACAACATCTGCATGTTTTCTCTTCTTTCAACATATGTAATGTTAAACATTTTCTTATTAAAATAAATGTTGAATAATAGTTTTGGATAAACTCTTTCCAGAAGCATTAACAAATGAGAAATAAAATATTCAATAAATAATATTTCTCTATAGAGGATTTGTCAAATGTTGCTAGTGTGCTGTGGAATAGTAAAATCTGAGGGCTATTGAGAATGTGGGAGAATAACAGGATTCCTGAAACAATCAAATGGGTGACTGATTGTGGGCATGAACTCTAGCAGGGTTATTTGCCATGCCCTTTTTCCATTGGTACAGATATCCTTTGATTTACACACTTTTCAAGTTTTATGCCTAATGAGCTTGTATCCAGGTGCAGGACCATTTGTAACCAGGAATATATTTATCACTGTGACATGAAACTATTGGAAGATCGTTTTATCCTGAGATTAAAGTTCATAATACTTACTCAGGCCTGTGTGCAGGAGGGCGGGGTTTGCGGGCGATCGGGTTGGACAATGACAGTGCGGGGGCATCGGCTCTCGCTGCAGGGCGGCATCTCGGGGGATCAACGGCCCCGTCACCGTGAGTCGCGGGTCAGCCTGCGGCAGGGAGGGGGAGTGGGCAACGATCCTGGCGAGGTCAAGCCCGAGGCCTCCGGTTCCGGGCGCTGGGAAGTGGCCTTGGCTTCCCCTGACACCTGCCAGGCCCCAAAACCAGAGTCCACGGTGAGACCCTGCAACGTAAACAGAGGAGGTGGGGGCGATTAGCGGGCTGACGCCAATGCATTCTGGGATTTGTAGTATTACTGTGCATGCGCTATACTGGCGTGGCGGCTAGCGGGCCACCTCTAATACATTTTTGAAATGATCTTGCGGGCCAAATATAATTATATTTGGCCCGCGGGCCAGAGTTTGACATGTGTGTACTAGGCTTTAAGAGGTCCACATTCGTATTTTACCACAAAGCTGAAGCCATTGCTCCGAGCATTAGTCAATACGAGGAAGTATTTAAAGGAGAAGGTTTTTTTTGCAGGTAATTGGAAAGCGATAGATGTCTGATAATAAGTTTTCTAATTAGACTGTTACGAGATATAGTATTTTTAGCATACACTTCAATAGATATTTAAAATCTTCCTGTTTTTTTAAAAAAAACCCTTCTGGCAATACTTTAGCCAATTACAAGGATGGCTTTGGCAGCTAAAAGCCTTGGTACAAGTTGGAAAGTGCCTTGCAGCTACCCTTTTATTTGTGTTGCAGAGGCCTGACTTTAATTTGAACTGAATACATAAGATGAAGATTAAAACTTAACAGAATACATTCTACATCAATGGGTGATAGAAGAGTACAGCTGGGACACTTTACACTTCTGAATTATTGCAACATTATTTCCTCAGCAGCACCAAAAAATGTATATACATAAATCAAAGTCTTCCAACTCTTTGCAGCTTGACTGTGAAATTGCTGGTGAGACAAAACAGGCAAACAGTATTTGATTTATTTCCCTTCATTGTTTGATTTGACTTGGAATGTGTAAACAGGGAATAAAAAGGTACCAGACTGATCCTAAACATTTCAAAATCTAAGGGTCTGTTCCAATCAATGCCCCACAGGAGACTTGGGCATGAAACAAATAACAAATAATTTATGCTTTGAACATGCATAGATGGAGCACAGCAGTATCAGAAACTCTGGCACTCACATCAGAGATACGTGCAAATTTTTGCTCACTTTATTTGCTCTCTGGCCCAATGCAACGACCCATTACAACTCAACATACTGAAATTTGACTTGCACACTAACAATATTTACTTTGAATGCTTGCTGCCTCATGCATAAATAGTTAATTTGTTTTCTTTCCATAAAGCTACATAGCAAAATTAACTCTAAAAGATCATTTTACTCTCCAAGCACTTTCTTCAGACTCAAGACTAAGTGGTGCACAACAAGCAAATTCACTGCGTGCCTCTTAGGTACGCAGTCATGGTAAGCCTCGTAACATCCCACAAACAGCAGCTGGGTAATGCTGTTGATTGAGAAGTGATCATTGCTAGAAGAATCTTGTTGGGTTACGAAAGGCTGCAGCGCCACCCAAACTAGCAGAACAGACCTCCTTTTAAAGCTAGAAGGATGGGAAATGTAGCCAGGGAGGGTCCTCTATATTTTAAAGGGTTTGATTTGTGGTCACATTGAATTTTATAAATACTGTCCCCTATGACCAATGTGTAAAACATCATTGCCATACCTCCAGTCTCAACACTAGCACCTTTGGGTGTTGGATATTTGTTGGTAAAGTTGAACTTTGCTCCACAGAGAAAAGAATATTGATAAAATCCATGAGCGTGCATTGGATTTACTTGGCAAATTTTCTTTTGCATATCAACTTTTACCCAACTAATAAGTAAGAACATCCTCAGACAACTCTGTCATCAGAGCACAATGCTCAACTTGGACTCCAGTAACATGTGGCAAATTATCTATTATCAATTGGGTCCCACTGTCTCCCGTCCCTACCTTTGTTGTCTGTATTGCCCCCATTGCTGGCTTTAGGCTGTGACTTTCCCATCTAAGCTTATTTTCAACTCCATCTGCCTGTTCTTCTGTCTTCACTCTGGTCTTTTGCAGATCAAAAGGCTGTTGCCCCTTGCAGAACCTCTGAGGAGAGGCAAATAAAAGCTTCACCACTTCCACCATAACACCCATCCCAAAGTGCCAACCAGACCTCACTCCATGGCCATTTATTGCCAACCTCCTCCAGCCACTTACTTGTTCACCCCATCCGTTGGCCACTGACTATTTTCCCAGGCATATTCAGACTCCACTTTATTGATTCTCTTATTCTGACCATTTATTTGCTCACTAGTCCAATGCAAAATCCCAAAACAACTCACGACCACCAGTCTACTCTTTCTCACAACTGACCGACTGGATCAGACATTACTCCTCGGCAGCGGAGTGCAACCATCAGTAGCTAGTGACATCAGGCACATTCATGAAGATGCACTAGAATTTAGGGCTCATTTATTTCATGAGCTCTGGGGCTGACGACAGACATAAAAGTTGTCCATAATTTAAGTCCGATGGATTTTTGCAGTTCCAAGTAAAATCACATATAACCCACATCCACAGTAGAGAATAACCACAGTTTAATAATACCTGACTAAATTATATCAATCCAGAAGGATAAGTAATTTGAATTTACATGCAGTTATAATGATAAGGTACTTTTTAGCAGATGGTTAGCAGAATGTAGAGAGAGGTTAGCACTTTATATGCCTTGGCTTTATGATGAATGCTGATACTAGATAGAAAGGTGAGAAACACCACTTCAATTTAATGAATGCAATCTTCTCATCCTCAAACAATAATTCAAAACATCCTGCAGCTGTGGAATCACAAGAATTTCTTTGTGTACGTTATTCCCACCTTTCAGTCTATTTTGGCATGACACCTCTGGTGTTGAGAGGATGGGATCTGAATGAACAATCTGCTCCCAGAACTTTGCCAGAATGCTGGCTACCTGTACCTACCCGCACAAGACTCCTGTTTCTGCCATCAGTAAATCTCCCAAACCACAGGGAAACAACGGACCTTGATTAAATGAAAAATAAAAAATGAAAGAACTGCAGATGGTGAAAAAGGCTTTCTTTTAGACTTTGATCAAAGATTTTCACTCCCTGCAACTTAAATTTTTGTGATTCATCCATTTTTAAGCATGCAGAATTTTTTTGATGCAGGAGCTTAATTCATAATTCATTTGGGCAGTAGGGTTAGCGCAACACTGTTACAGTGATCAGTGTTCGAATCCAGCACTGTCTGCACATTCTCCCAGTGTCTGCGTGGGTTCCTCTGGGTGCTCCCACCCTTCAAAATGGTCCAGGGGTTGTTGGTCTGTTGGGTGAAATTGGGCAGCACAGACTTATGGGCCGAAAGGACTTGTTACCTTGCTATATGCCAGCTCTCTTCACAAATTCACCAAGCAGATTTCAAGCAACAGATGCTGATTTAATCATAAATTGTAGTTTATTTTCAAAATGGATGTCTGCACCATCACACCTAAGATTATCAAGTGAAAAAATGGTGATAAGTGCAGTGTAACAAGATCAACATTAATTTAAATGTACAGTAAATTGAAACGTATTAAAATTAAATGCATTACAACTAAACATATTGGTAAAATTAATAAAATTCAGTGTGAATTTATGACAAAATTCATAAAGCTTGAGCTACTTTTAGAAAAAAAACTTGAAATAATAATTTAAAAGTTAATAATAATTTAAATTTTGTCCTTATAAAGGTGATTGATTCACCAAGATTAATTGTTACTAAACAGCTATCATGTTATTACTATTTTGTATGAACTTGGAGAAATTCCATCACTTTTTGATTTTTAAAGCTGTGATAATCTGGGTTCTTTTAGTTGCCCGTAATTACAAATTTATTAACTTAGAAAGTAAAAAATGTTGATTTTTTAATACTACTTTAATGGTTGTTGTTAGGTCTGCTTTGTTCATGAATGAGTGAGTCAGACACCAGACTGAGTCGAAATCAAGGTTCTTTGTTCTTTATTACTGGATTGTAACACTTGCAACTAACAGTGTTAGTTGGAGAAGGCGCATTCTGCCGTTATCAGCAAGTGAAGTTTTTTTTATACCTCAGGATACGTACTTAGTAAATTATCATACCATTACATTGTCCAATGAATAAACTGTTGCTATCCTTCTCTTAGTCTGCTGCACATCATTCTTGTTAGTGCAAAGCTTATCTTGAGTGTACAAGGTCACATCTGCATTCTGTTACTCCTTAGTACTGGGTGACTCCTTCTCCGATCCCATCTCATGATGTTTTTACCTTACATTGTACAAGAACATTAATTTACACCTGTGACAGACTGATCCAAATTTAGCTTCTATGCAAAATAATTAAGAATAGTGTCATCCACAAATGCTAAAATGTAAACTGGGATTTTAATTGAACTCATTAGCTTGTAAAAAAAAATCTAAGTATGTAATTCTGTTGCAGATGATTTTGATATCCGAAAAAAATTCATATTCTTTCTCCACTGATAGATGTCAAAAGGAATAATGCAATTGAGGATGTGACAGATTTGTTTGTGTTGATTGTTTTCATGCACAGAATTTGTTATATTGTTAGTTGATTCTCCACAATCCTTTACTTAAATTTAGACATACAGGACAGTAACATGCCATTTTGGCCCACAAGCCCATGCCACCCAATTATACCCGTTTGACCTTCAACTCCTTGTACATTTTGAATGGTGGGAGGAAGCCAAAGCACCCAGAGGAAACCCACACATACATGGGGAGAACATACAAACCCCTTACAGACAACATGGGATTTGAACCCAAGTCTTGATCACTGGCATTGTAGTAGCATTGTTCTAACCGCTAGGCTAATTGTGCTGTCCAAGACAGGGGAGAGCGCAAATGCTGTCAACCACTACCACAAATTTTTCATTTGAGTATCCCACAATTCAGGACACCACAGGTGTCAGCACACCTGAAGTGCAATGGGATTGCCTCGTCATAGGAGATCAGCCATCATCACCATCGATTCTCCCCTATCATAAATATGTCAGTGAACAAGACAACTAGTCTTGAAGACGACCCCCAGAATTTCCACTTAAAGTGTTGGTTTTGAGCTATAGTCATTGTATAAGATTACCCTAAGTCAGGCACTTACTACTGAGATCTTACTGCTCCAATAATCCTTTACCGACCATTCCACTGACAAGTGAAATGATGCTGTCTTGATATTTTAAAAGAAAATTACCCAGTAAAGGTTTTAATTTTATTAGCATATTTTCAAATAAAGCACTCTTGGTTCTTTTAACAGACCGTTTAAAGCCTGTACAGAGCAGACAGCAGTTGGGCTGGGCGGATGGACCCCACAGAGGAGCTCTGAGACTTCACTGCTCGTCAGCTATTGTAAATGGCAACTGGTGTATGCTGTTAGCTTGTTTACTGTGCTGTTATTTTAAGGTATGTTAGACAGATTTCAAATACATTTTTATGGTTTTAATATAACATTTCTATTAATTCAGCTTCCCAAATATAAGTTTCAGTTGAAAAATATTTAGTGGTAGAGCGTTGGTGCTGTGTGAGTGTTTTATACTCTTCTCCATCGCCGTGGGGCATGCTCTAAAACCACAGGATATTAAGGTTTGGATTTTATACTTGGCATACAAGATGACCCCTAGTTTTGAGGTGACATTTTAAAGTTTCAAATACTGTTTTATACACTGACATAGATGGTAAATCCTTCTTTTCAGGTAGGGAGATATGACCAGTATACAATATTTTACATCCGGTACCGCACGATGGCAGTCTCTTCAATCTGAGGCGCCTGCAAGCTCACACCAAGACACAAGAGAAACTTGTCCGTGAACTACTCTTTGCAGATGATGCCGCTTTAGTTGCCCATTCAGAGCCAGCTCTTCAGCGCTTGACGTCCTGCTTTGCGGAAACTGCCAAAATGTTTGGCCTGGAAGTCAGCCTGAAGAAAACTGAGGTCCTCCATCAGCCAGCTCCCCACCATGACTACCAGCCCCCCCACATCTCCATCGGGCACACAAAACTCAAAACGGTCAACCAGTTTACCTATCTCGGCTGCACCATTTCATCAGATGCAAGGATCGACAATGAGATAGACAACAGACTCGCCAAGGCAAATAGCGCCTTTGGAAGACTACACAAAAGAGTCTGGAAAAACAACCAACTGAAAAACCTCACAAAGATAAGCGTATACAGAGCCGTTGTCATACCCACACTCCTGTTCGGCTCCGAATCATGGGTCCTCTACCGGCACCACCTACGGCTCCTAGAACGCTTCCACCAGCGTTGTCTCCGCTCCATCCTCAACATCCATTGGAGCGCTCACACCCCTAACGTCGAGGTACTTGAGATGGCAGAGGTCGACAGCATCGAGTCCACGCTGCTGAAGATCCAGCTGCGCTGGATGGGTCACGTCTCCAGAATGGAGGACCATCGCCTTCCCAAGATCGTATTATATGGCGAGCTCTCCACTGGCCACCGTGACAGAGGTGCACCAAAGAAAAGGTACAAGGACTGCCTAAAGAAATCTCTTGGTGCCTGCCACATTGACCACCGCCAGTGGGCTGATAACGCCTCAAACCGTGCATCTTGGCGCCTCACAGTTTGGCGGGCAGCAGCCTCCTTTGAAGAAGACCGCAGAGCCCACCTCACTGACAAAAGGCAAAGGAGGAAAAACCCAACACCCAACCCCAACCAACCAATTTTCCCTTGCAACCGCTGCAATCGTGTCTGCCTGTCCCGCATCGGACTGGTCAGCCACAAACGAGCCTGCAGCTGACGTGGACTTTTTACCCCCTCCATAAATCTTCGTCCGCGAAGCCAAGCCAAAGAAAGACAATATTTCAGATGTAATCTCATTAGCACACTACAGGAGCAAATGGAACAAGTCACCCTGACTCTTGAATTCAAATCCTCTTGTAATAAAAGCCAACACATCACTTGATCAAATGACTTGTTCTGCCTGCCTTCTTTCAGCCATGTGTTCAAGAACAAATAGGTCCCATTGGAACACCTACACTTTTCAACCTCTCAACATTTAAGAAGTATTTTACCTCACTAATTTTCTTTACCAAAGTATATGACCTCACTGCTTTCCACATTGTATTTTGCAGTGAAAGGACTCACACTGGCTGTGGGCTGCTGGAGACTGGCTCAAGGAAACAGTGGTTCTCGAGAGGCTGCTGACGGCCAGACGGGCTCTCAAAGGGCCTTGGACACTGAAAGCTTCCTAATCATGACAGAAGTTTGGATTTGGAGCTTGGGTTGCCAATGGATTGAACAGGGGTCTGTTTGGCTGTAGGAGTTCTGGAGCCAAATCCATGAACACTCAGTATCTCTGAAGGAACACCCTTTTGTTTTTATTCTTTTATATATATATATATATGTAAACAGTTTGAGGGACCAGGCAATGCTAATGGCAACTCTTTGTTTGCTTTATGGCAAGCAACAGGAAATTTTGTGTAATATTACATTTTTTTGTATTATTATATTACAATAAAAGGAACCTTTCATTTAAGATTTCATTTGCTGTTTCCTTGCTCGTGAGGATATTCTCCTATATCCTCATTACTGCCCACAATGAGAGTCACCTTTGTATCATCAACAAACAAATATTTCTGTGCCAATTATTTGTTTATAGCACTGTTTGTAGCCCAATAATGGTGTAGACAGAAGACTGAGGGGAACGATAGGCTTTATTGAGCAAGAGACTGCTGGCCCAGGTCTAGGCTAGGAAAATGAGTGGGAAGGAGAGGGGACTCGACCTTTATGGCCAGGGGTCACATGGGAGGGATCAGGGGAGGAGCTGAGGCAGGGAGACACCTGGAGGGTGGGCCAGCCAGTACATACAGCCATATCACAAGCACCTTGGTGAAAGTCTGGCAGATAATGGATGCACAAGAGATTACCAATACTGGAAGCTGGAGCAATAAAGCAATCTGCTTTTGTAACTCAATGGGTTGAGCAGCATCAGTGCAGTTACAAATAGTCATACAGTCAGGTTTTGCAGCGTCCATAAGAAGTAAAGATAATTTTACTGAATATTTGGGCCCGAGCACTTCTTCAAGGTCAGGAAGGTGACCGAATAAAAATGAAGAATGGCAGGGGCAGGAGTCCAGACTAACGAAAGGTGCTAATTGGATATGATAAGAGGAGAGGTGAGAATTGATTTTGGCTCTGTGAAAGGAGAGAGAGAGAGAGAGAGAGAGAGTTGGGGGAAAGGAGACAGGGGAAGAAGAAGGGGAGGTAGGTTTCTCAGAAACTGTGAAGTTGACATTAATGCCATCTGGTGTTTTTATGTGAACTGACACTTTTTATTGTTCATGTATTCCCCATCTCTTCCAATCCCAACAAGGCACAGCCAAAATTTTACTCAGATGTCCAAAGCAAGAAACATGAGATTATACATGAGGAATTATTGTATTTATTTACTGCCAATCAAATTTGAACCAAGTTATTTGCTTGTGTTCTGAAATTCATGAGCTGTTGATCCTCCAGTAAACCAGTTCCATATGCTGGCTGAGGTCAGTAGTGTATCCTCACTGATGACCGTGAACCTGGCCATTAGTATTGTCACCACAGACAGCAAAAAGAATCACTTCCATTTGATTAACAGCATGAAATCAGGTGTATCAGAGGAAAATCACGTAAAGTAACAGCTATTAACAATAAAGTGAATATGTTGGGAATGAGACAGCATGCATGATTTTTTTTAGCTTAGAGATTAAATCCCAATTTCATCCCATTCACCAGAAGAAAGCAATTATGGAATCAATGATTTTTATGATGCCTGAGTGCCAGGTTTGTGGAATTTAAGTGAAGGGGCATTGGGAGTGAACTGCTGAAGAATCAGCGACATCGCATTGCTGCAATCTGAAAGCTTGAGTGGGGGTGTGACCTCCTCAGCTTCACTAGAAAATGAGTTAACCTGATCTTCATATTAATTCAAAAATACTACAAAAATCTGAAATAAAAACAGAAACTGCTGGAAAAACTCAGCACTTTTGGCAGCATCTGCAGTAAAAGAAACCTGAAATCATGACTCTTTCCAGCAGAGAGGGTAGTTAAATACTCAAACAGACTAGATGGGCCAAATGGCTGCTTCTGTGCTACTCATTCCATGTAATAAGTGTTGGTCTTTAATGTCCTTGTGTCGAGAATAAAGAACATCTCATTCATACAATCTACAATCTAAGGGTATTAAAGGTTACGGAGAGAAGGCGGGGACGGGGTACTGAACTTTAAGATCAGCCATGATCTCGTTGAATGGCGGAGCAGGCTCGAAGGGTCGAATGACCTACTCCTGCTCCTATCTTCTATGTTTCTATGTATGTGAGCAGCAAGATTTAACACTCAGTTTCTCCTTACCTGGCAGAAATGCAGGGATGTAAGGTGACAACAAGACTTCACAGTGAATTTGGCTGGTTCAAGGCACTTGTGAGCTAAGGTGCACAAAAATAAATTCTTAATTTTAGGCAAATGCAGCAACAAATCTATTCTATCACAGCATGAAAAACAACTCTAAAATCTGCCTTTAAGGTAATATCCTACCCAAGCTGAAAAAAGGTTGATTCCTTTCTCGAAAGGATCCTCCAGAATTAGATAGTGATATCTTTTGACTTCCAACTCAACAGCAAGAATACCATCAACTGAGATAAAATGGAGCCTCTGGTACTGACCGATGAAGGTGACAAAACAATGAATTGTAATTGTCATTGGACATTCAATGACATAAGAAAATATGGTTTGATATGTTTTAAAGTCTGTTTTATAATGTTAGCACATCAGATTTCATATATTTTTTCTTAAATGAAATATTAAAATAATATGACCGTAATTTTGAAACATAGGAATTTCAGTGAATTCTTTGTTTATTATCAAATTAGAGCATTAGTGAAAGATAATTTTGGAAGAGAAATGAAAATTCCCAAGTTAATGAAATTTGAGTTTATAATTTCTCATTTTTCAAATAAGGGTTTTATTTCAGAGATGTATGCCTTGTTACAAGACACTATGGATAAAATAAATTTAGATAAATCTAGGATTAAATGGGAAAATTATTTAATTTGTGATATTAATCAGGCCGATTGGGAGACGATGTGTTTTGATGGTGTGACTAAATTGCTAAATGTAAGATCTGGTATGATTAATTATAACTTTTTGCATCAGTTATATCTAACCTCTGAGAAATAGAAAAAATATGGATTTAGTAATTCAGAGTCATGTTTTAGATGTGGATTATGTGTAGGAACATTTTTACATTCCGATTGGCTTTGTGATAAAGTTTAATAATTTTGGTATAAAATTAGAGAATTTCTTCAAAATTTGTTTGAAATCTAATTTTTGTTAGATCCAAAAAATTTTTTTGCTGGGTCTTACTGCTCCATTTATGGATTTGGGATTAGATAAGTTTCAGACAGCATTTTTACATTTAGCATTGGCTGTAGCATGTAAATGTGTTGCGATTTCTTGGAAAGACGAAGTTGAGATAAATATAAATCGTTGGCATAATGAGTTGAGGTCCTGTATTTATAATGGAGAAAATAACATATAATTTGCATGATAATTATGACTTTTTGTTAAGATGTGGTCGCCTTATTTGAAAGGTATGAATTTAGTAATATCTTAAACTGCTGTATGCATTTTAAAAATTTTCTTAATGCTTCCCTTGTGGGGTTTGCTGAGGGTGGGTGGAAGAGGGTGGGATAGTTGTAGTTTTCATTTTTATATTATGGATTTTGTAAAAGTTTTTGTTTTGAAAATATTAAATAAAGTTTTTTTTAAATTGAAACAGAAAACAGGAGAAGGCTACTTAACCCTCCATTTGATTCTCTTTGGCTTGGCTTCGCGGACGAAGATTTATGGAGGGGGTAAAAAGTCCACGTCAGCTGCAGGCTCGTTTGTGGCTGACAAGTCCGATGCGGGACAGGCAGACACGGTTGCAGCGGTTGCAGGGGAAAATTGGTTGGTTGGGGTTGGGTGTTGGGTTTTTCCTCCCCTGCCCCTTGTCAGTGAGGTGGGCTCTGCGGTCTTCTTCAAAGGAGGTTGCTGCCCGCCAAACTGTGAGGCGCCAAGATGCACGGTTTGAGGCGTTATCAGCCCACTGGCGGTGGTCAATGTGGCAGGCACCAAGAGATTTCTTTAGGCATTTGATACAATCATGGGAAATCACACAACTTCAGTTCCCTATTCCTGCTTTTTCTCCATAGCCTTTGATCCCCTTTGCCAGCAGGGCCACATCCAACTGGCCTCAACAACTTTCTGCAACAGCGAGTTCCACAAGTTCACAACGCCCCAAAGTGTAAAAGTTTCTCCTCATCTCAGTCTGAAATGGCTTATTCCATAAATATGACATATTAGCTTTGGCTGCAGTGTGGGCATTTCAAAGACAGGCAATATCTGATATGCTTGATAAGCAACAGTGTGAAGGATTACTATGGATAGATGGGGGTGGGCGTCATCATCAGACCTTATTAAATGACAAAGCAGCTTTAGGGCTGGAGGGCATGGCTCTGTTCTTAATTGGTATATGTGTTTTAAATGGTGGTAGGTTGAAGGGAGAAGTAGTTGGCATAATTGAATTAAAACAGGAAAAGAAGGAAAACTAAAATAAATAAATAGTGAAGAAAAAAATGAGGCTTGACATTGGCGAGAAATACAAGAAATGTCATTGTAAGCGTGGAATTCCACTTGAAAGGTGTATGATCTTAAAACACCCATCAGCGTGACTCTGCCAGGTATTACTTGTTCAAAGAGAAGAAACTATTTAACATTTGACAGAATGCAGCAAACACACTTTTAATTTTGTTTTGTGTCTATGTGGAGTAATGATCACAGACTGTATCTGATTAAAGATCAGCATGGTTTTCAGTCTTTGTCCCATTGTGTTGCAATAATTGAACCAGAAAGATTGAATCAACATCTGGGTTCAATGAAAGTGAACATTTTATTTAATCCTGGATAGAGAACTGCTATTTGGAAACTAAAATCATGAAACATTTCTACGTTGGCCAAAAGTGCAAAAGGCACAGTGGGGTGGTTCTCGACTTTTGATGATAGTGTAAAATTGGTGAATGCAAATCCCCAGCCTGTTCTACATCTCTCTGCAGGCAATGGAAACAAAATCTGGAGATATGGTTATGGGCTGCCATTTCACTCACCTGTTTTGCATTATTTAATGGAGTCAGAATCTACCCCAGTAGCTTTATAACCACCTACTGTATATCTATCTCTTCTGTACATGTTATATGAATGTTGAATAATCCCATTATATCATGGAGATTATTTGCCTCTTATTTAGCAAGAGATACTGGGTCTAAGGCAGTAGATGGTTCTCATCCATTTGTCATCCTTTACTTGTCACCTGGCACTATCTGTAAATTGTTGGACTCTGGCTTTAACTTACTCTTAATTTAGTCTATGTGTAGTCTGAGTCCAGCGCGTTCTTTGAATGAAGTGATAGGAGAAGGTATTCGGTTCAACAGTCAATTTATTACACAGCACAAGAATAAAACTTAACAGAGCTCTGGGTCAGTCTGTTAGTTCATAGGTCACCTGCCAGTGAGCTACTCCCCGAGACTGACCCCTATTGTCCAGTTGGTTCAGTTTATATAGGTCAACCTTATCATACAGAACAAAAGTTGGCTTCCTTTGCTAGATTTCATTATCATACAGAACAAAAGTTATCTTCCTTTGCTAGATCTTTTTGCATAAGGGTTATCACAAGTCATCTCCTGTTTTGCAGATATCTGGGGTGTAGCACTCCCATGTTAATCCTCCTGGCCAGACTATCCCGTTGTGTTGATCAGAAATTAATTCATCCCCAGATATCTCTAATCACCATTCGGTCCCTGTCTGGCCAATTTCTGCTGTTCTCTTTAACACCTCCTCGTGCCTTAATCTTCCTCCTAGACTGGTTTTCCATTCCCTTTGATTCTTGCGGGCCATTCTTTGTTCTGATCTGGCCTGTGTCTCCTGTGCTACTTCCCACCTCCTTCAGTTGAGCATTCCTCCTAAATCGTTTTATGCATATCCTCTCCCTGTATCTTGGGAGCAGCCAATTTTGTTCAGCCAACTTTGCTCCATGCTGTGACAGCCACTTAGCCACATTCCTCTTTCCCTGACTCATGCAGTCCAAATAAACTTATTGATTAATCATTTATTTCATACTGTTTTAACCCCTAGATTCCAACAGTTCCCCCTTTTGGTCTCATGAAAATGAGACCAACCACCAGTTAACTTATTAGATAGAGAAATCCGGGTTACATGCTAGGGTTGGCATTTCTGATCCCTTGTAATCATTACACTCTTGAGAGGGCAGTAGGGACAAATACATGCCTTGGGGTCTGGGGATGTCTCTCTGTGACAGCGCTCGTTGAATGAGGCACTGGAGGCAGGGAAGGATGCATGGGATCAGAATCAACGCCAAAACCACAAATCCAGCAACTAGCACTATAGTATGTATCCATCCCCAGTCTCCAGAGAACAAATTTCCCAGCCATGCGCTGCCCAAGGGTCGCCAGGTCTGAACCGGGACGTGAGCTAATTTGCGAATACCTGAAGAAATCTCCTTTACTGCTTGCCCATTGTCATTGATTTTTAAACAACAATAGATTCTACCATCAACAGTCCCCGGAGTCCAATATGTTCTTTAAAGGGACCCGTTCAGAAAGTTCTTAGTCCGTAGTTGCTCACAGGTTCTCAGTCGCCGCCGTACGAATCTGTTCCAGTGTCTGTGCTGGTGGGTCCGTGGCTGCACACTGACTCCAATGATACCACGTCTCGCCTTTTCCCTGTAGTCGAACCGCGTGGGACGTCCTCTCCACCCCTCGGTAGGGTCCTGTCCACCTGGGCTCCGACCACTTTCTCTTGATGACCTTTAGCAGAATCCACTCCGCGACTGAAGGTATCGGTGTTTCCCCTTCTCTGTTGGGACTTGTGACCTGTTGTGAAAAATCTGACACCAGAGCCGTTAGTTTATCATAATACAGCTTGCATCCCATTGAACTTACCTCATTCTTCGTAGTCTGACTTCCGGCTCCCGGTCCCGGGAACTGGTGCCCCGTTCGTAGTTCATATGGAGTGAATCCTGTCACAGAACTTACCGAACTCCTTATTGACATTAATGCCAGAGGCAACGCATCCACCCAATTTAGTTTGGTCCGTGCCTGTACTTTCCCGATCTTACCTTTTATTGTTTGGTTCATCCTCTCCACTATTTTCTGCCATGTTAATGCCTTCATGGGTAAACGTAACATTTGGAGCATTCAGGATCTTTTCTAGTCTCGTCTGCCTTAACGAAGTCATTGTAAATGCTGTGAAGCTCACAAATGCTACAATACTATGTGTTGTTAATACTGTCAGGCCATGTCCCATTACTATGTGTGCCACCTTTTGTAGAATCTTTGCTACTCCTGCTGCATGTCTTGTACATGGTGGGTGTCTGTCTTCCGTTGGGTCTAGTGTGATACTCCCATACATGAGCACACATCTTCCACCCCCTTTTTTTCTGAAAAAGAACACCATCAATTGTGTGTGCTTTTTCAGAAACATCCAAAAAGAAAGGTAGTTTATAATTTGGAATCGCCAAATCTGTAGCTGTTGTAAGAGCTTGCTTCAATAGAATAAAACTCATCTCAGCCTGTGCAGTCCAATCCAGTGTAGCTCCCAGGTTCCTCATCCCCTGCTCATTCACCAAAGTTCGCAGTGGATGTGTCAATTCACCATACGATGGGATAAACTGCCTACTATAACCTGACAAACCCAAAAACGAAAGCATATCTTTAACTGTCTTTGGTTTTGTATGATGTAGTATCGCTGTTCGATGTGCAGGGGAAATCCCTGTGCCTTTCGCTGAGACCATTCTCCCTAAAAAGGTGACCACCTGCCTGCAGCATTGCAGCTTTGAGCGAGAGACTTTAAAGCCTGCCTTAAACAGCTGCACTAGCAGGAGACAGGTGGCCTCCAAACAGGAAGCATGATCAGGTGCTGCTAATAGGATGTCATCTACATACTGGATCAGAACTACCCCACCTGGCAGTGCTAGCCCCCCCAGCTGTTCTTTCAACACCTGATTGAAAATCCCTGGAGATAAAATAAAGCCCTGTGGAAGCCTAGTATACCGCAACTTTCTACCTCTATACGTGAACGAAAACACATCTCTTAATGGTTCTGCCAGCGGCAAGCAAAAGAAAGCATTCGCTAAATCTATGCAAGAGAACCACTTGTGGTTGGGGGTTAAAGCAGTCATGGCAGTATATGGGTTAGGTACTGAAACTGTGGGTGTTCGCACAATACCATTGATGCGCCTTAAGTCATGGGCCATCCGATATTTGCCCGTGTCTTGTTTAGGAACAGGTAAGATGGGTGTATTCCAACTGGAACCCGAATGTTCCAACACCCCTGCATGTATAAGGCCATCAATGGTACTTGCCAAACCTTCCTCAGCGTCAGGTTTGTGGGGATACTGCATCTGCCAAATAGGGGTGAAATCTGACAGTTCGAAGGTTATGGGATCAACCTGCTGACAAAAACCCACATCTGCTGGTCCCACTGACCACAGGTTCTCAGGGAGAGAATCTAGCATAGGGGCCGAGTCGGGGTGATCCATCTTCTCCCTACCATGAAATCGTTCAATCTGTCTATGCTCAAGGAGGACTTGATCATATGTAATGGACCAAATTCTGTATGCCTGAGCAGATGAGGAGAACTGCACTGTCGGTATTTGAGTGTCAGACCAGTCACCCAGGGACCTCAAGTTCCGACACATCGGTCCCAAATCTTTTGCCTGGTGCGTAGTGCCAATTGCAAGGGTGACATGAGGAATGGCCTCCCCTGCCATCTCATACCATTCCAGCTGTTCAGATGTCAGTGCCACCGTAGCGGCCACCCCCTCCTTTCCTATCACTATGTAGTCCGAATTAATTTCCCATTGCCTGCCCTCTACCTCTTCATAAAAGGCATGCTGATACATTTCATCCCCATCCCTATCGTAAAAGAGGGTCATATGGGGAGGGTCCGAGGGAGGGGTATACGGGTGTAACGTCTGAATCCACGGCTTCCATTGATTATACAACTTTAGCAGCCCTACCTTCTGTGGGTCCTCTGTTTCCAGCAGCCCCCAGTAAATGTCAGCCCATTGTCCCTCAGACACGGATCCTCCAGCTGCTGCCAACAACATTTGAGAACCGGAATGAAGTGTAGTTACTGAACAGTTCATAGAGAATCCATTTGGAAAGGTGACCTCTATTCCGTCGGGTCCACAAAGGATGGATGCTCCGCACTTGAACAACAAGTCTCTGCCCAAAAGATTGGTAGGGCACCTGGCTGACAAAATGTACTGATGTGTAAAAGTCTGTCCTGCCACAGAAGTGACTAGTGGTGTAGAAAACGGCAGATTTTCTGGTGTACCCGAGAACCCTATCAGCTGGACGCTAGAGGATGATGTTTTATCTTGAAACTCAGCGCCAGTGAGTGTTGAAAACCTGGCTCCTGTATCCACTAAAAACGATACTTTCATGTCCATGACTTTCATCTGCAGGAAAGGGTCTGCCAACCTAGCCTGCTCGTGGGTACTCGGGCTCCGTCACTGTGGGCAATATTGCTCCTCCTCTGTCAGCAAAGGGAATTGTCTCCTCGGAGCTAGAGCCGCATAGGGTGCCTGATGTACCGGGGGTGGCACTGACGATCTCTGGGGCTGGACCCAAGGCTCCTGTTGTGGTGGTCCATAGCCCCTTGCCCCCGGGTCCCGAGGCTCCCAAACTAGGGGACAGTCTCTCTTCAAGTGTCCTGGCTGACCGCATCCAAAACATACGGCTGGCTGCCTTCGTGGAGCACTCCGAACTCTCCCTCTTACTCGGAATCCCCCCATTGAACCTCCCATTCTGCCCCCATCGGTGGGACCCGGTGCCCAATATGGGGCCGGGTGCCAATTAGTATCATTCCCTTGTGGTGGCTGCGGTGGCTGCTGAATCATCTGGTTCGCACCCTTTGAGGAAATCTTTTTTTCCTCATATGCCTTTTGCCTAGCCTCTGCCAATTGAAGCTTAAGGAGTTGCACTTGTGCCGACTCCATAGTATGTTTGTCCTCCTTTTGCTTAGCCCTGTAACGTTTCATGTGATGGGTCAAATGTCTTTCCCATTGCTCACTCGAGCAGCCAGGAATATCAGGGTTATTCTCTAATGCCTCCCTAACTACAGCTGGCAGTCCGCTCGTTACTGCAGACCTAAAGAGTGTAGTCTGCAAGGGATCTGTGGCTGGGTGTACTCCTGCTTTATCAGTCCAACTCTCCCTACACTGACTCAAAAAAGTCGAGATCTCCTCATCCTCCTTTATGGAAAAGGTCAGGGACTGCATGACACCGGGGGGACCGGGGAACTTATCTCTCATTGCCCCTCCTATTGCCGTAGCATGGTTGGCAAATGGCTCGGCATCGAGGCACCTAGTGATTCCTGCGATCATTTCTACCTGCTGAATCTCCCACAGCCCAAGCTGTTTCCCCAATAATGCTCTCCAATCCCCTATGGCTATCTTATGTCCCATCGTAAATTGGCAGAACTTTCCCATCCACGCTCCACCTCCCTCAGTCGGAGGTGGCATTTTGTCCAAAATACAATTCATGTCAGTGAATGAGAAGGGTTGATACCTTTCCCCAATTTGCGGACCCTCATAAATTAGCGGCATCTGTCTATATCTTTCTGGAAGCCATACTTCCCCCCTTTCCCGCAACGCATATCCCAAAGGGAAGCGAGGGTTCTCCTGACCCTGTCTTCTGTGTGTGATCATGCTTCCCTCTCTGCTTCTCCTAAGTACAGTAACAGCCGGATTTTTTCAAACCCTCGTGGTACCTTCCCCTGACTCTGCAGCTCTTTCCAAATCTGTTCGTACCGTTCCCTAGCCTGTCCTTCCTCTCCCTTCGGTCATCCTCCCAGTAATTGATTCCTTGTATTTTCCCACTGTCTGTCTACAGATGGGGGAACTCCTCTGTCTTCCCCGAACTCTTGCCCTACATCCCTTATTACTCCTTCCATCTCTGTTCCGATTTTTTATCCCTTTAGACCTCGTACTCCCTGGCTCTCTCTCCTGGTAGGATTTTGACACCCTGCACTCTATTTCGCCCCTTTCCACGTTATATAACCACCAGATGACCAGCAGCTCCCTGAAAACAGGTGTTCCCCTTCAGGGATGATCAGAGAGAGAGAGCCAGCTGGGGGATTATGTGTCTCGTGGTTGTGTGAAGTGTCTATTGTTTGTTTTGCGGTCAGCTTGTTAGTTTCCCCCTTTGTGTGAAATGTACATTGTTTGTTTTGCGGTTAGTCTGTGTACACTGATGCCTCACTGTGTGACTGCCTATCCCCACTGTGTTTCCCTGATCCGTATTCTAAATACCTTGCCTCTATGCCCTCTCTACCCTGTAAAACAGTACAATCTGTAACCTCTGCTACCCCTTTTTCAGAAGTACTTAAAACATCGAGAGTAATACAGTGATATACACAGCAACAATACCAGTGTGCATGAAAAAAAAAACAGTTAAATGCCGAACACCTTATACAGATACTTATTACTATACAGATACTTATTACTATTATGGCACACGATTCTTAAACAAATACTTATTACACACTATAGAAACAAATAACTATAACACAATACACCTTATACGGATACTTATTATACACTACTATGGTACACGATTCTTAAACAAATACTTATTACACACTATAGAAACAAATAACTATAACACAATACACCTTATACGGATACTTATTATACACTACTATAGTACACGATTCTTAAACAAATACTTATTATACACTATAGAAGCAAATAACCATCACCATACACCTTATACTAATTGGCCAAGTGTCTAAATCTACCTCTCGAGATTGCTACAAGGGGCTCCAACCCCGTTCTACTAGAGGGACCTCAACCTCCTTAGAGGGATTCCAACCGGACCTCAACCGCCTTAGAGGGATTCCAACCTTTTCCTAGAGGGACCTCAACCTCCGTAGAGGGATTCCAACCTCCTTTTCCTAGAGGGACCTCAACCTCTTTAGAGGGATTCCAACCGGCCCTCAACCTCCTTAGAGGGATTCCAACCTTTTCCTAGAGGGACCTCAACCTCCGTAGAGGGATTCCAACCTCCTTTTCCTAGAGGGACCTCAACCTCTTTAGAGGGATTCCAACCGGCCCTCAACCTCCTTAGAGGGATTCCAACCTTTTCCTAGAGGGACCTCAACCTCCGTAGAGGGATTCCAACCTCCTTTTCCTAGAGGGACCTCAACCTCCGTAGAGGGATTCCAACCTCCTTTTCCTAGAGGGACCTCAACCTCCGTAGAGGGATTCCAACCTCCTTTTGTTTTATTCTTGTCTTTAACTAGGTCTTTTGCAGAGTAGTGACAACACACAATTTTATCTTTGCCAATCGCAGAACTTCGTTTGAACAGGCGTCTGCTTACCTCACTCTGTTGAATGGTCACTTGTTGTTATCATCACCCCACAATCGACCGGTGTTTCGTATCTTTTCTTCCGTCACTTCTCCATCTTCATCACGTCGGGGTCACCAAATTGTTGGACTCTGGCTTTAACTTACTCTTAATTTAGTCTATGTGTAGTCTGAGTCCAGCGCGTTCTTTGAATGAAGTGATAGGAGAAGGTATTCGGTTCAACAGTCAATTTATTACACAGCACAAGAATAAAACTTAACAGAGCTCTGGGTCAGTCTGTTAGTTCGTAGGTCACCTGCCAGTGAGCTACTCCCCGAGACTGACCCCTATTGTCCAGTTGGTTCAGTTTATATAGGTCAACCTTATCATACAGAACAAAAGTTGGCTTCCTTTGCTAGATTTCATTATCATACAGAACAAAAGTTATCTTCCTTTGCTAGATCTTTTTGCATAAGGGTTATCACAAGTCATCTCCTGTTTTGCAGATATCTGGGGTGTAGCACTCCCATGTTAATCCTCCTGGCCAGACTATCCCGTTGTGTTGATCAGAAATTAATTCATCCCCAGATATCTCTAATCACCATTCGGTCCCTGTCTGGCCAATTTCTGCTGTTCTCTTTAACACCTCCTCGTGCCTTAATCTTCCTCCTAGACTGGTTTTCCATTCCCTTTGATTCTTGCGGGCCATTCTTTGTTCTGATCTGGCCTGTGTCTCCTGTGCTACTTCCCACCTCCTTCAGTTGAGCATTCCTCCTAAATCGTTTTATGCATATCCTCTCCCTGTATCTTGGGAGCAGCCAATTTTGTTCAGCCAACTTTGCTCCATGCTGTGACAGCCACTTAGCCACATTCCTCTTTCCCTGACTCATGCAGTCCAAATAAACTTATTGATTAATCATTTATTTCATACTGTTTTAACCCCTAGATTCCAACAAATTGCAGTACAGTTATCATAGCGGTTAGTGCCAGAGACTCGAGTTTGAATTGGGAATAGTCTGTAAAGAATTTGTACATTCTCCTGTGACCTGTGTGGGTTTTTTCTGGGTGATCTGGTTTCCTCCCACCCTCCAAAATTTACAGGATTTGTAGGTTAATTAGGTGTAGTTGGTGTATGGGATATATGGGGCAGAGGGCGTTCTACTGTGGTGTATTGTTAAAAAAAAACAAGAGAATTAGTGCCACTTTTAACATAATAAAAAAGCTTTGAAATTCCTTCCTTCAGACTCTTCAGGTAAGAAATTTGACTTCTCTCGTGGTGAAATCAATTTGAACTGAATTTTGTAAACAGAAAAATGCTCTCCCGGCCACATTAAATATTTTGAAGAACTGACCGGGATGAATTTTTAAGCTGTTGCCTCCATACATCTTTAAGATTCTTCTTAACGTTTTTTTCAATCTAAACCTTGAGGTTCTTCTCAGCATTTCTGATATAGTCTTAATTACACATTTTGAACTACAGGGCCATAATATAAGAAGCAATAGATTCTCCATACTCAGGGCCACATGATATCCAACAAGCAGTCCAGACATGACAGGATGGATGAGCTATCCTGCATCTGAAAGAGTTCTGTGAGATGAAGATGGCGTGGGATTAGAGCAATAACTAACAGGACACAGAAAGCATTCTGTAGCCACATCCCAAAACACGGTGACATTCTTTGACAGCTCACCATTGTCAATGGTGTTTAAATAGGTTTTTTAATTTCGCAGCTATTAAAAGCTATTCAAATAAAGTAAAAAACCCTGTATACGTTTCTTTAAAAAAAATGCAAAGTTATCCATTTCTCAATTGTTAAAAATCATTAAAAAAAATACAATGAAGCAAAATGATTTAGATACAATCACACTTCTTATTTTGCATGAGGCAAAATAAAAAAGGTTGGCCATCAGCATGACGTAACTGTATACAACCTCCAGTTTGTCTCAGACTTTTGTGTTTGGCAAAGTAAGGTGGAAATCCAAGGTGAACTGAGTCACACTCAGCTGGTAATTGACCATTCACTACAAAACTAGTTACTGTCAGTTACCTCAATCATCCAATGATTCCTCCAATGCAGTTTTAAACTAAATGGGGGGCTTTGGTTGATATTTGCGACCACTGCTGTGCTAAGAATTTCGACACAAAGTCCATAGACTGTATATCAGGGTTCAATCAGCTTAAAATTGTATACGCCATGTCTCTGTACCTTCCAGGCTCCACGAGCTCGACTGACTCCCAAAGGAGCCGGCTTGAGTCTTTATATGGGCCGGTGATTGACGGCAGGCAGGTGGGGCCAGCTTCCCAGGTTGCCTACCTGAAGGTACAGAGGTTGCCCCCTGCAGTAGGCTGGTAGGAGTGTGGCCAGTGTAATGGTTGTATCACCACATTGTTCCATACAGAAACTAGGCAGTGATAGTGTGTCACAAATATATGGGAGAAATTATTTCTCAGATATGCTTTTGGAAAAGTAAAATTATGCAATCAAGCATTTCTCCTATTGGTCTTAGAAACTGATGAAAAGCAAAGGTTCATGAAGTGACTAGTCAATAGCTCCTTTTACACAGCTGTTAAAAGACAGGGATCAACTTCCTTTTAACCATTTCACTTACGATGCAACGATGGAGGGATGCCATTTTTATCCCACGTCTGATACTACCAAGGTAGGTAGTATCAGAAATGATGCATTTTGCAATGACCTGTCTGAAAGGGTTCACACAGGACACCGGCGATGTAATGCTGTAATTCTTTTTCCACCTTGCTGCATACCTCACAGTATGAGAAATGTAATGCCAGTCATAGTGTTATATCATTAGTAATGTTAAAATATTTCAATTAGTGTTTTGTAACAGTACAGTTCAGTGAATAATTCCAGTACAGTGCTAGTCAGGATAAAGACCATTGGACAAAGTAGCCCATATGGTTGGCATCAGGTTCATTATCTATTTATTCATTCATTCCATCCCTGTTACACAATAGCTAGGATATGTATTATCTACAACGTAGTTAAACTGCAGTTATTCACATAAACCACATTCAGACTCCTCAGCCAGCAACCTTTTAATTTTGAATATTTTATTTCAGGTATATTTATGAAAAAAAAAATCAAAATTTCACATTTTCAAGATGTATATACAAAACTTTTTCTTGCAAAAAAAACCTCCACCCCCTTCACATTATAAATCTGTACATCATCAGGGCTTACAGTTGGGTTAAAAAAGAAAAAGTCTTGATAAAATAATATCTTTTCATGATCAACCTCAGGCAGCCATTATTCTGTTTAGAGTAGTTACATGCTTCTCCTAGAATTATCTCCCATTCTCGGTAGCTTAAAAGTCTCACCAGAACTGGTCTTGGTCTCTGGTCGCCAGCTCTTCTGGCTCCAAGTGTTTGGTGAACTCTCTTGATATGTAGTTTTTCTCCAAATTTGTATTCTCCCAACACTTGTGGGATCCATTTTTGAAAAACGTTCACCAGGTCTCTTCCCTTGATTTCTTCCTTTAGTCCAATAATTTGGACACTATTTCGTTGACTACAGTTCTCCATATGGTCAATTTTGTCCAGCAGTCCGTGTTTTATCGACTCCCATTCTTTGGCCTTTTTCCCCCACAAAACCTGGAGTTTTTTTTCATGTATTTTAATTAATTCAAACTCTCCTCGACTCATTCTCTCCATCAGGTCTTCAACAATTTTTTATTTCATTCATTTTTTCCATCATGTCTTTCAGCACCGTTTCAACACATGAATTGGTTACTCAAATTCTCCATTTTTTTCTAGGATGATACTCAATTCTTGACCCATCTCCCCAGTTTTACCTGGTTCTACCAGTCCCATGGCCATTTTTGCACCACACCCTTTTGGACTTTCACCCGATATTCCAAGTTGAATAGGAGCTTCTTCAATCTTTGTTCTTGGCTGCTAGTTTTATCCATATTTGATTAAATAAATCTTGATTTTCAAGTTTTAACCATCCATTTATTACTCTTCACGGAGAGCTCAACCAAAACACATCTGCCTAAGGCCATTGCATGGCCATGCCCCCTTGGCCTTGAACCCTTTATCACTTTGAACGTCAAGGGAAGCAGGTGCATGAAAGCAACACCACCACCACCATCATTCCTCTTCAAGGGGCACACTATCGTGATTTAGGAAAAATACGGCTGTTCCTCCATCGTCGTTGGGCCCAAGGTCTGGAAATCATGACCCCAAAAGCAGTATTTCTGCCTTCACCAGAAGAACTACTGTGCTTCAAGAAGAATGCTCATCATTACCTTCTCAAGGACAAATCGAGAATAAAAATGCCATTAAAATATATAGAATGTGACTTTATTATTGGAAGAACTTTGTTAGTTGTTTACTTTGGCAAAGTAATATAATTCTCTTAAAGACTTTGATCATTGCCACACATGTTATTAAAGATGTAAATAGCAGAGATATTGCCCAATGTCAGCATTCGTTCCAATTTTACTCCCCATTGGAGAAGATTGAACCTTTTACGACCTGTCAGTCCAAAAGCACATTTTTCAACCTTCACATTAGTGATCTGTTGTTCATTCCAAGTATGCAAATTGGAAAATAACAGAGTGATATTTTAATAGCTAACTACAATTTTTGTCTTATAAGGTGCCTGATTAGAAGGGACAAGCTCCAGCCATTTGCATAGACTGAAATGAAATTTGAATATTTCTTGTGTAGAATGTTCTTGATGGTTCCAGGCAAATAAGGGTAGGCAATGAATTCTTCTCATTGTTATCAACATTCCAATAAAAAAAATACTGAAAATTGCCTAGTTTCCAGAATCTATTATAAAAGCTTTTGTATCAAATCAAAACCACAAAAGGGAATGGTTTACCGATGCATGGTGTCGGGCTTTGACACTGTAGCAACAGCACAATAAAGAAAATACTTTTAGAGTTGGTCATCAAAATTACATTCTATGGGAACAATCAATACATCCCAGTGTAACATTGAATCATGGCTTTTCCCTTTATTCTGATCAGAATGGTTTTTATATTAAGATATGGCAGAGAACAGTTTTTCCATGTTTATCTTCAGTAGCTCTTCCAACCCTCTACATTGTGTAAATCCTTTGTAAAAATCAGAACACAAGCACCATTTTTAGAATTTAGGGCAAATTGGGCTAAATTGAACTAGCTGTGGAGTGCTTCATCAGGGGTCAAGAAAGCATACAGGCACCTCCATATCCTCAGAAACTGGAGGAAATTTGACATGCCACCTGCGTCCCTTAAGAACTTCTGTAGATGTACTGTTGAAAATATCCTGTCAGATGGATCATTGCATATTACAGAAAGTACTCTGCCCACAACTACAGTTAGTTATGAACACAGGTTAGATCATCACCCAAATCCCTCTTGCTCATCTACTCCATCTATGCATTTCCTGCTGCCTTGAGAGTGCAGCCACATATTAAAAGACTCATCCACCCTAGCCATTCTCTCTTCTCCCCCATCCCATTGGGAAGAAGACACATCATGATTCATGGACAGATTCGTAGCCAACACCATTAACAGTTCATAACCTTTCCTCTCCACATATGCTGTGGAGTAATTTGTGCATTTCCCTGTCACTTCTAGTTCTATGAAATATTTCAGCTCTGCTTAGAGTTTCTGTGATGATGTCATGTAGTTTATCCAAAGATAGACTGGGAAAAAGGAGCATAATAATGTAAAAATATAAAAGCAGCAAGAAGCCATTCAGCCCACACACTTTTCTGCAATCATTTTGAATTCCTTGATTCCATTAATATTTAGATATTTATCAATCTCTGTATTGAATATAAACAATGCCTGAGCCTCTACAGCCATTTGGAATAGTGAAGTTTTAAATTTAGACATAGGGCATGGTAACAGTCCATTTTGACCCATGAGTTTGTGCCACCAAATTAACCTACACCTCCTGGTATTTTTTTTTAAATGATGGGAGGAAGCCAGAACCCACAGGGAAAACCCATGCAGACACATGAAGAATGTACAACCACCTTATAGACAATGCGGGATTCGAAACCTGGTCCCGATTGCTGGCGCTGTAAAGGAGTTGTGCTAACTGTCGATATGTTTGTACAATCCCTCATCTTAAGTTTTTGATCCCTGGTCTGGACATCCTGACATGAGAAAGAACAATTCTACATTTATCCTGCAAGTAGGTTTCAAATAACACGAGCTGAACACCCTGCAACTACCCATCCCCAAATCTTAGCTGCCACCTGAAATGAGACTCCAATTTTATGGGCGCATTCTCTATTACTCAACTATGTGCTTTGTAATATCATGAAACGAGATGGACAACTTGCCTTCATGACATGTTTATTTTTGTTCATTGTTCGCAAGCACCACCAAACGAGATCTGTCAGTTGTTGGCTCTCTTGCCATAAAACAGCTCCCAATGAAATGGCAGAGCACTCCACATTTGACCAAACAAGGGAAGAAAGAGTAGTCAACATCAAATTTTGAAGAACTAATAATAGTTGCCAAGCAATTTCAATTATTAGAGCTGAAAATTTTTCATAGCTGGAAGGTACAAAATAGTGCAAACAGAATCCACTATTTTCAGTGATATCATGGAGCTTTGCTCAGATGCCGCTAGGGAGCCGGGGAGAAATTTCCCAAAGTTTTTTTTCCTCCTGAAATTGCCTGCAGGTTTTTTTCTTTGGTTTTTCACCTCTCCCAGGAGCCACACTACCAGCATAGTAGGGAGACAGTGGTAGTGTAGTGGGGATAGAGAGTGAGATAAAGAATGGAATAGAAAGAGTGAGATAGGGAGAGTGTGGGTATGGAGCCCAGGGCAGGGGAAATGATCCTCTTGTAGGATGTAGGATAGTTTCCCTGATGATTACAAATGCGAGAAATGCATCCAACTGTTGAGGCTTTGGAGCATTCAGGAACCATAAGGTGTGATAGACAGGAGTTACAGGGAGACTATTACAACTAGAGGGCAGGAAGAGGGTAGATGGGTTACAGTCAGGAGAGGGAGAGGGAACAGACAGACAGAGCATGACCCCCCCCCCCTCCTGTGGGTATCTCCCTGAAAAACAAGTATACTATTTTGGATACTGTTGAGGGAGATGACCAACTGGGTACAACCCATGGCGATCAGGTCTCTGGCTGAGAAGGGGGGGTGGGGGGGGGGGGAAAAGAGATGAGCTATTGTGATAGGATGATAGGGGATTCCATAGTTTCTTTTTTTAAAAAATGGATAATATTACAGATAGTGGCTTTGCTCAACCAGGAAAAATACAACTTCTGATAAAGCTTTTACAGAATGAGATGAAAATTGTAAACCTTTTCCTTTATTTCCCCCCGCCCCATTTTAATTATTTATTAAAAAAAAAACGAAGAAATTTATAAATAAATCAAAAATTTTTTTTTACCTTTTTTTCCTTTATTTCTCTTTCTTTTGGGTGTTTTTTTTTCCTTTTGTTTGATGTTATGTTTTACTACACTATTATCAATGTGCTTTGGTCTTTTGAATTATGTTCATATTTGAAATTTTTTTCCTACATTTTAATTGTATTGCACATTGTATAATGTATCATTCAATTGTTTATATATTAAATACCAATAAAAATATTTTTAAAACAAAAGGAAGAGAGATGAGAGATTCTATGGAGGAGATTGTGAATCCTGGATGGCATGTTACCTCCCTGGTCCCAGGGCCCAGAATATCTCAGATAATTTTAGATAGGAGGGTGATCAGACAGATGTCGTGGTCCATGTAGGGACCAATGTTATAGGTAGGAAGGGTGAAGAAGTCTTGCAAGGAGAGTTCGGAAAGTTAGGCACTAGGTTGAAGAAGAGGACCTCCAGCGTTGTGATCTCAGGATTGCTTCCCATACAACATACTGGAGATGTTAGAAATAGGAGGATAAGGCAGCTTAACACATAGCTGGGGACATGGTGTAGTAGGGAGGGCTTTGGGTTTTTAGATCACGGCTTTGGGTTTTTAGATCACGGCTTTGTTCCAGGGAAGGTGGGATCTGTACTGACAGGACAGATTGCATCTGAACTGGAAGGTGATCAATATCCTTGTGGGTAGGTTTGTTCATCTTGTCCAAATGGGTTTAAACTAGATTTGTAGGGAGAGGGGAACTAGAATGTTAGAGTAATTAGTGAGAAGGAGGAGGATAAAGGTCATGCGAGGACCTCATGTATAGACAGAAATCAAAGGTTTGTACATGATAGAAATGTTCTCAGGTATATTTATTCAGGTATATTTATTTTAATGCAAAGAGTATCATTGGAAAGGCCGACTTGTTTAGGTCATGGATTTACATGTGGGATTACACCATTATTGATATTGAGACTTGGTTGCAGGAGGGGCAGGACTGGCAGCTCAGTGTACTGGGGTTCCATTGCTTCAGATGTGATAGAAGGGGAGGGACAAAAGGGAGAAGAGTGGCATTGCTAGTCAGGGAAAATATCTCAGCTGTACGGTAAGGACTGCCAACACAGAGACTATATGGGTGGAGTTGAAGAACAGGAAAGGTGTGACCACACTGATAATGTTGTATTAAAGATTACCCAATAGTCAGAGAAAAATGGAGGATCAAATCTGTAGAGATAGTGGACTTATGTAAGAAGCAGAAAGTTGTGATAGTAGCAGATTTTAACTTAAATATTGAGTGGGACTCCCCTACTGTGAAAGGGCTGAATGACTGAAGTTTGTGAAATATGTTCAGGAAAGTTTTCTAAATCAATATATGATGGTACCAATGAGAGAGGATGCAGTACTAGGGAACAAGAGAGGTCAGGTGACAGATGTATGTATAGATGAACAATTTGGGTCCAGTGACAAGTATATTATTAGCTTCAAGTTAAATATGGCAAAAGGATACATCTGGGCCTCATGTTGGGATTCTAAATTGGAGGAAGGCAAATTTTGTGGAAATGAGAAAGGATCGAGGAAGAGTGGATTGGTATATGTTGTTTTATGGCAAGAGTGTGTTAAGTAAATGGATGGCCTTCAAAGGTGAAATTTTGAGAGTGCAGCGTTTGCATGTTCCTGCTGGGATTAAAGGCAAAGTTAACAGACATGAGAGCCCCTGTTTTTCAAGGGATATTGGCGATCTGGTTAAGAAGAAGAGGGAGGTGAATAGCAACAAGGAGCTAATGAGGTTCTTGAAGAGTACAGAAAATGCAAGAAAATACTCAAGAAGAAAATGAAGAAGGCGAAAAGATGACACGAGGCTGCTCTGGCACATAATGTGAATGTAAATCTGAAAGGTTTCTACAGTAAGGAACCAAATTGATCCCCTAGAGCAGGGGTGTCAAACTCAAATTCACGGAGGGCCAAAATTAAAAACTTGGACTAAGTCGAGGGCCGAACTAAATATTTATTGAAAATTTTCAACAACATCTGCATGTTTTCTCTTCTTTCAACATATGTAACGTTAAACTTTAGGATATAACTTTAGGAGGATAATGTTACAGGTCAGGAATAGGTAGCTCAAGTTCACCCTTTGCTTGACCTGAGGGAAACATATTTGGTCCCTGTGGAGATGTAGTCAGCATTCACAGGCTGTGTCCATTTTGGCCTGCATCAAGACTCAGCATTTCCTGCTTACTCCTCAGGCTCTAGGCCTCTATTCACCCTTGACCCACCATCCCTCTACCTTACCAGTCCTTTACCCAACCTCTACTCACCCCTCACTCCACTCGCTCTGCCTCTACCCACCCCATCCTATACACACCCCTCTACTGCCTCTCCCCTCAACCTGTTCCTCCCTCTACCTGTCTCTCACCCTCTAATCACCCCTCCCCTACTTGCTCTGCCCCTCCCCTTTTACCTCTTCCCTATCCACCCCTCCTTCTACTCATCCCTCCCTCTAACTGCCCCTCGCACCACCATAACTTCCCCTGCCCATTACTCCTCACCTACACCCTCTGCCCACCCCTGCTTACCCACCCACTCAGGCCCAGCGCGCTGCCGATCAGCCTTTGCAGAACAGTGGGGGCCGTGCGCAGCCTGCCATGTCCATCGCGCCGACAGGAAATCACAGGCGCTCTCCAATCCGCCGCACCGCTCAACAGGTGGGAGAAGTGACTGGTTGTGCAGGGAGCCTTCCAACTGGCTTGCTGGCTGATGACATCGACAGACTTCTCATGTTACAATTTTGTTTTCCCCGTTCTCAAAGTTTGCACGGTCAACCTGCAACACTCTTGCTCCCTCCGCGTCCCGTGGATCTGATGCCTGGGTGTTGTTAGGATTCCCAGCAGAAGGTTTATGGAACTTTACCATTCTGGATTCCTTTTTGAGAATATTCTGGCCATCTTTTAAGGGGGGTGGTTTTAGGGGGGAGGGGATAGTTAGGGGGTGGGGAAGGATGTGCAATGAAGGGGGAGGATGGTGGGGGTGACATTACCAAAAAACAGCATTGGCTCTCGCTGCAGGGCGGGCCACCTCTAATACATTTTTGAAATGATCTTGTGGGCCAAATATAATTATATCATGGGCCAAATTTGGCCTGTGGGCCAGAGTTTGACATGTGTGCCCTAGAGGGTCAGAGTGGTCAATTATTATTGGAAGGAGTTCTGAAGGATAGGATACATAAGTATTTGGACAGCCATGGGCTGATTAAGGACAGTCAGCATGGCTTATGTGTGGTAGATCATGCTTAATAAATCTTGTATAGTTTTTTGAGGAGGTTACCAAAAAGGTAGATGAAGGAAAGGCTGTGGATGTTGTCTACATGGACTTTAGTATAGCCTTTGACAAGGTCCCACATGGGAGGCAAGTTTAGAAGGTTAGGACACTAGGTTTCCATGGAGAGGTTGTGAACTGGATTTTAAATTGGCTGTGTGGGAGAAAACAGAGAGTAGTAATGGATGGTTGCTTCTCAGACTGGAGGCCTGTGATCAGTGTTGTGCCTCAGGGATCTATGTTGGGACCATTGTTGTCCTTATCAATGATCTGGATGATAATGTGGTGAATTGGATCAGCAAGTTTGCTGATAACACAAAGTTAGGAAGCATTGTGGACAGGGAAGAAGATTTTCAAAGCTTGCAGAGGGATCTAGACCAATTGGGAGAATGGGCCAAAAAATGGCAGATGGAGTTTAATGTAGACAAGTGTGACATGTTGCATTTTGGAAGGGCAAACCAAGATAAGACATACACAGTAAATGGTAGATCACCGAGAAGTGCGGAGGAACAGAGAGATCTGGGAATACAGATACATTGTTCCCTGAAGGTGGCGGCGCAGATGGACAGGGTTGTAAAGAAAGCTTTTGGCATCTTAGCCTTTATAAATCAAAGTATTGAGTATAGGCGTTGGGACGTTATTTTGAAGTTAAGCACTTTTGCAATCAATGGATGTTGGAAGCATAACACATTACATTACTTTGTATCCAGAATTCACTTCATCACAGCTAATTCAATACAAGTCACTGGTCCAGTGATATAATATGGTATCAACGGAGAATGGCTTTTTAAGACAGACTTCTATCATTAATCCAGCGACATGCATTCATATAACAATTTTAATGTAGTTGCAAATCCCCAAGTAACATCACATGTTAGCAATGGAAATATTTAATCTGCTCCATCAATTACATGAAAATCTGGCTGAATAATATATTCTCCAGTTACTCTATTAACTGCCATTAGATATGTATTGCACAGGGGAATACTAGGGAAGCAAAAATTTTGCGGAGGAAGATATTTTTTCGGTGGCTAGCCTCACAGTTCTGGCTTAGCATGCCGACTTATAAATTGATGCAATGTTTATTCTGTCTTCAGTGTATTTTTTTGACAGAGGTTTGCAGAGACCTTTGGCAAGATGAAGGTTGGAGTGACTTAGGACAAAACACAAAGATGAGTGGTAGCCAATTAAAAAAAAAATTGTGGAGGAAAGCTAGCCAGTACCGCTGCTGGGACAGACCATGTATTTATTTATTCTTTGAGGTTCCAAAGATGACACAGTTACTGCAATCCACTCTGACCTTTGGGTTGAAAATGAGCATCTGTAATATGGTGTTCCTGAAGCTACTACATGGATCAAAACATGCATTTTCTTGATCAGTCAGAAGTAGAAATGTTAAAGATCAAAATAACGACAACTAATACTTTTTAAACTTTTCAATGCGGACTACTCCTGGATGTCTCGTGACCACACTGACCTTTGGGTTGAAAATGAGCATCTGTAATATGGTGTTCCTGAAGCTACTACATGGATCAAAACATGCATTTTCTTGATCAGTCAGAAGTAGAAATGTTAAAGATCAAAATAACGACAACTAATACTTTTTAAACTTTTCAATGCGGACTACTCCTGGATGTCTCGTGACCACACTGACCTTTGGGTTGAAAATGAGCATCTGTAATATGGTGTTCCTGAAGCTACTACATGGATCAAAACATGCATTTTCTTGATCAGTCAGAAGTAGAAATGTTAAAGATCAAAATAACGACAACTAATACTTTTTAAACTTTTCAATGCGGACTACTCCTGGATGTCTCGTGACCACACTGACCTTTGGGTTGAAAATGAGCATCTGTAATATGGTGTTCCTGAAGCTACTACATGGATCAAAACATGCATTTTCTTGATCAGTCAGAAGTAGAAATGTTAAAGATCAAAATAACGACAACTAATACTTTTTAAACTTTTCAATGCGGACTACTCCTGGATGTCTCGTGACCACACTGACCTTTGGGTTGAAAATGAGCATCTGTAATATGGTGTTCCTGAAGCTACTACATGGATCAAAACATGCATTTTCTTGATCAGTCAGAAGTAGAAATGTTAAAGATCAAAATAACGACAACTAATACTTTTTAAACTTTTCAATGCGGACTACTCCTGGATGTCTCGTGACCACACTGACCTTTGGGTTGAAAATGAGCATCTGTAATATGGTGTTCCTGAAGCTACTACATGGATCAAAACATGCATTTTCTTGATCAGTCAGAAGTAGAAATGTTAAAGATCAAAATAACGACAACTAATACTTTTTAAACTTTTCAATGCGGACTACTCCTGGATGTCTCGTGACCACACTGACCTTTGGGTTGAAAATGAGCATCTGTAATATGGTGTTCCTGAAGCTACTACATGGATCAAAACATGCATTTTCTTGATCAGTCAGAAGTAGAAATGTTAAAGATCAAAATAACGACAACTAATACTTTTTAAACTTTTCAATGCGGACTACTCCTGGATGTCTCGTGACCACACTGACCTTTGGGTTGAAAATGAGCATCTGTAATATGGTGTTCCTGAAGCTACTACATGGATCAAAACATGCATTTTCTTGATCAGTCAGAAGTAGAAATGTTAAAGATCAAAATAACGACAACTAATACTTTTTAAACTTTTCAATGCGGACTACTCCTGGATGTCTCGTGACCACACTGACCTTTGGGTTGAAAATGAGCATCTGTAATATGGTGTTCCTGAAGCTACTACATGGATCAAAACATGCATTTTCTTGATCAGTCAGAAGTAGAAATGTTAAAAATCAAAATAACGACAACTAATACTTTTTAAACTTTTCAATGCGGACTACTCCTGGATGTCTCGTGACCACACTGACCTTTGGGTTGAAAATGAGCATCTGTAATATGGTGTTCCTGAAGCTACTACATGGATCAAAACATGCATTTTCTTGATCAGTCAGAAGTAGAAATGTTAAAGATCAAAATAACGACAACTAATACTTTTTAAACTTTTCAATGCGGACTACTCCTGGATGTCTCGTGACCACACTGACCTTTGGGTTGAAAATGAGCATCTGTAATATGGTGTTCCTGAAGCTACTACATGGATCAAAACATGCATTTTCTTGATCAGTCAGAAGTAGAAATGTTAAAGATCAAAATAACGACAACTAATACTTTTTAAACTTTTCAATGCGGACTACTCCTGGATGTCTCGTGACCACACTGACCTTTGGGTTGAAAATGAGCATCTGTAATATGGTGTTCCTGAAGCTACTACATGGATCAAAACATGCATTTTCTTGATCAGTCAGAAGTAGAAATGTTAAAAATCAAAATAACGACAACTAATACTTTTTAAACTTTTCAATGCGGACTACTCCTGGATGTCTCGTGACCACACTGACCTTTGGGTTGAAAATGAGCATCTGTAATATGGTGTTCCTGAAGCTACTACATGGATCAAAACATGCATTTTCTTGATCAGTCAGAAGTAGAAATGTTAAAGATCAAAATAACGACAACTAATACTTTTTAAACTTTTCAATGCGGACTACTCCTGGATGTCTCGTGACCACACTGACCTTTGGGTTGAAAATGAGCATCTGTAATATGGTGTTCCTGAAGCTACTACATGGATCAAAACATGCATTTTCTTGATCAGTCAGAAGTAGAAATGTTAAAGATCAAAATAACGACAACTAATACTTTTTAAACTTTTCAATGCGGACTACTCCTGGATGTCTCGTGACCACACTGACCTTTGGGTTGAAAATGAGCATCTGTAATATGGTGTTCCTGAAGCTACTACATGGATCAAAACATGCATTTTCTTGATCAGTCAGAAGTAGAAATGTTAAAGATCAAAATAACGACAACTAATACTTTTTAAACTTTTCAATGCGGACTACTCCTGGATGTCTCGTGACCACACTGACCTTTGGGTTGAAAATGAGCATCTGTAATATGGTGTTCCTGAAGCTACTACATGGATCAAAACATGCATTTTCTTGATCAGTCAGAAGTAGAAATGTTAAAGATCAAAATAACGACAACTAATACTTTTTAAACTTTTCAATGCGGACTACTCCTGGATGTCTCGTGACCACACTGACCTTTGGGTTGAAAATGAGCATCTGTAATATGGTGTTCCTGAAGCTACTACATGGATCAAAACATGCATTTTCTTGATCAGTCAGAAGTAGAAATGTTAAAGATCAAAATAACGACAACTAATACTTTTTAAACTTTTCAATGCGGACTACTCCTGGATGTCTCGTGACCACATCTGTGCCAATTCGATGCATAAATGGAAATTATAATTTCATCTCCAGATTGATCATCTTCAAATAATAATGCCTGCCTCTTCATTCACAGACATGGCCTTCCAAGCATTGTGGTCATAATCTTCCAGGTAATTTACAGTGATGATAACAGAAGCAGATTAAAATGAACATCAATTGCTTTTTTTGCTTTGTGCATAGACTCAGGTATCTCTCCATTCAAAGAGCCATTGATAATCTGAAATCAATGTGATTACACAATGTGTAAATTAAAGGTTGGTCGATTTCCTTCTTCATTGAAGTGATACTTGCCTTGTACACTTCCACCTGTAATTGAGTTAAAAGTGTTCAGTTTTGGTGTGAAACTGGAATTCTATTTCACTCTGTGGCATCCTACACATACCCTTTTCATCTTGCACTTTTTTTTGATGTGGGTCAGCTTTGTACATTTTACCGCTGTCTCTGCAAATTGCCAAGTTAGTTTCAACTGCTGTAGCTATTAGCGACAAAATACTCAGAGAATAAGGATGACATTACAGAAGGAAAAGATGTGCTCAGATGTTTGCAAGCATATTCAAATGCATTCAGAATTATCTCAATGCAAAATAGTGTATATGATAATAACCAATGACATAATTTCATATTTCTGATTTTTGTCTTAGCCAAATTCATTGCACTATATACTGTCCCAAATTTTTTAAACATAAAAATAATTAACAAAATCATGCAATTAAAAAAAAAATCACAAATAAATATTTTCATTAACAGGTGCTGTTAAATCAATTTGATTTAAGCGTAATTTGAAGACTAAGAAGTCTGAATTAACAATGCACTGACCAACTTTCAAATACTTGAAAATTCTACATTCCCCATTTAAGATGAATAGGGTTCTTTTAGTCAGAGTTGCAGAGGCTCTTTGTACAATACCTCACTGTGTGCAAGTCTGTTAACAGCTACATGATACTCCCAGATATACTTTTCCTGGCCACACGATCCATTTTGAGGCCAAATATTGAAAGATTGTATATTTCTTCTGCATGTTTTTGCAAATTCCTCACAGCCAAATATGCATTCAGGTAATTATATATACATTTCACATTCAGTCTTTTAAAAATTTTTTTACTTGCAAATTATTTTAAAGCTGGAGACTTGAATGAATTATCACACAGGTTTATATGCAACAATATTTCTTAACCTCTGAATTAATGCATCATTGAAAATAGTGTTACAATTAGACATTTCATCCTAAATTTGAGAAAAGTTTTGAAATTCGCAAGACACATTCATGTCTAGCACAAAAAATGCTGATTACTTATCATCGAATCTGTCGTGTCATCTGTTTGCAAAAACACAAAGTCTATAAAGTGAAATTGTAGAGTTGAAAGTTTTTCTTTCACATGAACCAGAAGGATCTCTTTGACCTTCTCAATGGGTGCCCAAATAGGGTAGATCAACACCAGCTTTTGTTCTTGTGGCAACGTTCATATTTTACAATCATTTCGGCCTCCTTCATTTGCAGCATTACATGATACTGCTCAACATGACATAGCTACTTTATTTTTTTCCCATTTCCTGTCATGTAATGGGGAATGTCTTTTATTTTAACAATCTTAAATACTCACAAAAGTAACAACTTCACATTTCCACAGTGACTATTACACAAAGAGTAAAAGGAAGGGACATATGGGGGAGTAGAATGGAATGTGTCAAAAACCTTCGCAGGAAAAACCTCTTCCGTCTCTTTTAGAATTCCTGCTCTCGATCTTTCCATTCCCTAACTTAAAAAAACAACTTTAACTGAGCTTTTGCTGCTGCTAACAGGTGAAAAAACAAACAAACTCCCAATTAAAGGCGAGTTTGCAAGGGAAATAGAGAGAGTAGGTCAAGGAGAATTCTGTGGACATTGTGGTTGAAGTAAAAACACACAACGCTGGAGAGACTCAGCAGGTCAGGCAGTGTCCTTTATGTAGCAAAAGGCAGAGGCCTTCTAGAAGAGATCTTTCCTGCTAAGGTCTCTGAACACATGATGTAATACTTACTTATACGTCCCCCACATTTCCTCCCTGCAGGGATCAAGAGCACAGACTACAATTATCTATGAAACTGAAATTGCCTCTCAAGAATCTCACAGTTAATGAACAGAGACAGGGCAGAGACAGAGATCAGCAGAACTTCAGAATGCCTGTCCTTGGGTAAAGGTAGATAGATAGGGAACATGTACACATTGGATTTTGCAATTAAATGGCAATCTCCCAAGTCACACAACACTCAAGTTCAAAGAAGTCATCATCTTTGAAGTAATACTCTGGTAAATTCTTACCTTCTTGAATGAATTCATATAAAAAAAAAAATCACACATGCAGCAGTAGTTAGGGGAGATCCTGATGATGTTTCTGAGAAGCATCACCAGTAGAGTGTCAGTATAGACCGGATAACAGCTGTGAGATCCAACTACTGCGATGTGGAAGGCAGGAGTACGTTGGGCTGGTGACTTGCACATCAGAAACAAATAAAAGCAGAGAACACAAAGGACAGAAGTTAAGAGTTCTTTTGGAAAGTGTATCCCCAGCTTGTAATTGTCTTGTTCCAATGCACATCCGGTGGCATGTTGGCACTTGCTGGTTAGCCTTTGCATCTCAGTGGTTTGGTTTCTGTAGTGCTTTAAGAGACCATGCCCATGGCCTTGCTCATCAACCAGTGCCCATCTCTTCTTCAGCTCCTAGATGTCAGTGTGTTTAGACTGCCATGAAACAAAACAGAATGGTACCCCAGCTCGTCAAGCCTTGCAGACACTTACATTCAACCCCTTCCTGTGAATGCACACGAGATTCACACCTAGTTAATCCAGAGGGACCTGTCTCGAGGGCATTGCACACAGGCATCTAAGCTCATGGAGTCAATAGGTTGGAATTAACTTGCTGACAAGCTGTCTGATTTAAGTGTTCACTGCCACCAGCTGCCAAACATGTTCTGCTGCAGACAGAGGAAGATTGTGCATGTAAGTCAGCTTAACATTTGAGCAAGGAGATTAGCCTTTAGACTTACTTTATTTTGTTCAAAGTTAAATTAGTTTGATAAAATGTATAGTTAATATATTTAGCAGCTGGTTTAAAAAGTGATATTCTTTCTTAACCTCTGTTGAGGCAGATTGAAGCTGATCTGATGCTCTGCTCTGGAAGGTTTCTTTCTTTCTTTCTTTGGCTTGGCTTCGCGGACAAAGATTTATGGAGGGGTATGTCCACGTCTGCTGCAGGCTCGTTGGTGACTGACAAGTCCGATGTGGGACAGGCAGGCACGGTTGCAGCGGTTGCAAGGGAAAATTGGTTGGTTGGGGTTGGGTTTTTCCTCCTTTGTCTTTTGTCAGTGAGGTGGGCTCTGTGGTCTTCTTCAAAGGAGGTTGCTGCCCGCCGAACTGTGAGGTGCCAAGATGCACAGTTGGAGGCGACATCAGCCCACTGGCGGTGGTCAATGTGGCAGGCACCAAGAGATTTCTTTAAGCAGTCCTTGTACCCTGGAAGGTATGAAGTATAGAAATCATATTTATCCTCAGAAAAATACTTAAATTTGGGAACTGATGTACAGTATTCTCTGCCAAGGTGAAGTCATGGATGGAGTTTTTCTAACTTTCTCCCTCTCAAATACACAATGGTGTAGAACATTCCCACCCTTAGACTTGTGCTTTTAAATTGTGTTGTGGAGCAACAAGCCATCTGTGGCAATTACACACATACAAAGTTCAGATTTATTGTCAGAATACATACATGACATCACATACAACCCTGAGATTCTTTTTTCCTGCAGGCGAGGCAGAATTAGTAGTCAAGAAAATACGCATACATGTCAAGAAATGTAAATCAACTGACTGTGCAATACAGAGAGAAAAAAAATAAAGTGCAAAAGTAAAAGATCTTAAATGAGTTTCTGATTGAGTTTGTGTTGAGGAGTCTGATGGTGGAGGGGTAGCAGCTGTTCCTGAACCTGGTGGTGTGAGTCTGTGGGTGATCTGAAACAGGACCCTTGGGATTATATTTGGCTACAATGCTTTACCGTGCTAACCCTGACCACACACACAAATATGAACATGAATTTATCTCTTCATCAAAATCTCATTCAAGTTCACTTGGAAGAAGCAATGAATTTTGAAGGACTGTTACTGGAGTATGAGAAACATGTCCATTAGGACGGCATCATTGACTCTTATACAAAGACTATTCAGATAAATGCTGATGGGCAGTACCCAATTCTCATAATGTCAAACATTACTAATTCCAGTTCATTTAAAATGTCTAGTCAAGGTTATTTGTTACTTAGCAGTCTTGTTCAGTGGGTGGAGGTCAAACAATACTAGATTGTGGTAATTTGCTTGAAAGAGTCTCATTTCCAATGTCTAGGTGAGATCAGAAGCCAATAGCCAACCTTAATAAGCAATACTTTTAACTTAGATTAATAAATCTCTATAATGTCAGGTCACATTTTTGACAAGAATTACTCCATTTTGTTAAAAACTTTTTGAAATACGTTTCCCCAATAATATAAACTATTCCCTTTGATTCCATTCTTGGAAACACTTCTGGGCATGTTTATGACTTAATTAAATGAGAGTTATGAAATGTGAGCCCTGACAGAGTATGTTGTTTCTTTGTCCAAATGCACAAGAGAAACAGCAAAATTGTAACTTATCCATTTCACTTCCAGAAGAAATCAACAATCAAGACAAAAGTTATTTTCTCCAGTCAGACATAATGTAAGATAATTAAACAGGTAACATGAGGAGCAGGTTCCGTTAACATTCCCATCCCAATGATGGCTGAACAAAGCAGTGGTTCTCAACCTTTATTTACCCCACTTACACGTCACCTCAAGTAATCCCTTACTAACCAGAGTAGCTATGGCATAGATGTTCTGTGGTTTGTAAGGGATTACTTAAGGTGGTATGTGAATGGGGGAGAAAAGGGTTGAGAACCACTGCAATAAAGCCTTGTCCAAGGAATCTAGATGGAAGCAAAAATGATATTTTTGTCTTTTAGGCCATATCTGACCAGTGTGGCACAAAGGGATTCTATTAATCTGAAGTCAGAGAATACAAGAAAAATATTACTTGATTAGAAATCATAGATAACAGCTCAAAGTACCTAGTGATAAGCATCTCCAGTAATAGCTCTGACACATTCATGCAAGGAAAAAAAGTGCACCAGCATCTCTATTTTCTCAGAGGACATGTCACGTGCTCTAACAACTGGCACAGGAAAAACCACTGAAGGATTCTCTCACTGCGCATCACTGCATAATGGAACTGCTTCATCCAAGGCAACAAGAAATGCTGGTACTTCCCCCCCCTCCTCCACCTCCTAGCACTTTTAACAGAATCTTCATCAGTCCACAAACTGCAAATGCTCTGGGAAAGTGACTCAACACTTTCACAAGTTCTGGGCAGAAATGGACCTGGGATCCTGGCCATTTCACCACCCCCCCCCCCATATGAATATAGATCATATCCCAATGCACTGATGCCAATTTTTATCTATTCATGGCCAGGAAACTCAACAGATTTTAACATTCATTTGCTAGAAACTAGAAGGATTCCATTTCTTTACACTAATGACAAATGGTTTTTCCTTTCAGTGATAATTTAAAGTAGCTTCAGGAGACAGTAGGACTGGTCACTGATGAATGTGCAGTGTTCGGTTCAGTTTAAGTAGCTCAGATGATCAAGCAACCCATGCTCACACACAGCAACACATGCAAAAACCCAGGCTTGGATGAATAATGGAAAATAATATGAGGCACATATACATCAGAATTCAATCTGCTCAACTGACACCTTCCCTTAGGATTTTGATCAAGTTTATTTTTGCTTTGCCCTGACAATCTTTTTTAATATCCATCAAGAGGGTTGCTCTAAAGCAGCAAGAGCAACCACTTGGCTGCGCTACTGACATGCAGTGTGAAATTTAATCGTAATATCAGCACAGCACTGGTAGGACCAACTCAGTCAACTTAATACAGTAACACCAGCTAGGTAAAAATGAAAATATTTACTTTCATACTTTTCTTATTAAAATTGGTGCCATTGAGGTTCCATCTGCTGAAAACACTATATTTTAGAGAGGGAAATGAAAAAAAATCAAATAAAGACATGGATCCACACTTCAGTTAATAACAGGACAAAACTCAATAAAAGAGAACATTATTACCACTTTTTCTAATTTAGTAGTTGCGAATAATTAAGAAGACCCCGGTTTGTCAATTCTAGGTGAAGTGATTTATATTTTTCTTCTTCCTTCCATTGTCCCCTGGAAACCTGTTGTTGCCCCTACAAACTACTTGAGTCTTCTGGAGCACTACTACCTGCATGTGACCTGCACTCTTGAGAATAAATCCGATTTATCAAAACAAACACGGGTAGTTAGCAGACTGGGAGAAATCTGCCTGAAATAGTTTGCAAAACGCAGAATTTCATCAAATGAGTAATGAGTGGCTACAGTGACAAAGCTGGATACCAAATTAGACAGCTAAGTAAAACATTGCACCCTCCGATCTTTCAAGTGGCTGAGTCTCATTCTTTCAGAGAGTGAAGGAGCAATCATGGAGAAGGGCAATTACCATATCATTTGAACCTGTGCAATGCAGCTTACCACCGACATACCCACAGAGGCATTTGCTAATTTGGCTGTTGGAACAGCCCACAAATGAAGAATCATAAATTGCTCTTGTAAAATAAACATTTTCTTTATTTCTGTGCAATATGACATGATTCCAAGGGTTGGTATGTGGCATATTCAGTATTCACTCCCATGAACTAGTTATACAATGAGTTGTTTGTTGAAAGCACGTTTTAATTTTGTAAAGAGCTGATGTGATGCAAGGCTGTAGAATGAAACCATATCATGAAATAATTTGGTAAAAATAGTCATTTCTGAATTTGATTCAACATAATTTGAAATAACATGGATAATTGAACTAAAAGTTGAAGTAGTTCCATCATTTAATTCAAATTAGGGTCCTAAGATGTACAAGCTGTAAGCTCTACTATAAGCATCTGTAGCGAGATCAATAACCACAAACAGACTCAAAGTGAGTGATCTGGCCCAGATCAATAACCACAAACAGACTCAAAGTGAGTGATCTGGCCCAGATCCAAGGCTGGTATGGAGGGAGGAGACTAGGGCTATCATCTTTAATTGGGAAACTTACAGGGAGGAGTTACAGGGTTGGAGGTGGGCCAGTCTTTACATTGGAGTGAGGTCACATCACGCACGCACGCACGCGCTCTGATTCTGGAGACAACATAAAGAGTGGAACATGTGCTTAAGGTAGAGGCTGGAATTCTTTTTTTTTTGTTGGAAAATAGCAGAAATACTATTTTATAATCTAAATAGTTTTGAAAAATCTCCCTCAGGAAATAACATAATAAGTTTCTTAAGGCTGGTGAGTTTCCTAAGTAATAATTATGGCTTAGCACATCATAAAAAAACTCACCTACGTCTGGCAGAAAAGTTGTTACATTTCCAGGGTATTTGGAAACAAGAACGCTTTGTAAATACATGCATTTTTATAAAGTCACTGCATTTTTTTGATGATTGCTCTGGAAAGAAACAGTTGCAAAACGATGGGTCTTATTGAGAAGTAGAGAATCATAAACAGTAACTTGTTTTGCTGACTACAATCTTTGAAGCATTTGATTTCACATGAAAGGTGATCGGTTGGATAGAAACTTCATATTAGGGAGGCTGTGTCAAATCTAGGTAGAGAGTGCTGAATGGAGTTCTGACATCCCGACCACAAAAGGCATTTGAACTGGTACAAATTTTACCATGGATAGTACATTAGGTGAGTGCAACACAAAAGTCTGCAGATGCAGAGAGAGAGAGAGAGAGAGAGTCGGAAGATGAGGTTTTGTTCCTTCAATTTGAGGGTGGTCTCAGTCTGGCAGTGCATGGACAAACATGACAGCATGGTAATGGGATGGGGAATTGAAATGAGTGGCCACTGGAAGATTCACTCTATTGTGGTAGACAAGACCGAAGGCTCAGCAAAGCAAACTCCCCGTCTGTGTCCAGTCTCTCTGATGTAGACAGGAAACAATGGGAGCTCTGGATGCATACTACCTTCTACAAAAACTGCATATTTTTATAGAAATAGATCAGAATACAAAGATTATTCAGCTGCTGTTTGCCACCAGGATCCCTCTTTCAAACTTTGCCTAATTGTACATTAAAAAACAATGCTATCTGTTCAAACGAGGGATATGGACATCACTGAGAAAAATCATCAAATATCTATGGTTGCCCCTGAGAAAGTGATTGTGAACTGCCTTCTCAAGTTCAAGTTTGCTATCACATGAAATGAGCTGCAAAAAGAATGCTTGCTTTGCAAGAAGTCCAGCTAGTCAACCCATACATAGCACTACAGGTAAAACAGTTCAGAGTTACAGAGAAAAATCAGTTACTACACAGCAAATACATTATTTTACCTGTGACCACTGCAGTCATGTGGTCACTCAACAGCAGCTTCTCAGTTAGTTAGCCAATAAATGGCACCACCAGCATTCCACTAATGAGTTTAAAAAAAAAGCCTTTCCTGGTCAACACTAGGTAGAGGGGGAGGAATGGCATTGCTCGTCAGGGAAAATATCACAGCTGTGTTTAGACAGGACAGCCTAGAGTCCTCATCTACAGAGGCCATAGGGGTGGAGCTGAGGAACAGGAAAGATATGACCACAATGAAAGGATTGCATTAAAGAATTGGAGGAGCAAATCTGTAGAGAGGAAGCAGACCAATGTAAGGAACAGAGAGTTTTGATAGTAGGAGATTGTAACTTTCCACACATTGACTGCGACTCCCATACTGTAAAAGGGCTGGATGTCTTGGAGTTTGTCATATGTGTTCAGGAAAGTTTTCTATATCAATATATAGAGGTACTAATGAGAGAGAATGCAATACTTGATCTATTAAGGAACCAGACAGGTCAGGCGACAGAAGAACGTGTAGGCAAACATTTTGGGTCCAGTGACCATAATATCATTAGTTTCAAATTACCCCCAAACATTTTCACCACACGGTCCAACCTTAAATGTGGTGCTTCAGCGAATATCTTGTCGAGGTTGAGCTCCCCTAAAGGAACAGAATTCACAAGTATCTTTGTTCTGTCACAGTCCACATACCCCCAAACACCCTCGCCCATCTTCTCCCCAAGACCAAAAACTTAGTAACTTGGTCCTGCTGAATGAATACTTCATTAGCTATTCCACAGCTTCCACCTTCAAAATGGCCTCTAATATTGGCCAAAAATAATGGCCAACAAACTTCTTAATCTACCTCACCATTAATTACGATGTCCATAAAATTAAATCTTAATTTCCTTGAAAATAAACTCTCTTTTTCAGAAGAAATTTGGGAATTTCTTTCGTGAGACAATAATGACAAGAGTAAGTGCTGGAACCCCTCAGCTCGAAAGGTAACAAACGTGGAGAGACAAAAACAGAGTGAATGTTACAGCTTGATGACCTCCTGTCAGAACTGGCTAGTTCTATAACAAACTGGAAAGGTTAGTTATCTGAAATTGTTGAATTCAGTGCTGAGTTCTGAGGACTGAAATCTGCCTTGTCAGAATATCAGTTACTATTCGTCAAGTTATATTAAACTTCATTGAAACAGAGTCAGGATCAAAAGACCTCCACGCTGATCTCTCTGGCATTGACTTTCTACATTGGAGTGATTCTGATTAAAAGTTGTCAACCTGTCATGCTAACATCTCTCTACTCTCCATAAATGCTGCTTGACCAGAATTTCTAGTGGAGTTAAACACAAAAGTCTGTGATTGTGGTTTAAAAACGCAGAAATGCTGGAGGTACTCGATAGGTCTTGCAGTATCAAAGGAAAGATATATACCCATGTTTCAAACCTAAGCTCTTCTTCAAGGTATGAGAAAAAGTAGGCAGGTCCCTGAATAAAAGAAATGGTGGGGGAGGAGTATAGACCAACAGATAAAAATTGTTAAAAGCAGGGACCGCTCCCCCTGTGACTCGGTCCACTCCTCCCTTCCCAATGATGGCTCCCTCTCTACCATTTGGGGCCCCAAACAGTCTGTCATTGCAAACATTAACATTTCACTTGTGAATTTGCAGGGGTCATCTACTGCATCCAGCACTCCACTACATGGGAGAGTCTGGTCACAAACTGGAAAATCATTCATTGAGCACTTGGGATCTGAAACAGCAACAGTGGGGATATCCCAGTAGCCACCCATTTCAATTCCCTGCCCTGTTTTCTGCTGACATGTTTGTCCGTGGTCTCATGCACTGCCAGACTGAGTCCATCGCAAATTGAAGGAACACCACCTCATTATCCATCAGGACACCCTCGAACTGGATGGCATCAACATCAATGGTTTCCATTAGACCCCCCCCACCTCCAACTTTTCCTCCTCTTCTTTTCTCTCTCTCCCCCTTTTCCCAGCTCTGCATTCACTGACCCAGACCCTCCCCCTCTTAATTCTCATCTTTCCTTTCTTCTGGTCTTGCCTCCATATCCAATTATCACCTTTTGTCTGTTAGTTCATACATCTCCCCCTGGCATTTCTTTTATGCAGGCCCCTGCCTGATTTTCCTCACACCTAAAGCAGCTTGGGGCCCAAAATATTGGTAATATACTGTATCTTTACCTCCTATGGGTGCTGCAAGACCTACCGAGTTCCTTCAGCATATCTATTGTTCTTGTTCAATTCAATTTACCAGAAGAACACCTCTTTATCCAACAATTTTTTCTTTCCTTTCTCTAACCTCATTTATCTCATTCTATTTACATATCATTAACATGTTTTCACTAGTTCTCCCTCCCTCCCAACCACTCACTGGTACCACCACCATATGAATCAGTCTCTCATCTGATTCCCTTTGTTCTTTCCATTTCTGCAATTTAACATGTACCTGTTTTCTAACTTTTCCTCATTCTGATGAAAGATTGTCAACCCACTACTTACAGATACTGCCTGACCTGCTGAGCATCTCCAGCAATTTCTGTTTCTATTTCATATTTCTAGAATCTGTAAATTTTAGCCTTTTAAAGAAACCTAGCACCAATTGTAATTGTCTGATATAATTATCCATCATTATATCTTTAATGTAGCAAAGGTTATTTCAGTACCCCTGTTTATCATTTGGAGGAATTAATTTGCCTTCTCACCATCTAGTCCAGCCTGCTTTCCTTCATTACTTTTTCTTTCCCCAAATCAGCTTTTGTAAAATTGGGGCACTCATAAAAAAAGATTTAAAATTAGCAGAAGATCTGTTTCAATGAGCAAATTAAGGCTCCTGCTTTGCCTGCAAGATAGCTCGAAAGTCGCCTTAGGTGCAGTCCAGAATCCAAGACGCCAGTGGCTCCAAGATTTCTTCAGATTATTTGTGTTTTCTTCTTCATCTCTAATTATAAATGGAGCAACTAGCAGCTAAACATTTATCTAGACGTTTTAATAATGTTCCACTGAAGTGAGTTGCAAAACATCTGATGAATGGAAGAGGAGTCTGGGCAACTGGAAATCCGTTGTTTTAAATCTAAAGTGACTGTTTCGAATTTGACGTGCTCATTTAAAAGCAGGAAAAGAAAATTAGAAGAAATCCTTAAGACGATCTACAGGATGTAGTTCAAGGATTTGTTTTAACAGTTGCACTTCAGCAAATGTTGTGACGTGACAATTTGGAATGACGATTGTGTAGATGAAAATATTCATCAGCATTTCGGTCACGGTTGGAATAGCGGTTGGCACAATACCTTTACGGTGCCAGTGATTGGGACCGGGGTTATAATCCCACGCTGTCTATCAAGAATTTGCATGTTCTCCCCACGTCTGTGTAGGTTTTCTCTGAGGGCTCCAGTTTCCTCCCACTGTTCAAAATGTACCAGGCGGCCTGGACTAGTGGGATGAACTGGTCTGTTACTGTGCTTTATGTATAATTTTAAAATTTGAACACGTTCAAAAACACTTGTTTGACCACTTTTCCAGTTCTGACAAAAATTTGTTGACCTAAAACATTATCTATAATTCTCTCCAAGGAGAAACTCCCTGCTAACAAATTACAGTGAAAATTTTTTATGCCAATTCTGACATACTGTATAATGGAATAAAATTTAAAAAGCCATATTTAAAAAAATTAATTTAGAGAGACAGCACTGTATTAAGCCTTTCCAATGCATTTTCCCGCACTGACCAAATACACCCATGTGACCAATTAACCTGCTAACCACAAACGTATTTAGAATGTGGGAGAAAACTGATCACCCAGAGGAAACTTACATGGTCATGGATAAAACCTATTAGCTCTTTACGGATTGTGCTGGATCTGAACTCATGTTTCTGGTAGTGCAATCTTTTCTTTGGCTTGGCTTCGCGGACGAAGATTTATGGAGGGGTTAAAAGTCCACGTCAGCTGCAGGCTCGTTTGTGGCTGACAAGTCCGATGCGGGACAGGCAGACACGGTTGCAGCGGCTGCAGGGGATAATTGGTTGGTTGGGGTTGGGTGTTGGGTATTGCACTAACTGCCAAGCTAAATGTGCCACCCAACACATATTTCCTGAATGATTTCAATTTTTTGAAAAACAGTCATCAAATTGCGGACTTGGTACACCCTGGGTTAATTCTAACATCAATAAAGAGCAGATTCAACCCTCTGAACTCAGACCAGTTAATATAATGACCATAGACAACAATTGCTTGTCCCTGCAAAATCTGGGCAATTGAGAATCCCTGCAAAGGATAGATAGATACATAGAATTTATTTCCGAGTGTCCCACATAATATCAGACATTCACCTCTAAGTAAATGCTGATGTCAATAACTATTGAGAACAGTTTATGTCTAGATTTCCTTTGCATGATAGTTAAATTATGTTGAGCATCCATTTGAAAAAAGATGGGTGAAGGTGCAAGCACATCTGCCAGTTCTGTTTACTTACTGATGCTGCACAACTGTCTGTAGCGAGACTGAGCTTACATAAAGTGATTCTAAGGTAAAGTGACCTCGCGCATGCAGCATAATGACTTTCATGACCACATTAGCAAAACCTCAATTTTCTGGTTATTCAAGGGAAACAAATTCTGTCGGTGTCTAAAAATATATCTAATGCCAATACCAAAGAGTCCATTCAATTTTTTTTGACTCTCACTTCATAGAGCTTTGAGTAAGTAGCATACAAATGATGGTTCAAGAATATGCCTGGCCTAGATCATGTGTTGATGATAAACTAACTGTTTCTAGCATTACCTCTCAGTGAACTTGGCAAGTTGCTGCACCTTCTCATTACCTAGGGTTAATCTTGAAAGCAAGTAGGACAGATACTAGTGTGCAGAGGTGAAAAAGGAAGCAGATGGAGGAACAGATCTATCAAACTATACTGATAAAAGTCACAGAAGTAAAAGGAAGTACCAATATTAAACATGTACATTGGACAACAGAAATATATATACGCAATTAATTTGTATTCTTTTAGGCACTACTTGAATGCCCAGAATGTATTGATAGAGTGCTAGTGCTACTCCTGATCACTAGGGGAGAAGGCAGACGAACTATTGCATTTTGGGTAAATACAAGATGGATGTCTCCACGCAGTCTTTTCGGTGTATGCTCTAGCTAATAAATAGTTTTAAAAGAACCCAGGTTTCTTTATTACAATAAAAGAAACATCACACATGAACACTATTGAAGTTGATTTTTTTGTTATTTGATAAGGGTCTTTACGTAATTTTGACACCTATATATATATATATAAAAAAACATTTTAAATGATCATTCCCTACTTGAATAAAGTTTCTATGCCAGAAGACTGCCGACATTCAGTTACCAGGCATATGAAAAGGTGAGATGAATTTTTAATTGCAAAGGGATTCTGAGGTTGCGAGAATGGCAAAACTTCAATCATAGTTAAGCACAATCAAATAAAAAGGCAGAGAAGTCCTTTTTAGATGTCCCTGAGCCAGCGTCCATTTGTTTAATAGCTCTCGAGCTACCTGAAAGTGCTTTGGCTGAGTAACTATTTAATTTTCAAAGCTGTTAATCTGTGGAAATTTACCTCAGCATTTCTGTGCTCTAGTTTGAGTGTATGTGTAAAAAAGGGAGCTTAAAAATGGGTGGTAACGTGTACATCATTACTCCACAATGCTGCAAGTTCACCTGCAAGAAGATTTCCTATCACTGCGAATGCTGCAATTTTGAAAATATATATTGAAAATTTTGGAATTGACATTCCATTACAATGCAAGTAGGCCAAATAACCAGGGCACATACTGTATAGCAACTAGAAATGTCTCTTCTGGGGAAGTGGAGAACTTGAGCAGGGCACCAGAAAACAGGAAGACCAACCACTGTTGGAGAAGCAGAAGAGATGACCCACGGGACTGTGACCATGGAGGTCAACCAGTGAGGGAGCTCTGCAGTGGGCTGCTGGCGACTCATGGCGAGGAACCCATGGAAGCTGCAGGTTGCTGAAGACTCATGCCAGGCTGTGGACTGCTGGAGACTGGCTCAAACTGGCCGGAGGGGCACAAGGTATCAGAACCGGGATGCGAGAAGGCACCGAGAGCACCGAAGGGTCCCTGACTGTGTCGGAGGTTTGGATCTGGAGCTCAGGTTGCGAATGGTGTGGAGTGGACTCTGGGTGGCTACAGAAGCGCTGGAGGCTAATCTACAGTCACTCGGTGAATCTGGGGGGGGGACTCTCTTTTGCTTCTCTCTCTGGCTAAGAAATGTAAGAGGCGCCTAGGCAATTTCTACCAATGGCAAATCTGTCTGCCTTGCAGCAGGCATAAAAGGAATTTCATGTAATAGGACACTGTTTTATTACTGCAATAATAAATTGAATCATCTTGAAAAAAACATGAATGTAATGTCAGCAATTTTTATTGAACAAACTGTCATTTTTCATCAGCTTTAAATCCCTATCTATACCTTCCCCACTTCAAACCCCAGTTATTCATCTGGAGAAAATAAATCATTAATATGAAGCAAAGGAAACAACTGTAAATACAGTCAACGTATTTCCTCTCCTAGGTATTGCTGCTACTCAGGAAATATGCTGTGACATTTAAATCATACCCTAAATTTTTAAATACTCTTCTGCTCAGAATCATTTCCACTGAAGGCTCTTTTCTGCAAACTAAGTTTGTATTTAATAACTGTTTCCCCAAACAAGGGGCTGAACTTCTCTATTGATTCTGGTGGAAACAGATGACCATGTGTTCTACCAGAGCTTCTTAATGGATGGAAAAGTGGAATGAAACCATGGAGAATTATATGCAAGTAGCTGGTTTGTGTTAAATTTAGAGCATTTCCCTGGACATTTATGATTATTAATTATGTTCTCAGTCTTTAATTCTAACTGATGGAAATCTGTAGATATTACACCCATAATTTTCCAATGAACACAGTCAACAGCAAAGAATCTATCAACTTGGACTTACTGAATAATTATCTGATCATTGTTTACTTCTGAAATGCTGTGATTGGACTTCACTCTGGAGTAACTAATGAAGTTTCACCATCTGTTGCCACTAAGCATTATTGATCCCTAGTAGTTTGAAGGGATGAAGTTTTTCCAGCATACTTCCTTTTTTGTTTACATATAGGAATTAGAGTCTGCTGCAAAGGGGCACCTTCGCAAGACATTTAAAATAAAACTAGAAGGTATTATACAGTGTGGGAAAAGGAGATTTAAGTAGACACTTAAATAGGCAAGGGGTGGTCTTAATGAGGGGGAAAACAGGATTGTTGCAAATAGGTAAAGAAGTCAGCATGGATAGGGTGGGTCAAAATGTCCGTGTGCTGACTATCATTTACAATGATTTATTGGAATGCTTCATAATTCAGGCGAGTGAATCACATGACCTAGAAAACAGTAACAACATAACTACTATGAGGCAAGGAGAGAATACGGTAAAATCCCCATTAGCTAGAATTCAAGCAACCAGCAAAAACCATCGCGGAAAATAAATGGGTTTTTAAAAAAAATACAGGAGTTTAAAATAGGCATGTCTCGGCATTAGTTCTTCATTTATGCAATACGCAGTCTCAAATAACCGTGAAATTCACTTATGCTGCATCTACCAATCCCCTGTTGGTACCAGATTCCAGGCATTTTTACTGTATTTGGATTTTATGATTGGGCAAGTCATTAAATTCTGATTGGTATCTTTTAAAATTTAGTTTCTACCAAAGGTATGTACACAATTTATTTTTGCATGGTTGTGATTTAAAAAAAAACTAGAAATATCGAAGCCTACAGATAAATCTGAATACAATAGATAAATATTTGCCAGAAATGTTGTAAGATAGAGCAGATTCAAAAGGTTTAGAAAAAGAGACAAAATGGTTTATGAAATAAATTGCAAATAACAGACATATTATGCAAACCATAACTGTATTTTTTTTTTACATTTTCATAAGGGGAGTTCAACAAAGTGCTCAGATTAATTTTCTTGACTTTCAGGTGAACTATCAGATCTAACCAAAAGCACAGAGTTTGTGTGATATTAGATATAGGTTAAAAAGCCTCCTTCACATTCAGAAGTGCACTTGTAAGAAGGTGCCTGTGTAATTCAGGACACAGGGTATATATTTGGTAAGTTTAATCAGTCTTGCAAAGATTGAGTGTTGATGTTGGAAACTGCTTCATTGCTGACTGATGGTTTCATTCAAGGACAGAAAATAAAAAGTTGACTCTACACTACATTTTAAGTAAATACAAGTGTGTCTGAAGTTATTTTGATTCCCAAGTTCTACATAGCCCCATTTATACTGGGGCTGCAGCTGTTCCTCTCTGAACTATGCCAAGTCATAGCCACTTCCAGCTGACCCATGAACACTGCAATACACAGCACCAGGACAGACTGCAGGGGTGGGCAAGGAACTCAAACAAGCTCATGTCTTCATTCATTTGTACAAACTTCACTGGACAATGAAGATTTTGCTTTCTGAACACTTCAGGTGTATTTTATGGATCTTGGGCTGCAGATAACAAAAATTACTGTACAATTTTCCTACCATACATGATTTTTTAAGATAACATTTTTGTGATTCCTGTAATATTTTGTCTACTAATACATTGCCCACAAAGCAAGCTGTTTTGGTCAGTCCAAGCACGTCTGGGCATGCACTCAAATGATGTCTTTGACCTGAGCATGCATAGTCAGGATAGATGCTGACAGGCTGGAAAAGCAGCTCACATCCACAGATGCTGTGCATTAGATTGAACACATGTTGATGCATAATGTTCTTCAGGCAATAGCATAGAGAGTGTACTTAACAATAGCATTTATTGTCTTCAAGAATATTCAATAGAGCAGAATTATCTCAATGTTGCAACAGCTGCAATGCATTGCTTCATGTGTTGAGTATGTGCTAAAGGCTCCATGACACAGCATCACTGCACTTATTAAGAAAGCCTATTAGCTCTACTTTGGTTGTAAAATTGGTGATCAAAACCAACCCTGGGCTCCTAGCATTTGTTGTGGAACATGTGCAGTCAACCTGAGAGCATCATTATATGATTAAAATTGCTAAATTCAATAAAAATTAATTTAAACTTTCTCCAAATTCCTGCATGGTACAGGAAATCTGAATTTATCTTTGTGTTCAGCTTGAAGTTATCTATCATAATACCATTTTCTTCACCACCCCCCCCCCCCCCTCCCCAACAAAGCAAACCTTTTGGAAGAATTGTTGTCCAGTACTGTCAGCCATGGATTACTTCATAGCATGCTTCCCTCCAACTCAGAAGGTTGTTGGTTTGAGTCCCACTGCAGCAACTTGAGAACTAATACCACAGGAAATTATTACATTTTTGCAATGTATGGCATAACTGAATGTAAATAAATGACCATTAGGCATTGGCTTCTCACAGTCCCCACCTCCTGTTTCATTTTGTTCAAAGGGATTGGTGTGGCCCAATAGCTACTGAAAGGGTTGGAATCAATTGTTGCCTGTGACTGAACACCTTATTCTCAAATAAAATAAAACCAGACACTGAATTTAAGAAGTCAAAATAAGTACGCAATAAGGATAATAAGTTTAAAAAGGCCTTTTATCATCTGTACAGATGATAAAATGATTGAGAACAATTTTAAAAGAATTGCAATGGATTTTCAGGTGTTCAGAGAAAAACAGATAGAGAAAATGAAGGTTGAAAATGAAAATGAACACTGACGTGACATTCAACAGCCAATAGATTCCACATCCATTCTTTTTGGAACAGGTTCAATTTAAAAAAAAAATTCATTTGTGTGATTGTGAATTTAATGTCCATCCCCAATTATACTTGTAACTGAGAGCTCAAGGTCATTTCAGAAAGAGGAAATAGAGTTCACCACATTGCTGGATTGAGAGAGAAACCAGGCCAAGCAAAGCTCAGGTATTTGGGAACCAGAAGCTTTTTTCTAACAATTTACCGTCATTATTGTTGATACAACAACCTTTTTTGAATTAGAATTTTTTTTATATATAACTACAAAAACTTTTTAAAGCCCCCATATTTCCATCACCTGCAAATTGCCTCTCCCAATCAGAATCAAAATTTATTGTCAGGAACATGTTACAACATTTGTTGTTTTGCAGCAGCATCAGGAATGCAAACATTTCTTCAAACCATAGTTTAAAATACCATACATTTCGGTGTAAAAGTTGAGTGGTGAAACCCTAAAAAATTCTCAAGGAGGGGGTTGACTTATACTCCAGATATACTGTCGAGACCATAAATTCACTGAAAAACCAGACTGGCGTCAATTCAGCGTACATTTCAGAAGCATTTCCCCACTGCTGGGTGTGGTCATAAATGCTCCTACCTGCGACACTCAGGTTGCTGTCACTCTGCTGCCTGGTAGGCCAAGGTTTCTGCTCCCAGCTGGAGAACAATGTCGTCGCTCCAGCTCAGTCTGGCCAGCTGAGGTTTTTTTTTAAAAATTTAATGTACAGCTTCGTTACTTGTGATTGGGGGGGTTTAAAAAAAAAAATTGAGTTGTTCCTGGGAGGCCCAGACAGCCCGAAAAAAAGTGCAGGGAGGGTTTGACTTGTATGCCAAAATGTACAGTAAGTAAAATAGTGCATCATGAAGACAAATCCTGTGGTTCATTGTTCATTCAGAAATCTGATGGCAGAGGGGAAGGGACTATCCTTGTGCTGCTGAGTGCTCAACTTCAGACTCCTGTACCTTCCCCCCCGCCGGTAGCAAAGTGAAGAGGGCACAGCCTGGGTGGTGGGGATCCTGTAGGATAGAGGCTGCTCTCTTAAGAGACCACCTCTTGTAGATAGCCTTGCTGGAGTGAAGTCTGGTGCCCGTGATGTTGCAAGCTGAGATAATAACCCTAGAGATATTTTATCCTCTCCTGAGCATTGGTACCTCCACACCAACCAATGATGCAAGCAGCTGGAAAGCTCTCTGTAGAAATTGGAGTCTTCGGTGACATTCTGAATCTCCTCACAAATTATAGCCGCTGACAGGCCTTCTTCATGGTAATGTTGGCATGGAGGCTCCAGGACAAATTGTCTAAGAGGTTGACATCCAGGAATATGAAGTTCTTGACCCTCTCCACTGCTGAGCCTTCGCTGAGGACTGGTTCATGTCCACCTGAAGTCCACAATCATCTCCTAGGTTCTGCTAATGTTAGGTGCAAGATTGCTGTTGTGACACCACTCACCTAGTTTAATCAACCTCCTAATTATTCCAAAATTGGACTTACTCCTTTATGTTGTTGGCCCAGTCCTACCTTTCTCCATAGCCATTTTAAAACTAATAGAATTATGGCCACTAGTCCAAAAATGATCCCCTATTTTCACTTGCCTGATCTCATTCCCTCAGATGAGGTCCAGTGTTGCACCCTCTCGTATTGGGCCTTCAATTATATTGAAGGAAACTTTCTTGGACACTGAATAAATTCCGTGCAAGCCCTTTGTACTATGGGTGCTCCAGTCTATTTCAGGAAGTTAAAGATTCCCAGTAATCCTGCTCTATTGTTTTTACAGCTATCTATAAATTCCCTACACATTACTATTGGTCCCCTGAGTTCATCCATGTTACTTGTTAAGCTTCTTCTATTAAAATAAATACAATGTAAATCAATGGCCTCTTCTCTCTCTTTGCCATGCTCCTGTCTATCAAGTTTGCTCTCTTTGACTGCAGTATTTGTCTCCAAATTCTCATCCACCTCATCTCTGCTCTGGGCACCAAGCCCTGCTAGTCTAGTTAACTCCTCCTGAACATCTGCAGCTAATTATCCCTCCCAGGAGATCAGTTCTGTCCAGTTCAGGTGAAATCCATCATCTTGTACAGGTAATCTCTGCCCCGGGATACACCCCAATGATCCAAGAACTTGAATCCCTGCTCCCTGCACAAGCTTCTCAGCTGCATATTCACCTGGATTATCCTGCTACTCCTAACCTCATTATCTACCTTAATGAGATGTGTCAAACCACCATTTAAACATTTCATTAAAAAAAATTGGACTGGTTGCTTGGTTCTGAAACATCCCGTTGAAGGAGGTCATGAAAGTATACACGACATTCCCACATATCTAAATTCTTGCATTAACTTTCACAGAAGGGCATACAAAAAGAATGGCTAAAAATGTTAATTTTTTGCTGAGATGACAGTAGATTCTTAAATTCCCGCTGCAAACTTAGAGCCATGCTCTACTCCAACCGTCTAAAAATCCAAGGATAATGCACTTATCACAGAAAAAAAATGTCTTCAGAGAAATGAAAGTGAAATCTCAAAATATTTTGGCACTAGCCTTTCAATTTTCTTCTGTTTCTGTCAATGTGTTTCCAATACATACCCTTTAACTCCTTTCCAAACTGAACAGAAACCATTGCATAGGTTATGGTAGATTCTTTCAGACAAAACTTTGTGAAGTTAATCTCTACAGTGTAGGATTGAAATAGCAAGCAGGTAACCGCTAAAACTGTTATATCGTTGTGGCAGACCCACTGCTCATGAATGGAACATTTACTGAACTTCACACCTCCGCTATTCTTTTGCTTCTTTGGAGCTTGCAAATAGGTAAAAGCTTTAGTGAGTTCTTTTTAAAAATGTGCCTGCTGTTCTCCTTTGGCAGTTTTAATTTTCTCCAGCAGAAAAACAGCCTGCTCCTGATGAATACTATTGAATACCACAATTAAAGCTAGAATGTACTTTCATACAGGGTATGCCAGAATAAACATGCCAGCCACTGATTCATTTTTAACACAAAACCCATCTGTAATTTGCAAACCCTGTTCAATTTAATGCAGAGGCAAATTTGCAGGGCTCATGCCCAAAATATTGGTTCCCTTTTACTTTGCATGGTGGCTGCATGACCTGTTGAGTTTCTCCAGTACGTTTGTCTATTGCACTCGACCTCAGCATCTGCAGATTTTCTCATTTAATGTGTACCGTAACTTGTTCTCCAGCAAAGTATAATAAGGAATTTAAATACAAAGCAATAAGGCACATTTGGAAGAGGTTATCTGTGAAGGAAAGGAAGGAAGATCACTATAGAACTCGCAATCTGGCACCTGCAGTTTGGCACCAGATATCTGGCACTCTCATTTGGTTAAAAACTTTCATAGACCCTTTTGACAATTTGACACCCAGTTTGGTGCTGGCCCGGCTCCCTGCCCCACTCACCGTCTGCTACTGCCTGAACCCATGCCGTTTCAGAAACTCCCTCCCCCGGCAAACATTTTGGGATTTGTTGTTATACCTATTATACAAATAATCACCTATTATAATTTTTTTTAATGGTATTAATTATATTTCATGATATGTAATTCTTTGGCTTGGCTTCGCGGACGAAGATTTATGGAGGGGGTAAAAAGTCCACGTCAGCTGCAGGCTCGTTTGTGGCTGACAAGTCTGATGCGGGACAGGCAGACACGGTTGCAGCGGTTGCAGGGGAAAATTGGTTGGTTGGGGTTGGGTGTCGGGTTTTTCCTTCTTTGCCTTTTGTCAGTGAGGTGGGCTCTGCGGTCTTCTTCAAAGGAGGGTGCTGCCCGCCAAACTGTGAGGCGCCAAGATGCACGGTTTAAGGCGTTATCAGCCCACTGGCGGTGGTCAATGTGGCAGGCACCAAGAGATTTCTTTAGGCAGTCCTTGTACCTTTTCTTTGGTGCACCTCTGTCACGGTGGCCAGTGGAGAGCTCGCCATAGAACACGATCTTGGGAAGGCGATGGTCCTCCATTCTGGAGACGTGACCCATCCAGCGCCGCTGGATCTTCAGCAGCGTGGACTCGATGCTGTCAACCTCTGCCATCTTGAGTACTTCGACGTTAGGGATGAAAGCGCTCCAATGGATGTTGAGGATGGAGCGGAGACAACGCTGGTGGAAGCGTTCTAGGAGCCGTAAGTGGTGCCGGTAGAGGACCCATGATTCGGAGCCGAACAGGAGTGTGGGTATGACAACGGCTCTGTATACGCTTATCTTTGTGAGGTTTTTCAGTTGGTTGTTTTTCCAGACTCTTTTGTGTAGTCTTCCAAAGGCGCTATTTGCCTTGGCGAGTCTGTTGTCTATCTCATTGTCGATCCTTGCATCTGATGAAATGGTGCAGCCGAGATAGGTAAACTGGTTGACCGTTTTGAGTTTTGTGTGCCTGATGGAGATGTGGGGGGGCTGGTAGTCATGGTGGGGAGCTGGCTGATGGATGTAATTAAACTTACAATAAATATATTGTAATAATTTACCAAAAGCCCTAGTTTTTGACTGTTCCTTGTCTGATTTTATGAAGGAGGGAAAGGAGTTTCTGCAATGCTAGGGGTTCAGGCAGGGCAGCGGGACAGAGTTGGCCAGCAGATGGTGAGTGGAGCAGGTGGGCCAAAATGTCCAGCACCAAACTGTGGCCGCCAAAATGTCCTAGACCCTATACAACTTGGGATAACAGGTTCTTGATTTCCCACAAAGGATTTACAGTTTCAGCTTGGATTATAATGTACATTTACTGGAGATTGAAGAGTCTGCTTTTTGCTGAGGACCTTCTTCCACCCGAGAAGTTTCTTTCTGTACTACCAATATCACCATTGCCAATTGCAAACAAATATAATATCTTACTTCAGAGAAATGAGGTATTTTGGCACTGATGTTATTGCCTCTTGCAACCTTTCATACCTCAGCTTAAAGAAGACAGAACCTGGTAATCAGAGGTTGGTTTCCTTCCCTGTGGTGATCTGACACCATAGGACTTCATGGAGACTCAAGATGGGGACTCCTAGGGTTATCTTTCCTGCCTCCAAACTTGAAGAGTTCTTCCTGCTGAAGTCATCTTGGAGTAGTGGAGACAGAATCAGTGTGGAACAGATCCTTTGGGCATGCTAACTAAGTTAACATTCTGGGCCAGTCTTATTTGCCTACATTTTTGTCCATATCTTTATAAATTCAAAGTTCAGATTTATTGTCAAAGTACATACATGACATCACATACAACCCTGAGATTCTTTTTTTTTAAAAATGCAGGCCAGGCAGAATTTCCATTTATCTGTAGTGCAAAAACTGTACTCATGAAAAGTTATGTATACAAAATAAAGAAAGAATGTAAACAAGGAGTGCAAGACAAACAAAAAATAAATATTCAGTAATAAATAATGATTAAGATAATAAATAATAAATGAATCTCTGATTGAGTTTGTTATTGAGGAGTCTGATGGTGGAGGGGGAGCAACTGTTCCTGGTGGCATGAATCTTGTGACACCTCTCCCTCTTTCCTGAAGGAGGTAGTGAGAACAGCATGTGCTGGATGGTGTGGATCGTGGATGATTGCTGCTGCTCTCTGATAACAGCACCATACCTATCCAAATATCTGTCCTCACTCTCTGGTTCCAGCTTCTTCCACTCACATTCTCCCTGGATTCTCTCCCCTCCCCTAATCCCATCAATCCTTCTCCAACAGCTCTCATTAGACTGCCTTCATCACCTTTTGTTACTGTCAGGTGACAGAACCAAGCAGCCATCGTCTCCACATTATCAACCCCCATCCTCACTCTGTATGACTAATCTTCTACTGGACCAGTTTCTCGAGCCGCTTTTCCCCCTTTGACTGGCACATATCAACCAACTGCCTCTGCCTGTCATCCTTCATCACTCCAACCCCTTCCACCTTGACATTAGTGAACTGGATATTTCCTCTCTGCACTCAGTCTTGATGAAGGGTTCCCTCCTGAAACATCAACCTTTTTCTCCCACTGATGCTGCTCAGCCTGCTGAGTTTCTTCAATAGATTGTTAATTGCCATCTGTCCATTGCCATCTGTCCAAGAGTCTTTCGAACATTGAAACTGCACCAGGCTTCTATGGTTTCCTCTGGCAGCTCATTCTGGAAGTGGACCATCTGAGCGAAAAAAAAATTCTTCTCGAATCCTCTTAAATCTCTCTATGCTCACCTCAAACCTATGACCTTCAATCTGGAATCACCTAAGCTGGAAAACTGACTGTGACATTCACATTAACAATGCCATAGTCCCCCATCTTCTTCTTCCTCCATGCGAGGGAAACAGACCCAGCCTATCTAAGCTCTCTCTATATAGATCAAACCATTTAGGTTACAGTTTTCTGTCTGTCCTATGGCTTGGCCACATTTCAGTGGGAGGTTTGTTGAGGTCCTATTTTGCAGTGAGAGAGGCAGAGAAAAATACCAGGCAATGATACAGTCTGGCTTGATATTGTATCAAATGTGGAATAAATGAGCACAGCTTACTTCCCCATGTAGCATCTAAATTTAAGAATGATTTGCAATCCCTCTCAACTGATAGAATGAAAGCCATTTAGAACTTCAAAAACAGTTATGGCTCTATAAGATCAATGTCCCTGCAGAAATGGAATTCACACTCTGACCATGAAGCAACTCTTCAAATACTCTTAGACGCTGAGGAGAATCCTGGGGATAGTTTTCCTTTCCTCGAGGTAGATTTCAGGGAGACCCCTCAGGGTCAAAGATAGGCCTGCATATACAAGGGGGGGGATAATGAGATGGGGAGGAGGGGAAGAGTTGAGAGGAAAAGAAACCACAGGTTAGCCCTCTCTCTGAAAACACCACAGAACTCTGCCAAGCAATGGCACTGATTTGTTAGGGTCCATTGCAGACGAAAAGCTGGGGTGGGAGGGTAGTGCTTTCGCAGGTTAGGAGATCAAATGACGGCAACGATGAGAGATGGAAATTTTGGGAGCAGTGTTATGGCAAGGGGGAAAAATAAAGTGGCAGTGAGAGGAGCAAGGAAAGACACAAGGAGAGGAATGGCAAATGAAGGGTTAGAAGGAATGGACCAAGCAACAAAGCACAGCAATTTTTAGAGCTTGGAATGACAAGAAAGACAGAAGAGATTCAAAGGCAGAGAATTGATGGTGGGAAGGACAAAGAGGAGATAGGAGGGGAAAACCAAGAACATGGTGAGTACATACGCATGCATGTGTTGACAGGCACCTATGTGTCCATCTAAGTGTACATACAACAATCTGAGTAGCAGAGTTTAGTCTTCTGTTAATTTGGACCTCCTTGTTAACAACCCCCTGTGATAGCTGGTGTGATTCAAATCATCAACCTCAGAATAAGTTACAGACAGCTAAGTAGTACATTCAGGACCATTAGTTGAATGACATGGTAAGATTGCAGTGGCCAAACAGCAAGACTTTATATCATGTTCACATCCACCAATGATATCAGAACCACCAGGCGAGTTATGGGCCACTTACTTTGCAAATACCTTGCGTCCGTTGGCCAGAGTTAATAAAATTCCAACCAGCTGTACCTGAACCACAAAGTTGTCAATAAATCCAGTTATGATGCAGCTGGATTATTTGCACATCTAATGTATTTGCATCAATATGGATTTCTGAAATCGGCTGGTGTTCACAGGAAAATCAAACAACAGTTTTTACAAATACAGAACCTTTGAATGTCCTAATAGGCACAAAAATGTGTTGTAATAGGCAGGGTGTTCCATATAAGCAGGTCCTAAGTACAATATTATGTTAAAGCACTTTGTGTAAATGTTTTGATTGACAGTGAAACCATTTATTGTTGGAGTCCAACCTATGTGATGATGCAATTTCCACCTTTTCCCCCCTATACAATCTAGGTTTTGTGTTCCAAAATACTCTAGTATAGTTATTTCTATGCTATGACAATCAGATAAATGTGAAAACATTAGGCTTTAAATACACCTTATTTAATAAAAAGGCAGTTCTCCCCCCTATTGCACCATGTGTTTGAGTGGGTACAATTGCATCATTTCTTGAGCTACCGGCAATACAACTGTGCCAACACAAACATGGGCCTGCCCAAATCAGTACTGATCCCCACTTATATTGTTCCTCACAACAACCCAGCTGAGATTGCAAACACTTTTTGGGCCACAGAAACTAATAATTAGGCTGACGATAGAACCAGATCTTATACTTTGCTTTAGAAATATTTCCTATTTCATTTCTGTTCCTTTTAGCATTACCATTGATTCAGTCGCTGAAGGATGTACATTTAGATTGTTCATTCACCTCTGGCCCAGTAAATATCCCAGAATAAGATTATATGTGCTGGTTAGTTGTGACTGAGCTTGAATAAAAATAGGAAAAATCTGTAACAACTTTAATGATACATGAAAACCTGACGATACTAGCTCCATGTTCCAAAAACAAAATGCATGAATCAATTTCTGCTTCCGAACCATAAAAACACCAAGTTTGTCGATTCACGGTGGATCCCTTGCAAATGAACAGCCTGGTTTGCTATGGTCCATTTCAGAAGGAAAGCTGAGGTGGGAGGGAAGCACTTTCACATGTTTTGAGATCAAACAAAGGCAACAATGAGGGACTATTAGGTCCTATTCAAATCAATACTTCAGAATACATTTTAGAGCTCCAGTCTTGCACTCACAAACTGGGGGGGAAAATAAAATCCAAAAATAGTCTGTAAATGGTTAAAATAAAGATAGACAATGGTGAGATTATCTATCAGTCACTTTCCCTTGTCCGATCCAGCCCCAAACAACCCTCCCCACCAAACATCACTTCTACAACTTTAGAACCAAATGATCTTCCCACTTCTGAAGACTTTGTTCTGCATTAAGATGCTAAATCATATGATTGGTTGCATTTCTGAGCCTTTTTATCACATCCAGATATTTGACCAATGATTTGTATTATCACTTTCTCCTAAAGAACTATGTACCGTTATTCCTAGATCTCTGTTCAATTGCATTCTTTCTTTCTTTGGCTTGGCTTCGCGGACGAAGATTTATGGAGGGGTAATGTCCACGTCAGCTGCAGACTCGTTTGTGGCTGACACGATTGCAGCGGTTGCAGGGGAAAATTGATTGGTTGGGGTTGGGTGTTGGGTTTTTCCTCCTTTGTCTTTTGTCAGTGAGGTGGGCTCTGCGGTGTTCTTCAAAGGAGGTTGCTGCCCGCCGAACTGTGAGGCGCCAAGATGCACGGTTGGAGGCGAGATCAGCCCACTGGCGGTGGTCAATGGGGCAGGCGCCAAGAGATTTCTTTAGGCAGTCCTTGTACCTCTTCTTTGGTGCACCTCTGTCATGGTGGCCAGTGGAGAGCTCGCCATAGAACACGATCTTGGGAAGGCGATGGTCCTCCATTCTGGAGACGTGACCTACCCAGCGCAGTTGGATCTTCAACAGCGTGGATTCGATGCATCGAAATTGCATTCTTTAATGCCCTACCATTCACCATGTATGTCCTATTTTGATTAGTCCTACCAAAATGCAGGACTTCATATTTGTCAACTTTCAGCCCACTCTTCTAACTTGCCCAAATCTCTCTGCAAGATTTGAAAACCTTCCTCACTATCCACAATGCATCATCTGCATACTTACTAATCCAATTTACCACCCTTATCATCTAGATCATTAATAAACATGACAAACAACAATGGACCCAGAACAGATCCCTGAGGCACTCCACTAGTCACCAGCCTCCAATTTGACAAACAATTTTCCATCACTACTCTCTGGCATCTCCTTTTTTTTTAAAAAAAACTTTAAGATTTTTTATAACATGAATAAAATAGAAAGTTACAGTAAAAAATTAAACATAAGATAATAAAAATTACAATACTACATCGGCAAACTAAATAAACTAAACCCCCCCCCCAATTAATACGCAACATTAATGACCTAGCTTAAAGTTAGTCCAACCCCCCCCAAAATAAAGAGTGAAAGGTTAATAGAATGAACAATAATTATATATATATATATATATATATTAAAAAACCGACACAAAAAAACATAACAAATAAAGATACTAACATCACTCTCTGGCATCTCCAATCCATTTTACCACTTCAACATTAATAACTAATGCTTAAACTTTCCTAACTAACCTCTGTGCAGAATCTTGTTAAAGTCCTTAAAGACAACATGCACAGCCTTGCCCTCAGTCACCTTCTTAGTAACCTCCTTAAAAAAAAAACGAAGATTTGTGAAACATGATCTACCTTGTACAAAACCACAATAACTTCTAATCAATCCACATCTTTCCAAATAATTGTATATACTATCTTTAACAATACTCTCCATTAATTTACCCACCATCAACATCAGACTCCCAGGCCTATAATTACCAGGTTTACTTTTGGAGCCTTTTTAAAAAAAACATGAGGCACCCTCCAATCCTCTGCCACATCACCCGTGGCCAGTGACATTTTAAATACTTCTGTCAGAGCCCCTACTATTTGTACACTAACCTCCTTCAGATCCTAGGAAACATTTTGTCAGGACCAAAAGATTTATCCACTTTTATTCTCTTTAAAATAGCCAATACTACCTCCTCATTAATCTGTATATTATCCATGACCTCTCTACCAAATATTCCCACTTCACCTGGCTCAATATTCTTTTCCTTAGTGAATACTGAAAAACCCCATAAAAATTTTCCCCATCCCTTCTGACTTCTCACATAGCGTACCCCTCTGATCCTCAAGGGGCCCCAATTTTATCTCTCACTATTCTTTTACTTTTAATGTAGCTGTAGCAACCATCTGGATTTATTTTTACCTTGCCTGCCAAAGCAGCCTCTTATCTCCTTTTAACTTTTCTAATTTCTTTCTTTAGGGTTTAAAAAAACTCCTTATATTCCTCAAGCACCTGATCTATTCATTGCTGTCTATACATGTTGTACACACCCCTCTTCCTCCAAACCAAATATCCTTTGAAAACCAAGGCTCCCTACATTTCCTAACCTTTCCTTTAATGCTCACAGAGACATACCAACTCTGTATTCTCAATTTTCCCCTTTGAATATCTACTTTGATACATTCTTCCCCAAAAATTATCCCAACCCATCCCCTCTAAATCCTTTTGGATCTCTTCGAAATTAGACTTATACCAATCAAGAATCTCAACCTTAGGCCCAGCCCTATCCTTCTCCATTATTAACCCAAAACCTATAGTATTATGATCAATCGACCCAAAGTGCTTCCCCAACACACACCTGTCACCTGACTCATCTCATTCCCTAGTAGTAGTTGCTTCTTCGATGCATTTCCTGAACACATTTGACAAACTCCAACCCATCCAGCTCTTTTACAGTATTGGAATCCCAGTCAACGTGTGGAAAGTTAAAATCTCCTATAATCACCACGTTATGTTTACTACAAATTTATGCTATGTCCTTACAAATCTGCTCCTTCAATTCCCTCTGTCCATTAGGGGGTTTATAATACACTCCTGTAGTGCACGTCGAAAGAATCAAAGGCTTGTTGATCCAAACCAAGGCTTTTATTAACTAGAAGACTAGAGTGTATCACATGTTGGTTGACCAGTCCAGAATGATCTAGGTCTGGCTAGGAGCAACCATTTAAAACCTGCCAGTAGGCATGACTACACTCTCAGCCAATCACCACCATCCTATACCACAATATATACATATACACATTGGTGATAGAATCTGTACTATCACAACTCCCTAGAGTTTTCATACTTTTTCCATTCCTCAATTCCACCTAAATAGCCTCACTGGACAAGCCCTCCCATCTCTCTTGACATAGCACCACTGTGATGCTTTTTCTAATAAGCAATACAACTCCTCCACCTTTTATTCCCTCCATTCTATCATGCCCCTGGAATATTTAGCTGCCAATCATGCCCCTCCTGAAACCAAGTGTCATTGATGGCTAAAATATCATATTTCCATGCGTCAATCCATGCTCTAAGCTCATCCACCTTACTCACCAGGCTCCTTGCACTGAAATGTATACACTTGAGAGAATGTCCCACACATACACTCTTTTGATTACCATCTACTTTCACCACCCCCCCCCCCCCTCACTCATTAACTTTAACATTCTGGTTCCTTTCTTCCATCAAATCCAGGTGTTCTTCTACCTTAATCTCCACACTCTCATTCTGATTCCCACCCCTCCACCCCCACTAAACTAGTTTAAACCCTCCTCAACAGCTCTAGCAAACTTGCCCACCAGAATATTAGTCTCCCTCCAGTTCAAGTGAAACACATCCCTTTGGTACAGGTCAGACCTTCCCCAGAAGTGATCCCAAAAATCCACTTATGCAAATCCCTGCCCAAACTCTTTAGCCACGCATTCATATCTTCCTGTTCCTACTCTCTCTAGTACATGGCACAGGCAACAATCCAAGATTACCAGCGGTCCTGCTTTTTAAAGTTCTTTCCTAACTTCATACACTTTTTCTTCAGGGCCTCATCCCTACTCCCATCTATGTAATTGGTACCCACATGGACCATGACATCTGGCTGCTCACCCTCCCTCTTCAGAATGCAATGTACTCAATCAGAGACATCCCTAACCCTGGCACCTAGGAGGCAACATACCAACCAGGAGTCCTGATCTCATCCAGCAAACATTCTATCTGCTCCCCTGAGCAGCAAGTCCACAATTATAAGAGCCATCCTCTTTCCTTCCCTTTTGAGTCAAGGGGCCAGTCCCTATGCCAGAGACCTGACCACCAAGACGTCCCTGATAAGTTATTTCTCCTTCCCCCTGTATACATTGAGGGGAATGGCCACAGGACTACTCTGCACTGTCTCCCTCCCCTTTCCTCACAGTCACCCAGTTAGTTGACTCTAGTCTGTTTGGGGTGACTATCTCCCTGTAACACCTATCTATGATTGCTTCTGCCTCTTTATGATCCAAAGCTCATCCAACTGCAATTCCAATTCCCTAACACAGTCTCCCAGATGCACCTCTTGCAGGTGTAGTCATCAAGAACATTTGTGCTGTCCCAGATTTCTCACAATCAGAACACATGACAACCCCAATTACCTCTATGACCAGCTCTTAAATTAAGTTAATTAAAATAAACTTAGTAACCTTACCCTTCTGGGAGTACTACTTCAGCCTCTGCTCTCTTGTGCCAAAGCCTCAAAGTTCCACCCCTACACTGGGCCACTCTTTTTAATTGGTCCCTGTCAATTAACTCAATTACCCAATTACTTACTCTCCCAAATCAACTCTAAATTAACTCTGCCCTAGACTCCTTTTTTAAACAATCCCCCCCAAAAATAAAATTCAAACAAATCACTGTTTACTCACCCCCCACTTCCAACTCACCTGAAAGTTTCCCTTAAACTTTCACCTCCTAATCTTGTACAGAAAAGCCCTAGCTCTGTTAACCTTACCTCATATGTCCTCTAATCCAGGCAATATCCTGGTAAATCTCTTTTGCACCCTCTCTGTAGCTTCCACATTCCTTTCTACAATGATGCAACCAGAACTGAACAAAATATTCTAAGTGTGTTCCAACCAGAGTTTTATAAATTTACAACATGACCTCAATGAAACAAACTTATCCAGGACCCCATGCAAGAGGTCCTAAATATCCTCTACATTAATTCTGTGCTTTCTCCAGAGAACATCTGTTCCCAATTTACTCAGTTCCTGCCTAATCCCATCATAATTAGCCCCCCCCCAATTGAACACATTTACCATTTTGTCTATTCCTATTCTTGTCCAAAGCTATGCTAAAACTCAGCAAATTGTGTTCACTATTACCAAAATGCTCCCCAACTTGACCAGGTGCATGCCCACATAGAAGACAAGCTAGTAGGTTAAATTATTCTAATAGATTACCCCACCCCCACTCAGTTGGATGGCAGGAGAATCAATGTTGGGGGTGGTAATGAACATGTGAGAGCAAATAGGTTGCAGAGAAATAAATGGAGAATTGGAATTGATGAGATCCAGCAAAGATTTCATGGGCTGAATGTTCACCTTCTATGTTGTAAAACAATGTGACAAGAAAATCCTATGGCTATTAGAGACATACTGCATGGAACATGCCCACTGCTCACTAGTCCATGCTGAGCAAGATAGCACTTGGAGGTAGTCCCATTGGTCCCTATTCTTCCAAGCAACTCTTATTTTGAATGTCAAAATCGTGGCCACTTTTACAGTTTCCTCTGGCAGCTTGTTTCAGATACAGACCACCAACTTATATAATGAGAACAGCATGTCCATGCATAAAGATACACATAAAAGAGATACACACAATAGATGCTGCGTGACTTGCTGACGTTCCCACCCAACCCCCACCCCCATCTGTCGCTTGCATTCACTATAACAATATCATCCTGCTCCAGGCAGATTCCTTCTCCCTCTTTGAAAGAGTGCCCATTGCAGCTGAACCACTTGCCAGTGTCTCCCATATTCTTTTCTGCTCCTTCACAAGTATTGCATTGTTCGCTGTCTCCTCACACACTGTGGCCACCTTACCTGATTTTATATTTAACAACCTTTGACATTTCATGCAAAGGGAAGGCACCACATTCTAAATGCAGATTGTGCAGTCATCGCCAACCACGTTGGTGTCAGCTGCTGGCTTAATCCATTCGTAACGGAGGAAAATGATTTCCTCTTATGGTGTTGTAACCTCTTACAGGGACATTGGGTTTTACAGTACAGAAACAGACTTGGCCTGGGTCTTTACCTTTTCCCTCTCTTCCCATTGATCTGGAAAGATGAAGACTGCACATTCATTGATGTACAACACATTATAAATGAATGTGAGAGGTTGAATGGCACAGCAAGTATTTTGCTATCTGTTATGTTTCCTAAATTTGTAAAGCCCCCTCTGTCTCTCTTGAACAATTAAAACCAGAGAACTCCAATGACTAATTAAAACATCTCTGGGGGAATTCCTCATTGATTGTCAAAGGCAATCAATCCGATAAGATTATACTAGAACTGGTCAAAGTGGAGGCAGCTATGGTGATTCCACAGTCCATCTGTCTACATGTTAGCAGTACAGGAAAGTGCAAAAGACATCAAACCTCATAATTTCAAAGTCTTTTTAAATGATGTACACCGAATGACATAGTATGTGGTCTCCCAAGTAGGTGGGTAACAGAGAACAAGCAAGTTAATAGAAAACCCAAATTAATTCTACAAGGAAAAATCCCACAGCCAAATTAATTCCACAACAAAAAAATATCAGATCTCCTGCCCACTGGCAAAACCCTCAGTCTGCTTCAGTGCTTTAGGAAGTTAAAATAGAAACGCCCTCCCCCTGTGAGTTCCTGCTCCATTTGACTGGAGCCTGCCGTATGGCAGTTCAAACAAAAGTCGTGAAACGTTCAGGCTGAAATCAGGGTAATACAGGGTAAACCTGGCATTGTCATAATGCAATTTGTTTCACACCCTGCTTTGCAGACCTGCCTTTCCTTCAGAGATAACATGAAAAGAAAAATATATGGCAATGTTTCTAGAATCTTTCAAGAAATCAACAAGCTAAAATGGCAAGTTGGTCAACAAATATCTAAGCATTCACAATGGGATATTCCAGTGTGATCCTTCAGTCTGCATGTCATTTCTAATCTGGTCTTTGTGCCTTTAGTGTTATTCAAAGGAGTATCCTATAATTATTTAAAATTAAAACTGGGAGATGCAAATGGAAAATTATTCCATATTTGGAGAATATATTCGGGTAAAGCACAGCAGTTGATTCATGGAAACATCAGGATAATTCAATATGCCCTGAAGGAACACAACTGATTCTACCTTTGTGTGTCCTTTGTGTGAAATATGAACAAAGTACAAACATAACCATATAACCATATAACCATTTACGGAGCGGAAACAGGCCATGTTGGCCTTTCGAGTCCGCACCGGTTCACTGATTTTGTGCGCCCTCTTCAGGCATTGGTCCCGGTAGATCTTCATTCCATAACGATGGGCGAATTCAATGCAGGTGGAATCAGTCGTAGAAATGTTTGTGATGTTGTATAAACAGATGTTAACACTGAAAGGTTCACAGGTAGTTATCTTTAATACAATTTAAAGAAAAAGGATAACGACTCGCATAGAGAGAAACTGAAATCAAAACTAGATGTATTTTCTGCAAATTAAAATTGATTCAAATTCCAAACTAAAAATAGTTGAATCTGAACCACTGAATTATTGAAGTCCAAGTTCCTGTTCAAGTTCAAGGTTATTGTCATCTGAATGATCTAAACATATCTACAGATCAAACATACAGACACATAGTACACCCTACAGAAAAATGACATGTAGATACATATACCAAACAAAAATAAATATATATAATAAAAAAGTGGCATCACTAGGATTGGTATCGCCCAGGGCAGTAACACATGGTGTCACACCCTCACCACTCCCCCCTCCCCCCCATGGACCTCCTCCCGTACCAGACCATGCAGAATTCTTAGTTATGTTTTTTGTACTAATGTTATTTGTAAATCACAAATCACATATATTGCTGAATGTAATGGCAATAGCAGTGAGATTTTTAAAAACTAGCAAAATTAAAATTACACCTTTAAATTACAAAATCATACGCACAGCCTATATGCATTTACATTTTTATAGTTTCTTGTGGTTAAAGTGAAAATACAGTAAGAAAACAATAGAATTTGAAATAAAAATGTTTAAGAACTGCATCAAAATTATGTTAACTTTATTGTTAAACTTTATTTTTAGATGAGATACATTAATAGATTAGTTTTGCAGAATCAATAATGGCCCAAATAATTCAGAACATGTCGACAAATGCATATGGAAATATACTCATAAGTGAAAAATACCATAAAAATACCATAAAAATAAACAGGGACATGCATTTCAGCATCTAGTGAACATCTTGACTAATTCAGAACTTTCCTGACTTCAAAGCTGCAAACTTGTGAATTACTTGATCAAAATCAATACCTTTCACCAACTCACTTTCAATTGATAATATTGCAAGATTGGAAAGCCTTGACTGTCCAATTTTAGATCACAAATAGTTCTTTATAAGTTTTAGCTTTGAAAAGTTCCTCTCACGAAACACAGATCATCAGAAATAATTTTAGTGAAAGGGTTGGGAGAGATTCTACAAAGTCTCATTCAGCTATGAATGTCAAAACGTCTATTGTTGCCCAATCTTTGGCTTCTTCTAGATCAATCTCTGCTGCTTTCAGGTGCGTTCTCAGCCTTCTCAGATACCTCATCATTGAAAATGGTCAATTTTGGAATGGACACCTTTAACCCTTCTTCAGTGGCAAATATGAGACTCTTCACTTGAACAGACTCAAACATGGCTGCTACTTCTATTGATGGTGCTTGATCTGATCTGGAGTTCAGAATGAAAGTGATCAATGCACTCAAGCATCACCCTCTTATTTTTTTCTTGCAGAGTGAGTCCAGCATCCCTTGTCTACTCCATATTCGTCTGATTTTAAAAAGCACCTACCTGATAAATTGCATGCTTCTTGTGCAGAAAAAGTCTTGCCGCCCTGTGGTAGAACACGGTACTGTGGGGATGTCCGGGCACGTCCTCACTGGGCTGGGCAGGCTGGCCCGCCTTCTGCACCTGTAGCTCCTCCCTATAAGATCCCCTAATAAAGGCTGAAAGCCCTAGTTTCCTCCATTGGATGCGAGCCAGCAACATTTAGAGGCATGCCTGGGTTATCTGATTAATAAAGCCTCTGTCTGCTTGCTTCATGTCTGCGGATGGTCATTAGTTGTGCTACACACCTCGAGCTTTGTCACCACCTTATCGAGATTTAAGCCCTTAGTCTGCAGGTACTGCTGAGTAAGATTAACTTCCTGAAGTATATCACACCAGAAGTACAGAGACCATGGAAAAGTGAAATCACAGACAGCAGGCAAAAGATCTGTGTCCAAATTTTCATGTGAATCACAAAGAGCTTCAATTGCCACTACAAATCTATCAAACTTTTCTTTAACTGGCTTAACTGCATCATGATAAGCACTCCAGCATGTTCTGGGTAGCCTTTTCACTGACACTCTAGTATGGTCAATTAACGTCCCATCGATTGGGGGAAACAGCAAAGAACGAAAACATTGTCTTAAGATTTCCACACAAGTTAAGCGAATGGTCCACACATCCATTAAAAATAGCTTTCTTGTTCTTTCCCTTAAGAATTAATTGTAAACTTCCATGAATTACAGTCATAGTGGCAGCATTATTGTAACCTTGAGCACGGTACATCATTATGTCCAGTCCATCACTTTCCAGCTTTTAAGAATGTCAGAACTGAGGTCAGCAGCTTTTTTCCCCTTTAAAGGGAAAAATCCTAGAAATACTTCTTTCATTTCAACTTTTTTATGGTTGATTTTTACGTATTTGTTCACTTTGAACATCTGGTCAGTAAGTCAGGTGTCAGGTGTGCTGTCAAACATGATCCCAAAGTACTTTGCAGACTGTTTTCTCCATGACAAGCCTCTCCTTCACATGATTTGCCAGGGCACTTATAAACTCATTCTGAATTTTTGATACAAAATAAGAGATTGATACTTTAAGTTTTCAGGTGCTCTGCTTTTTATCTTATTAGGTGCTCTTTCAGCACTGGATCATATTTTGAAAGCATCTCAACCATCTCAAGAAAGTTACCTTAATTCAATGAAGATTCATCTTCCTTGTGGCTATGGAATGCCAGATTCTGCTTGGCAAAAAAAAAGATGTCAAGCAATATGTGCAAGATGGCCCTCCACTTTTTCTTCTCCGTTTCCATCAAACCAATAGTTTTGGCGTTGAGGGTTTGGTGCAGCCTCAGTCCTGCTGCCATTGTTTTCCACTTTTCAAGGAAATGTAGGTGTTCTTCAGATGTCTCATGGTTATGTATTTTTTGGACTCAGTTTGCACCACTTTTGAAACCCAGTCACATATTTGGATGTCGTATCTATAGCACTAACAGCTGTCAGCAGCAAAAACAATATAAATTATCGCTGCTGAGGGAGTAACCTTCTACGGCCGCAAAGTTTTTTTTTGCCATTTGGCAACAGCTTTTAAAATCACTCTTTTGAAAGTTGGCGCACATCTCCTTTTGCTTTTGCATCTTGCCTTGCTGCAACACTGGAAGGCCCTTCTTTATTATGGAAAGGAGCACTTTCCCTTTTGATGATTTCAGTCCAGAAATGATCTGGAACTGGTATCTCCCAAAAAGAAAAATCACATAAAATTTGCAAATCTTTCTCCTTAACGGCATTCATCTGATTTTCGGTATCACGGCCAGAGTCACGTTCAGCCCTCTCTTCTGCTTCAAATTCTGCCATTTCCACTCCTTATTCCTCTGCACAACGCATGCCAACATCAGAAGAATCAGCTTTATCAGTTGGAGACTGGCGAGCAGTGTCTTTTGATGAACGTTGGCCATTATCCGATCTTTTGACATATTGAAGCATGGATCCAGCAAGTGTTTTGAGTGATTTAATTCTTGCATCTTTTGCTTTTCTTTGCTGCCATTGGCCTCTTTGATACTGATCTATGGACTCCATGTGCTCTGATCGAATGCCCCTGCACAATTAAAAAAATGAAATTAGCAATATTTGAAAATATATATACAATAGTTGTAAAAGTATAGAATAATCTGTGATAAATATAGTTGTAAATTGCTTAAATATAGTATTTTGTAGTTTATATGAATACTAACAACAAAATTGTTCTGTAAAATCTTTCTACATTGAGTTACAACATTATTAGTAACTGAATGGAAACCTTTTATTGATTTATCTCCTTCTTTTCCTTAAGTGACTACTTCATTCTCAAAAAGGTTATTGATCTAGGTTCACAAATACTTAATCACCACACTATTGTAGCTAAAACACCAGAAAATTTGACAAAGGCTGGACCAGCAGCATCAAAAACAGCGTATAGTTGTCGCGCATGCAGACGAAATCACAGGAATCAAAGTGTCATTGCAATTGGGTGATAATGACAGATCTGACTGGAGTGCATTAGGTTCAAAAAGCAAATTAGCATCGAGCTTTAGCCTTGTAGGCATGTTGATACACACAAAAAAATGTTTTTGTTGTTATACCTAACTACAGGGATATTTTTATAAAAAATAAATTTTGCTGAAACACTGCACAAGCATTTTATAAACTGTCACCCCCTCCTCATCCCCCTAATGATGCCAGTGTATAAAAATAATGTAGAGCTTTCTGGAATTGTTCAACAGTCACACCGCCTGCAGGAAGAAGCTGTTTCCCAGCCTGGCAGCCCTGGTTTTTTCACTCCTGTAACTCTTCTTTGAAGGTAGTGTCTCAAAGGCTGGATGGTAAGGGTCCTCAATGATTCTCTGAGCCTCCTTAAGCACTGCTCCATGTAGATATTGTTGATAGAGGGAAGAGAGACCCCAGTGATCTTCTCAGTAGTGGTAATCACCCTCCGTACTGACCTCCAATCTGATGCTACCAGACCACACTATGATGCAGCCAGCCAGGATGTTCTTTATTGTGCTCTTGTAGAATGTTGTTAGGATGGTGGCTGGTAGCCTTGCACTCCTCAGCCTCCTTCAGAAGTGCAGGCACTGCTGCACCTTCCTGACTAATGAGGAGGTGTTGTGAGTCAAGGATGGGTCATCCTTTAAATAGACGTCAAGGATCTTTGCACTCCCCACTCTCTCTATGACAAGCCCATTGACATGTTGTAGGGGGTGGTCTTAGTCCACCTGACCTCCACGATCATCTCCTTTGTCTTGTCCACGTTGAGACTCAAGTTGTTGCTCTTGCACCACTGTACGAGCCTTTCAACCTCCTCTCTCTAAGATGACTCATCATTGTTGCTGATGAGGCCCAACTACCGTTGTGTCATCCACAAACTTTATGATTCTGTTGGAGCTGGATAAAAATAATGGAACCTGGCAGGACACTCATAAACCGCTTTCAGGTAGCCAGAATACCCAAATTTAAAGCCGCCTAAAATACATGAATGCGGCTGTCGGGAAGTCACCTCAGGGAGGTATATTCTCTGGCTCGGAGCACTCTCCCTAGACACCTGAAAGCAGTAAGGCAAAGCTTTCAGGTGCCTATTAGTGGGCGGGCTGTTGACAGTCAGCTGGCAACCCGCTGACAGCTACCCTCCCTGCTGCTGACACCTCCCCTCCTCGCTGCCTGACAGCCTCCCGGCATGGGACTATGAGGCTGGAGCAGCCGATGCGGGTCTATGGGGCTGGGGTGGCCGTCACGGGACTTTGGGCCCCTGACGTCCTGCACCGGCTACTCCAGCCCTGTAGTCCTGCGCCAGCCACAATATGTCGGTTTATAGAGAATGAGGAAGGCTTGTTAGTTGCAGTTAATCTTTTATATTGATTTTTGCATTCTGGAGAGAGTTCTACACAAGCATCTCTCAACCTTTGCGTCCTTAAACCTGATAAACCGAAACCTGTAGAAATTCTGTCATAAATGATCATTGATCAAGAGCAAAGGATACATCAATAGGGAGCAACGCGCAGGGATGTTATCCTCGTGAAAACAAACCAACAATTGTTTTGTGGACGACAATTAAAGTTTATTTCTTTTCCATTATTTTCATGTAGTGCTGCTACAAGGTGCTCCATAAACAAGCTGTGACTACGGCCACAGTCCACTGGAGCCGACATTTGTTCGGATGCGGCTCTCCTTCAGCGGCACATTCAGGTGACAGGCGTCTTCTCCGTGGCCACCTGAACGTCCCAGCTGCACTCCCCCAGCCGCGTAGGCCAGCGCATTATCTGCATCCGAGCACCTGAAAGCAGCTATGAGTAACACTGACTGACATATTCGAAATGTTTGACAGTCCACATAGGAGACATTGGGTTCAAAGCCAAACGCTTGGCAACAAGGATGCATTCTTAATTCAGTTTGTTGTTTAACCTTCTGAAATTCTGGATCTAGTGAGAAGCACATCAATCTTTCTGGTAATGAGCAGAAAGCTACGATGCTGAAATCTATTTGCATTTGGCAATATATGTAATACCTCAACAGGGAAATTTAAACTAGTTTGTTGACAGATTAACTTAAAAGTTGTGCAGTGGGAGAGCTGCATTTTTCCTCTCATTTATTACTTCCCATGTTGGGATTTAAAATACAGTCATCAAACATTTCCTAAAATAGGTACAGCTTTAGTTCAGTGAGCAGTGTGCTTCAGAAGCTGTAAAGAACTAGAGGAAAGGCAGAGTAAATTGTTTGGCATAGTGGGGCAACACGTGATTTTCTCCAAGGGCTCACCTCTGCAGAATTTTATAGCACACAAAGCACAAAGCATCAGGCAAAACAGATGAGGTCTTGTATGCTTAACCTGGTCGAGCTCCCTCAGGCACAGAAGGAAGAGGGAAAGGTAAGTGAGTTAAGGGATTGTCTCAAGACATCCTTGGTTGGGGCCATTGGCTGCTGGGGTTGGATCAGAATGGCCATAGGTTTGTTTGATGTGGCAGGAGGGGTGGGGGTGGGGGTGGGTAGACAGCTGAAGTAACAGTGCATAATTTATGGGTGACATGTTTACTTAGATTGGCCTACCTAGTTAGTTCCCATTATGGGACTCAATTGCCTGAGTTCTGCTCTGTCAGGTCCCTTTATCTAATAATATACCAGGCCTCATGTGTAGAACTGTACAGCACAGAGACAGGCCCATTGGCCCACGTGTCAGTGCCGAACATGATGCCCAAATTAAACTAAAACTTTGCTGCTTGAACTTGATACATATCCTTCTGCTCCCTAAGAGAAGGCTCTTAAGCACACTTTCATATCTTTTCCATCATGATTCCTGGCAGCCTGTTCAAGGCGCCCACCACACCCCATGTAAAAATCTTTGCCAGCCCCACATCTCCTTTGAACTTCCCCTCCCCCTCACTTTAGTCCCATGTCCTCTAGTATGTGACATTTTTAATCTAGGAAGCATATTCTGACCGTCTACCCTGTCGATGCCCTCATAATTTTATAAACTTCTATCAGGTGTCCCTCAGCTTTTGATGCTCCAGAAGAAACAACCCAAGTTTGTCCAACTTCACCCCATTGCTCATACTCTTTCATCCAGAAAACATCCTGGTCAATCTCTACAGTACCCTTTCCAAAACCTGCACATCCTTCCTGTAGTTGAGCAGCCAGATCTGCATAGATGACTCTGTCCAACCAAAGTTTTCTATAGCCATAAAATGAAGGAAAGCACTTTGTATGCCTTCTTTACTTTTTACCTTTTTTTTAACATCTGACCTCCCAAAGTGCAACACCTCACGTGTCCGGATTAAGCTCCATCTGCCATTTCCTATGCATGGTGAATCCATTTCTGCATGAAGAGCTACACCTGTCTCAGGCCAAGCACTGAAGAATGAAAATCATTTGTGGCATCCAGGTATTATAGAATGTTGTGGGATGATGCTGAGTTACTACTGGTGTGTTAGCTGTATCATGTATCAGCAGCCAAATCAAAGTTTATTCAATCCATATGATATAGGAACAGAAGTTGGTCAGAAGTTGGCCATTCAGCCCATTGAGTCTGTTTTGTCTTTCTATCACGAGCTGATCCATTCTCCCAATCAGCCCCATTCCCCTGCCATGTTCCCATAACCCTGACTACTCAGATATCTATCAATCTCTAACTTAAATATGCCATAACCTGGCCTCGATAGCCGCCTGTGGTAGCAAATTCCAGAGGTTCACCATTTTCTGGCTAAAGAAATTCCGCTGCATCTCTGTTTTAAATGGGCACCTTTCAATTCTGAAGTTATGCCCTCTTGCCTTTCACTCCCCTACCATGGGACACAACTTTGCCACATCTCCTCTGTTCAGGGCTTTCAATGTTGGCAATGCTTCTTTGAGGTCCCCCCTCATTCTTCTGAACTCTAATGAGTACAGACTAAAAGCCCTCAAATGCTCTTCATAAGCGAACCCCTTTCATTCTTGGAATTATTATTGTCATTCTTCTCTGAACCCTTTCCAAAGCCAACACATCCTTTCTTAAATAAGGAGTCTGAAATTATACCCTATACTCCAAGTGAGGCCTCACCAGTTCCTTATAAAGATTCAATATCACATCCCTGCACTTATATGTATGAATTCCAACATTGTATTCACCTTCTTTACAACTGACTCAACTTGCAGATTAACATTTAGGATCTCCCAAGACCCTTTTGCACCTCCGAATTATGAATTTTCTCTCCATCCAAATGTTATTCTGCCCTTTTATTCCTTCTATCAAAGTACATGATCATACTCTTTCCAATGCTGTATTTTATTTGTCTTTTCTTTGCCAATTCTCCTAATCTATCTATACCCCTTCCATTTCCTCCTCACTACCTGCTTCTCCACCTATCTTTGCATCATCTGCAAATTCAGCCACAAAGCCACTTATTCTGCAATCCAAATCATTAACATACAACGTTAAAAAAAGTGGCCCCAACACCAACCCCTGCGGTACAACACTGGTAATCAGTAGCCAACCAGAAGAGGGTCCCTTTGTTCACACTTTCTGTTTCCTGCCAATCAGCCAATGCTCTATCTACCCAGACGAGCATCTTTTCTATAATTCCATGGGCTCTCATTTTGTAAAGCAGCCTCATGTGCAGCACCTTGTCAAAGGCCTTTTGAAAGTCTAAATATAAAACATCGACTGCATGTCCTGTGTCTAGCCTGCCCGTGGTTTCCTAAAAAAAAAATTAGTCGGGTAAGTATTTCCCTTAAGGAATCCATTCTGATTTTGGTCTATCTAGTCATGAACTTCCAGGTACTCTGTGAACTCATCCTTGACAATTGACTTGAACAATTTCCCAACCACAGATGTTAGGCTTTCTGCTGCTTCCCTCCTTCTTTAAATAGCAGAGTGGCCTTTACAGTTCTCTGAAACCATGCCAGAATGTATTGATTCTTTAATGCCTCCACAATCTCTATAGCTACTTCTTTCAGAACCCGAGGGGCAATTCTATTTGGACTGGGACAAACCTATGCAGAATTGCCATTTTATTTTCTTTTTAAAATATCTTTTTTGCGCTTAATTAAAATAATACCCACTTATCGATCCAATATATAAATTGAAAGATTAAAAAAAAGACAATTTGTACTTCTCCAATAATACTCAAATAATACATGTGAAAATTGTGTGTCTTCCTCTCAATCGAACCCCTTTTACAAGATATCTCAAAAAAAACCTAAAAGAAAAGAAAAAAAACAAGCCCCTATTAATCAAACCCCTCCCTCCAAACAAGGAAAATTGCCCTTTTCCTGCCTTTTTCTATTGTTATGATGTTCGTGTCAAAACAAATCAGCCAAGCTGTACTGACAATAGCCACACCAGCAGTGCGAGTATAAGACAGCTTTAATAAACTAATATGTACACTGAGGGGTCTTGTCTCTCTGCAAGACCAATCTGGAAGGCTAGACTGTAGCTCTGGACTGCTTTATAGACAAGGTCATCGGGATGACCCCTGGTGACCTTGTGGTGTAATTACATATCAACACACAACCAACGCACAGAAATTGTTGCATATGATAGAATTACTCAAATTCTTTCTGTTCAAATGATATATATATTTCACAAAGTGTTGTCTTAGCCACACACTGAAGATCCTTACAAATGACTGTGGAGCAAATTGTGCCATCACACATGGTTGCTTTCTCATGTCTAAATGGAGACATTTTGGCAATGCTAAAACTGATTTGAAAGCAAAACCATCTTTGATGCTCTTGGGTCTTCTTCATATGGATACTAGTGACAAATGCAACATAATTAACAAACTCATCAGCACCTTACAGTGAAAAATTATATGGATGCAGGCCAGGAACTTCCATTTATTAATGATGAAGAGGAATATTTGGCAGGTATGCTCTTGATTATTATCCAGTTGCATCCTCTTTACTGGCTCATAAACAGGTTGAAAGACATTTCACCTCAGAATTAGCTAATCTGGAAGGAAAATGAGCCCCACAAGGGCCAAATAAGATGTCAAAATGCAAGAAATGTAGGGTACATTTATATATCACAGGAGGGAGAAAACGGGTTACTCTTCTAGCAAGCTCAAATAAGCATATATTTGCAATGTTTATACAAATTGTGTACATTACTCTGACATGATATTTTCCTTGTTCTAACATATTTGCTTTAGGAGCCAATTGGAAATTATGCAGAACTTGGTGAAACAAAACTTATGGCTGCGAAAATCATAATTGCTTTTGAACAAGCTCACTGAAATGATGATTGGGGCTATTTTGGGGAGAGGATAAAAAGGCATTATTAGAAGCAGCGTGAGTATTTGCAAGTCTGCTTTCATGTACATTTTGATCTTAATTGCAGATTAAAATAATTTCAACACCATTTTTGTCAATGAGTCATATCATCCTGGACTAATCCCACTGCTCATTCTCCTTTCCCCAGTCCCTGACCACTGGCATTTACTTTTTCTGAAGGCAGAGAGCCTAATGACTTTGCTCTCTGTGCACAAAAGGCAAGGTGGAGCGGGCACCAAATGGTTAGAGGGTGTCAGGCAGGAAGAAGCTGAGGCCCCCAATTCCTTCTGGCCAAGAGGCTTGACAACAAAAGACAGCCTCCTGGCTGCCAAAGGCTTATTAATTGTTTTAAACTGACTCCAATAACCAGCGACTTTTAAAAATGATTGAAGTATCTGTTACTCCAGTAAAAGTCCAAAAGTCTGGATGCCAAAAATCCGGACCACGCGAGAATATGGACTCTCAAACTTCTTAAATTTAGCAGGCTTTTGTGTGCTTATGTGTGTGTGCATAAGCCCTGCAGATGTTCAGTGGCAATGAGCAACCACATTTAATACAGGTAATCATATCACAAATAAATTCATTTGTACACTATATTTTTCTTTTACAATGTTCATTTTCAAACATAATTTCAAGCATTACACACGCTTTTTTTGTAATGAAAATATTTTGTGTTTATATTTTTGTCAAGTGCTGCCTTTAGTTTTCTTTAAAACTGTTAATTTTGATAAATGAAGCATGCTGTATTTGCTAATGAATAAACTATCAAAATTTACCTGTTTATCTCTTCCTTATTCCTCCTTAAATATGAATTTTAAAAGTACTGTCAAAGAATCCAGAAAATATGAAAATCCTTTCTGACATCCTAAAATTCGAGCCATCCGAATTTTAGGATGTTTATTGTATTTTTCTTTATTAAATAAAGCATTTAAATACCAGAAAAGAATGAAAGACAGTAATGAGTGATACTGCAATTTGCCTCATTCCACCAGCTGATTCTCCCTATTTATGAATGGAGTTGCTGTTTCTACACTTATCCTCCCTGGTACTGAGCTGAGGACTGGAGGTGAGGTGCATTCAGAATTTACTCCAGTGGATCATTACATTCAGTGATGAGCCTGCAGTGGCATAGACAGTTAAGTACACTCACATCTGATCTCCCCTACCCACCACCACCCTCACCCCCCAGTTTATCTCGCTCACATGTAAGCACACAAGAGTGGCTAGAGTGAAACACAAGAGTCTGCAGATGCTGTGATTGTAGTAAAAACACAGAGAAATGCAGGAGGAACTCAGCTGGTCTTGCAGTGTCCATAGAAGGTGTAAAAAAAGAGGAAAAACCCAACACCCAACTCCAACCAACCAATTTTCCCCTGCAACCGCTGCAACCGTGTCTGCCTGTCCCGCATCGGACTTGTCAGCCACAAACGAGCCTGCAGCTGACGTGGACTTTTTACCCCCTCCATAAATCTTCGTCTGTGAAGCCAAGCCAAAGAAAGAAAAGAAGAATTGGGAGGCTTCTTAAATAACTTAAAAATGCAAGATTCAAATTACAAAAGACACTTTACTTACTGATGTCTTCCACCATCCCAGGAAGCTGTTCACACACTCACATATACATATACATACGCTCCACAGTGGTGCACTACAGTTACTACAGTGGGAAGGGTGTATTCTTACGTGGTTACAAAGTAGTTCACATTATTCTGACTATATAACATTCCTCCTTCCCAAGATAAAGAAAAAGTCAGTTTTCTTTATCACTTTCTTTCAGTGCAACTTTAAGTAACTAAACTTATACACTAGTTTATTTGCACAACTTTTTTAAAATAATTCTATTGCTATCGCACTGGCAGCAATATGTTGCTTCACCATCTTGTTGATTTGGCTACAACCATTGGGCTCTGTGTTGCTGGTACATGTGTAGGTGATGTAGTTTGTTCTGCTTCACCTGACAACTGCTATGTTGATGTTTCGGTATTAGTGGTGTGGTCTCTTCAAGTGATACTTGATATTGGTGTTTCAGGCTTTGCTGGTATTAAAGGTTTCTGCTTCAGCACATCTTGTGTTGGCTGGATGCAAATTCTGTGACTCTTCAGCTGATTGCAATAGTCTGTCTCAACAATGTATGATCTTGGTGTCTCAGCTTCTCTGATGACCTTTGCTGGGGTCCATGTTTTCAACATCAGCTCTTGAATATGCACATGCTGCCCTCTGAAGAGTTCTGGCAATGTTTGAGCATATTTTTTATAATGCTGGTATCCTTCTTGTGTGTCAGCCAATCTTCTGCTGGTTTCCTCCTGGTCTTCTGGAGGGTGTATTTTGCTTGGCAGAGTTGTTTTATATCTCCAGCCATTTAGAAGTTCTGCTGGGAACTTCATGTCAGCCCTTAAAGGTGTTGCTCGTAATGATAGAAGAGCGAGGTCTTCTTTTGTTTCGCGACACTTAACTAGTGTGCGTTTCACAGCTTGCACTTGTCTTTCAAATAACCTATGACTTTTGGGGTAGTATGGGAATTATGCAGTGATAACAAACCCATACTCTGCAGCCAGCTTTCTGAATTCTTTTGACGTGAACTGTGTTCCATTGTCACATATTACTTGCTCAGGTATTCCTTGTTCAGCAAGGAGCGCTCTCATTTCTGAGGAGATAGTTGATACTCTCAGGTCTTTCACCCTTTTGACGAATGGAAACTTAGAGTAGTAACAGGCTACACTAAATAACACTCTTGATTCTCGGTGAACAAGTCTGCTCCCATTGGTAGGTACTTCTGTGGAAATCATTTCCTCTTTTTGTTGTGTTTCTGTACTTTTGGCATATCTTCTTCATCTGGATCTCCTGGCAGCTATCCAGACCTAGAATTGCTGGTCTGTCTGCATCTACCACGTAGAACATACAGAGGATGTCCTTTCCCTTACAGCAGCCATTGATTTCAACTCACTGGCTGTTTGATCGTGGGTCCACCATAGGCTATTAAAGTGACGTTTGCTGTTTCCAAAACACCATCTTTTGGATACCCTTTTATTATGTCCTCTGGGAATATCTGGTGGTAGAGTCTGACAGGAAGAATGCTGCTTTGTGATCCAGTATCCAGCTTCACCTTTAGGTTGAATATCATAGGCTTGTTCTGGATTGGCCTCTGTATTTGGATCCTTGTTGCAACTCACTTCCTTCTTTCATCTCACCTGACATATCATGAAGGTGTATGGATTCTATGTCCAGTATCTGGGTGTCAGAGTCCTCATTTTTGTTTCTTTTTATGTTGTGGATCTTCTTCTTGCCTTTTTTCTTCATTGGTATTATTTTCTTCATACCAGACTTGCACCTCTTCGCCCAGTGGTTTGCTTTACCACAGGCTCTACATTCAGAACTGTATGTGGGTCATTTGTTTCGGTCATTGAAGGGGTATTGTCTGCCACACTTCCTGCAGGACCTGGGGTTTGCACTTTTCTGATTGTGTTCTTTATAGCATTAACCTTTCTTTCTCTTTGCTGTGGGTGGGTCTACATAGATTTCATTTGTGTCCTCGTGGCTTCGAAGGCTCTGGCTGTGTCTATAGCTTCGGCCAGCTTCAGGCTACTCTTTCCTATAAGTGACTTTTGCACTTCGGGATGGGCACACCCCCATATTAGCTTATCAACTAATCTTTCCTCTATATCCTTAAATCTGCATTTTGCAGCAACAATTTTTAGTCTAGTGAGGAAGTTATCAACATTTTCATCAGTCTCTTGCATTAAGCCTTGAAATTCATAACGTTTAATTCGATGATTAGACCTGGGTTCAAGGTGCGAAGCAAACTTTGCAAATATCTGCTCTGGATCATTTTTCTCCACCTCTGTAAGTTCCCATCTATTAAATGTCAAGGCCTTGCTCCTCTGTCCAGAGAAGTATAGAACTGACCATCTCCTCTGCTGTTGCAATTTTAAAATAGTTTTTGAATGCTAAATTGCACTTCTGTTGAAATTTTTTAAACAATTAAGCAATGTCTTCAGCCTCCCCGTCCATCACTGGATGAACTGCTGTTGCTCCAGCCATTTTTCTTTAGTAATGTTTTTCTCTTCTTCCCCTTCATATTTCAGTGACTTACTATCAATGGTATGGCTTTATTCTTGTTCTGTTATACTGCTGCCACCATATTATGTCTCTGTATTACTTGGGAGGCTTCTTAAATAACTTAGAGATGCAAGATTCAAATATACTTTACTTACTGATGCCTTTCACCATCTCAGGAAACTGTTCACACACTCACATACACATATACATACGCCCCTGTAGAGCTCGTCGAAAGAACCAAAGACTTGTTGATCCAAACCAAGGCTTTTATTAGCAAAAGACAGGAGCACTTCACAGGTGGCCGACCAGTCCGGAATGATTCGACCTGGCTAGGGACACAACTCTTTAAGGCCCAGACAGTAGGCGTGGCTAAGCTCTCAGCCAATCGCTGTAAGCACAGTCATTACACTCTAGATACTGTAACTATATACATTGGTGATAGGTCTGTACTATCACAGCCCCACAGTGGAGTACTCAGTTATTATAGTGAGAAGGGTGTATTTTTACACGGTTACAAAATAGATCACATTATCTTGATTATATAACAGGAGGAAAAGATATTTTGGGCCTGAGCCCTTCTTCAAAGCAAAGAACAAGAAGATGTCAGAATAAAGACTGAAGAATGCAGGGGGAGGAATCCTTATCAACAGTAGGTGTTAATTGGATACGATAAGAGGAAAGGTGAGAATTGATTTTGTCTTCATGAAAGGAAACAGAGGGAAAAGGGAGGAGGGGGAGAGAGTCAGAGACAGAGAGAGAGGGGAGGGTTGGTGAAAGATGACGGGGAAGAAGAAGTGATAGGGATGGGTGGGTGGGAGGTTTAAACAAAGCTGGAGAAGTCAATTTAATGCCATTTGGTTGCAAGGTTTCCCGATAGAAGATGAGGTGGTGTTCCCTCAATTTGAGGGCGGTATCAGTCTGGCAGTGGATGAGACCGTGGACAGACATTTCAGCAAAGTAATGGGTTGGGGAATTGAAATTTGTATCCACTGGGTGATTCATGCTATTGCGGTGGGCAGAGCCAGGGTGCTCAACAAAGTGATCTAGTCTGCACCCAGTCTCTCCGATGCAGAGGAGACCAGAACAGGAGCACCGGATGCAGTAGACAACCCCTGCAGATTCACAAGTGAATCTGTTTAGGGCCCCGAATGGTGGTGAGGGAGGATGTGTGGGAATGTGGAGCATCTCATGAGGTCACAAGGCTAGGTCCCAAGGGAATGATTGATGGGGAGGGAGGAGTGGATAATGAAGTCATGGAGGGAATGGTCCCTGTGGAAGGCAGAGAGGGAAGGAGAGATGAATATGCATCTGGTGGTGGGAATCATGTAGTAGGTGGTGGAAATGGCGAAGGAGGATATGTTGGATTCATAGGCTGATGGGGTGGTAGGTGAGGAATAAAGAAATCTAGTCCTTATTGTGCGTGGAGCCAGGGAAAATGTGCACTCAATGGAGGATATGCAGGTGAGGGCCGATTTGATGGTGGTAGAGGGAAAGCCATGTTTGAAGAAAGAGGACATCTCTGATGATTTGGCATGCAAGACCTCATCCTGGGAGCAGATACAATAGAGACATAGAATCTGAGAGAAGGGAATGGAATCCTTACTGGGGACAGGGAGTGAAGAGGTGTAGCTAAGGTTGCTGAGGGATTTGGTGGGTTTGTAGGAGACATGCTAAAGGAAACGCAACTAATAGGTGGAGGTTCATAGTAATGCAAAGTAATACCATTAAATTTCAAGTGGATGTAGATTCTCAGTGCTGGAATTAAAAAAGATCTGCAGGTGCTGGAGGCAGAAAATTATTGAAACAAATCAGCCATTCAGCCGTGGAAAGAGAAATAGTCAAACAGTTCCAGAGGATCTCTGGAATGTTAGCTCTGTTTCTCTCTACCCAGAGGACATTGTGTGTTTGAAACATTTTATTTCTTGTGTTGGAAATGGATATGGCTTGGCATTTATGTGTCACATGTGTGTCGTCACTTGACTTGCCTGAATGTGAATGGATCTTTCTCTGGTTTATTTTCTGAAGAGTTGCAAATGGAATCATTTCAGTATCCTTTGGATACTGAAGGTCTTCACAGACATCTTCAACACCTCACCACAGCAGTCCATCATTCCTGCAGGGTTCAAAACAGCCACCATCATCCCGGTACCCAAGAAAGTGACAATAACAAACTTCAGTGACTACTGCCCTGTGGCAGTGACCTCCTCCATTATGAAATTCTTCAAGTGTCTGGTGATGGAATGCATCAAAGCACATCTCCCAGAGTCACTAGACCTATTTCAATTTTCCTATAGAAGAAACCATTCCAGAGATGATGTTATAGCTTTGTTGCTTCATTTCATCCTGGCCTACCTGGAGAACAACACCTCATAAGCCAGGCTGCTGTTCAATGACTTTAGCTTGGCATTTAATACGATCATTCCCCAGAGGCTGGTAAGATGTTGTCCTCTCTGGGACTCAAACCTCTCTCTGTAACTGGATCCTGGACTTCCTAATGGAAAGACCACAGTCTGTCCAGATCGGTAGAAGAAAATCAAAAACTGGCGCACCTCAGGGCTGCGTTCTCAGCCTGCTCCTGTACACGCTACTGACCCATGACTACATTCAGCTCCAACAGTGTCATCAAGTTTGAAGATGCCACAACAGATGGTCTCATCAGCAACAATGATGAGTTGCACAACAGAGAAGAGGTGGAAATTCTTGTGAAATGGTGTGAGAGGAACAATTTGATTTCAACATGGACAAGACTAAGGAGATAATCATGGACTTCAGGAGGACCAGAAATGACCATCCTCCACTACACATCAACAACTCTGTAGTAGAGAGAGTGGAGAGCACCAAGTTCCTTGGTGACCTATTGTGGACTCACATCTCCTCACTTGTCAGGAAGGTACAACAGTGATTGCACTTCCTGAGAAGACTACTGGCTACCATTATGTTAACTTTCTATAGGACCTCCACTGAGAGTGTCCTGGTCAGCTGCATTACAATGTGGTATGGTTGCTGCAGAGAAATGGATCAGAGATTAATTCACAGGACCATAGAGTGGCAGAAATGATCGCTGGATTATCTCTCCCTCCCACCCCCCCCCCCCCCCCCACCATTGACATGATCTATCAGGATCGTTGTCTGAAGAGGGTGCGCAAAATCATTAAGGACCCCTTCCACCCTGCACACATCTTTCAGCTGCTTGTCAGGGAAGATATGCAGGAGTATCAGAGCCAGTACCAACAGGCTGAGGAACAACTTCTTCACACGGGAAGTGAGAATGCTGAACAACCAAATGAACTGCTCACTCTAACCGTCCGAGACTCTAACATGTACAAAACAATATTATTTATTTATATTTATGGATGAAATACTTGTCCTGTATGTATGTTATGTCTGGTTTTGTGTCTACATGTTTTTGCACCAAGGACTGGAGAACACTATTTGTCAAGTTGTACTTGTACAATCAGATGACAATAAACTTGACTTCAATCAGACATCGTAGTATCATTGATGAGCATGCCCACCTCTTAACTTACAATGGATGGGGTGATGTGGAAGGAGTAGCAGACATTGTTTCTACTTTTCGCTATTTGTATAGATCAAAGAATGTTTCTTCAAGTGCAAGAGAGTATTTTCTTAGCAAGGAGACTGTTTTCTGGTCATTGCTATCAATACAAATAATAGACTGATTCATCTGTGACAGGCAGATTGATGAAGATGAGATCAGGTACATTTTCCATGTATGATTTCTCCCACTGAAGGTTTGAACAGTTTAGCATTCGAGCCATTTCCACAGGGCTCTCTCCACCCAGATTCACTGAGGTTTTGTGACTCGGTGGTGGCTAATTCAGGATGATTGTGGGGTTCAATGCCAAAAATATAGTTTCCTGATGGCACCTCTAGACATATGAGTGGATATGGTCCAGAGTCATGGCCCTTTGCCCATCAAGACCATGCGAACCATCAAGCACCCATCTTTACAAATCTCACACTGATTCAATTTTCCATTGGTTTCATCAATTCCTCCCATATTTACCAACATGTCAGCGGGAAAACTTACAATTAACCTTCCAAACTGCACATCTTTGACATGTGGGAGGAAACCAGAACCTCCGGGTGAACCCCATTCAGTCACAGAGACTAAGTGTAACCTCCACAGTGCAAATCAGAATTCAACATGGGATAGCGGCTGGTCTGAAGCTGGAGCTCCACAACTGTACCACTCCACCATTCCAAACCCTAGTTTTGTCCTGAGGTGAATCTTGCCGATCTGAGTCCACTTTCTCCCTGAAACAGCTAATCCTGCCTTGTTTGGTGCACAAGTAAAAAGGACCCTCTCGTGGGATTCCTTCAATAAACATCCCTTTCTTCTTGTTTCACCCTATTAAATTGCACAGCATTCACATTTCTTTCAAGTGCTGATGGCTTCCAGGATAATTGTTGATTAAGCCTACAATCCCCAGGAAGTCCTCTGATGTAGTTTAAAATCTCTCACCAAATCTGCAACACAGAGTAAACAGTGTGTGGTGAAGTAGCCTTCAAAATCCTGAGCAATGACCTGTTTGGTCCTAATCAGTCATTAACAACAGGCATTTAGACAAATACCTGCAATCAAAATGCAATGCAAAATGATTTGTGAGTCAGTAGGCAAGCATGAATGGGCAGTCATTCCAAGTGCAAACTTTCAGTCTTTTACCAAACTGGAATCCTACACTCTAGTAACTGGTTGCCTCTGCCATCTTGAACAGCAAAGGCCAGAACCCAAAATATCTGGGAAAATTGTCCACAACTTGAAAATTTTGAGGAAATTTAATTCCATAATTAATTGGGAGAAATTAAAAAAAAATTACTTGCAAGCCAACAAGTAAAACCCAATCTGCTGGACAAACTCAGTGGGTCAAGCAGCATTGGTGAGTGAGAAAGAATGGTTGACGTTTTGGGGTAGAACCCTTCACCAAGATCCTCTCAAGTACAGTTCATCCAAGTCTATAAAGTTGGTTTGCTTGGTTCTGCATATTGAGTGGGTTAGGGTTAAAGTTAGATATCTGGACTTTTGGCACAATGAATTTGGAATAAAGAAGAAATCGTTCTTGGGAAAGGAGATTTGAAGATTTAACCATACACTTCCTCTTTAGTAAGATTATTTTGTTAGCTCAACCTTGTTAAAATGTTAAGGAATATTTCTGCAAGATTCATGCATTACTTTTTATGATTCACTCTCCTTCCAGTGAAATCAGAAAGAGTCACAACATGAAATGATCACGCGTGGATTGAGTCAACTTTTGATGAAATTACAGAATGGTACGTAGATTCCAAGTTCTCACTGACTCCAAGTTTGAGTGCAAGGGATTATTAATTTGTGCAGATGGAGCATCAAAAGAAATATTAATAAATACAAAACTTTGTTTCAGTGGGGTGTATTTGACTAAGGTTTGAATGTGAGGCGAAGTGACAATTTGAACTTTATCTGGACTCAAGATGACTGTAAAATATTGGCGACAACATATATAAATTATGGGGGTTTTTTTGCTTTTCTATTAAACCAAGCTCACTCCTGGGTCTTCCAAAGATCACATACTTTTGTGAAGTTGCCATGGGGTGGGAGGTCCAGGCACTTGTACAGAGAAGAAATGTTTGGAAACTGTTTGCTCCCATTCCTTTCCTTTAACAATCAACAATTTCAAAGGTGCATGACTGATAATTGCCAAGAATCCATTGAACTCAAGCTGAAATGATCATTTACCAAATGTGCATGAAGTCCACAGACAGCGGATTAGAAAAGACTTTAAAAATCATATTTGGTGCTTTTGTACTTCTATTGCAAACAACCAGAAGGAATGTTATATGGATACAACGAAGCCTACACATTAGAAAATGTATATTTTCCAGACCTCTCTGAAGACCCAAGAGAGCAATGGCAGTGAGGTAATTTTCCCACTCTGACAGAATGTAAGTACAGTCTCCTGCTGATCTCTCACTGAGACAGGCTATTTTTGTTCAGGGAAAAAATGAACCATTTCAAGGGAGAGAACAAAAATAACCATTAAACAGCAGGGGTAATATTAAATTGGAGAAAACTGGTGGTGGTATCAGGAAAATACAAGGGGGGAGTAGGTGGCTTTATGAAATTGTCCTTGCAGAGTGTTTGACCAAGAGATACGGCTTTGAGACAATGTAAGCTTGAGAATCTGGTGACCTGGCGTAGAGTAGGCAGATTAATTTCTTATTTTCTTGTTTCTCATAAATCCCCTGATTTCAGGTTGTCAGAATCATTGAGAAGAGGCTGCTGAGAATGAAAAACTTCTTATATGGTGTGCCAAGACATTGCTATCATCTTGCACTTAATCATCCAGAAGCTGGTGGAAGGCCAAGTGTGTGAAGACACACATGTATACAATCAGTTGGGGGGGGGGGGGGGGGTGGTTTGTTGACTTTGGTTTGGAGGATGATCCAGCAAGCTTCTTGAAGTTTGGCTTCAGGTTTTCAGTGAAATAATCAGTCTCTGGCAGTGTGGAAGGATAGCTGGCAGACAGTGATTTCACCACTTCCGCCGATCTGTCTGGGCTCTGAGCGGTGAAGGTGAAAGGCCATTCATCCCTTCAGCACAGGAGGGATGGGCAATTGCTGAGGTTACTGCTGGGCTGCTGTGGTGCTTTCTTTGCTGACCAGCCCAAGGCACCGCTGACAGCAAGCTGGAAACCGTTGGCTCTCTTTGCCAAGTGGGAAAGGAGTGCTGGACCTGGGTCAATGAGAAAGAGAGAGCTGGAGTGAGCCAAAGAAGATGATGAAGAAAAGTGTGAACAACTTCATAAACCAAGGAAAAAGAAGTCAACCTCTTTCATAGATTATCTGGTAATTCGCACAAAACTAGAAGCATCCTCTGACTTGGGTCCTTTTCAATATAATTTTTAATCAGCAGATTAAAGCATGGTTTTTTCCTGCTGTAATCAGGCCACCAAATGTAAAAGCTGATGCCCTTGCACTGTTTTAACTGTTTTTTTTTCTATACTTCTACGGATGATGCGATCGCCACCACCCTCCATCTAGCGCTCACCATCCTGGAAATCAAGGACTCGCATGTTTGAATGCTGTTTATTGACTTCAACTTGGCATTCAATACAATCGTACCTCAGTACCTGATAAAGATGCTGAGCCTGCTGGGTCTAAACACCTCCCTCTGCAATTGGATTCTTGACTTCCTGTCGGGGAGACCTCAGGCAGTCTGGATCAGTAACAGTATCTCCAAGACAAGCACAGGGGTCCTGCAGGGCTGCGTGTTTAATCCACTGCTGTTCACGCTGCTGACCCACGACTGTGCAGGTAAACACAGCTCAAACCATATCATCAAGTTCACTGATGACATGACCATAGTGGGCCTGAGAATGACGAGACAACATACAGAGACAAGATGTGGTCACTAATGGACTGGTGCAACCTGTATCTGAATGTTTAAAAAAAACCAAAAGGGATGGCTATCCACTTTAGGAGGGCCCAAGGGGTCCATGCTCCATTGACCATTGACAGCTCCACCGCTGAGGCTGTCAAGAGTATCAAGATCCTTGGAGTCCACTTGGCGTAAAATCTCGCTGGTCCCTTAACATCAATTCCATAGCCAAGAAAGCCTAGCAGCAATCTCTTCTTCCAGAAAAGGCTGAGGAAAGTTCATTTTCCACCCCCACACCACCCCCTCCCCATCTTTATCTTGTGCAACTGCATTACTGCCTAGTTTGGAAGCTGTACCACCTTGGAATGCAAGACCCTGCAAATGATAGTGAAGTCAGCAGAAAAGATAATTGGAGGCTCTCTTCCAACCATGTAGAACATCTACAACACTCTAGTCAAAGGTACCGTACCGTACCCTTTCATCCAGATTGTGCAACAGATTTCTCTCCTAGGCCATCAGACTCCTGAATTCCCAGAAACATATGTGGATAGTGCACTGTGGAATCATGGATTCTTACAGTATATCTCTTAATATTTAATATTCGAATGTGTTTAACTTCTATTTTAATTTATATTTATGTCAATATGCTTCACAGTCCTGGAGAAATGCTATCTAATTTTTACTATGCAAGCATGGTACGAATGATAAATAAAGGTGACATGACTTGACTTGCTCTTTGTGTTTGTGACATTTTGTCAAGATGTTAAAATTGATCATGTATAGAAAAATATACTCTCAACTTTGGGTTACATTGTTGGAACATGTTATATATTATGTATTATAATCAGTTTAGTGATTGTAAAGTCAGCTTAGTTTTAACTGAATTTTAACTTAAGAGTTAAAATTGCTTTGTAGGGAGAAAGTGTGACAGATATGTTATATTTTATGTTATGTATAGATATGTTTTTGGAATATAGGTTGTAGGGTTTTTAGTTAGGTCCCACACAGATACAAACACTTCTAAACAGATATTTAAAATGCTGGTGATCTTCTCAAGCCAGACAGTCCAGGCTCCGGGTACCTTTGCAAAAACTTTGAAGAATGCCTATAGGGACTTCACAAGTAGATGTTAATTGGATGTACTGTGGAGTAATGGATTATTGTTTTGGAAAGCAACAGATGAATGGACTTGGAAGATTGGGTCCAGTGCCACTGGGACTGGAACATGACAAGCTGGCAAGCTTGTGGAAAAACCCCATTTTGAAGACGGGTTGTGAATTCTTAGTTCAGTCTGTTCAAAACACTTGTGGTCCATACAAGTGTAGATGGCTGTATAATGTTTCACTTGAAATAGGGGAAATGGAAGAGGAACTCTGTGGTGACCTGAAAGAAAGAGGTTATCATCTGGAAAACCCTGATGGGGCAAGTTTCTTCGGCATGACACCGAAGTGGCTGATCAGAAGGAATCAGTCTGTGTGTATATCCAATGAGCAACAAATCTCTCTGGAAAAAAATCCAAGAACCTTCCTGACCAGTAACAATTTACCTTTCAAGTACCAAAGCCTAATGAAGATTCATAAATGTTAAATTTTGTGCACAGTATAAGAATTGCCTGATACCGGTGAACTTAGAGGAGGGAGAAGTGAGATTGGACTGTGAATCAAGGAACTTTTCTGAACTTATACACACATTATATATATGTGCACTTAGAATTAGAAGGGGGTTAAGCTAGGTTAAGTTACGTTAATAATAATAAGTTAAAAGTTTGATCCTATTTTTATGTTTAAAGATAATTAAAAGGAACAAATATTCCTTTCAAGCTGGACACAGGGGCAAAGGTATATTTGATCTGTGAGCACAACATCAGGGCAATGAAAATAAAGCCATATGACATGCAAAGCCTACAATGGTCAGAGTATCGACACAAAAGGTACATGTAAATTCAATGTGAAAGTTAAAGATAAAGAGCACCACCTCTGCTTAGTGACAAAGCGTATGAAAATTGAAACCCAGACAAGAGAGTGTAACACTAGGAAAACCTATTGTGTTAGCTGATGCATTATCCAGGTCAAGGACACACAGTGAAGCACACAATGAGACAGATGTGAATCCCCACATGAACTTGAATCTCTTCCCGTATCTGACATGAAATCCAAGCAGATCACAGCTGAAACAGAAAAAGACCCAGTTCTACAGAAGGCCATCCAGGATCTGAATGAAGGTGAAGGAGTGTAATGCTGACCACTAGGGAGAGTCGGGAGACAAGCTGTTGCATCTTGGGTAGATTCAAGATGGATGCTTCCACGAGGTCTTGTCTGTTTGTGCTCTAGCTAATAAATATAGTTGTTTTAAATGAACGTAGGTTTCTTTATTACAATAAAAGAAACATCATAAATAGCCATGCTTTTGGGAACGAGAAAGCTTTGTGCAAAATAAGATTATCTAGGAAATAAACTGGATGATGCTTATAATTTACTGATCGTTTCACAGGATTATGTCAAGACGCAGTGGGGATCAGTAATAAAAGCCTGCAAAACCACTGATTTTTGTGGAGCCAGGAGAATAATAAATGTTGCTGTGATCACTAATATCTGACTCTGTTGCCAGCTGCTCAATGTCCAAGTAGGATCTTACAGCCTATCACTCCCAAACCTATCCCATTTCCACCTCATTGACAAGCTCCTCATCTCCAAATGATAGGCCCATGCACACAAACAGTTCTTTGGCTCACTGGTTTCATTAGCCCCTTTTACACAGCCTCTTCAAGGCAGGAATATTGTACCTTTATTGTGCTGTTCTGTGTAAAAGGTATGAACACGGATTGGGGGCGGGAGGGTGGTGATGTCAATGTAGTCCCACCTTGAAACCAGCAACGGAAGTAGTCACAGTGCCAAATGGTATTATGCCGATGTTGAGTGTAAAAGGGCAAAGCCCGGCTTAATGATGGGTCTTCTTTACAACAGTATTGTGGGATCTCTGTGTTAAAAGGGCTAATGATTCCTTCTCTCAGTGTACACAATCTATGGAAATCAGCTCCCGGATGATGTTGCAAATCGATTCCAGCTGTACCCTCTATGTAGTCAGCCTTGCTGATTTCCGTGATTTCCTGCTTGGGGAATAACTTTTCGTATCAGTAGAGAGCTGGAGAAAATGTCCTACAATTTTTGCCTTCTCCCTTTTGAACTCAGAAATTCAATGCCTCATTCAATTGTTTTAGTATTCTCTATTTGTGCATGCAAATTGCAAAAGGCCAGATTGAAAATTACCAGAAACATTTACATTTAAAAATACAGCATGGTAACAGGCCCTTCTGGCCCATGAGCCCGTGCCTTCCCAATACATCAATCAACCTACAAACCTAGTATGTTTTTGGAGGGTGGGAAGACCCAGAGGAAACCCATGCAGATACAGGGAGAAAGTACAAACTCCTTACAGACAGCAATAGATTCGAACCTGGTTCGCGGACGCTTGCACTAACCTCTACGGTAACCATGGATAGATAAAGAAATATATTTACTTCTTTCATTTCTAGGAAATAATGATTGATATGTGTTTCATCTTGTATTTGTATGTGTGAGTTGTTAGACAACACAGGGATGAAGGAAAAGGTTCTTTAAAGTTGATGTAAACAGCCCAAGAGGCTGCAAGCCTCCATTACAGATCTTACATACTGCTCTCTTGCTCTGTGTCAGCCCCTGTTCACAACCAAGTATAATCAAACAGGAGCTATAATCCTTAAGGCATTGTTAATTGCATTGCAACCTGGATCACCATCATTACAATATGGAAGCAGAATATTGATTAAAACCTGAATACTTTAATACCAACATCTATTTGTTTTACAAAGAGAACACATAGTCGAGAGATTGTGGGACACAATTACTCTGGGGTTTTTCTCTGGTCCATGATCCTTACCATGAATTAACAGTGAATCTTTGAAAGAGCATATGTGAAACAGGTACACACATTCAGCAAGAATAAAATGTCCTGTGGTGAAATAAAGAGCTGGTACATGCAGATCATAAGCTACAAGTAAATATTTGAACATGAGCAGGCTGCTGTTTGTTCCTGCATGGGAGATTTAAGATAGTGGAAGCTGAAAGATTGAAGCTTGTTTTCTGGGCTTTGTCACCTTTCCTGGAAGAGTGGAAAATGCATGATTGTATGTGTTCAATTAACGAACAGGAGAGCAACAGTTTACCTCAAAGGGAAGGGCGGAACAATTCAGAACTCCTTGCGGCAGCTCCAAAGGACTTCTTTAATTGTCAACATTCCTTTGAACCCCAGCCTTCAACATATTTCATGCAATTCAAGCATATTCCATCACAAGAGAAGTAGCACAATTAAAGTTTTCAGACTGCAGGTACGGAACAGCACAATCAAGGAATTTTGCTGCTACACGGGTAGTCTTAAAAGGAATGTGTAGGAACTTTGAGTCAATTTCTGCACCGCGATCTATCCTGAAGGACCCCTACAACCTTTCAGAGGAAGCTTGCAGTGTAAATCGTACCGGAGACTGTCGTCCACTCTACTGCACGTCCAACCACTGGGACTGTTGCACTCAGGTACTGTAGTCTAAAAAGGCGCCCAGTGAGAATGACCACACGGGCAGTAATTATAATAATTTTTTTCTGTGATTTTCTCGACATTGCAGTCTAAAAGTCATAATTGATTCTTTTATTTTAATATATCTAAATCTTGATGAATGTAATGCAAATATTTTCTGCAAGGTAAATTGACATTTGGGTTTTCTTAATCTCTGAGGAACTTTCACATTTCAAGCATTTTATTAAAAGAAATATATGAACACTGCCAGGAGTTTCTTTATCATCTTCTAGATGCACAGAACTCTATTTAAAAAAAAACAATGTTCATTGCTGATACAGACATGCTACTTTTTAATTTGTTTCTCATTTAAGAAATGTAAGACAAAAAAAATCTGTAAATTATCATTGTTAAAACAAAAATACACAAGCCATGACCACCTGACATGCAGTAAATAACTCGAGAGACTGAGAATGAGTCACTGATTTACAGGCTTTTATTCACAATGGACAGGGACCTCATCCTGTGCTGCGACCCGGGCTTTCTGGGGAAGGGTCAAGGTGTTAGAGGCTTTATACAAGGTCAAGGAGGGAGGGGCCACAGGTAGAGTCACAGAACGGGGTGGAAGCAGGTAATCAGGAATACAGCAGTTCACCACACCACCCAATTTACCAATGACATCTGTCCTGTTCTATTAATATGATCCAACCTGCGTTGTTCCATTGCTCCAAAAAATGTTCTAATTTGTTTTGTTCAATATGAGTAGCATGACATTGCAAAAAGCAGCTTTTGTGAATAGTTTTTCAACTCATTTTCTACCTTTCCTTCAACTTTTAAAAATTCAACCAGTAAAGCATGAACATTACATCAGAGCCAGAAAGAGGTTCCAGCAGCTCTATCCTCACTTACTATTGGTTCATCTGAAAAGTAAATGATAAGCTTCATTTTCATTGGCAAAGATGTCAATGCACTCGCAGTTCTGACACAGAAGACAAATTTTGGTAGTACTGCCCAATGCACAGCCACTGCTCTATTGCACATTTGAACTCCTATTATTTTTGCTCAGCTTTTATTACATCAGAGAAGGCGACAACTTGGCCAGGTGAGTCTATGCTGGCACTTGCCCCTTTCCCTCAATTATTTCCCTGTAATGTATCCTCTCTCGTATCCCATCAACTTCCCCCACTATTATCCTTACTTACCTTCCCGCGGGCTCATTTACAGTGGCTTATTAACTACATTAACAACATGACTTTGGAATGTTGGAGGAAACCCAAGTGCCTGAAAGGAACCACACAATCACAGAGAGACTCCACACAGACAGTACCTGGCATCATAATACTGCTGTGCCACAGAGCATGTATTACTGCAGCTAAATTTCCATTTGCAAAATCATGTGAAGAAAGAAATATCATACACAGATTGGCATTCTCCTGTGGCTTTAGATTTTGATCAATTTTTGCATATGTATTTAATAAAGATCCTACTATTTTCTCTGAATAAAATCTTTCATTCCAGTAAAGCTGTGGAATGATATGTCAAACTTGGAATGAAGCATCCAAAATCTACACAGTGCAATGCTGAAAGTATGAAATAATCCAGAACAAACGAGAAATTTTCATCAGGCCAGGCAGCAGCTGTGGTGACTGAGTGGGGATAAATGTTCTGGATTGCACATGTGGTGAATGGCAGTTCTGAAGAGAGCTGGTTAAAACCAGTGTATACACCTCTGAACTGCCATGCAGAGTTACTAAATGGACTGTAGTCAGATGCACTACCAATGGATTTATGATTGAAATTAGATGTCTTCTGTAAAGTATTGAGCTGAGGGGTCTTTGCGTCTGGCCCATCTGGTGTAGCCCTTTTCATTTGGATGGGGATCGTAGACCTTCAGTGAAAAGGTAAATGAAGGCAACTTTATTAAAACTTTATGAAAACTTTATTTTAATAAATTTAGATAAATTGAATGTGTTTTAAAAAAATTATGAATATCGCTTTTTAATTACTTGAATGGATTGCATCAACTCCAAACGTCTTTCATCATTGAATCTACTTAGAAATAGAGGAAAAGGCTACTCATAGAAGGTCGTCAGCACAGTCTGAAGCCTGGCATCTGTTTGTGGAGCAGTGAAGCTGACTGCATACTGGGCACCATACGATCACAAATGTTCAGGATGACCATCCTATGAGAGGAACCTGAGGTGGGCCTGGATCCAGTGCAGCCTTCCTCACTGCTTCCAGAATCATGGAAACTCATCAATCTGAAATGTTGACTCTGTCTTGTGCTCTTTAAATACTGCCTGACCTGTCAAGTGTTTCCAGCATGTTCTTCTTGACTTACGAATTAAGACCACTGTGTTCTTTATTTCAGGAACCTGACTGATACTCAAGAGAGAGAGAAAAAAAAACAATCTGCTAGAGGAGCAGCATCCGAGGGAGATTGCCTTATACTCCAGATTCCAGCATCTACAGCCTCCCGTATGTGCATTGATTGGCACTAGAAGTCTATTGATTAATTCAGCAAAGTTTCCAGCTTAAGTATTTCATTCTAAAAGGACTCAATTAGATTGAAAATTTTCCATGATGAGTTTTTCCATGGTGTGTAAACTGATGCTTCTCTATTTAAACTTTACAAATTACAAGTTAATTTGGCTCCCTCAATAACTGGAGCAGGCTTGGTGGTCTAGAAACCACTACAGCTCTGGGTTGAAGATGGGTAATTCAACTGCAACCTCACTGTACAGGACTCACATATTTTCATTGTATTGTAAAAGATGACTCAACTCAGCTCCACTTCTGAATAAGGAAGGACAAGGTCTGTTGAAAGGGACTGGCATGGCAGACAAAATGAGATTTGATGCTTTAACCAAAAAAAATCTGAGAGGCATTTAACAGCTGTGTTATTGGATGGTTGCCTGCATTAGATTTATTTAACATGTGAAGACATCATATTGAAACATAAATGATCCACTGTCAAGGGTCTTTTCACAGGTATGGTTTGTTTAAGAGAATTGACCATTTTACAGCTATCATTTGAGAGGATCGCACAAATAACTGGTGTGAAAGGTCAAATGTTAAAAACGAGTGTTACAAGTGGAAAGGAAAATCAAGCAAAATAATTTTTGTGCATCAAAGTTATCCATTCTGTGAAATTCGTATTGGGAAAGAGTATAAAACAGATGAGTTCTGACAAAGTGTCTTTAACCTGAAATAATAACCCTATTTCTCTTACCAGAATCCTGCTTGATTGGCTAAGCAGTTTCGGTTTTAATCTCAGATTTCTAGTATCTGCAGATTTTTGAATTGTCATTTGTTGTTGCAAGACATTAACTTTCATTAAATCAGTCCATTAATCAATTATGGTCTTTCAATTCACCTCAATGCTATTGATCTCTCATATTCAAAATTTTGCCATCATTTATGTTTCATGAGCCTAAATTAAAGTATGTTGTCTCCTTCATGGACTCATGAAAAATCACATAGACAGAGCTCTGATTACATTTATTTAAGATCCATTAAGTTGGCAGTTAAATAGTCCATGAAGTTTGGGCATTTAAACTCCAGTAAGGCTTTGACGTTGATGCAGAATTAGTTTGCAGGGATCAAGCATGTTGGAACTTCTTATCTTTTTCCTGAGAAATCCTTATGTTTTTCTTTATTCTGATCATGAAATAGGAATTACCATGGTGACTATTGCACAATTTGTAAAATATCCTCTATGTCACGAATTCTTGCTTATCACATAAAGCTAGGCACTAAGTTCCAAACCTGGTCAAAACCTTAGTCACAGGCTTTCAGTTTCTCTTAGCAACTATCGAAGTTTATTTCTTGCACTAACCCAGTTTTAGAAACAACTTCCCATTACTTTAGGTGCCTTGGCTTTAATTATTTTTTTTGTCCAGTTTGACACATGGGATCTTGTCAACGGCTTTGCTAAAATCCACACTGGTCAAATCAAATGCACTGCTGCTTGTCACCCTCCAAAATAACTCAATTATTTTAGTTAGATATAACATAACATAATTCCTGATTAATCTATGCCATCTTAATTATACAGTCTCTTAAAATTGATTTGAATATTTAACGACAGTCCTAGCCTATAATTAAATTGTTTGCTTTATCCATTCCTCCTGTTGCAAACAAGAGCATAGTTGTAGCTATCCCCAACTTCCAGGGTGGCAAGAATGTACATTTCTAAGAAAATTTTGAAAAATTATGGTCAAAATCTTGCCCCTGTGTCCTCTTGGACCAAGAACTCCTACCTTGGCTCCAGGAGTGCATAGGGCTCTCTCTCTCTGCTCTCTGACTTTCCTAACCCTCTCCATCCTCCCTTCCTACCCTCCACCTCCTCCTAATCCACCCCATCCTCCTACACTCCATTGAACCTCACCCTAACCCCTGCCTGATCATCTCCATCCACACTGACCTTCCCCTCTTGGAAACTTGAAACCTTATCCTCAGTAGAGGCCTCACCTTCATCCACCTTCGCCTGAACCTTAACGAGTTCCGTGCACAACATGATGTCGAACCTTCTTCCATCAGTTCAGTCTCCATGTCTATTTCCACAACCTTGACCCTTCCCCCGCCCCCTGACTACTGAACCCCTCTCCTGCTTTAAAACATCTTCCTCCTTCTGGATACCTCGTTTTGGTCTTCTACCTGTTCTGGACTTTTAAATTTCCAACTGCTGCCGTGATATCAACGTATCGACTTCACTAATCCCCTCACTTATTCCAATCTCACCCCCTAGGAATGCCTGGCCCACTTCTCTCTGCACCAATCCGAACCTCATCATCAAACCTGAAGACAAGGGGTGGCACTGTTGTGGTCTGGTGCACCGACCTCCATCTGACCAAAGCCAGGTGATAACTCTCAGATACCTGCTCTTACTTAACTCTCCAACAGGACCACACTAAAACTCATCAAACCAGTGTATCACATACCATCTCTGAACTCATCCCTTCCAGTCACATCCCTTGCATAGACGTCAACTTTATTGCTTCCCAACCCTGTACTGCCTGTTTCTGTTTCTACCTCCTACCCAAGATCCACAAATCTAAATGTCCTGGCAGACCCATCATGTCCGCATGCTCCTGCCCCACCAAATTGATGTCTGCTTACCTTAACACTGTTTTGACCCCCCGGTCCAGTCCATCCCCTCCTACATCCAGGCCACTTCACATGCCCTCCATCACTTCAACAACTTCCAGTTCCCTGAACTTGGATATCCAATCCTCATACACCTCCTTTTCCCATAAAAACCACACAAAGCTGGAGACACGCAGCGGGTCAAGCAGAGTCCTTTATATAGCAAAGGTAAAAATACACAACCAACGTTTCAGGCTTGACCCCTTCATCAAGGTCTGGGAAAGTATCAGTAGGCATCCAAACACAAGGGTGGGGGGGGGAGGTGTGGTCACAAGACAGGAGGTGATAGGTGGAGAAGGGAGGAGGGACAGCAGCAATCAAGGGGAGAAGTGATGGCTGGGTGAAGGGAGGGGGAAGGGAAGGAGGAGAGCTGGATAGGGGAAGGGAAGGGGGGAGGGGGAAGAGGAGAGGAAGTTAGCAGAAACCTGAAAAGTCAATGCTAATGTCATTTGGTTGAAGAGTGCCCAGATAGAAAATCAAGTGTTGTTCCTCCAATTTGTGGGTGGTCTTAGTGGGACAGTGCATAAGGCTATGGACAGACATATAAGTGTGGGTGTGTGATACAGAACTGAAATGGTTGACGAGTGAGAGGTCTCTGTTACTGTAGCGGACAGAGCGAAGATGCTTAGCGAAGTGATCTCCCAATTTGTGCCCATTCTCTCCGATGCAGTAAATCAGTCCTGTGGATACACAAGTGAAGTGTTGCTTCACTTGAAAGGCCTGTTTGGGACCTTGGACTAAGGTGAGGGAGTCGGTGTGTTCAAGGTGTTGCACCTCCTGCAGCCACAGGGAAAGGTGCCAGGGGGCATTTGGTGGGGAGAGATGAGTGCATGAGGGAGAGTTATGGAGGAATTGGTCCCTAAGGAAAGCAGAGAGGACTGGAGAGGGGTGTCTGGTGGTGGGATCTTGTTGTAAGTGCCATAAATTCCAGAGGATAATGTGTTGGATGTGAAAGCTAGTGTGGTGGTAGGTGAGGAGGTTCTATGTTTGTTATGTTTGGGGGCAGACCTAAAAGCCCTTGTTTCTTTATGGACAATAGAACCAACTAGTCACTCCATCATCACCCTCCTCTGGCTTGTAGAACTTGTTCTCACCCTCAGTAATTTCTCCTTTGACTTATCGCACTTTCTCCAGGTTAAAGGGGTAGCCATGGGTACCCGCATGGGCCCCACCTATGCCTGCCTTTTTGTTGGCTACATGGAGCAATCCATGCTATAAGCCAACACAGGAAATGCCCCTCAACTCTTCCTCTGCTACATCAATGACTACTCATGATGAACTCATTGACTTCATCCACTTTGCTGCAAATTTCCACCCCAACCTAAAATTCACTTGGTCCATCTCTAGTGACCTTTTCCTTTTTCTCAAGCTCTCTGACTCAATCTCAGGGAACAAACTCTTGACAGGCATCTTCTATAAACCCACCAACTCCCACAGCTACCTCGACTACACCTCTTCCCTTCTGTTCCCTGTAAGGATTCCATTCCATTCTCTCAATTCCTCTGTTTCAGTTGCATCTGGACTCAGGATGAGGTCTTCCATGCCAGATCATCAGAGATGCCCTCCTTCTTCAAACATTGTGGCTTTCCCTCTACCACCATCAACTTGGCCATCATACACATATCCTCCATTATCTGTACATTTGCCTTGGCCCCCTCCGCCTCAACATGCAACAAGGACAGGATTTCCCTTGTCCTCACCTACTCCCCCACCAGCATCTGCATCCTCCTCCACCATTTCCACCATCTAATACATGATCCCATCACGAGGCATATATTCCCCTCTCCTCCCTTCCCACCAGTTGTCCTCTTGGGATGTATCCCTGTGACCACAGGAGATGTTCCCACACCTCCTCCCTCAGCACCATTCAGGGCCCCAAACAGTCCTTCCGAGTGAAGCAACATTTCACTTTTGAGTCTGCAGAGGTCATCTACTGCATTCGGTGCTCCTGCTGTAGTCTCCTCTACATCGGAGAAACTGGAGATCACCTTGTTGAGCCCCTTGGGTCTGTCCACCACAATAGCATGGATCTCAAAGTGGCCACCCATTTCATTTCTCCATCCCATTCCTTTGCTGACATGTCAGTCCATGGTATCATGTATTGCCAGACTGAGAACACCCGTAAATTGGAGGAACAACACCTCATCTTCCGACTGGGCACCCTTGAACCAGATGGCATTAATATTGACTTCTCTGGCTTTCGTTAAAATCCCCCTACCCCCTCTTCTCCCATCATCTCTCCATTCCCTGTCTCCTTTTGCACAGGAATGATAAATTCTACCTAGACCCTTATCATATTTAATTAACACCTTTAGTTGGTTTGGATTCCTCCCCCATTGTTTGAGTTCTGAGACATTCTCATATCTCCTGTTTCTTCCTTTTCTGATTTATCTTTGAAGAAGGGCTCAGGCTCAAAATATCAGCAATATATCTTTGTCTCCTATAGATGCTGAAAGGACCAGCTGAGTTCCTTTAGCATTTTGCTGTGTTTACTACGATCACAGCATCTGCAGCCTATCGTGTTTCACTCTTATCTAAATCTCCTCTCCTTATTCCAAGATAGTACAACCCTTCATTGTTTTGTTCCTTTAAGTAAACACTTGCTCGGCCTTTGCTGTGTTTATCTTTACTGAGGGAAAAGATAAACAAGAGCTAATTCCTGGTTCTCCAAATATTTCCCTTGTATTTTGCAGTATGTGGTGAAGTGATTGTTTTCACTGGTAACCTCAGAGGTTTTTCTGATCTTTGAGGTATGAAATTCTTCTTTGACGTCAGTTACTGTCAGGCATTCTGATGCTGAGTGAACATCGTGAAACAGACTCCATAGACATTCACTGTGAATGATTTTCACAATGAGCAAATCAGGAAGATGAGGCAGCAAATGGATACATTTTTTTGGTGTCAGTATGACCACAGCATCCAGTGTAATATAAGTATCTATAACATAAATGTACCAACGTCCAAAGCAGCTATATTAATACTTTTTAAGTAATCAGTGCCAAATTTCAAATGCAGGGCTTCAGGTTTGTCAATATAAGTTGCAAGAACAGGTTTTCTGAACTCTTTATTAAATACATTATTTTTTTGTGTTTCTGTTTAATTCTTTTAACATTTTAAAATGTGCCTCCTATTACAGAGAGCATTGAGAGCATTTTACACATGTAAATGCAATTGAAAATATAGAAGTATGTTATTTTGCTTTCAGATTTGAGCAATTTTTGAAAATTGATAAGGGTCTAGGTAGAATTTATCATTCCTGTCAAAAGGAGACAGGGAATGGAGAGATGATGGGAGAAGAGGGGGTAGGGGTTTTTAACGAAAGCCAGAGAAGTCAATATTAATGCCATCTGGTTCAAGGGTGCCCAGTCGGAAGATGAGGTGTTGTTCCTCCAATTTACGGGTGTTCTCAGTCTGGCAATACATGATACCATGGTTGTCTCTCGTACACAATGGAACAATGTTCATATACAATGCCATTCTATGGCCCGGCAGTAGGGGGAACTGAAGTAAAACACAAACGTTGAATGATTGTTGCTACCACCATCCCAGTTATCATAAAGTCTGCACCCAGTGATGGAATTGACAACCTGCCGATGTGCCCATTCTGAAGGAAATCAAGGTCACAGATCAATTGAGATGACTCATTAGATGTGGATCTTTTACTCTTGAAGCATATATAATATGATTACCAATGAATTTGAGAAAGTGAAGACCAAGTAGGATTTTCATTTTGTGGCATGATAGTTATAAACTTTCTTCTAATCAAGCTGTGACAAATATCATGGCTCTATCCCCTCATAAACTGTTGTGGTTGGCAGATTGAGGGTTGGTACTGACACTTTTGGTTAATCTACTTCATCGTGCTATAGGAAAGGGTAAATGTTTTATGCAGGGCATAGAAAACAGTGAAAGTTCAGCACATTCTACTGCCATCTGATGTCTAATCTGTGGTTCATAATTTTGTTATGATGTGGCACAAAGTCCAGCCGAAAGTTGTCTGCAACTAAGTTCATTCCTGATTTGATCAGCATTGCTGAAATTCCACAAACATTTAACTTCTATTCTCCCAAAACAGTGAATAGAATTATAAGTAGCTCAAGTAACCACTGGAATGTATCGGACTCTGTTCACTCAGGAACCTCATGGCTATTGGCAGGACAAAGTTTTTAGGCAGACTAGAGCTAATCTGGTTACTCAGTTATGTGTACTTTCAGAAGGAATTCAACATCAAAGACAATTGGGTAAGTTCTCCGGTTTCTCAATGAACTTGCATGTCTCAGAATACAATGCAACCTCATAGTTTTATATCCATTTACTTTTAATGAGAATGTGAATGAGTTTATTGTTATTCATGACGTTCATGTCAACAAATTCTGATAAACATTATACAATGTACATATGCACCAACATTTTTACTTTCTGCAGCTGAGAGGTACTTTGTAAATAAAAGCTATGGAAAAATAACTAAAACATTTTAGTGCCCCTGTGTTGATGGCCATTCTGGATGAGGGGATATTGCCAACTCACACTAACTAGGATCTGCCCATGAGGAAGTTGAGGATCCAGTTGCAGAGATTTAATTGTCATTTCAATTACATTTTATTTTATAACAGTCAACGAAAGACTGGTTCCAAATAATCACAGTGCCAATACCATATGCCAACGAGATGGGTGAGGTGCAAAAATATCTGATTAAAAACTCAAACAAATATGAGAAATATTACTAGGGAGGAAATTTTACTGTAACCTCCTCGTTAGTCCAGGAAGTCATCTTAGCCTCGTTATTTCCAGCATCACCTCTCTTTGGGAATTAGGGACCTCACTACAGTGATCATTGTCCACTTTAAGGGCAGGTCAGATTTTTTTGGGGGTGGCGGAATCAGTGGCAGTGAACAATATAAAAGATGCAGACAATCCCACATCAATTTTCGCAGTCCAAGTCATCTCAAACTATTTGAGAACTTCACGGAATAAGTGGCAGTACCAGGAGGGCTACATAGAGCGATATCACAACTCCAACTGCTGGCTTGGATGTCCTGCAGGAGTTAGAGAAGGAGTCTCAGATTCAAGTTCTTGACAGTTCATCTTATTTTCTGCTCCTTCCTTTGCATGTCATGATAATGCCTGATTCTCAGCAACCTGTCAACCCATAATATAGCAAAACAGAGGTACAAGAAAATAAAATGGGACAAATACAAGACAGGACTGAGCAAGGATTTATTGCAGGATATAGCAAGTGCCATGATAATGTCAAGATGGCCAAAAGCATTGTACTTGTTGGTATCTCACCTCATACATGTGTTTCTGAAATAAACTAGAGAAGAGTTACTAGAAGGACCCATATGAGGAACTTTGGCTGTAAGACTAGACAAAGGCTGTTCTCCTTGGAGCAAAATAAACTGAGAGGAGATCTAATTGAGATTTAATTTTAATGAAGCAGCACAGTACAAGGCCCTTCTGGCCAATGAAACGTGTGCAGCCCAATTACATCCAATTAACTGACAAAGCCAGAAGGAAACTGGAGAACCTGAAGAAAACCCACACAGATCACAAGGAGAACGTACAAACTCCTTACAGACAGCACCATGATACGAACATGGGTCACTGGCATGGTACTAGTGCTGTTGTAACCACGATGAGATGTGCAAGATGATGTAGGCAAAAAAATGGAAAAACTTAATTAGGGGAACAGATGTGAAGACAGAGGAACTGAGAGAAAGGAATAGCGTCTTGACAAGAGACTGGGTGGGAAGAGGTGCAGTCTAGGTAACTGTAGGTGTCAGAGGATTTGTAAAAGATATCTCTAGGTAGTTTGTCTCCTGTGGAGACAGGGAGATCGAGAAAGGGGAGTGAGGTATTGGAGATGGACCAAGTGAATTTGAGGGCAGAGTGGGAGTTGACAGAGAAGTTGACAAAATTGATGAGATTATCATGGCTGCGAGATGCAGCAGTAATGTCGTCATCAATGTTGCAGAGAAACAGCTTGGGAGTGTGGATTAAAAATGTGGATTGTCCCACATAACCAATGGAAAGACAGGCATAGCAGGGGCTCATGCGTTAAAAGAAAATGGAAAGCCTCATTATGGGGACAGATTGTTGTCCTTCTTGCTATTCCTGAGGAAGGGTTACAGCCTGAAACATTGACTATCCATTGCCTTTTGTGGGCGTTTCCTCACCCTGTGAGTTCCTTCAGCATTTTGTGTGCTGTCGTGAAACAGATTGCAAAATCATGTTGAAGTTCCTGACACCTGCAACCCAATGAAAGAAGCTTGAAGAATGTCTAGATATGGTGGCATGCAAAAAAGGAACAGAAAATAGCATGAAAAGCCAAGTGTAACTAAATGTAAATAGTGGGTCGTGAGCTGATTCAATAGGAACATAAATGCATACTAAGAATACTGGTTAAAGGCTTGTCAAGAAATCTATTCATTGGATTTGTGAGTTGTGGTTAAGCAACCTCCTTCATCGTTAACTTTGATCAGAGACCATTCCAACTGTAAGGCATGTTTCAGATAGCAAGAAATATAGCAAATGAAAGGGCCAAGGAAATAAATCCCTTGGATGACCAATTGTAAAGAATGTGCCAGACTTTTATATTTATATTAATCACTTCACTGTGGAAAACTTGTTTCTCTTCTGGGTCTCTGGACAAACTGCTTATTCATGGAGAAAAAACTTTGAAGTTGCACTTGTTTCATTTGATATAGTTCAGAGGCATTTCAGGTTATTGGATTAGATTACTCATAACACAACCGTGAGTCTCTCACAAACCAGGCAACCACTTCTACAAATTGCACATCAAAGCTGAGAATCACATTTTATGGTTTAACTTAAATAATTTAAATTCACTGGGTTATCTCAAAGGATATCTCTATGAATAGGCTTAGAAAATTATCACATGAAATGTGGACGAGATATTTGGCTGGTAAATAAGGCCTCTTACATTCAGAATTAGATCTAATGATATAGTCTTCAGTGATAATGTCAAATAGTGTCACAACCAAGAAAAATTGCTAACTGGATCTTTCAGTATGCAGTTACATATAGTATTATCTGTTATTACATCTTCAATTCAGAGGTCTTGAGTTATGAGTTCAAATCGCAACATTGCAGTTGAAAAACTTACATTCAAATAATTAAATTAATCTGCAATATAAATGTTGTATCACTATTTGTGACTGTAAAACCAATGGATTGTGCTATAAAATTATTCGATTCACCAATTTCTTTTGGGAAGGAATTTCAAGATCCATTCCAGGTCAGTCTCATCCTTGAATCCAGAACCACAACAAGGTGGTTACCTCATAAAACTCCTCTGCTCTGGCCAAGCAAGATACTCAGGTCAAGAGAAGTTGGCGATGAGTTTAAATGTTGGCCTGGTGAGTAATCTCCATCCATTCCACAATTGAAATTACAGAACAACATTAAATGTGCAACATATCACATCTAAAATACCCTGTCTACAAATCTCCATTTTTTTTTCATTTGGACTTGCTCTCTCTGCCTATTGTGGTTGAGAAAACCTTGCAAACTTTTGCTTTGTATCTTTAATACTCCTTTTAAATGAAGGTCTTTTTTCATTTCCCTTTTGGTATTATAGCTCTTTGAAACATGGAACATTCCTTGCCATTTGTCTCCACTTCCGCTCACAGAATGGATGAGATGACAGCTGAATAAAGAGGCAACCTCTGGCAAGTGACGCTTTCTCAGTCCTTCAATTAGACCTTCATGACCAGGTAGAACAAGCTATACCCACGTCAACACTGTGATCTCCCACCTTCTTTGATGCATACCCCCCCAATTTTCCTACACCTTAACCCTATCTTCAGATTGCTGGGGCCTTGTGGTATATTAGGGCTCAATAGTTACTCTTGTAGCTACCAACCATCAGAACTGGTGAAGGCTCATCTTCTAAGGTGGAGTGCCCCTCCTGAACTGAAGATATATCCCATGATCCCGCCCTGAAATTAAAATTTCTCCCAGACATTTGGAAAGTTTGAGATAAATATACATTTTTGCCTTCCAGACAATTCCAAATCATTGGTTCCTGAAAATTATATTTTTCACTGAATGTTATCACACTTTCACATCACCTCTGCCCACAGAGCAGGGGAAAGTAAATGCAAAATTTACCACAGTATTTGCACATATCAAATAGAAAAACACAGAATCCTGAGCGTTTTGTGCTCAAAATAACATTACTTGATCTTTCCTATCTAAAACAGTAACTTTATAGTAAAACTCTCAGAGAAAGCTGGTCCCAATGTATATTACAGCTATTTCAAGAACCAGCTGCTGTGATGTCAATTTTCAAAAGTACCGTAAAACCTCTATTATCGGAATTCAAGCAACCGGCAAAACAACTGCAAAAAATAAATAGGTAAAGAATGCGGAAGTTTAAGATTTGCACGCCTCGCCGTAAGTTCACGTAACATGCAATCTCAAGGAACTGGAAAATTCACTTATCCAATGTAGCGTGAATAAAAGCTCTCACGACTGGAAGGAGAACAAACATTTTTATTAGTTCATAACTACGGGTAGGGTTCAACAGTTGTCTGGGTTTAGGAAGGAAACCTGGGTTATATGTGGGCAGATGGGGGTGGAGCTGGGAGGCAGGGCTAGCCATCAGCACCACACCCTACCAGTGAATCCAAGTTCACTGCATCCAGCATCTACCAATCCCCATAGGTGCCGGATACCAGTGATTTTACTGTATATTTTTTTAACAAATCTAGTTCAGATAAACACAATGCAAAAAGTGCAAATTCAAGTACAGGGTTCATAATAGCTATGCAAGTAGCTTTTTTTTTCACCAATCCTTACAATAAGCCACATGCTATTTTTTAATGAGTTCTCAGGAGGTTATGCATTCAATAACAATTATATTCATCGCATGGACCATTAGGCTGTTAGAAATGCTAAACAAAGAAAAGATAAATAAGATCCCTGATCTGTCATTTTTTTTAATGATCAAAATAAACATATATCGCACACTTTCAGGTGATGAAATATGGTTGACTTATTCTGTCATTAGTAGGAAGCAGTTATGATGGAAGGATTATGGAGTATGATTGTCAAAATACTTAGAACTATCAAACAGTTCCATATATTGTAGTTGCACCAGGCACACAGTGAGCAAAAGAACCATGAAGAGCCGAAAGTAAGTTGAACCAACTGACTTTAATAGAACTCTCGCCCGCTTTTAAATTCCTCAGAACCCAATGGCACTTGTGACTCCTGGGACCTTAATGACATCAGCCGCCAGGCTGTAAGCTTGCCCTGCACCCTGAACTCTCGCAGCCAGATCTGCCGTGGACTTGCCCGCGACTCCATGAGCCGGCTCACCTGTTGCATGGGCGCAGTATCAAAATTAAAATTTGTTTATTTTGCAGCATTTAGTCACATTTAAACAATGAAGGCACAAAGCATAATCCTGTTTCTGTTTCTGAGCTTTTACTTGATCAATGCATCCAGTTTGCCAGCCAACCAACTGCAATCAAACTCAACCACAGATGACTTAAAATAATTTTTGAGTTTATTGTCTTTAAGAGGTGGAAGAGCTGAATCTCCTGACTATGTTAGAAGTGGAAGTAAAATCTTATAACAGAGTGGAAGTGTGTGGATGTCATGTATAATGGAGTTGAACCTTTGGGATCAGGCATGTCATTTATCAAATATGTTTACATTTGGCAAAATCGTTCCATGAATCAACCTCAGGAGACTTGGACCAACATAATTCAAAAAGCTACCAATATCACAAGAATTCACAGGGTATACTTTCATAACCACACCAAAAACTTCAAGGGCATGCCAGAAATAAAAATGTGAATAGCAGCTTAGATCAAACAGAAAAGCCCACAAAGTAAATACACAAGGCTGAAAAATACTTCCACTAAACCACCAAAGTAGATGGTGGTCAAGGATTTGGATGGTTTAGACCTCTTAAATGGACCTGAAGTAGGTGCAAATCTATGGGGCAACATATGGTGAATTCTATATTGGTGCAGGGATTGCTCAGGCACAGAAGAATGCAGAGTAGGACTGCTGGTTGTCTCCTAACCTCGTGATGTTGGACCTGCAGGAGGAGTAGAGTCCTGCAAAGAAACTTCTCGATCAAATTTTGCAGTCCTGTTGACATTTAGGCAGTAACGGACATGGTGACTACATATTCTCAACCTTGAATAGAAAGCCCCTAATTTTTAGTCTAACCTGCCCCCTGAAATATCTATGACAAACAGAAGACTATCAGCAGAAACATTTACATTTGACAGAGGACTTTTAAAGGGAAGAAAACATTCCAAGGTGCATTATCAGACTTAATTTGACGAGGAATCACATAAAATCATATGAAGCCAGGCTTCCAAATTGTGGTCAGTACGTTAAGTATTTTGGAGCAACCTAAAGGAGGGAATGGAAGTTTTGAGGCTGAGATTTCAGAATCAGGTTGATTGTTGTAAACATGTGTCATGAAATTTGTTGTTTTGGTGGTTATGGTGCAGAAGAAGGTACAAAAATGAGTATAATATTACAATTCAGTAAATTCAAGATTTAAAAAAAAATTAGGGCAAAAGAGAGAAAAAGTGAGGTAGTGCCCATTGGTTCATTGTCCATACAGAAAACTGAAGGTGGAGGAGAACAAACAGTGTTTTTGTAAGGTTGAGTGTGTGTTTTCAGGCTCCGATACCTCCTCCCTGAAGGTAGCAAAGAGAAAAGGACACGACCTGGGGGATGAGGGTCCTTGATGATAGATGTTACTTTCTTGAGGCATTGCCTCTTAAAGATATCATTAATGGAGGGAAGACTAATGTCCATGATGCCCACGCATCCTTGAGGTGCTCCTGTGTTGATTGTTAGTGATGAGGAGATGTTGTTGCCCATCCACATTGACTGTGGGCTTCCAATGAGAAAGTCAAGGATCCAGTTGTAGAGGAAAGTACAGAGGCCCAGAAGGGATGATAGTGTTGAAAGCTGAAACATAAGCAATGAAAAGCAGCCTGATGTAGGTCTTTCTGTTGTCCAGGTGACCTAGGATTGAGTAGAGAGCCAATAAGATTGTGTCTACTGTGGAACGATTGTGGCAGTAGGAAAATTACAGTAGATCTGGGTGTTTACTGAGGTATGAGTTAATTCCAACTATGACCAAAGCCGCCAGAGGTGACGTAATGGCAGTGCTGTTGCTCGTGCCCACCACGGAGAGCTGGGAGCGGAGACACAGCGCTCCTGTTGTGTCCAATCACTCAGTTCTGTACAGGCTCTGAACGGCCTGTTAAAGGAACTGACGATAGTTTTATTTAAAATCCCACAATTGTAGGTTCTGGACACAAGATAGCAGCACTTATGTTCAGCAGTAGCCATGAGGGGCTGCAGACCACAGGAAAGTGGAGGACTGATGCAGAGAACCAGAAAACAGGGAGACCACCCCCCTGTCTGAGAAAGAGAAGCAGAGGAGACAACCCATGGTATGGTGACCAAAGCGGCAGACCAATGAGGGATCCTACAGCTGAAGGGCACACACAAGCAGCGGGCTCTTGGTGACTCAGAAGGCTGTAGGGTGCTGGTTACTGTGGTCAAGGGACTTGCACCAGGCTACAGACTGCTGGATACTGGCTCAAAAGTGGCTGAAGTGGTACCAGGTATTGGAACTGGGATGCATTGAAGGGTTCCTAATGGTATTGGAGGTTCGAATCTGGAGCTTGGGTTGCCAGTGGTTTGGACTGGACTCTGTGTGGCTGTGGGGGCTGCAGAAACACTGGAGTCGAATGGGGAGGGGGGAAGGGAACTCCCTTTTGCTTCTCTTTCTCTAAAGAGGCAATTTTTGCCCTTACAGTAGACATGAGCAATTTCATGTTCAATGACAATAAATTGAATCTTGGCCAATTCTTAATGCATTTCACTACAGTTGATGTGAATGCTACTGGGCGATAGTCATTGAGACATTTGTGATTGATGCCTTTTTGAAGCAGATGGGAACCTCCGAATGCAGCAGTGAGAGATTGAAAATGTCCATGAACACTCCAGCTAGTTTGTTGGCACAGATTTTCAGTACCCTGCCAGGTACAACAGTACAATGAGCCTCATCGATGGAAGGCTAGTGTCCAAATGGCAGCATGTGATAAAAATAAATTTATACTGATTACTGAAAGAGTACATTTCAAGGCTCCAAACTTAATTTTATTCTGCTTTTTTCTCTGTGTGTGTGTGTGTGTGTGTGTGTGTGTGTGTGTGTGTGTGTGTGTGTGTGTGTGTGTGTGTTATGGAGAAGGCTTGTGACTTATTAGCAATCGAAAATGTGCTTTCAAATATGTCCCTTCCAAATATGAACTCCAGTACCTTCTAATGCCCAAGGTAGTTTTGTGAGTAAACTTTATTTTTCTGATTACTTTATCTCTTAAAATAATGGATATTTCTGTTATTTTCTGGTATAGAAAATGAAAAAGAAAAGCATCAGGAACCTGAAAAATGAGAGAGAGAGAGAGAGAGAGAAATAAAATAGAAAGATCAAAAACCTCCTTCTGTGATGTTAATATCTGGACTGTATTCATTTGGTCAATTCAGTGACTAAATTAGAGTTTTCTTATGGAAATTGCATCTAATTATCTGCAATTTAATTTAATTGCATTCCAATGTTCAGATTTTCATGCTTACTGTGTTCCAATACCTGGTGCCAACTAAATAATTGCCCAATATTTACATCACTTAATTAACTGTACAGTGCACAACTAAGAATTGTGGAGTCCTGCAATTGGTTATGCTAAACTTCTCTTCATTTCATTATTATTATCTGGATTCAAGGTTATTTTTCTGTGATGGATAGAGCTAGTTTAGGTGAGTCATCAAACAGACAAGCAGTTATCATAAAGGGTCAAGGTAATAAACTCCATTTTGTTTTCACTGCTTAACTTAACATATCTGTGGTCATGTCAATGTAATGATTTCAAGCAACATATTAATAATTCTAAAATTAAAAACAAAGAAGTTATTGTCCTTAAGATTAAACACTTTAAGATTTCAAAGAAAATATATTGATTTTAACTCCTGTGCACATGGCTAATAACTTGGTTGGGACTCTTGAAGTATAAGATTTAAGTTAATCCTTGACAATCTGAATGCTGTTTGTCATTGAGATTTTAATTTAATATTCATCTCCATGCTACACTCCTTGTTTCCTTATAACCCATAGAGCCTCTTTGCATGACAGGAATAACAGTAATCTGTTTCCAAAGGAACAGAATGAAGTACCCATTTACTTTCCAGAAAACTTGAAAATTGAGTGCATTCTCAGCACAAGAAATTCAAAAAGCAATCTTCATGTGGAATAAGTGTTATTTTTGCTTCTGTTATAGACTGGAAAACATCTTTTCCGGTAGTACATTTCTCATGGAGCATTACAGCGTAAATTATATCACGATGACCCAGGAATAGCTGTCATTATTCACTCCAGAGAAAACCGGATCTTCACAGTACAACAGTGGATTGGAAACTTATTAAGGGTATATCTATCTATCCCAGGTCTTTACCAATTCTCCATTTAACATGACATTGAACCTTTCCAAAACTACTATCAGGTCCTGCGTCAATCAGGACCTTCCCACCAAAGCCACTTACCCACTTCCTAACCAACCCCCATCATTTGTGACCCTGATCTTGTTCATGGCATCACAACACTCACCTACATACATAAATGATCGCCAGCTTGATGCCTGGAACTGATTAAGCTGGTGGTTGCTAACTTTCTCTTCCTGGAGGTCCAGATCTGGATCTACAAAATTGTCCATGCACCTTCCAGCAGCACCGAGGGGCACTACTGAAGTGTGTAGTAGTAGACACCTGACAGAAACAGCACTGGCACATAATTGCTGTGACCATTGTAGACATGACTTCTTCCTGTTAACCAACCCATGAACAGTTGTTGATCAAATCTAATACCTGCACCTCAGACCAGGTTGCCTCCTAGAGTAGGCACCAGACATATCATGAGTGGTTATACTGGGAGCCCTCTTGACTTCGAATGACATTGACTTGCGTTCAAAAGTCTCAGTTGAAACTCCAGTGCAGCATTGAGGAGAGCTGCACTGTCAGATACCTCCTGAATTGAGGGACTGTGCTCTTTCAAGTGGATGCAACTATTTCTATGGCACTACTTCAAAGAACTTCTCAAGCAACATCACCAAAACAGTTCATCATATGTTACTGCCCTTCAAAGTTTCTGCTTTCCTTACATTGCACCTTGGATTGTTAGCTGTAAAATATCTGGCATACACCAATGTGCCATATGAAAACACATCTTTCTTCAACATCCATTTTTCCAACTTCCGTCCCCTGCAATTCTGATCCTGACACCCACAGTCCCACCTTTAATTGTATGAAAGATTTCCTTCCCACCCAAACACATTACCAAAGAGGTAAGAACTTGAATGTAATCACGTGCCATTACAGCGCCAGCTGTCTGTATTGAGTTTGTATGTTCTTCCCATAGGTTTCCTCTGGGTGCTCAGGTTTCCTCCCACATTCTGAAGACGAATGGGGTTGGTCTGTTAATTGGTCATGTGGTGTATTTGGGCTCTGTGGGCTCGTAGGCTGAAAGGGCCTGTTACTGTGCTGTCTATTGAAATTGAATTAAAATTGAATTGACAGACAATTCAATTGTTGCAAATATTGATAAATACTTTGAAATAAAAAGTGGCTATTTACATTTAAATCTTTATATGGTCCCTTAAAAGCCTTCATACCCTTCCCACCACCATGAATGTGCAGAGCGGTCAATATTTTAAGTGATTTTTTTTTTCCCCAGCCAATTGATCAAGGCAATCTGTATGTGTGTTTTCAACTGCTCCAGCTGTCATGTTTTAAACCTCACCCATCCAAAGCAGTTCTTCAAAAGTTGCCAGAGATAAGTTGGTTTCTTGTTCAGCCTCACACCATGCAAACTCTACCCCCCCCCACCCCCCCACCAACAATCTGTAATTGACAGCTGATTTGTTCCAAGCCTTGCAGAGTCTTTGGTCACTTGACTGAGTTTCATTGCCATCATTTTAACTGAAGGTCTTCACTCCCCTGGAAAGTACTTCACTCATGTAAATCAGTGGAGGACATAGTTGTAGCCCAGTGAAGTACTGTAAACTCCCCAAAGATTAAAATGAGAAGCTGAGGAATTTGGATTGACACCGTAGAAGGCAGCATTGATATGAAAGAATAATAAATTTCCTGAAGAATAGAGCAAGAAACATCTCCCCGGCTGATGGTAAGTGAAAGCCCTCATGACCTTAAATAGATCCACAGCAGGACTCTAGAATTATTTATCATATCTGGATCAGTTTGTGATGCTGGGAGGTTGGGAGTCTCCTCTTTTCAATGGTGTGTGAACTATAACTCCTGTTGAAGAGTTCAGAATTTGGTGATCTGCATCTGACAGCTGTCTGTAGACCAGGGTTGCAGAAAAATACTTCCTTCCCCATCTCTCCTCTCTAGTTCGATTTAGTTTATCCAATCAAATGGATGGCCTCAATAACTAGAAGATTTATAAAGGGTTTTTAAAGACGGATATTGCCTCAGCTTAATTTCATCTGGCTGGTTCAGAAGAAAATTGTAAACCCTTTATTGTGAAGCAGTTACTAGTGATAAAAGTGAGGTAGGAATAGGTGGACTTAGCCCAAAATAGTTGTTAAATTTCACATGGCCATGCAAGTTACTTTTATTGTCTGGCTCACTGGCTAATTCTTGATACGGTGAAGTAACCTGGAACTTGGTCCAAGGTTCCACTGGTGACCTGGCCTCCAAAGAGGCCTCTGGTGCCAACAGCCTCCCAACACCAACACCTTGGGGTTTCAGAACCAGGGGTTGAGAAGACACGATCTGATATGGATCTTCGAGCTTGGGTTCACCACTGAGCATCAAGCTGCGTGGTAATGGAGGTTATGGCAGCACAAAGCATGGCTACATTGGAGGAGGTGGCAAGATCTAGGGCCACTCAATGTCTCTGCAAGGACCCTCTTATGCTTCTCTTTTCCTGTTTAATAATAGTGCTGGATTACTTGGTGACTCTTTGTTTTCCTTTGCAGAGCAAGCATAGGAATTAATTTTGTGCATCTTGTGTACACCACAATAAATTGCATCTTGAATTTTGAACATAATACTTACATTTGGCACAATTCACCTGACTTGCCAAACAATTGCAAACAGTTTAAAAAATTGAGTGAGACTGAATGTAATTTGTCCTTACATTTCAGAGATTATGTTCAAAAGCTCTGAAACAAGCTTTGTGCTTTTTACTTTTGCTGAATAACCACAAAAAGATGAAATTAGGAGATCCATGCAATGGTTATTAATGAGTTAAGGGATGCGGTTAATGTCTTGGGTGGAACCAGGCTCCAGCAGCTACAATGAACCTATTATGTTCTTAAGACTTAAGTATATTGAGATGAATTGGTACCTTCTGTGCCATCATGAATTTGCAACAGTGTGGCGACCAAAACTACACACCAAACACTGGAAGGTGCATGAATAGTTACTGGTGCAAGTGTTTGAAAGGTTTGAAAGGTTTGTAAACTTTTCAGACAAATATACTTGGGAATTGCCCAAATATAATTCTCTATAACAATGTCACTTTAACGCACTTCACTGGGTCTGATGGCGCTAGACCAAAATCACTGTTTACCAACATTTAATGTGGAGGTCTTACTGTCTTGCAATCAATAACCACATGCAGACTCAAAGCAAGTAATTAAAGGCTTTAATATCCTGAAACATCAGGCACGTCTCTACATGCTGCTGGCCCGGATCCAAGGCTGGTATGGAGGGAGGAGACTAGGGTTATTAGCCTTTATTGGGAATCTTATGGGGAGGCGGGCCAGCCAGTACAGTCTAGTGAGGTCACACCTGCACTACCATGTTCCATTACACTTACCTTACCCACTCCACAATGATAACTGAGTCCTGGGGAGCATAGTGCAGAGGCCCAGAGGGTCTGAAAACACAGGACAGCCTTCACAACCTGCCTAAGTGTAAATTACTTCAGCAGTATTTAAACATTCCTGGCTTTCAGAGACATTTTAATACGACAAATGTTGAAATGCATAATGAAATTCTAATAATGTTGAAATGCCTTTAAAAGTTTGTTCTTTTTATTTTTAAACACTTAAGGAAAAATATTCAAAACATTGAACTAATGCAAAGTCAGTTACCTTTTTTGGCTTTGAATGTTTTGCCCGAGATCATGGCTGCAAAGGTGATTCCACCCAATCCTGTTAGAGTGGTTCTCAACCTTTTTCTTTCCACTCATATACCACTTTAAATATTCCCTATGCCATTGGGGCTCTGTGATTAGTAAGGGATTGCTTAAGGTGGTATGTGAGTGGGCAGGGAAGGTTGAGAATCACTGCTCTAGACCCAATTGTTACTGAAATATTTTGCTTGAGAAAAATTGTCATTGGTTAATTTCCTTTGGAGTTATGAAACTGTGCACATAATGAGTCAATTAAGTACAATTAAAACAGTGCTTTTCAACCTTTTTCTTTCTACTCACCAATCATCTTAAGCAATCCCTTACTAATCACAAAGTACCAATGGCTTAGGGAATACTTAAAGTGGTCTGTGAGTGGAAAGAAAAAGGTTGAGAACCACTGACTTAGACTATTGAAAGACCACTTTTTTTTCACCACGATGGTACTGAATATTTCTTGCCTCTCAATCTTCAGTATTAGCTCTTAAATTTAATTTCTGGTAAATTATTCTAGTTTCTTTTTGATGAAGTAATAAGCAAGAATTTAGGTGCATTTGTACATTGGTCAATGTTTAGGACCATAAACTCATTATCATTTTCATCAGTAGATAGGAGATTTCACATCCGTGGCATCCCAAATCTTTCAGTAAGCCCCTCACATCGGTATTCCAAAATGCATCCTTAAGATTTTGAGACCCACAACCATTTGAACAGCTGGTATCACCAACCAGAACAGCCAGCTAGCCTATTAAGTTTTGTAAGGAAAGGCTTGCTTTATGGTGTTCTACACAATCAGTGGCTGTTTAAATAAAATATTGTGATATTTTGGGTACAATGCGTTTAATCAGTTTATCCTTTTAGGCAATAGCAGAATCTGGAAGTGATATGAATGATATGAAAGGAATGGTTTAGACCAGGGGTGTCAAACTCAAATTCACAGAGGGCCAAAATTAAAAACTTGGACTAAGTCATGGGCCAAACTAAATATTTATTGAAAATTTTCAACAACATCTGCATGTTTTCTCTTCTTTCAAGATATGTAATGTTAAACTTTTTCTTATTAAAATAAATGTTTAATAATAGTTTTGGTTAAACTCTTTCCAGAAGAAGCATTAACAAATGAGAAATAAAACATAAAATAAAGTTTGCTGTAAAACCAGACTTCTTTTCATCTCCTCCACCTTCTGGAGCTTTTGCTTCTCGTTCAGATCCTTATACCTGTCCTGGTGTTTCGTTTCATAGTGTCGTGGTATGTTATATTCTTTAACTACAGACACGCTGGCTCCACACACAAGACAAACAGGTTTGTCTTTTAAAATGATGAACATATAGTCTGCCTCCCACCTGTCTTGAAAGGTCCTGATTTTGGTCAACATCTGCATGTTTTCTCTTCTTTCAACATATGTAATGTTAAACTTTTTCTTATTAAAATAAATGTTTAATAATAGTTTTGGTTAAACTCTTTCCAGAAGAAGCATTAACAAATGAGAAAGAAAATATTCAATAAATAATATTTCTCTATAGCCTTTAAGCTCCTTTTAGATGTATTTTTTTCACAAGTCAACAAGTCAAAAAAATAACAACTTGCTTCAATGAAAATCCAATCTTTCAACTATGAACAGTCCAAAGTTAACCAAAGAAAATATGAATCCAAGCTTAGCTTGCGACACTGTGATTTACTCTGATGCACCTGGGTCTAAACCAGATACTTGGCATTTCTTCTTAGATGCAAGTTCATCAAACTCTGGGGTCAGAGTTTGCCTCCCACCTGTCTTGAAAGGTCCTATTTTCTGTCTTTGGTTTGGCCATTTTTCGTAAGGGGTTTATTACATGTGAGTTGGGCGACAGGTCGCAGATGCTAATGAAAGTAAAGAGAGGAGGTGGGGGCGATTAGCGGGCTGACGGGCCGGCGCCAACGCATTTGCAAAGCATTCTGGGATTTGTAGTATTAGCTGTGCATGCGGTATACTGGCGTGGCAGCCAGCGGGCCAGCTCTAATACATATTTGATATGATCTTGCGGGCCAAATATAATTATATCATGGGCCAAATTTGGCCCACGGGCCTGAGTTTGACATGTGTGCATTAGATAGTCACAGCAAATTAAATGATTTATTAACTAATCATCATGTAGTAATAAGATTTTCTTGAGGAATATTTTACAATTTTATATATTCAATTTAACCATGGCCATCAAAGTGTGAGTTACTAGTTCTCCTTTGAATGGTACCATGGAATTTTTGGCTTCCCATTTGAGAGGATAAAGAGCACATATTAATAAAAAGGCACCTGTAATATGACAGCATTTTCCCTCCATTGCACTGAGCTCAACTCAAGTTCTGCACAATAATCCTGTGTGAGCTTGAGCTAGTACTTCCTTGCTAAGCCAAGACTGACATTCAAAAATGTCCTGAGAATATTATTTATACACAGTTTAAGGGGTTACAAACAAAAACAAATACCATCACCATAAATACCATGGAATAAAACAAAGTCAATGCCTGAAGTTAATCAACCAAACTAGTTTGACAACTTCATAGCTATTATAAGAAAATCTTTTTTTCAATTCGATGTTGAAGTGAGAATATTGAGCAACATTATGGATACATTTTTGAAGTAAAAGATTTTTTTTAAAATTAAAGCTTAATCTGAAATTGTGATTTCATTGGGAGTTGGTGGGAATATTCTCCCTTAATTACTCAGAGCTTTTGGGCAAGTTGGAAGCTTGAAGGTTTATCATCATTCCTAGTTGCTGAATAAACAAGACTAAGCCCAAAGATATTATAATTGTCATTGTTAGTGGAATGTTATTTTTTTTTATTGCATTGGTGGAGCAACTGGAGATTAGGTGCAAGTGACAACAGGCCTTGTAAATCTTGCGCTCCTGTTGATCTTTGACTCCGACCAGCTAGCACATCCAGTGTGAGCATGGGATCATCCTTTTTTGCCTGCAGGAGGATAGATACATTCTCACTTCTACTACCACTCCTTTCCAATACTCAATGCACAACTTTGACCCCCATACAACCAATCTGTACATACAGTAGTTTTATTTTGTAGCTGAGGAGATATGATACGATCTCAATCTGCAGGTAGAACTCAACAAGTTGAGAGGCATCTGTGGCAGAGAAAAAAGATCGACATTTTGAACCAAGACTCTTTATGCGGGTGAGGGGAGGGGGGGGGGTGTGAGGAAAAGAGAGTCAAGAAAAATAAAACCCTGGTTTCACATCTACATGGTTCACCAATTTCATGTACTCCCTTTCCCAGCACTCCCACCCTGTCCACTTGACACCAGCTTCTCTATTGCATTTAACCAGTCTTGATAAATGTTTTCGACTTGAAACGTCGACCATTCTTTTCCTCCCATGGACGTTGCTTGATCTGCTGAGTTCCTCCAGCAGATTGTGTTTGGCTTCAGAATCCAGCATTTGTATTCTCCTGTGTGTCTCAGGTTATTCAGTCACGGATTTTTACCTTCGTTCTTGGACAGGTCAATAAGTTTTAAAAGCACAAAGATCCTTCTGTTTTTAATGAATTGTGCATTTAGATACATGGTTGTCACGGTTTTAGAATGGTCACAAACATTGCCTTCTGCAAAACATATTCACAGTATTTGCAGTGATTTAAGATATTTTTGTATAAAAAATATAAGTAACTACCAACTTAAAACCTGTAAGACAGACTACGGGGTGGTGTAATCCTTGTAACATATCACATTGAGTAGCTGGAACCCATTCTGATTTGCATTGATTTTTTTTTACAGCAGTGAACTGAGTATGTTTTTGGGATGCATGCAAAAATGCACGAAGCCTGAGTCTTCAGACCATTAATTTCAAAAGTCTGCCATCATTTTCTATGGTTGGGTTTGTTAAGTAGGACCACTCATTCTATTTTCTTTGGCACAGGCAAAGTAACAGATTTCCTCTTGACTATTCTGGAGCAGGTCGGGTTTGAAGGAATATGATTCAGAATTAGAATTTTAGAATCATAATTTATTGTCATGAACATCACAAAACTCATTGTTTTGCAGAAGCATTGCAGTGCAAATATTGCTATATATTACACTTTAAAACTAAATAAATAATGCAAGAAAAAAAAGAGAAAGTGAGGTAGTGTCTGTGTTTCATTGTTCATTCAGAAATCTGATGGGAGAGGGGAAGAAGCTGTCCTTGTATTGCTGAGTGCTCGTCTCCAGGTTCCTGTACCTCCTTGCTGAATGATGGCAGGAGTGTGAAGAGGGCATGGTCTGGGTGGCGGGGTTCCTTGAGGATAAGGGGCTGCTTCCTTAAAACATTGCCTCGATGGAGTGAAGTCTGGTGCCTGTGATGTCGCTGGCTGAGTTAACAACTCTATGGAGTTTTTCCGTGTCCTGTGCATTGGCATCTCCATACCAGAGGGTGCTACAACCTGACAAAATGCTGTCCATGATATACCTGTAGAAATTTTCAAGAGTCTTTGGTGACATACCAAATCTCCTCAGACTCCTCATGGTTTAGCTGCTGGTGAGCCTTCTTCATGATTGCATTGACTTGGAGGCCCCAGGCCAGATCCTCAAAGATGTTGACACCTAGGGATTTGAAGTTCTTAACCCTCTCCGCTGTTGAGCCCTCGACAAGGACTGGGTCGTGTTCTCCTGATTTCCTCCTGAAGTCCACAATCAGCTCCTTGCTTTTGCTAATGTTGAATGAAAGGTTGTTGTTTTTCCCTTCCTGAAATGTTGTGATTTCAGGATGGGATCTGAACTTTTGCCTTTTGGATTCATAACCAGCATTTTAATCATTCTGCATTCTTGTATAAAAACATAATTGTTTCATAGCTTCTAATTAGTCGCTGATCATGGATGAATAATACTGGTTTTGTGTCAATTAGCATGATCCCTAATTCACAGAAATCTCACAGCATGTTGTGACAAATTCAGATTGTTACCCATGATTCAATAATCTGCAAATGACCACATTGGTGCTGAGAAAGTTTTGCTTCTCTTTAATGTTTTCTGAATCTCAAATGCAAACTGACAGGAATTTAAAGCCTACAATATTGGGAACCACCATCAAAATACACAGTTGAGATATGGGACAAAGACTATCTGAGCTTTGTATGTGTTCATTATCATCCCCAAAGACAAATCTGCAAATGGTCCAAAGTAAATAAATAATGGTCTACTTATCAAATGTAACCATGGAAAATGGCCAGCAGTCCTGATAAACCAGCTTGCCTTTCTCAAGCTTACAAACTCCATTGACCCCATAATCTGAGAGGGATTGCAATGAATCCTATTTACTTTTTCTCGGCATTTGTTTCCATTCCACAGCTGCAATACTAATGCATCATACTCAAGCTGGAGTAATACTTGCTGGAAGAGTGGCTAATTGTATCGACATGAACAGGGCTAGGTGACTATATTGACCGTAGTTTGTGATCCGCAAGACAAGAAAGTGACCAAATGACTATTGACAATATATTTGACCATCTGAAATTAAAACCTTGAAATGTTAGAAATTATATCAAAGAACTCACACTCAGGGGAGGGGAAAAGGATCAGACCCTATTTGCTCAGATTAGGCATGAGAATTTGTCTTAGATAAAAATGGATGGTACAATTTCATTTGTTTAAAGTTAATAGTTTTACTTCAAATATGAGAAGTCCCAACATGGAACATCGTAATCGGAGAAGGTTGGCCTAGTCAGTCACTGGAAGTTCGTCATATTAGTTCATCGAAACACTGTACAAATTATAGCATCGAGGGTTTGAGAGAAAGTGGAAGGATATCTCTATGTCAGGTGAGATATTGAAGTTACTGTGATCTCTCACCCTTAAGTAAAGGTATTTCACCACAGAATAAGTTCAAGTTTTCTGTTATTCACTAAAACCCCTTGTACGATGATAACTCAATGCCTGAGTGAAAATGAATAGAGGAAAGCACCAGTTCTATAAAATTGGATCCAAGTGTCTGTCTAATCACTCCAAGAGGCTTTCTCAATCTTCCTTGCTTCAATACTGCACCTCACCTACAAAAATCTGCAAACCAAAGGAGCAATAGTCTGTAGGCCATGTGAAAATCACTTCCAATCCCCAAACAACATCATCCCAATCCCCATCATCAAATGTGCCTAATTGAAGATTAAGATCCAAGACATAGCTGATGCTTTCACTGAAGCATGTGAGAGAATGGGCCTCACAGTGAACATAGCTCCAGGGAAGCAGAACTTGATCCTTAACTCCAATACTACCTGCTTGGATTTTGGCACCATGTGGTTTCCTCTAGTGTTTTGCTTTCCTCCCACATCCGAAAGATTAGTTGCTGGGTTAGTTGGCCTAATTTGCCAGAATCATCTCATCAAGTATCTCCAGTTTCAGATTCTGGGTCCCACATCTGTCCTCTCAGTAATGTCCAAACTGGAGGTCATCCTTAAACCCAGAGAAATGACTAGGTAGGAGGAGGCTGGTTCCTGGCATCACAGGGGTAATGACAGGTAAGTCAACAAATATTCACTCATCATTGCTGTATATATCTTAAGATTTTTAAAAATTTATTATTTCTTCAGCTTCTTTTAGGTTACCAATTCAGTCAGATTGAAGGAACCTCAAAGTGCAACTTTTCCTGCTTGTACAGCAATGCGACTCACTGAAATTCAACCTGCAATCTATCACATTCAATGGACAGTTTTCTTGGATGGGCCCCTTGCTTAGTCCAAACCTCCTCACCTAACAGAAGGTCCAAGAAACTGGATGTACAACCTTTTCCACCTTTGTACATAGAGGTATAATCTATTTTGCCACTGTTGTTTAATCTGCTGTGTCCTTCTGAGGAACAAATGGTCCCAAATCTAATTAGGTCATATGCATTAAATGGTAGGCTATTGAGATGTGCAGAGCAGCAAAGGGATTTAGGAATGATGGTAAATAGTACCCTCAAGGCTGATACTCAGGTAGATGGTGTGGTGAAGAAGGCATTTGGAATGTTGGCCTTCATAAATTGGAGTATTGAATTCAAGAGTAGGGAGGTTATGATGAAATTGTACAAGGCATTGCTGAGGCCAAATTTGGAGTACTGTGAACAGTTTTGGTCACCAAATTATAGGAAAGATATAAACAAAATAGAGAGAGTGCAGAGAAGGTTTACGAGAATGTTGACAGGATTTCAAGGTTTGAGTTACAGGGAAAGATTGTGCAGACTAGGGCTTTTTTCTCTGGAGCGTAGAAGATTGAGGGGGGACTTGATAGAGGTGTTCAAGATTTTAAAAGGGACAGACAGAGTAAATGTGGATAGGCTTTTTCAGTTAAGAGTGGGGGAGATTCAAACTAGAGGGCATGGTTTAAGATTGAAGGGGGAAAATTATAAGGGGAACATGAGGGGAAATTTCTTTACGCAAAGGGTGGTAGGGATGTGGAATGAGCTTCCGGAAGACGTGGTTGAGGCGGGATCATTGGTTACATTTAAGGAAAGACTGGATAGTTACATGGAGAGGAGAGGACTGGAGGGGTATGGACCGGGTGCGGGTCAGGGGGACTAGGAGGGTGAGGATTTGTTACGGCATGGACTAGTAGGGCCGAACTGGCCTGTTCTGTGCTGTAAGTGGTTATATGGTTATATGTTCACTACATCTCCATCTTTAAATAGACTCACAAAGAAAATCTGCTAGATCAGGGATGGGATACAGGGTATATTAAAAAAAGTAGTCCACTTAAAATGCTAATGTGAGGTGCTATGTAAAAATGTTGGAATTTACAACCCTTACCTTGCTATTGAGGGGTCTTATTTCATAACATTTAATCACTTTTTCAATGTAGTCACCAACTTCTAAAGGAAACACAGCAATCTTACACTCAGCAGGTTCCATAAATGCTCATATAATTAATAGTGCTTTAGTGCTTTAGTACTGTTACTGAGACAGGAATTACATTCCAAAATTTCATGAGAATATTCATTGTCAATCAAAAAATAAAGCCTTAATCGTAAATAACTCAAAATATGCCAAAAAGTGCTGACATTAATTAATCCAATCATTTATTCACATTTTATAGATGATTTTAAAAAATATATCAAGAACAGCTATTCAGTATTTCCCTGCTACTTTCCTTTGGATATCGTTCACTCAGACAAACATTTCCAACAGCTGATTACTGAATATTTCCACTATTAGTAACATAATTCCCTATCACAATTTGCACAACAGTTACGGTAAAGTGGGGGGAGGGGGAGGGGGCTTGGGAAGGGGCTGTCTACAAAGTAGCATCAACTCTGAACTGAGCTGGAATTCAGCTCTGGTGAGTCCATTGCATGGAATGTGCCCAATTCTGCAGCCGTCTGCTTGGTCCCAGAGCCAATAAAAATGTTAGGTCAAGCCAAAATTATCTCGTCGGCTCCAGTTTTCTCACCTCAAGTTAATTTCTGGAAGGCATCTGAAACATTGGCTCCGGTTCCAAAAGTAAGTCAGGATGGTGCAATATGCCTTTGTTTCAGCACATAAGCATTGGCCAAAGTAAGAAATAATGAACTAACAAAGTAAAAAAATAATGCATCATGCTCTGGTGTGGGAACCCCAATACCCCTGAGTGTAAAGCCCTCCAAAAGGTAATGGACAAAGGCCAGGACATCACAAGCAAAACCACCCCCACTATCGAGCACATCTACAGGAGAGCAGCAGCAATCATCATAGATCCACACCACCCAGCACACGCTCTGTTCTCGCTGCTGCCATCAGAAAAGAGGTATAGGTGCCACAAGACTCGCACCACCAGGGTCAGGAACAGCTGCTGCTTGTCAACTAAGAGACTCCTCAACGAAAAACTCAATAAGGGACTAATTTAAAGACTCTTACTTGTGCACTTTATTGATTTCCTTTTTGTTCTCTTTGTATTGCACAGTCACTTTGTTTACATTTCAGTATCTGTTTATAGTTGTTTGTTTTCATGTTCACACTGAGTACAGTTTAATTTTTACACAACAAATTAGTGGTAGTTCCGTTGCACCCGTAGGAATAAGAAACCTCAGGGTTGTATGTGATGCCATTTATGTACTTTGACAATAAATCTGAAGTCTGAATCTAAATGCACACAGTTCAATGCTAGATTTTGTTTTTAGCTACTTAGTGTGATTTATAACAACTAGTGAATTTGTAGATTATAATGCAGACTACATAAAAATAGAGTTAGCTAAAAATAATAGATTGATGTATATACCCTTGGCATCTTAATGAAGTTTTAACTATATTTAACCATAATTAAGTGTTTGGAAACTAAACCATAAGGCTTTATTTAATAATATCAATTTGTTTTTAGTAATGCAGACACTGCTATAATTGTGTGGGAAAAAAAAACCAGGCAAAATTCTGAAAACATATTCCCAGTCACCAATGGCTAAAACCCTGTCTTTCAATGGATAAATATTTCAATTTGCAGTTTCCCTTTCAAAAATGCTGGTTTTCATCTCTGCGACTTTGGTTATATTTGAGCATTAGAAAATGGGTGCAGAAGTAGACCATTTGGCTCCTCCAAACCAGCTTCTCCATTTACCAAGATCTCAGCTCCTCATTTCCATCTAACTGTGGTAACCTTTCACTTCTTTGCTTATCGAGAATCTCTCCAGCCACACTCTCCCCTTTCTCGATCTCTCTATCCCCATCCACTTTGCTGCCATCTTCTACCCTGACCTCAAATTCACTTGGTCCATCTCCAGCAACACTCCCCACTTTCTGGATCTTTCAGTCTCCATCTCAAAAGACAAACTCTCAACCGACATCTTCTATAAACTCACCAACTCCCACAGCTACCTCGACTACATCTCTTCTTGCCCTGTAAGGATCCTATTCCTTTCCCTCAATTCTTCTGTCTACATCACATCTGCTCCTGGGATGAGGCTTTCCATGTCAGAAAATCCAAGATGTCCTCCTTATATTAAAAAAATTGCCTCTCCTTTTCCACCATCAACTCGGCCCTCACCTGCATATCCTCCATTATCCATACGTGCAACAAGGACACGATTACCCCGGTCCTCACCTACTATCCCCACCAGCCTCCACATCCAATGTCATTTCCACTACCTGCATTATCTAATATGAGATACCATCATCAGACACAGTTTCCCTCCACCTCCTCTATCTGCCTTCCATAAGGCCAAGTCCCTCTGAGTCTCCCTGTTTTATTCCTCCCTTCCTACCAATCACCCCTTTGGCATTTACAGTATCCCTAAGACTGCAGGAATTACTCCACTTGAATCCAGCCCTTTGCCCTCACCATCATACAGGGTCCCAAATAGTCTTTCCAAGTGAAGCAGCACTTCCCTTGTAAATCCTCAGGGGTCATCTACTGCATGCAGTGCTTCTGTTGTGGTCTCCTCTACACCAGAGAGACTGGAGGCAGACTGGGAGATTGCTTTGTTGAGCACCTAAGCTCTATCCAGCACATTAGTGGGAATCTCCTAGTGGCCACCCATTTCAATTCCCTACCCCATTCCCTTGCCAACATGCCTGTCCATGGCCTCATGTACTGCTAGACTGAGACCACCTAAAAAAAAATTCTATTAGATTAACCCTCTGAACTCCAAGGTGTGCAATCCAAGAGCACTCAAATATTCCTCATATGCTAATCCTTTCATTCCAGGAATCAAGTCGCCTCTTGCTCTTCTAAACTCTAGTAGATGCAAAACAATTTTTACGACTTTCCCTCATCTCCTGTGTTGATCGAGGAAACTTTTACTGAACTGCTTCCAATCTAATAACATCCTTCCTCAGCTCAGGAGACTAATATTGCACGCAGGATTCCAGATATAGTCTAATTAGGCCCCGTATAACACAATTGTGATAGTTAATTCCTCTCAAATTAAACATTATCATTATAGTTTCCCTACATGCTGCATCAATATGTTATGAATATGCACTGGGACCTTGATGAAGGGCTCAGATCTGAAACATTGGTTACCCTTTAAATCCTTTAGATGCTATGTGACCTGCTGAGTTTCTCCAGCGCTTTTGCGGATTGCACTACAATCACGGTGCCTGAAGACTGACTGTTTAGTTGGACATTAGATCCCTCTGCATTTCAGAGCTCTTGGAATCGCTGTTCTTATGCCTCACGTCATTTTCTTTTCTGCACCTTTCCTATGGTCATTGCTCCTTTACGTTTCCTTGAATTTCTTCAGCCGTGAGAATGATCAACATGTGAACCGTGTAATGTGGTGGAAATAAAGTAAAATCTTTCATGAACCAATGAAGAAGGGCAGAAATAGGAGATATTTCATTTGAATTATGAATTACCAAAATATAGTTTTCACAGCAAATTTTTTTCTGAATGTTTTATTTGACTTTATGTTCTAGTGACACTGAGGTGAAAAAGAGAAAAGAGAAGAATTCCACAGGGAGAGTGAGGCGGCCATGGACGACAAGGGAAGCCAAACACAGTATAAAGGCAAAGAAAGAAGCATCTTGCAAAAATTAGTGGGAAACCGGAGGATGGGTTAGCTTTTAAAACCCAACAGAAGGCAACTAAAAAGGAGGAGGAAAGGTGAAATATGAACATAAGTTGCAAGTAATATAAAAGAGGATAGCAAAGGTTTGTGCACATGTATAAAGAGTAAAAGAGAAGCAAGAGTGCAAATCAGATGGCTGGAAAATTACACTGGAGCAGTGGTTAAAGGGAACAAAGAAATGGCAGATGAACTGAATAGGTATTTTGTGTCAGACTTCAGAGTGGAAAACACCAGCTATGTGTCAGAAATTTGAGATAGTCAGGGAGTAGAAGTGAGTGCATTTGCTATTACCAAGGAGAAGCTGCTTGGGAAGCTGAAGGAGCTGGAGGTGAAGAAATAACCTGGTTTGGGTGCACTACACCCCAGGGCCTGAAAGAGATAGCTGAAGAAATGGTGATCTTTCAAGGATCACTAGTGTGGGAAAGATCTTGGTGGACAAATCTGGTGGAGCTCCTTGAAGAACTAACATGCAGGACAGAAAGTCAATAGATTTTTACTTGGATTTTTAGAAAGACTGCCAAGGTTCCCCACATGAGGCTGATAAACAAGATAGGAGCCCAAGGTATTAGGTGAAAGGTATTCGCATGGATAGATTGACTCACTGGCAGAAAGCAAAGAGTGGGAATAAAGGGGTCTTTCTGGCTGGCAGCAGGTAACTTGTCGTGTTCTACATGGGTCAATGTGTTGGGTCTGCTACATTTGCATATACAAAGAATATTTATATTTGTCCTCATTCAATTATGCACACAGTCCTTTTGTGGTGTCATAGCAATCCCTGATTAGTGTAACAAGAGGAGGTTCAAGAACTTGACAGCCATTGGAAAGATATATCTTAAAGCAGGAAGTGCTGGTTTTTAGGCTTCTGCACTTTCTACCGTCCATTTCAGCCTGTCACCATCTTGGTTCAATGAACATGAAGTTCTCCAGCATTCCACAAATGAAACAAAATCTGCAACATGATCTGGGTCATGGATCAATAGTCTGCACTGTCAGTCTGTAAGTGGCTGTTCATGCTTTCCACCAGTTCTCGTGAGTGGGATGTGAACTCGACTCAGGAGCCATGTGAAGAACAGAAAGTCCTTCTCATGTTAAAAATCATGCACTGATTTGATTGATGGTGCACTGCAGGAGGACACAGAATGGACTCACTGGATTCAAGGAAATGTCATCATCTCTGAGTACTATCTTTTGCCAGTCAACTTCAGCTATCCCACTCTTCCTGTGCTCTTTCCCCTACTTGTTTTCATCGACCTTTCACCCACACACTATATCTTCTGGTTCTCCTGTTCCTTCTCCCATCATTTTTCCATCTGTTCATCTTCCCTTCCTGGTTCCACGCTTCCTTCCTTACTCATCAGACTGCATCTGTGGCCATGACCACTTTCCAATCTTCACCCTCTCCTCTTCTATAAGGCTCTATCTGCCCCTTTTCTTTTATATCTCTGCCTATCACCAACCAGCCCGTCTCCTGGCTCCACCCATCCCCCTCTCCCACCTGACTCCATCTGCCCATCAATTTCCACCTCATCTGGTTCCACTAGCCACACCCAACCTCACCCCCCCTCACAATATTCTGTTTTTCTCCCCTCGTCACTCTCGATCCCTATGAAGGATCTCGACCTGAAATATTGACTATCCCATGCCTTGACAGATGTTGCCTGACCTGCTGAGTTCCACCAGCAGTTAGATTTCGCTGTCTCACAGCAGCCATACATTGAAGAATGGAAGTTTGTCCTTTTGCAGTACACATTAGAGTTCACATACAGGGCCTGCAATGCGATGTCAGTGAAATTAATAGAATCCTACACCAATGGGAAGCCTACAATCCCTGCGAAGGAAGCATCATGCTAACACCACCTGACACTCTGCCATATCAGAGCACATTACTCATTCCACCCGCAATTAACCCACCACTTGCCTGCTATCTTATTTATGATATTGACTGAACTTGTTCTGAGTGTTTACAAGAGATGAACAAAGGAAGAAACTTCATTCAAATTACCTGCATTTGATCAGTGGTCTGCCCCTGAATCAATGTAAGAGAGGGGGAAAATTTTGGGTTGCTGTTTGGAAAACACAAAATGCAGGAATACCCAACATTCCTGACCTACTTCAGATTTCCAGGGTCTACATTTTTGATGCTTTTGGTTCACTGGGCTGGCTGTTTGGTGAAGGAGTGGGATGTGCTGCAGGGAGATGTAGAAGAGTAGAGCTAAATACAAAAGGACATAGCTTCACTGCCTCAAAATGTTGGAAATTAATGTGGTTTTGCTGGAGTTATGAATAACATGAAGTCTGGACATGTCACAGCAACCTTTGCCTGTACACAATGTTTGATAGGGATCGATTCAGTGTTATGGGTTTGGAATGCATCTGTAAAGGCATGAGAAGGCAATTGTGTGACTTAAGGTCTTTCCATTACCCTGATGACTTCCAATCTTGGAATGTATTTGTTATGAAATATTTCTATTTATCTGCTCGAAAATCCATGTTTTCAATTTTTGGTTTATGGTAAACAGTAAATCACTGCATTCTTCTGAGGTACACCCTTGCCAAAGGAGTGAGAGCTGAACCACATTTACCACAAACACCAAGCTCTTCGTGCCTCAGTACTGGTACATTTGCATCAACCTCTCTTCTTTCATGCACACTCTCCTCAGTTCAGCACAGCCCAAGTTAGTCATTGTTGACCTGAGTTATTCAATGCAGAGGAAGTTCACCTGGTTGATTTCAGAGATGAGGGGGTTAGCCAGATCAAGTCATCTGCAATTGTACTCGCTGGAATTTTAAAAGAATGAGAGATGATCTTATAGAAACATATAAAATTATGAAAGTTATAGATAAGATAGAGGTAGGTAAGTTGTTTCCATTGGTGGGGAAGACCAGATCTAGGGGACAAAGCCTCAAGATCTACCATAGATTTAAGATGGGAGATGAGGAGGAATTGCTTTTCTCAGAGGGTGGTGAATCTGTAGAACTAGTTGCTCATTGAAGCAGTGGAGGCTACCTCACTAAATATATTTGAGACAGGGATGGATAGATTTTTACAAAGTAGGGTAATTAAGCGATATGGGGAAAACAGGTAGGTGGAGATGAGCCCCTCATCAGATCAGCAATGAATGACCGAACAGGCTTGATGGGCCGGATGGCCTACTCCTGTTCCAACTTCTTATGTTAATTGGATGGGGAAATCTCACAAACTTTATTGCATTGATCAATCTCACCGTGACTAGGTTGCGACATTATAACAAATCAGGGTGCAATGTTTAGTATGGCCATCGCAGCTGAATATATTTCATATACAACAGAATGAAATTGCAGCTTATTAATGAACATTTTCTGATTTATGAGATGCTCATTTTAAACTCATATTTAAGGACATCCAATCAAAAGATGATCAGACTTTGATTTTGAGAGTGAATTCATGAATTTCTCTGAGCTTTTTATTTCTTTGTATAAACCTGGTAGATGTGGGGAGCTAAAAATATAAATCCTGCTCTCCATTCACCAAATGCATCACAAATCCTCACAGACATCATCCTTCTTCCCATAAAGATTCAAAATACTGTACCAACCAGTGAAGAACCAAAACAAGCAAACTATTGTATGTTTGAAACCACAACAAAGACAACCTCTCATTCCAATTTCATCCTTTAATAAAAATTAGACAGTATTAATCATTCTTCATTTAATCAATAATATGACACTTTATGCATTTGGTCAAATGAAAGTCCATATTCAGTGGTTATTGTTCAATGAATAAGTGTTATATGATATGTATCAAGCCTAAAGACAGCACAGTGGCACAATTAGTGAAGCTACTACCTTGCAGCTGCAGAGACCCAGGTTCAATCTTGACCTCAGGTGCTGTTCTGCATTGAGCTTGAACATCCTTGCTGCGATCACATGGGTTTCTTCCAGGTGCGCCACTTTCCTCCTACATCCCAAAGATATGCAGGTGCATGGGTTCATTGGTCTTTGTAAATTGTCCCTAATCTATGGATGAGAGGTAAAGTCACAGAGGAGTTGATGAAAATGTGGGTAGAATTAAATGGGATTTGTGTAGGATTAGTGTAAATGGTTGAGATAGCTCTGTGGGCTGAAGGGCCTGTTTTCGTGCTCTGTTTATCCATAACTATGATTTAATGTCAAATTGTATTTATTAAATATATCTATATAAAATTGAAGTGTAGTAGACATTCCTTGTGAATATTAAATCATGACTTGAAAGTTGAAATTGTGAAATTCAAAAAGCACCTGCATTATCTTTTTCCAGAGGAACTCCTTCATAATTATTATCCCCACCAATGTTGGAGGGTCATATTTTATTGTAAGCTTTCCTATTGAAGTGAAGAGGATTATAGTGACATTTTGGTAAAGTGAATTTTCCTCCATGAAAGTGTCTCAAAAATCAAAACTACAAATTAAAAACTAATATAAATGACACATTAATAAGTTGAAAAATGATTTGAGCCAGTAAGTGGCAGTAATACAATGGCCAGGTTCGGTAACACTCATGATATGCTCAAGTTTCACTCAAGTAGTTTATGATGCCGTCTGGAGAGTTCAAATGAATTATTGTCTTGTAACATGCTCCAGCTTTTACGAGTTTTAATGTATTATGTGATACAACCAAACCATTTTGGCCAAGAATGTTCATCACACACACTGCTAATAGCCTTAAGGGTAGTAATTAGAAACAGAGTCATTTTAATGCTGTCCTTGAACTTAAAGTCCTGATCAGTCTCCTGGACCCATCAACCTGACAATTTTGGCACAAGCATACTGTAACGATCTCCTGACAGGTTCTCCTGTTAAAAATCTTTTGGTGAGTCAGCATTGAATTAAGTTTGACTTTAATCGCTGTTTCATTTTATATAAAAAAAAGTCTTTTAGAATTATCTCAATTGCAATAAAGGAATTTGTTTTTAGAAAGGTCTTTTTTAAGGTACTAGCATGCTTCTGAGCTAAAATCCAGAAGCACCAACCACCTTTTCATCTCAAAGAGAGGACTCTTCACCCACAAGATGAGTGTTTGCATGAACATTATTTTGGAGGACATGATAGCCAAGCCAAAGAAGTCCTCCTTCAGTATCCTCCCTGTTATACATTTCATCTGGGATCATAGGATAATGTTCGGTTGCAAACATTGTAGTCTCCAACAGACTACAGCATAAGGCTAGCTATGGGCAGGAATTTACAGGTCAGCCAAGTCAACCGAGAAACCAGTGTCAACTCCAAGGTTTTCCTGGAATCGCTTGGATTGCAATAGTCATGTAAAAGATGACAAACGGTTGCTAAAGTTTGTATTTTCCCCTTTCTTAGCCCTTTCCAAGCCAAGCTTAAATGGCAAATGTAGAACTCTTACTAGAATTGTTCACCCATCTTGATCAATAATCATTAAATGTCCTCCTGAAACATTTCTTGGATCTTCACTCTTCACTCTGGCCCAGTGACACCTCTTGGTTCAGTTTCCACTGGATGTAAAGCTATTGGTAAAGAATGTGGAGAGAAAAGTCAATTGACTGCAGTACATTCAGATTTCACTGTGATCTGATCTGCAATCAGAGATTGTGGCAAGGGTAAAGTGTCAGTAGTAAATGAACTGCTCTTATCAGATGGAGTACTATCCCTGCTTTTCCTTCATTTCAAGAATGTACTATTTTAATAAAAAAACTGCACACAGAAAATGCAACATGATCAGTTTTGCATTCACTGTATTATCAAACTAATATGGTACATCAATCCCACTTATGATTCCCTAATAAACTATACAGGGAAATGGTTGAGAGGCCATTATGCAGTTCTCAGCTCCTCATTGTCCAGTTGTAGCAGGACCATGGACCTTTCTCTCAATTCTATTTTGTTATGAACCGTGTGTAACAAGCAGCAATAGACAATGAACCAGACAACGTTCAATTTTAATTCTAACTCAAACTATCCTTAACACTAAATCTATCCTCAACTATGCACAGGGGTGTGTGTGTGCGTGCGTGCGTGTGTGTGATACCCAAACCATTACAGTCCTGGCCAAAATCTAGAAAGTTACTTCAAAGTTCAGGCTTTCAAATTCAGTGTTGAATCGTAGGCCATTGAAATTTGATGCCCAGAATTAATGATGAACTGATGCGAAGACTGGAGTTGTGGCTGCTCAACTCACAAATTCTCTTTGCATTGCCTTTGAAGAAATGTCCATCCACACAAGCTGTGGTCATTAACACTCCTGATCCTCAAACTGGGAGGCTTCCAAGACCCTGGCTCCGGTCTCTCCAAGTGATAGTCACTGTTAGTCACAATCAAAATGAAACACTTTGCTTCCCAAAAGACCCTCTGGGACAGGTCAATCAACTGAAAAGGCCCAGTCATTCACAGAACATGCTTTGCTCTGAATTCCATAAAAATGGCTGGCAGAAGAGCTGCTTCAAAAAGCTGCTTCCTCTTCAGCAGGCAGAATGGTTCTCCCTTGCAAAATCACAAGGCTTGCAAATGTATCAAATCTGGAACAGAATGTGACAAGCCTTCCCTCAGTTCTTCCAATGTATCGAATTGTCACTGGGTTGTGACTCATGATGGTGGTTGTGTGAAATGTTAAATGTTAACTGTGACCATTCAGTTCCTTCTGTCCATACTATCCCTTACAGTGATAATCCCATTTTACTAAAACTGGAGTTCTTAATATTTTCAATGGCTGCCCTCTCAGAACAAACTTTGGCACCCTGGAATGTAGTTGGCACAGCATTTGATTGCTGGTATCTCCCTATGCTGGAAAACCTACAAGTTTCAGGAAGACCACAGTATGTTGATGATGTTCTGGCAGTATGCTGGGAACGGCACAAGATCAGATGGTTGAAAGAAATAGGGAGAAAAGCCTCTCATTTACAAATTACCTGCAACACTTGGTAAGGTTTTCACATATTGTGGTGAAGCTGCTCTGCTTGGCTATCAGTATTCGTGAGAGAAATCATATTTGTATAATTATACTTAACCATAATAAAGTTTTGACAGTACAACTCCAATTATCTGAAATTGTTGGGTCCGGGCCTATCTTGGATAAACGATAGTTTTGGATAAACAGCCCAGTAGCAACAGCAAATCACTTGTAACACTGTTTAAACAACAACAAGGGAAGGCTTTTAAAGCATGAAATAATGTTTAATTCTCACTAAAAAACAACCTGAATAAAATAAATCCAACTCCAAAAACTGAAAATTCTATTCAGAGGTTTTTCCAAACTTCCATAATTTTTCAACCTGTGATGTCAGTTCGGCTCTGGAAAAATTTTGGGTAACTGAAAATTTCTGATGGCTTTGGATATCCTCATTTACCTGAAAATTTTGAAATTATGTCATTTCGGCTTCAAAGGTTTTTGGATAAATGAGAATTTCTGATTTTTCTGAAATCCTCGATTATCCTAAAATGTTTTTTGGAGCCACACAGATGTCACTTCCAGATAAGTGAGGATTTTGGATAGTCCGATTTCAGAAAACCGGAGTTGTACAGTACCTTGCCATTGGCCCGAGCACTAAGCATACATTGCTGGACTAACTCCTACCACTGGCTTTTAGGGACTCAATTCCTCGCTTCTAGATGGTGATAGTTCAGCTTCATTATTCACAGATGTTCCCATTAACAACCCTGAAGTAATATTTACAGCTCTTAAAAGCACTGCAAGCTTAAAATTTGTTTTGAGTGGCAGAATTGACAAAACTGGACGTTGATATCTTCACAGACTTGAACCTTTTACCCTCTTGTCTTTTGGTAATGCACGATGACACAGTCAACTCATAATAACCTGAAGAGGTGCTGGACTCTCTTTCCCTTTGGTTTATTGTGCATACGATTTGCCCATGCAGCCGAAATAGTATAATAATGTTTAATGAACATAAAAAAAATCAACTGGACCAACCTGCTACATCTTCTCACATTTGGTTATGTGAGAGTTGAGCATCAAGGTTGTGGATCCACTGAAAGGCTGGAGGTGAAGGAGATGAATAGATGCTATGGCATCATGAATGTATCGTTCGGGATAAGAATTCATGATGTGTGGACACGCTTTGAATGATTCAATTGGGACCTTTTTTCTGCATTTATTCACTAGTTTAATAAGAGTTCGAGGCCACATATTGTCGAGTTTGTTCTTAAACAGTTCAAGTTATATCAAATTTTTTGAGGAAATCAAAATTGGATTTTTCCACTAGTGGGAAAGTTAAGAACAAGGGGACAAAGCTACAAAATAAGGGGCTGTTTATTTAAAACAGAGGGGTCTAAAATGTTCTTCTCCCAAGGTCTGCCACTGAAGGTGAATGAAGTCATATCATTAGATATATTTAAGAGGGAGACATAAATATTTGAAAGATCAAGGAATTGAGGGCAATGAGGAACTGGCACAGCAAAGGCCAGCATAGATCAGCTATGCTGAGGAGCAGTGTGGTCACATCCTGCTTCTGATCTCTTGGGTTACTGTGGATCCTATACTCGATCACAATTTGTGAGATCGACTATTATCCAAGTGTTGTGATATTCATTCAAAGGTCACAGGTGGTTAAACATCATTTGTTTTTTTTAGATTTTTACATAGTAAGGGAATTGAAAAATATGGGGAAAAGGCAGGTAGGTGGAGATAAGTTTGTCATCAGAACAGCCATGATCTCATTGAGTGTTAGAGCTGGATCGACGGGCTGAATGAGATACTCCTGCTCCTATTTCTTATGTTCTTATGCTGTGTTCTAATAGAGTGCACCAGATTTAAACTGCCTTCATGCGGGGGTGGGGGGGGGAAGGGGTTGTAGCCCTCTGTTGTCAAGAATACAGTTTCCAGGAAGGGGTTTCTTCTTGGTGGATGCTACTTGTTTAGTCCTTCAAGTGCATGTGTTGCTCTTTGGCATCACACTGGTGTCCCCTGTTTTTCCATTACTGAGAAAATTTAGATTAAATGAAAATGAATTTAAAGTAATTGGTCCAGAGCCATATTTCAACTCGGTGCAATTTGGCACAGCCCAGCGACTGACCTTGGGTTAGTGTGACTGCCCTGCCTCAGTGATTGGCAATGAGCTGAACGCATCAAAGGTGGAATTCCACCTCATGGCATCAGCAGCATAGGGGTGGGAGTGGAATCTGTTCAGTTTTTTGGGTGGGCCATGTAGTTTTGAAGCAGGGTAAAAGATTAGATACCCTGATGGGCATAATTCACATTAAAAGCCAAAGCTATTTTTTTTTTTGGATTCTGTAAATCCTGCAGAGTCGATGCAGTATGTGTTTGGCATGGTGCATTATACACTTGGTGAACTTCTGATGGCAATTCCTCAGGGAGTGAGAAAGTGCATCCAGATTCCAAAGGATGAAGACTGGTGGCTGAGTAACTCTGGGTCTTTGTGCACATTTCTCAGTTACTGAGTCAAGACCATGATTGGCTCTGTGAGTTAGTCTGTCCTTAAATCCTGGGATAACTGCAATGACAGAGAATATGCAACACATTTATGTGCAGAATGGAATTGTCCCATGGAAACATGACTAATGCATCTTTTTTATTTAGCTCAATTGGTTTTGAGTGATACAAACCAGAGTAACCCAGACTCATAGTGCCATTTCTGGCTTGAAATGTGCTAATCAAGAAATTTGACCAGGCATTTCTGGGCATGATTCAGATGATGTGATTTCTGTGCAGTAATGCGTGGGATGACATTATTCCCCACCGCAGCAATCTTTCTAGAGCATTGCCAGGAAAATTAGAAAAAAAATCATCTAGGAGTAAATCCCAGATAACTAGGTTTATCTAATGCAACACTGGACAAGGGTCCATTCAGCTAAATCCTCTATTTAGCTTTTATTTAAAAATACAATGCTGGAGACACTCAACAGGCCAAACAGTGTACATTATGTAGCAAAGATAGAGGTATATTTTGAGCTTGAGCCCTTCAGCAAGGTATGACTAAGTATTGGCAGGTGCCTGAACAAAATGGTGGGGGGGGGAGGGGCAGGAGGTAATAGGTGGATAAGGGAGGGAGGACACACCAGCAAACAAGGGGAGGTTGGATGGAACTTCAGGTACCGGCCTACATTTTGTTCATACCTTGATGAAAGGGTTAACCCCAAAATGTTGGTTATGTATCTTTATCTTTGCTACATAAAGGACACTGCTTGACCTGCTGAGTGTCTCCAGCATCGTGTTTTTACTTCGATCACTGTGCCTGCAGATTCTTGTGTTTTACTTCTATATTTTCTTTCTTCAGGCTGACATGTTACACGTTCCTTCTCCTGCCTCCTGCTTCTCCTTCCCCCCCTCTAAATCCATTGACCCCAATTTTAACTCACCCCAATCCTTTCAATCAAGCATCTGACTTCCTGACTTAAGCTCTCAATTTACTTCACCTCCCTATCTCAGTTCCCACCACTCCCCCCTACTCTAATTGACCTGCTGACTGAGTAAATTATTCCATTACTTTTTTGTCATACACCTGAACCAGTAATTTCTCCTTTGATAACTGGGTCAGTAAAGGTGATGCTGGAGGTCCCGACTTCCAACATGTCTTATCTCTAACTCCGACATTGCTCACCACTTAAAAGTCCCACTACAATGTGGATACTTAACAGGTTCTCAACCCAAACCCAGTCTCCATTCTCAATCAGGGCACCATCTTACAAAATGGATTTTCAGAAGTGGCTTTGGGCCCTGTGGAAATCTGCCACTCTGGGTCTTGACAGACGCTAGTGTGGGCGCATCACTGCTGAACCCAAATAGAGCAACATTAGCGTGCACTTGAATTTCAACGATTACAAAAAAGCCTAAAGTCTGGTTTTTTAAGGTTTCAATTTTATTAATTTCAGTAAATGGAATTCCAAAGAAGTTTTTACTCTTTATTAGAACAAGATAATGTCTTTCTTGCATCTAACACATCTATCCACAGCATTCCCATGGTTCACTCTGATTATGCGGATTCTGAGCAATGTCTCTAGATTGTTTCTAAAAACTAGTGATTAGCATCTGCATCCAATGTATTTCACTATAAAATTAATAACAGAAACCCTTTTTGATTAAATGCTATTCATTAATCATTCAGTTGGAGATATGAACTGTTGTGTTTTTTCTTTCCAGACAGTCCCACAGCAGTTGCTCCTTCAGTTAATAACAATAAATAGCCATGGCCAAATTTAACATCCACACTTTTCAAATACAGTTAGTCACTGTGAATGGGTTAGAAGTATCATGCCTCCTGTGACTATAAATCATAAAGCCTTCAGCTTAACAGTCTGGAACCAATCATCAGATATAAATTCCAAAAAGTGTTTGCACTTAGTCCTGTTAAAGCCAAAAGTCTCCATACTCAATGGTGCACACTGGAACAAGTGATTTTGCATAGGATTTTCATTTTTCAAGATGCAAAGTGCAAGTTAGTCGATCACTTTTATCTTGTTTTCCCCTCAACACAAGCATGTAATATAGACTGAGATATCAGTGATAATGGGGAATTAATGCGAGAAAGTGACAAACAAGATGTGCTCCACACCAGGGTCATGCCTAGCGCGGAATGCCACACTGACCACCGGCTGGTTCGCTGCAAGCTCAACCTTCACTTCAAGCCAAAGCCCAGGAACAATAAAGCCCCCAGAAAGAGGTTCAATGTTGGAAACCTGCAGTCAGACGAAGCGAGAGGAAACTTCCAGGCAAACCTCAAAGCAAAGCTCGACGTTGCAACCCGCCTCACGGACCCGTCCCCTGAAACCCTCTGGGATCAGTTGAAGACTACCATACTGCAATCCACTGAAGAGGTACTGGGCTTCTCCTCCAGGAAAAACAAGGACTGGTTTGACGAAAACAGCCAGGAAATCCAGGAGCTGCTGGCAAAGAAGCGAGCTGCCCACCAGGCTCACCTTACAAAGCCGTCCTATCCAGAGAAGAAACAAGCCTTCCGTCGCGCATGCAGCCATCTTCAGCGCAAACTCCGGGAGATCCAAAATGAGTGGTGGACTAGCCTCACCAAACGAACCCAGCTCAGCGCGGACATTGGCGACTTCAGGGGTTTCTACGAGGCTCTAAAGGCTGTGTACGGCCCCTCACCCCAAGTCCAAAGCCCGCTGCGCAGCTCAGACGGCAAAGTCCTCCTCAGCGACAAGATCTCCATCCTCAACCGATGGTCAGAACACTTCCAATCTCTTTTCAGTGCCAACCGCTCAGTCCAAGATTCCGCCCTGCTCCAGCTCCCTCAACAGCCCCTAAGGCTAGAGCTGGATGAGGTTCCCACCCTGGATGAGACATATAAGGCAATCGAACAACTGAAAAGTGGCAAAGCAGCAGGTATGGATGGAATCCCCCCAGAAGTCTGGAAGGCTGGCGGCAAAACTCTGCATGCCAAACTGCATGAGTTTTTCAAGCTTTGTTGGGACCAAGGTAAACTGCCTCAGGATCTTCGTGATGCCACCATCATTACCCTGTACAAAAACAAAGGCGAGAAATCAGACTGCTCAAACTACAGGGGAATCACGTTGCTCTCCATTGCAGGCAAAATCTTCGCTAGGATTCTACTAAATAGAATAATACCCAGTGTCGCCGAGAATATTCTCCCAGAATCACAGTGCGGCTTTCGCGCAAACAGAGGAACCACTGACATGGTCTTTGCCCTCAGACAGCTCCAAGAAAAGTGCAGAGAACAAAACAAAGGACTCTACATCACCTTTGTTGACCTCACCAAAGCCTTTGACACCGTGAGCAGGAAAGGGCTTTGGCAAATACTAGAGCGCATCGGATGTCCCCCAAAGTTCCTCAACATGATTATCCAACTGCACGAAAACCAACAAGGTCGGGTCAGATACAGAAATGAGCTCTCTGAACCCTTCTCCATTAACAATGGCGTGAAGCAAGGCTGTGTTCTCGCACCAACCCTCTTTTCAATCTTCTTCAGCATGATGCTGAACCAAGCCATGGAAGACCCCAACAATGAAGACGCTGTTTACATCCGGTACCGCACGGATGGCAGTCTCTTCAATCTGAGGCGCCTGCAAGCTCACACCAAGACACAAGAGAAACTTGTCCGTGAACTACTCTTTGCAGATGATGCCGCTTTAGTTGCCCATTCAGAGCCAGCTCTTCAGTGCTTGACGTCCTGCTTTGCGGAAACTGCCAAAATGTTTGGCCTGGAAGTCAGCCTGAAGAAAACTGAGGTCCTCCATCAGCCAGCTCCCCACCATGACTACCAGCCCCCCCACATCTCCATCGGGCACACAAAACTCAAAACGGTCAACCAGTTTACCTATCTCGGCTGCACCATTTCATCAGATGCAAGGATCGACAATGAGATAGACAACAGACTCGCCAAGGCAAATAGCGCCTTTGGAAGACTACACAAAAGAGTCTGGAAAAACAACCAACTGAAAAACCTCACAAAGATAAGCGTATACAGAGCCGTTGTCATACCCACACTCCTCTTCGGCTCCGAATCATGGGTCCTCTACCGGCACCACCTACGGCTCCTAGAACGCTTCCACCAGCGTTGTCTCTGCTCCATCCTCAACATCCATTGGAGCGCTTACACCCCTAACGTCGAAGTACTCGAGATGGCAGAGGTCGACAGCATCGAGTCCACGCTGCTGAAGATCCAGCTGCGCTGGATGGGTCACGTCTCCAGAATGGAGGACCATCGCCTTCCCAAGATCGTGTTATATGGCGAGCTCTCCACTGGCCACCGTGACAGAGGTGCACCAAAGAAAAGGTACAAGGACTGCCTAAAGAAATCTCTTGGTGCCTGCCACATTGACCACCGCCAGTGGGCTGATAACGCCTCAAACCGTGCATCTTGGCGCCTCACAGTTTGGCGGGCAGCAACCTCCTTTGAAGAAGACCGCAGAGCCCACCTCACTGACAAAAGGCAAAGGAGGAAAAACCCAACACCCAACCCCAACCAACCAATTTTCCCTTGCAACCGCTGCAATCGTGTCTGCCTGTCCCGCATCGGACTTGTCAGCCACAAACGAGCCTGCAGCTGACGTGGACATTTTACCCCCTCCATAAATCTTCGTCCGCGAAGCCAAGCCAAAGAAAAAAAAAAACTGAAGTTCAATCTTCCTCTTCAGTGTATATCAAATGTTATGAATTATGAAGTGTTTTACTGGTATTCTGGCCAACAAGATCAACTGCTCACTTAATTTGTTGTCCTTTGAGAGGATTTTCTGTGCAGAATGTTAGTATTATGTAATAGTAAATATTAATTAAACACTACTATATATTTCCCTTGATTTCCTATCAAACACATTTTTGCCATGCCAGAGCAAGTTTTGATGGTAGCATCCACATCTGTGAGTCAGAAAGAATAGGGTTTGCATCCTGCCCTAGGCAATTCTGGCAAGTGGTGATTGGAGCTTTGACATTGAGCAAGTAACTCATGTGGCATTGATGTGCAGGGCCTTGTTCAATCAGGATTGTTGGGCCCCATATACCCGCACCGCCCTCTGCACCCCCCTCCCCCACCACCATGCAGGTCTAACAAATCCGCCACCTGGTGTAAAGATAGAGCTCTACAAGGAATTTCCACATGCAAGCTAAGCTTGTTGACCTTTAATTGCTCTCACTGTTATACCCTGTCTTTCTTTGGCTTGGCTTCGCGGACGAAGATTTATGGAGGGGGTAAAAAGTCCATGTCAGCTGCAGGCTCGTTTGTGGCTGACAAGTCCGATGCGGGACAGGCAGACACGATTGCAGCGGTTGCAAGGGAAAATTGGTTGGTTGGGGTTGGGTGTTGGGTTTTTCCTCCTTTGCCTTTTGTCAGTGAGGTGGGCTCTGCGGTCTTCTTCAAAGGAGGTTGCTGCCCGCCAAACTGTGAGGCGCCAAGATGCACGGTTTGAGGCGTTATCAGCCCACTGGCAGTGGTCAATGTGGCAGGCACCAAGAGATTTCTTTAGGCAGTCCTTGTACCTTTTCTTTGGTGCACCTCTGTCACGGTGGCCAGTGGAGAGCTCGCCATATAACACGATCTTGGGAAGGCGATGGTCCTCCATTCTGGAGACGTGACCCATCCAGCGCAGCTGGATCTTCAGCAGCGTGGACTCGATGCTGTCGACCTCTGCCATCTCGAGTACTTCGACGTTAGGGGTGTAAGCGCTCCAATGGATGTTGAGGATGGAGCGGAGACAACGCTGGTGGAAGCGTTCTAGGAGCCGTAGGTGGTGCCGGTAGAGGACCCATGATTCGGAGCCGAAGAGGAGTGTGGGTATGACAACGGCTCTGTATACGCTTATCTTTGTGAGGTTTTTCAGTTGGTTGTTTTTCCAGACTCTTTTGTGTAGTCTTCCAAAGGCGCTATTTGCCTTGGCGAGTCTGTTGTCTATCTCATTGTCGATCCTTGCATCTGATGAAATGGTGCAGCCGAGATAGGTAAACTGGTTGACCGTTTTGAGTTTTGTGTGCCCGATGGAGATGTGGGGGGGCTGGTAGTCATGGTGGGGAGCTGGCTGATGGAGGACCTCAGTTTTCTTCAGGCTGACTTCCAGGCCAAACATTTTGGCAGTTTCCGCAAAGCAGGACGTCAAGCGCTGAAGAGCTGGCTCTGAATGGGCAACTAAAGCGGCATCATCTGCAAAGAGTAGTTATACCCTGTACATGAAAGACAAAGGGACGAGTGTGATGATGTAAACGTTCCAACCACTCCTTTACTGCTCAATTAGTAAGACAGCTCACCCCTAAAGTTCCTGTCTGGCATAGGTTTTCTATCTCATGGATGAAATGCCAAATTCCAGTGAGTCTTACTCTTTGGAAGGAAACATCATTAGTTGTGACAAGGATTTAATCTTGTAAAAGGGAGACATTTAGCAGTGTTTGAGAAGTCCAAGCTCTGCAAATGTTGCTGAACAGATGCGGATAGTAGGCAGATTATGAACTTTGCCAAATGTCAGAGCTTGACATGCAGATTGCTATACACCACACAGAAGCCTGTTCAACCAACAACTGGTTTAAACATGTACCTGAATATTTAACGTAAAAGCAACAGAAGCACATCAGCAGTAAATGAACCTGTCTCACCAAGGGCTTGATTTATAAGAACAACTCCTACATTGAAAGGATTGTGAGACCAGACGTGCACAAAAATATTTCCCCACAACTTCAAAAGTTTGTGGGCATTAGGTTTCTTCCTACATAACAGAATCCCTATGAAACTCTTTCCCAGAAGTCGGACAGTGGTTTATTTTTCCTCGGAGTATGACCCAAGGGATAAACATTCCAGGAACATGCTTTTTGACCACATGACATTATGACCTGCATAGAACTTTTGCAGAAGAACCCCTGTCAGTATAAGTGCTGCTGCTTCAATCCTTAAGGTAAGACAGATGGTGGGATAATAACAGAGCTAAAAAGAGGTGGAAGGAATGTACAGGCAGATCGTTTAAGCATTGGTTTTAAAAAAACAAAATCAATGGAAATTGCACAGCAAGTTTTTATATATATGTGTGTTGTGCACGTGCGTGCATGCACACGACAAATTTAATATGATTTAAAGCAGTGGCTCTCAACCTTTTATTTCCCACTCACATACCACTTTAAGTATTCCCTATTGCAATGAACTGGAATTCACTGTCTATGGGTAGATTAGACAAAAGCCAATGATGTGCCCCGTCCTCTTAGCTCTGCCCTCTTCAGTCTTGATATAAATCTTGTTTTCCCGCCTTACTTCCAATTTATCTGATGACCCATTGGAGGTACCAGCTATTAATTGTAAGCTAATAAAAGTGTGTTTGTGCTCCACACAAGTGTCTGAGGACTATCAATCACATTACAACTTCATTAGCTTACTTTTGGAAATGGGATGGAAGCCCTATTGAAGCCAGGCATGCTCCAGGTCAGCCCTCTGTTCTCAGATTCGCCTACTGGTTCGAGTGCTTCCAGTCTTACCCAATGGCCACCAAGAAGTCTTCAACTCCAACAGCCTCTGGAGATCGACCCTCCTCTCCTGAGTTGGTCCCAAGGGATATGCAGTCATCAGGGATTATGCAATGTATGAGACACCCATTGAAGGCATGAAGGCCCATTACATGACGTGATGGCGAGACACCAACTCACACAATGTCAGCAATGACCGGGTGAATCGCTGGACAACTATGTTCTGGAACTATGAACACTGAGGAGAAAGTGCCACTATGAAGCAGTCTCAGCCCAGCTGAGAGAAGAAGAGCAAGTCCGGGATACACTCGAGGCAAGAATGAGATCGAGGTATGTGAGGCAGCGACTGCTAGACTTGGGAAGAAGGACTTTGCCAGTACCCTCGATCTGGCAAAATCTCTTGAACAAGCCCAATTGGGAGCAGACGACCTCTCTAACGAAAGCAGTGCCTTCTCGGAAGACCAGGTCTGCGGAGCACAGCTGTCCCAGATACCAACTACCACAGCCACACATGATCAGGGATGCTACTTCTGTGAATAAGCCAAACACCCCCATGCCAGATGCCCCGTGAAAGATTCTGTGTGTTCAGGATGCTGTAAGAGAGGACACTGGGTGAAAGTTTGTCAGGCCAAGAGGAACACCAGGAAGGTGACCGTGTACGTGACCCCCAAACCGTGGTATGCCCCGTGCTCAAGCCCAGAAGTGTGGGTCCCTGCTTCTCTATGCTGCTCACCGGTATCTCTTGCTGTGCCTCGCGGCGGGAACTGCTACCGGAAGTGAAGCATCAAGGAAATCCGGAAGTGAAGCAAAGGTGGGAACGGCAGCCAACTTGCCGCTCCTCGTGGTCAACTCCATCTTACCGGTCCTCAGATCAAGACGACATCAACAGGGAGACCAGTGCAATCTCCAGAGCGCTGGCATCAGTCATCCTCGACCAGGCAAAACCTCACCAGCTGAACAACTCGACAATGGAGGTGAAGGTAAATGGTCATCTGACAGATTGCTTAATAGACACTTTATAAACGCTGTGACTGCTCAGCAGTACAACTTAAAGATTTACCCAATGGATTACTGTATTTATCTAGCGTTGCAATCGTATTCGGCGACTATTCAGGGTATTGTATTGTGCATTTAACTATAAAAGAGGGGCATTTGTAAGTTCTGATTGTATGTATTGGAGGATTTGTGTGCTTCTGTGTTGCTGGGCTTAGACTTCCTGCGTTACCTTAAAAGTATGACCAGAGAATAGTCAGCTCTTCTCTCCCCAATCACGGTGTGGAATGGAGGGTCCCAAAAGCAGATACTACATGTGGTCTTTCCATCCTGAATATCGACCCACCCCCCCCCCCACCCATTTCAGAACCTAACCCTTGACTGTAAGCTGATAGCCACAAAGAGCAGGTGATACCTAGCAGGGGACTGAGTATTTATTAGAGCTGAAACACAGCGTCTACTTAGAGAAAAAAAATTGAACCAAGCAACAGCCCATGGAGAGCCCAGGTGGTGGTCATGAAAGGGGGAGAAAATCCAAGGCTAGTAATTGAGTATAGTCAAATTATTAATCACTTCATACTCCTGTGTGCATACCCCCTCCCCTGAATCTCGGACACGGTGAATGAAATTGTACAGTACGGGTCTATTCGATCATTGACCTGAAAGCTGCATATCACCAGCTACTGATCCATTCCAAGGACCATTCCAACACAGAATTCGAGGCAAATGGACGGCTGTGGATAGTGAGGAAGATTTGCATGGATTACAGGATTTTGTTTGTTGGGGTGACGGGGCTGAAAAATTGCAGATGTAATTTAATGTAGACACGTGTGAGGGGCTGCATTTCAGAAAAAATAACCAAAATGGGACATATAGGACAAATAGGACATTGAGGGATGCAGATGAACAGTGGGATCTTGGAGTTATGGTACAACGTTCCTTGAAGGTGGATTCCCATGCAGACAGGGTGGTTAAGAAGGTATATGGCATGCTGGCCTTCGTAAATCATAGCATAGACTAGCTTATAGATGGAAAGTGATCCTGCGACTGTTTAAGGCATTGGTGAGACAAGGTTTGGAGTATTGTGTTCAGTTCTTGTCTCCAAATTATAGGAAGGATATAGATAAGGTGGAGAGGGTGCAGAGAAGATGTACAAAACTGTTGCCTGGCTTACAACATCTAGAGTACAGAGTAAGATTAAGGAGACTGGGACTTTATTCATTGGAACGCAAATGGTTGAGAGGGGATTTGATAGAGGTATTTAAAATTATGAAGGGAATAAATAGACTAGACGTGAGTAGACTCTTTCCCCTAAGCGCAGGGGAGGTTGGAACAAGAGGGCATGAGTTAAGGGTAAGGAAACAAAACTTTAGGAGAAATGTTAGAAGATGCTTCTTCACTCAGAGAGTGTCGACAGAATGAATGATCTTCCAGAGGAGATAGTTGCGGCAGTGTCCTTTCTGTCATTTAAGAGAAGGTTAGATGTGTACATGGATATGAGGGGGTTGGACGTATAGTGGGTGGAGAGTGGGAGGGGGGAACTAGTGGTGTTGTTCATGTGAACCGGCACGGACTCGAAGGGCCGATATGGCCTGTTTTTGTGCTGTAAACTGTTATATGGTTATATGTTATATGGTTTATCATTTCCAGAGTCCCTTTACGAATGGGGTCTCAGTCTTCCAGAGGCAGATGGGCAAAATGGTAGATAAGTGTAAGTTAAGGGCTACCTGTCCCTATCTCGACAGCACTACCATTTGCGGACACAATCTGGAGGACCACGACACCAATCTTCAGAAGTTTCTCCACATAGCCAAGTCCCTGAACCTCACATACAATGTCAGTAAGTGTGTGTTCAGGACTAAACATCTAGCTATCCTGGGTTATATGGTGGAGAACGGCGTCATTGGCCCAGACCCTGAGTGTATCCATCTCTCTTAAACCTCCTGATCCCAAGGACCATGAAAGCCTTAAGGAGGTGCCTAGGCTTCTTCTTTTACTGTACCCAGTGGGTACCTCATTAAGCTGACAAGGTCTGTCCTCTTTTAAAATCCACCTCCTTTCCTTTATCGGCTGAAGCCCAGGCAGCTTTTAGCTACATCAGGTCAAAAATGCACCATTCCAGGTAGAAAGTGATGCCTCTGACATAGCTCTGGCCACAACCCTTAACCAGGCTTTTCCCACACCACGCAAGTCCATGAGCTCCAAAACCCATCTGTGGAGAAGGAGGCTCAAGCTATTGTGGAGGCCATCAGGCACTCCCTGGCCAGCAGGAAATTCACTATGCTCACTGATCAGTGATCTGTAGCATTCATGTTCAATAATATGAATAGCGGTAAAATAAAGAATGACAAGATCGCAAGGTGGAGGATCGAACTCTCCACCTATAACTATGAGATAGTGTATAGGCCACGAACACTCAATGCCTTATCCCAAGGATGTTGTGCTGCTGTACACACCACCAGTTGCGGTCACTTCACGACGAGCTCTGCCACCTGGGCATCACCTACAAGGCTCATTTTGTCAAGGCATGTAACATGCCCTTCTTTATTGAAGACATCAGGGAAACAACCAGGTCATGACAACTCTGCGCTGAGTGCAAACCACACTTCTACCATCCTGACAAAACACACCTGATAAAAGCTTCCCGTCTCTTCAAACAACTCAGCATTAATTTCAAGGGGCCCTTTCCTTCCACCAACTGAAACATGCACTTTCTTAACATTATTGATGAGTACTCACGTTTTGTGTTCACTATCCCCTGCCTAGACACCTCCACCACCACAGTCATCAGCGCTCTGCATCCATTTTCACCATGTTCGGGTATCCCAGCTACACTCATAGTGACCAGGGCTCATCATTTATGAGCAAAGAGCTATACCAGTGCCTGCTCGCAAGAGGCATTTCCTCAAGCAGGACGATGAGCTACAACCCCTGGGGGAACAGACAAGTTGAAAAAGAGAATGCAACAATTTTGAAAGCTGTTAAATTGGCCCTCCAATCTAAAGGCCTTCCAGATTTGCGCTGGCAAGAGATTCTGCTCACCGCGCTCCACTCCATAAGATCGCTTCTCTGCACAGCGACCAATGGGACTCCTCACGAACTAATATTTGCAATCCCGAGGGAATACACATCAGGGATCACTCTTCCAGCATGAATAATGACACTAGGACTGGCCCTGCTGGGAAAAAAAACATGTGAGGAGAAGCAAAACGGACCCTCTGGACAAGAAACTGCATCTACTGCAGGCAAATCCAATGTATGCCTATATGGCATACCCAGATGGCAGGGAGGACACCGTCTCAATCAGAGTCCTGGAATCTTCAGGAACTGAGGTCCCAATGCCCACAATAGGCTTGGAACCTCCAAATATCCTGTGCAGGGTTCCAGACGACATGGTTCTAACCTGTTAGGTCTGCTTTGTTCATGAATGAGTGAGACAAACACCAGACTGAGTCGAAATCAGGGTTCTTTGTTCTTTATTACCGGATTGTAACACTTGCGACTAACAATGTTAGTCGGAGAATGCATTCTGCCGTTATCAGCAAAATGGTGATTTTTTATACCCTTGGATACGTGCTTAGAACATCATCATATCATTACTTGTCCAATGACTAAAACTGTTGCTATCCTTTCCCTGCTAGCTTCCTGCCTCTCAATCCATCAATGTCTCTCTTATCTTGTAAGTACAAGGATGCATTCACATCTTGTTACAGCCCTGTACAGGGTAACTCCTTACACATTCCCATCTCATGATGTTTTACCTTACAAACCACACAACCATCGCATCCTGAACCCCCAAGTCCCCCTTTGAGTCCCAGTATCCAAGACCCAAAGGAGGCACAGGAAGTTCTGAAAGAGAACTTCAGGACCCCTGATAGACTTAACTTGTAAATAATTGTAAAAAGCTTGTGTTGCTGAATGTGGTCTCTGTTTTTATTCGCAGGCTCTCTTCTGAAGGAAGGGGTGAATGCAGTGAACTGGAATACACTGTCTACGGGTAAATTAGATGACCAGCCCCTCCTCTTGGCTCTGTCCCCATTGGTCCAGATATAAACCCTGTTTTCCTGCCTTACTTCCAATTTACCCGAAGGCCATTGTAGATACCAGTTGTTAATTGTAAGTTAATAAAAGCATGTTTGTGTTTCAAACAAGTCTCAAAGTACTATCAATCATGTTACACCTATGCCATAGGTGATCTGTGATTAGTAAGGGATTGCTTAAGGTGGTATGTGGGTGGAAAGAAAAAGTTTGAAAACCACTGTTTTAATCATACCTAATTGACGCATTATGTGCACATTTTCATAACTCCAAAGGAAATGGGCCAATGACAATTTTTCTCAAGCACAATATTTCTGTAACAATTGGGACTAGAGGAGTGATTCTCAACCATCCCTTCCCACTCACATACCACCTTAAGCAATCGCTTACGAATCACAGAGCACTGATGGCATAGAGGTTACTTCAAGTGGTATGTGAGTGGAAAGGAAAAGGTTGAGAACCACTGGTTTAAAGTGTAATAAAATAATATATTGGATTTAAAAGTTTTGCAATGAGAATAAGAGAGAATTTCAACAATAGTAGTGGAATAATTGTATTGACATGCAGGTTATTGGGAGGGAGCAATTCACACTTTGGGAAATGGAGCAACAATATCTGTCTCAAAACTGTAGAAGTCTGAAGTTATCCAGGTAGCTCGACCAAATAAGTGACCTGGCAGGGATTTGTAACAGTAATGGAAAGATACTTTTAAAATTACATTACTACTGTCAGCTGCCAGCATCTACCAATGGTCTGACCTTTGAAGGTTACTTCATTATACCATTTGATTTTGGCTGTACAGAATTTAATTAGGAACAGCTGATTTTCAGAAAAGGAGACTTGCATGTAGTGAAGGGAAGAACACAAATTGCTGTGTTACTTCTGAAGATATAACCTCACATGGGGTTTGTGCCTGCAAGCTTCTGTAAAACTTCCAGTGCCTCACCCAAGCTCTGCCATTATTCAAGAACAAACCTGTAATATTGGTACTTGGCAGCAGAGCTTGCAATAAAAAAATGGAACTGAATGCCACACTCTCGTGACAACATTCATTCTTTGCACTTGTGCTGTGGAGGTTAATTTCATTTTAACAATTTACATTGGATTTTTGATATAGCTAAATGTATTGTGCAATCAAAGTTACAAGGCCAAAATCAGTTTATTCCAACCGGTACTCCAGAAACTCCAGATTCTTAATTTAGAATTAGTCACGTCAAGAGGGTTGGTTTGGAAAATCTTTGAGTGGAAAACTTATGTTGTAAAAATTTAGAGTGCACCTATTAGGACTTCTGCGACCATTGTCCCAATTACAGACTTCTACTTTCCATTTGAACAACATTTTCCAAGATTCTCTGATCTGGTTGATGATAAATAACAAAAAGCTAGTGATTGTTGGAAGAATTGCATTGGAATAAAGTGATGTGTTGACTGAACAAATTCATGTTTGAGCAATTTAGTTAATGGCTTTTGTTTCATATAACAGCAGTTGCTAATTTGAATCCTGGCTCCCTTTGAAAGTGAATTCGCAGAGAGACAATTAAGCATCTTACCTGTGTTGTTGGGTGGTAGGGTTGGAGGGGCTGTGAAATGTGATTAATTCCACTTTAGCTGCCCCAGCCTTTGCCAGTACATTTTCTAGTTGGTTAAATTCTATGGCAGAAATGCCAGATTTGAAGGAGGCCATTATTAATTTGCTGTAATTTTCACTCAAATGTGGATCAAGTTTGTCCTAATAGAGTGAAAAACCAGCCCTCAGTTTCCTACTTATTATGCAAATCCGTAAGACCATAAGAATTCGGCAATTTGGGCCATCAAGTCCACCTGCTGGTTTACTACCCTTTTCAACCTCATTCTCCTGCCTCTACCATTGTTTTTAATGTTTTTAACTTTAAATAAAATTTAGACATAGAGCACAATAACAGGCCATTCGGCCCAAGAGGCCATGCTGCCCAATTACACCCAATTGACCTACAACCCCTGGTTTGCTTTGAATGGTGGGAGGAAGTTGGAGCCCTTGGGGAAAACCCACACAGACACTGGGAGAACGTAGAATCTCCTCACAGACAGCGCAGGATTCAAACCCCAGCCCCAATCGATGGTGCTATAACAGCATTTTGCTACTAACCCTACCACCTTTGATTCCCTTCCTAACCAAGAATCCATGTACTGTACCTTCATCTTACTGTACCTTCATTAAAAACCTTCATCTTAAATAATCAATTGGCCTTCACAGCCATCCACAGCATGAATTCTACAGATTCACCAATCTGGGCAAAGAAATTCATCCTCATCTCTATTTCACAGGGACATTTTTTTGTATTCTGAGGCTGTGCCACCTGGTCCCAGACTCTTTCCACATCCACTCTATCAATTCAGGCCTTGCAGTATTCAATAGGTTTCAATACAATTTCCCTTTCAGTCTTCTAAACTCCATCAAGTACAAGGGCAAGGCGATCAAACACTCCTCATATCACAACCCTTTCATTCCAGGGATCATTGTCGTGAATCTCTTTTGGACCCTCTCCAATGCCAGCACATCCTTCTTCAATAAGAAACCAAAACTGTTCACAATACATGCTACTAAGGTTTAAGCTTGTTATTTTTATGTAATGGAAAGGAGGTCCAAACTAGGACAGAGAAGAGGAGGAAAATATTGTGATATAGTGTGAGAATAACAACTTGCATCTCAACCCTTGCAAGGCATCAGGCCCTGATGACATACCTGGCAGGATACTGAAAATCTGTGCCAACCAACTAATTGGAGAGTTCACAGAGATTTTCAATTTCTCATTGCTACAGCCGGAGGTTCCCACCTGATTCAAAAGAGCATCCATTACACTGATGGCCAAGAAGAGCAGACTGAGCTGTCTCAACAACTATCGCCCAATAGCACTAACATCTTCTGTGACAAAATGCTTTGAGAGGTTAGTCTTGGCCAGAATTAACTCGAACCTAAGTAAAGATACGGACCCACTGCAATTTTCTTAATGCCATAATCGATCCACAGAAGATGAAATCTCAGCCCTGTATCATCTAGACAACAGAAACATGTACATGAGCTGCATTTCAAAACCATCATACACTCAATACTGGTCACAAGCTTCAAACCTGGGCCTCGGCATTTCCCTTTACGACTGGATCTTTGACTTCCTCATCAAAAGACCACAGTCAGTACAGATTAGAAATGATGTCTCTTCATCACTGATGCCCACCTCAAGAATACGTGCCAAGCTACTGCTCTACACCCATGACTGTGTGGCTAGGCACAAATCAAATGCCACCTACAAATTTGCCAGTGATACTATGGTTGTTAGCAGAATCAGAGATAGCAATGAGGAAGAGTATTGGAGTGAGATAGATCAGCTGGTTGAGCCGTGTCCCAATCAGAGCCTTGAACGCAACATTAGCAAAACCAAGGAACCAATTGTGGACAGAAACCATAAGAAAAAAAAAACAGTCCTCATCAAAGAGTCAGCAGTGGAAAGGGTTAAGAACCTCAAATTCTTGAGTGCAAACATCTCTGAAGATCTATTCTGGAGTCTCCATGTCAATACATCATGAAGAAGGCATTCCAGCAGCTATACAGTGAGGTGTTTGAGGTGATTTGGTATGTCACCAAAGACTCTTGAAATTTCTATAGGTATACCATCCTGCCTAGTATGGAGGTGCCAATCCACAGGACAGGAAAAGACTACAGAGAGTTGTGAACTCAGCTAGCAGCATCATGGATATCAGTCTTCCCTCGATTAAAGACATCTACTAGAGGAGGTGTCTCAAGAAAGCAGCCTGTATCCTCAAGGACCTTCACTCTCCAGATTATGTCTTCTTCTCCCTGCTACCATCAGGAAGGAGATACAGGAGACTGAAGATGGACACCTATCAGTACAAATACAGCTTCTTGCCCTCTACCATCAGGTTTTTGAATGGATAATGAACCATAGACACCTGTAATGGATTTGTCTTAATATTAATCTTTAAAGTTTAGTTTTAAAATATATACTTCTAAATAAAGTTAGTTTGTGGGCTGGATTCAGAGTCACACAGAGACACACAGTTGCACTCAGAGAGAGAAGCCATTTACGGAGATGAAAGTCTGCTAATTCTGCAGCTGAAACCGGAATATGAAAGCTTTATGATGGTTCTTGAGATGCTGAAAACAATGGAGTGGTTGCTTTATTAAAAATAGAAATATTTAAATACTCAAGAAGAACTGCTGATTGCACAAGGAGGCCATCTGTTTAATTTCAAAATCCTCAAAGCCTTAACTGGGATAAGTATAAAACCTAAACAAACAATCTGTGGTTTACATGGGTTTCAGACACTTCAACCAACAAGGCACCACACACACATACCCCTAATATCCAGTACCTACAGGGATTAGTAGATGCCGGATAAGCAAGTTTTCTAGTTGCTTGAGACTCACTCTGACAATGCCAACTGATACACCTGCATTGAGAATAAACAGTTTAAAAGACAAAAATACCACTGTGCTTACACTGAACAAACTTCACTTGCACAAATGTATAAACTTTTAAGCGTTCAGGAACAGTTAATATCCCTCATCCATCAGACTCATTTACAGACTCTTTGCATATTATTTATTACTGAATATTTATTTTTTTCTGTATTGCACAGTTTGGTTACATTACTCTTTTGTATACATATCTTCCTTCTTGTGTACAGTTTACAGTTACTGATAAATATAAATTCTGCTTGGCTTGCAGGGAAAAAGAATCTCAGGCTTATATGTGATGTACTCTGACAATAAATCTGAACTTTGACATTTGAAATTTGAAACTGGCCTATCTGTGGAAGAATTAGTGGTACTTACATTAGCCTCTTCATTCCCCTCAGAATCCAAAGCGTGCAAGCAAGTTATTCTCAGTCCCGAGGGAATGCCCAAGAAGCAGGAGCCTTGTGAATTCAGCACAATTATTTTTGACAGAAAAATATGTTGGCAAAAGTGTTATTTATATACTTGCACAATTTAGCTTCAGGAATAATAGCTCACAGAGGATCTGATATCTTAGTGGTTAGAGCACTGGTCTTGAAAACCAGGTGTTCACTGGGGCTTCATTTCTGTGAGAGGCCCTGGACAAAGTGACAACTCTCTTCTTCCTTATGGTAGACAAAGTTAAAGAATTTCATTTATGTTACATTCTATATGTAGAACTTAATGACAATAATGGAACGTTTACTGATGTGGTGAAACGAAAGCAGCAGCTTTTGGAACTGATTAGCACCTTTCACGTGGAATTAGCTGCAAAGGTTTTGGTTTTGACACAGGCTTCAGCCATGCTATCGGGCCAAGGGTCTTGAATTCGGGCATTCTTCCAAGGTTTTACAAAATCCAGGCTGGCACTTTCATTCATTTGGAGGGGTCAGGTAGTCTTCTTTGGGTGAACCTCTCAACTGAAGATCTCAGTGCCAAATACTTTTTGAGCTCTCACATCATCCCGCTAATAATTACCCTGAACGAAGCGGAGATTATCTGGTCATTGTTCTCAAGGATAAGTGTGGCACAGAATCCTGGAAATTTGATCCACTCTTGGAAGGTCTTTGTTTAGCAATTGGCTCCAATTGTGCCGATTTATTATGAGCAAATCACATATAAAAGCTCTTTTAACCAGAGCAGCAATGACATCTGGGTGAAATATGTGCTCGCCTCAAATTTGCCGGAACCCTTCCACATTTGATCCTCCTGACATTCGGCGAGCATCATCTTCCTTTGCTCCTGATAGATGTTGATGGTTCACTGTTCACCTTCAGAAAACTTGGAACACGTCGCAGAAGGATCAGAAATGAGATGACGATAAAAGGGCACGCACAATGACGTTGACCCCTTCAGTCAGCATCAGGGCGAATGATTCAGTGGTGCTCCCTTCACTGATTGCAGACTCCACATGCAAATCAATTCTGAGCTGTGTGCTGCAGGCATTGGTCTCTTGATCAGCCACACCCCTCAGTGGTTTGGCACAGACCAGCTGCAGAGTAGAGCACTGGGTTCTCTCCCCCACGCTTTACCTCATCTCCAGCCTTTTAAGTGGCTGTTCTCTGGTTGCCATGGAGAGGGCTCTATAAGCAATAACTTGCTTCCAACCAATCTCGTTGGCAATGACACAGCAGTATCAATGTCCTGTGAGAACAAAGAGAAGCTGAAGGGTGTTTCTCTCCTTGTGATGCCCTGGCAGGCATTTTTCAGTGCATAATTTTAAAAGCAAACTGTTCTAATAGAGTATTTAACCAGTTTTGTACAATTTCAATACTGTATACTTCTCGAGGACTTTAATGGGCCTTCTCACCATGCCCAGTAGAGGGGTCAAGAAGGAAGCTCCCACAACTTTCTCAAGGGCAATTAGCAATGCATAATAAATTCTGTGAAACAAATAGTCTACAGAGATTGTAGTTAATACACAAAAGTTCTGGAGAAACTTCTGGAGCATGTCCTATAGCATCCATAGGAGGCAGAGATATATAACCAACATTTTAGGCTCGAGCCCTTCATCAAAGGTATGAGCAAAAAAAATAGGCAGACATCTGAATAAAAGGGTAGGGGGAGCAGGAGGAGGAGGGGCATAGGCCAACAGCCAAGAGGACACAGATAGGAAGGCAGGAGAGAAAAGTTGAGAATTGATCGGGGAGGGGAATACCTCTGTAAATGCAGAGCTGGAGGAAAGGAGAGAGGGATGGGGAAAATAGAGAGATAGACAGACAGAGTGGAGGTTTCTGCAGGAAAGGAGACAAAGCGATGGGGAAAATAGAGAGATAGACAGACAGAGTGGAGGTTTCTGCAGGAAAGGAGACAGAGGGATGGGGAAAGAAAGATAGACAGAGAGGAGGTTTCTGCAGGAAAGGAGACAGAGGGATGGGGAAAATAGAAAGATAGACAGAGGAGAGGTTTCAGCAGGAAAGGAAACAAGAGGAATGTGGAAAATAGAGAGATAGACAGACAGAGTGGAGGTTTTTGCAGGAAAGGAGACAGTGGGATGGGGGAAATAGAGAGATAGACAGACAGACAGAGTGGAGGTTTCTGCAGGAAAGGAGACAGAGAGATAGGGAAAATAGAGAGATAGACAGACAGACAGAGTGGAGATTTCTGCAGGAAAGGAGACAGAGCAGTTGCTAATGGAGAAGTCAACGTTAATGCCATTTCATTAGAGAATGTCCAGATGAAATATGAGGTGTTTTTCCTCCAATTTGCAGTTGGTCTCCATTTGGCAATGTATGAGACCATAGACAGACATGTTAGAATAGAAATGGGGTGGGAAATTGAAATGGGTTGCCACTGGAAAATCTCCTCTATTTCAGCGGAGAGAGCACATGCTCAACAAAGTGATTTCCCAGTCTGTGTCCAGTCTATCCAATGTAGAGGAGGCCACAATGAGCAATTAATGCAGGGCTCAACTGAAATAATTGCATCCGGTGCTCACGTTGTGGATTCGTCTACATTGGATAGACAGGACACAGACTGGGAGGTTATTTCATTGAGCAGCTTCATTCTGTCTGCTGTAATAGTGGGGATTTCTCAGTGGCAACCTATTACAAGTTACTGCCCCATTCCCACGCCGTCATGTCTGTCCATGGTCTCATGCCAAATGGAGATCACCCACAAATTGGAGGAACAACACCTCATATTCCATTTGGACACCTTTCAATGAGATGACATTAATGTCAACTCCTCTGGTTTCCGTTAGCAACACCCCATCTCTCCCTTTCCCTATCCTTATGTCTCCTTTCCTCCAGCTCTCCACCTCCAGTCTCTCTCACTTTCCCTCTATCTCCTTTCCACCAGCTCTATATTCACAGAGACACCCCTCTCCCTCATCTATTCTCAGCTTTTCTCTCCTGCCCTCCTATACATATCAACCTTTGACCTCTTGGCTATTGGCCTGTGTTTCACTCCCTGTCCCTTCTTCCCTCCTCTCTCCCTGCATTTTGATTCACCTGCCTGTTTTTTGGTCATTTGTTGAGGAAGGCCACATGCCCAAAATATTAGTTATATCTTTGCCTCTGTGGGCACTGTAGAACCTGTTCAGTTTCTCCAGCACTTTTGTTTATACATCCTGGGTTTCACAGTGGAACTAGACACCAAAAATGCTTAAAAAAAAACAAAGGAACATGAAAGATAAGATTTGACTTTCTATAAATTGTAATGGTGAAAGGATTTCAAAATAATTCCATGATTATGAGGCACTCTTCAAAGACAAGGTGCATTCTTGTCTTGTATCTTTCCTTTAGTATTTAAGGAAAACATAGGAACATAGGAAGTAGGAACAGGAGTAGGCCAAAAATGGCCCATCGAGCCTGCTCCACCATTCAATAAGATCAAGGCTGAAAATTTTTCAGTAACATGCCACAAAAAGTAGTCATGTATGTGGTGCTGACTGAAATAGGAACATTACACTCCAATGTCAACTTGCACCACTTAGATCAGATGATATTAATTTCTATATCATGTTGACTTGGAAATATTTTCACTCTTTTACCTGTTCAGTGCAGACACAGAATAATCATTATCAGAGACATGGTTGAAGATGACTCAATGTTTCAAGGGTTTAGCTCATTCCTATAACCTGTTGGATTGCTTGTTTCCATTTTTTAATTGCATAATTTATAGCTTTCCCCACTATATCAACACTACCAGTAGAAATGGATATTGCTTGTAAATTTTGGTACCCATTCTTAATTGGTTCAAGAAGATGGTGAAGGTTGTTTGTAACTTTATTCCAACAGGATTCTGATCCAGGGATATTGACGGATGAACAACTAAGCTGTGGGACTTGGAGAAGGAACTTGCGGAAGCTACTGAGTACAGTGAAACCCCAGTATCTGGCTTGGTAGATGTCGGATAAGTGTATTTTCTGGTTGCTTGAGTCTTACTAATATAATGCCTAACTAATACACTTACATTAAGACAAAAAATAGTATATTGTACTTACACTGAACAAACTTTACTTGCATGAATATATAAACCTTAAAGCATTTAACTTTTTTTTCAGTCACATTTTTTGAAAACATTTAACCATACCTGCATCAACAGGTTTCTCTCCTTCCATGGAACCACCTGAAAGAAGAACAATAATTAATTCCCCCTCCCCCAAGTTTCTGTCTGAAGCAACTCTTTCTAAGCACGGTTAAGAACACACTTGAAGAGAGTCACCCCAATGGAAAGCAGCATCAACCAGCTCTTCATCCTGGCTGAAGCCACTGCTGTTTCACACAACGTTATTCAAACAGCTGCTACTAGCAAAGCCCGACCAAGGCATTCCACTGGCTAAATGTTTGTTCCAAACTTCACCAAAGGTTTATATGATTCTTCAGAGAAGATTTAATTTTACAATATTAAACTTACATATTTTAATCAATTATCTTATTTTAAATTATTTTAATGTTTTAAAATGTATTTTCCTTGATTTATTTGCCGGTTGCTTGAATTCCAGATACCAGGGGTTTTACTGTCTTTGTTTGTCTTTCTGTACAGTGGAGTTCATGTATGTAGAAATTGGCCAATTAGGAAAACTTAGGGGGTTAAAGTGGTGCATCATTCTTCACTTCAGCATCTCATCAAATCTTCTACAGTAGCACATGCCAAATTTGCTGGTTCATTAATGGAACATGCAAAAATCAAAATGAACTTTCATTTTATTGCTTAAATCATAAGTAAAGGATATGCTAATTAAACACCATTAACCAACACACATCCCTTGCGCCACTAATTTTAATACTTTTCGTTGAGAAAGGGTGTAATCTTAATGAAAAAAGAACATAATACAATTTGGCAGTCAGGAAATGGCTCAGACCCAAAAAAATTTAGTAGAGGTAATGAAAACAACATGGCATAAAACATCATCAAATTTTGATTGGATTCAAAAGAAATCCTACCCTATATCATTGGTAGTGGTTCAGGTGAACAGTTGTGGATGTGAATAATCCACTGTGTCTTCTAGTTAAGGGTACAGATGTGTCTCCAAATTCCAGAAACTCGATTCTGGCAGCATATTCACTGATCCTATTTCTAAAGGATTTAGGATTCTACTAGATTCTGGCAAAGTTGAGCCAGATTTAATAGCAGAAATGCAGAGAGAGTTCTGAATTAGAATATCCCAGCATTCAAACTGAGCAGCAGCAGTCCTTTTCACTGGATTGGATAATCTCTTCTTTCCTTGTTGGATTTTAAAATTTCACTGATGGTAAGAGGGAACTTAAATTTCCAATTCAATCTATTTTAGGGAGTAGAATCAGTTGGTATAGAAGAAGGAATATAGAATGAAGCTCGGGATAAGAAGAGGAACAAATTACTGTTTCCCTGAAATCTTTTCTCCAATACATTCTGGAAAACTGTGCCTTTCAATCGGAGTCACATATTTGCATCTGAAAATGAAAAGGTGGAGAATAATAAAGGTGAAGAGTTTTGGTTCAGGGTGGTGTAACTTGTCTATGCTATGTTATTTTCACATGGATAACTCTTCTGAAGTGTGCTATTAAGCTGAACCGTGGGGTCTGGTGGGGTATTTCTCCAAGCAAATTCAAGTCCATTTTGCCCTATCACAAATTCCAGTTTTCCAAAAAGTGAAGAATTAATAGACACCCTCCTTCAACTCCAAAATATTGGAACTAAGCTGACTTTATCCATCAACCAAAGAAAATTGTTTGATCCAGAAACAAAAATGACAGATATGGCCTGTGTAATGGTCTGAAGAGTATCAGCTGTATTTATCTATTCATTTGCAACTTTTCCAGCATTAAGGTATATTCCGGTCCAGGAGATGATCTCAATCCATGCCTAAGCAGATATGAATAGGATGTAATTGTTAATGTAATAATTGGCCACCCAATTCAATATAACTCGTTTTACACATGGAAAGTTGGACAGTGGTGACTTGGTTGGAAATCAGCTAATGGGAATGCATTAATCATTACTTCAGGGATGTTGTGGTTTGGCTTTGTGTTGTGGGTTAGTGTTTGTCTTGTTGAAAAATGAATTAATCAAACTAATAAGAGAACGCCTTAAGACCATGCTTGTTTTTTGGGAAAACAAGAGAATCCATTTGAAAATCATTTAATTAAACAAAACTTCTGAAAATGAAGCATACTCAATACAATTTTGGAATAATTGACAGACATTTGTCTTCTTGGGCCATGGTGTTTGAAGGGAGATTGAAGTTGACTTGTTGAACAAGAATGAAACAGCTGCAGTGAATTAGTTTCAAATTAGAAATGCAAAACAAATGAGAATTTGGAAGCCAATTTAAATGCCTATCAATTCATCCAGTTCCTGCTTTTAAAACATAAAATAAATGACAGTTACATTATAAACAGTCACCATTGTTCCTAAGCACATGGCGGTTGAAGCCTAGAATGATCCCAGAGCACCTAAAGCAGTTGGAATTCCTTACTGAACCAAATTTTCAAAGGTTCAACATTTCATACACAGGTTTAACTCTGTTTAAGTCAAAGAATTGAGACTCATTCTTAGTACTTTGCACATATATATTTTAAAGTGAACCTCTTTCCAATATTGACGCAATCTTTTAAGAGACAATCATTGATGATTCTTACTTTGGGAGAGAGGGGGTCACAGTGGGGAGGTGAAAGCTTCCGGATCCAGTGCTAGAAACTACAGCAGCTGCATTCACTTCTGGGATGAGGGAGTGCTGTATGGCTCCAACATCTGTCAGCTACCTCCTCCTTTTCTTTATATGGGTTGTGAGCAGTTTTAAACCCATCTGAAGCATTAGCCAAAACATCTCTGGTTGGTACTTTGCCAATGTGGAAGTGTTGTTGGCGAGATTTAAAAACTATAGTTGTCAAGCAACCATTCAGTTGATTGAGAAGCAAAACTGCATTGTTTAAAAATTAAATTGGGATTTTATATTTTCAGAAAAAGTTCAAAATAATTGCTATTACCTTATGATTTTATCACAGGTGATCAGATAGTTCAGGATAAAGAGGCAGGGTGTTGGTTGGAGACGTCTCTCTGAAAGTACTTGAGAAGCACCTGTTATGATCCTTGTGGAACTCTCTTGACCTGGCACATGGGAGGCTCAAGTTCTTTCCGGAATCCACTCATTGTCTGAGAATGAAATTGTTTCAACATACAGTATAATTAACCCTAACTTTTATTTTTTTTCTTCCAATAACAACTGTAGGAATTATTTTCCTGATGTTACAACTCAAGTCCAACTTAAGATTCAAAAGGCCAGTAATGACCAACTCTGAGAGAAGGTCATCAACCTGAAATTTTATTTCTGTATCTCCGTCCCTCTCTCCACAGGTGCCGCCTGACCTAATGAGTATTTCCAGCATTCTTTTAGTTTATTTTAGAGAGTTCCAGTTTTTGCTTTTCAATATTCCTGTTTAGAACATTTCACCTTTGTGAATGCATTGAAATGTACATATTTATTTAGTGAAGTTTCTGAAAAAAGATTAGCCAAATTGCAGAATCTTAATCAAATTAAATACATTCAGAATTATCCACCACATTCTCCTCAAGTATATTTGTCTCCAGACAACTACAGACATAATTAGATCGAGTCTTTCTCCCAGGGTGGTAAAGTCAAATATGAGAGGGCATACGTTTAAGTGAAAGGAGGAAAATTTAAAGGAGATTGATGGGGTAAGTTTTATTTTTTAGACAGAGGGGGTAGGTGCCTGCAAAGCTCTTCAAAGGAAGGTGACAGTAGCAATGATTCAGAGGTATATGGACAAAAACATAAACAGGCAAGGAATAGAGGGTTGATGTGATAACTTTATTGTTATTGTACCAGTAAACAGCCAATTAAATAAAATTAGCATCGACAGCAAGTTTAAAAAATAGCGCTATATACATTACAATAAAACATTTGTAATTAAAACCAACAATACTATTCTGCAACAAACTGTTAAAATGTACTGATGTAACAATATAAGGGCCATCCATACCTGCTGTCTTTACTTGCGGATGTGGTCTATGTGAAGGCAGAGGAATCAATTTAGATTTGCACCATGGTCAGTGCAGACATGATGAGCCAAATGGCTTTGTTTTTGTGCTTATACTTTTCTGTGTTCCATGTAAATAAGGTTTTACATGATTGTGTTCTGAAATAATATGCAGTCCTGAAACAAAACTGAATTAATAACAGAAAATGCTATCAATTGCAGGCAACATCAGTGGAGGGAAAATATTTGGCTGTAGGTTAATTGCCAAATGGTGGAATTAGTAACCAACATCTTAAAATAAAATGAGATGTGTGGAATATAACTGATAAAAAAAAGACTAGGAAAGCAAAAAAAGAATCATTATAGTCTGCTTTTCCTGAATTCAAGATGTGCCGAGGTATTTTTAAACTGGCGAAGGACTGCAGAAGTGTTATAATGTGGAGTCAGGGGAAGGAGCAGTTTGAAATGATCAGTACCAATAAAGGAATGGTAAAGTGTTGTGTATGGAAAACTAATGACATTGGGTCTTCCACTACAATATTCAGTAACACCTGAATCCCAAGGTTTGGGGCCCAAACGTTTGCAAAATGCCCACTTCCTTTCTTGCTCCAGGAGGCAGGTCCAAGAAAAGGCCAGGTCAAGGTACTGATGAGGGCCTGAGTAGAGATGAATGAAGTGCATGGGGATCAGAGTCAGGTTGGAGTTGGAGTTCAGTGCTAGAGGGCGAGGGTGGGGTTGGGAGTAATAACAAAGAGAGGGCGAAGGGGCTTGAGAGGTGGGGGTGGGGGGTGGGTGGAGTAAGTGTTGGGCTAATATTGGAACAAAGAAGAAATGCCAGTAGATTAGACCTTGCAGGTGGGGTAGAGTGGGGATCAGATGGAGGGGGAGGGGATGGTGGCTTAGATATCAAAACCTGGTGATGGGCTGGTGTCTGGAGATTGGAACTGGTTGAGAGTTTTGAGAGCTTGTAAGAATGAGGATGGACAGCATCAAAATGGGAGACAGGATTACTCTTTCGTCTACTGGTGAACTACTACTTAAAAGGAACCTGGCTAACAGAGGCACTGAGCTGGGACATACCTGTTATTAGAAGGACCTGCTTTGAACTGTTTTGGCTTGATGAAAACATGGGAGCACCCAGTAATGAGTGTTCTATCTTTTGTTCTATTTTTCAGGCAATGCTCCCATTGAGCTGTGTAGAAGCAGTGCCTGATGCCATCACAAACTCGACTGATATGGAAATAGCATCAGGTGCACCAAGGTGAATGCAGGCAGAGATAGTACCTATGTCATTTTTGGATGTAAAGTTATAGGACTAAATAAAGGATGCCCACATTTTTAGCTGCAAAATTTGTGGGTTCTGTAGTTGTTTTATATCATAGTTCTATGTTTTTGGATGAAATGGTTGGAGTCTATGTTTAGTCACAATCCAAGAAATCAAAGCTGAATGCATCTGTGAGACAGGCTGGATTGAATTCTTACTGCTCAGGTTATAGATCAGGGCCAAGTTGCTAATATCTGATACAAGAACAGTACCCTTGGAGCCACACAGGAGATTGCAGATGCTGGAAACAGAAGCTAAACAAAATCTGCTGGAGGAACTCAGCAGGTCCAGCTGCTTCAGTGGGAGAATAATAAAGATGAAGAGTTTTGGTTCAAAACATAAGGCATTCTTTTTTTTCCCCACTGATGTCGCTTGACCCAGCATATTGCATTTGAGTCTTTAAACAATGATGTTTAGATTCTAAATGGAGGTGGGATGGGAGGAAACACTTGATTTTTGTTGCTGAGAAATTATAATGAAGCCCTTTGCCTTCATGTTAACAGTTTATTGTTATGAGAGACAAATGGAAAGATTATTTACTTCCGTCTGAACAGGTTTGTCCATATCACAAAGCCTGTAGGCAGGAGGTTATGTCCACAAATGACAATCACCACCAGTTGCCTTCTGAATCTAACAGTGTTGCGATTTGAAAGAACCCCAACAATTAAAGCCATTGCCTAAGACTAGAATTCTGGAATTCCACACACTCCTAGCCTAATCCTCAATGGTCCACACCTTCACCCAACCACTGCAATTTCTCTCCTTCCTGCTGAACTACTCTGGGCTTTAGTGATTTTTACCAAGACACAAGACAGCAAAGAACAAGTACTTTCTCCCTCACAACCCATCTTGGGGACAGAATTCTCCTCATCTAAAATCCAGCTCAATATGGAGTGTTGCAATGACAATATTAACTTAATTTTTTTATGTACATCTTGCAACAGGGATGCCTGACCCCCAAAAATTGTCTTCCTCCCTGCTGCAGTTGACCCTTCTTTTCACTTTCTAGGCACATTTTTATTTTAAAAAAACAACAGCGTTACCATCATATTTTATCCAATGAATGATGAGAATGAAAAAGTAAATGACATCAAACTGATTGATGTGCAATTTTAAATAGATTCAAGGCTCAATAACCTACTTCAATAAGCTCAGAATAAATGAAACCCGATGCATGGAGGCATTATTTCCAGAATCTGGCAGGTCTGTTCGATATCTCACAGTACTCCCACACTAAAAGACAAATACATTTATCTGAGTCTTGAAATATCAATTAACTCACAATCAACTGACTTTTGGGTGAGTTGATTTCCACTGTCTTTTATCTGATAAAGTACTTCATGACTTCACTTCTAAATCATGAAGCTCTGATGTTATATTAAAATTTGGGGGAAAAGATCCTTAACTTCCATGATGTCCAACAACTTTCAAATTTAAGTGCTGAAGAGTTTCAGCTTCTATTACAGAATTAAGTAATCCACAAAATACAGCAGAATAAAAGTGTTTACAATAAATGTTTTCAGTCCACATTGGTTGTTTGTCTCTCATATGAAAGTTTAGACTACAGGATGGAAAATGTCTGCTGCTTTGCATTTTAATTGATTTTTCTTGACTTCCTGCTTCTTTATTTATGTGTTGCCCAAGTATATGAGTCATTCAGTTAAAAAAAAAGAACTTGTGTTATTTCACAGATTTCTTAGGTTATTAGTCATTTGGAAGATATCTATTGACTGACTTTTTGTATCAAACTTTATTTCAGTTACGTGAAAAACTTTGGCTCCAATGAATATACTGAGGTCATCTGTTTGACAAAGATTCTCAACCTGTGTAACCATGTGAACATTAAAATGATAATGAGGGTTTTAGAATGAGAGAGCATTGACTAAACCATTGATTTATTGGGTGATTTTGCATTAATCGTAAATTTAGTGTGCAATCTTGAAGTTTTTTTTAAACATTCACTTTCAGAGTATCACTGGCAAGGACCACATATTTTAACAATCACTAATTGCTCTTGAACTGTGTGGTGACAGCCCTTTTTGGAGGGTATATAGGTATCAACTATCTTGATGGGCCTGGAATCACATTTAGTTCAGAGTGGGAATATTGGGAGATTTCCTTCCCTGAAGATAATCCATTGTTTTTGTGGTGCTTGCTATTGGGGATTACCAACAAGCTCATATACTCCATGTCCCTGTTTTCAGGAAATACCAACAAGCTCATATACTCATTGTCCCTGTTTTCAGGAAATACCAACAAGTGTATATACTTCATGTCCTAGTGTTTTGAGACTGGTTTTATACCCAACCACCAGCTGGTTTGTACTAGAGTTCATACTGTAGTTTGTCTGTGGACCCTGCCAGGAATATATATGTGAAAGATAAAAAATAGTCAGAGTCCAAAAGGTTAATGACAAGTTCATTTAAAATTGGAGATCGTGGGATTTTAAAGCAGATCCATGGATCATTTGGTCAAGACATTCACCTGTATATGGCCAATCCAATTGTTTATCTGTTTTACCATCACTGTACCTGTGAAATGATGAAACAATGGATCTTTCTAGACCAGTCAGAGTTGCTATTTTATTCTTGCAAATGATTAAATGTGAGTTAATCTTCACACCAGTAAGTCAAATTAATTTTTGTCTTCATGGGTACCAAATCTGCTGACTAACTGCTCATGGATTTCCGTGCTTGTATGGTTCACTCAAGGCTCCATCCACAGTTACCCAAAGAGTGGGAATGCATACACAAGGTCACAAGGTCAGTCAAGAGTGTGGGCCAAAGGTATAGCCAAAGCTGGGACGCTGAGTACTTGTTGCATCTTGTTTTGGCAAACTCATCCTTAGTTATCCAAAATGATGGGTGTTTTAATTAGAATTGTAATGCAAGATCAGTATTTGGAGAATAAAAGAAATGTAATTGTCTTTACATGTACTCCATTGAATCATTATTATTTTGGAGTGTTGGGGTTGCTGATGTTCCACAGATTAAAAAAAAAACATGGATATCATTGAGGCCAATGGCATGAACGGATGTAATGAGAGTAAGTTTCAGTCTGTTGTGTAGTTTAGTTATCTGTGGGGAAACCCATGCATAGTTTACTCAGATGGAGCAGATGGGCAGAATTACAGCCCATTGAAGAAAATATAGAGCAGATCTGCATTATTTCTTGATGCTGATTCAGAGTCTTTGTTGAGCACCTCAGCTCTGTCTGTCATAATAGTGTGGATCTCCCAGTGACCACTCATTTCAATTCCCCATCCCATTACTTTGCTGACATGTCTGTCCATGGATTCATTCACTGCCAAACTGAGACCACCCCTAAATTGGAGGAACAGCACCTCATCATCTGACTGGGTAATTGGTGGCATTAATATCGACTTCTTTGGCTTTCGTTAAACCTTCACCCCAACTTTGTTTCCCAACTGTGTCTCTCCCTTCCTTGTCTCCTTTCACAGAGACAATTCTCACCTCTCTCCTTATAATATCCAATAAACAACCTTTGTTGGTCTGGATTCCTCCCCCAGCCAGTATTGTCTGAATTCTGAGACTTTCTGAGATTTCCTGCTTCTGGCTTATTCTGCTTATTCCTTGAAGAAAGGTTCAGGCCCGAAAGGTGGACAATATATCTTTATCTCCTAGAGGATTTCCTCCAGGATTTCAGTGGGTTTTTACTGCAATCGTAACATCTGCAGACTTTTGTGTTTCACTCCTTAACACAATATTTATTGGTTAACAGAAGCAGGAAAGGATTGTATTCATGAATTTGGTGTTGAAATTCTGCATCTGTTAATGCCATGGGCATTACATCATCAAAGCTCTGGATTGCATCCTGTTTTCCAATGTTCAGCATCAAAATGAATTGTTGAAAAGTCAGAGCCATTATCACAAACTCCATCTCCTCCCTTTTGCAATTGTAAAACCAGATAAAATGTTCTCTCAATGCAATGGAATAAAGATAATGGAAACAAGCAGTTAATGTGATTATAACAAGTGATTAATTTAAACTCCAGGGCAATGCATATTCGTGGTTGATGTAAAAACAATCTCTGCATTTTTAAACTAAGTAAGAGTGAACTGAGGATGCTCATGTCTATATTGGAAAACTTTGAACCTGCAATACAAATAGGCAGTCAAATGTCACAATGTGTGGTGGAGTGGTGAAGAGGCAGTAGACAACCCCACGTATATAACATTGCAACTTTCAATAAATTAAAGCCTTGTTAATAGGAAATAATTTATGGAAGTATAAACAGTCTGGCACATCATGATTTGTGAAACTTGTTCCAAGTTTCTTCAGATGACCTGTGCCAGAAAACAGTATGACAGTCAAATCTTCTTTATCCGTTTTACAGCTGCGCTGGACATTAACCAAATTATGACATAACCCATAACGGAACTCCTTATTGGAACTTCCACAATTCTAATAGAGTAGGTGGACCTGGAGGAGAATTACCTCAGAGGATCCGCCACTCTAGTCCTCAGTATTATCTGAGCTATCCCTCAGTTCTACGGGGACCAATCACAGAACACAATAATGAGACTTCTCTCAGGAAATAATAGGATTCCCAAGAGACTGGGAAACATTAAAAATGTTTCACAATGACTACATTTGAGTGTGGCCTGCATAAAGCTTGAAAAATTGGCTACTTGCTATTTCAGCCTAAAGGATTATTAGCAAAACCACAGATACAATGTACACTTTTTGCATCATGTACAGTTAGCTGTACAACGCTGATGAGGTTAAAGTAATAATTATTGTGGATATTAATTACAGATCCATAATATGCAGCATTAACAAGAAATATTTGAAACTAATTCTGAAATTAAAAAAATACTAAGTTGGGTATAATCAATATCTTTCCAATTTGTTCTTTGGTTAACCTTTGAAACACTTGCTTACCCTTGGAATATTTCCCATAGAACAGAGAACAGAACAGCACAAAAGCAGGCACCGGCTCATGTATCCATGCTGTGTGATGTCCAAATAAAACCAAAGCTCCGCTGCTTGCACCTGATCGACATCCCTCCATCCACCATTTTCATGTGTCTCTCTATAAGCCTCTTAAATGCTACGATTGCATATGTTTCCACCACTATTCCTGACAGTCCATTTAGTGACACCTACCGCATTCTGTTTAAAACATTTTCCCCGTTCATTGCCTCAAACTTCCTCCCCCTCACCTTAAATGCAAGTGCTCCAGTGTGCAATGCTCTTGCCCTGGGAAAAAAGATTCTGATGATCCACCCTATGTCTTTCCTGATTTTGTAGACCTCTTTCAAGTCATCCCTCAACCTCCAATGTGCCAGAGAAAACAACCCACATTTGTCCAGACTCTTCCCATAAATCATAGTCTCTAATCTAGCCAATATCAAAGTACCCTTTTCATAGCCTCCATATGTTTCCTGTAATGAGGTGACCAGAACTGCACAGCTGACTCCAAATGCAGCCCAACCAAAGTTCATTTGGCTGTTACATGACTTGCTCACTTTTATATTCAGTGTCTTGCCTAATGAACTCAAGCATAACATTCGCCTTCTTTACCACCCTATCTGCTTGCATGGACGCTGGCAATGAGCTATGGATCTGAACCTCAGGTATCTCTGCACATCAATGCTTTTAAGAGCCCTGCCATTAACTGTATACTTGCTCCCAAAATGTAACACTTCACACTTGTCTGGATTGAAGTCTATCTGCCATTCCTCTGCCCATATCTATAACTGATCTATAATTTTTGATGACCAATTACACTGCCTATAACTCCACCAATCTTGATATCAACTGCAAATTTTCTAATCCACCTATTTTTCCATCTGAGTTATTTATTTCACAAGCAACAAGGTCCCAACATAGATCCCTGCAGAACACCATTGATCCCAGGCTCCAGTCTTCCATCACTACCCTCTCTCTTCAGTGGGCCAGCTTCTATTTCATATCCAAACTATCAATTCATTGTGAATTGATAGCATCGGAATCTTCTGAGTCAGATTATCATGAGAGACATTGTCAAATGTCTTACTAAAGTACCTGGAGACAAAATCCACTGCCCTAACCTAGTCAATCACCAATCAATGACTGGTGATTGGTTGTACTGATGGCTGGCTCCTCCCCAGGCTCTGCCTCATTTGTCCATATATAACCCAGGATTCCTGCCTAAACCCTGAGCCCTACTGAAGACCATTGTAAGACCCTTCCCTTTGTTATAAGCTAATAAAAGTGTGTGTGTGAGAGCTTTTATTCGTACTACAGTGACCTCTTCAAAACTCTCAATCAAATTGGTAAGATATGACCTACTCCTCATCTGACGATGACTTTCCAAATGTGCATTAATCCTATCCTTAAGTATCCATTCCAAACACTGATGTGAAGCTTGCTGGATGACAATTTCCTACATTATCCTTTTCTCTCTTCCTGAACAGAGGGAAAACATTAGCTACTCTCCAGTCCACTGGTATCTCTCCTGTTACCAGTGAGGATGCAAAGATATTTGTGAAAGCCCCAACAATCTCTTCACTTGCCTCTTTCAAAAACCAGGAATACATCACATAAACTTGTAGGACATCCACCTTCATGTTCCTCAAAAGAATAAACACTTCTTTGATCTCAAAATGCTCTTCACTGAAACCAACACCATGGTTATATTTAATTGGTCCAAATGCCAATCGTCCATATCAAAAGCCTGCTGGACATCAGTAGCATCATCTGAGTGGCGCACCAGGCCCTCTGGCAGTGCAGTGAGAGGAACACCCCCCCCCCCAATAAAATACCGCCCCTAGAAGTTTTGATGCAAGGCCCCAAATCCAACTTTGCTGGCTATTAAAGCTGAGATTATTTCATTTATTGTTTATAAATGTCTCTGATTTTATGACAAAAGAATTACACAAAATTCAGAATAAAATAAATAATTCAGAATATAGAGTAAAATAATTTTTAGTGGACATTAACTAAAAACATCGAAAAACATAAGAGAGATGAGGAGGTCAAGGCAAAAATGCCAGTCAATCAGTATGATAAATCAGATGCTGAAGTGGGGTCAAGAAGAGTGAAACTGAGATGGAGCTGGGTCAGATCCATCTGCGTAGAGCAAATGGCTGGCATGGACATGGTGGGCCAATTAGCCTTATTCCATGTATATAAAGCCTTCGACTTTATGACATTGATTGGATATAGTTGGAGGCCACGGAAAGGTGCTGGAAGTCTACAAGGTCCATCACATCCAGCTTGAAAGAAAAAGAAAAGGAAATGAAATTATAATGTACCCAAGGAATGAGGTAATAGTGCTTGGCAGTTAAGGCCATGTGGCCAGTTTTTCATCGCAGATAGTGGAGATTGTGGTGGAAAAAAAGCATTATTTAAACCAGTATTTAAAAAAAAGACAATAAACAGGGAACAGCAGACTTGTTCATTTTAACACAAGTGCTGAGAAAAGGCCAGACGCCATCATCAAGGATAAGATAACAAAATGCTTAGAAAATGTAAACAAAGTCCACATGAATTTCTGAAAGGGAGATCATGTTTGACTAATACACTGCAAATCTTTTGATAATGGTGAGTAAGTTGATAGGACATACTTAGATCTTCAGAAAGATTTTTAAAAGGTCCTACTAAAACGTTTGGTGGGCAAAAATTAAAGTACGCAGTGGTGCATCATTAATTACTTGAAAGACTGAGGTTGAGAAACCAATAGGCTTTTTTTCACTTAAGGACAACGGCACATCTATTCTGTTCGACTCTTGCACTGAGGAGGGGGCCTTTATACCGGAGCTTGTGGGGAGGGACCACAAGTACAATCAGCCAAAAAGTGTGCCTGACCAGACAATTTTATTCAACAGTGAGTGCAAAGTATTGGTGAGAATTGAAAGTTGATTGGCAGTCAGAAAGGAGAAGGTGGGGATAAATGAATGTTTATTGGGATGGTAGTGGGGTGAGTTATTGGGCCTCACCATAATAAATATCAATGATTTTAACTGGGGAGAGATTGTGAGATGTCAGGAGGGTAGAAAAGTTTTCAAGATGACCTAGACCAAAAAATGCAGCTATTTTATGTAAATGGTGTTAAATTGAGGAGTGAGAATGTACAGTAAAACCCCAATTCAAGCAACCAGCAGCGTCAAGCAACCAGCAAAAAAAAATCAAGGAAAATAAATTTAAAAAATTTAAATTAAGTTAGAATAAAATAAAATTAGAATAAAATAATAGTTAAAAAATGCAAAGTTCAAAATTGCAAAAGTAAATATTCTCTGAAGTAACACATAAGTATTTGGTGAAGATGGGAGCAAGTAATCAGCCAGTGAAGTGCCTTGGTCAGGCTTTGCTCGTAACAGCTGTTTGAATAAAGTTGTAAACAGCAATGGCATCACCCAGGATGAAGAGCTGGTTGTTAGTAAGAGTTGCCCTGGTCATAAGCTTTATCTGTAAACTTGGGGGAGGGGATGTTAATTGTCTATAAGTTACTGTTCCTCTTTTGGGCACCACCATGGATGGGCCGTTTTCACAGAATGTCACTGGAAATAAAATGAAATGTTTTAAGGTTTATATATTCGCAAGTGGTTTGTTCAATATAAGTACAGAATAGTATTTTTGTCTTTTAAACTGCTTATTCTTTATGCAGATGTATTAGTTAGGCATTGTAAATCTCAAGCAATTGAAAAATATGCTTACCTGTCATCTACCAATCCCCATAGGTGCCCGATACCAGGGTGAATAAAGAAACTTGGGCATCATTATACACTGGTCACCAAAGGCAAAATGCAGAAACAGCTAGCTTTTAAGAAGGTGCTCAATCTATCAACCTTCAGTGAAAAAGGATTTGGTGACAGGAGCAAGGGTACCCTTTTTACTTTTCCCATGTCTTAGGAAAACGATGGTGAATCAGCTAAGATGGAATGGTGGGATAGACTCAATAGGCCGAATAGCCTAATTCTGCTCCTTTGTCTTATGGATTTGTGAAAATCATATATAGAGTATTGTGCACAATTTCTATTCTTAGAGAAGGATATATCTGTATTTGTTTTAGTGGAACAAATGTTTACTTAGCTGATTCTTGGAGTATAAGACAAGAGAATGGGTTGTATCACCAGAGTTTAGAAGAATAAGTGGGCCTTTATTTCAAAATTCTGCAAAGGCAAAATTAACAATGTGGGAAGTATCTTCCCCTCAATAGGAGCCTAGGAAGGAAGGTCACAGGGTCAGATTACAAGGCAAAAGATATGGAGAAATTATGACTCAACAAAAACTGCATTTCAGGCTGCATTTGTAGCAAGAGAAACAGTTGATTATTCAACTGTAAAATACATAAGCACCACATGCTCTAATCTTGAGCAAGAGTGAAGGCAAGTTCTGGACCTGTCCAGAAGTTTATAATAATCCAGAAGAGGATGAATGATCAAGGAGAGGAAAGGCATAGCAGTGGATGGGACACATGAAGAAAATGGTCAGGGTCTTGATCTGGGAGCTTGTGAGCTGTTGTTAAATTCCATGACAAGTGCCATGGCAGATCACAACCAGGAAATCACCATCAGCCCAGTTTGAAACTCACTAGTCCCTGTAGTGAAAGATATCAGCATGAGGAACAGTGCAAAAAAAACCAACATCATTTCTTATAGTGTGATAAGAGCACTGATTTTTATAGGGTCAGAAAAGGCCTGTAACGTGACAATGTGACTGCAACAAAGAGCCCATCAGATATGATGTCAACGTAAGTGGTTAAAATTGACTGCTGAGATTTCTGACCTTCCCATCATATTCACTTAATGAATGAGACAACCTTAATCAAACAACACCCACATTTGAATGATGTAATTTCCCATCACTAGCTACTGTTTTCATTAATTCTTATAGGCATGAGCCTTTTATTTTGAAGTTTCTTTTGACCTAATTAAACTCTCATGTTATCAGAAGAGCATACTTAGAATGTACATTATTCTGATTTAAATGATTTTTCACTTTGTACCCCTGGAGAGCACTGAGAATATTGCACTTGGATCTACCAAAAACCTCTGTATTGGGGTTTTAACATTCAAGTAGATTGGGAAAACCAGATTGCGACTGGATTTCAAGAGAAATGAATAGAGACCTTAGGGTAAAGGAACCCTTGGGAGCAGTGATCACAATACGATTAGTTTCTCCTTGTTAAATTTCAAATTGAACTCAAAGTCATGAGAGAGAAACTGGCCAAAGAGAGAGAGGAACTGGCCAAAGTGGATTAGAAAGGGGCACTAGTAATGAGGTCAGCATGGCAGTTTTGTGAGAAATTAGGAAGCTCAAGTTACATACCAAGAAAGAGGAAATATTTAAATATTCAAACCTAACAGGAAAGCAAAAAAGAAAACATTCAAGGAAGCAAAAATTAGTGGGAAGATAGAGGATGTAAAGTTTTTAAAAACTTTCATAAGGCAGCTAAAAATTGATAAGAAGGGAAAAGATGGGGTACAAAAGTAGGCTAGCAAATAATATCAAAGACAATTCAAAAATTTCAACTACAGGTATGTGCCTCTTAACGTCCACGATACATTCTGTGAAATTGGGCGTTAGGCGATGTGGTCGTTGTGCAAACACCATATTATATTCTTAGCAAAGCTATAGGGGATACTGTAGTGTACCTGTAAACTTACTGGCATGGGTACAGCATTGGCTGATTGGCAGAAAGTAGAAGATTGGAATACAGGGATCGTATCCTGGCTGATGGCAACTGCTAGCTGTGTTCCACAGGGGTCGGTTTTAGGGCCGCTTCTTTTTACGTTGTGATCTAGATTTTGGGACGTATGGAATTTTGGCCAAGTTTGTAAAGGTCAGTGGAGGAGCAGGTAGGGCTGAGGAAATGGGGAGGCTACAGAAGGATTTAGACGGATTAGGAGAATAGGCAGAGAAAGTGGCAAATGAAATAAAAATGTTGAAAAGTGTATGATCACATACTTCAGTAAAGAAATAAATGGGGAAACTATCTTCTAAGTGGTGAAGAAGGCACATGTAATGCTGGCATTCCTTTTAAGAGGAATGGACTATAAGAGCAGAGAAGTGATGTTGAGAATTTATAAGGCACTGGTGAGACCTCACTTGGAGTATTGTCAGTACTTTTGGGCTCTTCATATAAGAAAGAGTTCAGAGGAGGTTCCGGGAATAAAGGGTTATCATATGAGGAATGTTTGAAAACTCTTGGTGCAGGGGTGGGCAATTAATTTAGACATACAGCGCAGTAACAAGCCATTTCGGCCCACAAGTACATACCAAGGGGTGTAGCTTTATTGGGTGGCGTGGACTTTACTGATTGGAATTTAGGAGAAGGAGGGGGGGATCTCAATGAAACATTTGAATGGTGAAAGGCATGGATGGAGTAGATGTAGAAAGGTGGGAGTGTCAAGGGGGCAAGAGGGCACAACTTCAAGATGGAAGCACATCAACTTAGAATAAATTTCTTTAGCCATAGGGTGGTGAATCTCTGGATTTGTTGAAAAAATATTAAATTTTGACAAAGGATGGTAACACGCCCTTCTGTTCCGTCCAAATACTCAATTAACCTACTAACCCCATATACTTTTGAAAGGTGGGAGGAAACAGGAGCACCTGGAGGAATCCCACACAGAGATGGGGAGAATGTACAAACTCTTTACAGAGAGAGCCAGATTTGAACCCGTGTCACTGGCGCTGGTGTTGCACTAAGTGGTACACTAACCATGTGGAGCCTGTAATTCTGTGGATTTAAGGCAGAGATTGATAAATTTTTGATAAGCCAGAGCTGAAGTGTTATCAAAGGTTATGAAGGAAGGCCAAGAAGTGGAGCTGAGTGGGAGAATGGATCAGCTCACGATTGAATGGCAGGACAGACTCGATGGGCTAAATAGCCTATTTCTGCTCATGACTTATGGTCTTATGGACTAAAATTTTTTTTTTTCTTTGGCTTGGCTTCGCGGACGAAGATTTATGGAGGGGGTAAAAAGTCCACGTCAGCTGCAGGCTCGTTTGTGGCTGACCAGTCCGATGCGGGACAGGCAGACACGATTGCAGCGGTTGCAAGGGAAAATTGGTTGGTTGGGGTTGGGTGTTGGGTTTTTCCTCCTTTGCCTTTTGTCAGTGAGGTGGGCTCTGCGGTCTTCTTCAAAGGAGGCTGCTGCCCGCCAAACTGTGAGGCGCCAAGATGCACGGTTTGAGGCGTTATCAGCCCACTGGCGGTGGTCAATGTGGCAGGCACCAAGAGATTTCTTTAGGCAGTCCTTGTACCTTTTCTTTGGTGCACCTCTGTCACGGTGGCCAGTGGAGAGCTCGCCATATAATACGATCTTGGGAAGGCGATGGTCCTCCATTCTGGAGACGTGACCCATCCAGCGCAGCTGGATCTTCAGCAGCGTGGACTCGATGCTGTCGACCTCTGCCATCTCGAGTACCTCGACGTTAGGGGTGTGAGCGCTCCAATGGATGTTGAGGATGGAGCAGAGACAACGCTGGTGGAAGCGTTCTAGGAGCCGTAGGTGGTGCCGGTAGAGGACCCATGATTCGGAGCCGAACAGGAGTGTGGGTATGACAACGGCTCTGTATACGCTTATCTTTGTGAGGTTTTTCAGTTGGTTGTTTTTCCAGACTCTTTTGTGTAGTCTTCCAAAGGCGCTATTTGCCTTGGCGAGTCTGTTGTCTATCTCATTGTCGATCCTTGCATCTGATGAAATGGTGCAGCCGAGATAGGTAAACTGGTTGACCGTTTTGAGTTTTGTGTGCCCGATGGAGATGTGGGGGGGCTGGTAGTCATGGTGGGGAGCTGGCTGATGGAGGACCTCAGTTTTCTTCAGGCTGACTTCCAGGCCAAACATTTTGGCAGTTTCCGCAAAGCAGGACGTCAAGCGCTGAAGAGCGGACTAAAATAATAGAAGCTAAATTAGCAGTAATATAGATGTACAGTATCCTTACAACATCCCAGAAATTCCTTGCAGCACCAACCTAATTATTGTACATTTCACAGTTGCCCACAAATCTAATTCAAGTTGGTTGTCTACTGATAATACACACGGATGAACTATATTTCTAACAAGGTAACAATGTTCCCTTTTCAACTGTATTGATATTGGTTTATTTCCAGAACCTTCAGGAAAAAAAAGGCAAAAAAACCCATCTGAAATTAATTTACAAGCAAAACACAGCCAGATACTTGAAATCTGAAATCAAAACAGAACATGCTGAAAATGGCCAAAAAATTACGCAACATCAGTAGAAAAAGAAACAAAGTAATATTTCAAGTCAACGAAGAAGAATCATTGACCTAAAATATTAATTCTATTTTTCTCTATCCATTGATGGTGTATCCTTTATTCATTTTGGCTCTGGATTAACTCTTTTCAGAGGGTTAAATTAATTATTTATTCACTCTGAGTCATATTTTTCAATAAATAAACCAATTCCAGCAGAATTTAGTCTTGTGGTCTCCATTCTTCTGGCTTGAGGTTGGGATGAATCCTGGTTGTTCTATGTTCAGAATTCATTAGATGCCATTTCCATCTGTTATTTAGCCATTGACTTTATTTCAAGTTTAAAAATAAATATTCAACTCGCAAGTTTTGAACTTTTCCAAAATCCATTTATTATATTCCCGGAAAACCAATAAATTAGCGCGAGGACATCTCGTCATCTTTGTGCTTCAGAAAAACAAAATCGTGCAATCTTAACTCCACATCAAGCCGGCCATGGGTCAAAGGCATAATAATATTTAGAATTTAATGCCAATTAATGATTTGATTCTGAGAACCCCAAATTTTAGTCCATTTTGGAAAATTAAAACTATTGCACTGGTGTGGTGCGCTGGGGTAGCAGCGAGCAAGCACAAACTCAAAAGACTGTACAACAAGATTTATTCCAGTAGAGGTCTGAACACCAGTTCAAGCCTTGGTGGCTCCCTGTGTGACTGGCTCAGGAACTGATTGACAGCCGGCCAGGTGGAGTCAGTCCCCTAAGTGGTCTTCCTGCAGGTATAGAGATCGCCCCCTGCAGTAGGCTGGTGGTCATATCATCACAACTGGTGGATGCCTGATGTTGGAAGCAATGTACGCTAGAATCACAATGGACTGAAACTTATTCTGCAGTTCACTAGACAACACCTGACCTACAAGTTCTGAAGTGTTTCATTGTTGCATGCCCCAGCGTCAACATCCTTTACTTTGATGATCTCAAATTAAAAAGTAGCAAAAATGCACCAAATCTGGCAATATTTATTTTAGCTTTGCATTCCTTGCAACAACGAATGTTGACATCAAGGGAAATGAATTTGAATAGAAGAAATGAACTGATATAAAATGAGCTGGCTCATCTCCAAACATGTCTTAGATATCACTCTTGGCTCGGCAAACACTAGCATTCGAGAGGCAAACAACTGCATGCTATCACTGTTGGACAGCTGCGATGACTCACCAGAAACGGCAGCCATTTTAAGCTGGAGTTACTCTTGGTCCTTTAATGTCAAATAATACATAATGATATAAATTGCAGTTCATGGGAGATAAAGGGCTGTGGTTGCCGCCACTGAGGTATTAGTCAACAGGGTAACTAACCATGGTCTCCTTAAATAATCATACTGTTAGCTCTAATCAAATTAGATTTTTAAAGTTCATTCATTGATGTCACCTTGAAAGGTCATAGTTTATTGTCCATCTGTAATTGTCTCGAAGAAGGTGACTGAAATCCACCTTTAACTGGTGCATAGATACCATTTAAGGTGGGGATTTTCATGATTTTTACCTTGCAACAAACATTTTTAAAATGATTTTCTCATGAGGATGGTGTGTAATTGATGGTGTTCCCATTCACCAGCTGGTAGGCAGCTGTAGGCTTCAGAAGTGCTCTTGATAGGGTCTTGCTCATGCCATTCCCTGCCTGCAATCAAAATGGTTTAACAAGCAAATGATTGCTGTGGTGGATAGGAATCCATTCACGCAGACTGCTTTGTACAGAATGGGTCAATCCTTCCTGCGTGCTGCGACAAGATGCTTTTTCCCAGCAAGTGGAAAGTATTCCATCACAGAATATTGGAAATTGGGTTACTTGCCGCTCAATACACACCCTCTGGCCTGCTCTTGTAACCACAGCAGTTGTTTGATTAGTCTTGTTAAATTTCAAACCACAAGAATTTGCGAGAAGCAAAGTTGATATAATGTCCTTATTTGTTTGGGGTGCTGATTGGGCTCACATATTATTGTTTGTTTGAACTGAATATTATTTGACAATTATTAGGCAGGGCTCAACAATGTGCACAGAGACACATTTGTGGCACAGAGGAAGAAACTACTTCATTGTTGCAACTTGAATCATCAGTGAACATTTCCACTTCAGACTTTACAACGGAAAGAAGTTAATCGAAGCAACTGAAGATGGTTGGGTCTTGGGCGATGCCTTGAGGAAGATCAACTGTGATGTCCTGAGTTGTGATCACCCACAGCCACCCTTCTGGGTAGGATACAACTCAACCCAGTGCAAATCCGCCATTCTCCCCCACTGCCACTTCCACCCCATCCATCCTACTGTAATTTTATTCATTTTTGTTGATGAAACAAAAACTAGAATATTTCCTTGTTGTCAAAATGAGTCAGTCTCACATCACTTCTGCAATCCCCCTCTTTTGATCAAGTTTTTAATCAAAGCTGGAATAACATATGGCAAAATGTAGTCAGGGCTTCAATGAGTAGGTTATCAGTGAATAAGTGGGCATGACAACAGTGTCAACAGCATTTACTCTTAAATATCATTCTGGTTGTAGTAGTGAAGCCTTATAGTTCAGAGCTGAGTGGGAGTGTACCCAAGCTGTTCCAGAACAACTTTAACACTGATATTTACTCAAAGAGGAAGTTTGCCCAAGCGTGCTATGTTCACAAAAGCCAGAACAAATCTAGTTCTGCTGATTGGTGTCCAGTTGGTTCTGGTCACCCCATTTCAGGAAGAATGTAAAGGTTTTGGAGAGGCTGAGGGGCAACCAAATAGAAGTTTCTAAGTTTAAAAGAGGCCTCAATTGGATAGATGGTGTCTTTTCCTCAAAGTGGAATTGTCAAATACTGGAGGGCATAGGTTTAAGGTAAGTTGGAGAAAATTTAAAGGAAATTTGCAAGCATATATTTTTTTTACTCAAAGAACAGATGCCTAGAATGCATTGGAGGGATAAATATTATAGCAATGTTTAAAAGGGACTCAGGCAGGCACATGAACAGAGAGGGAATGAAGGGATATCAACCATCTGTTGGCCAATGTACAATTTAAATTGGCACAATGGCTGGCATAGATAACATGAGTCAAAGAGTTTGTCCTGTGGTGTACTATTTTCCAGGTTCACTTTTTTCTGTGGTGTACTAGATTCTACGAATCCACGCTCCAATATTAACATAGAAATCCAATACACTCAGCTTTTCCTATTTCAAAAAATGGTAGCTGATGCTTTTTTTGTCAGATTGGTTAGTTCTATTTACACAATGGTGGCTAAATCATGACTTGTGAGATAATGTGATCCATTATAAATTTTACCAACCTACACCAAAGGTGAGGAACTGACATTCAAATACTGAACCCGAGTCATGGAGTTGAACAGCTCAGAAACAGGCCCTTTGGCCCAACTCAAACAAGCTGACCATGTTGTCTGCATTAGCTGGTTGCACTTGACTGAACTTGGTCCATATCCCACTAAACGACCACTTCCTCTGGCAGCTTGTTTCATAGACTTGCCACTCTATGAAGAAAGTGGCCCTCGGGTCCCTTTTAACTCTCTTTTCATCTTAACCTATGCCCTCCAGTTTTAGACTTGTCTACCGTGGATAAATGAATATGACTATTTATCTCTATCCCTCATGTCATTACAAACCTCTATAAGTCCACCTCTTATTATCCCTCGCCCCAAGGAGAAAAGTCCCAGGCTCTCCTTCTAACTCAAACTCTCCGGTTCCGATGCAATACACAAACATGATGGAGAATCTGAGCAGGCCATGGAGCATCCATAAGAAGTAAAGGGTAACCAACATTTCGAGACTAGGCCTTTCAACAAGTATAAGCTGAATTAAAAAGTTGGGGAAAGGGGAGGAGGAGAGAGGAAAGGGCAAGGGAAGGAGCACAGGCTAAATTTCACACTGACTTCAAAATTACTTGGTCCATCTTTGACAACTGTCTCCCCTTTGTCGACCTCCCCACCTCAGGAGACAAACTAACTCCTACTGAAAAAAAAAATTATGTCTGTTTCTGGTAACATCCTTGCAAATCTTTTCTGAACCTGAAGCCCAAAGCATTGTGTACAGTACAATAGGTCCCTTCTCAGCGATCCTCACCAGTGAGACACTTCTGCCAACAAAGGATTGCGTGCGCTGTGGAGAGAATTTAACAAAAATTCTGAGAAAGGACTGCAAGGGTTGTGGTGGGAGAAGGAGGATGGCTGAAGGTTGGGATGTTGATCGGACAAGGATGAGAACAAAGAGAAAGTGAGGGGCAGGTTATGTTCAGTAATGACAAAATTTCCAGACAACACGAGCTGGAAGAAACTGCAGGCCAGGGATTCTCTAGCAGTGGTCTTTACCAAATATGAAAGAGACTTCAGTCATCCTTGATCACACAACACCTACAGCAGAGCAACAGACAATTAAGCCCACCCATCTTAAGCTTTGTTTTAAATCTATTAGAAAAATCATTCTATTTCCTTCTCCCTCTTTTGCTTTTTCATCTCTGAAATTGAGCTGTTGCATTTGCAGTAAAGGTAAATAATTCAATTCATATAAATGATTATAATTACTATCTATTATAATCCCCAAATATTTAATTCGATTAGCCCAATTAAATTTTGAAATATGTTTATAAAACTAGTAATCCACGTCAGTCAAAGGCATAATTTCACTCTTATCCCAATTAACCTTGTATCCCGATAGTGCACCACATTGTTCCAGTCTTACATGCAAACTCCCCAAAGATTACATAGGTTGCATTAAATATAACAAAACATCATCTGCAAATAAATTTATTTTATATTCATTTGCTTTAACCCTAATACCCTTATTTAACCGCTGCAATCGTGTCTGCCTGTCCCGCATCGGACTTGTCAGCCACAAACGAGCCTGCAGCTGACGTGGACTTTTTACCCCCTCCATAAATCTTCGTCCGCGAAGCCAAGCCAAAGAAGAGAGAATACCCTTATTTGTATCTTGTCTAACCAACTGAGCGGAAGGTTCAATAACTAATGCAAATAGAGCTGGTGGCAAAGAACAGCCCTGACTAGTCGATCTAGTTAACACAAACTAAGAAGATACCTGTCCATTTATCACAACGCTGGCTGTAGGATTTTTATATAAAGCCTTAACCTAGCCAATAAAAAAGGCCCAAATTTAAACTTTTCCAACACTTTAAACAAAGAACCTCCATTCTATTCTATCAAAGACCTTTTTGGCATTGAGAGCAATTACAATGGGTTGGCTCGATTGCTCCCGAGAAATATTAATTAAAGTGATCAACTTCACAATATGATCCACTGAATACCAATTTTTAATAAAACCCGTCTGATCTACATGAATCAAATCTGGTAAGTATTTAGCTAATCTATTAACTAGAACCTTGGCAGCAATTTTATAATCCACATTTAGTAAAGAAATAGGTCTATATGGCCCCACTTTCAATGAATCTCTATCCTTAGGAATAACTGTAATAAGCACTCTAGAAAAAGAATCCAGAAAAGAACCAGTTTCTGTTGCCTGCTTCAATGCATCCATTAATATAGGAATTAATAAATCCTGAAATTCTCCATAAAATTCAAAAGTAAAACCATCCTCTCCTGGAGATTTCCCACCAGGCATTGATCACAATGCATCCCTCACCTCTGTAACAGTAAAGAAAGCATCCCTATCATCTGTATCCCTCAAAGACGGTAAAACCAATTCAAACAGAAAAGTATCAGCTTTAACATTATCTTCCAATACTTCTGAAGTATAGTTTTTCATAAAACAGATGAAATTCCTCTTTAATTTCCTGAGATTTGTAGGCAATTAACGAGTCGTATCTAATAGCATTTATTGTCCTAGAGGCCTGTTCGGTCTTTAATTGCCACATTAATATTTCATGGGCTCTTTTACCCAACTCATAATAATACTGTTTGGTCCTCTGCAATAATACCGCAATTTCAAATAATTTAAACAAGCTTTTTTAACTTCCGTAGAATCCTGCTGCAGGTCTTTTTCCAAAATCTCTATCTCTTTCTCTAATTTATTAGTCTCAGCCAAATGTTTTTTTTAAAATTTTAGCTGTGTAACTAATAATCTGCCCCCTCAAATAAGCTTTCAAAGCATCCCATAAAGGAAACATACTAGCAACCAAGCCTACATTTATTTTCAGAAACAACTGTACATGATCCCTCATAAATTTGATAAAGTCAGGATTTTTCAATAACATAGAATTAAATCTATACACATTCTCCACCCTCTCAGAACCAGTACAAGTAAGTAACAGCAAAGAATGATCAGACAAAATTCTACTCTAACATTCAGCACATCCCTAGTAGCCTTTGTGCATGGATACAGCAGATACATCAATGTTTGGAATTCTCTAACCAGGGAAGTGGTTGAGGCTGCCTCATTAAACATATTTAAAATTCGGTTAGATAATTTTTTACATGATAGAGGAATTAGGGGATATGGGGAGAAGGCAGGTAGGTGGAGTTAGGTCATAAATTAGATCAGCCACGATCGTACTGAATGGCGGAGCAGGCTCGATGAGCCATTTCTGGCCTACTCCTGTTCCTACTTCCTATGTTCCTATGCCAGCAAGTTTTAGTCACTTCAATACAAGTGAAGCTTTTCAAACCCAAACATTTGGACTCTTTTGGTTTATAACATGTTACACACAGAGTCGTTTGGATCTAGTTTTATCTTGTTCTAATCAAGTTTGATGCAACGGTGTCAGATCTGTAATAGAAAGATAAGCACAGTGGGAATGATTTTTGGGAGAAAATTAAAGGTAGGAAAAATGTAAAAAAAAATATACTTTTGAGAAAGAAACAACAGAGAATCATTTAAGGAATAAAATTGCATGCTTATACAATTAATGTTGGGCTGGGATAAAAATTGCCAGGAAGCTAATGAAGAAAAATCCTGTAATGGTGCCAGGACTTTCAATTTCCCAGCTCACCCACATTAGGTCACCCAGCATCTTCAACTGCACTGCTCTGAAGTGCCAGCCTCATTTACAAGTACAACCCTGGAATGGTGCCTGAACCTAATGGCTCAGAAGCAAGGCTGACATTTTTGCCAACAAACTAAAATACAAACCCTTGGAGACAATTCCATATGAAAGGTGCTAATTAGTTCCAAATACTGCTACACTTAGATTCATAAATTCAGACTCTGATATTTAACCGAGTCAATGGATGAGACAAAATTGAGCAGCTTTATAACTTTTTTCAATTATGTATTTTTTAAATATAGAAGTTATATTTATAAATGTTATCATCCTCCCATATACAAATACAGTAGAGGGAAAATGGCGGCATTGTCGTAGCTGCTGTAATAGCGGCACTGCTGCCAGTGTCGACCAGGGAGAGTGAAGAATGAAGAAACAGTGCTGCTCTGAATGGTTCAATCACTCAGTCCTAATGCTGGCGGCTCTGTATTGTTAAAGGAGCCAATGGTGTTTTTAAACTAAAATCCTGCCACCATCTGTGCTCAAGATGTTTGAGATAAATATTACAAAGATGTTGCTTGATAAACGTACTCTTGTCGATTTAATATTTAAATTTGTTGCTTCTAAAGTGATAGAATGGGTGATCTGATAACCCCAAAGCAAATAAAACGGATATTTGGGACCTCAGTAAATAGGAAAAGTAGCTAAGAAATATCTGCACAAATTGATGGCTGTGGAAACCTCAAAGTTGGTGACATCTCCAGAGGTTGCCATCCATAGAAATTATTTGAAGGTATAAAAGTGTTAAGGTATTTGCAAATTGATCTGGCTTTATTAAATACACTAAAATCTTAGGATTGTTCTATGTGGTCACAATGAGATTTAATGGTATACCAGTCTAATGGTTGGCGCTTGGCGAGGCTAGTCCATCATTCATTTTGGATCTCCCGGAGTTTGCGCTGAAGATGGCTGCATGCGCGACGGAAGGCTTGTTTCTTCTCTGGACAGGACGGCTTTGTAAGGTGAGCCTGGTGGGCAGCTCGCTTCTTTGCCAGCAGCTCCTGGATTTCCTGACTGTTATCGTCGAAGCAGTCCTTGTTTTTCCTGGAGGAGAAGCTCAGTACCTCTTCCGTGGATTGCAATATGGTAGTCTTCAGCTGATCCCAGCGGGTTTCAGGGGACGAGTCCGTGAGGCGGATTGCATCCTCGAGCTTTGCTTTGAGGTTTGCCTGGAAGTTTCCTCTCACTTCGTCTGACTGCAGGTTTCCAACATTGAACCTCTTTCTGGGGGCTTTACTGTTCCTGGGCTTTGGCTTGAAGTGAAGGTTGAGCTTGCAGCGAACCAGCTGGTGGTCAGTGTGGCATTTCGTGTTGGGCATGACCCTGGTGTGGAGCACATCTCGTTTGTCTCTTTCTCGCACCAGGACGTAGTCCAGGAGGTGCCAGTGTTTGGATCGAGGATGCATCCAGGTAGTCTTCAGGCTGTCCCTCTGCTGAAAAAGGGTGTTTGTAATGACAAGCCGCTGTTCTGCGCAGAGCTCCAACAGGAGGCGCCCATTGTTGTTGCACTTGCCGACACCATGCTTGCCCAGGATTCCTGGCCAGGTTTCTGAGTCTTTGCCAATGCGAGCGTTGAAGTCGCCAAGGATGACAACCTTGTCGGCTGTAGGGGTGCGTTGAATGAGGTTGCGCAGGTCAGTGTAGAACTTGTCCTTTTCTGCTGGTTCCACCTGAAGGGTTGGAGCATAGACACTGATGAGGGTGATGCGACGCTTGTTTTGACTAGCCTCGCCAAGCGAACCCAGCTCAGCGCGGACATTGGCGACTTCAGGGGTTTTTACGAGGCTCTAAAGGCTGTGTATGGCCCCTCACTCCAAGTCCAAAGCCTGCTGCGCAGCTCTGATGGCAAAGTCCTCCTCAGCGACAAGATCTCCATCCTCAACCGATGGTCAGAACACTTCCAATCTCTTTTCAGTGCCAACCGCTCAGTCCAAGATTCCGCCCTGCTCCATCTCCCTCAATAGCCCCTAAGGCTAGAACTGGATGAGGTCCTCACCCGGGATGAGACATATAAGGCAATTAAACAACTGAAAAGTGGCAAAGCAGCAGGTATGGATGGAATCCCCCCAGAGGTCTGGAAGGCTGGCGGCAAAACTCTGCATGACAAACTGCATGAGTTTTTCAAGCTTTGTTGGGACCAAGGAAAACTGCCTCAGGACCTTCGTGATGCCATCATCATTACCCTATACAAAAACAAAGGCGAGAAATCAGACTGCTCAAACTACAGGGGAATCACGCTGTTCTCCATTGCAGGCAAAATCTTCGCTAGGATTCTCCTAAATAGAATAATACCTAGTGTCGCCAAGAATATTCTCCCAGAATCACAGTGCGGCTTTCGCGCAAACAGAGGAACTACTGACATGGTCTTTGCCCTCAGACAGCTCCAAGAAAAGTGCAGAGAACAAAACAAAGGACTCTACATCACCTTTGTTGACCTCACCAAAACCTTTGACACCGTGTGCAGGAAAGGGCTTTGGCAAATACTAGAGCGCATCAGATGCCCCCCAAAGTTCTTCAACATGGTTATCCAACTGCACGAAAACCAACAAGGTCGGGTCAGATACAGCAATGAGCTCTCTGAACCCTTCTCCATTAACAATGGCGTGAAGCAAGGCTGCGTTGTCTCACCAACCCTCTTTTCAATCTTCTTCAGCATGATGCTGAACCAAGCCATGAGAGACCTCAACAATGAAGACACTGTTTACATCCGGTACCGCACGGATGGCAGCCTCTTCAATCTGAGGCGCCTGCAAGTTCACACCAAGACACAAGAGAAACTTGTCCGTGAACTACTCTTTGCAGATGATGCCGCTTTAGTTGCCCATTCAGAGCCAGCTCTTCAGCGCTTGACGTCCTGTTTTGCGGAAACTGCCAAAATGTTTGGCCTGGAAGTCAGCCTGAAGAAAACGGAGGTCCTCCATCAGCCAGCTCCCCACCATGACTACCAGCCCCCCCACATCTCCATCGGGCACACAAAACTCAAAACGGTCAACCAGTTTACCCATCTCGGCTGCACCATTTCATCAGATGCAAGGATCGACAACGAGATAGACAACAGACTCGCCAAAGCAAATAGCGCCTTTGGAAGACTACACAAAAGAGTCTGGAAAAACAACCAACTGAAAAACCTCACAAAGATAAGCGTATACAGAGCCGTTGTCATACCCACACTCCTGTTTGGCTCTGAATCATGGGTCCTCTACCGGCATCACCTACGGCTCCTAGAACGCTTCCACCAGCGTTGTCTCCGCTCCATCCTCAACATTCATTGGAGCGACTTCATCCCTAACATCGAAGTACTCGAGATGGCAGAGGCCAACAGCATCGAGTCCACGCTGCTGAAGATCCAGCTGCGCTGGGTGGGTCACGTCTCCAGAATGGAGGACCGTCGCCTTCCCAAGATCGTGTTATATGGCGAGCTCTCCACTGGCTACCATGACAGAGGTGCACCAAAGAAGGGGTACAAGGACTGCCTAAAGAAATCTCTTGGTGCCTGCCACATTGACCACCGCCAGTGGGCTGATATTGCCTCAAACCGTACATCTTGGCGCCTCACAGTTCGGCGGGCAGCAACCTCCTTTGAAGAAGACCACAGAGCCCACCTCACTGACAAAAGACAAAGGAGGAAAAACCCAACACCCAACCCCAACCAACCAATTTTCCCCTGCAACCGCTGCAACCGTGTCTGCCTGTCCCGCATCGGACTTGTCAGCCACAAACGAGTCTGCAGCTGACGTGGACATTTACCCCCTCCATAAATCTTCGTCCACGAAGCCAAGCCAAAGAAGAAGTCTAATGGTATACTGTAGATAAAATTGGATACATTTCAAAATTCAATGAACTGTAAACTTAAATTTTAGTACAGATGTTTGATATTGAACCTTCTATGAACATATTTTGTACCAATCTTTGTCCAGTAGTTCATAAAGTACTAAAATATTAAAAGAGATCTGTATATTTCATTTCAGTTTGGTTGTCAATGAGAAATATCCACACAATTGGTCAACTTGATGACATATTTGCTGGAGATCCCCTTGCACTTACCACACTGAATTGCTTACTATTCTTAAGAATCCTCTCCATTAGTTTGCACACCACTGATACAAGACTCATTGGCCTACAATTCCAATGATCCTCCCATTACCTTTTTTAAAGAAGGGGACCACATTTGCCATTCTCCAATGCTCCGGAACCTCCCCTGTTGCCAAAGAAGATTCAAAGATCATAGCTACTTCCCCAGCTACGTCTTCCCTCACTTCCCACAGCAACTTGGGGTATATCGCAATTGGCCCCTGTGACATCAATCTCGATGTTTTTAAGAAGATTCAACACTTCCTCTTCCTTAACCTCCACATTGTCCAGCACACAGGCCTGTTCAATTTCTGCCTCACCCTGATCAAGGTCCTTTTTTCTTGTGAATACTGATGCAAAGTATTCATTTACAACCTCCCCAACCTCCTCTGCCTCCATGTACATGCAGCCCCCTTTATCCTTTAGCAGCCACACCTTCATTCTGTTCTTCACTTACACATAGAATGCCTTGGGGCTCTCCTTAATCCTTCTCATGCCCTGTTCAAGCTCTCCTAATTCCTTTCTTAAGCTCCTTCCTGGTTACCATATACTTCTCATGAGCCTTTCCTGTTTCCTATATCTAATGTATGCTTCCTTCTTCCTCTCAATTAGTTGGCTCACCTGCTTCGTTAGCCATAGCTCCCTTTTCCTACCATTTTTGATTATTGTCCCAGTGGGACAAATCTATGCCGAATCTAGTATGTGGTCCAAAACTTCGTACCTTGAACATCTGTTTCCAATTTACTCTTGCTCGCTCCTACCTCATCCCTTCATAATTATCCCTTTCCCATTTTTAATCCTTTTCCATAGCGATGTTGATGCTAAGGGAGCTGTGTTCAGTCTCTCCAAAATGCTCCCCCACCAAGAGGTCTGCCATCTGACCAGGTTCACCTGAAAAATTCAGCCTCATCTATTCCTCTTGGAGTCATTAGGTGCCCGTCAATATTAGGAAAATTGAAGTCACCTGTAACTATAACCCTGTATTTCCTGCACCATTCCAAAATCTGCTTGCTTATCTGTTCCTTTGTGTCCCAAGGGCTACAGTGATAGCACGTTTACTATTTCTGACTTCCACCCACACCGAGTCAGTGTACATTTCCTTTGCAGCGTCTTCCCTTTCTATAGCTGTGTTACTGGGCTTGACCAATAATGCTATTCCAACCCTCCCACCCCCCTGCGTTTCTACTTCCCATCCTATACCTTTTAAAACACCTAAACCTTGGTACCTTCCTCCAGCCAAGTTTCAGTAACAGCCACAACATCGAAGTTCCATGACTGATCCATGTTCTAAATTCATCCCCTTTATTCCTAATACTCCTAGTGTTGAAATAGACACATTTCAACCCATCTAACTGGCTACATCTATGTTTTTCCCCCTGCCTGACTTTCCTAATCCTTCTACCCTAATCTCTGCCCTCACATTCTGATTCCCACCCCCCTGCTAAACTAGTTTAGACCTTACCCCACAGCTCAAGCAAACCTGCCTGCTTTTGATATTGGTCCCTTTCCAGTTCAGGTGTAGCCCATCCTTTTTGTATAGGTCAGATCTTCCCCAGAAGAGATCTCAATGATCCAGAAATCTGAACATGCAGTCATCTGCCACAACTTTCTGTTCCTACCCTCTCATTGGTGACAATTTTTGCCATTGATCACAAAATCCATGTATTTAATTTGCTAAAATACTGAAAAGCTTTCAAACCAATTCTCTGAATCCAGTTATGTGTCAATAGGCTCCTAGGTTTGCCATAGGAGGTGGTTAATCAAAAGGATATCTTTATTCCTGAAGAAATGCTTTTGTTCATAATAAATCCCAATTAAAACTGTTATCTTTTTAATGTAAGATTGATGTGTATAATAGCATTTGTACGTTGGTCTCATCTATAAGTGCAGCAATTATATTTTCAAGGAATAACTGGACACGGTTTATATTATGAATAATTGAGATGACACTTAATTATGGAGCAAAGATACAGCATAACTGACGTGTTCAAAGATATTCCCTCAGATCTAATTGAATTCCTGATCTATAATTTCTATCTGCAAAAAAATACAATGTTTTGATAACTTCCCATACATGGTGAGGTTCATGTTAATTACTGCATCTATTACCCTATAAAAAAGATGAAAATAGTTTGCCTGATACTCCAAATAAGTTAGCCATGGTCTAAAAGTGGATATTGAATCACTAGTAATTAAGACATTTATTAACTACAGCAGTAAATCTAAGTAAATTACAGTGCTAAAGTATATAAATGAGTTTGTGAATGTTGAAAATTTTGTTACAACACCTCCCAGTGTGAGTCTTTTCTGATCTATGAACCAACTGGTGAATGTGTGGAAATTTGTCAAGAGCTACTTGTCTTGAGGCAGTGAGGAATGGCCAGTGAGCTTGAGGTCTCCACTTGCTGAGAGTAAAGGACCATGGGGAGGAAGGTTGCAGTGACCTGGTTCTGCTGTGTGGTCTGGGGCTCAGCCACATTGTACCCTGACTGGACAACACAAGTGTGAATGCATGTAGGAATAAATGGGGGGGAGGGGGGTGGTGGGAAAGGGGGTCAGCTCTATTTTCTATCTTCTTACCTACTGAGCATTTCTAGAATTTCTGATTTCATTTGAAGTTCCCACCATCTTGCTTTTTAAAGAACCTGATGCTATTTGTAAGGGCACCATCTGCAAAGCATATAATCAGCAAATCTTCCTGTTATGAAGGGTACCTAAAACATACAACAGTACAACACACAATGTCTATGTTGAATATGATGCCAAATTAAATGGCATGTATATGAGGACAAATAGAAATATTGAGCAGGGAAGGTCAGTGTTGACTACAAAGTGATGCAGCGTTACAGAATCAGCAGAAAATACATTTTGGACAAAGTAGTTTGAAGTATTCTAAACTGTAGATGTCTGGAGTAAAAACACAAAGCTGGAGAAACTCAGTAAGTCAAGTCCTTTATATTGCAAAGGTAAAAATACATAACCAACCTTTTGGGCTTGAACCCTTCATCAAGTTATGGAAAAATGTTGGCAGGCATCCAAATAAAAGAGTAGGGGAGGGGTAGTTGCAAAAGCAGGAGGTGATAGGTGGAAGGGAGGGGACAGCAGTGGTCAAAGGGAGAAGGGATGGCTAGGTGAAAGGAGGAGTAAAGGAGGGAGGAGAATTGGACAGGGGAAGGGAAGGAAAGAAGAGAGCAGGTTAGCAGAAAATGGAAAAGTCGATGTTAATGCCATCTGGCTGAAGAGTTCCCAGAAGGAAAATCAGGTGTTGTTCCTCCAATTTGTGGATGGTCTTAGTAGGGAAGTGTATTAGGCTATGGGTGGACATGTAAGTCTGGGAGTGTGACACAGAACTGAAACGTTTGGTTACTGCGAGATTTCTATCAATAGTGCAGATGGAGTGATGGTGCTCAGTGAAGCGATCTATCTTTTCTCCATGGTCTAATTGCTCCCCACCTCCATCTGCAATACCTTACATGCCCTCCATCTCTTCAATTACTTCAGATTCCCAAACTAGACTACCTCATCTTCATAATGGATATTCAATCCCTTTACACCTACATACCCATACAGGTCTTCAATCACTTTACTTCTTTCTGGACCAGAGACCCGACCAGTCACCCTCTACCATCACCCACCTCTGCCTGACAGAACTTGTCCTCAGTTTAAACAACTTTTCCTTTAACTTGTTTCACTTCCTGCAAATCAAAGGAATAGCCATGGGTACCTGCATGGGTCCCAGCTATGCATGCCTGTTTATGGACTTTGTGGAGCAATCCATGCTGCAAGTTGACACAAGCAAGACCCCTCAAATCTTCCTCTTGTAATATCTATGACTACATCAGGATGGCATCATGAACCTGCGATGCGTTTGTCAACTTCATCCACTCTGCGACCAACTTCCACCCTGATCTCAAACTCACCTGGTTCATCTTGGATGATTGCTTTGCTGAACACCTTCACTCTATCTGCACCAGTGACAGAGACCTCCCCACAACCATTTCAGTTCTGTGTCATACTCCCACACTTATATGTCTCTCCACGGCCTTAGGTACTGTCCCACCAAGACCACCTGAAAATTGGAGGAACAACACCTGATTTTATATCTGGGCACCCTAGAGCCAGATGGCATTAACATAGACTTTTCCAGTTTCTGCAAACTTGCTCTCTTCTTTTCCCTCCCATTGTCCAGTTCTCCTCCCTCCCTTCCTCCTCCCTTCTCCTAGCCATCCTACCTTCCCTTGATTATTCCTGTTCCCTCCCTCCATCACCCCCTGCCTTTGCGATCACCCCTCTCTCCAAAACTCTTTTGTTCAGACACCTGCCGACATTTTTCCATACTTTGATGAAGGGCTCAAGCCCGATTATGTATTTTTTACCTTTGCTAAATAAAGGACACTGCTTGACCAGCTGAGTTTCTCCAGCATTGTGTTTTTACTTCAACCACAGTATCTGAAGATTTTTGTGTTTTACTCCTATCAATGTCTGGAACTGAGAACTTGATAGCAGAGTCTTTTGTGCATTTTTAAAAATTGATATAGACATCATCTTTCTTCCACCAATATCCACATATATGATATGGTTGTTCTGTGAAACTATGCACATTAATGCTAGATGCTCAGCGGTCAGACATGGAAGAATTTGTTTGCTCCTCAAACCTCAAAGCTTTGAACTATTGAGCCACAGAGTGCGACTACTTAATCCTCCCTCTCTCTCAATTCCAAGAAATTCAAAGGAGTTCGCAGGTAAGTTAAACTGAGAAACGTCAGAGGATAGTAGGTTTTAGTCTAAGAATTTTGGAGCATAATTGGTTTGTGGAATCAATTGATCTTTACAAAAGCAGGGCAACAGAATAAGACAATAACTTGCAAGACGGTACAAGCCATGCTCTTGCAGGCTTGCAGAGTGATTTAGTAGTAGAGTGGTCCATAACTTGCAACTTTAAAGGCATCTACATTGGAAAATTTCTTCAACACTTCTGTGAATACTGGAGTTATTTCTATATATACACAGTATACACTGTATATACAAATACAGATTCTTCAAAATCATTAAATTTCAGATAAATGAGAATATCTGAAACAAATCAGAAATCCTTATTTATCCAAATTTTTTTTTGGAGCCAAACTGACCTCACAGGTTGAAAACAAAATTCACTCGATATGAAATTAAATCAATTGTCCTAGTTTCTGGTAACTTCCTCCCTTCTCTCTTTCCATTTCTTCTTTACCTTCCCCTATTGACTTTTCTCTCCAACTCTTCCTCTCAAACTGCATGCCAGAGTCTCCAATCTGCAAGCACTTGGAAAAATCCCTTGTCATGGTGTCACAAAGGAGAGTGGCCTACCGGGCAGGAGTGGGACCTTGGGCTCAGTGGCGTTCCCTCCCATCCCCTTATCTTCCTCCCTCTTCAGTACACTGGAACTCCTGATGCCGACTCCAAACTTTCCCCTTGGCCTACTACCACACACGCTCACCGGACACCCTGGTGTGTGTGCGCAGTAGGCCTAGGGAGGATTCAGAGTCAGGCATCGGGAACTCTGGTGACCAGGGAAACAGGAGCCCGCCAACTTGCCAGTGAGTGTTCCACTGGCCCGCAAAGCCTCCCCAGGGATCAGTTGCAGCAGTGGGGAAGTATCTGAGGGAATTGGTGGTGGTGGTTGGGAGGTCTCAGTGATCAGTGGCCAGATCAGTGGTCTCAGTGATCAGTGGCCAGAATTTTTGGTGAGAATTAAACATTATTTTAATGCTTTTAAAGTCTTGTTCTTTGTTGTTGTTTAAACAATGATACAAGTGGTTTGCTTTTGCTACTGGGAAGTTTTTAAAGAAATGACCGGTTCTCCAAAAAGTTTATCCAACATAGAATTGATCCAGACAATTTCGGATAATTGGAGTTGTATTGTACTCAGATTCTGCTCTATAAGAACAGCACTGTGGGTGGCCCTGTGACTCAGCAGTAACAGCTGCTGCCTTATAGCATGGGACACCTGCATTTGATGCAGACATTGTGTACTCTCTGTCCACTGTGACCTTGTGGGTTTCCTCCAGGAGCTCCAATTTCCACCTACATATCAAACTTGTGCTATTTGTAAATTAACTGACTGTTGTAAGTACTCCAGCATAAATTCTTCTTTGGCTTGGCTTCGCGGACGAAGATTTATGGAGGGGTAAAAAGTCCACGTCAGCTGCAGGCTCGTTTGTGGCTGACAAGTCCGATGCGGGACAGGCAGACACGATTGCAGCGGTTGCAGGGGAAAATTGGTTGGTTGGGGTTGGGTGTTTCCTCCTTTGCCTTTTGTCAGTCAGCATAAATAGAAAAGGACAATTGGAGGTGCAGCTGGAGTTGATGGGGTGCATTAAAAAAAATTAATTAGTGTAAATGGGAGCTTCATAGTTGTGGGCTCAATGATCTTAAGGGACTGTTTCCTTACTCTATGACTCACTTTAAGACTCACATCTCTATCTGAGCCTGCTGGGGAATGAGTGGTTTAAATTTCAGATTTATTCTCATGACACCACATACAATCCTGAGATTCTCTTTCCTTCAGGTAAGGTAATAATTACCACTTAGTGGTAGTGCAAAAAAAAACTGTACACAATGTACAGATGTAAAGAAATGTAGACAAACTGTTCAATACAGAGAGAAATTTTTAAAAAATCAATAAAATGCAAAAGTAAGAGTCCTTTAATGAATCTGAGTTTGTCGTTGAGGAGTCTGATGGTGGAGGGGTAGCCGCTGTTCCTGAACCTGGCGGTGTGAGTCTTGTAGAACCTATATCTCTTTCCTGATGGCAGCAGTGAAAATATTAGAGCCTGTGCTGGGTAATGTGGATCCTTGATGATTGCTGCTGCTCTCCAGAGGCAGGATTCTCTGTAGATGTTCCCGATGCTGGAGTTTTGTCTGTGATATCCTGGACTCTGTCCACTACATTTTGCAGTGCCTCAGGGATAATGGTGTCCCTCTGATGCAGCTGGTCAGCACACTTTCCACCACACATCTCTAGAAATTTGCCAGGGTTTCTGATGTTATCCAAACCTCTGCAAATTCCTGAAGTGGTAGATGCCCTGACATGCTTTCAGCACCATGCCATTAGTGCATTAGGACCAGGAAATATCCTCCGAGATAGTAACTCCCAAAGACTTAAAATTTGCAACACTCTCCACAGCTGATCCCCCAGTGATCACTGGATCATACACCTCTGGTTTTCTCTTCCTGAAATCAACAATCAGGTTCTTAATTTTGATGACATTGAGCGTGAGGCTGTGTTGATGTATTATCTAGCCAGGATTTCAGTCTCCTTCCTGTAGACTGACTCATCGCCCCTTTTTATACAATCCACAACCGTGTTTATCATCAGCAAATTTGTAGATGTTGTTGTCGTTCCAAACCACACAGTCAGCGTGTATGGCAAGTAGAGCGGGGGGCTAAGAACTCCGCCCTGTGGTGCTCTGGTTCTGATGGAGAAGATGTTCTTATCAATCCTCACTGTTTGCAGCCTGGAGGTGAGGAAATCAAGGATTTAATTGCACAGCTGAGTTCCAGGTCTTGGAGTTTGCTGATCAATTCCAATTTGGTTCAAGTTATCGTTGGATATACATCCCTTCCGCTGCAGAAACCCCACTGAAAATGGGCTCACAGCAGCAGGATCAGGGATGAAAGAGGGAACTAACACTAAATTATACTGTCTTTCAATAAGTGAACAGGAACAACCAGTTATCAGTCCAGTAAATGTGATTGACTCAGTGGCAGGGCCAAGGTCTCAACCTTGCACAGGAACGTGAAAGAGCACTTTAACCCTATACTACTTGCACAGCTATCCAAAAGCTTCCAAAAGAGAAACACTGAAAAAAAGTAAACATAGATTACATCAGAGGACTTACTTATTCCAAATAGCACAAAAATGGATTTGGAGCCAAATTAATATTAAGAACTAAAGACAAGATACAGAGACACTTTCCCAATAATTGGAAAGCAAGGAACATTACCAAAACACACAAAATAATGTACCTTCTTCAGTCTTACATCTATCACATTTTGGCAAGAAATTAGAATAAAATTTAGCCAATTGAACTTTGGAGAAGTAAGCTCAATGTACTACTTCAAATTGTAATAATGAATGTCAGGTGCATAGAGAAGATGAATTTACCATGTTCAAAATAGAACTCCATGTAGCATCAGAAAATTCTTGTTAAAAATCCTGCTCCCATCATTCCTTAGCCTTGTCCAGGGAATCACCACTATACATCAATAATAACTCAGAGAGAACTGATAACAACTTTTGAATATTCAATTTAAGATTATAAATCTTCAATATCATCTTTAATTCCAAATATCGAGGGAATTTTAATAACAAGGAATTTAAAAGCTCTTGATCTGTAAATATCTAAAAAAATGTTTAGTTATTTTAAATTTAGAAGATAATTGTTCAAAAGATACTAAATGTTGGTCAATAAGGAAATCTTGGAAATGTTGGATACTAAACACTGACCATTGACAAAAACCAAAATCTTGCACCAAAGGTTAAAACAAAAGGAATTAGCTAAAAGAGAACTGATTTATAAAATCTATGGTATCCAAAATGTTTTCTAAATTGAAACCAAATCCTTAATGTATGTTTAGTGACAAAATTATCAGTTAATTTAGAAGCAGAAAAGGGTAATAGACTCCAACTATCGAAATGAGGGAATACTTTTTGGTAGAATCAATTTCCAAATTAATCCAACTAGCAAATTCCTGTCTGTCCTTATGATGAATCCAAAAATTAATATTTCTAATATTAGCTGCCAAATAATATAATATTAAATTAGGCAATGCCAATCCCCCTTTCTTTTTAGGATTTGAAGGAAAGTTTTATTAAGATGAGGGTGCTTATTCCTCCAAAGGAAGAGATAATAGAATTGAGCAAATCAAAAAAGATTTTGGGAACAAAGACAGGTACAGCTTGAAAAATATATAGGAGCTTAGGCAGGATATTCATCTTAATAACATTAATATGTCCAAATAGGGACATAGAAAGAAGAGATCACTGAACCAAGGATTTCTTAACATGGTTCATTAAGGTATGAAAGTTCTCCTTGAACAAATTATTGAAATTCTTGCCCTTTTTGGAATAAGTAAATCAGCTGATTTAAATTGGTCTTGACTACAATTCCATGCAGTTGCCTTTGCCCTTCTTATGGCCAGAAGATGGAAGGATGCTGTCCCTCCTATGCATACTCAATGGTTATCTGATGTGATGGCATGGTTGTCTCTTGGAAAAAATTAGATGCTCCACGAATGTAATGAACCTTAATTTTCTAAATTTATGGGGTCCTTTCCTTAATTATTTCAAAATTTATAAGATTATTGGATCCCATTTTATGGTTTGGTTGACCTTTCTTTCATGGATTAATGGATGGGCTGTAATATAAGAAAAGATAGATATTTTGTACTTCTCAAATGATACATTAAACATACATAGTATAAATTGTGTGTGCCCACCTCGATCAAACACATTTTACCAAAATATTTCAAAAGAAAAAAAAACAAAGAAACCACTCACCATTAATCAAACCCCTCCCTCGAAACATGATAAACTTGCATATTTAATATACATAGGAAATGAAGGATGACACTCAGAGACAAGACAGCACTGTTCAGGAGATTCCAAAAACCCTAATTCATTAAATTATGGTAATACACCATGAATGAGCCCCACATCTTTTTAAAATTTACTTTTACATCTTTATCATTATATCTGATTTTTTTTCTAAACTTAGGAAGGACATAACCTCATGTAACCATTGAGTATGAGTAGGTGGGGGACTGTCTTTCCACTTCATCAGAATTGCCTGTCTAGCTATAAGTGAGGTAAAAGCTAAGATTCACTTCTGAGATGAAATCAGTGATCTTCCATCTTAGAAAAACCAAATAGGGCAACTTAGTGACAAGGTTCTAATTTGGCCTTAAAAAGGACTAATAATATTTGAAAAATTTTCCAAAAACTTTCTAAACAAGGGCATGTCAAAAACGTATGGATTAATTAAGTGTAGAGCTCGTCGAAAGAATCAAAGACTTGTTGATCCAAACCAAGGCTTTTATTAGCAAAAGACAGGAGCTCTTTCACAGGTGGCCGACCAGTCCGGAATGATCCGACCTGGCTAGGGACACAACCCTTTAAGGCCCAGACAGTAGGCGTGGCTTAGCTCTCAGCCAATCGCTGTAAGCACAGTCTAGATACTGTAACTATAGACACTATATACATTGGTGATAGATCTGTACTATCACATTAAGTCTCAAAAATTTTACATTTATCACATAATGGATCAATATCATAATAATTTTCAAATTTAACAAGCAATCTGATAATGAAGCATATAAGTACAATTTAGAAGATATTTTGTAATCAATAGTTTTTCTCTTGCCAGTTCTATTATAACTAATTTTTTAAAAAAAACTTTCTTAGTTAGATATAGGTTTTGGGGAGTGATGTGGATTGGGTATCAAAAATTTTAAAGATTTTCTTTTGAATTAATTTCACTTCTTTTGAACAATTGAAGGCAACATTTAAATTACCCCAAAGTAATTTTTTCCAGATGTCTACGTCAGTCATTTTGTTCAGTCCAAACTCTGATCTTTCATGGATTTCTGAAACAAATATTCTTGATTTACTTTTTGACTTTCAAATTTTCTAATAGAGGCTCAATATCACTTATTTATAGTGATTTGATAGATTTGAGAACAGTTTCCTCAGTTAAGATCAAGAGCGATTGGAAGCATGATTTGGATTTGTCATTTCCAGATGAGGACTGGGGACATTGTGCTCGACATTGCTTGTTGTAGTTGAAAATGATGCATATTTCAAAGGTTAAATGGAACATGGAACATATATGTTTAATCATAACTTCACACGGGAAGGATTAGATTATTAGAATAGTTTTTGATTTCTATACATTTTGTTTTTGTGGTCCCTTTAACTGATTGTTTACACCTATTGTTTATATGCGTGAACTTTGTTGGATATATATTCTTGTTATTACCTATGTATGAGTGTGCGTGCGTGCGTGCGTGCGTGCGTGCGTGTGTGTGTGTGTGTGTGCGTGCGTGCGTGCGTGCGTGCGTGCGTGCGTGTGTGTGTGTGTGCGAGCGTGCGTGTGTATTCCTTCCGCTTCAGAAATCCCACTGAAAGGGGGGGGGGGGGGGTGTTCACAATAGCAGAGTCAAGGATGAAAGAGGCACCTGACACTAAAGTATCAGTCCAGATAGTTATACTGTCAATCAATGTGAACAGGAACAACCAGTTATCAGTCCAGTAGATGTATATAAAAACCTCATTAAAAATATTGGTAAGAACTTACTTGGAAAGACAGAAATATATTAACTTTAGATAGGTGGTATTTGGAGATGAAATCCTGTTTGACCATGGAAAGGATATCTTTTTCAATTCAGGATAAGATGTCTTTTTATAGGTTAAAGTGGATTCCGTTTGTTAAATATATGCATTTAAGTTTGCTTTAAATATGTTTTTAAGTGTGATATTTTAGTATTGATAACTTTTTTTTGTTAGTATCTTTACTTGTTATGTTTTATCTTTTTTTTGTAAGTGGTTTTTTTTTCTTATATATAATATTGTTCACTTTATTAACTCTTCACTCTTTATTTTGGGGGGGTTAGACTAATTTTAAGTTAGGTTATTAATGTTGTGTAATAATTATTGGGTGGGGGTTAGTTTATTTAGTTTACCGATGTGGTACTGTAATTTTATTATCTTACTTTTATTCTTTTTAAATGTAATCCTCTATTTTATTCATGTTATAAAATCTTAAATAAAGATTTAAAAAAATATTGGTAAGAGATTACATCAGAGAGAATTACTGGGTTAAATACTCAATTCCTACATAGAAGACACCAATTAAAATTGCTTAGACTAACCGCCAAAATAAAAATACAGAAAATAAACACAACCAATTCCATAGGGACCCTCTGTGACTCCCACTTGCACTCATTCCTGTTAACCCAGTAATTCCCGCTGATGTAATCTATGTTTACTTTTTTTACATGTTTCTCTTTTGGAAGCAGCAGGAAATGTTTCTAGCTTTTGGATGGCTGTGCAGGTAGTATGGGATGAAAGTGCTCTTTCACGTTCCTGTGCAATATCAAGACCTTAGCCCTGCCACTGAGTTAATCACATTTATTGGACTGATAACTGGTTTTTCCTGTTCACATTGATTGATAGTATAACTTTAGTGTCAGTACCTCTTTCATCCCTGACTCTGCTATTGTGAACCACTCTTCTGTAGGGTTTCTGCAGCGGAAAAGTTGTATATCCAATGATAACTTTAAACAAATTGGAATTGATCAGCAAACTCCCTCCCTACCAATTGTTTCTCTGGCACCTTCCCCATGACCACAGGAGATGCCACACTTACACCCACACCTCCACCCTCATCACACTCTGGGCTCCAAACAGGCATTTCAAGTAAAGTAACTTCCATTTTTCCCATACTCACATGTTTATCCATGGCCTCATGTACTAACCCACCAAGACCACTCATAAATTGGAGGAACAACACCTGGTTTTCTGTCTGGGCAGTCTCCAGCCAGATGGCACTAACATTAACTTTTCCATTTTCTGCTCTCCCTTCTCTCCCCTCATCCCTTCCCTTCCCTGTGTTTTCTTTCCCTCAGCTCTCCACCCCTTCCCTCTCTATTCACCTAGCCATCCCTCCTCCCCTTGATTACTGCTGTGCCCCCCTTCCTTTCTCCACCTATAACTTCCTTCCTTTGCTACCATGCTCCTTCCCCTCACCTACTTATTTGGACACCTGCTAACATTTTTCTATACTTTGATGAATGATTCAAGCTAGAATCGTCTGTTATTTAGTTTTATCTTTGCTATATGAGTCTCTCTTGCATTGTGTTTTTACTTCAGCTATGATGTCTGCAGAGTTTCATGTTTTACTACTTCCAAGACACAGGGGATTACCTGATAATTAAAAAAAATCTTGCTACTTTTGGTGAAAGTGCAAAAGCTATTTGAGTTAAGGAACAAAGTGTTCCCGAACTTGCTGGTGATTGGCCCTAATTATGTTGGACCCTGGCTTCCCTTCTCTTCTTTGAATTATGCAATAGGACTGTCCTTGCCTTAATTTAAAAGATGACACAGCTGATAACACTGATTTGAGTGTCAGCTTGGACTGTGCTCTCAGAGCTCTGGAGCCGGGCTTGAATCCATGACCTTATAACATAAAGGAGCCAAGGATGACACAATATGCAAAGTATGGCACCAACCTTTTGGAAAGCAGAAAATGATAATGACTCAAAAATAAAACTGCTTGCCTTCCCATCTTGGTCACTATTTTAAATAACAGTCTCTGAAATCCAGCCAAAGGGGAAAAATGGAATTGGCTCGATGACTCCTTAATCCTGCAGTGCAGTCATTCAGATTGGAATAATGAATAAGGAATATTTCAATAGAACGTAATGTACTGGCAGCTGTGAGATGCTTGCTATGACAATTGAAAAAGATATTTAAAACCCATTCACGTGACTGGCTCCCTTAAACCGACAAGTACAACACATGAAGAAGTGAATGTTGTATAAACCACAGAGTGGAATTGCTTTCAAAATAAGTACAACTTTCATTCTTATTCCTTTTTCTCCCTTTTGGTCACAACATTTTTTGCTGTAGAAGAAGGAAGAAACATAAGATTTTTTTTCCAGTTGTGCGACCACTCTTTTTGAATCTTCTCCGTGTGCTTCCCTCAGAGTGCCTCCAATAACCACATATTTTATTGCAAAATAAAATTAAACTCAAAGAAATAGTCATCTAGATAGATCTATCAACATGTTATGTAAATAAAATGTTATTTGTGCAATTATTTGCTTACTAACATGCAGATGTAAGAAAATAAAGTATTTATTCAGACTCGAAAATTGTTTCAACAACCCAATCAGATGGCAAATCTTTTAAGCTGAATAAAACTACAAATTATTTGAAGGAAAGGAGGGAGGAAATAAAGACTTGTAGTGATTGCTACGGTTGTTTGGACAAGCCTACAGAAGGAATTCAGTTATCAATCCAAGTCTACAGATAACACTGAGTTCAGAAATGGAGTAAATTGCTTGGATGGGAACAGGATATTACAAAAGGGTTACAGACAGACCAAAGTTGGGACAGATGGTGTTCATTGTGGAAAAGTGTGAGGTAATCCACTTTGCATTAGAGAAGGGCAATTTATAATATTTTCTTTGTGCCAAAATATTAGGAGCTGTGGAGAAATGATTCAAGAATCTAGAACTCACTAGATACACAGGATGACAAAAGTTTATTGTTTACCTCAAGATGATTAGAATGTGAAGCCAGGAACTGATGCTTTGGCTGCTTAAGGGTTTGGTCATATCATATCTGGATTATTGCCTTCAACTTTTGGCATGAATGTTGAGGCAGGATTTGGAATTGGGCCAGCACAAATATCCAGACTAAATCAGGCTGTACAGGGTTAAATTCTGGGAAGAGGTTGGATGAACTTGGCTGAGGTTAGAGAGTTATATGGAAATCTAATTGAAGTTTCCAAAATGCAAAATGAATTCAAAAGGGAGATTTGAAAAAGTTATTTCCTGTGTAGATGGATCCAAAACCGGCAGGGCATACTTATTATTTAGGGTGGATAAAGAAGGCACTGAACCACAGAAAGGAGAGTCGAAATATGGTGCTGTGGATATGGGGTAAATTGAACTTTTCAGAAGTTAAATTGGCCATGTTTTATAAGCCAGGGTTTTAAGGAATGCATATCAAAAATGGACAAGAAGAGTTGAGATTTAGGTCAGATTAATCAACCTGATTATGGAACAGGCTCAAAGCATTGAATCATCAACTCCTGTTCCCAGCAGGCTTTCTGAAACAAGGATTCAATTGTGAAATGTAAGTACGCGATGGTGACAGTTTGGAGAATATTTTCCTACTGATACTTAATTCAATTTCACAGTGGACTACTTGCATGTTTACATTGGTATTTCTTCCCCTCTCTTTGTATAAGTTTCATCAAATTATTTCTGCAGTCTCACAAAAGTTCTGGAACAAATTAGCATCCATAGAAGGTAAAAAGAAGTAAGCCTTTTGGTCCTGAACCCTTTCATTCTGATACCAGGATGCCAGATGGACACCATCATCCCCAACTTCGATGGCCAAGAATACTCATTCCTTTTTTTTAAAAAATAACTCCTCTCCTGCTCTTGTCAACATCAGGTCTACAAAAGGGCCAACTCAGGCATACTGCCTTTGTCTTGTGCTTTTGAGTTTCTTCTTCCTGTACAGTGGCAAGAAACCAGTGAGCTGGTGTTCAGTTTATGGATGAAAACCTTGCATTGAGGGTGATTTTGAAGGAGATTTGTGACAAAGGTGAGAGTAAATGGTGAGTGGACACATGGGAGTGGTGACAAAGAGCATTGGCGGAGAGGGGTGAAAGTACATTGTGAGGAATGAGGCAATGCAGCAGGCAGGAAGACAAACTGAAGTGGCTGGACTGAAATGCACCCAGGATGTACTTATTTTCATGTACTGCAGGGATTAAACCTGTAAACTACAGTAAATGTGAGGCCCACGTTATGACAGATAAATGGCTAAGCACAGAAGTAGGAGGTGCCATCTACAGTATTGTTCAAACCTAGGCAGTGATTGGTTGAGATATCAAAATCTCTCACTCCAACCCAGCCCACCCACCTTTTTGAACTTCCTTCACTCCTCCTGAATGAACACTACTCTTTATATAGCATAGAACAGTAAAAACAGGAAGGTGCAAAGAGATGGTATAAATAGTCAATGTTACAGAGGAAGAGATGTTATTGATACTATTATTTTGATATTTTCCAAGAAAACATCGGGGAAGAGTAGTACAAGGTACACAGGATGAACTACTGTGTTCCAAATGAAGGGGTCAGTGAAGGACTACCACATGGGCAGGAATTTCAGATTCATAGAGCCAATCTCAACATATTCATGACTGTCACCCCTTGAATTTTTCTGCTTACAGAACAAACACATCAGTTATTTTTTTTAGTGGGCAGGAAACTACTTTTGGCCAACAGATGTTGGTTCAGCAGCAGAGGAGGAGAATTGGGGTGACATCAGATTTCCTGGTCTTCATTATGGACATGTAATATGGAAGGAATTTGCTTAAGCATTAGTAAAGTTCTGCTGTACGTTTCGTACATGGTAAAGGAATGTAGTAAGCAACTAGAGGTAGAACAGGTGTCAGAAACATGAAGGAGAACAAGGTTCCTCTTTCCTTTCAACTCCACTTTTAGAGGGGACTGTTCCTTCTGTGACTCCCTGGTCCACTCATCCCTTTCCACTAATCTCCTCCTCGGTGCCTACCCATGTGACCACAAGAAATTCATGGATCCAAACAATCCCTCCAAGAGAAAAAAACACTTCACGTGAATCTGAAAGGGTCTTCTACTATTTCCAGAGCTCCCATTGTGCCCTTCCGTATATCAGAGAGACTGAACACAGCCTGGGGGATAATTTTGTTGAGCACCTTTGCTCTGTTCACTGTAAATAATAGGTCCTTCCAATGGCCAACAATTTCAATTCCACGCTGAAATTCTCACACTGACATATCTATCCATGGACACATGCACTTCCAAACCACGGTTATCTGCAAATTGGAGGAACAACACCTAATATTCCACCTGGGCACTCTCCATCCGGATGGCATCAACATTAACTTTTCCTGTTTCCATTAATTCCTTCACCTCTCTTCTTTCTTTCTCTCTCTCATTTCTTCCAGATCCCTATCCCCTTCTCTCTCCATTCAGAGAACCACGCCGTTCCTGTATCATTTTTCAGTTTTCTTTTCTCTTCTGTCCTCCCACCACCTCCCTACTTAAGACCTCTTGCCTTTTGGCTGTGATCCTCCCCTGCCCCTTCTTCCATCCTCTCCTCCCCCACCTTTTTAATCAGACCCCTGCCTGCTTTATGATCATTCCCTAATGAAGGGCTCAGGCCCGAAACATTGGTTACCCTTTGCTTCCAATACATGTTGCATGACCTGCTGAGTTTCTCCAGCACTTTTGTGTATTCTACTGCAATCCCAGCATCTGCGGACTTTCCTCTTTAACAAGTTTCACTACTGCCTGGATGACCATGTCTCAGGATAAAGGTCTTGACCTTCCAATATTCTTTTCCTGACTGATCAAAGGTTGTGCCAGCAGTCAAAAGATGATGAAAAATTCATCACCAATTGCTGGCTTCACTCTGACATGCCTCCTGAGATACAAGAAGTGGGCCAGCTTTTCTAGAGAGTCACTCTGTAACTTTATTATCTGGTTTCCCAAGACTCCACTTATAATAACTGGGGGCTCCAATCAAGCCATCTTTAGGAGTGTCCCACCTAAATTCCATCAGCATGCCTCCTGCTCCACCAGAGGCCCTAACAAGCTGGTCACTTACTCAACCATACAGAATGCCTTTTGTTCCATCCATGCCCTCACTTCGACAGGTCAAATTTAATTAAAACATTTTTTTTAGACATACAGCAAGGTAATAGGCCACTTTGGCCTACGAGTTGGTGCCACCCAATTTAGACCCAATTAACCTACACCCCCAGTACATTTCAAATGGTGGGATGAAACTGGAGCCCCCAGGGAAAATTGCGCCAGACACAGAATGTACAAACTCCTTACAGACAGCACAAGATTCGAACCCTCGCCCTGATCACTGGCGCTGTAAAGGCATTGCACTAGTTATCCATGCCACCCCATCAGGCGATGTTGCTTCCATTGATATACAAATGGAAACTGAGTAGGGTCAGTCTGATGGTGAAAGCCATTCAGTGATGGTCTGAGGAAACAGATGATATACTATGTGACTTACCCATATTCAAGGATTCGGACTTCATCAGCAAATGTGTTGAATATCGCACAACTAAGAGAACATTACAGGTATTCTCAAATAGGAAACCATGGATGAACAGCAAAGTTATCTCACTACAGAAGGCCAGATTTGAGGCATCACAATTGGACAATGAACCTTTACAAGAGTAGCATAATCGTTAGCGCACTGTTCTTTGAGTGTCAGTGACATAGATTCGAATCCAACACTGTAAGGAGTTTGTACATTCTCCCCATGTCACATAGGTTTCCCTGCGGGTGCTCTGGTTTTCTCCCATGTTCTAAAGGTGTACAGGGTTAGTAGGTTAATTGTTCACATGGGCTCGTGGACAAGAAGGGTCTCTCTGAAACAAAGATAAAAAATATCCATGTATGATCATTGCAAACACTTCAAGGAAGCCACAACGCAGTAACAGACTGGGCTCAAGACCCATAAGAACATTACAGACACCTGGCTACTATGGCAGGGTATACACACTATCACAGAGTACAAAACAAAGCTGAACAGGAATGCAGTTTGGCCTAAAGGAGAGTGAACCCATGGAAAGCTATTGGCCCAGATGGAGTCCCTGGAGAGCCTGTAGAGATCATCTGATGGGTATATTAACAAGTATCATTAATCTCTTTCATTAACAGGCTACAGTTTCAGGAGGCCACCACCATACCAATACTGAAGAAGAGTACAATGGCCATCCCACATCCATTAACAACTTTGACAGGTACACCATCGAAAGCATCCTAGCCAGATGCATCAGGGTGATAGATGAGCTTCTCTGTCCAAGATAAGAAGGAGCTGCAGATGGTGAAGAATCCAGACCTCCTTCCCCTTCATTAACTTCTGTCTTGTGCCCAACTGCTTTGGAAAGGCAGCTAACACATTGAAGGACTCTCACCCTGGACACATTCTCTTCTCCATCCTCCATTGATAAGAAAGTTAATGAGTTTGAGATTGCACATTAACAGGTTGAGTGACAGTTTCTTCTCCACAGCCATCAGACTCCTGAGTGAATCTCATTACAGTGATCTCACGCTGCCCTTGCTTTGCACTGATTGATTCTTTCACTGTAACACTACAAATTATCATGTGCTCTTGGTCTTCTACTTTGTATTTCTGGATGAATGATAGAGTTTCTGGACTGAACATAAAAAATTGGAGTTGGGTAGGCCATCCAGCTTGTTGAGCCTGCTCTGCTATTCAGTAAGATGATGGCTGATCCAATGATAGACTCATCTCCAACTACCGGCTCTTTCCCTTAATTTCCCTTTCATTCTTAATTCTCCTACTATGCAAAAATTTATCCAATCTTGTCTTATAAAGTAGCCTCCACTATTTCCATGGGCACAGAATAGAATCATCACTTGCTGGGAAATGCAGTTTCCTCTCACCTCCGTCCTAAATCTACTAATCCTGAATCTTGAGGCTACGTCCCCTATCTAATTCTTGCCTCATCTGCCAGTAGAGAAACACTTACCTGCCTCTATCTAATCTATTCTTTCAATAATTTTATGTTTCTATAAGATCCCTCTCATTCTTCTGAATTCCAGTGAGCTCATGAAAGAAACCCTTCTCACTGTACCAGATATAATGAAACAACAAAATTCAACTTATCCCTATAAGAGGACAGTGTTTTATCCTTTGACAATAGGTGGATGACCTTTGTTGAGCAGGTTTATAAGGGCCAACTTCTCACATGCTGTATTTCTGAGAACAAGTCGATGATGGCATGGAGCTTGGCATTTGAGCATAAACAGCTCAATCACTGAGGTGACCTTTGTTCTGGAGTTTTGTGCTGTAAGATGAGTAGTTTCCAATTCATTCTGAAGATCAGCTCCATTTTTGTAGGAATCTTCTTGGCACAAGCTGCAGCATTGCAATAAGAAAAACTGAAAAATATGTTGAGGCAATGACAAAGTCTTGTTTGAAACCGGTCTTTACTAAAGTGGGCTCTGTAGTAGACCCACTGGTTAGGATCAAGGGAATAGGAGACAAACTCATTTCTGAGAGCAGGAAAATTTGAAGAGGCTTCTCCACATTCCATGGAGTCATAAATATTAGTGGAGGTGAGAAAGGCCATGTGGCTTCTGCTCCCCACATTGTGCTTGGAGTTGCCACATGGGAAAGCTCATGTGCAAAGCCTCAGACACCAATTTTCTTGGAAGGACAAGAAAACAACATCAGTATTCCCTCCCAGATCAACATCCCCAGCACTGAAGCCATACTCACATTCAGTTGACTCGATTGAGCAGACTAAGTTGTTCACGTGCCCAATACAGGACTCCCAAAACTGTGATGATGTTCTGAGCAGCATCAAAGCAAGAGAATACCAGGCACTTGGGGGAGTGGGGGGGGGGGGGGTGTAGAGAGATGAAAGTATGCAATATCCACACTCACTCTTGAACATATAGGACCAATCATTGGGAAAAGTGGGGAAGAAGCATTCAGGATGATAAAGAGTCCATGCATCGAAAGCACACAGGGACAGTGTAAATATGGCAAAGAGATCACAGTAATTCTCAAACTATCAACTTAACTGTTTTGTGAGACACCTCCTCTCCTATTTCTAGAAGATATTTTTCCCTCCTAAGCCATATCATTGAATCCACACAACTGGGGGTAGAAACAAGTCATTCTTAAACCTAAGAGAAGCAAGTAGCCAAAGAGGACCCATGTTTTGCTTGTAGCTCAAACCATCCTTCTTCCAAGATATACATTTGAAAAGAAGTCTGCATTTCTTATTTCAAATTTGAGCAGGTTCAAAGTTCTCGCAGAATCTCCATGCTCCTATTGTTCCATAGTTAAATTTGTCAGTTTAGTGTTAATCATTTTATATAAACAGCTTTTGTGAAGATGCTGAAGGCTCCAAAGGAAAGAACATTCCATTCTCAAGGGCAGCTCCCTTCAAACAGTGGATAGCTTTTCACTAGTTTTGTCCAGTGTCATGAAGAGTTCACTGCCAACTGCTTGCCTTCATGCCCTTTTGCGGTTCTCTTCTCCATTTGGCTTTAAGAAATTAATTTTAATATGATCATTAATAGACTGAGTATTCATTGCAATGCATGGAACACACTTTGAAGTCAATAACCCTACTGCAATGGTCTCGATGGTGATGTGTCAAAATAAATTGCCATGATGAGTTTCCATTCAAGTGTTCTTCTTGGCAATAACTGCTAGCCTACTCCACCTTCATTTTCTGCAATTGATTCACTGTTAGTTATATTCTGCCAATTAAGAAGCAAACTTAATGCTTCTCCCTATATGCACAGCATCTGGAGTCCAGAAGACTAGGTCATAGTCTCAGGACACATTCCATATCTCCTTACGAAAAAGAAGACAGCCCAATGAGTCTTTGCTTGTTCGCAGACCAATCCCATTCCCTGTAAAGCCTGCCATAAGGATGTGCAAAGGAAAAACAGCTTCTCGGAACCAATCTTATACATAATAAAAATAACAATGAAAGAAAAATCAATGGATCAGAATATGCATGCTGTTAAGGGATTTCATTGCACCTGTATTTAACAATTTTAGTTGTATATCCTGTAAAGAGACTAATGTTTTGAATTAGAACTTTAAGACTGGGAAGTTTTCTTTTGATCTCTTGAGAGTATAAAGTTCAATGCAGATTCTGTGGAATGTGGCTTAACCATTCCATTTCTGACCTGATCTCACATCTAACAGTCAATTCTTTTGTGGTTGCAAACTGGGACAGGTCCCTTGGTGAAGAGGAAAGTATTTTTTTTCTATGGCTACCTCACCCTCCATTGTATAGAAGCTTGTGGATTGTATTGTTCTCTCAAAAATTCCTGGAACGTAGAAAGTAATATTCCGTAGCATCAGGCTTTGACTGAGCCATTACAAAACTCTGAATGACAAAGCACATTCCTTGTCTGAAACTATTAGCAAGTTTTGATGTTGGCAGCTGACCACTTCTATTGGCAAAGAAGATAAAATAATTAATCTTGAAGATATAGCGCTACCAACTGAGCACAAATGCACAACAAAACACAATCTAACTCATACAATTACATTGCTCAATGAATGAAGGAATGTACCATCTCCAAACTATTGGAAACACTATAACTTCTTGCAAAAGTTGATTAAAATTCAAGCTAGTTTGGGAAAATAAATAGGGGAAATTCCTTGCTGGCTCCCTTAAATGATCTCACTTTGGTCTTGATAATACTCTGTGGTTCCTGGGTTTTCATGAGATAACATAAGATCAAGTAAAAGGAACAGGAGTAGGACTTCTGCCTGCGGACTTAGCTCCACTCACCCACCTGTTCCCCATAAATTCAAAGATCTATCTCTTTGAATCTTAAATACACTGAATGAAGTTGCTTCTATTGCTTCATTGGGCAGAGAATTTTTACAGATTCACTAGTCTGTCGGACAAGCTGTTCTTCCCTTATCTTAAATTCACTCCCCTGAATTTTGAGGGTTTGACCCCTACTTCTCGCTGCACATACCAGTGAAAACAAACTCCCAGCTTCTAATCTTTCTATTCTTTTTGTAATTTTATATTTTTCTATATGATTCCCCCAAACTTAAATAATGTAGTCCCAGGCTACTCAATCTCTCTTCATAAGGTTATTCCTCATTTCTGGAATCAGCCTGGTGAACCTCCTCCACACAACCTCCAAAGCCAACATAACCTTTCTCAAGAAAGGTGACTGGAAATACACACAGTTGTCCCGGTGCGACCTCACAATACCATGCGCAGTTACAGCAGAATCTCCCTCGTCCTAAATTCAGTCTACTATAAATGAAGGGCTACTTTGCATTTGTCTTCTTGACTATCAGCTACAACTTCAAACCAACTTTTTGTGATTCATGTACAGACACTCCCACGACAGCATGTTGCAATTTTTCATCATTTAAATAATAATTGGATTGATGATTTTCTTCTTCCAAGATGGATGATTTCACAATGTGTATTCCATTTCCCAGATCCTTGCCCACTCATAACCTATCTCTCAGCAGACTCTGTCTTCTACTCAGTTTCCTTTTCCATTCAATTCAGTGTCATCATCAAACTTAGAAATGCGACACTCAGTCCCCTACCCCAATTCACTTGTGTGTACTGGGAACATTTGTGGGTCCAGCACCATTCCCTACTGCACTCTACTCATCACTGTTTGTTCACCAGAGAGCCATCCATTTATCTACTTTCCATTAGTTAACCCGTCCTCTGGCCATGCCATCACATTGCCCCCAACCGTATCTTCTACAAAAGCCTTTTGTGCAGCACCTTATTGAACACCTCGAAATCTAAGTATACCACCTGCTCCCCTCTATCCATTGATCTTGTTAGATCCTCACAAAATTCCAGTAAATGAGTTAAACATAATCTGGCCTTCATGAATCCATGCTGCAACTGCTTCCTTGAACAACTTCAATACAAATATCCTTGATATTTCATCCTTAATGGTAGGTTCAAGCATTTTACCAACTACAGATGGTAGGCTAGTTGGCCCACTGTTTCCTACATTTTGTCTACCTTTTGCAAACAGTCACATTACCTGGGAGCACTGGACTGGGTGGTCAGTCTGCAATTAAGGTAACGGGAACTCGGATGGGCAGAAGGTTGGGGGAGGATCCGTGGTTGGGAGTTTGGATGGGTGGGTGGCCGGGGTATCAGGGGTTCAGATGGTCCGGCAGCCAGGGCGAGGTTCTGCAGTCGGAAGTTCAGACGGGTGGGCGGCCAGAGCATTGTGAGCTCCGGTGGGTGGTTGGCCGGGATGAGGGTCTGCTGCTGGGGTGTTGGGGATTCTCGTAGGAGGGCGACTGAAGTGGGGGTCTGCTGTTGGGCCATTGGAATCGCAGATGAATGGGCAGTCAGAGCCAAAAATAAGGGGGTCAACTTTTACATGGGCCATACAAAAACAACCGATTTTTGGGCTATAAAAGGTGAGTGGGGCAACTATTACATGGTATTGACGATTACATGAATATATATGGTATCTGTTCAGCTACAGCAAGCAAAATCTTTGGCACATGTGTACGTTCTGTAAGGTGTATCATCACCATCAACTGTCCAACCAAATAGCTTGTTCTCCTGGTCTACATTCAATAGCTCCTCCTTGTCCTATTGTAGTCTCCTTTGTTTCGGCATAAGCCACTAATTTTAGATCTTACTTTCTCACCAATTATCTGTATTAGATACTTGACCATACTGTGATCACTCTTTGTGACATGATCCCTAACTATGAGATTATTAATTTTACTTGTCTCAATGCATAGAGAGCAGATCTAAGTTAGCATGGTCCCTAGTAGTTTTGTAACACGCTATTCAGAAAAAATTTGTAAATTCATTCTGTGAATTCAAGTCTGTCTCAACTGGTTTAATTTGATCAATCAATATGTAGTTTAAAATCCCCCATGACAACTTCCACTCGATTCTTCAATGCATCAGTTATTTATTTATTGCCTGTGCCACCGTAATGTTATTTGGTATCTATAGATTACTACCACCAGTGACCTTTTTCCCTTTACAATTCCTAATCTTTACCAGAATGATTCAACATGATACCCACCTAATGGCAGAAATCAGCTTATACTGAAAGGAATTCATCTCAGAACTATCAACTCCTGAGCTACAATCCGATCCCAGATGTTTTCATGAAAAGCAATCCAGATGAAATATTAAAGGCTTCACTCTTTGTGGATATTGCCTGATATCTAGTGACATTCCATTTGTATCATTCTCATATCTTATAATTATGACTTACTAAATATTGTCTACTTGAAAGACCTCTATGAATGCCATATATGATTGAACTTTTGGCTTCACAAAATGGAGCTTCAGAAATCAGGGCTGGTGTTTTTATTAATTAACCATAGAAGCCAGATATACCTGGTACAACCTAGTTATTTCCACAATGAAAGCAGAAGATGCCATCAAAGGAAGACAGAGGTCATGAACAACAGAGATCATATAGCAGGCCATGTCCTCAGATGATACTGCTCTATCTTGTCCACTATTCACTGCAAAAGTAACATCTGGTTCACCTTTAAGTTGATCATCTGATGTAAGAGCCTGTTCTTTGCAAGGATCATGTGATATTGCTTTGTCTCCTTTCCTCAGCTATCTGATATTAAAACTTTCATTGTGGCTTTGACTGAATTGCTGGCAATCTCAGTTAACTCACTTGTCAGGAAGGAGCAACAGCACTTCCTGAGAAGACTGAAGCAAGCAAGGCTACTGGCCACCATCATGTCAATCTTCAATAGGAGTTCTATCGAGAGCAACCTGGTCATCCACATCACAGTGTGGTATGGTTGCTGCAGAGAAATGGATTGGAGGTTAATATGCAGGACCTTAAGAGTGACATAGAGGATCACTGGAGACTCCCCCCATCCCCATCGACATGATTTACCAGGATCATTGCCTGAAGAGGGCATGCAAAATTATTGAGGACCCCTTCCATCCTGCACACATCTTTCAACTGTTCCAGTTGGGAAAGAGATACAGGAGTATCAGAGCCAACACCATCAGGCTGCAAACCAGTGACTTCCCACAGTCAGTGAGATGCTGAATGACCAAAGGAACAGCTCACACTAACCATCCGAGAGTCTCATATTCATGAAACATTTATTTATTTATATATATGATTTCTTGTCCTGCATTTATGTTGCTGTATGTACATACAGTATGTGTGTCATTTCTGGTTATGTGTCTGCATGTTTTGGACCAAGGACCAGAGAATGCAATCAGATGATAACAAACTTGACTTAATGGCTCCTTTTGTGGCTTAGTGTCAAATTCTACATGATGAAGCTTTAGTAAAACACTTCAGGATGTTTGACTGCATGGCAGGATCTATATAAATATCGTATTCTTGTTGTAAATAACCATGAAGTGTCTGAATACATTCCTATTTAACCGAGTCAAAATTGGGGAAAGTTATACCCTATAAAATATAGTCCTTCACATTCATAAGATGAAATAAATTCTAATATTTGGAACACAGGCACTGATAATGAAATATTCTTTTTGGAGCTCAGCATGTGTGGCACAGAAAATGCAATCCACATTCTCAAAAATAAAACAATTTTTTTTGGCTCTCTGTTTGAAATTAAATGGATGTCCCATTTCTTGAAAAAAAAACAAAGGAGCCTCCATCCAAAAGATTAGTGGATGGATGCCAAATTTAATAGCTTTCTACAGTCACTGAAAAGCTGATGTGAGTGGAAAGTAAATTAAGAATTGAAGGAAAATATGTCAATGAGCCCACCTTGGGAATTCTGCTGCTGTAAGTCTGGCCACAGTGGGTCCGAGAAGTATGGCTCGAAATAGATCAAGTAATGCACCCCCATGTTTAGACAGCAGTGAGAAAAAGACTTGCACAAATAAATGCATAGCGTGTAACTCAGGACAGCGGTGGGTTTCCAAATTCTTGTTCTGCATGGCAGATGTTACAAATATTTGGCCCTATGCATTCGGGTTTCTCACTTCAGTGAATAAGCAGCTCCCTAAAAAGCAAGACGTAATTAACCCAAAGATTCAGGATGAAAATGGTATTATTGGCATTGTATGATGGAAGTAATTTCAACTTGTTTGCCACAAGAGCTGGTTTCAAAATTGCCAAGGACAGACGATTGCTTGTCTATAGGGTGTAATGAAAAAGGAAACAAAAGTAGGTGTTTGAGAAGGAACACACCTTTTAATATAAAAGGGTGAGGGATTCATCTTCTTCTTAATAAATTGAGATTTTATAACGAAAATACAGTTTTTTAAAAAATATTTCTTTTTACAGGCATGTGATTGCATTAATTGTGTCATTAAAATGCTGATGGAGCTGAGCAGGCCTTTCTGTACCCAGGTGGTTTTGTCTTTCCATTCTTCCAGGAGATCAGTAAATCAGTGAGGCTGGGCAATATTGTGACCTCACTGGCAGCTGCAGCCTGATAAACACAGCTCAAGAAAATTCCTGCAGCTTATCTCTGAACGGAATGCAGGCTTGAATGGATCAATCATCATTCATCTGCAGTTATTCAAAATACCTCTTAGCACAGAGACTTCCACTCAAAATAGTAGCTGGGAAAACTTGGCTGTATTTAAAGTGATGGCTTTGACTCCATCTACAGACCTCAGAGGGGTACAAATTTTGCAAAATTGTACATTAACTGTTTGCTCTCAATCTAGATTGTGCACATGCAGAAAGATTGACAAATCCTTAGGTGTCAGCTGTGTCAACTTGAGCCTCTCAACCAATTCCTGGAATGACAGAGCTGATATAATGATGAGAGATTGGATATTCACTGGAGCATTGAAGAAAGAGAGGTATCTGACAGAAACATACAGCATTCTTGTAGGGACAGACAGACAAGATACTGGCAGGATGCAGTTGTGGCTGGAGAGACCAGAGGTCACAGTCTTGGGACGTCAGGATTGAGGCCCGGAGAAACTTCAAACAGAGAATGATGAACTTGGAAAATTCAACACCACAGAAAGGAGAGGAGGGCAAATCTGTAAATACATTCAAGAAAGAGGGAGGTGTGGCAAGAGTGAAGTGAAAGAACTGAGACAGCAGGATGTGAGCTCATTTAGCGCAACTGATGTACTTTTAAGTTTGCGTTGCAGCCTTTAAGGCCATCTGGAACCCACCCCTATGCATCCCGGAACTTACATCACACTGATGTAAGCGCATATGCATATTTTCAGTCTGCACCGGAAGAGAATGACCTGTGACACCATCTTTACCGTGGCTGCTTCGCTGACTGCACATGACAAGCGTGGCTGGTTCACCACTGCAATTATGTGCACCACCCCAGAGATACATTTCTTAATGCTGAAAGGACTGTGAGACAAATGTAGGAATAAGGTACTGAAGAAGATGATCAGCTATGATCGATTTAAATTGTGAAGCAAGCCTACTCAAGCTCCTATTTTCTATGGTTCCATAGGTCCAAATGCCGTGTCCTGCATTTTTTCACCTCTAGGGTTAGTAGCCTTCTGAAGACATCCAACTGGCAAGCTTCAGTTCCTCCCACACACTTGTGTATGACAGATGAATGCAATTTCAGAAGTTGCAGGAGAAATGTGAATTTACAAGCCCCATATTCCGCCATGCAGGGGAACTCAAAATGATGGTTCTCAATGGGAACAGCCACTTCAACTTCCAGATTGGGATTTGGTTCCCTTTCTCCCATGAGTGGCAAGTCAAGGTTGGTCGTAGTTAAGTCAATCACAAAAATCTGTAGACACTGTGGTTGAAGTAAGAATACAAAATGCTGGAGAAGCTCAACAGGTCAAACAATGGTAAAAATACATCACTGACATTTCGGGACTGAGCCCTTCGTCAAGGTATGAGAGAATGCCGGCAGGCATCCAAAGAAAAAGGTTGGAGAGAGGGGATAGTGGCAAAGGTGGGAGATGTTAGGTGGAGTATATGGTCATAGAGCTTGAGAGTAGCAGGGTTGCAGATGGGAAGCAGTGAGAGAGAATCCCACAGAACTCCCTTCAGAGAGCAAAGGCAAACCTCTTCATCCCTTGAAGAGCTTTCACAAAGTTGCTGTAGTAGTCAGAAGTAAATCAGGAAAATCTGTAGACACCATGGTTGAAGTAAAAACACGAAATGCTGGAGAAGCTCAGCAGCAAAGGTAAAAATGTAGTTGCCAGAAGTAAATCGCAAAAATCATCTCCTGGTTTTGCCACCCACCCCCACCTTTTTGTTCAGACACCTGTTGGCATTTTCTCATAAATTGATGAAGGGCTCAAGCCCAAAATATTGGATACGCATTTTCACCGTGGCTACATGAAGGACCTGCTGAGCTTCTCCTGCATTTTGTGCAGATGGTCGTAGTTAACTCTTCTCTGTCAAATGATTGGATAATTATGGCATCAGAATGACGGCCCCCGTTTCGACCTCACCAAAGAATGCAGAGACTTTGCATACAATGTCAGGGGACATTGGCTCTATTGGATACGATTCCATAGTTATCTTTTGTGGTGGATTGATTAACAATGGCTGTTTTAATTAATGATGCAATGCCCTCTTAAGGTCTATTTTCCATGAAAGTCAATGTGGTTCCTTCAGCAACTTAATGATGCAGTAATGACATCAAATTTGTTATTTTCCTGGTGCATATGCTCTCCAAAGTTCTGATTGTTCACTTCGTGTCCAATGCACGGCATTTGTAACGTGGACCACTTGAGAAAACTTCTGACCTATTATTTTCCCTGTGATTTTAAACCAAAGACCAGTCAATACTCCCATGAACCTATGACACTAATTGAAGAATAGGAGGCATCCTGGATTTTAATTCCCTCACTTAACACCATTAAATTGCATTATCGCACTCACTGCTGCATTTGCCAATATCGTCACAATTTGCCTTTGGCAGTGATGCCATCAATTCTTTCCTTTTTGCACTTTCAAAGGAGCCATCTCATTCAGCAGCTGGAGAAATTTTCATTATATTGTCAGGAGTGTGCCCACTTATCCAAATGATCATTCTCTGATTTTTAGGACAAATCAGCATTTTTTTCTGAAATAATCGGAGTGAAAGGGTTACTGCTTGGATAGATTTCAACCCTTTGAAAAACATTGTTTCAAAATCATACCAAACATTAAAAACTTAAATTATTGTTTTCTATCAATGATCTCAGAAATAGCGCACGAGGCATCAATTATAATTTCAGAAACAAAGTACAGAAACATTGTGTAAACAAAATGAAACATCAGATGAATAGTTTCATCTTCCTCCAACCCTAAAGAAAAAAAATGCTTCATAGAATCTCTTGTCATATTTTAATAAAAGGCCTGCAGAGTGAGAAAATTCAGTGTTTGCCAAGAAAGATAATGCTGAAACTTTTCATTAGTTCTCCTGCTATAAATTAGTGTCAGAAATGTCGTTTATTTGGAGCCATTGGCTAACTCCAAGTCAAAATCTAGGAACTGGGTGACCTGCAAAAGTTGGATGCAATCACCTTTCAGATTTCAGCCAATGGTTGAATGTTAAATTAAAAATCAGCCAAAATAACAAATTTTTACAGAAAAATCACACCCCCTTTTATGGCTGATAGATCAAGCAAGTATCTCTTGCTACTCCTGTATAAAATTGGCAATCTAATCTTGGTATAATTCCATGAGTGATTTGTCTTTAAGCTTCAGGTACTACATCAGATCAACATTTACAATTGGTCAGCTATAAGCTGATAGAATGGAACAGATTTAGGATGGCACAGTTAGAGAAATGCTTTTGCAGTGCAAGCTGCTCAGGTTCAAATCCACTGGTGTCTGTGAGGAGTTTGAACGTTCTCCCTGTGAGCACGTGGGTATCCTCTGGGTGCACCGGTTTCCTCTCACATTCCAAAGACATACTAGATCATTAGGTTAATTGGTCATATGGGTGTAATTGGGCAGTGTGGGCCAGAAGGGCTTATTAACATGCTGTATTTCTACATTTATTAAAAGAAAATCAGCTCCCAAGCAAGAATTTGGATTTGCTGAGGGTTTTTTGTTTTGCTTTGTAATGAAGGCACATCCCAATTTCCTGTTCCACAGAATCTGGTGGAAATAAATATTTTGAAATGTGACTTTGTCTTTCTAATTCTAGTTACAGTTTGTTCTAATTTTGCTGATTTCAAGTCAACTCTTACCAGGCTATTTACAAGAAATAGATGAAGTAAAAGAGCCTTCTATTCAGTACTTTGCCAAGTTGACTTCATTTATAATATCAAACAATGACATTTCAGGGGAAGGCTTAATTTGGAAGTGTTTTTGATGATACTTAGTCAAACATTTTTCAATCATTGCCATGGGTGGACCATGGACTCTTGACTATTAAAATAAAAACATAAATTAAACCCAGATTTCCTCCATAATTAATAGTGCCAGGCAATTTTTGCCTTTTGATAGTCTTTAATGACTATCAAATGGGTGGGAATGGGGGCTTCTAACCTTGAAATGGGCAGGAATAAGAGGGGATAGAACTATTCATCATATAAGGAAGATGGTGATTTAGTGGCAATGTCCCTGGATTAATAATCTAGGGATCAGGACTAATAATATTCAGATTCAAATCTGTATCTGCTGCAGTATTTAAAGTTAATTCATTAAAAAATGTTGTTCAAAATTTGGTTGAATTATTGATATGATTTTGTTTTAATATCCAATAGTTTAAATATTGTTTCAATCCCAGATATCTGCTGGCCTTACCTATATGTGGCCTATACTCCATACCTACACTGTTCTCTGAAATGGTCAGAGGGCAGACAGTCCAATGACTCTTTGAAATGAACATGAAGAAATGCTGATTTTTTCCCCCTCCCCCCAAATACCAAGTGAATAAATGATGAAAAATGAAAGAGATGGCACCCCAGATCAATACCTTCCAAGCTGCTCCACAATCAGGCATCAAAAGTTACTTTCTTGTTAACATTTCTCAGTCTCTGATATTAGTTTCTGACCCACAAATCTGGAAGGACAAAAAAATGAGACAGCGTGCCATTCTTCAGAGACCATGCCGAGAGAGACGCATTGAGCTGTGTCGTGGATGCCGCTCAGACACAGATTCTCCTCTACCTCAACTATTGGAGGTCAAATCCTCAGCACAGATTGACACCTGGAGTTGGGCTTGTACATTTTAATTGCACACTGAGCTGGCACAAGCAGTCAAAAATGAAGTAGTAACTCAAACACAATTTCTTTTGAATGGGCAAAGATATGTCGATATGTGCATGAGGCACATGAATTAATTAATGAAAGCATGCAACAACTTTAATACCATCACTGGACTTTGAACTACAAAACACAAAACATGAAGATTGAAATAAATATGATTTCAATACTCAACAGGCTGCATAGTTTTTGATTGCAAATTTCCACATGATTTTATTTTTTTAAATCATTCTAAATTGAATAAATAAAACTAAGAGAACATTTCTAAACTTCCTATAAATCAAGCAAACTGAGAAACAACCTCCTGCCTAATGTCCAATTCACCTCATGCTAAAGGACATTTTGCAGAAGGGCTAAAGACTTGATGAATGGGTTAGAAGATCAGGTGAGCCATCCTGAAGTACTTCGATGGTTTCCTTCAATATGTATGTATCAAAAAATATCAAAATATATTTGTGTTAGAGGTTCTTTGGAGATTTTATACACATGTTATTACTGAACAGGAAATATTTAATGGATAGTATACATTAGAGCATACCCAGATCCTTCTGTAATGAGATAGTTTTCATCTGAAATAGCATTTCTAAAAGGAAAGCAGTTACAGATTGCTGTTTTCTTCATTCACAAGAGATACAAAATTTGTGAAACTAAAAGATCAACTGCTTAGTAAATACTGTTCATTAACAATAATTCAGCGTTCTTCATGTTGTCAAGATTTAAAACTGGCCATTTTCTTTTAGCTATTATAAACATTTATGATGCTATCACAAGATCATTCTCTACACCAAGAGTGCTTTATAAAAAAGCAAATGACTGCCCCTGCCAATGCCAGTTACCTGAAGATTCTGGTTGACTGCTTGAGACCAAGGAATCCAATGTCCTCACAGAGACATTGTCATTTCTTGTTGCCCAGTGGCTCAGCCTAGTGCTTGCAAATGCAGTAGTCATCAAACCCAAGGAGCAACTGAAAATTCCTCTAGTGATTTGGGGTAGGAGTGCTGAGTAAATTCCATGGGATGTGTGTGTTCAATAACTGCATGTATTGAATTGGTGATGAATGTTTGGCCCTTCAAAGGCCTGTGATCAGTCGCTGTGTGTCCAGGGCTCGTGAATAGGAAATTGAAGGAAGTGCTGAGAGGTGTTCCAGAAGTTTGTGATTGGTAGTTGGGGAGTAGAGGTGTACAAATGAGTGGACAATTGGTAGAAGTGGTGATTGGCAGTCACTGGGGCAAGTGGTAAATTAGAAGCCCACTATCAGTGGCTCAAGGTATGGGGCTGGGGGGAGGAAGGGGGTGATCTGTGTGTTGAAGCCCTGGAAGTAGAATGGATACAGGTCATAACTTTGGATGGTGGATGAGGTTTGATGCCATATTATAGGGTGAGGGTAGGGTTGGGGAGAGCAGTCTGAAAAAGAATTGAAGGGAAGTTACTGAACTAAAACTGTGTTATAACATTACCACGGTTCAATGTCTGTAGAAATGCCCTAGCACTTCCCATCTTACTCCCAATTTCAATTTTGTAATGCTCCGCAGAGAAATGTGAAATTAGCTTCAATGAATTGCTTCTTAGAAATATTACAAAATACTGTAGGTAGTAAAGAATGGAAATAAATTCATATTTTACCATCACATAGTCAAACATTTTGATTTGTGTGCAGATGTTTTTTGGATAAGTTGCAAATAAGTAACAAGTACAAACCTCGTTGGCCATAAAGAAACAACTTTATGTTCAGTTAAATAACTGAATCATTGAGCATGAACAATGATCATGAAAAACAAATCTTTAAATTTCATGTCAAACACATCTGAAGATAATTTTAACCTATCAACAGTCACTATATCTATGTGGGCCTTTTGACTCTTAATTCACCATGTTGAACGATTAAACCAACTGTAATAAGGCATGAAAATTAATACTCCAAATCCTTCTAAATTGTGCACCAGCTTTTCAACAATAGAAATTTGAAAAAGTTAAAATATTGGAAAATGTCTGGGTTTTTTTTTACATATGACAAGTATTAACTGGCCTCCTATAAGAAAAGAGATTTACTTTACAGACATCAATGTCACTATCTGTTGAACATCTTATTAAACACTGCACAATTTCTCTTAGTTTCAACATTTAAAATTCAAATTTAACAATATCGTGATGTTTCATTAACCAAGTGGGATTAGTAATTAGATATGACTCACATATAGTGGGAGGTCAGCGGAGGTTTTTTAAAAATCATTGAACAGCCTGTTTCAGTCTCTTGTGAAATTTAACTTCCTTTGCCCCATCCAGTGTGAATGAATGGCCTTTCTGAAAGCCTAATATGATTTCTGTAGCACAGATCAAAATACACCTGGCTTTTTCCTTTACAATGGGCCTGGACACTGTTACTCATCCTGGATTTCTGGTGTTAATTCAAGCAAAACGTGATACCTTTGAAATGAGTAATGCAATGACATAACAGATGGGGAAATAGGAGAGGAAGCACATAGTTTCTGCTTGGTCAACAGGAAATTCCGAGTCATGGCCATTAACCAAATGAGATCTTTTGAGATCTGTGTAATTTTGATTCCATGCATACCATTCTTCTTTGAATTGACACAGAATTATAAATGATCTACTAGAAATAGTGGGTGCAACCTGATATGGTAACCGCGTCAATGAGCCATTGCCAACCAATCCATTTCTGAAACAGGATCAGAAGCAGATGACATCACCTATGAGGCTAAGGATCGCCTCAAAACCAGTCAGCCGTCAGCAGCAGCTTTTGGCAGCATTTGCTGGAATGCAGAGAATTTATTATGAGCTCTCACTCAAGGAGGTAAAAGTTACAAGGAAATGCCTGTGTCACTGAGGAGGTCAAATGGCGAATCCATCACTTTTGTATACTCCCCACATCAACCTCGTTCAGTGAAAGTGAAATCTTCCTAACAAACTTTCATAAGATATGACCAGAAGTGACAAAGTCTGCTTTGTTGTCCAGTAAATATTAGACAAACTCAAATAGAACAGTGGTTAGGAGGCCCTAAATGTAGGCTGGTCCAAATAAGCAATGGGTTCAAAGCATGAAGAGTATTAGTGCAGAATAATTAAATATTTGCAGTATGATGGAGGAAACGTTCGTTCATTTATTATCATCCTATGGAGCTTGTATGAAATATCGTTCTTCAGTCCTCAATAAAAAATGTCCAAACACACAAACAGACAAATAATACAAATGCAGGTACTGTATATACACATCTATCTATATCTATGTCTGTGTGTGTGTGTGTGTGTGTGTGTGTGTGTGTGTGTGTGTGTGTGTGTGTGTGTGTGTGTACATGCATAGATATAGATAGATATACACTCATGCACTTATATATATATCTTTATATATATACACATGAATCAATTTATGTGTGTATACATGCATAGATATAGATAGATATACACTCACGCACATATATATATATATCTTTATATATACACATGAATCAATTTATGTGTGTATATATGCATATACACACACACACACACATAGATATACATCTATCTCTATAAAAAAACCTTGATATATACCTCGCTATTGAGCTATTGATATATATCTATACAAATTACTAAATAAATTATTAAATAAATAGTAGGGTCTCAGAGGGTTTGTATGAGCAGTTCATCAGTCAATTAGCAGTCTCACTGCCTGTTGGGAGAAGCTGTTTCTCAGCCTGGTGTATCTGGCTCTTATAATCCTGTATCTCTGCCCCAACAGAAGTAGCTGGAAGATGATGAGTGTAGGGTGGTATAGGTCTTCAATGGTCTTGCTAGCCCTCTTCAAACAAAAATCATGGTACATCACATCGATGGAGGGAGGAAGACCCTAATGATCTTCTCTGCTGCTCTTATGGACCTGTGGATTGCCCTGCAACCCAATATTCTACAGCAACCACCCCACACTGTGATGCAGCTCTGAAACCAAATCTATTAGTGACAGTATTTCCCAGATATTAGCTTCAGATTAAATTATAATACAGTAATGCATTCAAAAAATCATTACTAATTCACTTGAACACATTACAAAAGTTGTAAAGATGAGCTTTTCATCAATTTCAAACATATTTCTAAGAATGCACAAAACTTGCAAGAAATGAATTGTGCATAATAAAAAGAATAGAATCACAATTTTCCTACCTAAGATAACCTTTAACATTGATGGAATTCTATAGATTCATCCTGAAGTCTGAAATAATTTTTAATCACCACAAATGGACCCAGAGAGCTTCATAGCATAATTATCAAACAATAGCTGACACCAAGCCACATCAAGAGGTAATTGAACATATTCTGGATCCAAGGGTTAAACTTGAGATAACCTGAATATAGCAGAAAGGTTCTGTGAGGGAATTCTAAACCCGAGGGACTTAACAGCTAAAGGCATGGTTGTCAAGATGGAATAATTAAATTTGAGGACAGTCAGGAAAATTTGAGCAATGGCATTTTGCCCCACCTGTTAAATTTAAAAAAAACCCATAAAGATATCAATGACACATCATTGCTCAAAGTCTGATTACAGAATTACAGAACTCAGAGACTACAAATATAATGAAAACAAAGGTGAATGTTGCTTCACCTGGAATTTATGCAGCTCCAAGAATGGTATGAATTAGAACAAGGGTGAGGATGACTTCATGCTTATGCAGACAGATTATGGGGGACTGACTAGGAAAATTATGGGAATAGGCAAAGCTGGAAGTAGTAAATGCATGGATGTGAATTTGTGGAGCTGAGGCAGGTGCAATGTAATAGGGGTGGTATCAGCCGTTGTAATGGAATGGATGTATGTTTCCTGGAACTTATTTCAGCTTCAAGTATGACGTTTGGAGCAGCTTGTCACAATTTCAAACAGTTAGCAGAAAGAAAGGAATTGAGGCGATAACTGGAAAAGAAAATTGGAATCAGAATTGGATGCTTAGTATTTCCAACTACTGACAACCAAACAAATGGAATGGGAAGGGGGACAGCATTGGCTGGGTTTGTATTTTCAGATTAGATTGCTGATGGTAGCATGTGGGAGTGGACAGGGTTTTCTGCTGACATTCTCAATGACGTCTTGACCCATCTGTTAAATTCAAAAAAGGATCGATATATCAAAGACACCTCATTAGCTCCAGAACAAGCATTCAGTTTTTTTTCCCCCAAAATACAACTCAGTCCCAGAGCATTTGGCCCAGAGGGTGTCCAAAAGCATTTTTAAACAAAAAAACCATATGCAATGGGTTAAACTCGAGAGACATAAGTGCTAATTCATTTAGGGACTCTTTATGCCATTTAGAGTTAGGCATTAATTCAGAGGAAAATATATATCCTTCACATGGAAATACTTTTCCATTTATTATTATTTGAAGCATAATTTCAGAACTTTGAACTTAGAACTTTAGATTGTTCTTCTTTGTAAATACCTCTGCAATTTAATTATACAGGATAAGACAACATACTGTTCAATAAAAGAGCCCAAATAAACACAGAGCTTTGAGATTTTTAACAGCTGTTTTAAGATTGCTCACTTTAACATATCTTTAGCAATATATAAAGAAGCAAATTACTGGTTCTAGCAGCACATTGGTTTGGTCAAAGCTAAAATAAAATTATTTAGTCTTTTGACTATAAACATTCCCATTTTAAATTTAAACATATACCATGGTAACAGGTCCTTCCAACCTACAAGTCCATTCTGCCTAACTGCACCAACTAATCTATAAACTCTGTACGTACCCAACAGCATCAAAATATCACAGGACAAAGTGCAAGAATTCCAGGAGCATTCAGTTATATACCAACCAACTATAATTTTGTAAAGGTAGATTTGTCATCAAGTCTGATGCGATAAGCAAGGGATTTTCCAAGTGTGGGTTATGTCTGCATGTGGCAGAGAGAACATAGAAATCAAACAAAATATGGACACAGGAGATGATCATTCAGTCTATCATGTCTCTGTTGGTCAAAGAATTTCCAAATTATACCTTTCAGAATGTCTGCAGCTCACAGTTCTTCAAATATACAACTCAATACTTTGAATTGTGATGAATATTCTGTCTCCATAATCTATTCAGGCTCTGTGCTGGGAAAATATTTTATACTTCACTTTACCCCTAATCCTGCACTGAGTCATTTAAGTTTATGACTTCATCAATTAAGGGAAATAGACTTGTCCCATTTAATCTATGTTCCTCATACATTTGTGCATTTCAATTAAATCTCTTCTCAACTCCTCTGTCCGTGTCAGTAGCAGAACACTGAGTACCGCCACTCTGAGCACTGGCGCACCTCAGGGCTGTGTGCTCAGCCCACTCCTGTTCACATGATTGACCCACGACTACATTGCCAGTTCCAGCTCCAACAATGTCATCAAGTTAACAGATGTATTTGTATATATGAATATTTGTATTTAAAATTATGAAGGGAATAGATAGACTAGCCGTGAGTAGATTCTTTCCCCTGAGGGCAGGGGAGGTTGGAACAAGAGGGCATAAGTTGAGGGTAAGGGGACAAAACTTTAGGAGAAAATATTAGAGGATGCTTCTTCATTCAGAGTAGTGGCAGAACGGAATGATCTTCCAGAGGAGATAGTTGCGGCAGGGTCCTTTCTGTCATTTAAGAGAAGGTACATGGGTGAGGGAGTTTAAGGGTTACGGGAGGGGGGAGTTAGTGGAGTTGTTCAAGTGAACCTGCACGGACTCATTGGGCCGAAATGGCCTGTTTCCGCACTGTAACCTGTTATATGGTTATATGTATTATTTGTTTATATGCATGTTATGTCTGCTTGTGTGTTTTGCACTGAGGACCGAAGAATGCTATTTCGTCAGGTTGTTCTTGTGCAATCAGATAACAATAAACTTAGCTTGACCGGTGCAAAGTTAACATGTCTAGGTTATTAATTCTTTCAAGGTTAAAGTTCTCCCACTTGTCTAACAGCCAGAATTGGATGCAAATTTTCCTTCAATCCAATATCGGAAAGATTGAACTTTAGCAGTGGGACTAAATAGGGATAAATAGTTAAGAGTCTTCAGGGGAACAGCCACAGAAGGCAAATTGACCCCCTTGGATGTGCAAGACTTTCAATTCTCAATTTTCAATTTAGGTGTCTAAGTGAAACTCTTTTGGGTCTCAACCACAAAAAGTTAATCAAAAATAATTTCTAACACACGACCTTGCAAATGGTGATTGAAGTTCACCAGTATAATGATAGGACTGAGGTGACCCTGGTCTGGGAGATGGATGGTGCCCATATTGTTCCCACTTCGACCTCCAGTCTAACCCATGTATCTGCTGCATCGTCTGTCAAGTTTAAATTTATTCCAGCTTCCTTCATATTTCTCAAACAACCTGTTCAATTTCAGCTTCCTAAACATTACAGATGCTTCTTTTTTCTTTTTGACTAAATTTGTAACATCTGTAATAATCTGAAAATTGCCATCTTTGTTTTTTCCCTCAGAACATGTTGATCATCATTTCTGACAAGCTGACCTTTTAATGATGCCCATATGTCGAACATGGACTTGCCTAATAAAAGCTGCTTCTTCTCTTTCCAATTCAGCACTTTCCACAATGTCCATTCTTTCCCTTGTCCCAAACAATATAAACATTTACAGAGTTATGATCAGTGCTTTCAAAATGCTCTGCCATTGATAGTCTGACACCTGGCCAGATTCATTTCCCAATGCCAGGTCCATTATACAGCATACAATCTATCAAAGAGCAGCAGCAATCATCAAGGATCCATACCACCCAGCACACACACTGTTCTTGCTACTGCCATCATGAAAGAGGTATAGGTGCCACAAGACACATGCCACCAAGTTCCCTCCAACTACCCCTCCAATATCAGACTCCTGAACAACAACTCAATCAGGAACTTATTTAAGGACTCTCACTTGTGCACTTTATTGATTTTTTAAATTTTCTCTGTATTGTCCAGTCAGTTTGTTTACATTCATTGTCTGTTTACAGTTTTTTTATTTGTTTGCCTGTGAATGCTATGTACATTTTTTTTTTACACTACCAATATGTGGTAATTCTACCTCACCCATAAGAAAAAGAATCTCAGGTTTACATATGATGTCATGTATTTACTCTGACAATAAATCTGAAATCTGAATTTGGCCCTTGTCCCTGTTTGGGCTATCTACATGCTGTGTTAAGAACTCCATCTCCTCCCCAAGGCATCAAACAAATACTGCCCCACCTAAACCTCTGGTATTAAAGGAGTCCCAGTCAATATTAGGGAAATTAAAGTCATGTGCCATAACAAACTGGTTGTTTTACATCTTTCTATGAATTAGTTCTTCTATCTGCCCCTAGCAATTGGGAGACAGATTGTATATCCTATCACAATAATTGCATCATTCTTAATCCTGAGCTCTATCCACATTGCCTCACTGGATGAGCCCACTAGGATGTCCTCTCCAAGTTCAGCACTGACCATCTCCCTGGTCAATAGTTCAACCCAACTACTCCCAATTGCTTTCACATCTTATTCTATTGTGCCTGAAACATCTGTATCCTGGAATGTTGAGTTGCCAGTCCTTCCCTTCTCTCAAACAAGTTGCTGTAATGGGTACATCATTGTAGTTCCACGTACTAATTTGTCAGAGGGTTAGCGCGTCCCATAACCACATCTCTTCATCTGGTCTCTTGACCCTTACGGTGTAACATTGTGTTTCGAGTTGGTGTGAGTGGGTCCTCAGGAGAAGGTGGAGTGTTGGGAGGTAAAGTTTACAGGGGACACATGAGAAATTATAGAAGACCTTTTCCATTCAGGATATAGCATCCTTAACCCACTACCATCAAGAAAGATCAGAACTGCCAGGCTAGAAAATAGCTTCTTCCCACAAGCTGTGAGATTAAGGATCAGTAAATATTCTGTAACTGAATAAATCTCAAAATATTTATGTAGTTATTATGAACTGTTAATTGTGTTTATGTACCATCATCCAGTCAAAACTGTTTTGTTGGGTTGTACATGTACAGTTAGATGATAATAAATGAACTTTAAATCATAGAATCACACAGCAGAGAAAGAGGTGCTTTGCCCAACTATGTCCATACTGACCACAGTAATCCATCTATCCAAATTCCATTGGCTGGCACTTGACCCATAGTCTTGATACTGTTAAAGATAAGTTGGTTGGAAAAAAAAGTAAAAATAGAGATCCATGCCAAGTGCTTACCTGTTGTCAATCTTAGGGAAAGCTCAGGACAGCTCCAATGTCTTAAAAGGAATGACATGACATCAACAGGCTTTTATGGGGAAGTTGGGGACTGTGTATTTTACTGGATATGAGTGAGTGAAGCTTTAACTGAAATCTGGATCCCCTGCTGTATTAGATGCACCAGAGCCTTATTCCAACATGTTTATTCTATGACTCACTGGACAGTCATGAGTGGAGACCTAGTCATCCCTTGATGGTGGGGTTATTCTCTTGGAGGGAGGTATTTCCCTCAATTTCTATCATCCCATGAACTAGTCCATTAGATTTTTCCCCAATATTCAAAGGCCTGGAGTATTAGGCTGCCACATAATGACATCTCATGGAGACCACTGAGGACATGCATGGAAGCCTGATTGAGACTGAAAATCACCGGAGCATCAGTAGAATAACATCCCTCCTCCTGGAATAGCCTCTTGTTCTGTCTTTATAGTCTTTGAATTTCTAGGTGTATGCCCAAATGATACCCTGTACCTCTTGATTCCAACTTGAAAGGCAACTGCTAATGGCCATTTATTTTTACTATTGGTATTGCAAGGAGAAATGACCTCTGCAGACAATCCATGCCTTATCTATCCTTTCTCCACATAATGTTCCAGAGCTGCCCTGGAAAGGACTGGAGGCAAAAGCACTGAAGGTAGTGGTGACTTTTACAACCACTGACTCAGGAGGAAAACTGCACTTACCAACCCCAATCCAATGTGACAACACAGCCACAGAAGCTCTAAACCTCTGACATCCAAGGGAAGTGAAGCCTTTCTCTGTTGGCTGGGCCATGCAAACTGCAACCTCTGCCCCTCATTTGATCTCTGCTCTACATAGCGCACCTCCAGGCCTGCTGAACCCAATACAGGACTGTGGAATGTGGCCATCTCCTTTTTCTGAAGATGTATTAAAAAATATTCATGGCACCTCCCATCCAGTTTGTGTCCCTTGGTAAAGCTTCACAAAAACCTCCATGCAGGCAAGCACTTGCCTCAGGAAATGACAAAGTTGTTGCAAACATGGAGACTTTATTGCAGTGGAATTATCCAAGTACCATTAAATGCAGTTGAAGCACACCTCCCTTGCCCTAGCAACTCTTCTGAAATGTATGGTGAGGGCACTGAATTTGATGGAAAGAAAAAACTGCATTGACACAGTTTGAATACCTTAAATACATTAATAATTATTGAGCCAACATAGCCAATCAAGTTATTTGCACTTAACCAAATATGCCTCAAATAAATATGAAGTGTAATGCCTCCATTCTTATTGAACTTGAGTTTTCCCTGGTTTCCACACCAGCCTAATCATTCCTTGCATATTAAATGAATGTCTGGACAAATTTATTCAGCAAGTGGCTGAAACATAACTGGGAACATCTTTGGTTTGTTCTTCAGTTTACACTGGATCTTATTTATAATGGCAGGCAGTTGATTTGTGAGTTCTGTACTATGATAAGTGGTCATTCTTGGAATAGAACTTGAAATGTTTTTTTTAATATAAATGCAGCATCAAAATGAGAGAAGTTAGATTCAGAATGGACAAGCACATACAAGACAGCATATAGAACATCGGACAGTACAGGCTCTCCGATAACGATTTTGTGCTGACCAATGCAAACCTACTTCACAACAATCTAATCCTTCCCTACCTCACAACTGTAACCCTCTACTTTTCTTCCATCCATCTGGCTGTGTTTTTTTGAATGTCCCTATTGTATCAGCCTTCACTACCATCCCCAGCAATGCATTCTAGGCACCCACCATTCTCTATGTGTAAAAAAAAACACTGACATCTCTCTTAAACTTTCCTCCACTCACCTTAAACTGGAAACATAGAAACATAGAAACATAGAAGATAGGAGCAGGAGTAGGTCATTCGACCCTTCGAGCCTGCTCCGCCATTCAACGAGATCATGGCTGATCTTAAAGTTCAGTACCCCGTCCCCGCCTTCTCTCCGTAACCTTTAATACTCTTATACTGAAGAAATATATCTAAAATATATTTAATGAACCTGCCTCCACTGCCCTCTGTGGCAATGAATTCCACAAAGTCCTTAGGAAAAAAAAAGGTGCCATCTAAGCCCCTCGTATATACTTCTATTACATCACCTCTCATCCTTTGTTGCTCCAAAGAGAAAAGGCCTAGCTCTGTCAACCTTGCTTCATAAGTTTACTTACTAGTAATCTTTAAAACTGATTTCCTTTCATGACTTGACCCAAATTTATTTCAGAATTTTAAAAGTGTTAAAACATAGTAGGTTCCAACTGCCTGAAGTTTAGGAAGGAATGCTTCTCCTTCATTTGTTTTGTGCATTTGTGAGCTCCCTAAAGTTGAATGTCAGTCTGTAATTGTTTTTAGTACCCAGATGTGCCTAAGAACATGTTTACAATTTTCCCACTGAACTGTAAACTAACAACTTAATATGCAATAAAACCATGTGATCTATCCTGTTTCCCATGCTCTTAGGATCTTACAGAAATAGATGCGTTTACCCATCATGAGTTATCATTCAAGTGGAGCTTTAACAGCAGGGAATGTCGTGGACTGAATGGCTTCAGTCGATGTGGCAGTTTTCCTGAAAACTCTTGTGATCTGGCGTGTGAAATCACAAATAATTTGCTTTAACTGGGCAGAATGGATACCACAATGTGAAACATGGCAAGTTTTGGGGAGTGTAATGAGAATTCCTAGTTTCCCTCATGTTGTTTACACAGATTGATAAATGTTCATTTAGTTCATTCCATATCATAACATGTGGTTAGACAGAGGTTTAAAAAAAAACATTTTGGTAGGGTTTAATAAACATATTAATAGTCTTTTTTTGTCACATGATTTGGAATTTTTTCCATATTTAAGGAGAATTTGAAGACTGAATTATATTACTTTTAAAATTTCCTTCAGTCGATAGGACCTATGCTTTGCAAAAGCTGCTGACAGTTTGTTGGATCTACTAATCTGTTTATAGAACCAATTCTTGAACCAAACTTCAACAATTCATCAACATCCCTCTCTATAATCCCCAACATCTCACTGCACAAATATTAATGCAATCAACTCTGAAATAACTGCATGCACCATAAATATATGTGACCTTCATGTTTGAGTGCACTGCTTTCACTATATAACTATTTATTTCCTCCTATGTTTTCTTCGTTCATTTTAATTCATTGAATATTGAATATTGACAGTCATAGTTTTGTTTTAGGCTCAAGTTTAATATCATCTCTAATTTGTTTAACTTTCAATTTCTTTAGTTTGTTGCTTCCTCATTCATAATGAATATTCTTTGACCCCCATTTTTTCATATTTCTTTCTTTCAGCCTATTGAGTCCATGTTGTCACTTCACGGATTGATATCAAACTTATTTGCTGTAACCTATTCTCTCTCACGTGCCTGTGAATTCCATCATAAATGTTTCTATCACCCTCTTTATGAGGGGTAATTTACATTAACCAGAAAAAGCTCAGGAAGACACAGGGATAAAATACAAACTCAGACATCAGTGGTGGTCAGGATTGAAGTCAATTACTAGAACTGTGTGACTGAACCACTCCCTGCTACACAATAGTGCCTCTTTTTCTCTTTATCATCCTTTCTTTGAAGATTTCCTAGTGCTGATCTGTTTACCTATTTGCTGACATTTCTGGGTAGTTAAGTTTCCCTTTTTCTTTTATAGGGCAAAGATAAAAATACACAACCAATGTTTCAGGCGAGCCCTTTATAGTTATGCATCTTTATCTTTGCTCTCTGTACCACCAATCAACCACAATCAGATAAAGAATTGTGATTAATAGGCTTTAATCAACTTAAAGGGTCAGCACAGCTTGCATGTTGCTGACCCAGTTCCAAGGGAGATACTGAAGGAGGGGTTTGGGCATAACAGCCTTTATTGAGATATCTGGGAGGAAAGAGTCACAGGTTCGGGGGTGGGGGGAGATGCGGGCCAGCCCACACATACATCAAAACCTAGGAGATGTTGGGGATCAATGCCACGGTAACAGTGTTGTGATAACCTTTATGCCACTGTGCCACCTTCTGTAACCTGTTAAGCTGCGTCTTTTACAAAAGAAAAGTAAATTGCTGCATTCAAAGATATGATGTAGAATTTACATTATTTGCAAGAAACATCAACACCACAAAGTAACTTTTTTTTGACAGTTTATGACAGCATATAATTAGAACACCAAAAAAAATTAACTTTAATGCAAAGGAGACAGAGTACAAATGAAGGAAATTTGTTGGGTTGTGTGGGACTTTAGTGAGACTGCACAGGGTGTACTATACATAACTTTCTTTCCTGATTTAAGTATAGTCTTGCCTTAAAGGCAATGAAACGAGTGTTAGGTCCAGCTAGGAGGTTATCTTATGAATTTACGATGAAAGATCATGGGGGAGGGGGTACTTGAAAGGCTAGATGTTGAGAGAATATTTAATCTGGGGGAATTTTGTTGTGGAGGTTGTCAATATTTACTTTCAAAGAGGAGATAGATGGATTTTCAAACTTTAAAAGTAGATAAGGATTTTTGTCACTGAGCAAGAAAGTGGAATTGAATTGCAAAACTGGCATGGGATGGGAGGTCAAATGAGCTGCACTTGCACTTATTTCTTATGTTTCTGTACATTCAGTATATCACTGAATGTCTTCATGTATATTTATATCTAGGTCCAATTCTTCTTGATTATGATAAATACTCTACGTCATCAAAATGTATGTGCACATTTGAGAATGCATGTATCCGTGTACACTGTTTGTTTAATGAAAATTCTTCACCATTAGGTGCATATCAGCGAATTCTCTCATGGTGGTCAATGCTGCATAATATCCACTCCTCACTCCAAGAGATAAGACAAATAAAACTCAGCTGTTGACGAAGATATATGGAACACCAGGTCAGAGAGTGGAAGTTCAGCAAAATTTGCATCTGAGTCAGTGTTCCTATTATTAAAAACCTTAGTAAAGCACATTAACTCCTTATGCCAACATCTGATGAAAGGATATACAGGAATTATTCTTTCATTTAGCTGGAAAACATGGTCACTCATAGCAAATCTACGTATTGAAGAACTAACTTTAATTCTGTGCAAATTTAATATCAGAAGTTCTAGATAATCCATAAGCCAAGCAACATATAATTAATCCCAAGTATTATATTTTCTACATCCAGACAATAATGAACAGATTTACAATTTTAAGATGCATTTAAGGTTCAGTTGAAATTGATATTTAACTCATCCAAACTTAGAAATGATTTGTTGGTAGATCTCCAGCAATAATTTTTCTCTTTTGGCATTCTATTTCTTCAGAAGTTGGTTAAAAGTGTTATTAGTCCATCCAATCAAATAGAACCTTTAAATCAGAGCAAGTTAAATGTCCTATACACAGAGAATCATTTCTCAGCCTTTACAATGGCATGATTTCTGCCAAACATCTGGGCCCCCACAAAATTATATTTACAAAGTAAGTTTTCAGGACTTAGCTGAAAGTCATTAGCTTTTAAATTGGATTCTTCACCATTCCCCGTGGTCAGGCAGAATCTTATACTATCCAGACCAAACTTGACACTGTAGAATACTTGCAGTGGACCCTTACATTTTTCTGTTTCACGTGAGCAGAGATATCTCATGGGCAGAAATGATCACTAGCAGTTCTTCAAACGGCAAAAGAATTGGAGGCAGCGAAGGAACAAATTTCACATAGCTTTCTTCTCAGAATCCAGGTTTAACAAGAGCATAACATCCCATAAGATCATGAGCATATAAAAGAAGAGTGATTTAAATACTGATGCCATCTCCACAAGAGTTCATCATGTAAGAAAAAAAAGCAGGGAGTGTAGATTCAGAGTGTGGTCATTTTCATTTGTAGGGAACTTGAACAGCTGTAATGGCCAGAATAGTGAAGTCCAACAGTATTTGTGGCACATCTCCAGTTGTAACCTTCCAGAGAACAAACTGTACCATGCAGCATCTCTGTTCCTGACTGAAGGGAAGCAAATGAGCTTCAGCTCTGAGTGACCCAGCATCTGTGGAAAATCACCCACAGAAATACAGGGTCCGTAATGGGTCATCTACCATCTTAAGCCTGTTTTGATATTCAATTAGCTTGTGGGTCATTAGTTTAATTTATTCTATTTATTTAATTTTGTAATTCTTTAGCTTTTAAATAATAAAAATCCAATGGTCTCTGATCAAAAATTTTCAGTTAACCACAGCAACATTTCTTTGGGACAGAGGGAGTTTTAGATGTCTTGGTTCCAGCCCGCAATGTAAACCATTCTTTTACTTGCACTGATGCTCATTGACCTGCTGAGATCCTCTGGCAAATTGCTGTTTCCAGCATGTGCTGTCTCATTGTCTCTAGTTTAGATGTCACCTCCTTTTTGGGAATTAGGAGTGGAAATTCTTCATTAGGGTCACCACGGTTTGGTACAAGATCCTGAGCTTCCATATTTCACCTGACAAGAAAGCCCAACCTTCAACAAATTCTGCTGTAGAACAGGTCATCATAGATACTGGTCATCATTTACTGTAGATTCTTGGTACATCAAAGGGTGTAGATTGTAGAGAGAGTGCTGAACAGCAGAATGGGGAAAATGAGGAGAGATTATTGGTTGGGAGAAGATGAATGGTTTGCGAGTAGATTGAGTAAGGTTGAAGCGGTGGAGAAATGAAGAATAGACAGTGTTGTTTTTGAGTTAACCATGCAGGTGAGTGGCCCATGAGTACCAGGGAGAGAGGAGAGGAGGATAATGTATTAACAGGGAATGGAGTTAAGGGGGAATATTACTATAGAATCAGGATTTATTGTCATGAACAAGACATGAAATTCGGGGTTTGCAGCAGCCTCACAGTGAAAACATTCACATTATAACCATCTTACATTACATAGAAAAATAATAATAATAACAGTGGATGAAAAGTAAGGCAGTGTCTTTGGTTCATTGATTATTCAGGTATCTGATGGCAGCGGGGAAGAAGCTGTCCTTGTGCCATTGAGTGCTCGTCTTTAGGCTCCTTTATTTTTTTCCACAATGGTAGAAAAGTGAAGAGGGCATGGCCTGGGTGGTGGGATCTTTGGTGGGGACCTGGGTGGAGGGGATCTTTGAGGAAAGAAGCTGCTTTATTAAGACACCTCCTTGATGGAGTGTCCTTGATGGAGTGAAGCCTGGTGCCTGTGATGTCATATTAACAACACTCTGGAATTTATTCTTGTCCAGCAAGCTGGCGCCTCAATACCAGGCAGTGATGCAACCAGCCAGAATGCTCTCCATAGAGAAGTTTAGAAGTTTACAAGAGTCTTTGGTGAATCTCCTCAGACACCTTAAAGTATAGCCGCAGGCAAGCCTTCTTTGTGATTGCATCAAGTGGAGGGTCCAGGACAGATCCTTGGAGTTCTTGACCCTTTCCACTATTGAACCCTTGAAGATTGGGTTGGGTTCCCATGACTTCCTCCTGAAGTCCACAATCATCTCCTTCGTTTTGCTGATATTGAGCGCAAGGTTGTTGTCATTGCACCATTCAACGAGTTGATCTTTCTCCCTCCTGGAGAAAGATCCCTTCTTCATTGCCGTTTGTGATTCTGCCAACAGTTGTGGTGTCATCGGCAAACTTGTAGATAATATTGGAATTGTGGCTGGCCATACAGTCATGTATGTATAATGAATAAAGCAGTGAACCAAGCTTGCATCCTTGAGGTGCGCCTGTGTTGATCATCAGTGAAGAGATGTTCGTTCCAATTCGTACTGACTGTGGTCTTCCAATGAGAAAGTCAAGGATCCAGTTGCAGAGGGGGTACATAGGCCTAGAGTTTGTAGCTTCTTGACCAGCACTGAAGAAATAATGATATTGAAGGCTGAGCTGTAGTTGATGAAGAGCAGCTGTATGTATGAATTGCTGTGTTTGAGGTGATCCAGAGCTGAGTGGAGAGCCAGCTATGGAGCGATTGTGACAATAGACAAATTACAGCGAGTCCAGATCTTTGGCCATGACTGGCCTCTCTCAAAGTATTTCATCACAGTAGAAGTTTGTTCTACTGGGAGCAGCTCACACTACTCTTTCTTAGGTACTGGGATGATTGATGCCCTTTTAAAACAAGTGGGAACCTCAGTCTAAGAGGTTGAAAATGTCCATGAACACTCCAACTAGTTAGTTGATGTAGATTTTCAGTACCCTGCCAAATACGCCGTCTGGGCCTGACACCTTGCGAGGGTTCACCCTCTTGAATAATGTTCTGACTTCACCCTCCGAAACAGATATCACAGGGTCCTCAGCCTTTTCAGGGATTCTAGTAGGCACTGTTTGGTTCTTCTTCTTAAAGCAGGCATAGAAGGTGTTCAGCTCATCAGATAATGAAGCATCACATCTGTCTATAATGTTTCCCTCGTTTTGTAGGCTGTAATGGCCTGCACTCCCTGCCATAGCTGGAGTTTATCTGGCTTCCTCTGGAATTGCCACTTTGCTTCAGAGATGGCCTTCCACAGGTTGTTCTTGGACTTCTTGTAAAGATCCCGATCTCCGACCTTAAACACCCTTGTTCTTGCCCTCAGCAAGTTGCGGATTCTGATTTATCCAGGGCTTCTGGTTGGGGAACATCTGGTATGTGTGCGTGGGCACAAATTCATCTACACAGGTCTTGATGAAGTCAATGATACCTGTTGCAAATTCATTCAGGTCTATGGATGAGTTCTTGAGTACGTTCAAATAAGTCCTGCAGATGCTCCTCTGCCCCCCTCGACCATACTTTCGCTATATTCACCACTGGGGCTTTGGTCTTCAGTCTCTGCTTGTATGCCAGGAGTAGAAGTACAAGCAGGTAGACTGGCCGTGGCATGGCTCAATATACGTTCTTCATGGTGCAGCAGTGGTCGAGTGTGTTGGTTCCCCTAGTCTCACATGTTAGTGGTAGTTTGTCAGAGTCTTCTTCAGGTGGGCCTGATTGAAGTCCCCCACAATGATTGGAGAGGCATCAGGATATGCTGTCTCATAGCTGTTAATTACAGTGCTCAGTCACTCCAGTGCCAGCCTGATGTTAGCCTGGGGCAGAATGTACAGTGCGACCAGGATGATGGTGGTGAACTCCTTAGGCAGGTAAAATGGGTGACAACTGATCACCAGATGTCAGGGGAGTAGGACTGGGTCACGTCTGTACACCATGATGAATTGATGATGACACAAACAACGCCTCCCCTGGTTTTTTTCCATATCTCAGTGTTCGGACAGCGCGATGGAGGGTATAACCCTTGGGCTGCAGTGCCGTGTCCAGAATGTCAGCATTTAGTCATGTTTCTATAAAGCACATCACACAGCACTCCTTGATGACTCTCTGATGTTGAAGTCTGCTTGAAGTTCATCAAGTTTGTTTTCCAAGGATTGTATGTTGGTCAGGAGGATGTTAGGGAGCAGAAGCCTCAGGTCCAAATGTCCCAGCTTGACATGTAGTGCCCATCTGCATCCACGTGATTGGGTCTTCTTTACCTGGCCTGCGGGTCTGCTGGTGGTAGTTCCTGTGGTGCTTAAACATTCCTGCAATGTTTAAATGAGCAGAGCGTCTGCTGTTTGCGACTCCCATGGTTTAAATGGCTTGATTGCTGGCTGTTTAAAACTCCCACGGTGTTGTTGTTGTTGTACCTGCTTGAGTGTCAGCTGTTTAAAGGTCCCGCGACCCGATAGAGACTGTTGATTCCAAGGTCTGCCAGTGATCTTAGGACATCCATTTTAACGGTTATGTTTGATTTGTATGTTTCTGGTTTTGTGTTTGATTTTTAGAAATTCTGAACAGGAATATTTGATTAGTCCCATCAGAGCTGCTTGCAAAGAGTCACCGCTGTAAGGCGCCATCTTGCACCCAATGATAAGACTGAAAAAATAAACTGCCTTAAGAAGAACGACCTAGAATCCCTAGCAACATACAATCTGCTGGAGGAGCTCAATGAGTGGGAGTAACGGCATTATCAACTTCTCAGGACAGAACCCTTCATCAAGACTGAGGATGTCTTGATAAACGGCTCCAGCCCAAAACATTGACAGTTCTTTTTCTCCCGCTGATGTTGTTCGAATTGCAGTCTCTTGTGTGCCTCTGACTTAGAACCCCTGGCAGCTTCCCAAATAAGGGCAGACTCTTCACTAAATGCTGCTGCTGGCCTTCAACATGCGAGTTACCTTGGCCCCACTTGCCACACTATTAAAAGGCATGTGGAAATAGTGTTCACATTGCAACGTCCTCTGTTTGAAAGGAGATCACAAGCATTCAGAGAATTCTCACTGGATTCCTGGAATTGAGTTATGTACAAACAAAGTAATTCAGCAAATCTAAGCAGTAAATACAAACAATGCACCATTTTCTAATTCTTGCTCATTCACATCAGATCTCAATGGTTTAGGTTTTATTTTATGATTCTGTAATTTCTGAACCCCCTCTGAAATTATGTTTTTTAAAATACTAAGAATTTTAGGATGTGAGCAACATAGTCATAGGGTTTTATAGTGGATAACTGTGGATAAAGTCATTTAAAAATTCCAGCTTTGTCTAATAAAAATTTTTGTAAAATTCCTTGGTTTGTTAGTTTAAAAAGCAAATATTGTCCAGTTGTTTATTAAATCAATGAGAGTAAATACTGAGACACAGCACTAGAGATTGATAAAATTATGAAATGTGGATGTTGTTCACGAATTGAGAAACAAGATAATGAACAAGATCCCACCTGAGATTGTATGTGGACGTTTGCAAGAGACAGCCAGCTCTGCGATTCAGCTGAGATAGTCTATGGTGGAGCAAATAAAGACATGAGGGTTTCTGAGTTTCCAGACAACGAATCTGTATTAAGAATAAAGAGAACAGAGAGAGAATTTATACTCTACAATGAGATGACAATGGTGTAGCAATAAAAGGTAAAAGAATTATCATACCTGAATTTGTCATAAATAGAGTTGCACCGTACCCTAAAATGCTCTTAAATGAGATACTGATGAATGTTACAAGTGCATTGAAACCTTAGCTACAAATGGCTAAACTGTTGGCTGATCATTTCTTTACATATAACCAGCAATAGGAAAATAGATTGATAGTTTTTTTTAATGGATCTACAACTATTTCAGTGAGTGGTTTCCCCACATGCAGTTATGACAGTTTGATATTGAAGGAACAGGCTCTCTCACATCAGGCAAAAAGGTTTACTGGATGGGGAAAAGATAGAGAGACGTGGGAGGGTGCACCACTGCCACTTCAGAGTGAAAACTTCAACCACTTGAACCAGCTTTCAAAAAGCCAAGGAGAGTCTGTTGACCTAAATATCTGGAAAAGTTTTGCTGACTGGAAAAGCTAATTGTGTGGAGAATACAGAAATATAGATAGGTTAAGTGAGTGGAGAAGGGTCTGACCGATGAAGTACAATGATGGTTATCCATTTTGGAAGGAAAAATGGGAAATCAGATTATTATTTACATAGCAAACAATTGCCACATGCTGACATGCAGAAGAACTTGGGACTGCTTGTACATGAATTGCAAAAGGTTGGTTTGCAGGTGCAGCAGGCTGTCAAGAAAGGAAAATGGAATGTTGGCCTTCATTGATAGAAGGATTGAATTTAGGAGTAGGGAAGTTATGCTGCAACTGTACAAAGTGCTGGTGAGGCCCCATCTGGAGGACTACATATAGTTCTGGTCTCCTTATTTGAGGAAGGATATACTGGAGTTGGAAGCAGTTCAGAGGAGGTTCACCAGTTGATTCCAGAGATAAGGGGGTTAGCCTACGAGGAGAGATTGAGTCATCTGGGATTGTTCTTGCTTGAATTTAGAAGAATGAGAGGGGAACTTGTAGAAACACATAAGATTATGAAAGGCATAGATAAAATAGAGGTAGGTAAATTAATCCCATTAGTGGGAGTGACTACATCTAGGGGATATAACCTCAAGATCCAGGGTAATAGATTTAGGACGATAAAGAAGAACTGCTTTTCTCAGAGGGTGGTGAATCTATGGAAGTTGTTGCATATTAAAACAGTGGAGGCGACCTCAGAGAATATGTTTAGGACAAAGTTGGATAGATTACTTTTTACAAAGTAGGAGATTCAAGGTATTATGGGGAAAAGGCAAGTAGGTGGAAATGAGCCCATTGCCAGATCAGCCATGACAATAGACAATAGGAGCTGGAGTAGGCCCTTCAGCCTGTCGAGCCAGCACCGCCATTTTACAGATCATGGCTGATCACTACTATCAGTACCCCTTTCCAGTCTTATCCCCATAACCCTTAACTCCTTTGCCCACTAGAGTCTTATCCAACTCTCTTCTGAACATAATCAGCGAATCTGCCTCTACCACCCTCTGTGGCAGAGCATTCCACAGATTCACACTTCTCTGGGTAAAAAAAATGTTTTCTCATCTCCGTCCTAAAGGGCCTACCCTGTATTCTTAAACTATGCCCTCTAGTCCTCGTCTCCCCATGATCTCATTAAATGGCAGAGCAGGTTTGATGGGCTGGATGGCCTACTTCTGCTCCTATTTTTTAAAATGTTCTTATGAAGTACAGACCACATGGATTGCATAGTTAGATTGGAAGTGCTGTTTTTTCATTTTTGAAGCAGAAACGTAATAGAGACAAAATTGGTTGGTAGCACTAAGAATTAAAACACGCGACCAATTGTTATTTCTGCTGCTGCAACATCGCAGCGTAGAGGCTCACAGAGAAATCCACTGTAAGAAATGCAACTTTGCAGAATACAAATGTTTATGAATGCCATACCCTCATCCTCCAATATCTTTGTGCATGAATGAGACCACAGACTGGGGCATCCAATATTTACAATGAAATATTTTGCTTATTTTAGTGAATTCATCTTAATCTTTTACTTTCAAGGGAATACAAGACTTGTCTGTGCAAAATGTTGTCATAGCTTAAGCCTTTCAGCTCTGAACATCATTCAGTAAATTTATGCTGTGGTCTCTTTTGAGAACAATTCATCTCTTCCTGAGATGCACAGACCGGGATTTAATTGCATTAGCCTGCGCATGATCCAAGCAGAGTTTTACCATACTATTACAAAACCTCTACCTTTCTATATTCCAACTACCCTGAAATGAAAAACAGTTAGTCATTCCAAATACATTTTTAATTATTCTTTTACAATTGTCCACTATATTTCTGCAAACAAACAATCTCCATCCTCCACATTTTTAACACTTGGAAAGCACAGATTTCATAAAACCTCCCACTTTTCCTTTCTGAATTCCACTTAGTTCATCTGTAAAACAAGGTTGTAAGTTTGATGAAAAAAACTCTCAAAAATAATAAGGTTGAGCTCACCTTCCTGCTTTCCTCACCTCAATGAAGGATTGATTTGTTACAGATTGTATGCAGTAAGTAAAGGAACAGTGGGTGAAAAAGGTTTCAAAAGTCTGTCTTACCAAATATGAATAATTAATATTTAAAACTGCTTCATTGCACATGACCTTCTTAAAAAAAGCTCAACTGAAAAGTCTCTTCATTCTGACTGTTCAGTTGCCTTGTCTCCACGTCACATAGTCTAATACTTCCCTGCATCAGATACCAAACTAATAGGCCTACAGTTCATTGATTCCTCACACTTTCATAAACAATAAAATTCAAATAGAAAATTTCCGAACCATTTGATTGCAGAATGAGGAAAGCTTTGGACAATCAGATTGAAACATCTCAAGTATTTCTTCCAAACCTTGCAGTGGAGGCAACATATTTACCTCCAAGATATAGGGCTGCAAATAGTTTTCCTGCCCTCTGAAGACTGTTGCCAGTGATCCTGATGACCATTCTACAGAAGGCTGTGTCAGAACAGGAATCATGGATTGTTCTAGCTTGAAGCAAGTCATTTAAAAAGGGCATGGTTCTGCAAAACTGAAGTAGCCAGATGTCTGCACATGGTACACGGGCACGAGTTTCAGTTCTTTAGTTTCACCTTGAAAGTTAATGGCATTACCACTCTTGAGCCCAGGACTATTAATATTCCAGGAGTTACCATTGGTCAGGCCATCCATACGAAATACATGCATATGAGTATTCGTGAAGCCTGGATATTCCAATGCAAAAGATCCAGCCTCTGAACCCCCAAATCGTTGCTGCCATCACTGAAGCATCTTGGATCCTCTATTTGCCTGGTATGAATGCAGTTCTTGTAAGACCAAAGCAGGTCAATACTTTCCACAACAAAGTTTATGCTTGATTGCCACCTTAAATGTTGCATTCCTGGATTTCCTGTGCATTTTTCCTGTTGTGGATACCACCTGTCCGTCTCACTCTCCTGACCTGGAAATATTTTGTTCTGCCTTCATTTTAATTCAGCGCCAAAATCCTGGAAATTCCTGCCTGATAGCAGTTCAAAAGGGTGGCTCAAACTAACTTTCTCAAAAGTAATTAGGACTGAGAAATAAATGCTTGCTTTGCCGTCTCATGAATAAATGGGAAAAAAAGGCCTGAAATCTGAGCCAGAAGCTGTCTATCCCTTTTAATCCAAAAATGCTGCTCCTTCTTAACACACAATTCCCTAACCTTTGCAAATGTGAAATTATTCATAGTTCTGATTAGATCTGGAATTTGTTGACTCCTTAACTCTGAAATCTGAGAAAATATTTATATAACACATTTCCCATTTTAGATTTTCAACATTTCCACTAACTTGATCCTCAGACTTATTATCAAGATTTTACCAGATGGTGAAAATATTTGCCATTTATTTAGAAATAATTCCATTGGATTCTCTCTCGAGGTTGTCAGCATATTTTGGAACCACTTTACATCTTTTTCCACTGATCTGAATCATTCAGCTTTTTCTTCCAGGTCTTATCACCTCAAAAACATGAATATCTGTGTTTCCTAAACTTGACAAATTTGGAACTGAAGTACATCAAATCTAATTGTGCAATGAACATTAGAACATATACGTCATTCTCATAGGAGCTAAATATATTTATTAAATGCTGCTCAATTTTATAACACATATTTTAAACTGCTGGCCATGACCATTTCATGTAAGTAAAAGTAAATAATTACAAAACATCAATTGCAATCAAATCCAGGGATTTCAATGTCCTGATCCCTTGTAATTTCCTGTGCTATTCAAACTTTTATGGTATTTCAATTTCCCTTGATCTGGCATTTTATTGCAATTGGTCTTGTCTCATTTCTCATTGTGACAGAGTATTTAGAGGTGGTTTGGGAGCAATTGTTAGAGCAGCTTGCATGCACACATTTTAAAACAGAATATTTGCAGGACTTTTGCAGAATGCTTTTTGCAGGAGACAACAAAGTATCTCCAGCAGCTTGCCTGGGAGAGCATGTGATCTTTGCAAGCAAAGGAGAAGAGTTTTGCTCTCAGAGAGGGAGGGTGTGAAACAGAGAGAGGAGTCACAGAAATCTGTTCCGGAAGATCAAAGCTGGCAAACTTTGGAAGGCTGTCTGGTCAAAGGAGAAGACTGGTGATCTGAAAGAAAGAGGATCATCTGGAGAATTCTGAAGGGGGAAAGTTTCGTCAGCAAGACTGATTGAGAAGGAATCAGTTGCGAATGTCCTGGAAAAGGAATCTCTCTCTGAAAACCAGCAACAACCCTCCTGAGTAGCAACCATTTATCTGTTAAGCACCAAAGACTGGTGAACTTTGTTAAGGCATTGACTTGCAAGAAAATAAGAAAGCATGATGTTACGGAGTCCAGAGGATCCCAAACACCAGCAGCAATAGATATGCACCACAACACAGGGTTACTTAAACAAAAGTAGTTTTTAATTATAGTTGAACGGGAATACAGAATTGAACTTTTAACTTATTACTTAACTATTTAATTCCCCTCCTCTAATACAAAGCGCAGGTGTGTGTAATGTATATTTAAGATCCATTGTGGATAACTTTCATCACGACTCTGACCTTGACATTCATGGCCTTGACTCTATATCCCACAACAAACTATCCAGTCACATGGCGCCACTGTCTCTGATTGACATCTGCCCTTTGAAAATAAATAAAAGCAGTTGGTATGCCACATGATGTTCTAAAATTTAGCAGAAAGGAATTTTAGCCATAAAGTTACCACCTTATCTCCCATGTCAAGGAAAGGAAGAATCTCCAGTATACCAGATAGCCGCCTACATCCATAGGCAAAGGGCTGTTTCTCAAATCATTGCACTAATTTTCCAATGTCTTTATCCTCCCTTGGCATCAAACTTCCTTGGATTTACAGAACGTACTTGAAATAGTCTTGGATCATAACAGATGATACAGCATACATAGAATGTAGCAAGGGGACCTATTAGATCCATCTGAACATTGAACTCAATCAGTGTAATGCTATGCCAGCATTGTGTCTGTGGATGGATATACAAATTTTTCTTCTAGCAAAAGAACTGTTGTGGGAGATTAACTGACTGCAGGAGATTTTCTTAATCATTAGAATGCAATGCAAAAGGTGGTGATCGTTCAAAATAAGCTCTTAAAAAAGTAGTATTTGTGATTTACCACACCCAGTTATCCTGATATCAAGAGAAGATCACTTGAAGCTGTCATTGTGATAGCATTCATTTTAAGCATTGTCCAAAGTTCAAATACAATTCCCCCACACAACTTGCCTCTCACCCCTTGTGAAATTGAATCCAATGCATTTGAATGTGCTTTGCATTTGTTAGAAGTTTGAAGTGTATTTATTGAGCAATCCACTGACCCATTAAAACATATCAAAAGAATTTCAAACAAAAAAGATATTTAATTTGAAAATTTAAATTTTGCTGCAATTACAAGAAATCTAATCATGATTTCCCAACATCAGACACCACAATGAACCAAGAGGAAAGATAACATACAGACAGCAAGTTGCAATCTGTACTGAGCCAACAGAAAAGTATTATCTAAACCCTGACCTTCACATTCATAACATACTCACTCAACTTCAATTGATTCACCATTTCTTCCCAGTTTGCCAATCAGGTTTAGAATGAAAAGTTTCCCAATTTTCCTTTATGCTTGTCTTGGGTAAACTTGTACCTCTCATTTTGTTCATTTTAGATTGGTCACAGTGTTTGAGCTACCGAAAGAAAATAGACACACACACACCGAGAGCAGTTCAGTTTATACAAGGCTTTATTACTAAATCTAAAGGTGATTTCACACTACAATATGCAAGCCCTTCCCAATTATACTTATCAACGCCTGGACTGGTCCCAACTGCCGAAGCAAAGCAACGACTGCACACTTGTAGTAGGTTGTCGGGGCGCTGGTAGCAGCTTCTCCACCTCCCTCGACCGGAACGTTAGCTGGACTCTTGAAGTTCTTCTTCTTGCTGAGAGATGTTGCCACCTCTTGGAGAGTCTCAAACTTCAGCAGTGGGACCATGGCTTACCAAAAGTTGTTTACTTCAGATCTTATCTCTTTGAACAAATTATTTAATTATCTTCAAGGTCTCCTGACAGTCTGCGACCAACAAAAGAAAACTGCATCTGGTGGAAGTTGGATAATGTCTACTGATTCATATGCATCCCTGGGCCCCATAGTGTAAATTAGATGATGTCTTCAGATTCAACTGCAACCTGGGCCCCATGGTGGAATTGAGATTATGTCTTCTGATGCAACTGCATCCCTTCTTGCATAAGCTGGTCTAAATCCTCCATTACAATGCTCCAGAAAAAAAAAATCACTTTCCTTTGTAAAATTGAAGACTTTCATTTTCCTCAATGTAGATTCAATATTAATTATGGAGAATGTCAGCAGTGTGACAAAGAGTGAAGTAACTTCCAACTTTCTCATCCTCTCTCCAGCAGAGACCAAACATCAGATACTGTAACATCTTTGGCCATAAGATTAATAGTTTCTCTTGTTTAACTGTTCACTTGAGATTTTTCTCCATGCAGTCTGCTGCAGTTCAAGAAAATCACCACCACTTTCTCAAGACTAATTTGTAATAGCCAACTGACTCCAGGAACACAGATGATGTCTACATCCTGGAAAAGTAATGGAAATTTACTCAATCTTCACTGAAAAAACTGCAAATTTCAGCTCTGAATAACTGAAAGATTGGAATACACCGACGTGCTGGAGGAGCTCAGCAGATTATGGAGCATCCATGGAACGTAAAAAGTAAGCAAGATTTCGGGCTTGGCCCTTCGTCAGTTTCTATGGCTCATTTGTGTATTGCATTCGACCCCAGAATCTACAGATGTATTTAACTGAAAGTGTGGTACATTTTATAGGAACATCAAATAATATTTCCATAAAATACTTCTGGCTCTGAGCAACTAATAATCTATGCTGAGAGTCAGTTGGACACTGAGGGAGTACAGCATTTTAATGAAAATTTAAGCTAAATCTCATCCATCTTTGTAAAATCTCATGATAGCAACCTGAGTATCAACATGGACAAGACGAAGGAGATGATCATGGACTTAGGAGGACAAGGAATGACTACCCTCCACTATACATTAATAACTTTGTAGTGGAGAGAGTAGAGAGCACCTAATTCCTCAGAGTTCACTTAACAAGTGACCTATCCCAATGGTTCTCAACCTTTTTCTTTCCACTCACATACCATTTTAAGTATTCCCTATGCCATAGATGCACTGATTGGTCAGGGATTGCTTAATGTGGTATGTGGGTGGAAAGAAAAAGTTTCAAAACCACTGTTTTAATCATATCTAATTGACTTGTTATTTGCACGGTTTCATAACTCCAAAGGGAAATGGGCCCAATGACAATTTTTATCAAGCAAAATATTTCAGTAATAAATTGATATAGAGCAGAAGGAATACTTAAAGTGGTGTGTGAGTGGAAAAAGGTTGAAAACTACTGCTATAGAAAAAAGTGTTTTATCACAATTATAACAAAAACAAAAACACCAGTTCAACAGAAACTAGCAAAATCACAAAAATATGGTCTTTTATAATAATATTAAATCGGATGCAAGGATCGTCAACGAGATAGACAACAGACTCGCCAAGGCAAATAGCGCCTTTGGAAGACTACACAAGTGTCTGGAAAAACAACCAACTGAAAAACCTCACAAAAATTAGCGTATACAGAGCTGTTGTCATACCCACACTCCTGTTCGGCTCCGAATCATGGGTCCTCTACTGGCATCACCTACGGCTCCTAGAACGCTTCCACCAGCGTTGTCTCCGCTCCATCCTCAACATTCTTTGGAGCGACTTCATCCCTAACATCGAAGTACTTGAGATGGCAGAGGCCGACAGCATCGAATCCATGCTGCTGAAGATCCAACTGCGCTGGGTAGGTCACGTCTCCAGAATGGAGGACCATCGCCTTCCCAAGATCGTGTTATATGGCGAGCTCTCCACTGGCCACCGTGACAGAGGTGCACCAAAGAAGAGGTACAAGGACTGCCTAAAGAAATCTCTTGGTGCCTGCCACATTGACCACCGCCAGTGGGCTGATCTTGCCTCAAACCGTGCATCTTGGTGCCTCACAGTTCGGCGAGCAGCAACCTCCTTTGAAGAAGACCGCAGAGCCCACCTCATTGACAAAAGACAAAGGAGGAAACACCCAACACCCAACCCCAACCAACCAATTTTCCCCTGCAACCGCTGCAACCGTGTCTGCTTGTCCCGCATCAGACTTGTCAGCCACAAATGAGCCTGTAGCTGACGTGGACATTACCCCTCCATAAATCTTCATCCACGAAGCCAAGCCAAAGAAATCTACATCTATAAGTAGATTGTTCTTTATCTACCATTGTAATTAACATCAATGGAGGTGAATGATCTGATAAAAAATCTTACTTTGTAATTAACTTGATTTATTCTAGCTTGAAGATGCGTTTGAATAAGAATCATATCTATTTGAATAAAAGGAGTAATCTCTATCTCTTGGATGAATTCTTTATCATATACCGATTGAATTCAAATCTTTCATTAATGCTGAAGTACCTTTCATGCCTTTGTTCTTACTACTGTTCTCGATATCCTATCCAAAAATGGGACAAATCAAAAATTTAAATCACCAGCAAATAAGATATTTTGATGTGCTCCTGCTAAATTAAGATATGTTTCTTGTATAAATTTCTCATCGCCCACTGTTGGTGTCTAGACATTCAAAAGGGTCCAAATATTTGACAGTGTAATATATCATATGTTCCTGTAGGGTCAATCACTGTATTTTGTATTGTGACTGGAAGAGACTTGTTTATCAAAATTGCTAGACCCCTCGCCTTTGACTTAAATGAAGAAGCTGTAACGCATCCTACCCAGTCTCATTTTAGTTTCTGATGTCCCATTTCAGTTAAATACATCACTTGTAAAAGAAAGCTAAAACCACATTCATTCTCTTTATGTGTCAATATTCACTTACTCTTCACAGTTCCAATCAGCCCTTTAACATTAAAACTAAGAAAACTCAATAAATTACTCATCTATATTCACTTTAGTACAAGGTCAATGACCTTGCCTCTTCACCTCCCTCTGTAGAATATACTATCCTGAAGGGTTGATGGGTCTAGATAATGTAGGAAATATTCAAAGATGAGAAAGCCAATCTTTTGAATGATTGCAGCGTTGAATGCTCTAGGCAGCTGACATAGACAAAGGAGACCAAGGACAGATCAGACAAGATCATATTGAATGGGGGCGCATGGACCTGAGGGGCCAATGCCTGCTCCTATTTTATTTCGTTTTTGGGTGAGATGTTGATCAGGTTTGACCTAGGTCAGGTCTCTGCACCATAACTAAGTAGACTTCTGTACAGGTTATTGCAGTATAATTTGTAATGTTCTGTAAATCCAACATCATAGCATAAAGAAATCTGGAAGTGAATGGTAACAGAACTGTTGGAGGAGGCTGTATTACATTGCTCTGGTATAACATCTCTCAGAATTAATTTGATCCTTTTGATCATCTTTATTGACATTTACATAGATTTAACCAAAGCATTTTCCCCAAAACAGCTGAATTCCAACATAGAAATCTATTTTTTTTAAAGCATAAATATGCTGGTATTAAGCTTTTTTTTTCTGTCTTTAAACTTTAACTGACATTAGAGAATAGGAATGCAAATGACCTTTACCTGGATTAACAGCACCAGTACAAACAACGGTTTGTTAACAGCAAATTAAATGCAACTACATCATTTTCAATGACAAGTGGAATTTCTCAGAACACCAGAACCATTGCAAGATGCATGATATCCAAAATTTAAACTACATCCAGTATTATATTTAAGTTTTAGTAATATTTTTCCTCATTAATTTAATTTCTGAGTGTCAAAATTAAAAAAAAATCAGGTCAGTAAATTTAGTGTAATGCCAATATATTGTGGTCCAATACTTTTCCAACCGAGAGTTAGCTGGGTAAATGCTAGATTTGACCTCTTACTTGGCAAGGCAGTTTAAGAATTCTACTTAAATGAAGATTAAAGGTACTTAACTTGAGAGATAGACAAAAAAAGACACGTAATGAAAAATGCATAAGATATATGCCTTATATATGCCTTATATACTCTATTTCAACAGAAACAAAATAAATCTAATATTTATCGACTAAAGATAATGAAATTCTGTCTGTTCCCATTTCCTTTTTGTATATTAAGGCCACAAGACCAGGCTATGTGTCAGACATTTTTGACAGGCATTCACCTTTGACACAGAAGTAATTATATTGCTGAACCTCCCTGGCAGCGGACTGTCTGATTTCAACAGGCCTTCTCCAAGCAGTTAATGAAAAACAGCACTTACCAAAGGGTTTATTCAGAAGATTTGTTGCTTTCAGGATGCAGTCGGACACTAATGTCCACCTCTTTTAAATAAAACACTAAAAATAATTACATGCCCTATATAAAATGGGACAAAATCTCTCAGACAGTGTTTCAAATGGAAACCAGTGTATACTCGGTATTCGGTTACCAGGAGTACTAGAAAGCTTGACCGTGAAGCTGACTCTAGACTTGACAGGAGGGGTAAAGCCCTCATCACTCTTAATTCTCACAAATGAACTGCATTTTTAGCAGCTCTGAGTCACATCATGCAATTATGTGGCTGGTATTTAGAACACAGAAATGCACTTTTTAAAAACACAAAGTGAGGCAACATAACAACAGAGGACCATGGCACGGCTGTAATACATTTTGCACCTGATGTTCTAGGACAGCCATCTTCAACCCTTTTTTTGGCTATGGTCCCCCTATTTTGCTCAAGGTTTATGGGCCCCCTTCCTTGTGAAGTAATCATGTTTCTTTTATACTACATTAAAAAATCTCAAAATATACTGTATAATTTCACACCGTGCCACACCCCACCCTCCTTTAAATGTGCTGTGGCCCCAGGGGAGCCATATAGCCCATATTGAAACAAGCTGCTCAAAGAAAAAAATTAGCCTGTAGCAAGTTGTCCGCAAGCGCAGCGTAAAGAACTGAGACAGTAGGCTGTAAGCTCATTAAGCACAACTGATTTCCTTTGAAGTTCGCACTGCAGCCTTTAAGGCCGTCCGGAGCCTGTCCCTCGCGTACTGGAACTCACGTCACGCTGACGTAAACACGTGTGCATCCTTCTGGTCTGTACCGGAAGACATAATCTCTTTGCCATGATTTCCCCGCTGACCACGTGGGGTCAGTTTGCAACTGCAATTATGTGCGCCACCACAAGCCATTAAATGAAAAGGAGAAGGATAACAGAAGAATCGCAACGTGTGGGAATCTTCAGATGAATTACAGAATCTGGCTAAACCAAAAATGGATCTTCTCATAAAGAAACATTATGTTTCATGGAGAGGTAGATATTGTTTGTTTGCTCAATATATTTTGTGGCCTTTTAAAGAATAAACTTAGTAAGTTTCTTTGCTGGTCTTCTGAGGGATGGCAGTGAACCACTGCACACTGCAGATGTGGTTTTCTGTGTGATGATTCACTAAATTTGAAAACATTTACAAGAAATTATAAAACCATTCTGCTCAAATCTCTGATCCAAAAATATACTTCATATGGAAACTAATGCATACCAAATACTTGGATTCCAAGAAATGGGGTGATGTTTTGCATTACAAAACAAAACCACTACAACAACAAAGCAAGTAAGAATGTTATCAAGATATGAAATCCAGTCAAACAAAACCAGAAATTTAAGATAGATTTTCGCGCCAGATCTATTAAAGCTGAATAACTTGTACGACTGCTATCGTAACAGTGGGCCGTAAACTAAATCTTTCACCCCTCCCCCCCACCCCTCAAGAGCAGAAGAGTTATATTCCACTACGTAACTGTTTGCTCACAATGCAATTCTTCATTTGAAAGCATTCTTCTGAATCAAATTTATTGTCATGAACATGTGTGACAAAATTTGTTGTTTTGTGACAGCAGTATGGTGCAAAACTGCTATCAATTATGGTTCCGTAAATAATCTATTTAAAAATAAATAATTATTGCAAAAAGAGAGGTAGTGTCTATAGATTCATTGTCCATTCAGAAATCTGATGGTGGAAGAGTGAAGAAGCTATTTTCATCTTCAGGCTCCTCTACTTCCTTCCCGATGGTAGCAGTGAGAAGGGGATATTGTGGTGAAGGTCCATGATGATAGAGGCTGCTTTCTTGTGACAGTGCCTCTTTAAGATGTTCTTAATGGAGAGAAGACTAATGCTGAGGATGGCACTGGCCGAGTTTACCACCCTCTGTAGCCTTTTCCTGTCCTGTGCATTGGTAGCTCCACATGAGACAGTGATGCAACCAGTCAGGATACTCTCCACAGAATACCTTTTGAAATTTACAAGAGTCTTCGGTGCCATCCCAAATCATCCCAAGCCTTCTTCATGATTGCATTGACATGATGGCCTCAGGATAATTCTTCAGAGATGTTGACACCCAGGAATTTGACCTGGTCCAGTGCTGACCCCTTGATGAGGACTGGTTTGTGTTCCGATTTCCTCTTCCAGAAGTCCACAATCAATTCTTTAGTTTTGCTAATGTTGAGTGCAAGGTTGCTGTTGCGACACCACTCTCACTTCTGTACCCTTCCCCTTTACCATTTGTAATTCTGCCAACAATCAGCAAATTTGGAGATGGCATTTGAATTGTGCTTGCTACACACAGTAAAGTGAATAGATCAGTGGGCTAAGCATGCATGCGTGAGATGAGCCTGTGTCGATCGTCAGTGAGGAGATGTTGTTAGAGATCTGCACTGTGATCTTCCAATGAGAAATTTGGGGATCCAGTCTTTGGAGTTTGTTAACCAGTTAATTCTGGCCATGACCAACCTCCGAAAGCATTTAATTACCAGTAGATGTGAGAGCTACTGGGCGATAGTCATTGAGGCAGCTCACTCTGTGCTTCTTAAGGCACCAATATGATGGATGCTCTTTTGATGAAGGTGAAGAGATTTAAGATGTTGGTACACACACTAGCTAGTTGGTTGGCATCAGTATTCAGCAGCCTGCCAGGCCCTTACACTTTGAATACCCTCTTGGAAGATGTTCTAATGTTGGCCTTAGAAACAGATAGCACAGGGTTGCCAGCTTCATTGGTAATGTTGAATTCTCCTTTTCAAAGTGAGCATAAAAGGTTTTCAGTTCATCAGAAAGTGAAGCATCAAAATTACAGAAAACAATATACCAAAGAATCCAGAGATCTTCCTCCTAAGTAACATAAAAAACAAAGAATTTGGAATTGATTTGGAGGATGCACAAAAAAAGATTTGTTAAGATAGCTCTAGCCGTAGCAAAAAAATGTATTATGTCAACCTGGAAATTGGAAGATAATTTGAAAATGCAACAATGGTATATAGAAATGAATAAATGTATTCCATTAGAAAAAATAACATATAGTTTAAGAAATAATATTGAAATATTCGAACAAATATGGGAGCCTTACATTAAACACAATAGCGAAAACCTACCGGGGACAATCACTACCTAAGTTAACGGAAGGAAAAGGAAATGAAAAGAATGGACTCAGTGGAATTTCTGGTGTATTTTTATTGAGTGACAACATTGTCTGACTGGTTTAATGTATCCTAGATTTTATACCTTAAATGGACGGGAGGGGGGTGGTAGGGAGGGTGGGATGGGAGGAGGGAGGGGAGGGGGGAGAAAATGGCACTGTATATGTGTGAAAAGGAAAAAGTGTGTATCATGGTTAATGTGATTTATGGTGTGAAAAATAAAAAATAAAAAGAAAAAAAAAGAAAGTGAAGCATCACAGGCATTTATGTTAGGCTTCACCTTGTAGGATGTAATGGCTTGTAAGCTCCACCATAGCTCGAGAGTATCTGATTAGTTTCTAACTTTACACAGAATTGCCTCTTTCTGTCATACTGCACCTGGGCTTCCTGTAGAGATCTGGTTCACCAGCCTTCAATGCCATCGACCTAGCCCTCAGCAGGTTGCAAATCCTTTGATACATTCGCAACCTTTGGTTGAGATACTCACTTGTCCACTTTGGTCCTGATGAAGTCATTGGTAACTGTGGCATATTCATTCAAGTTTAAAGATGAATCCTTTAATATGGTCCAGTCCACCAATTCAAAACAGTTCTCCAGCTGCTCTTCCAGCTCCCTCAACCATACTTTCACTGTCTTTACCACTGGTGCTACAGTCCTCAGACTTTGCTTGTATGCCAGGAGTAGAAGTACAGCCATGTGATTAAACTTGCCAGTGTTGGCTTGGGATTGGATAATAGGCAGTCCTGATGGTGGTGTAACAGCAGTCAAGTATGTTGACTCTAAATATGCAATATGCAATTCCAGTTTGTCAGAGACTTCTTCAGGTTGACCTGGTTGAAATCCCCTACAATGATCAGGAAGACATTAGGGTGTGTTGTCTCATTGTTGCTGATTACGATACTCAGCCCCTCCAGTGCTGGGCTGATATTAGCCTGGAGTGGAATGTACGTAGTAAGCAGGATGATGATGATGGAGAACTCCCTCAGTAGATGGAATGGACAACACTTGATCTCCAGATGATCCAGGTCAAGAGAGAACTGGGACATTACCATTATGTTTGTGCACCACAATGAATTGATGATGAAGCAAATGGCAACACCTCTACCTTTTCTTGACACCAGTTTCCAGGCTACGTGGCTGAAGGAGAATCCCTCGGGCTGCAGTGCTGTCAGGAATATTCTCATTCAGCCACATCTCAGTGAAACACATCACCCAGCATCTCTGGTGTTCTTCTGCTGTTGTAATCTGGCTCAGAGTTCATGCAATTTCTTTTCTGAAGCCTGTATATTAGCTGGGAGGATGATAGGGAGTGCAGACCTGGTGCTTTAGTTTAACCTGTAGCCTCCATCAATGTTGGCATGTTTGGATCTTCTTTCAGGGCCTGTGTACTGGCTGCTTGAATCACCCACTGTCCACCAGAGTTTGTTATTTCTAATTTTTTCCCCCAACATATTTAATGCAACATTAAGCACACCCTCCCCCACCTCCGGTTTAAATTGCATATGGAATATATTGGAGAATCAAGAACATTACTTTCAGGGGGTATGTCAGTTTCTGCGGCTTTGGGTTCGAGTGTAGTAGTTCTAAATGGGAATTAATGTACAGGTATTTGATAATTCCAGTCGGAGCTGCCGCTGCAGAGCATAATTTTTATTTCTCCGCAAAAATACGACAATCATTGGAGATTTGAAAGTAGGCAATTGTGTTAAAGCAAGATTTTATAAATGAATTACAATTTAAGGAACAGCTTTCCATTTTTTATATTTATTTGATAGGAAATATAGTAGTGTTCTAACTTATTTACTAGGCATCAATATTCATTCAATTTAACTTGGAATCAAATACTGCTTCAACTGGAACAAGTTCTCTTCACCAGTTATTCATAAGCATCAACCCAAAGTCATCTGCCTGTATTATGTTAGCTCTGTACTTGCCTACTGTGGTGGAGATAAGCAGAGGTGCTTTTGTTCCCAGATCAATCGTGATATAATTGAATTGTGGAATGAATTCATGGAAATTCATGTGCTTCCCAGGGCATCAATGCAAACATTTGCAACAGGCTAAATTTGCTTTTGAAAACATTCTAGGTTTGAATAGAGTATTTGGAAATATAATTTGAGCCATTCTTGCTTTATAATAGTGCTGGTCCATGGACTTTTCACATAAAATTAAAATAAAAGCACAAAATGCTATGCTCACAAGTTTAGGCAGATCTAGAACATAACGGAGTTAATGCTTGAGATTTATCACCTTTCATCAGAGCAGAAAAACAGTGATAAAGGGTTATTGGCATAATATGTCAAGGTTATTTCTTTCTCCAAAGATGCAACATCGATTCCTAAGCATTTCTTGCATCTTTAGTTTATGCTTCAGATCACCAGCATCTGCTCAAATTTATCTCTGGCTCAATAAATTATTTTAGCTTGCCCAAATTCAGTGTGATAATACTCCCCTTCCCTGGATAATTGTTATCTCAAACTCCTAGATGTAATCCCTAAATGACTGGGTGTGTGAAGGCACAGTGCAATCTTAACAGGATGCTTTTGTTCAGGTATGTGATAATGTGGGCATCAATGACAAAATTTGTAAAAGGTTTTTCACTGATTAAAAAATAATAATAATCCCATTTCAGCATTTTTCAGTCCTGAATAGTGAAAAAGTTTGTTGCCTTTTGCATGTGTCTGACAGGTTAGCTGTTGAACATCCTTGTGAATTTCCTCTCCAATCTCTCCAGTGCCTATTCATCCTTCTAATAGAATCACAGCCAAACTATATTTACACTCAAGCTGTGTTCTAACTAATAAATTATATCATTATATCATTACAACGGCCTTGCTTAAGAAGGGCAAGTATCCCAAATGTTTTCTTGTCTTCAGGGATCTTTGGACATGTACATCAAGGTTCCTCTGCTTGAGTACTATGCATAATATGACTACTTCCGAACAACTGTAAAGCTTACAAATTATTGTAACTATCTCTGAAAATTTCTCCAGCTGCCACACCCTCCACTTGTCAGGCTACATACACGATTTGATCTGATATCACCTCTTCTCTTGTGAGACGATTTGTGTTCTGCCTCAAAAATAAAACTCCACTGTTCTAGTCTTTTCATACTGTGGTAAATCACTTATACCATGACTGGCTACTGCCAGCTGGACATGCCTCCTGAGACCAATCCTACCCATTACCCCTTGCATGCTCCCTAGTCTTCTTGCCATGATAAGTCGATGAGGTTGGTTGCTGCTCCAGCCTATAGTCAATAAGAGCCTGTCCTTTTTGCAACCTCAGTCTTTTGTGGTAATTGATGGTGCATCAGATGCAAGGATCGACAATGAGATAGACAACAGACTCGCCAAGGCAAATAGCGCCTTTGGAAGACTACACAAAAGAGTCTGGAAAAACAACCAACTGAAAAACCTCACAAAGATAAGCGTATACAGAGCCGTTGTCATACCCACACTCCTGTTCGGCTCCGAAACATGGGTCCTCTACCAGCATCACCTACGGCTCCTAGAACGCTTCCACCAGCGTTGTCTCCGATCCATCCTCAACATCCATTGGAGCGCTTTCATCCCTAACATTGAAGTACTCGAGATGGCAGAGGTCGACAGCATCGAGTCCACGCTGCTGAAGATCCAGCTGCGCTGGATGGGTCACGTCTCCAGAATGGAGGACCATCGCCTTCCCAAGATCGTGTTATATGGCGAGCTCTCCACTGACCACCGTGACAGAGGTGCACCAAAGAAAAGGTACAAGGACTGCCTAAAGAAATCTCTTGGTGCCTGCCACATTGACCACAGCCAGTGGGCTGATATCGCCTCAAACCGTGCATCTTGGCGCCTCACAGTTTGGCGGGCAGCAACCTCCTTTGAAGAAGACCGCAGAGCCCACCTCACTGACAAAAGGCAAAGGAGGAAAAACCCCAACCAACCAATTTTCCCCTGCAGCCGCTGCAACCGTGTCTGCCTGTCCCGCATCGGACTTGTCAGCCACAAACGAGCCTGCAGCTGACGTGGACTTTTACCCCCTCCTTAAATCTTCGTCCGCGAAGCCAAGCCAAAGAAGAATACATGCAAAGACTATCTCAGTGAACAGTGAGAACAACTAAATTGAACTATTAATATTACCCTATTATTTTTACACCCATCTGTGATTTTCCACATTTCTGCTCCTCAAATGTTTCCAAATCTCCACAACCCCAACACCATTTCTTTCAGTTAAGAACTGCTGCCATTTATGTTCGTAAAATATTCTTGCCTCACTCACACCAGAAATCCATCAATGTGTCCACAATATGCATTTATATTGGCATTTAAAATCTTCACTGGAAATTATTCTTAAATCCTATTAACCTTGAGCAAAACAATTCCAGTTAAACTCATTTCTTGACTTCCTAATTTCACCTTGGGATCATTGCTTCAATATAGCAATCAACTTGCTTGGGGTCAATGTAACAATATTTGTTCCAAATTTTAAAACAATTCAGACTCTCTTTTCCATGGACCATTTCCAAGGAAATGATTCCTTGAATCATTTTTGCATATTCCTTTTTGCAAAGAGACAAAGCAAACAATTTTTTTCTCATTATGAAATTCCTCTGTTGCTCTCCTTTGGACTGTTTCAAGAGAACCATGTCCAAGTTTTCCAAAGGGCATTAGAAGAATAATACTGATTGGAAAACCTATGCTATAGCAACATTCCTTTGATGAATTGGTTGTATATATATTCTAACCTATTCTCTATTCTGACAAAGTCACTATTCCTTAATCTAAAATGGAGACTAATTGATGGACAGTTTCAGCATATATTTGATTATTCATACTGTGTTTAGCCCAGAGGGTATAATGAAAAGCATTGCATTTTAAGCCTAACTGCGATTGTAGTCAATAATCTTTTTTCTTTAAACTTTCCAGCCATATTTTCATCTTTTATATATATATATATATATATATATATATCATCATAAATGACTGTAATGCTTCATGCTCCAATAAGCTGAATATCTTTTATGCTTGCTTCGAAAAAGAGAAGCTGGCATCCCCATGCTATCGATCTCGGAGGCCAACATCAGAAAATCTTTCAAGAGGGTGAACCCTCGTCAGGAGGGTAACTGGCAGGATACTGAAATGCCGTGACAATTAACTCGCTGGAGTGTTCATGGACATCTTTAATCTTTCATTGTTCCAGCCAGAGGTTCTCACCTATCAAAGGGCATCAATCCTACTATAGGCTGGAGCCCAAGAAGAGGAGAGCTGCCTCATTGACTATTGCCCAGGAGCACTCACATCTAATGTAAAGAAATGCTTTCAGAGGTTGGTTATGGCTAGAAATACCTAGGGAAATACTTGGACCTACTGCCACATTCGCTTTACAGCAGATGCAATCCCACTGGCTCTCTGTGAATCACCTATACCACAGTCACATGTACCTCAGGATGCTTGTCATTGATTGCAGCTCAGCTCAAGAATCTGGGCCTCTGCACCTGCATTTGCAACTGGATCCTGGACTTCTTCAGTGGAATCTCACAGTCAATGCAAATCGATAACAACATCTCCTCATCTTCGACATTCAACACAGGTGCACCTCAAGAATGCATACTAGCTCTACTCTCTCTGCCCTGCTGACTGTGTGGCAAGCAAAATTCAAATGCTATCTGCAAACTTGCCAATGACACTACAGTGATTGGCAGAATCACAGAGGGCATTTAGGGAGTGTACAGGAGTCAGATAGATCATCTGGTTGAGGGGCATCACAACAACAACCTTGCATTCAATGTTAGCAAACCAAAGGTGGACTTCGGGAGGAGAGGATCAGAAGAACATAGACCAGGCCTCATCGAGACGTCAGCAATAGAAAGAACTTCAAATTCCTAGGTGTCAACATCTTTGAAGATCTATCCCGGGTCCTTCATGTTGAAGCAATTATTAAAAAGGCTCACCAGTGATTACACTCCATTTGGAATTTTAGGAAATTTGGCATGTCAAGACTCTTGCAAATTCCCACGGGTGTACCATGGAGACCTTCATGTGCATTAACCGTCAATTCATGGAGGACATCTACAAGAGGCAGTGTCTCAAGAAAGAAGCCTCATCAAGAAAGCAGGCTATGCCCTCTTTTCACTGCGAAAAGCAGGAAGGAGGCACAGGAGCCTGAAGATGAACACTCAAGGTACAAAAACAGCTTCTTCTCTTCTGCCATCAGATTTCTGAATGAACAATAAACCACAGACACTGCCTTATTTTTTATTTTCTTTTGCACTAATTTATTTATTGATTTTAAAAATGCAATTTGTAGCATTTTTTGCACCTATATTGCTGCCACAAAATAACAAAATTACTGACACAATTTCATGACAATCAATTCTGATTCCAATTTTGTGTTTAGAAACACTGATAAAGGAAGTGAACAAAATGGACATGCTTAACTTTTGATTCTTCAACCAAGTAACTATGCTTTAAACATGAGCCCACAAACTGAGGTTCCCAAATAGCCTTGAGAATTATGTACCTGTAGCTTGCAGTTTCACTGTTCTATAACATTGGTCATGGCCCAATCATTCACTGTGTATATTCCGTCTTGTTTCATCTTCCAAAATGTTATATCTCCCACTTATCCGAATTAAACTCCATCTGCCAATCTTGGGCCCGTTATCCAGGAAAGGCACTGATTTGCTTTATTCATGATGACATTAGTGTGTGGGGTGCAGGAAAGATCCTCCCAAGAACTTAAATTTGCTCACCCTCTTCACCTTGGATTGTACAACTTTGGTTTTCCCTTCCTGAAGTTAATAATCAGCTCCGTGGTTTTCGTGAAATTAAGTGTGAGGTTGTTGTTGGTGCTCCATACAGCCAAGTTTTCAATCTCCCTCGAGTATGCTGACTCATCACTTTTTTTTTATACAAACCCCCCTCCCCCCCCTACCGTGGTATCATCGGCTATTTTGTAGAAGGTGTTATTGTCATACTGAGCCACACAGTCGTAGGTGTAAAGTGAGAAGAGCAAGGAGCTAAGAATGTAGCTTAGAATGTAGAAAGAGGTGCTTTGATACTGATGGGAGATTGTGAAGGAGATGTTCCTACCAATCCTCACAGATTGTTGCCTGGAGGTGAGGAAATCCAGGATCCAGTGGTGTGTTGAATCCCAGATCTTGGAGTTTGCGGATCAGTTTTCAGGGGATGATGGTGTTAAATGCCAAACTGTAGTCTATGAAAAGCACCTGATTAATACATCTTTGCTGTCCAGGTGTTTGAGGGCTTTGTGTAGAGCCAGTGAGATGCCATCTGCTGTAGACATGTTGCTCCAGTAGGCAAATTGGAACACATCCATGTCACTGCTCAAACAGGAACTGATATGATTCAACACCAGCCTTTCAAAACACTTCATCACTGTTGATATAAGTGCTACTGGTCGATAGCACTTGATAGTTCATGAGGATGGAAACAGGTCACCAATTAATTCCATTCCTCAGGTTCTGGAACAATCCATGTGCACAGACGGGTGATGTTTAGACTATGACTTGTCATTTAGTCCATACAAATGTGAAGAAATCAGTGTCTTCAACAAGAAGGAGCCGAAAGGTGGTCCATGGAATTTTGATGTCATATCCTTTTCCCTCAAGAACCTGCAATTACAGTACCTCTGACAATAATACACAACTGGACTATTACTTAAATACTGTTACTATAAGTTCAGAGTTAGCATGCCCTGGGGCAAATGACTCACCTCCTGACGCTCTAAGGCCCTCCCACTGTGTGGAAGACACAAGTCAGGACTGTAATGGAATACTCTCCAGTTTCTTGAATGAATGAAGCTCCACTAATACCTGAAGTTCGGCATCAACCAGGAGAAGGCATCCTGTTGATTAGCACCTCTTGTCTTGACTGTCAACATTCATTCACTTGCTTCAGCTTGAGTGAATAGTGGCTGCATTGTGGACCATTTATAATGTGTATAGTGTTCTTCCCCAAGGGTACGCATCCAGCACCACCCATGTCTGTGACTTGTCTAGTCAAGAAGCAGGCAGATTAGAGCACTTCCTTCTCTTAAGTTTCCCTTCAAGTTTCCAACCCAATCTGGAAATGTATCACATATCAGTTCATCATCACTGGGTCAAAATCCTGAAACTCCTTCCACAAAAGGGCAACAGTCATGCTCCCACCACAAGGACTGCAGCTGTTCAAGAAAGCAGCCTTGAGTAATTAGAACTGGGTAATAAAAACTAACTTGCAGCACCTGTCCTGAGAAAAATAATTCAGATCAGAGCACCTTGATATGCGCTGGTTGTCAAAATACTATAAGTTTGTGACAGAAAGAGTCAGGCACTGTGAGGTCTATTTTATTACACTTCAAAATCTAAGGTAATCCATATGCAAGTTGTTAGACAATGCCTTCCATGTTAAGAGAAACCACACACAGCCAACTTCCACTCCACTAATTTTAGTGGAAGCAAGTCATCCTTGACTCAATAGGACTGCTATAGAATGAAGATAAAACTTCCAAGGCAAATAGATAGTTAAGTATTTGCCGTAGGAGGAGAAATATAAAAAAGATTTTGAAAACAAAAAACAGAAACTACATAACTACATTCAGCAGGTCAGACACCATCCATGGAGAGAGAAAACCAAAGTTAAAAGTTTTAGTGTCCTCTGTTTATCATTAAGATTTCCAGTGTTAAAAAAGTGCTGAAGTTATTTAGTGGAAAAAGCAAAGCATAAATCAGCATGTAGTTCTCAATGTCTTATTTATGTAATTTGCAAGTGGGAAGGATTCTTCACAAATGGAATGTTATCAGCTCTCTGTCTTCCTGAAAAATGTGCAGAATTCTAAATACATTGTTTACCACTGCAAATACATTTGCTGAGAAGCTTCCATTCCATTTTAAGAATCCTATTATATATAAGATTTTTTTTTGATTGTGAATTCATCCAAGTACGTCACTAGCTTGGGCATGCTGATACTGAAAGCAACAGAGCCCTGGTCTGCTTTAACAATTGGTCTCTTATTCCCTCAGTCCACATTTTATGTAATTTACATCACAACAAATGAACAAGATGGAATACATTTTATTTTCCATCAGTGAGTACATATCTGTCCAAATAATTTAATAAAAATTGATATAACTACAATAACAGTGGAATGAATGTGATCATTCAGTACTTGGAGTGTTGAAAAAGAATTTACCTCAGAGGAAATGGTGGTAAAATGTCGGTATTTAACTAATGCAGGAATGCAATCCAAGCCAAGATATTCTAAATACTCATCTCTTTACTCGCTTTTATTATTCCCATTGGGAAACTGAAGAGTTGATCAACGAAAAGGCATTTTATTTCACAGAAGAAAAAGTAAAGAAGAGAAAAATATCTATTTAAAACATATTTTACATTTCATGATGTTGGTATTTTCTTTAAGTTTGATTTTTGGTCATGAATAGCAAACTTTTACAGCCAATTAAAAGAAACTCTTCCTTTTTCACATAAGGTTAAATTGCCAAGGTCAGTCTGAGAAACTTTTTGACTAATGTTCTTACTGTCCACAGCTATCCAAAGAATTAAAGAATAGATTTTTCAACATGACAGCCAATGTTTAAGTTAAGGACAGGAGAGATTTATCTGAAATAGATTGAATGACTTGTCCCTGTGGTGAATCCACCTGCAGTTGCACAGTACTGTATCTATTTGGATTCCTGGTCTCTGAATTAACATTTTTTGATTGGTATTATTGGCAAGGACACAAATTGTTGAGAATTACTTCAAGTGATGGAAAGCTAATGAAAATTGTTCAGACTTCTGCATTTACTACTGGGAGAATATTACACCATTGCAAGTGGGAACATGTATTTAACCCCCACCACCATCACCACTTCAGGGATATAGATAGAGCTTCTCTGATATTGCCCATCTTCTCATGAGCAAGTACAAATAAACATCTACCCATGATGATGGTCCAGTCTGGCCAATTTGACTTGCAAATTCCATGACACCCCCCCCCCCGCCCCCCCAAATCCCGTGGGAATGACTTCTGCTTAAAAGAATCAGTTTGCTGGTCATGATCTTGAAGGTAAAAGAAAAAAGATGAAATTAGTTTGGTTCATTTTCAAGGTTATTATCATCCAATTGTACTCATACAACCTGACAAAACTGCATTCACTGGTCATTTGTGCAAAAATATACAGTCATAACAGACATACAGATGAATGATACATATGCTGCACATATATACATACAGAAGCATAAATAAATATTGTTAAATAAATAGTAGAGTCTCGGAGGGTTTACATGAGCAGTTCACCAGTTATTTAGCAGCCTCACTGCCTGTGGGAAGAAGCCATTTCTCAGCCTGGTGATTCTGGCTCTAATACTCCTGTATCTCTTTCCCAGTGGGAGTAGCTGGAAGAAGCTGCATGTGGGTGATAGGTCCTCAATGATGTTGCAAGCCCTCTTCAGGCAATCACATCTATGGAGGGGAGCAAAACCCCAGAGATCCTGCGGATTGACCGCTGATCCAATGCTCTACAGCAACCATTCCACACTGTGATGGACCCAGTCAGGACGCTCCTGATAGAATTCCTATGGAATTCCTGGGCCCACATCAAATTCATCACATCATTTATGACCTCATGTACTTGACTTCAGATTTATCTGACAATTAATCTGAAATCTAAATCTAATCTAAATCTAATGATGGAAGGACAGTCAACATCATACCATCTGATAAAGACTGGTTCTTGTATGCTGCCCTGAATACTTTCTGCAACAGAACTCTGAGGCTGAAATGACTGATCTCTACCAATGGTTCCATTATGGGAAGTTCGACTAATCACTGAAGAGTGTTCCCCTTGAATCCCATTGACTTCAAGGGTTCCTTGATACCACACACAGTCAAGTGTTGCCTTGATATAATGTGGCCTCACTGTGCTGTGGCAATGAATCACTAATAACTTTAATGGTTGTTGATAATAAATAATTCTCCCCAAACAGGTTTCGACAGGCATGTGTTTGCTCCCTGCTGCAGCAAAGCTTTAAGTTTTGGTCTGGCTGGTAGTTTCTTCCTATAATCTACAACTTGGAATTTACTTTTAACATTTCCTGTACTGTGTTATACAAGTCCAAAAATGGAGTCGAGGAAGAATACTCTAGTTTCAATGCCAAACTATATGCTTGAAAAAAATAATCATACATAGTTAGCGATCAAAGGAATTGTTCTTAATGTTCTCAGGGGTTTCCACTGGCTTGAAAAACATGTTTCCATTCTGTGAGGAACACATCCGAGCAGACACATTTCCAGCCTTCATTCATCAGTATAATTGTATTTTTATATGGATCAGCACTTTTACAACTAGTCTAAGAGGAAGCAGTATTTTCTTATTAATTGAGTCCAATGTTCCATAACATTGTGGGAGGGAAGGAAAGAGATTTTTTTTCTTTCGACTTGTGTATTCCCTCATTTTGGATTTAAGCATGGATAAATAAACCACTCCGAAGCTTGTCTAACTTAGATATTGTGAAAAGTGAAATAAAATCTTTAGAAAACATTTATTTGGGTGATGCAAGCATGTGGAGAGTTGAAACCACACGAAAAAAAGCTGAATCATAAAAAATGCTAAAAGAAATTTAGAGTAAATTTCCAAATGTTCCAACAGTCACTAGCAACATGTCACTTAGTGGTCTGAATATCGACTGAGAAAGGAGTTTCACTTCAATTATTTTGACATATCCACTGTATATGGAGATTCCATAGAAAATAGAAGACCATTTAGCCTTCGTGCCTGCTCCGACTTTAATGCGATCATGACTGATCAAATGACTTCAGTACCCTATTCCTACTTTCTCTCCATACCCCTTGATCCTTTAGCCATAAAGGCCTCTCCCTTTTAAATACAAGGCCTATACAACAGGCAAAACCTCTAACCTTGAAGGCAAATTTGCCGTTTGCTTTCTTCACCATCTGCTGCACCTGCATTCCACCTTTCAATGACTGATGCACCATGATGCCCAGGACTCATTGCATATCCCCTTTTAGAAGATCATGTTCAGTTTTGTTGTCATGCACAATGACAGAGGTGCACCAAAGAAGAGGTACAAGGACTGCCTAAAGAAATCTCTTGGTGCCTGCCACATTGACCACCGCCAGTGGGCTGATATCGCCTCAAACCGTGCATCTTGGCGCCTCACAGTTCGGCGGGCAGCAACCTCCTTTGAAGAAGACCGCAGAGCCCACCTCACTGACAAAAGACAAAGGAGGAAAAACCCAACACCCAACCCCAACCAACCAATTTTCCCCTGCAACCGTGCCTGCCTGTCCCGCATCGGACTTGTCAGCCACAAATGAGCCTGCAGCTGACGTGGACATTTACCCCCTCCATAAATCTTCGTCCGCGAAGCCAAGCCAAAGAAGAAAGAAAGTGATCTAAAATAAATGTATATAAAAATAATTTACAAGTTTCTAGGATTGTTCAACACTCTCACTGCCTGCAGGAAGAAGCGGTTTCCCAGCCTAGATGCCCTGATTTTTTTTAACTCCTAGCCCTCTTCCTTGAAGATAGTGTCTTAAAGATACCGAAGGCTGGATGGAAAAGTTCCTCAATAATTCTCTGAGCCTGCTCCCTGCAGATATCATCAATAGGTAAGGGACATTCTCAGCAGTTTTAATCATGCTCTGTGCTGACCTCCAATCTGATGCTTTACAGCTATCATCCCACATTATGATGCAGCCAGGCAGGACGTACTCTTTTGTGCACCTCTCGAACATTGATAGGATGGTGGCCACTAGCCTTGCCTTCCTCAACCTCCTTAGGAAATGCAACCGCTGCTGCCCCTTCCTAACTAATGAGGGGGCGTTGAGGATCCAGGTAGATTGTCTTTTGATAGAATGCCAAGGAACTGTTCTCACTATGGTGGAGCCATTTGTAGGTAGTGGGAAGTAGTCCTCCATCCTCCTAAAATCCACAATTATCTCTTTTGCCTTGACCATGTCAAGACTCAGATTGTTGCTCTTGCACCACTGCACAAGCCTTTCAATCTCTTCTCTATAAGCTGACTCATCATTGCTGCCAATAAGTCCAACTATGGTGGTGCCATCTGCAAACGATGATTCTGTTGGAGCTGAATCTGGCAGTAGACTCATGAGTTAGCAGCGTGAAGAGTAGCAGGCTGAGCACACAGTCCTGAAATGTCCCAGTGCTCAGTGTGAAGGGGCTTGAGGTTTGGCTGCTAATGTGGATAGACAGTGGTCTTTCAATCAAGACATCCAGGATCCAGTTGAAGAGAGGGCAATTGAGGCTCAGTGAGGACAGTTTATCCACCATCCTCTGAGGTATGATGGTGTTGAATGCTGAGCTGAAGTCAATGAACAACAGCAGTATGAGGCACCATTCTGAGCGTCAAGATAAATGGTGAGTCAGGGTTATTGCATTGCCCATGGATTGGTTTGTCTGATAGGCAAACTAGAGCGGGTCTATTGTCGCTGGTAGGTATGCTTTGATGCACTCCATTACCAGTTGCTCAAAGCACTCATGATCATGGCGGTCAGTGCCACTGGACGATATATATTTTCCCAATTTATCCCCATTCACAGCTGTGTAACTATGTTGTTCTATGGTTCAGAGTCAGGTTTCCCATCTCAGGACCATTAACCAACTCCAGATAGAAATTAGTTAGGTTACGTTAGTTTTAAATTAGCGCTTCCTGTGCCTCCTCTCTTACACCACTTTGGTGATGGATTCAATGTTTGCAACCTGACTTCCACCTAATCAGACTTCAGCCCAATTGGTTTGGATAGACCAAAGGACATGACCATGGTTAACTTTGTCAGGAGTCAGAAAAATCCATTTGACCATCTCTTGATGAATTGGAGCTGAGGAGTATGAGAAGACTGGATTATCTTCAGTTTCTGCTGGGTACCCCGATGTCTGTGGTTTATGCTAGTGACTGTCTGTGTATTTAGTAGCCAACTGCGTCTGTTCAGAGGGATGACAGGGTGGCGCAGCCATTAATTTCACTGTTCCACAGCATCAGAGACCAAGGTTTCGTCCCGACCCCCCCCCCCCCCCCCCTCACCGATGCAGTCTGCATCAAGTTCTCCCTCTAGATCACATAGTTTTTCTCTGGTGTTCTGACTTGCTCCCACATCCTAATGATGTGCTAGGTTAATTGGACACTGTAAATTGCTTAGTTTGTCCAGCAGTGATATAATCTGCAGGAGCTGATGGGGGCATGGTGAGAGTAAAAAATCGAATTAACAAAGGATAAATGTAAATGACTGGTTGATGGTTAGCACAGACTTGATGGGCCATATGGTCTGTTTACCTGTTGTATCTCATTGTGACTCCTTATTAGTGATAATGGAGGACATCCAGGCTCATCCTTGAAATTTCCCCAAATAAATAAGCTTCAGTTAAATCCAGCAGAGAGCAGTCTGCACTATGTCTGTGACAGGAACGCACTAGACTGTAACCACAAACCAACAAGGCACTCAAACAAACACATGCAATAATCCGTATGTGTAGCAAATCCACGAAGAGTGCTGTGTTACATTAGATATTATTACATGGATTAGGTGGGTATTTCAGTGGTAAGATCATTTATCAACAGATTCAAACTGAAACCTTGAGATTTGTAATCTCATTCACAAGCTCATGCAGATCCCTGTCAAACACTGGTTTCAGTCCTTACAGCAAGCTTTTGCAAAAAACAGAGCAATTTCAATGAAGCAATCACATAATGCTGGTAAAAAGCAAATTTATAGCTTATTTCCAGGCCAATGCTAATCCCTCATTCAACATAATTTAAAAAAAATGCGAATTCATTCTGCGCAAACATTTTTCTGCATTTCCAAACCTCCATTTGGCAACCCTGCACTTCAGAAAGTACAAGAGCAAAATATACAGTTAATGGCATGACTCTTTAAAGCATCAATGTGCCGAGGGAGCAAGGGATCCAGGTGCATTGCTCCTTGCTTGGGAAGTCAAGACTTACGGCCTAGTTACCTTCACTGTATGGGGCACTGATTATGAGAATAAGGAAGTCACTTTGCAGCTGTATAAAGTTTTGGTTCTACACTTGGAATATTGTGTGCAATTCTAATTGCCCATTACATGATGTGGAAGCTTTGCAAAGTGTATAGAAGTGATTTAACAGGATTAGAGGGTTTGAACTATGGGGACAGGTTGGACAAACAAAGGAGAAGTTGGAGCAAAGGCTGAGTGGATATTTGATAGCCATTGAAAAAGTTATTATGGGCATTGAGAGGATCAACCGTCAGAAACTCCCCCCCTCCCCCCCCAAGGCAAATATGTCAGTTATTTGGCGTGTTTTTTTAAGTGGAAGGAGGGGAGTAAGTGGAGGGAGGAGGGAAGGTGAAGGGGGGGTAAGTGGAGGGAGGGGGGTAAGAGGTGGGGGGGGGTTAAGTGGAAGGAGGGGGGTAAGTGGAGGGAGGGGGATAAGTGAAGGGAGGGGGATAAGTGAAGGGAGGGGGATAAGTGAAGGGAGGGGGATAAGTGGAGGGAGGGGGGTAGCTTAAAGTTGATGTGCATGTCAAGTTTTATTAAAAATACTCAATGGAAAGGGCTGTCAGGGTTAATGGAGGAAGCAAATAAAATTGTAGTGTTCTAAACACATGAATAGGCAGGTACGTATCTTCCAAGGTATACAGCTGAAGAGAGCTTGAAAATATTGTGAAGTACTGAGCAACACTTTGCAAGTACATATCTTTTTCCTTTTCATACATATTTTTGTTTCGCTGTTGCGTCAAAATTAACCACAATCATGTGCCTGGATCACAGATTTCTAGGGTAATGTGAAGATTTTCTACCTGAAAATTGGCTCCTCTTCCTTTTAAACTTTATAATAGTCAAAAGGGGAGGTTGGTTTGCACAATGGCCCAAACTGTTCCTGTCCCAAGTTCTGATGCATCTGCAAAATTTGGCAAGAGATCTGAGGAACATATCTAATTTCCTTTGGCTTCTGAGAAAGTAGAGTGACTTTCTTAGCATCGGTGTGGATGGACTAGACAGGTCGTTGGTGATAATTACTCCTAAGAATTTAAAGCCTCCATTATCACCACCTTAGCAACATTGATATATACAGGTCAATGATCATCTTCTTTCTTCAACTAACCACCAAATTCTCCATCCTGTCCTCTATCTCATTGGTGTTTGAGATCCAATATTTGACAGTTATGCCATCTGCAAACTTTTAGATGGAATTATTTGGCTGCAGAGTCATGAATTCTGAAACATTTTCCTCCTATAATCTGATAGACAAACTCACAAAAAGAAATTCAAAAAGTTTCCATGCAAAGAGTTCACATTCAACTTATTTCCCCCTCACAAAAAGACCACTTTGTTGAGTGCCTAGCCTATTAGAATTCTCTTGTACTTAAACAGCTGCAGATTTTACAATTTCATCAAAAACCAAACTTTTAGTTGTTCTTTGCTTGTAAATGTATGACATTAAAAGTATGTTGCTACTTGACATTTACAAACCAGTTGTGAAGATTGGAAGGCTCTGTCAGCTTTGAACATCTATTAGTGTTCATTGTACACCTGGCACTTTATCTGTTTGGAGTAAGATCAATTGTGCACTACAGTCGGTGCTATGGTTGAACATACCCTTGAATAATGTACAGTACTATAGACCAGGGCAGCAATTTGAGACAGTAATGCTGAGCAGAGTTGTACATAACCCTGAATGGCAAGTATGAGCATGAGGGAGAATACCAGACAAAAATCTGCAGAAAGGGGAATGTTGTGACTTGTGAAGTTCTTGGGTGTGCGTCTTGGGAATGGCCCATTACAAGTTTTGCAACAAAATTAGATGAAGGAGAATGTGTGGAAGCAACAGATTGAATGCAGATAAATGCACAGGCTGAGATTTTAAAAAGTTCCCAAGGAACCCAGTATGGGAATCACATTAAAAAAAAAATCCTCTCAGTGTTAAGTATTAAAGTGTATGGAATTATTTACTGAAAATTTAACTGCAAATGGACACACGCAATCATTTTGTCCAACAGTGATTGTTTTCATCAGCACAGAACAAATTCTCTGGACCAATTTGTCCAAGCTAATCAAATTGGCAATCTGGGGTAGTCCTGTTTTCACCTATATCCTTTCTATCCATATATCTATCCAAATATTCTTTGAGCATTGTAATTGAACACACTTATACAGCTTCCTCTGACCACTTCATCCCAGATATGATTGTTTCTGAATGAAAAACCTACCCCTCAGGTCTCTCTTAAAACTCAAATGTTCAAACATTCCTTTTATTGTCACTTAAAAATACATTACAAAATTAATATACATGATATACTTCAACTTTTACCCACAGTAAAGCACCTTTAACAATAGGAGAAAGAGAAGCCAAAGAGAGTCCCTTCAGAAACACAATGTCCATGGATTCGCCTCCAGTGCTTCTGCAGCCTTTGCAGCCCCCTAGACTGCAGTTGAAACTGGAGCTCCACATTTAAACCTCTGATATGATCAGGAAGCTTTCTTGCACTCAGCACCCTCTTAAATCCCAGAGTTAGCATCAGAACAATCTAATCAGGAGTGGGGGTGGGGAAGGGGCATTAGAATAACCACGGTGGGGGAGGGGGGAAAAGAGTGTCAGACTGGGGGGTAGCAGCGGCAATGTTGGACCGGATGGATGGATGGGGGGGGGAACATGGTTTCTAGCTCCAGCAGCTCGCAGCCTGTGTGGGTCCTTTGGCTTCAAGTTGCCAAATGCCTGGAGCCTGTGTTGGGTCATTCAGCCATCTTAACTACCCTGTGAAAAAGACTCAACATTGACTTTATCCATACTCCTCATGGATTTATGAACCTATATGTTACCCCTCAGCCTCCTACACGAGGGACTAAAGATGCAGCCTATCTAGCTGTTCCCAGGCCTCTAACCCCAGTAATATCATGGTGAATCCTTTCTAATTTAATAACATCCTTCACGCAACTGAGTGACCAAAATTGCATGCATGTGCAGTCTCAGCAATAATTTGCACAGCTCTATCAAGATGCCCCTTTTTTTATATATACCCAATACCCTGCTCATGAAGGCAAGTGAGCCAAATGACTTTTTTCACCACCCTTACATCCAAGTCACCAATTTCAATGAAACAGTGCCTCCAATCCACAATACTCTTCAGGCCTCCACCCTTTAATGGGCAAGTTCTGCCCTACTGTGACGGACACATCATACTTGTCAGCGTTAAGTTTCAAATGATATTCCTTGGCCAACTTTTCAACTGATTTAAATATTGCTACAAACCTAGATATCCTTCCTCACTCTCCATGACAACTCCTATTTTGGTGTCATTAGCAAATTTTGTAATCGTGCCAATTACGGATCCAGCACCTACACCTGTGATACATCAATGTCCTCCAATCAGAAAAGCAACTCTCCAGTACTACCTTCTGATCCCTTCCATTAAGCCGGTTTTGAATCCAATTGGCTCGCTCACCCCTGATCCCACGTGATCTAACTTTCCCGACTAGCCTGTCATGCGAGACCTTGTTAAAGGACAAGGTCCACAGTTGTCAATCATCCTGGTCACCTGGAACATAGACCACAGAACAGCACAGCAACAGACTCTTCAGCACTAAACAATGTGCAATTTTTTAAAAAACTGCTTTTACCACATGATCCATATCCCTCTATTCTCTGCATATTCATCTATCTATCTAGAACCTCTCAAACTATCATATCTCCTTCAACCTCGCAACTTGTTCCAGGCATTCATCTTTGTGTGAAATACTTGCCCTGTACATCTCCTTTAAACTCAACCCCCTCACCTGATGTGCTTGTCATCTAGTATGTGAAAGATTCTGAATACATACCCTATCTATGCCTCCCATATTCTTAGAACTTATTTAATAGGTCCCCTTTGTTCCAGAAAAAACAACTCAAGCTGGTCTATCCTCTTTCCATAGCTCATATCCTCCAAACCAGACAGCAGCCTGATAAATCTCATTTGTTCCCTTTGCAAAGTGTTTCCGACTTTCATGCAAGGTGGTGACCAGAATTAAACACAATGCTCCAAATGAGCCCAACCATATAGCTTCAAAAAAAACCAACTATCAGATTTATTAAACTGCAATAAAATGATTAGAAACAAACAACCAAATAGACAGAATTTCTGGATCTGTGGGCAATATGTTAGATTGGGAAAAGTAGAGAAGCAGTTAGGATTTATCAGTGCTGTGCAATATTTACTTGAACAAGTGGAATGGCTGACCAGAAACTGTTCCCTTTAGAATGGACTAATTTAAGAAATGTTTGGATAAATCTTCTCAGGCATTGGCCCTAATGAGAATTTATCATCAAGGTTTAATGAGTTACAATGTGATTTTCACTTTTGCATTTCTTCTGTGTCCCAAATGCCAATTCAACTGAAAAGGAAAATTTAATTGTGCATATTTCAAAACCTTGCTGAATTATAGCAAGGCATCTAGACTTCACAATTAAGTTTTAATTCTGCAGCGTACATTGCCTATCTGTAAAGGGAGTGGTAAACTTTTTATTTGCTGAACAAAATAAAGTGCTGTCTGATTTTCTTCTGCTAAATTCAAGCTTTTTTTGTTCCAACAAATGCCATCAAGTTGTTTTTTCCTTTTAGATTTTTGCAATGAACCAGCCAAAATTTTGCCATGACAGCCAACTGTCATCTAAGCAAAGATCTTCAGCTGAATAGACACATAAAACAGACTGCAAATGGCACAGATTTCCTCAGTGGTCTCCAATGGTGAGTGGCAACTTGAAATTGTGTAGTTTTTATTTATTTCTGTACTCTGACTTGCTTTGGACATAAACAGAATTTTGATACAAAAATTTAATCTCACTTCAACAAGCTGATATGCAATTCAATTTTGAATCTGATTGCAACACTCAGCCAGGGAATCAGTCTAACCTCACCCATAACATCCAGAGAGAGCACTGAGATGCAAAAGCTTCAGTGCAGTGGAAAATAATTGAGGTCCTGTCCCATTGACTTTAACTGAAGAGAGCCAGTAAGCTGGAATGAAAGAGATATTCAGTCCCTGTGAGGCATGGTGAAAAATATGCAGACTTCAGTGTCTCACCATGAAAGAGATGCAGATATCTTGTGCCCAACTATGAGAAAGATGCAGGTAAACACTGACTCACCGGGGAAGAGGCACCCGCTCCAATACTGTAGCATGCAAGAGATTTAATGCACTGCTTCAGGGGGAAATACAGAGAAAGAAATTCTTTATGTTTGATCACAACTAAAGGCCAACATTCCCATGCTTGTCTGGTTAGAGCGGGTAGCTGAATAAGTTATGAAGGTGTAATTTATTCCATTGGTTGTCATCGGCTACTGGTAAACCCCAATTTTCCCCAAGAGCATTTAGTGGGAGAAAAGCTGCTGTGTATTTTATAAAATAAAAAAGCAAGATTTTAATCACATACAGCCAAAAGTCTACATTCCGGCATGATTTTATTACAGCAAATGAACTTTACTGAATAACTCCACAGAGACAAGAAGAAAAATTATATTTTAAATTCAGAATCAAAGCAAATATTTAATTTGACAGCTGGTCGTGATATTAGCATGTTTATCCAGAACAGCTGGAATATTGTATGCAAATTACAATCAACAACATCAAGCAAAATACTTTAGTGTCACATTATCAGTGTATATGTGCAAAGTCTGGAAATATGCCTGCCAGCTACAGTTTTAAAAACAACTTTTTGCTAACAAATACCCCATCACACACTGGACACGTTCTTCTCCCTCCTCCCATCAGGGAGATAACTCATGAGTGTGAAAGTGTACACCAGTAGGCTTAATGACAGTTTTCCCCTGAGCTGTCAGGCTCCTGAATGAATCCCACAACACTGCTATCATGTTGCCCTTGCTTGGGACTAATTGATTTTTATTTTAATTAAAACTTTATCCTCCGTAAAACTGCTCTTTAAACCACTGTTTGAACATCAGTGGAAATCTGTTCGACCACTGTCCTTCTCACTGTACCAGGTATAACGTGTTAAGTAAGCTAAAACTTGCTCATGGGAAATGCATCCATATTCTTCTGCCCATTTGCATTTCTCTTCAATGATTTTCATCCTTGGTTATGACAAAGCCAGCACTTAATATGCATTCCAAACTCCCAAAGTGAAAGACAAAAACTGCAGATGCTGAAAAACAAATGAGAACATACTGGAAGCACTCAGCAGGTAAGGGAACATTCATAGGATCAGAAACAGAGTTAATGCTTCAGACGGAAGTCCTGGTATCAGAATTGAGAAGCAAAATAGCAACAATTTAAAATTGCAGAGGGAGTGGGGAAGGAATGACAAGGACAAGGGAAAATATTCATGGCATCAGTCACAGTTCAATAAAAGATGCAGTGGCCTGAGTAATTAATTATTAATCTCAGAACACTCTTCAGTTTACATGAGGGAAGAATGTCTCAACATTAATTCTTTCCAAGAGTCTTTAACCTGAAGTATTAACTCTGCTTCTCTTGACTCATTTGTTGCCTTACCCTGCTGACTGTTTCCATCACGTTCTGTTTTCATTTTCCATAAACATCCCGAGGCAGCGTCAGAGGGAGGTTGAGAGCCAGTGATATTGGTGGGTTTGAAATCACACACATTTAGCCTAACTTCAGAAGGTTGGCAAGATTCGAGAGTCCATTTTCAAGGATGAAGTTTTGGGTCATTGAAAGCACAAGATAGAGTAGGGTAAATTTAGCATGATTTCCTTCACCGGAGATCCTGCCCGACAAATCTGTTGGAGTGCTTTGAGGAAGTAACCAGCAGGACTGAGGAAGGAGAGTCAATGGATAGTGTTTACTTGGATCTTAAAAAGGCCTTTGACAAGGTGCTGCATAAGAAGCTGGCAAACAAGATAGGAACCCATAGTATTATAAGGAAGGTACTTGCATGGTTCAAAGATTGGCTGACTGGCAGAGGCCAAAGAGTGGGAATAGTGGAGGCATTTTCTGCTGACTGTCAGTGATTCGTGATGTTTATGCTGTATATTAATGATTTAGATAGAGTTGATGGCTTTGTGGTCAGGTTTGTGCCTAATATGAAGATAGGTGGAGGGATGGGGAGTGTTGAGGAAGCAAGGAGACTGCAGAGGGACTTGGACAGGTCAGGAGAATGGGGAAAGAAGTGACAGGTGTAATACTGCATATGCTCATACACTTTGGCAGAAGGAATAAAGAAGTCGACTATTTTTAAATGGGGAGAGAATTCAGAAAGCAGAGGTCTAAAGGAACTTGGGAATCCCTTTGCAAGATTCCATCAAGGTTAACTTGTATGTTGAGTTAATAGTGAGGAAGGCAAATGCAATGTTAGCATTCAGTTCGGGAGGATTAAAATATGATAGCAAGGATGTAATGCTTAAGCTTGACAAAGCATTAGTCAGACCACAGATGTGAGCAGTTTTAGGCCTCATATCTATGGGAAATTGTGCACTGGAGTGGGTTCAGAGGATATTTATGATAATGAACCTAGGGATGAGATGGTTAATGTATGATAAGCATTTGACGGCTTTTGGCCTGTACTCGCTGGAGTTTACAATGAGAGGAGAATCTCATTGAAACATTATGAATATTGAAAGGAGTAGATCGAGTGGACATGGAGGAGATGTTTCTGGTAGTGACAGAGTCTAGGACTAAGAGAACACAGATAGAGAATAAAAGGTCACCCCTTTAGATCAAGTCAAGTCAAATTTATTGTCATCTGATTGCACAAGTACAACCCAACGAAGCAGTGTTCTCCAGTCCTCAGTACAAAACATGCAGACATAACACTCATACAGACAAACAATACATATGCAGGACAGCATTCATTTATACAAATTTATAACTAAATAGTTTCATGAATCTGAGAGTCTCAGATAATTAGTGTGAGTAATTCCTTTGGTCAATCAGCATTCTGCTTCTCCAATCAGATATTAAAAAAATTCTTCTTCCAGAGCACTGTGAATATGTGGAATAGATTGCCACAGATGGCCGTGGAGGCCAAGTCATTCAGTATATTTTCAGCAGAAATAGAAAAGTTCTTGATTGGTAAGGGCATGAAAGGTTCCAGGGAAGAAGGCAGGAGAATGGGATTGAAAGGAAAAATACATCATCTATGGTTTGATAGCAGAGAAAATTCAATGGGCCAAATGGCTTAATTCTACTCCTGAGTCTGATGGTCACACCAGGAATGAACAGGTCCTTTACTTAAATCAGACGGGCTTTCACGAGAATTCAGCAGTTTAATAAAACCACTATTAAAGACATTGCAATGTTTAATCCACTTGTGTATAAGAAAAAGGAAATAAAAATTGAAAAGAGTTCTCTACAAAAAGCAACAGAAACAGTTCACAACAGAAAATATTTATTCAGTTGAAATAGAGTAAACATATTCCTGGAAACCGCCACCCCCCCCAAAAAAAAATCTTTGCTCCAATAGTTTATCAACGGAAATAGAAGTCAATTTATAATTAAAATATGAAAGCAAATTCCAATGCATTCTATTTCTGTAGGATAAATAGTTTTTAATTGAATTTTAAAAAAACTACAAATGCTGAAAACTTGAGCAAGCTGGAAGAGCCCAGTGGGTCGAAATGGTCAGGCAGTGTTTCAGGTCAGAATTCTTTAAATCTAATCTAAAGACTAAGGTGAGAAAGAAGCAATTTGTTTTTTTCTCTAAACTCTTCAATTAAGAACTATTTAGTCCTGTGGAAATTTTCTTTCATATTTTAATTATAAATTGACTTCTATTTCCATTGATAAACTATTGGAGCGAAGATATTTTTTGGTGGGGGGGAATTTCCAAGGAATACGTTTACTCTATTCCAACTGAATAGATATTTTCTATTGTGAACTGTTTCCGTTGCTTTTTGTAGAGAACTCTTTTCAATTTTTATTTCCTTTTACTTATTCACAAGTGGAATAAACATCGCAATGTCTTTAATAGTGGTCTATTAATCTCCTGAATTCTCGGGAAAATTAAATGCATTTTCTCTTACAGATCACTGAATTTTGTTCTTTGGCACTACTGTCAATAGCTTTTCCCATGTAGTTTGCCTTTCAAGGCATGTCTAAAAAAAATAAGGGAATGGAAAATGGCTTTTATTTCCAAGTTTTTTTTTACAAATCCCAATTGTTGCATCAAGCCTCGAACCCACTTTTATTTTGTGAGCTAATCTTACTTGAAGGCGAAGGTACGTCATCTGTATTGCCATAATTTTACAACTTTGCAAATACAGCTACTTTCTAAAGCCTGGGGCTTCATGTATCCCTTCCTTATCATCTGTTGTTCTGGAATAGTCTCTGCAGCTATACATCACTGTCACTTAGGTGTGGAGCTCCAAGTAAACATATCTATGGCTATATGGGATGATACAAGTTGCTCTTTCCTCCCTGTTCATATCTATGTTGACAGTGGATAAGAATTAAGTAAATGTAGATATAAAAAAACTACCCTTTTCCACGCCATCTATGTGTCGTGATGATGTGCTTCCTAAGGAGTTTGTGGAGGAGCTAATGGAGTTGTTCAAGTGAATCAGTACAGACTTGAAGGGCCGACATGGCCTGTTTCCGTGCTGTAAACGGTTATATGGTTATATAACATGCAAGCTCTTCCTACCTAATATGTCAAAATGTATTCATGTTCCCTCGTAAGAAGGAAATAGTTACAGTCTGACATTAAGATTTCATAATCACATTTGACCTCATGAGCAATTCTTTCTTCTTTGGCTTGGCTTCGTGGACGAAGATTTATGGAGGGGTAATGTTCACGTCAGCTGCAGGCTTGTTTGTGGCTGACAAGTCCGATGCGGGACAGGCAGACACGGTTGCAGCGGTTGCAAGGGAAAATTAGTTGGTTGGGGTTAGGTGTTAGGTTTTTCCTCCTTTGTCTTTTGTCAGTGAGGTGGGCTCTGCGGTCTTCTTCAAAGGAGTTTGCTGCCCGCCGAACTGTGAGGCGCCAAGATGCACGGTTTGAGGCGATATCAGCCCACTGGCGGTGGCCAATGGGGCAGGCACCAAGAGATTTCTTTAGGCAGTCCTTGTAACTCTTCTTTGGTGCACCTCTGTCATGGTGGTCAGTGGAGAGCTTGCCATATAACACGATCTTGGGAAGGCGATGGTCCTCCATTCTGGAGACGTGACCTACCCAGCGCAGTTGGATCTTCAGCAGCGTGGATTCGATGCTGTCGGCCTCTGCCATCTCGAGTACTTCGATGTTAGGGATGAAGTCGCTCCAATGAATGTTGAGGATGGAGTGGAGACAACGCTGGTGGAAGCGTTCTAGGAGTCGTAGGTGATGCTGGTAGAGGACCCATGATTCGGAGCCGAACAGGAGTGTGGGTATGACAACGGCTCTGTATACGCTAATCTTTGTGAGGTTTTTCAGTTGGTTGTTTTTCCAGACTCTTTTGTGTAGTCTTCCAAAGGCACTATTTGCCTTGGTGAGTCTGTAGTCTATCTTGTCGTCGATCCTTGCATCCGATGAAATGGTGCAGCCGAGATAGGTAAACTGGTTGACCGTTTTGAGTTTTGTGTGCCCGATGGAGATGTGGGGGGGCTGGTAGTCATGGTGGGGAGCTGGCTGATGGAGGACCTCAGTTTTCTTCAGGCTGACTTCCAGGTCAAACATTTTGGCAGTTTCCGCAAAACAGGACATCAAGCGCTGAAGAGCTGGCTCTGAATGGGCAACTAAAGCGGCATCGTCTGCAAAGAGTAGTTCACGGACGAGTTGCTCTTGTGTCTTGGTGTGAGCTTGCAGGCGCCTCAGATTGAAGAGACTGCCATCCGTGCGGTACCGGATGTAAACAGCGTCTTCATTGTTGAGGACTTTCATGGCTTGTTTCAGCATCATGCTAAAGAAGATTGAAAAGAGAGTTGGTGCGAGAACGCAGCCTTGCTTCACGCCATTGTTAATGGAGAAGGGTTCAGAGAGCTCATTGCTGTATCTGACCCGACCTTGTTGCATCACCCTCATCAGTGTCTATGCTCCAACCTTCCAGGCGGAACCAGCAGAAAAGGACAAGTTCTACACTGATCTGCGCAACCTCAACCAATGTACCCCTACAAGGTTGTCATCCTTGGCGACTTCTACGCTCGCGTCGGCAAAGACTCAGAAACCTGGTCAGGAATCCTGGGCAAGCATGGTGTCGGCAAGTGCAATGACAACGGGTGCCTCCTGTTGGAGCTCTGCGCAGAACAGCGGCTTGTCATTACAAACACCCTTTTTCAGCAGAGGGACAGCCTTAAGACCACCTGGATGCATCCCCGATCCAAACACTGGCACCTCCTGGACTACGTCCTGGTGCGAGAAAGAGTCAAACAAGATGTGCTCCACACCAGGGTCATGCCCAGCGCGGAATGCCACACTGACCACCGGCTGGTTCGCTGCAAGCTCAACCTTCACTTCAAGCTAAAGTCCAGGAACAGTAAAGCCCCCAGAAAGAGGTTCAATGTTGGAAACTTGCAGTCATGAGCAATATAGGAGTCAGTAAAACCCCAAAGTCAATCACAAACAAATTCAGAGAACATCAAAGGAGAAACTGAAGTAGACTATTCAGAAAATATTATAGCACAGCTCAACCACATGTCTTGCTAATAAACCTAACAGGAAAAATCCTATCCAGGTGCCCATTACACTTGTAAATTTCATCCTTTCAAGATATACCACCTGTATTTGGATGAAATACCCTTTTGTAAATTTCCCACCAGTGCAATACTACAACACATGAACAGATGGTTTGAATAATTTGCACACCAAATTTAAAATTGCAGTTCCTTGATCTGTGGAGGCAAAGGGATGATCAATGATTCAGACTGAGACCCTGCATCAGGAGTAGGTGGCAACTTAAAATGCCAACCATGCATTGGCCTCCACCGTTGTTGCTTGATCAGCTGAGTTCTACCAGCAATTGATTTTGCTCCAGGTTCCAGCGTCAGCAGTCATCCTGTGTCTTCATCTAACACAAGTTGCCAAGCAATTGTGCTGGATTAAGATCTTCTTACAAAATAACATGAATTCACAGAGGGTGATTTAGAATATTTATTGCTTCTTTCAACATAGTGCCCTGCTTTGATAGGTCAAGAATAAGGTTTTTTTTTCCAGACTGCAGACATGTAACGGCACAATCAAGGAATTTTGCCTCTGCACAGGCAGTCTGAAAAGGAATTTGCAGGAATTTTGAGTCAATTCCTGCACCGCCATTTATCATGCAGGACCCCTACAGCTCTTTGGAGGAAGCCTGCAGCGTAAATTGTACCAGAAAAATTTGTTGATGGTCATCCACTCCACTGAACATCCAAACACCAGGACTTTTGCTCTCAGGTACTTTCAGTCTAAAATTGCGCCCAGTGTTAATTTTTTTTCCAGTGATTTTCCCGACATTGCAGTCTGAAAAACATTACTGACGTACTGCTATCTAACTTTGGCAGAAGACACTGATGCAGCATATGCAGTGCTAAATGAACCTCTTGCTTCATCTACAACAGATGACTGGGAACCCCTCCTTTTGCCCTTGCAAAATATCAAATCTCCAAATGGTCTGGGATTGAATTCAAAGAAGCATTTTTCCTTAGTTCTTGGAGGATTTACAAATCTGTAAAAGTTTTGAAATTAACAGGAAAAATCTCCTTGTTTTCCTTTTGATGTGTGTTGATTATTCAATGAGGTCGTTACACAAAACCATTCTGCTCTTCAAAACGTGGATCACCCATCTAGAATGTCAACTTTAGTGCCAAAGCATAGAGTCACATCAAAGTCACATCAATCTTCAAAGAAAGGTTTTGTAAGATTGCATAATTAAAAATGCTCAAAATGGACAGCAAAACATATGTGTGGCACTATTCCTCCAATTGCAAACAGACCAACCTAGCTACATCATTTTGTAGCTAACTCAGCTGTGGCTTTAATAAGGTTAGTCAATATCTAGGGTCAGCCACCCTTCCTTAGACATGATGGGGAGATATAGATCTATAATGAGAAATGCAAAATAACTGCAAATCTGGAATCTGAATGAACAATAGATGCTGGAGGAACTCAGCAGATCAGGCAGCATCCATGGTCAGAAATATTCAGTCAATATTTTGGACTAGGACCTTTTTCAAGATGTGCACGCATATTGTTCACAGAATTATAGTGCGTGCTACAGACTAGGGAATGTATGTATTCACCTCAATTGCACTCCATGTAACACTGCATTACAAGAACTTTATAGAGGGAACAGATAGCAAGAATATATTCTCACCTGTATGAAATGATAAGAAAAAGAGTCAATTATTTCATGTCACAATTCAGGATTGTAAAATAAACTGATACTAAGGTTCCCTCCTCTAGCACCTCTCAGTTCCTTCCCCCTCTCACCTGTATCCACCTTTAGCCTATCTCCTCCTCTTCCAGCCCTCACTGCGCACCCCCCCACCCCATTTCTTATTTAGGCATCTGCCTGATTTTCATTATTCTGAAGAAGGACTCAGGCCCTAAACATTGACTGCCTTTTGCTTTCCATGCATGCTGCATAACCTGTTAAGTTTCTCCATTTTTATGTATTGCACTAGACTTGAGCATCTGGAGATTTCTTGTTCACCTCCAATGTTCTAGATCCTATCCAAACCCCACTCCTCCTCCTAGCAGCAATTCTTAGTCCATGATGCAGTTAGAAGTTTTCGTCTAGGACCAAGGCTTTTGGCCATCTCATTAGTATCTTCAAATCTGACTCGGTGTCAAAGTTTGTCTGCTAATATCCTCTGCAAAGTACTCAAGGATATCTTACTGTATATGGGCTCTACATAAATTAAAATATTTGCTATGATTTTAAAAACCATTATTTAGTTTCACAAACCATATCTATAACAAACAAGAGAAATAAGAGACTGTAGATCAATGGTGGCCAAACTATGGCTCCAGGGCCAACTGTGGCCCATTGTCCATTTTTAAGTGCCCCAGGATGAATTTTAAAAATATGGCCCTTTAGAACATAACCTCCAACAAGAAATTCTACTATATGTACATTGCAATTAGCTTCAGCACTAAATGTCACTCTCATTTTGAAGACCAACCATTGCAATGTTACTCATCGATGAAAACATTTATGTCAGTTAAAAACATTGACCTCAGTTCAAAAATAAAATGTCACCTCAGTTGATAACACATCGGAGAACCAAAAGAAAATGGAAAATAGTCAGTGGTAAAGGAGGTTGAGTTTGGCAGGTTATAATAATTGTTTAGTGGATGGCGATTAGGGGAAGTGGTTATGCTGTTCCAGAGGGAGTTGTGTCAGGAGATTATTTGAAAGCAAAGTCCAGTGGGAGAACCGTAAGTGGTGGTTTGGAAAAATTTGAGTTAAATTGCTCTGGGATGCTGGAGAACAATGGTAGAGAAAATAAGAGTTTCCTCAGCAGATGCTGTTGAAGAAACTACTTGGAAAAAGGACTTAACACAGTCGGGTTCTCTGCACAGTACTGGGACCTGCTGAGTGATATCTTATTTAAATCAACCAAAAACAACTTTCACAAGACTATGCATGTGTGTGCAGGTGTGTTAAACTTCAGATGCCACTGTCCATGTCCGCAGACTTAAGAATTAAACATTTTTCTGTCGGTGCTTTCTACGCATACTTCATTTGTCAACCAACTGTCCACTCTATTCACCTTTCAATACCTCTGGACTGGACTTATCCTCCTCATAAGAACCCCTCTTCTTTGTGGTGCCTGTACATTTGTTTACTGTACATTTGCTTCCTTCATCCAATAATATACTGAAAAGAGTTGCAGCCCCAGCACTGATCTAGTATTACACTACAGGTCACAGACTGACAAGTTGAAAGCCACCTACTTATGTCTACTCATTGCTTCCTGTCTGCTTATGATCCTCTAGTCACATCAATTATTGTCTTACAGTTTAACCTTTTGAGGCACCTCATTGAATAGGTTCTGGAAATCCAAAGCATCTATGTGCTCCTCTCCACCCTGGTGAAGTTTTCTTTCAAAAGCTCCAATACATTTGACTGACATAATTTCACCTCCATGAAACCACACTGATTCTACTTGACTTGATTATAACTTTTCAATGTATTTTTATTACTTCCTTAATAATTGATCATGGATAAAATATCTTGCCATTGGTCATATTTTGGCAGATGATGAAATTGCTTGAATGATTATTAATCCCATAAAACATTTCTCTCAATTTGCATACAGAAAGAATGCTTCAAAATAAAAAAAAGATCTCTTTCCCAGTTCTGGCAAAGGATCTTTGATTCGAAAATTTATATCCCTCTTTTCACAGATGCTGTTTGGTCTGTTGTTTCCAACATTTTTTGTTTAGAGTTTTCACCATTTGTAATTTTGTGATTTTCAGAACCCCAGGATTTGCCTTTCAGCTTCATAGCTCACTAATTTAGAACCATACCTGGTAGATTCAACAGATAAAATGCCCAAAGCCAACATCATTTGAGCCGTATTTTCTTAGCTTATTTGATCTGTCAATCCTTAGAAAATGCATTTTTGTCATTTTGCTGATAGTTGGCTTTATTTTTTAAAAAGCTATCAGCAAAACAAAATTAGTAAGATGCTGATCATTGGTTGTGTCACATACCTCCGTTACTGCACATGGTCTCACCCACACACGTGGTTCTTAATCCTGTGCACCTGCCTAATACTCAGCAGACACAATTCAAGACAATTCTTTTCCATCATCTTGGGAACACAACCTGGCCACCTCATCAATTAAGAGCTCTGGACCATATCCTTTCCAGCATCTTTATTCAAATGAAAACAACTTCAGTTTGCAGAGACTCATGATTATTTAAAAATAAGAGTCCTTGAATCACCTTCCACAGGTATCTGAAATTTTAAGTGCAGACAAATTGCTTGAAAGCAGTACACCCCCTCCTCAAATAAAAAGTGTTCTAAATGAATAGATATCACATGAACAGTAGACATCGAAAAATATTTGAACTACCTTATATTTAAAATAAAAAGTGAAATAAAATGTTGATGGAGTAAACAAATCAGTTTACTCTAGTTAGAATTCCAAAGCAATTTATTTACACAGAAATCACAAATTGAAAAATAAATTTGATTTTATTTTTCAATCACACTGCTCATTTGAACTGATCTTCCGGACCAACATCCAATTCCACACTATTGAAAGTGCAACCCTCTCTTGAGGTCCCCAGCAATCTTTATTAATTTAAGCTATTACAAGATTCACTTCTCCCTGATGAATGCAGGACAGTGAATACCTTACTCCGGAACAATGTTTTCACTTTAGCACCCTAACAAAGTTTTCGTCAATTTGCAACCCTCCCTTGAGGTCCCCAGCAACCTTTATTAATTTAAGCTATTACAAGATTCACTTCTCCCTGATGAATGCAGGACAGTGAATACCTTACTCCAGAACAATGTTTTCACTTTAGCACCCTAACAAAGTTTTCGTCAATTTGCAACCCTCCCTTGAGGTCCCCGGAAACCTTTATTAATTTAAGCTATTACAAGATTCACTTCTCCCTGATGAATGCAGGACAGTGAATACCTTACTCCAGAACAATGTTTTCACTTTAGCACTCTAACAAAGTTTTCGTCAATTTGCAACCCTCCCTTGAGGTCCCCGGCAACCTTTATTAATTTAAGCTATTACAAGATTCACTTCTCCCTGATGAATGCAGGACAGTGAATACCTTACTCCAGAACAATGTTTTCACTTTAGCACCCTAACAAAGTTTTTGTCAATTAATTTTTTGCTTATTTTTTCTTTTCGCCCAGTTTATACAAGTTGAAAATTGGTCTTTAAAGTGCATGCAAAGGAAATTCACATTACTTTCCAGTTAAGGACAGACACCTATTTAAAAATAATGTAACCAGAGGCTCATGTTTTATGGATTGCTCTGGAGATATCCAAAATGTTTATGCTGGTGAATACACTCGTGCTTTAAGTTCACAGGACACAGCAGTTATAAAGAGATGGGGTAAGCTTGCACATTTTTTGCTTTTGGAACATATTTTGACTTAGCTTTAAGTTCCACTCTTCCTCCATATTCAAGGAATGTGATTTCTGCTACCACCCCCCCCCCACTCTCCCCTTTCCACACTCAAAGCACCATTCCTTTTGTTCTTGATTCTTTCATCTTCACCAGCTCCTCCCATTCTCATGTCACTTTTGCATGCAAGTGGAGAAGCAACAATATTTATGTTTTTAACACTTTCTTTTCCATCATCTTGGGAACATCGAATGCTTCTTTCCCCCCTCAGGAAATGCCTGTCTTGAGAACAATCTTTACCATTTACTGTTTTTTAAAAAATTTTAAATTGTGCAGCACTTTCTATATAGAGCACATTATTAGAATCAAGTTGCTTTCTTGATCCTCAAACCGTCATGCAGCATGATAGATACTCATGAGCGAAGGTTTTGGTTAATCCAGCTCTCTAGAGTGGATTGCAAGTCTAGTCACAATTTTGGTAGGAAACATTCCATTCCGAAAACTCTCAACAGAATCCCAGTCAAGTTATAGCCACATTACCGACACAGAAACCGCAGAGCAGATCAAGAATCACTCATCACATTATGTCTGTGCCAGCACTCTGATCACCTCCCAATCAATCCAAATCACTCACATTTTTTCACAGACCAATGCTTCAGCACTAGGGCGACATGGTTAGTGTAGCAGTTCACACAAAGCTATTACAGTTCCTGAGACCTGATTCAAACAATAAGGAGTTTGTACATTCTCCCTGTCTTTCCTCAGACTGCTCCAGTTTGTTCCCACATTTCAAAGTCATACAGGGTGACCAGGTTAATTGGTCACATTGGGTGTATTGGGTGGCGTGGAAGGGCCTGTTGCTGTGCTGTATTTTTAAATTAAATGAGTGTTAACGTCTCCATCAAAAAAGCAACTCTAAACATTGAATGGAGAGTCCATGCACCAGGCAAGGGAAGAACAAATTATGAGTGCAATGTGTTTCCTTTTGGGATAGTGTGCATTGACAAAGAGCAGATGAAACAGTTGTCATTTATTTTCTGTTCTTTTATATTTTGCAGCTGCTGCAAGCACTTGTCGACCTTTGCTACTTAAGGAAAGTTAATAGAGCAAAAATCCATCAGGTGGACACAAGCAATGAATGCAGACCACCCTAAAAGCAACAGGATTATTGTATTGCACATTTTGACCTTGATGTTAACCATTCATAGTGGACAAGGCAACTTGGATGGAGGAAAGGGTGGTAGTGAAGTTAGTGTATCTAGGTGGTAACACTCTCTACATATACCACTCTACATTGGAATTGGGAGCTGGATATGAAACTAACATCTGCTGCATGAGCCTCTCCAGTATCAGAAATAAACTGAAGGTGACACCTTTTCAGGGCAGATCAGGAGATCACAGCTGGTAGACAACCACAAGGTTGACACAAGATTCTCAAGGAACTCCCCAATGATTTTATGTTGCATCAGTCCTATGCCCCAGATACATTCACACCTGCCACCAACTTTAAAGGGAGCTTGATGAGAATCAAGAGATATTGCTTTGAAATCTGACTTGTAATTCCTTGAAGGAACTGCTCCAGCAGGAATATCAAGAAGTGGTCATCTGTATAACGTAGTTGTATCAAAGGTATGGTTCCCTAGTTCGGGGTTTCCAGATGAAATGTGGTTGTGTTCTACCTAACAAGGTACAGGAGGAAAAGCCACTCAGGAACCCCTCCCCAGAAAAATTCAATGTTGAAACAAATCACCTTCCTCTTCTAAATGCCAATTACACTCCTTTAGATGGGATGTTCTATACTAGATCCAAGTTAGTGACCCATTCTATCCCCTTCCTCTCACACAAACATTCCAGTGACCATTAACTCCAGTTCACCTCAGTCAATTCTCACGTACATATTCAACAGAATTGACGTTCACAGTTCAGAAATGAAAAGCATCAAGTGATGTCAAATCTATTGTGAATGAACAAATTTACAGAATTAATAGAAGGTTCTCCACTAAAGGGGATTGTAAAAGTTTTCTTTTCATTGCTTTTGGTACCTTTTCATGATCCAAACTTTTGGCTTCATCAGAAGCAATGACTAGTGGATGCAGGAATTGATGGGGGTGGGGGTGGGGGGGGGAGTAAATTTGACAAGACAGAGAGAAGGAGGAACATTACAGGATGATAAACATCTGCGACTTTACTCACATTTTCCATCTGGTTTTGTCATTAAAACTCTTCATTCAGTACATCCAAATTCTGGTTGTGAAGTTCTGATTGTAAAATTTTTGTTGTGTACTTCTCAACAGTGGTACCAGGTTTGTGTGAACATAAACAAACCTACCTCCTGTGAGTGCTCTTCAAGAATAGCCCTTCAATCTCCAGACAGCCTCCTTCATTGAATCTGTAAACTGGGCCTTATTGTCAAGATGAAATCAGATCATGTGGGTTCACGCAAGACTTGCTCTACCACAAGGTGATACCACACTGAAACATCCCAAAGGATATCAGACATTCCCATTTACGCCATGATAATGGTCCTTTGTTGCTTACTGCCAGGTCGCACCTTAATCGCCATACAATTTTGATCATCATATTAGATCTTACCAACAGCAGGACACATGGTGGGTTTAACATCTCTTTTAAAAAAAAGCCCATTTCCAGTATATTTCACAAGAGAAAGTTTCCATTTTGGTGGCAGTAATAAGAGAATAGAGTATTATTTAAATGGTGTCAAGCTAGGGAGTGGGGTAGTACAGGACTAGTACACCAGTCACTAAAAGCTAACTTGCAGGTTCAGCAAGTTGTGATGAAGGCAAATGGCATGTTGGCTTTTATAAAGAGGGGATTGGAGTAGCAGAGATGCCCTCCTGCAGTTGTACAGGGCCCTGGTGAGACCTCACCTGGAATATTGCATCTAGTTCTGGTCCCCAAATTTGAGGAAGGACATACTCGCTATAGAGGGAGTACAGCACAGATTTACAAGGTTGGTTTCTGGGATGGCAGGATTGACATACGCTGAAAGGTTGGAAAGAATGGGCTTATATGCGATGGAGTTTAGAAGGATGAGGGGAGACATGATTGAGGTATATAAGATTATCAAGGGGCTAGACAAGGTGAAATCGGATTACATGTTCCCAATGTTGGGAGAGACTAGGACTAAAGGGCATATTTTAAGAATACAGGGAAGGCCCTTTAGAATGGAGATGAGGAGAATTTTTTTTTAACCTAGAGAAGTGTGGATCTGTGGAATGCTTTGCTGCAGAGGTGGGAGGGGCAGATTCGCTGGATATGTTCAAAAGGGAGTTAGATAAGGCTCTTGTGGGCAGGGGAGTTTAGGGTTATGGGGATAAGGCTGGGAATGGATACTGATAGTGAATGATCGGCCATGATCTGAAAAATGGTGGTGCTGGCTCGACGGGCCAATTGGCCTACTCTAGCACCTACTGTCCACTATCTATCCCTTTGTTCTCCATTACAATCAGGGACGGACAACCTTTTAATTTAGACATACAGCATGGGAACAGGCCATTTCGGTCCACAAGTTTGTGCCGCCCAATTAACCTACACCCCTGATTATATACTCATGGGCCGAAATGGCTTGTTATCATGCTGTATGTCTAAATTAAAAAGTAAAAGGTTTCCCACTCCTGAATCTTGAGCAAATAGCAAATGAATCATACTTTCGTAAGAGTAATACTAAACAGAACTGACAATGAGAAGATAACAGGCCTGCACATGATCACAGGGCAGCCTGGAGATTGATTATGACAAGAATGAATCAACATGATGATTCAGTAGTACAATTGTCTGACTTTTGTTGTCTGGGCAACAACCTTCCAGGTAAACTGGTCTTCAGTTTGTTCATCTGTCTGTCGATTAAAACTTTGTGGGAAAAGTAAATGGTACATTTCATTAGCTCATTCAAAACCTCATTTTAGAAAAAAAAATAAAGCAGGAATATTCACCATGATAAAAAGGGGAATTTTGGCACCCAGAATCCACAACCAAAAGAGCCCCAAAAGGTTTTACTATGCCCAAGTCCCATCACACATGGTGCTTATATTTCCCATGTTAAAAAAAACAGCCAATCAGCCCATCAAGGCCATACCTTGAGGAAGGGGGTGAAGCAGGGGGAGAAAGGAGGTAGGTTGAGGAAGAGGGGAGAGAGGAAGAAGACTGAAGGAGCACGTCTAATTTCTGAATATAAAGATGAGAATTCCATTAACTTTTTAATTATTTTCTACATACAGTAAAACCCTTGGAATCCAGCACCGATGGGAACTGGTAGATGCCGGTGTATTTTCAAATTGCTTGAGACTTCCTCTTACAATGCCTCTCACAAATACACTTGCATTAAGAATAAACAGTTTAAAAGAAAAAAAATACTTTTATGTACTTACACTGAACAAACTTCACTTTAAGTATTTTACTTTATTTTCAGTCACATTCGTTGATAACATTTAACCATTGCTGCATTTGCAGGTTCCCCCCTCTCCACAGAGTTGCCCAAAAAACAAACATCAATAATATAGATAATGACTCCCCTCCCCACCCCCCACTGCAAAGAGTAATGTAATTGGCTAAGGAGGCAGATTTAATCATGACTTCCAAAGGGACTCAAAATGAAGCAACTTGCAAGGTTGTAGAGAGAGGAACCAGTCAGATTAATTTCCTTCCATGCTGTCATTTTCCTGAAATTCTGTGATTCAACCTGTCACAATCTCTCAATTTTGTAATACCCATTTTCTGCTTTATGTCACCCACCCAGAAAATGTTCCAGTGGCAAAACTAACTACTAATAATTTTTTTTAAATGTTATCTGAGGGATACAAACCATTCATGCTCACCAATTTATTCCCCATGCCTGGAAAGCAGCATTTTTCCAAATGTTTCTTTCCAGGCCAGAAAGTCTTAATAAATTGTGGCAGATAATGCTGGAGTCTTGTCCCAAGGCCACATGAGCTTTGTCATGGTGTGCTGCAAGAAGACTCGGCTACAAATTTCCTCCGCAAGCCTTTAATCTCTTGGCAAATCATTGGCTTTGCATTGAAGTGTCTGATTCTCCAATGTACAGAAATGTTTAATAACTATTAAAGTAGTTAATTTAATAATTAAGCAGATAAAAGCATAGTCCTAACTTTAAAAAAAAATCACTGGACAAAAATAACATTAACTCAGATATCAATAATCCCTATTCAAATAAAATGCTCACATATCTTGGAACAGGTTTAAATTAATGCACAAAACTAGATTATCCAGCATTTGTGCAAGAGAATCTCAGCAAACTACAGGCATAAAGTAAATCACAATTGTAAGATGGATGTTAAGTTTAGGACTTCCTGGTACAATTCAGGGAACAAGAATTGACCAACAATTTTGTTGAGAAATTCCCTGTTTTTGGAATAACTATTGTTTTAAACAATTCTAGTAAATCATGAGAATCTTTCATTTGATCCAATAATCCCATAAACACAGGAATTAATAACTCTTTGAATTCTATATAAAACTCTGGAGAGAAACCATCCTCTGCCGGAGCCTTGTTTTTTGGCAAAGATATTAGAGTATCATATATTTCAACATCCATGAAAGAATTCAATAATTCCTCCATATTTAATTCAGGTAATATAACTTGCGATAGATATCCGTCTATTTTTTTCCATCCTTCAGAGACTTAAATTGATATTGTTTTTTTATAAAAATTCCTAAAGTCATCATTAATTTTGTGCATTTCGTAGGTAAGTTGACCAGATTCCCTCTTTGTTGCAATTATTGTTCTTGACAATTGTTCTATTTATAATTGCCACACTAAGACTTTATGGTCTCTTTCCCCCAACTCAGAATATTTCTGTCGTGTACGCTTTGTATCTCTTTCTGCTTTATAAGATTGTATTAAATTTGTTTTTTTATTCCAATAATCTTTGTTTCTCATCATTTTTCTGAACATGCAATTCCTTTTCATTATACAATATATCCTTATCCAATTGATCTACTTCTCTCTTATACTCTTTCTTTATTTTAGATGTATAACTTATTATTTGTCCTCTTAAATAGGCCTTCATAGCGTCCCATATAATAAATGTACTTGTTACCGAATGTTCACTAGTGTCTAGAAAATACTTTGTTGTCTTATAAATTCACAAAAATCTTTCCTCTTTAAAAATGCAGTATTAAATCTCCATCTGTAACCTACATTTTGTTCTTCTTCCAATGTAATTGACATAACTAAACGTGAATGGTCTGATAATATTCTTGTTTGATATTCAATCTTTTGAACTCTGGCTTGTAATTGTATTGAGTCTAAAACATATCTATATGTAAATACGTCTAGTATCTAAAAGAATAAAATGAATAATCCCTATTGTTAGAGTGACTCTTCCTCCAACTATCAATAAGCCTCATCTCCTTCATCAAAGTTGTCACAATTTTAACGACTTTATTTTTACAATAGTTCCACAGGATGTCTAGTTTTGAGTCAAAAGTAAAATTAAATTCTCCACCCATTATTATTTTTCCCTTTGCATTTGAAAATTACATAAAAATATCTTGTATAAATTTCCCATCATCTTTATAAGGTGCATATATATACATTAATGTCCAATTTGACAATTAATCATGACATATCTTCCTACTTTATCTATAGTTGTACCCAATATTTTAATTGGTACATTTTTATTTATTAATATAGCTACTCCTCTGGCCTTAGAATTAAATGAAAAAGACAATACCATTCCAACCCAATCTCTTTTTAACTTCCCGTGTTCTATTTCAATCAAATGAGTTTCCTGCAAAAAAGCTATATCTACATTAGTTTTTTTTATATAACTTGGTAATTTTTTCATTTTATCAAATTCTGAATTTCATTAATATTAATACTAATAAAATTCAATTTTCCTGCCATGAAGTACCAATATTAAATCCTCTGTCCATCTATCATCCCTCTCCTACTCTTCTCACTCCCATAATATGTTACAATGTCCTTAATCAATTCAGGCTTAAAATAGTTCTTCTTCCTATCTTTTCTTTTTTGGAATTCCAAATACTTTTATAAATTGGATAAGAGCTTTGTATAATCATCTAAAAGCTAAAGTGGTCGCAAATAGGCAAATATCCAAGCCTTTTCTATTAGAAAGATCATCCAGGCAAGGATGCCCATTATCACCATTCTTATTTGCATTGGCTATAGAATCATTGGGCAGAAACGATAAGAAGTGATAATGAGATCAAGGGTTTTTAAGATAGAAGATAAAGAACATAAAATTAGTTTGTTTGCAGATGATGTTATATCTTACAAAACCAGAAATATCATTGAAGAAAATAAATGTATGATTGGAATAATATGGTTTAATATAAGGTTACAAAGTTAATGTAGAAAAGAGTGAAGTGACGCCTATGAATGACAGAGACTATACTCAAAGCAAGCAGGTGACAAAGTTTAAATGGCAAAGGGAAGCAATTAAATATTTAGGAATTAATATTGACATAAATTTGAATATTTTTTAAAAATTGAATTATTTACCATTATTAAAAAATTAGTGAGGATTTAAAAAGACTTACCAATAACTTTAATAGGAAGGATAAATTGTGTAAAGATGAATATTTTTCCAAGAATACAATATTTATTTCAATCATTCCCAATCCCTGTACCAGCAAAGTTTTTTCAAGAATTAAATAAAAATGTAAGAAAATTTATTTGGTGAGATGAAATGGCAAGGATAGCTTTGGAAAAACTGATTGTAAATTTGATCAGGGAGGTCTAAGATTGCTGAATTTTAAAAATTATTATAAAGCAGCTCAATTAAGATTCTTGTCCTCCTGTTATCAAACTGGGGAAAAGACAGCGTGGATACAGATTGAAATGAATAAAATAGTAGAAACAAATCCAGAACATATTTTGTACAAATGGCATGAAGAACTTTTGAAAGGGAAAATGGAAGTGCCAATTCTAAAGCATTTGCTTAAGATGTGGAATGGAATCCATATGGAAAGAGGAATAAAGAACTATCAAATAGCCAAGACGATTTTAAAGCAGAACCCACTTATTCCTTTTATATTAAATAATCCTTTTTATATATATTTGGCCTAATCATGGGATAAAGAGGATAAAAGATTGTTTTTTAGGTTCCTTTTTTCTGACTTTTGAACAAATGAAAGAGAAAAGCAATATACCAAATAATACTAGTTTTTCATGCTTTTAGATTCAGGAACAGAGTCAATTTGAATATTTAATAACTGATATATTTATTGAGAAATTTATGACTAAAGTTACAAGGCAATGCAGAAAAAGGAATTATACAAGTCAAAACAAAGGTGGGAAAGAGATTTAAATTCACAAATTCAAAAAGAAGTTTGGTCAAGATTGTGTCATGAGAGTGTAAACAATTTCAAATGGTACAATATCATTTTTTGCACCATACTCCATATAAATTACATGGAATTGACTCAAATTGTTTTGATAAATGTTTTAGATGTCATAAGAAAATAGGAACTTTATTGCATGCAGTTTGGTTGTGTGGAAAAGTTGAACATTTTTGGGAAGGTTTGAGTATATTAATGGGATGAATTATGAAGATACAAATACCAGAAGATCCCAGAATATTTCTGCTAGGTGATTTATATGGAACAGACACCAAAATGAAGTTAGATAAATATCAACGAAAGTTTTTGACTGTAGCAATAGCAGTGGTAAAGAAGTGTATTGGTAGTGATGTGGAAGTCAGACAATATTGTAGGGTTGAATCAATGGCATGTGGAAATACAAAATTGTATAGCATTAGAAAAAATTACTTATAATTTAAGGAATCAAACAAAAAGATTATACAATGATCTGGAAACCATATATGGATTTCATTGATAAAAGCCCAGTCGTATCTTCCATTACACCCGCTCCTCCCAATTAATATGTTTAAGATGGAATTATGTTAGAAAATATAAATAGTAAATGATATATATTCAGGTGTACTTTCTTTCTTTCTTTTTTGGGGAGAAAAGCAAAATTATGTATCATTTTGCATCACTTTTATTATAATGTATCATTCAAGATATAGAAATAAAGTAAAAAAGTGCATTTGCTCTGACAAACATTACAAAATGATTTGCAAGGCTCTGACTCACTATTACAAACTTGTGTTTTGTTAATTTTTTTTCCACCCAAATGAATAAGCAAATGCTGAAAATTTGCAGACATTTCCTGTCATCACTTAAGTGACAACAAAGGAAGCAGCACAGCTGTACTTTATCTCTTATGTTTTTCGGTTGCTTTTCCAGACTAGTTGTTGACCCACTTGGCTTTGAGCTATTCGTTACAAGCCTGTCAAAAATTGCCTCAGCCATTTATCAGTGAAACAGAATCCTTTCTTCTCACATGAAGAGTTATGGAGCCTGACATAAACAAACATAAATAAACTCGAAGAACAACACACCATATTCCTCCTGGGCAGCCTGAAATCCAACAGTTTTCTAATTTAAGGTAACCCTACCTCCATCTGGTTTCACTGTTTTCATCTCTTCTTTCCCTACTCCTATTCTTACTTTCCTTTCTAACTGCCCCCTCCCCACTTCCAAATGCTCTTTTCATCCACCTGTCAGTCTAACTCTCCTACCTTCTGTCCAATATCCTATCATGTCTTAGGTTCTTACTCACTTTGATATTATCTCTTGATAAAGGCTCCTGACCCAAAACATTAACTTACCATTTCTACCCATGGATGCAGTTCCTCATTGCTCATGATTCCAAAATCTACAGGGTGTTTTTTTTCTGTAAATGGGAATATGTGAAATTAATACGAGGGGAGCCTTCTCAAAGAGAAACGTAACCCTTCAATAGGGCAGAGGCATTGAGTACAAGAGTTGGGACGTCATGTTGCAGTTATATGTGCATACTACTGGAAGAATGTGGTAGAAATAGAGACTATACAGAAGAGATTTGCCAGGATGTTGTCTGGAAAGCAAGGCAGTTGTTATATTGAGAAATTAAATATTCTAGGTTTATTTTCACTGGAGCATAGGAAGCCAAGGGGTGTCCTTACAGAAATTTATAAAGTTATATAGGGCTTAGATGGGATCGATTGTCAAACCTTTATCCCAGTGTACAGAGTTAAGTGAGGAATTTAAAAGAGATCTGACAGATAGGTTTTTCTACAAAGAGAATGCTGGCTATATGGAATGAAATGCCTGAAGAAGTAACTGAGGCAGATACAAATTTACTAGATGTTTGGAAGTATATGTAGATAAGAAAGGAAAAGATTGCTCTGGATCTATTGCGGCCAAGTGAAATTAGGATCAAGAAGTACTATGATTTGTTTACACAAGGTGGGCCAAAGAGCCATTTCTGTGCTGGACGGTTCTACAATTCTTGATTCAAAGCCAAGATCAACGTAAATTTAAGTTCAAACTCAATAGTTTGCATTAGCATATGTACCAAAAATAGTCAATATAACTGAAAGGGTAAAAGAAAGTCAACATGAAGTCTAATCTACAATTGAAGACGTTTTGGAGTCGCTATCGGAAATTGATGTACGTTTGGGATTTGTGGAGCAAGACTTGGGAACAGTCAATGACTGGACAAATTAGAGGAACTCTGCTTGGGATTGTCTAACAACCTTAAATTAACTTCAAAAGGTATCAATTTAGAGAGCAAAAGCAGAAGACAGAATTTACAAATTTTGGGCTTGGCTGAAAATACAGAAGCTGGCCAACTGACCAACTTCTTTTCAGCGATGCTTTCGGAAAGGCCTGACCTCAACAGAGCTCATAGCTCCTGGACGCCACCCATATTAGGTTATTCTGTGGTTTCATTGCTACCAAAAAGATCTTGTAATTCGTGAAACCTTTTGGAAAGGAACTCTTTAATATCATGAATAACAGATCAGATTTGTAGCCGATCTTTGTCCTTAAGTGATGAGTCTGTATAGAATATAAAGAAGTCATGGCTGAACTGTACAAGAAAGGTTTCAAGCCTGGTTTGTTATACCTAGCACAACTCTGAATCACATCCTTCGAAGGTCACAAGAAGTTTTTGAATTCGATAACAGTATAAAGATTCTTGGAAGTCTTGGATGAACTGTTATTTGGTGTCTGAAGTCTTTTAGTTTCTTGACTGGGTGAAGTTCAGCTGCTCTCTCTCTTTTGTTAATCGGAAGGGGTAATGTACTCGTTTGGTTTATAGTTATGCAAGTTTATTTCTCTTGCTATTAATTTTACTACTTTTTCTTGGATGAGACTACTAAGTTGAATACTAATTTTATCTTAATAATAATGTAATAATGATTTGTATTCACTACCTTAATCACATTAATTGTGCAAGAAATATTGTACATGCTTATGCACTCAGGCTATTAGATGATCATGGGAAATAAGGCTTACATTTATAGTGATATGTATGCATATAGTCCAAGTTATGAGTGGGAAACTTTAAAGTTAGCATGAATGAGTTTCAGCTATTTTTTCTACTGAGCCTGTGAATCTAAATGGGAGTAGATGGAGATTTATACATTCATTGCTCTGTTATCATTAATGGAACTTTATTATTTTAAATACTTATTGTTGGAAACACTTGAGACATCAATGCATTAAGTGCATATTTTATTCTACAGCCAATCATGGTAATGGATGAATGAATACAACATTCATGCACATCCATTAGACACCCAAGTGTGAATCTTTAATGAAAATTCTTTGTTTTTCACTTTGGTTGCAGCTTTAAATACAGGTTTATATTGTTTGGAAACATTAATGATAACTTTTTGAAAAAGGGAACTATAATTAGAATTTACAGCAGAAGAATTTTTGGATTAAAATGCTTATGAGCTCCTTGCAGTTTCAAACAGCAACCTTCCAATTTTGGTAGTCTGGGAAGGAGGGTGGGTATTTTGGTTTAAGGCATAAGGTTTACAAGATTGTTATGGCTTCAAGTTCTGTATAAATTGTGTTACTTCACATCTTCAAGGTGGCCACCTGGAGTTTTGTGATAATTCATGCTTGGTTTTCTTCATAACATAAAAACCATCAATAATCTTATCAAAGTTCTTACTTGGAATGTAAAAGGTTTATACAACCCAACTAAGCAAAGGAAAGTCTTTGCACATGTTAAACAATTGAGATCTGAGATCTTACAAGAAACCCATATTCGTAGCTGTGATAATTCTTGTCATATCAAAATGGAGAGGGCAACTCCTTTATTCCTCCTTCAATGCTAAAGCTAGGGGTCCTCTATTTTAATTGTCCAAAACTTCCCTTTTGTGCATCATAATGTTACATCAGATTAAAAAATGGTCAATACTTTGTTGGGGAGACTGCAATTGTTGGGGAGACTGCAATTGTTGGGGAGACTGCAATTGTTGGGGAGACTGCAATTGTTGGGGAGACTGCAATTGTTGGGGAGACTGCAATTGTTGGGGAGACTGCAATTGTTGGGGAGACTGCAATTGTTGGGGAGACTGCAATTGTTGGGGAGACTGCAATTGTTGGGGAGACTGCAATTGTTGGGGAGACTGCAATTGTTGGGGAGACTGCAATTGTTGGGGAGACTGCAATTGTTGGGGAGACTGCAATTGTTGGGGAGACTGCAATTGTTGGGGAGACTGCAATTGTTGGGGAGACTGCAATTGTTGGGGAGACTGCAATTGTTGGGGAGACTGCAATTGTTGGGGAGACTGCAATTGTTGGGGAGACTGCAATTGTTGGGGAGACTGCAATTGTTGGGGAGACTGCAATTGTTGGATAGACCTTCTTAACTTGCTACTTTGTGCAAATCTGCTTCTGTAATTCATTCTTTAAAAAAAAAACAAAATCAAACTTTGCTATCTTAGATGTTTGGCTTTTTTAAGCCACAATAGGAGAGAGTATTCTTTATTCTCCTGTTCATCATACTTAGTCACGGATTGATCAATTTTTAAATAGATAATCAATCAATTTCATTGACTCGATCATGACTCGATCAGAGGATAGTGATTTCTGACCAAGTTCCTGTCATTTTGTCTATGAATTTTCCAGATCTCTCTCCTACAAAGAGACACTGGCATTTTATCTCTACTTTCAGATAATGCATTTTTGAAATTTATGGAGGAGCAGATAACTTTTTTCTTTAACACTAATTCCTTTTCAACAATTTCGTGTTTGATTGTTTGGGACATTTAAAGCTTATCATAAGGCTTTTTCAGGTGCGTTCTCCACTAAGAATGTTCCTCCTACAGGCCAATTTCTTTATTGAATGTTGATTTGAAGATCTTAGCTAAAGTTTTGACTTATAGCTGGAGAATATTTTACCGTCAATTATTTTGGAAGATCAGACTGATTTTATTAAAAGTTGTTATTCTTATTTTAATATATGTTATTTATTGGATATTTTGTATTCACCTCCTAACATATTCTAATTTTCCTTTTAAGATTGTTAAAGATCAATTTACTTATCATGGAATTACAATTACAAAGAATCATCATAAAAAGTTTAGGGAAAACCCCAATTTTCCAAGTACTCCTGGATACATTTTTGGATGACAATCTTTCAGTAAAGGGTTAATATCTGTTCTTTATGACAAGTTGACTGGTCCTTTTCATCCAAAGAAAGAATGCCTGGGAACAGGATTTGAACCTTTCACTGTCCAATGAGGTTTGGGACTCTATTTTCAACCTGATCAACTGTGCTCTCACCATGGTCTGCTTCAATTCAAAGTGGTACATAGGGCCTACACGTCCAAAGTCAAGTTATCTCTTTTTTTTTTAAACTAAGATATATATCCTCGTTGTGACAAATGCAAAAAAGGTGTTTTACGGAGATATATATATCCTCATTGTGACAAATACATAAAAGATGACGCTTCTTTAATTCATCTGTTCTGGATGTACTTCAGTTTAGAAAAATATTGGAGAGAAGTTTTTCAAACATCATCAGTGATTCTCAATTGAAAATTACAACCAAATCCCTTGGTTGCTTGGATTGGAACTCTTGGAGAAGATGATGTTTAACTAACTCCAATTAAATGTTGCATTTTATCCTTTACTTCGTTGTTGGCCAGATGTGCTCTTTTGATTGTGGAAAGGTAATACTCCACTTATTCCTACACAATGGCCAAGGGACATCATGTCCTGTTTAAATTTGGAAAAAAAATTAGATACGCAATTAATGATTTAAGCATTAGATCCCAAATGTTATGGGGCCCATTCATGGACTAAACTCTAGATTGTGTTAATATAGAATTTTGGCCTGGAGTTGCCCCACTTCAGAGTGAGCTACCTTGTTTCAGCAACTTTCAACCTTGTTGAGGGTCAGGGATTTGAAAAATTTAAATTTATTATGTCTATTTTTTATTATTATGGCTGTGCTTTGGGAATTCATATGTATGAATATTTTAGCAGTGCTTTTCTTTGTCTATTTTTCTATAGCACATCCCATAATTACGACTGAAAATCACTAAAAATATTTAAAAAAAGATAAAAAAGAACCTTGAAGGCTGATACTGTTTTATTGGAGAGCTATGATCAAACTCAATGATTTGTATATGCATCTGCAATGGAAAGAATGGATGACAGGTCATCTAAATACATGACAGGTCAGTCAGTAACTGAGAAGGGAAAAATCTGCAGCACATTGCAGTGATGAATCACTTGTGCTCCATTACCTCCAAAGTAAAACAAAAAATCTAAATAAATCTCCATAGAAATTGTTGGGTTTAATCTTTGGTGTCTATGAAGTCATTTGATTGTCTAACACATTATTGACTGAAATGAAAGAAATTGGATTCATTTTCCTTGACGACAAGTTGAAATTTTGTGGTGCTTTTGTTATTCAGACTAAACTGCCCAAATTCACTTAAACAGCAAAAAAAAACAAGCTTCCCCATGACGTACAATATACAAAAAAAATCAGTGCCCAGGAGTCAAAAATTTTTCAGGAGAAACTGTTATATTTCAGGGATAAAGGACAAGATTACAGATCACTCATGGGTTCTTTTTTTTTTCAAAACTTTATTTATTAATTTTAACTTATGAAGAAAGTAAGTAATTCACGTACAGAAAAAATACAAAATAAAGTAATACAAGTACAAAGTAACATAGTTAATACAATACCAATCTCGGTATCTCCCCCTAACAACTGAAAACTAAGACTTAAAAAAAACCTATTTTTAACCCCTAAACCCCCCCTCCCCACCCCCACGATAAAGAGTGAAGAATTAATACTATTAGTGTAATAAAAAAAATAAAAAATATATATCTTTTAAAAAAATCGATATATATAAAAAAAACAAAAAAAATTAATTAAGTATTAATTATTAATCCAAAAATATTTTATTATAAGAATATATATATGAAAAAACAAAAACAAAAAGAACAAATGAAAAAAAACAACTAATAATAAAAAACTAAAAAAAAAGAAAAAAAGAAAAAAAGAAAAAAAAGAAAACATATATATAGAAAAAATATATAATAAAAAAAGTTTTTTTAAAGAAAAAAATGATTAATTCAAACTTATTTAAATTGTATATAATCAATAAATGGGGTCCTCTTTAACTCATAAAAAGACATCTTATCTTGTATAGAAAAAGATATTCTTTCCATAACCAAACAAAACTTAATCTCTGAATACCACCTATCTAAAGACAATACATTTCTATTCTTCCAAGTAATCGCTATACATTTCTTGGCCACTGCCAGCGCTAAGTAAATAAAAGAGATCTGGTAATTATTTAATTCTAAATCAATCAACGGTTGCATATTCCCTAATAAAAATATATCGGACTCATGGGTTCAATTGAACAAACCAGGCAAATTTTACAATTGATGCGAGTTCCAAAAGTAGCGCCTTCTATACTAGCAGTCTTTCCTTAGAAAAGAATTTCTTCCTTACACTAAGTTTTCAACCGTTCCCGTCTTGACCTTAGTTGAGATGCAATTTATGTAGCCAATTAAGTGCAAATTTGGAAGGATGCCCAGATTTGTACCAGGATAGTCTTGGTTGCCTTTACTAATTACATAAAAATAGATGTCACTGACATCTACATCAGGGTAGAGGTTCTGCAAGACATTTCCTAGATTACATTCATTTAATGCAACTTTGGAATATTTAAATTGACATCAGGTTCATTTAAATTATTTGGAGCACATAAAAAGTTATTTTATTAAGAGTTTATTCTCCTTGAGGAAAGTTAATCACTTAATTAGTTATCCAATGAACTCGTCAAAACTCAACGATTCCATTCTGATTTGTTGGTGAACATGCTGTTTATTCAATAACGGGTTCAAGAAATCAAACACAATCAGACGCTTGCAGATATTTCTGTCCAAGCAACAGTTCAATTGAGTGTGTGAAATTACATCAGTAAATTATTTCCATAAATCCTGTTTAAAACAGAAGCTAAAAGGTCAACGAAAGATGGCCAGATGAAGCAGCACAAAGATTTTTAGCTCACCAGAACTACGACGTTTTGACTCAAATGCAGTTCATTCCCTATCATTCATCTCCTTCCTTACCACCTTCCCTTATACCCTGCTGTCCTCTTGCACTACTTCACATCTTCGGTATTCTACTTGTTTTGATTACTCCCAAATAACACTGTGAGGACTAAAAAAATTTAATCTTCGCTTAAAGAAGGATTTTTTTTGCTCCAGATGCATTTCCTATTTGCAGCATGAATCTAGGAGATGAGGAGAGCTTCATGGCTCCCAGAGTAAGTAGTGATAAACTTAGTCAACTGAAGAGAAAAACATTTGATCCATATTCTGGCAATTATATGAAAATAGCTTTGTTGTGTTTTCTGGTTAAATTCAACTTTGGCTCCGCATTAGACCACATATCATTCTTCATGTACACGTGGAGATTTTTCCCCTTTCAGCTGTCTGGACCATTGTCAAAGGCAGATTTCTTTAATTATAGGGGAAAAAATCTTGAGAAATTAGAACTGCAGCCATCTTGGGCTTTAAGATTGTATTTCTCACATGGCACCCATCCACGATATTGACAATACCCAAGAGCCTGAAGTGATGCAAAAAAAAAATCAGCTGCAAGTTCACTCCTTCCAATTTGATGCTAAGTGAGAGTTTAATTTCTTTTTAATGTTCAGATATTCACCCAATATGTGCAAAAGAGAAACTGAATGCACAGCAATTTTGAAAATTCAAGTAATTGATATTATCCTGTTTTTTTAAGCAGGAACCTGCAGTGTTTGCAATCTCTGCTCTATTACTGCTGGTGAGAGGGAACTTGCTTGGGGAACAGTCAAAGAAATAAGATAAATGCCTCTGTTTTGTCAATTATATAATCCCATTCAACAGTAAGTATAATAGACAGTAAAAATAAACCCTGTTATGAAATCAGCCAGAAGAACAACTAGAGGAAAATGAATAGGTAAAAAAATACAAGTTTAAAATTTGGAGTGCCTCACCATTCTTCTTTGGCTTGGCTTCGCGGACGAAGATTTATGGAGGGGGTAAAAAGTCCACGTCAGCTGCAGGCTCGTTTGTGGCTGACAAGTCCGATGCGGGACAGGCAGGCACGGTTGCAGGGGAAAATTGGTTGGTTGGGGTTGGGTGTTGGGTTTTTCCTCCTTTGCCTTTTGTCAGTGAGGTGGGCTCACCATTAGTTATCATGTAATGCACAATCTCAAGAAACTATAAATTCATTTATCTGGCATCTACCAATTCCCATGGGGGTGAGGGGGGTGTGAGTAAAATATGTCTGATTGCAACAAGGAAAGCAAACATGTCTCATTACTCGTGACATGGATATGAGTGAAGATAAATTTGGGTAGGACACCAGGAGTCAGATTATATTTGAAAAAGGGGCTTGGGATCCTCCTTGTCCACCAGAGAAGACCACCGTTTAATACTTCAGCAGAAAAGTGGTGCCACAGATCATACTTCAATGAACCACTGTTGTTGCTGAGACCTTTGTGTTCAGCTTTCTCCAGAGATCAAACTTGCAACCTCCTGAATCATATTACTCCCCACTCAGCCTCAGAGATCGAAAAAAAAAAGGAAATGCACAGCACCCTTGGAAATGAACTGAGTATAAAGTGAACAACCAATAATTCTTAAAAAGGTACACTAAACATTATGTTAGATAGAACAAAAATCTTAAATATTTTTGAAGAACGTCACGTCAAATCCTACGCCCCTCACCAGCCCCTCCAATCAGACATTCTTGACTCAAGTGGATGAAAAAAAAATCTCCCCAGTACTGTGAATCCAGTGTCTAGGCAGACTTTATTTTAATGGTACCTATCAAAGTGAAAGGCCCTCAGTTTCAAAAGTTGATTAGGTTGCAGTCTGCTTCAGTTTGCCACATTCACCTGATAGGGAGGGTTGCATGAAAATCAACCACAGCTTTTTTTTGTAGCAGTCCCACATTTGTGGTTCCTTGCTTTCTTGGCTGCTAAATACGAAAGAAGGAACCAATCCCATTTTTCCCTCAAGCGAGCAGCTTGAATAGATCTTCAGAAAAAGTCTTGGCAAACAGAAACCTAAATCCCTACTGTCTGGAACACAGAGCAACCCCTTTGGGGTTATAATCCATAAATGAGGGAACTATTCAAGCACTAAGCCCCTTCGTACAGACTAACCTATTGACCAAGTATATTCACCATTTAACAACAGCTCCAGAAACTTGTCAAAATACTGTACATCATAAATGGTCATTTAATAGTTGAACATAATTATTCAAGCAAGCTTTTTCTTTCTGGTCTTTTTATAAACCTTTGCAAAAATGTAGTGGTAGAAATTGAGTATAGCAACTCATAGCATGTAACTGTGGTAAAACAGTTTGCATCCTGAAGAGGATCTTGTCAACACTTGACATTAACCCTCACAAAAAAAGCGACATGAATCAACATACAAAGTTTATTTAAAACAATTTTGATGATTTTTTTTAACCATGGATTCCAATAAAGGGTCACTTAAAGGAAATAAGAATAGTGGCTACAGCTCGTTGCTTTCTTGGGGATTATTTCCACATCCTTCCAGTTACACAGAAGTCATACAAGAATTATGATAGTGTGATGCAAACATTAATTAACTTTGCTGTAGATTATTTGGTGGTGGCTCTACCTAGAGCAAGGTAGAAGGCTGAAAATTGCAAAGAAAAAGGAAGATGACTTGTAACCTTAGATCAGGAACACAGAGTACATTGGGATTCATATACCTACCTACAGATCTCTGAAGAAGTTTGGCACTTTGTGCAAGCTGACCTTCAACCATGCATTCATTCTTCATTATATGACTCATTGGGCCAAATTGGCCTGTTACAATACTGTATGTCTAAATTTTTTTTTAATGCCAAACTGACTGGAAATTTCTGAGAAGGCCAGCAGATCTGCATCAAACTCTTAGCATTCGTCCACATCAGCATCCCTACATCAACATGAAGAGCTTCGAGAAGCTCATCATGGAGCACACCAAGCTCCTGTTGCCCGTCACTGGACCCCCTATAGTGCATATACAGATCCAACCACTCTATGGATGATACATCCATCTAGCCCTCACCCACCTGGAAAATAAAGACTCATATGTTCAACACCTGTTTATTGACTTCATTTTCGCATTCAACACAATCATACTTCAGTACCTCATAATGAAGTGAGCCTGCTGGGTCTAAAACCTCCCTCTTTAATTGGATTCTTGACTTCCTGTCGGAAGCAGTCCAGATCGGTAACAGGACTTCCAAGACTATCACACTGAACAGAGGCCACACAGGGTTGCGTGCTTAGTCCATTGATGCTCATTCTGCTGACCCATGACTGAACAGCTAAACACAGCTCAAACCACAATCAAGTTCACTGATGACATGACCGAGGCGGGCCTTATCAATAAGAATGGGGAGTCAGTGTACAGAGATGAGGTGCAGTGGCTAACGGGCTGGTGCAGAGCAACAACCTCTATCTGAACGTTAATAAAACAAGAGATGGTTGTCGACTTCAGGAGAGCCTGTTCTGCTGCCCATTGATGGCTCCACCGCTGAGGTAGTCAAGAGAATCAAGTTCCTTGGAGTGCACCTGGTGGAAAATCTCACCTGGTCCCTTAACACCAGCTCCATAGCCAAAAAAGCCCAGGAGCACCTCCACTTCCCTCCATCTTCACGACATTCTACAGAAGATGTATTGAGAGCATCCTGTGCAAATGCATCACCAGCTGGTTTGGAAACTGTACCTCCTCAGACTGCAAGACCCTGCAGAAGATAGTGAAGTCGGCGGAAAATATCATTGGGGTGCTCTTCCTACCACGAAAGACATCAACAACACTCGATACAGGCAAAAGGCAATAAACATTGCAAAGGACTCCATGCACCCTTCTCAAAAACTCTTCTGCCATCTGGTAGGAGGTACCAAAGCACTCAGGTTGTTACGTCAACAGTTTTTCCCCCCAAGCCACCATGAAATGTAGATAGTGTAGGATAGATTTTTACTGTATACGTTTTGATATTTTAATATTTCAATATGCTCAAGTTCTATTCTAACATCTATGTAAATATGCTCTCTGGTCCTGGACAAATGCTATCCCATCTTCACTGTATGAATATGGCATGAATAATAAATAAAGGAGGCTTGACTACATTCAAGATTCTCACATGAATGCAGAAATCCAAAGCTCATTGTGGTTTTGCAAACAGTACTTTGACAGGACTCTTCATGGAATTCAATGTAGGAGCTTGAACCATTCCCCAGTATTCACACAGGGATTTTCCAGATCAGAACTGGAGCAGAAACAGCAAATCCATCCATTTTCTCCAAAGGAAAAGTGAAGGCATTAATTAATTTACATCTTTGTATTATCTAGACAAGCACCGGTAATTGTTTTTAATTACTTCTAAGCATATTTGTTTTTGATTTTACTTTTAAAACATTATCAGAGACTTTTACATTCAGAAATATTCAAATACCTGACAGGATTGACAGTTGGACGAGCCAAAAGCATGATTGTGCCAGTATACTAAATCTTCACTTAGGAATCAGGACGGCATTTACCAGCAAAGTGGCACAAATGGATCTACAATAGGTAGCTACATTTTCCCCACAATGGTCAGTGGTAAGGGTGCAAGCTTGCAGCTCCAGGCTCATGCGACTGGGGAATGACATTATAACATCAACTAGAAACCGAACCACTGGTCCTGACACATGTGGAATAGGTTTCATGTGGTAGCAGTGGTATTACCTATAAACCTTGTCAATCCCCCTCCCCAACTCTAAGACCAACATCTTTAATTGTACCATATTACAGTATAGTACAATAAGATGACCATCAGCCAGTGCATTTACACCCAGTGTAATGAAATGCTTCAAGACATTGACTATGCAGCAAATCAATTGCTGTCACACTTGTATGAAGTCTGAGGATATTTAGCACATCACAACAGGTCAGTGGCCTTTGCCATCTTGCTGGCCTTCCACTCTGTATTAGATCTCCTGGACCACAAGTATACCAATGTCAGGCTTTTTTTCATTGAATGTTGTGCAGTAATCGACATTATTATCACATCAGCAAATCTTCTGATCAAACTAAAAGATCCACGACTCTGTTTGTCCTTTTGCAACGGAATCCTTGGCTTCCTCATCTGCAGACTCCAATCACTGCAGATTGGCAACATTACCCCGCCTCCTCCTCCTCACTATTAACACAAGGCCACCTCAAGGCTGTGCATTTACTCCACAGCTCTGTTCCTTTTACACTCACAACTGCACTCCCAAGTTGAATGCAATGCAATCTGTCACTCCATCAATGAGATGATTGGCTGATTAATGGAAAATGAAGAGTTAGAATACAGGACCTGGTTGGGTGATGCCAATAATAATCTTTCTCTCACCATCCACATTAATTAGATTATAGGAAAGGGAGCCAGAGTAACCACGCACCTGTCCACAGTGATGGGAAAGGTGGAGAGGCTCAGTATCTTCATGTTTCTGAGTCCACACATCTACTTTCAAGTAAGAGGTACTGAAACCTAATGTCCAACATTTCTATGATTAAGCAGTTTCCCCCTCCCCTTGCAATGATCAGACTCTTGAACCTCCACTTGTTAAATGAACCATAAACAACTCTGGCACCACAAAAAGATCTGTCTGTGCTATTGAAATGCCACATTTTTAATTCCTCTTCTGTAACTTGTAATATTTTATTTTACATTTATTATCCTTCATGTACAATAATTTAATGTATACTATTGGAGTTGTGCTTTTTTCTATACTGAAGTCAAGACACAGATTGGATAATACTTCAGGTAGCACCTGTGCTCAATCTACAAGATAGTCTGTGCTTCCTGAAATAAGCCACTTTAATTCTCAATACCACTCTCTTTCCAACCTGTGTGTTCGGGTGGGGGGGGGGGGGGAGGGAAGGAGTCTCGCCCACTCCTCAAGTGACCCCCAATGTAAACTGGTTGAATAAATTTTCATTCTTGACACTTTATAGCCCTCTAGAACGAGCGTTCAATCCTTCAGCTTCAGGTAAATGGTTTTCCCATCATTTCCCTCTCTCATCTGGTTTCTTTTAAATACCTTGTATTCATACTCCTTATCACTTGGAGATGCAAGAAGCTCCAGATTCTGGCAATGTAGTGGAATAAAACAAACTGCTGGAGCATTCCAGTCATTCAAGGAGCATCTGTAGGTGGTGGATATGGAGGGATTATTAATACTTTATGTCAACGCAGATCGGCATCGACTCCAAAGATCTGGGTGCCTGTCCCGGTATACACGTGATGAGGTGAAAACACTCAGGGGGTTCAAGAAGTGACAAGCCTGAACACAGTTTAACTACAAACAAGGATATTTATTTACACCAGGGGAGTTGTGTGTGTTGGTGGGGGGGGGGGGTCACAACAGGGATCACACACACAGAGAAACTGCATATATTTCATGTGCATTGGATGTGGCTAAACAACTGATACTCACTACCCCTGACAGATCACTACTAATCTCAGTTTCCATGGCAAAATGCACAGCTTGATGCTACTTGCAGTTCCCATGGTTAAACGCAAAGTCGAAACAAACAGTATCCACTACCCATCGTTAACTCGGAGGCACAGTATTCTAATTATCTACAGAATGTAATTACACTTATAACAATGAATAAGGTACAGTCTTTTCTAGGTATGCACTGCAATATACCTTACAAATGACTCTCCAGTGTCTTCCTGGCTTGCAACCTGGAATGGAGCTAGAGTTCATTCTCAGGGCATAAAAAGCTGCTCCATTTAGTGGTATTTATACTGCAGCTGGGGCTTGGGGTGGGGAGAAAGAGAAGGAGAGGGGTGGGTGACTCAGGCACACACAAATGAGGTAAAGCATTCTAGAGAGCCACTCATCAGGTATGAGCTCACCTGTGGGTGGATTAACTTTGCTTGACATGGGAAATGACTGCCTGGTCAGGTGATCCTCCAGGGGCAAGCAGATGGAAATTTTGACAAATTTCCAGTCCAATCTTTTGGATAATCCTCTGGATAACAATGCATCCCTGGGTATAGCCTGCTAATCAGAGAGCATATTGTGATATGTTAACCTACCTCTGAATAGTCATTAGTTGTCCACCTCATTCTTCTCCCCAGTTCTGCTTTGAAAACTGCAAACCTTCCTCTCTTCCCCCACTCTGACTTATGGACTCAAATCTTTAACTAGCTTAATTTTGCAAACACAATTTGACTGTTTGTAGAAAAAAAATGTTGTAAATTTCTTGCTCATTGCTGTATGACCTGTGTAGAACTTCAGTCAATAGAACCATCTCTCTAGACTGCTGAGTTGAAGTGAATTAATGCCACACTGTCACATATTTCCTTGATCACTTGATCTATATTGCCCAATCAGCTTCCTGCTAATCTGAGCTTTTCAAATCCAACTTCCTGATCAACTGACTCCAATTGCCAAGTATAGCCTTCAGATAAAATCCTTATTGAAGTCTGCTGTTCTTCTAGCACAGTGATTCTCAACCTTTTTCTTTCCACTCACATACCACTTGAAGTATTCCCTATGCCATAGGTGCTCTGTGATTAGTAAGGGATTGCTTCAGGTGGAAAGAAGAAAGTTTGAAAAACCACTGTTTTATTTGTACCTAATTGACTCATTATGTGACGGTTTCATAACTCCAAAGGAAATGGGCCAATGACATTTTTTCCCAAACAAAATATTTCAGTAACAATTGGGTCTAGAGCAGTGATTCTCAACCCTCCCTTTCCACTCACATCCCACCTGAAGCAATCCCTCACTAATCACAGAGCACCAATGGCATAGGGATTACTTCAAGTGGGATGTGAGTGGAAAGAAAAAGGCTGAGAACTACTGTATCTTTCAGCTCTGCATTATATTCCAGCATCTGCAGTTTTTATTTTCAATCATATTTAACATATTGGCCATCTCCATCAATCCTCCCTTACAACCCTATGAGGAACCTTCCCTAACACTGGAATGCTTCACTTACTAGTTGTACTCAGTTATAAAGGACTGACTTCTGCTCTGAGAATTACTTCCACCACAATGTTGGTACAGTTCACTATAAGCTAATATTTATCAGTCCAGTACCCATTTCTTTACTCCCCTTTTTCTGTGCTCAAACATGAAAATATAAACTTTGCACTTTGTATTCCCTGCTTGGTTGCACTTTCCCCAACCTTTGCACTTCTCTTTCTGGACATGTCTATAGTTAGTCTCCCTGAAGTGTCCCAAGCTGTTTGATGTCCATTCTGTTTCCACATCCTGCTTTGTGAACCTCAGACTCTGGCACACATGAGGCTTTATATCTGTGGTTTGCAAACTTTTGCTTTCCACTCACATATTACCTTAAGTCATCTCGTACTAATCACAGAGCACCTATGGCTCAGGGATTACTTAGAGTGGTAAGAAAGTGGAAAGCAAAAGTTTGCAAACCACTGCCTTAAATTAACACAAGTGCTGCTTTTGTTGCATCTGGAGCCACTGAGCATAAGTCAAGGCCACAAATAAAAGTAGTTAAAAATCAGAATTTATTGTCATGCAAGTCATTTAATTTGTGGCAGCGTCACAGTGCAAACATTTATATAAAAACCACGTTTAAAATAAATTTAAAATAAAGAGAGGCCAGATCAAAGTATAGCTGTGTCTTTGGCTCGTTGATCATTCAGGAATCTGACGGCAGCGGGGAAGAAGCTGTCCTTGTGCCGCTGGGTGCTCGTCCTCAGGCTCCTGTACCTTTTTCCTGATGGTAGCAGAGTGAAAAGGGTGGTGGGGGTCTTTGAGGATAGAAGCAGCTTTCTTAAGACACCACCTCAGGTAGATGTCCTCAAAGGTGTGAAGTCTGGTGCCCGTGATGTCACAGGCCGAGTTAATAACCCTCTGAAGGTTTTTTCCTGTCCTGATCAATGGCACATTTGAACAAGACAATGATACAAGCAGCCAATATGCTCTCTACACTAAACCTGTAGATGTTGTTGAGAATCTTGGTGACATACCAAATATTCTCAAACTCATCAGCTTTTATATTTGAAGAACAGTCACTTGTTTTAAATAGGGAAATGCAAACATTTCCCTGCAAAAAACTGCAAACCTTCCTCTCTTCCCCCACTCTGACTTATTGACTCAAATCTTTAACGAGAACTGGGGAGAAGAATGAGGTGGACGACTAATGACTATTCAGAGGTAGGTTAACATATCACAATATACTCTCTGATTAGCAGGCTATACCCAGGGATGCATTGTTATCCAGAGGATTATCCATACCCACTGGCGAGTCTTCTTTATGATTGCATTGACATGGAGGTGACAGGACAGATCATCGGAGATGTTGACACCCAGGAATTTGAAGTTCTTGACCCTCTCTGCAACTGAGCCCACTGAGGACTGGTTTTTGTTCTCCTGCCTTCCTCCTGAAGTCCACAATCATCTCTTTGGTTTTGCTTATGTTGAGTACAAGGTTGTTGTGGTGACAACAATCAATGAGCTGATCTCGCTCCCTCCTGTATGCTTTCTCATTGCCGATTATAATTTTGCTGATAACTGTGGTGTCATCAACAAATTTGTAGATAGCATTGGAATTATGCTTGACCACACAGTTATGGGCGTAAAGCGAGTAGAGCAGTGGGCTAAGCCTGCATCCTTGAGGTGAACCTGTGTTGATCATCAATGAGGAAGAGACATTGCTTTCCATTTGTACTGACTGTAGACTTCTGATGAGGAAGTCAAGGATCCAGTTGCAGAAAGGGGTGCAGAGGCCCATGGTTTGGAGCTTGTTAACCAGCACTGAGGGAATAATGATGTTGAAGGCTGAGCTGTAGTCGATGAAGAGCAGCCGTGAGTTGCTGTTTTCAAGGCGTTCTAGAGCTGAGTGGAGAGCCAGTGATATTGCATCTGCTGTAGAGTGATTATGCAGTGGGTCCAATCCTTTGCTTAGGTACATGTTAATTCTGGCCATGATCAACCTCTCAAAGCATTTCATTACAGTAGATGTTAGTCATTGAGGCAGCTCACTCTGCTCCTTTTGGGCACCAGGAGGACTGATGCCCTTTTGAAGCAGGTGGGAACCTCTGACTACAGCAGTGAAAGATTAAAAATGTCGTGAACACACTGGTTAGTTGGTTGGCACCTATTTTCAGTACCTTGCCAGGTACATCATCAGGACCTGATAGCTTGCGAGAATTCACCCTCTTGAATGATGTTCTGATATCGGCCTCAGAGACAGATATCACAAGGTCCTCAGCCTTTTCAGGCATTCTTGAGGGCACTGTTGGCTTTCCCTTCCATCAAAGGTGTTCAGCTCATTGGGTAATGAAGCATCACAGCCATCCATGGTATTCGTCCTCACTTTGTACGATGTAAATGGCCTGCACTCACTGCCATAGCTGGTGTGTATTTATCTTGGTCTCTAGTCTCCTCCAGAATTGTCTCTTTGTTGCAGAGATACATTTATATTAACAAAAAAATATCAGTTTTCTATTTTTATGAGGAATTGAAGAGCAGAAAATATGATATTTAATATCCAATGAACAGTGGTGTGTTAATTATCCTCATTACTTAGAAATACTTGGTCTAAGCTATTTTCTGACTACTTTGCTTTGACCAAAATAGGAATAGATTAACCTGGTGTTTAAAAGAGATTGAATGTTTGTTAGTCGATGAATTAAAGATATATCATGGCTTCAACATTTCATTTAAGAGTTAATCCAAATCTTTCAATGACATTAATTTGAGCTTTTAGACAATAGACAATAGACAATAGGAGCTGGAGTAGGCCATTTGGCCCGTCGGGCCAGCACTGCCATTTTAGATCATGGCTGATCATTACCATCAGTACCCCTTTCCAGCCTTATCCCCATAACCCTTAATTCCGTTACCCACAAGAGTCTTATCTAACTTTCTTTTGAACATAGTCAGCGAATCCGCCTCTACCACCCTTTGTGGCAGAGCATTCCACAGATTCACACTTCTCTGGGTAAAAAAATGCTTTCTCATCTCCGTCCTAAAGGGCCTACCCTGTATTCTTAAACTATGCCCTCTAGTCCTCGTCTCCCCCATCATTGGGAACAAGTAATCAGACTTCACCTTGTCTATCCCCCTGATTATTTTATATACCTCAATCATGTCCCCCCTCATCCTTCTAAACTCCAATGGATACAAGTCCAGTTTTTCTAGCCTTGCTGCATATGACAACCCTGCCATCCCTGGAACTAACCTTGTAAATCTGCGCTGCACACCCTCCATAGCTAGTATGTCCTTCCTCAAGTTTGGAGACCAGAACTGGACGCAATACTCCAGGTGGGGTCTCACCAGGGCCCTGTATAACTGCAGAAGGGTGTCTCTGTTCCTATACTCCAATCCCCTCTTTATGAAAGCCAACATTCCATTTGCCTTCTTCACAGCTTTCTGAACCTGCAGTGACCGGTGAACAAGTACACCCAGATCCATTTGCACTTCCCCACTCCCTTAATTCTTGCACTGGCAATTCTTGAAGTGAGATTGGTGCCAAATCTATTCACGTGCTTAAATAAAATGTAACTGTACAGGAGTCAGCCGGGAGTTCAACCGTGGTGTTACCAATAGTTCTCAAGATGGACATGGAGTTACTCACATCTATCGTATAAGAACATATCTTAAAAATTATTTCTTTACCGAGTTAGGAAATTAAGCTTTCATCTTAGTCAAATGGGAGCATACTTACTTTCAGTCAGAAGTTTTAGGTTTAAGCCTCACTCTAAGAACAGTACAAAATCTAGCTCTGTATCTCACTATTTAGAGAATGTAACATTTCTAAGAATGTTATCTTTTGAATGAGATTGCAATCAGAGGCCTTGCATGCTTGTTCAGGTGCACTCAAGAAACCGATTAATATCAATCCAAGAAGTTCTCTCATTGTCAAGGTCCACAACCAGGACAAAACAGATGAGCTTGTCTTTAAGATCCCTTGATACAATACAGAAATGATGTTTGCATTTCCCTATTTAAAACTTCAAATATAAAAGCTGTCTGCCAGCATCTTTCAGTGAAATGAGCAATAAAAATATTTTTCTCAACGAAACTGAAGTATCAATTTAAACTAATGGGGAAACTGTTCATTTACATGCCTATCACTATGGTTTGTTTTCTATTTCATGCTTCTGCTGTGGAGCTCACTGAGGCTGTAATACTTGTTCATCATGATCAGTCTGTATCGTGCAACATTCTAGAAGCCTTTCAAATATTGATATTTGCTTTGTTTACACACTTAATCCCTCCATTTCCTTCTAATTTTCTTTTTCCATTTCAAATTCAGTATCATATGATTATATAATTACCACCCAACAAGACCTCAGTAATCTTCTCTGCTGCTCTTATGGTCCTGTAGATTGACCTTTCATTCAATACTTTACACCAGGATGGCCAAATTATGGCCACTGGGCCAACTATGGCACCTTGCCCATTTTTAAGTGGCCCAGCGTGAATTTTAAAAATAAAATGGACTATGGCCTGTTAGAACACAATCTCTAACAATCACTTACACTGAATGTACAATGCACTTCTTAGTTTCAACACTAGATGCCATTTTGAACAAATACTTGACTGACTGTTGCAATACTAAAATAAGTTTACCTCCGTTGATTATACATGGGGGAACTGAAAACATGAAAAAAATAGCATGGAAGTGCCAAAAATTTCAGACACGGTGGGAAAATGAATACTCTTTCATAGAAGTCAAGGGGAAGTGTGCTTGTTTGAATCTGTTAACTTTAATAGCCTACCCACAGATTTACATATTGCATCATCATTAAGGTGGACACTTGAGCAATGAACTGTAATCACTGAGAGTTATGGAGGAATGTTGGAGACTGCATTATCCCTTTCATATTTTTTCTCCTTGTTCTTACTTTGCATCCAGATTTTTATTAAGCACTGTGATTTTGCACTGCTTTTTGAAAGAGAGTTTTCAAGAATTTTATTTATTCATCTAAATTGAGTGGAAGTGCAGCAGATACAAAAATGCCTCCTATAATATTTAAGTTCATCAATAAGCTATGTAATATCAAAAATTAAACTGTTCAGTAGTGTTGATGGAAAATGAATTTTTGATGGCAGAAGAGTTTTCTGGTCTAAAACGCAGGTGTTTTTTTTGCAGTGTGACTGGTTGAAAACTACCAGACTCCATATATTTTGGCTGTAAATCTTTCCAAAATGTTTGCCCCCCCCCCCCCCCCCCCACCTTGCTCTACAGTATCCAGAACACACTGATGCAGCCAATCAGGATAGAGCTCCTGTAGAACGTTGACAGGATGGTGCCCAATAGCTTTTCCCTCCTCAATCTTCTCAGAAAATGCAGGCGCTTCTTCAGAAGACTCTCTACTCTCTCCACTACCAAGCTAATAATGTGTTGTAGGGGATGATCGCCCCTGGTCTTGTTAAAGTCCACTATCATCTCCTTTGTCTTTTCAGGCTGTTACTCTTGCACCATTTCATGAGATTTTTGCATTGTGAGACATTATTGTTGTTGTTGTTGAGGCCAACTACTATCATGCCTTCTGCAAGCCTGAAGACTCTTTTGGAGATGGATCTGGTGTTTTAGTCATGTGTCAGTAACCTGAACGGGGATGGGGGGGCAGCACACACAGACTTGAAGTCTGCCAGCGCTCAGCATGACAATGCTCAATGTAATATGATTTCAAGGATCTGAAGCAACTCTGGTCCTGCTGTCATCAGCAGATCTGTGGTACCACAGCCATGATGTGGCATAGGTCTCAGGATTAAGCGCTGATGCATAATTTATGAGCATGTTGTTATTATCAAGTTCATGTGACTGAATCCCCTCTCACACTCAGCAGTACTAATAGGAATAACTTGTGAACAGCTCAGTAATGGACATAAATCTTGGGTGATGCAGTATCTACGATCCTCCACATAATCTCTGAAGGCATTTATTACACAGAAAGAAAGTTTAAACCTTTTACAGAGAGATGAAATTGCAGTTTCACCATAATTAGGTGATATTTCAACAGGTCAGTAGCCTTTATCGAGGACATACATTTCATTTAGCAGGAATTTATACATACTTTGATCTGAAGCTTGAGAACTTTTCAAGGATGTTGTCGTGAACGTACAATGCTGCAAATTGCTTATAAAACTGGTAAGAAACTGCATATAATTAATGGAGACAATTTTATTGTTCAGGGCGTTTCTCCATACTTCCCCTTTTGACTGCCTCTTGAGGTTCTAGAGTTTTTGTAGCAGGTTGCTTTTGCTCTATTCAGCTTCATTTGCCCATCCATCCTACCCACAGTGCCTTCCTTTGCAGCTATCATAGCCATCTCTGTGATGTTTCTTTTATCACCATAAAGAAACTTGGGTTCTTTTTAAAACAATTAAATTTATTAACTAAACAAACAGCACGAAGGACAGATCACACACAGGCCAGACCTCATGTGGAGGCATCCATCTTGAATCTACCCAAGATGCAACAGAATTCCCAAGATGCAACATTCTCCAGATGCTACACACTCCATCTCCGACTCGTCCTGGTGGTAGCTCTATCACTACAATCTGAAATTTCCCATTATATATCAATGCATTCAGAATGGTTTCTCTACCTTCCATTGACAAGTCCACCTTGCTGATTCCCACTTCACAGATGAATTTCCACACCATGAGATGAAGGAAATGAACTGTTCCTTTGCACCATGGGACTTTGTTTACTCTCCTGTGCCACTTCAGCCTTATTTTGTAAGAACATAAAGCGCTGTTGATTCAACACTTCCACAAATCCCGGCCCAAGTTGCCCCGGCTGACCCGCCCCTGACTTTCCCAACCCGAGTTTGGCGTCTCACTTTCTCTCTTTCACTTTACTGTTTCTCTTACTCACTTTTGTGTTGTTTTCCTCTTGAGCTTCTCTCTTTTCTTTGTCCTGCTGCCGAGCACGTGCTTTTATCTCCTAATGTTCCTTTTTCACCAAATTTTCACCTCCAAAGTCTTTTTTTAGTAATCCTTTGGATCCCATTGTCAGGAGTTTTTCATCCATGTGGCCATTTTGTCCCATTTGGAAATACCACTACTGATCACTTGAGAGTCAGGGGAGCTGTAATTCATTTGAAGATGATGCCAAACTCTCGTAGAAGTAACTTCATGTATCAAACTGATAAACGGAGTGCATGTGCACACGACTCATGCATGCAATTTCCCATAACACTCCCCATTCCCACCCCAAAACTCACTTCAGTAAAATCCCTGCTGGATTTTATATGGCTGCTGCTTCCCCTTTTAATCCCCACTACAGTATAAATTCCTTGCTTATGTTTTTGTATTTTTTTTTAAATACAGAGCTGCCAGAGTGGCACTCTGGCAAACTCCAGCAGTACCCCTGCTTATTGCTAACATAAATATGGACTCATTTAGTGCCTTTCCCCAAGAAAAAACCTGCATTTTAGTAAATTCTTGACAATTATTTACCACTCAGGTTTTTTGGATTAGTTAAAAGTGGGAAGATTTTTTCTAGATATATTAGTCCTTAGCTTTGCCTTGGCTTCCTTGACATCTTTGCCAGATGTATATCTATTGCAACCAGTTATAGCCAGGGAGAGTCGCATGCTCTCATTTCCAGCTCATAAGGTGGGCCTCACTCCCAACCTAGGTTCTTCATTAAATAACAAGCAAGGGAGATGTCATTTGATATAAAACATTTAGCTCAATTGAAGAGTTACAGATCCAAAACATTTCAAGATACAGAGCTATATTGCATAGAAACAAGCCCTTCCGTCCATAGTGATTTTGTGCCTCATTCATGATAATTCAATTTTTCAACAATTGACCTATAGCTTTTTAAGTGCTTATCTCAAATCTTTATTGGTATTATCAGGGTGTCTACTTCCATCACGTGCTCAGGCAGTGAATTCTAATTTCAACCATTCTCTAGCTATAAAATATTTAGACTTCAAATCCCCTCCAAATCTCCTATCCTCTGATTGCAGGTATCTTCCAAGGAAACAATTTCTCAATATTTTCCTCTGTCTATGCCCCACACAATTCTCTGTCCCTCTGCCAGGTCCCTACCTGTAGATGTCACCGTACAAGGACAACACACCCTACGTGTACAGTCCCTCCAGGGACCTGAGACAGTCCATCTGCATCAATATCTTGGTAAGTCTCCCTGGCACCCTCTCCAATTCACAACAGTGTGATGCAGGTACATCAAAAAATACACATGGCAAATATAAAATATGAATCAACTTCAGACATATTTTCTCTCATTACCCTCCCAACAGCAGCTGCACACCATGCTCCTGTCAACTGGATGACACAGTCAGGCAAACTCCAAGCTTGTTCCACTCTGGGTAAAATTCATTCTTTGGATCCAAATACAAAAGCTGTTATCAAACATTTCTCTATCAAGATAACAAGGTGTGAAGGCTTCAGCTTTGAAATATGATGAATCCATTTTCATTTCTCAATAAGTCTGAAGCCATATTTATGACTAAATAGCCCAATATTGTCAAGTGGTCTTATTTATAAATGGGAAATACTGTTCTTTATTTTAATGCAGAGAGCACAGCTAACATGGGGAGTTGCACTGCACTGGAATCTATGGGAATTTTGAGATCCAAAATCAGTGCCATGTGACAAGTGAAGACAATAGTTTTTAGCATTTCACGTTTGTTATTAAGCAGAACACCCTTGTATCTATGATGTCTTCTTTGCAACAGAACTTTTGAAGCAGACAGCATCCCACTGATATTGACATATAGACCATGCATAGATTTTTGATTTTCAAAAGAACACTTGGCAGATTTACAATTCGCAGCAGTTGCCTTTGCACAATATAGATTGAAGATTATGTGAATGGTCGACTGATCGCTTTACACAGCAGATCCCACCAGTCTATTCACCTCCAGCCTGTGAAAACTGAGTGAGTCTGCCAGCTTTACAATGTGGAGAATTTCATTTTTGGTGTAAATTCTCCTGAGCCCAGGCACAAGAATAGTTAGAATTAAATGAGTTGTTCCACATGATACACACACACACACACACACACACACACACACACACACACACACACACACAGAAATAAATTTTGGACTGCAAGGCTAAGAGAGTATCAAGAAACCATTTTTGAGTGCAAAAACTAAATTCACAACTTTGCAGCTCAAAGCCAGCAATGTTTATTTCTTGAACTTGAGTGGCAGAAAGCAAACTTCAAGAGGGGGTAAATCACAATATTCTGTAGACACGTGGTTCATGTAAAAAACAGGGAGGGGGGAAAAAGCAGAGAGGGAAATGAGAATAAAAGGAAGAGCCCAGATTATATAAACATAAAATAAAATCATAATTTATAAAACCTGGTCGGCTTTTATTTCTCACATAAACTTACTATTTGAAAGTTACTTCCAAACATTTTAAATCAATTTAAATACTTCTCATAAATAAATTTCTGGTCCATATCATATTTACCTTGAGATCATGCAATGTAATTATTGAAATATCAATATAAAATGAAATGGAATGATTCAGAAGAACGTAAAGGTTGAGTTACACTTTTTAGTGAATTAATTTTGGCCACCTCAACATGCTGCACAGTGGAAAGAATTCCAAACATTACACTAACTCTGTTTCAAATTAAGTAGAGAAGTCCTGGGGAACACAAGTGGTCAATCATGTTGCAATCTCTATCCCCAGTGCTCACTCCAGGACTCCAACAGCCGGCTCTAAATCTCCATTATGATTGTACAATATACTGGAAGTAAGCTTCCCTGATCCAACATTAGGTTAATTGAAAGGATGTGCAACAAAAGCCACGTCCATGCCAGTTGCATTAAAGATCATAATCAACAAAAAAAGGACTGATTTAAACAGCAATTTTTCATCTGCAAATGTTAAGATATATCATCAGTTAGCTATCCAACTTGAAGAACTGTAAATACAAATTTATTTTTAGGAGCTTAAGGGCTCTATGATAGCTATCATTAATAGCTAGTGCACAAAAACAACATACATTCAAAAAGAAGGTTCCATCCAATAGAAGAAGATAATCAGGAGGATGTTGAACTATCAAATTCCAGGTGATGCCAATCAATGGAACAAAAGCAAATGCACTTCTTTGAATTTACACAAGTTTAATAACACAATTAGTAAATCATTTTCATGAATGTTAAGTTGACCAATAGCCTTTGTGACTGATTTAAATAATTGTTTCAGCTAATTAGCCCAATAGAATGTTCATTCCCTGATCTATTGGTCATTCCACTGAAAATAGTGTGGTATTCTCTTATTTCAGAAACACAGTCTCACATTGTGTTAAATGGAATCAAATCAAATGAAAATTTATTCCAATATTCAGATTTATTGTCAGAGTACATACATGGTATGACATGAGATTCTTTTTCCTGTGGATGAGCCAGAACTATTGGCAGTGCAAAAAAAATGTACTCAACATACACATGTATGTTAATAAAGAAATGTAAACAAACTGACTGTGCAATACAGAGAGAAAAAATTAATAAAATGAAAAACTAGGAGTCCTTAAATGAGTTCCTGGTTGCACTTGTTGATGAGGAGTCTGATGGTGGAGGAGTAGCAGCTGTTCTTGAAGCTGGTGATGTGAGTCTTGTGACAAGCCTAATAGCCTGAATATGATGGTAGCAGCGAGAACAGAGCATGTGCTGGGTGATATGGATCCTTGCCGATTGCTGCTGCTCTCCGAGGGCAGCGTTCCCTATTGATGTTTTGCCTGTGATGTCCTGGGCTGTGTCAACTACCTTTTAGAGGGCTTTACGCTCAGGGCTATTGGTGTCCTCATACTGCATCATGATGGAGCCATTCAGCACACTTTCCTTCAGACATCTGAAGAAATTTGCCAGGGCTTCTGATGTCACATCAAACCTCCGCAAACTCCTGAGGAAGTAGAGGAACTGATGTGCTTTCTTCACGATGCCATCAATGTATTGGGTCCAGGAAAGATCCTCTGAAATAATGACTCCCGAGAACTGATATTTGCTCATCCTCTTCATCTCTGATCCCCCAATGATCATATTCCTCTGGTTTTCCCTTCCAAAAGGCAACAATCAGCTCCTTGGTTTTCATGACATTGAGTGTGAGGTTGTGGTTGTGCACCAATCAGCCAATCTCCCTCCTGTATGTGACTCATCCCCACCTTTTAATACAATCCATTATCATGGTATTATCTCCAAATTTGTAAATGGTGTTGTTGTCATACCAAGCCACACAGTCATAGATGTTACTGTTTAATATGAATTTTACATTGAAAATAAAACTTTAAACCATTTTTCCATTTTAAAAAATGGATATGAAGCTACGTAATATGTGAAATCGTGTTCCTCTGTTACCAAAAAAAAATGAATGAACTGATTGGAACAAAACTTGCTATAAAATCACAAATAGTGCACCTCCTTTAATTTTGTTGTAAAATCCTCACACCATCTTCAGTTCGTGAAGGATTAAAATAACAGAAACTTGGATGCATACAGACTACATTAAAAATGCATCAATTTCAATTGCAAAGAAGGCTTGAATAAGGAAGGGCTTTTTGCAATGAAGGTACTTCACAAAACATTTTTTACAGCCAATGAGTCATTTTTGAAGTTCAAACACAACTGTGGTTCAAGATGTATAATCGCCAATAGATACACAGTCAAGGTGATCATGCCATTTCAGTGTTGCTGATATTGGAACAAGTATGAGGCAGGGAGAAAGAATTCCCTTTACATTCTCTATTCAGAATGAATATAATTGCCCCAGTACCTAGAAATATGAGTGCCCAAATTATAGAACATATTTGAAAACTAGTGGAATTGCCCAGAAGCAGCTTTAAAACAGAAATGTCCACTGTCCATTTCCCTCCATTGATGCTGCCTGGCCTGCTGAATTCCTCCAGCAGTTTGTCTTTTGGTCGAGATCCCAGCATCTGCAGTATTTTATGTTTTGCCAGTAACTTGTTCCAGCTTTTGATTAAAAACTCACTGAGCAAAACATCAAATGCTTATTTGGCTGTGTTGACTGCAGAATCTCGCTAACTTGGAGCCAAATCTTCTAAACTGCTACACTTAAAGGGGGCATTTGCCACCAAATTTATTTTCCTAATTTTCCTGCACATATTTGCAACCATTCAAAAATGTGCATGCTTTCACAATGCTGTATTTTCTACTGGTTATAGAATACTTTGTAACAGTGAAAATTGTACATCAACCCCAGATTTGGTCCTCAATCCCATACCACCTCAGATGTTTAAAAAGTGAAGAACATACTCTCCACCTAAACTGATGATATCCTTTGAACAATATGGTCAGTTATCAGGATACAAGATTAACATAGATAAAACCTAATTACTCTCACATAACTATAGCTCACCAAGATAAACTGAAAGTAGATATCTCTGGCATGGAAAACAGAGTCTGTTAAGTATTTGGACATCATTATGTCAAAAGATTTGGCAAAATTATTGGAATGAAATTAAATATGAAAAAAATTAAGGAAGATATTATAAGATGGAACCTAATACCTTTTTTTAAATATGAGTTCAAGGATTGAATCCATTAAAATAAATATATTGCTCAGGCCATCTTTTTTAGACGCTACCAATAGAAATTAACCAAAATTGATTCAATGAATGGAATAAAATGTTATTGAGGTATTTACATGGCAAGGTAAAAGACCTAGAGTTCATCTAAAAACATTGCAGTTAGCCAAGGAAAAGGGTGGATGGAGCATATCTCCATCACATTATCACAGGAGAGGCCAAATTTAATCCCATGGAAGGAAATTATAATGGACATTTATCAAATGGAGAAGATAACAACATCTGTTAATTATAAATTGGAACAATTTGATTCATACTGGAGAAAATGGTTTAACTACATAATACTTCATAGGCCTAACCTTATTCTTACAAATCAATGATTATGTTGTTTTAAAAAAAGATAATTCCCACTTGTACATAGCTTTCTTCTTTTTCTTGTTCTGTCTTTATTCTTCTCTCTATAAGTGTATACCTCAGAAAAATATTATGTGGGAAATTGTCCCAAATACAAATATATTATCTACCTTGATATGTATAATATCTGAGATATATCTTATGGAAAAGATTTTTTAAAGCAATTTAAAAAAAATTAAAAACAAGTGAGGAGCATGATCTTCAGAATCATAACTGTTAATATCTTTTGTATTTATTGTCTCCTTTAAATTGATTTTAAATTATTAATGTAGTGTTTGTTTTAACATAGTGTATTGTCTGCTAACGGCAGTGCCTCCGAAATGAGAGACGTCCACACAGCACGAGGTTGAACCAGTAACTGAATTCTATTTTGAATTACTCGCACTGCTCGAGGAGACCGCCAACTTCCTGTGAGGGGTGCGCTGGCCTTGGGGAGTGACGTCAGCACGTCATGGCATCATTCCCCATCTAGCGACGCGCAACATGGAAGCATGTCACCAGCTGCGGGCTTCTCCTCAGAAGGGAAGGGGGGCTCACGCCATCTTGTGTTGGATGACTGAGGCAGTGATTCGGCCTGTCTATCCACGCGGTTGTTCATCCTGGTATACCACTCCCCCCAGAATTGCTGCCACCCTTTAAGCAAGTTATCATACTGTCTTTGGGTGGGTGGCCTCTGTGTCTGACCTAGGGATCTGGGACAGGTTGGCCTAAATCCAGATGCACTGCCTTGAGGCAGTCAATGGTAAACGTATCCTGCTGCCAGCCAATGTCTAAAGTGAAAATGACATCCTCCCTGCAACACCTTGAATGAGCTTTTGTAGGGGCATTGTAGGGGTGTCCCTTGCTGTCCTCTCCAAATGAAAAGGAATTCAGACAGGTTTGCTGGGGTGTGGCAAAGTGGAGAGCTGTGTTGGGAAGGTGGCGGAGGTTTCTGTCTACTTATTTGTTCCCTCAATCACTGGAGGATGTCTAGAGCACTGGGTTGTGGGCCAGGAGGGTTGAAGTGAATGTCCCCTGGTTAGTAAGCAGGGAGCAATAATCCATCTCGGCTGACGATGGTGGTAGGTCTTTTTTAGCTGCTGTGCGAATTCTTGACATCACCCCTAGAAATTCGTCCTCAGGTGACAGTCGAAACGATCAACAAGGCTGCTTGCCTGAGGATTGTAGGCTGTGGTGTGTTGTAACTGGCTGCTCCAGATCTTGGCTAGGTTGGCCCAGAGCAAGGATGGGAACTGGACCCCTCAGTCCGAGGTGATGTGTTTCAGAACTCCAAAGCGTGTGACCCAAATGGTGCAAGACTCTGTGTCACATGTGGGCAGGGGTATTGCTTCCGGCCAACAGGTAAAACGGTTGATTACGGTGAATAAATACCACATATCTTGGATCACGGAGAGTTGGGCCGACAATGTTCACATGCACATGGACAAAATGGTGCTGCGCCAGGTCGAAGCTCTGGAGCGGGGCCTTGGTGTGCCTGTACACTTTGGTGCATTGGCAGTCCAAACAAGTCTTATCCCACAGGGTTACATCATGGCAGAGGCTGTGCTACATAAACTTGTCAGACAACAGGCGGACCTTGGAGCTTATGGAAGGATGTGACAGACCGTGTATTTGGTCAAAAACCCGCCATTGCCGGTCACAGGTAGGATGGGTCTGGGTAAACCTGTGGACGTGTTGCACAGTAAAGTCGGGATCCTGGTGAAGGACAGAAATTCCTAACTTTCAGGCTGGTGATGGCAGTCCGGTAGGCCTGGATGTTAACATCCTCTGCTTGGTCTTTGACCAGTTGAGCAACATTGAGGTCTGGACAGCACGTCGGCCACCACGTTGGCTTTACCAGCAATGTGGCTAATGCCTGTTGTATATTCCGAAATGTAGGAGAGGTTGCCTTGCCGACCACGGGTCTGAAACCCTACTGAGTTTGTAGGTGAGTGGTTTGTGGTCTGTGTAGATGTCGAAAACCCTTCCTTCTAACATGTACCAGAAATGTCATATTGCCAGGTACAGGGCCAACAGGTTCAACGTACTGTACTTGGTGTCTGGAGATGTTTGCTGAAGAAAGCCAGGGGACGCCACTGTACATTGACCCACTGCTCTAGCACTTTGCCGACTGCTCTGTCCGATGTGCCTGTTGTAAGGGACAGGGGGAGGAAGAGACTGGATGAGCCAAAGATATGGCATCTGCCAGTGCCATTTTGGTTGCCTGGAAAGCTTCAATGGTTTTGCGTGTCCATTGGAGCGCCTTGTTGCCGACTTTGAGGAGGTTGAATAGAGGTTGCATGAGGGTAACTGCTCTCGGGAGTAAACGATAAAAGTTCACCATCCCGAGGAATTCTTTTAGGTCCTTGATAGTTCTTGGCCTGGAAAAATGTTGGAGGCTTCCACCTTATCCAGCAGAAGCATGCCCACCCCCCCACCCCACCCCTTTCAGCTGATACAGTGTCCCAGGAAATCCATTGTTTCCAGGCTGAATTGACACTTAGCAGGTTTACCGAACTCCTGCAACCTGTTGAAAGGCAAATCTGGTGCGTTCTGTATGACTGGCATTGGGGTTGGTGATGAGAATGTCATCCAGGTAGATGAAGATTAAATCGAATTCCCTGCCAACCACTTCCATGAGATGCTGAAACGTCTGGGTTACGTTCTTTAGTCTGAAAGGCATCCGCAGAAAATAGAAAAGGCCGTAAGGTGTAATAATGGACATTTTTGGAACATCATTGAGGTGGTACCCTTTGACGAGGTCCACCTTGGAAAAAATCTGGCAGCCCTGGAGCTTCATGGCGAAATCCTGGATGTGTGGGATGGGGTATCTATCTGGGACGGTGACATTATTGAATCACCTGTAGTCACCACAAGAACACCAACTACCAGAGTTCTTCTGGACCATGTGCAGCGGGGATGTCCAGGGGCTGTTTGAACAGTGGATGATACCCAACTCCTCCATGCAACAAACTAGGTCTTGACTTGAAGGAGTTTGTCCTGTGGGAGGCGCCGTGCCCGTACATACACTACTGGTCTGGTGGTTTTGATGTTGTGCTCCACACCATGTGCTGGTTTAGCGTCGTGGATGTTGGGACCAACAGTGACGGATACTTGGCCAGTAAAAGGGCATATTCCTTGCAGTCCAGAGTGTGGATTCCTCACAGTAGAAAGGAACATTTCCATAGAGTAATGGGGTATGACTGGAACGTGTTAGCATTGATCAAACGGCATCTGTTCACGTCCACCAGGAGCTTGTGTGCCCGGAGGAAATCTACTCTGAGTAGGGCTTGTCCTATGAATGCAATTGTACACTTTCAGTGGAAAACTGAGCCTGCAGCATGGATTGTGACCAGGCGGGTGCCATAACTTGGAATGGAGGAACCGTTGGCTGCCTGTAGAGGAAGGCCCTTGAAATTGTGTTTGAATTCAAAATACGTCAGCAGAATGAGGCTTATCTCTGCACCCATGTCAACTAGGAAATCCCTCTTTGTTCCCTGGTCCCTGTGGTACAGTAGGACTTTATATGTGCCAACTGCCGAGGCCAATGTCGGTGGCCAGCCTGTCCATTTACCGCCGCCGCGCTTGACTTGGCGTTGGGGTAAGAACAGGGATGGGCACACCACCAGGCATTATGACCCCATCTGCGGTGGTAGAAACAGTAATCACTCTGTTTTTCTGAGTGCTCATTATGTTGTGGTTGGGCCGCGGCTACTGCTGGACGGCCCAGCGGTGAGGCTAAGCCGACAGCACCGACAGCGTAGATCGGTTGCACATGTATGCGGGTTGCAGAAAAGTCTGTCTACTTCCTTGGCTTCCAGATGTGGGGTGCTGAAATCCATGTCCAATATTGCCTAGGAAATGTGGCTTGGAGAGGATCAGGACCTTGAACAAGAAACAGTTTGTGTTTCGTGCATAAGCTCGGAGGGGTTCCTATCTCCCAGGCCTTGCATATTTAGGATACGAACGGTGTGCTCGTGCCAGCTGAGTTCCAAAGAATCGAGGAGGAAACACCGGAATTGTTCGTACTTGCACTTCCTAGGAGGATTTTCCACGAAGGAGCTTACTTTTGCTGCGGTAGTGGCGTCCAGAGTGCTGATGATGTGCCAGAACTTGTTATTCTCCGAGACAATGCTTCTGATCTGGAACTGTGACTTGGCCAATTGTAACCAATTCCTGGGCTAATTTTCCCAGAAGGGTGGCAAATGAACGCCCAAAGCATTGGTTGCAGCTCTTGTGTTTGTAGCAGTAGTTCTTCTTTGGCTTGTCTTCGCGGACGAAGATTATGGAGGGATAAAATGTCCACGTCAGCTGCAGGCTCGTTTGTGGCTGACAAGTCCGATGCGGGACAGGCAGACACGGTTGCAGCGGTTGCAGGGGAAAATTGGTTGGTTGGGGTTGGGTGTTTGGTTTTTCCTCCTTTGTCTTTTGTCAGTGAGGTGGGCTCTGCGGTCTTCTTCAAAGGAGGTTGCTGCCCGCCAGTAGTAGCATCCTGCATTTTGTCATGTTCGAGGTGGGTTCCAAAGACGTTGGAACTGTTGGAGTCACCACTGTAGCGTATGGTATCAGTAGTACTAACAAAATGAGAGACATCCAATCAGCACAAGCTGAATCAGTAACTGAACCTTATTTTTGAATTACTTCTGCTGCTCAAGGGGACTGCCCACTTCCTGTGAGGGGCACGCTGGCCTAAGAAATTGAGTCAGCACTTCTGTGCACAACACAGAAGCGGCGTTGTCCCTTGGGCAATGCTTGTCACCAACCGTGAGATTTTCCTCAGAAGGGAAGGGGGGCCCACGCTATCTTTTGTCAGATGACTGGGGCAGTGATTTGGCTCATCTCACTATGCGGTCATTTGGCTCACTACAATAGTACTTGTTTGTTGCCAGCAAGTAAACATTTCAGTGCATATGTAAATTGTACATTGTGTATGGCAATAAATTACAGTATTTATCATTTTTGGTGGAGTGCAGGCTTTGGTTAGTGGTGAGGGGCTCCCTAAAGATCATCTCAACACTGGTGTTCAGTTTCACAAGGAAATGTCAGGACACATTAGGTAAATGGGTAATGAGTATTTTTTTGGACCTTTTCTATGTTTTTTTAAGTTTACAAATATTAGGAAGGGTGGTGCATGATGGAATCCCTCAGCTAAATGGAGTTTGTGCCTTTTCTCGTGGAAGGGTGGGCTAGAGAGTTGTGGTGGGGGGAGGTGAAATAAATTAGCTTGGTAGAGGGAGAGGAGCTTTAAGGAGAACTCAAAAAAAAAGGAGGAAAAGCAGAAAGTTAAATAAGTAGTAAGTGAAACCAATAACAGAAAAAAATGTTGCAAACATACAGTAAAACATCTTAAATGTGGCAAAATTATTATATTTTTTAAATTTAGACACACAGCATGGTAACTGGCCCTTTTGGCCGAAGATCTCGTGCCACCCAAATGCCCCAATTAACCTACCACCCCCGAATATTTTGAAGGGAAGAAGGAAATCGAAGCACCTCGAGGAAACCCATTCAGACATGGGGACAATGTACAAACTTCTTATAGAGAGCACTGGATTCAAACCCAGGTTGCTGTTGCTCTAATATCGCGGCGCTAATTGCTCCGCTGTGGTGCCCAAAAGGTGATCCTTCTAAATACCTGAAGAATTCACCAGACGTTGAATGAATTAACTTCTCATTCAAGAATAATAGGCATAAAAATTGTTGGTCCAATTAAAAAATGAAGGGATCAGTACATTGTTAGAAAATGATCTTGAGTTGGTCGACCATGATGCAGAATTAAAGTCAATTTGATTCAAGCTAAAGCATCACAGAGGTCAAAAAGTATTGATGGGAGAGAAAAGCCACTGAACGGTATTAACAATATGTTTAACTCTGGAAACTTATTGTGCATATATACAGAAATAATACAGTAACCACTGAAGAAATTATAAATAGTCATCAAGTTTATTTTCATTATTATTTTATTGTCAAGTTGATTGTACAAGTACAATCTGTCGAAATAGCATTCTCTCCGGTTCTCAGTGCAAAAAATGTAGACATAGAAACATAGAAACGTAGAAGATAGGAGCAGGAGCATGGATGATCTTAAAGTTCAGTACCCCATCCCCACCTTCTCTCCGTAACCCCTAATTCCCTTATACTGAAGAAATATACCTAATTCCCTCTTAAATATATTAAATGAACCTGCCTCTACTGCTCTCTGTGGCAATGAATTCCACAGATTCACCACCCTCTGGGTAAAGAAATTCCTCCTCATCTCGGTTCTAAATGGTTTGCCTATTATCCTCGAACCATGGCCCTGGGTTCTGGACTCCCCCACCATTGGAAACATCCCTTCCGCATCCATTCTGTCCAGTCCTGCCAGAATTTTATAGGTCTCTATGAGATCCCCTCTCAATCTTCTAAACTCCAGTGAGTACAATCCCAATTTGTGCAATCTTTCCTCATAAGTTATTCCTGCCATTCCAGGTATCAGCCTGGTGAATCGCCTCTGCACTCCCTCCATTGCAAGAACATCTTTCCTCAGATAAGGCGACCAAAACTGCACACAATACTCCAGGTGGGGTCTCACCAAGGCTCTGTACAACTGCAGTAAGGTATCCTTATTCCTATACTCAAATCCTCTTGATATGAAGGCCAACATACCATTTGCCTTTTTAACTGCCTGCTGTACCTACATGCTCGCCTTCAGAGACTGGTGCACAAGAACCCCTAGGTCTCTCTGCACTTCCCCATCTCCAAATCTATTGCCATTCAAATAGTAGTCTGCCATCCGGTTTGTATTATCAAAGTGGATAACCTCACATTTATCGACATTGTCATGCATTTGCCATGTATCTGCCCAGTCCCCCAATTTATCCAAATCACACTGGAGCTTCCTGAACCCCTCTTCAGTGCACTCCACCCCTCCTAGCTTAATGTCGTCTGCAAATTTGGAGATATTACATCCAATCCACTCGTCTAGATCATTAATGTAAATTGTGAACAGCTGGGGTCCCAGTACAGATCCCTGTGGCACCCCACTGGTTACCTCCTGCCACTCAGAAAATGAGCCGTTTATCCCAACTCTCTGTCTTCTATCTGCCAGCCAGTTCTCCATCCACATCAATACCTTGCCCCCAATTCCATGAGCCTTGATTTTGCATGCCAGTCATTTATGTGAAACCTTATTGAAGGCCTTTTGGAAATCCAGGTACACCACATCCACTGGCTCTCCCCCATCTATTTTACCTGTCACCATCTCAAAGAATTCCAATAGATTTGTCAAGCACGATTTACCTTTTGTAAATCCATGTTGACTCTGTCTGATCCCTTCTCTGCTAGTCATATGCTCCGCTATTACATCCTTAATAATGGATTCCATCATTTTGCCCACTACTGATGTAAGGCTCACCGGCCTATAATTCCCTGCTTTTTCTCTACCCCCCTTTTTAAATAGTGGGGTAACATTAGCTACCCTCCAATCCATGGGTACTGATCCTGAGTCTATCGAGTTCTGGAAAATAATTTTTAAACCATCTGCTATCTGAATGTTTCCCAACATCCTTGGGAGGTTATTTGTATCATCTCTTGTGAAAACAGAACTAAAGTAAGAATTTAATTGGTCTGCCATTTCCTTATTCCCCATTATATATTCCCCTGATTCTGACTGCAAGGGACCTACTCTGGATTTCACCAATCTTTTCCTCTTGACATATCTATAAAAGCTTTTGCAGTTGGTTTTTATGTTTGCCGCAAGCTTACTTTCATAATTTATTTTTGCTCTCTTGATTAATCCCTTTGTCCTCCTTTGCTGCTTCTTGAAATGTTCCCAGTCTTCGGATTTGGTACTTTTTTTTGGCCAATTGATATGCTGTCAATTGGACCTTTGGACCTAATGCTGTATCTAATTTCCCTTGTTATCCACGGTTGAGTCACCTTTTTTGGTTTTTTTTATGCCAAACTGGTATGAATGATTTCTGCAATTCTTCCATTAGATCTTTGAATGCTTTCCATTGCCTATCCACCGTCAACCCTCCCCATAAACACCACCCAATCAATCTTACTCAACTCCCGTCTCATATCATCATAATTCCCTTTATTTAAATTCAGGAACTTAGTCTCGGTTTTAATTTCTTCACTCTCTATGTCGAGTGAGAATTCGATCATATTGTGATCGTTCCTACCCAAAGGGCCTCGTACAACAAGATTGCTGATTAGCCCCTTTTCATTACGTAATATCCAGTCTAAAATGGCCTGCTCCCGAGTTGGTTCCTCGACATATTGGTCTAGATAACCGTCCCGTAAACATTCAAGGAATTCCTCCTCTTCAGTATTTTTACTAATTTGGCTAGTCCAATCTATATGTTAATTAAAGTCTCCCATGATGACAGCTGTTCCCTTATTGCACTCTTCTCTAATTTCTCTTATTATGCCTTCTCTCACCTCTACAATACTATATGGAAGCCTATATACCACCCCCACTAATGTTTTCCGCCCCTTGCTATTCCTCAGTTCTACCCATATAGATTCCGCATCTTCCGAGTTAATATCCTTCCTGTCAATTGTGTCGGTCCCTTCTCTCACCATCAAAGCTATCCCACCCCCTTTTCTTTCTTGCCGATCCCTCCTAAATATCGTATACCCCGGGGAGGGAAACTCCTGTGATCCCCTCTACCACTCTGGACTGACCTTTGATTCAGTTCTCTGCAGCAAACATTTTACACTGTGCTGCAGCTGGCCAGGATGCCCTTAATAGAGCTCCTATAGAAGTTTGACATAATAGTGGCTGGTAGCCTTGCCCGCTTCAGACTTCTCAGGAAGTGCAGTTGCTGTTGCACCTTCCTGACAATTGAGGCGATGTTGAATGTCCACGATAGTAGTTAAGTGAAGTGCAAGGAACTTGGTGGTCTCTACTCTCGCTACTACAGAGTTGTTGATGTGTGTGCAGGGTGGTCATTCCTGGTCCTCCTGAAGTCTATGATTATCTCTTTCGTCTTGCCCACAATGAGACTTGGGTTGTCACTCTCGCACTATATCACGAGATTTTCCACCACTTCTCTGTAGTGTGACTCATTGTTGTTGCTGACGAGGCCGACTACTGTTGTGTCATCTGCAAACGATGACACTCTTGGAGCTGGATCTGGCGATGCAGTCTTGGGTCAGTAGCGTGAACAGGAGCGGGCTATAAATGGACAGTATGCCAAGTTAGAATGTTAGGGTGGCGGGCAAATTTGTGGAGGGCAACATCAATGCATAAACTAGGAACAAAAAGATAATTTTAGTCTTGTTTGTAGAATAAAAAAATGTTTATTGATAATATTGCTGGAAAGGCACCCATAAGGGAAAGCAGTAGAATTCTGCATGGAGTTTATAAATGGTGTTGATCAATCCCAAACTCAAGCTTAAGCCTTAAAAAAGAATCTATGAATATTAGAAGGGAGTATGGATTGTTTGATTGGGAAAATACAGTGAAAAGTTTGAGAATGAACAGGCATCCAGTAGCATTTAAACAAATAATGCATAAATTGCAAACAAAAATCCTTTAAGACACAAGAACGAAAAGAAAAATGGCTGTCAAGAAAAATTAAAACCAGCATTAAATCACAGTAAAAGCATATAAATTTGCCAGAAATAACAGAAGGCCCGAGGAGTGGGAGCATTTTAGAGTTCAGCCAAGGAGGGCTAAGAATTTAAAATGGCATGATAGATAATGAGAGTAGGTTGGGTGAAAAACATAAAAATAGTCTGAGTGAGCTAGCTTTAATTGGTTTATAAAAAGAAAATGATTACTGAAGCCAAATGCAGATCCCTTATAGAGAGAGTTCAGAGAATTTAAAATGGGAAATTTGGAAATGGCAGAGTAATTAAACCATTTGTGTCTGTCTTCGTGCGAAAAAGATATGATAAACATACCAGATATTCTGTATAAGAGAATCAAGGGAGGAGGAAGCATGATAAGCTGAAATATTTGTCCAAAAATAAAGAACTAGAGATATTATGAGCTTGAAAGTTGATAAATCTCAAGGACCCTGATAATTAGCAGAGGTAGCCATTAAATTGCTCTATTTATTATCCTGCGAGGGCAGCACAGTTAATACAGCATTCAGTGCAATGCAATTATGGCGTCAGCAACCCAGGTTCAAGTCCAGCACTATCTGCAAGCAGTGTGCATGTTCTGCCCATGTCCCTGTAGGTTTCTCCCAGGCACTCTGGCTTTCTCCCATCTCCCAAAGAGTACAGGGCTTCTAGCTCACACGAGTGTATTTGAGCTATGTGGGCTCGTGGGCCTGCTGCATCTCAAAGAAAAATTTTCTCGAGATTTTGGAATTGTTCATTTGGAGGAAGCGTAGCAAATGTGACATCACTGTTTTAGAAGCGGGACAGAGAAAACAGAATGACTGCCCTGTTAACCTTAGGTCATTAATCATTCATTATGGATTTCAGCATTTCGCTGGTACCCCAGTGATAAGAAAAATACAGAAACTAATGAAGGATGTAACAACACCTTACTAGGGTAATACGACTGAGCAGGGTCAGCATGGATTTCTGAAAGGCAAAGTAAGTTTGTCTAATCCTTTGGGATAGAGCTAGGGCTTTTCCTTTAATAGAGGTCTACAAGTTTATGAGAGAGGCATAGATTCAGTGAAGAGCAGCAAACACCAGAGGAGATCTGTACAAAGTTAAGGGAGGAAAGTTTAGGGGAGACATCAGAGGTAAGTTTTTTTTCACACAGAGAATTGTGCATGCCTGGAATTTATTGTCAGGGCAGTGGTAGAGGCTGGAACAATAGGGTCATTTAAGAGACTCTTAGTCGGGCACATGGATGAAAGAAAAACAGAGGGTTATGAGTTTGGGAGGGTTTTGAGTATTTTTTTTGGTAGGTATATATTGGTCAGCACAATGTTCTTTAAGGTTGTAACTAATAAAAAGGGAAGGGGATTCCAGGAAAATATGATATAGATTTTTGGAAGGCATTCGATAAGGACCCATGAAACACATGGAGTCAGGGTGATATATTAAAATGGATTAAGGTTTGGTTATTGAAATACTTCGATCCAATATTTCTCAAGACTTTGGCATGTCCAAAAGATATGAATTAATGAAGCATTTCCATTGTTGCATTTATCCACATAAAAATGAGATAGTTGACTTTGGGCATGTGAACCCTATGGACTACTTTAAAATGTAGGAGAGAGTGGTGGGCACAAAAAGAAGAGGTATTAACCAATTTGAAAATTACATTCCAAGTTTCTTCAGCAATTAAAATCTGTATGTCCTTTTCCCAGGCTCTTTTAAATTTTATCTGAGGGATCCTCTCTTACTCCCAACAAGATACCATAAATATTAGATATTGAACCATTATAGAAAGGTTGTAAATTAAAAATTACATCAATTAAATTCTTATCAGTCCTCTTCAAAATGTATGTAATTGGGATTGTAAAAAATCTCTAATCTGTAGATAACAAAAAAAAGAGTATTTGGTAGACCAAATTTAACTGAAAGTTGTTAAAGGAAGGGAGACTCCTCAACAAATACAGGTAGTCCTCGACTTCCAACCTACACCAGTTGTGTCCACCTGGATATATGACCAAGTACACATTTTGTATTAAAGTACTGTATACAGTGGTTCCCACTCACGGTGGCAGTCTGAAGTCTCCATTCCCCACCCCCCCAGCAGCCCAAGGTCCCCATTCCCCATGGCAGCCCAAGATCCCCATTCCCCAATGGTAGGCTGAGGTCCCCTTTCCCCACAGCAGCCCGAGGTCCCCATTTCCCAATTTCTGACTAACCTGAGCTACAACCAATTCTTCAGTCCCCATTAAGTCAGGGACTACCTGTAAATCTTTAAAATATTTTTTGCGCAATCTATGCCAATCTTTGAAAGTTTAAAGAAATAATTAGAAAAAATAGGACTAGAGAAAGAAAATCTCATTAAACCAAAATGTTTTCTAAATTGTATCCATATCCTCAAAGTATGTTTAATCACTGGATTATTAGTTACTTTATTTAGAGAAATAGGAAGTGAGAATCCACAAAGAGAAATGAGAGAAAATTTTGTAATAGAATTAGATTCATGAGAGTCTTGAGAAACATTGGATCAAAGTATTTCGAACATTCTCTGCAGTTTTTAAAGTTAATTTTAAACCAAATCCCTTAACTGCTCTATTTGGTATTGTTGGAGAGAGTGATATAACCTTAACGACATCTGAGTTGCATGTATTATCTTTTATTTCTCTTATGGCTATGAGGGCGGTGTTGGTCAGATGGAGGGATGTTACCCCACCTCATCATGCTCAATGGCTACATGATGTTGTCATATTTAAATTTAGAGAAGATTAGATGCTCAATTTCTGATTTGAATGTAAATTTTCAAACACTGTGGAGACCCTTTTTGAATTACTTTTAAAATCTTTGATTTGTTATGAAGGTAGAAATGTTGATTAATGAGGTAATTTATCACTCTGATAAGAATCTGACTTTCTTTTCTTTTTTTTTGGCATGGTAGTGGGTTTAGATTTTTCTTTTTTTAAATAATAAAATAATATAATATCAATACAATATAAATGTGGATTCCTAGGATGAATAATGTGATTTAAGCGTATCATACCCACACTCCTGTTCGGCTCCAAATCATGGGTCCTCTACCGGCATCACCTACGGCTCCTAGAACGCTTCCACCAGCGTTGTCTCCACTCCATCCTCAACATTCATTGGAGCGACTTCATCCCTAACATCGAAGTACTCGAGATGGCAGAGGGTGACAGCATCGAATCCACGCTGCTGAAGATCCAACTGCACTGGGTAGGTCACATCTCCAGAATGGAGGACCATCGCCTTCCCAAGATCGTGTTATATGGCGAGCTCTCCACTGCCCACCGTGACAGAGGTGCACCAAAGAAGAGGTACAAGGACTGCCTAAAGAAATCTCTTGATGCCTGCCACATTGACCACCGCCAGTGGGCTGATCTTGCCTCAAACTGTGCATCTTGGCGCCTCACAGTTCGGCGGGCAGCAACCTCCTTTGAAGAAGACTGCAGAGCCCACCTCACTGACAAAATACAAAGGAGGAAAAACCCAACACCCAACCCCAACCCACCAATTTTCCCCTGCAACCGCTGCAACCGTGTCTGCCTGTCCCGCATCGGACTTGTCAGCCACAAACGAGCCTGCAGCTGACGTGGACATTTACCCCTCCATAAATTTTCATCTGTGAAGCCAAGCCAAAGATCTTTTTTGAATTTTAACATATGTACTCTGTATTTTTGGAAGTGAAATTTCAATGTTTATGAAAATATTGAAAAAGAAAGGATTGGTTATTGGACAGAAAGCAGAGTTGGAATATATCGAAGACCCTTACCCCTTGCTGAGACTGCTCTTGTACAGTTCTGGCCCACTTTTCTAAAAAAGTATGTATTTGCCAGAAAGGAAGGGCAGCAAAGCCTCACCTTGGCTCCAGAGAAGACACTGTTTCCCCGCTGACATCAGATTCCTGAATAATCAATGAACCAAAATCAATGCCTCACTATTATATTTTTACAGAAATGCTGTATGATGGTTATAACATGAATGTTTGCACGATGATGCTGTCACAAAACACCAAATTTCATGACTTGTTCATGTCAATAAATTCAAATTCTGATCCTGAATCTGACGTTTGCTGTACAATAAGAGATTAAGCAGACTTGGCCTGCATTTTCTCAAGTTTAGATGTCATTGAAATGTACAAAATTCTGCCTAGTCTTGACAAGCTGGATGTAGGGAGGATTTTCCATCAACTGAAGAATCTAAGGTGGTTCAGTTGACGTAGAGGTTAGCACAACACTTTTAAATCAGTACCAGGATTCAAATCCCATGCTGTCTGTACGGGGTTTATATGCTCTCCCCATGTCTGCGTGAATTTTACCTGGGAGCTCCGGTTTCCTCCCACCCTCCAAAACATATCGAAGGTGGTAGGTCAATTGGATGTAATTAACCAGCACAGGCTTGTGGACCAAAACATATCGAAGGTGGTAGGTCAATTGGGTGTAATTGGGCAGCACAGGCTTGTGGACCAAAAGGGCCTGTTTACTGAGTTCATTTAAAACAGAGAGCAACAGCTTTCTGCATTCATTGGACAACAATTTTTTTCTAAAGGTTTTCTTCCAAGAGATTATGATAGACAACTTCAAGCTCAACAAAAAGATAATTAGGGATTTGCTGTATCATATAAGAAGTTGGAGAAACATTTAATTAACTTTTATTGAATTTAGCATATTTATTCACATGACACTGACACATTGTGTTAGTTCAACTGACCTGAAAATATTTTGCTGATGATTTTAGTTTGTACTCATCGTCTGATGGCTCTCATATCATTGTCCAACAATTGTGGGCCAGCATTGATAGACTCTTGTGGCCATAATAATTCCTGGTGAAATGTTTCACAATGACCATCACTGACTGCACCAAGATCAGCAGGGAAGAAGTCTAAGTGCAAATGTAGAAAATTATTTTTCAATAACATGTTGCGCTTTCTGGTTTTTTAATGCTTGAAGTAGACATAAAACATGGCAGGAAATTTTTTTTAAAAAGGTTATATTTTAAAAATGGCATGGGAACATTCTCAGGTGATTTTCATGTTCATCAGGCCAAAATCCATAAAATACACCCAAAAGTGTTCAGGAAACAAAATCTTTGTTGTCCAGTGATATCAGGGGTTAGGGCTGGAAAATGCTCTAAGGTACAGGATCAAACTTAAAGTTGACAGTGCTGTATCAAAGGATTGATGACCTTCTCCCACTCTATTTCTTGTTCTAATACATGTATTAAAAATTGTTGTCCAATGAATTCAGAAAGCTGTTGCTCTCTGTTTTAAATGAACACAGTAAACAGGCCCTTTTGGTCCACAGGCCTGTGCCGCCCAATTACACCCAAATGACCTACAACCTTCGATATGTTTTGGAGGGTGGGAGGAAACCGGAGCTCCCAGGGAAAATCCACGCAGACATGGGGAGAGCATATAAACCCCGTACAGACAGCGCGGGATTTGAACCCTGGTCCTGATTTAAAAGTGTTGTGCTAATCTCTACGCCAACTGAACCGCCTTAGATTCTTCAGTTGATGGAAAATCCTCCCTACCTGTTAATTTTTAATAAAGTCCCTGAGTAAATATCATTTTCAATCATCAAACTCCCTTTCACAGCAATAGCATAGAGGTGCAATACACAAAAGTGCTGGAGAAACTCATCCAGTCAAACTGTAACAGCGCTCGTTCCTTCTTTACAGACATAGGTTGCCTCTGGTAGTGCGGCTGTTGAGCTTGTTCCAGATTCTCTGAATGAAACTACCAGCTTGGAGCCGAATCAAATACTACTGTATTCTGTTGGCAAATGCATGAACTCAGAATTAGGCTTAGTCTGCTCAAGCTTATTGAAAGTTGCTTTCTTTAAAATTCAATTGATTCAGTCAATAGGAAAGCTACCTTTCTCTTAGTATTGGACAAAAATATTAAGTGCCCCAAAGACTTCTGGTTAATGTTAGGAGACAAACACTTTTGTGTGGGTTTTATAAGCTTGCTGAGGCTTCGTTGCCTGATCAGCATGAAGATCGGATATAAATGAATGATTACAGTGTTGGTAGATTGGTGCAGCGTCACACTTCAAAGGCATGGATTGCAAAATCTGATGGTTCAAAAATTACACTTTGATCCTACTTCCAAATGTGAAAGAATACAGACACAAACCAGAATCTCCTCAGTGCTCTCAACCCTATTTGTCACTTATTGCTTCAAAGCGTAGCAATGAATCAGCCTAAATCCTCTGTGGATACATGTATGTTGTATTACCAAAATCTGCAACTGACATGCTTTTTTTTTAAAATTCTCTGCTGCCGGAACCTGATGATGATATCAACCTGACTTCAGTGCTTGGGCAAATGGTCCATCAGGAGCATAATACTGCAGCTGCTAGAAATCTGAAATGAAGCAGAAAATACTGGAAATACCAAGTCAGGTAATACCTGTGGAAAGAGACACAGTTTTACTTTCAGAGGCTGCCTAACCTGCTGAGTGTTTCCAGCATTTTTGTTTTGTTTTATCAGAGGGATCCATTCATCAGATAAACATCGAGTCAGTGAAGACAATACCGACAATTAGCATTCAGTCAACAAAGAATAACTGGGGACAGATACTGTGATAACATGGAAGAAGACTGCATTTGTTGTAATCCTGAGACATTTAAGAAAGTATTGGAGGAAATAGTGTCCAAAGCCAGGAGAAATTATGAGGCATATTTTTTTAGATACATTAATTCAAAATATTTAAATAAGAAGCTTTGGTCTTTGGAGCGACAATATTTTCAAAACATACTGCAAGAGAAGTTTTCTCCAAAGAAATAAAAGCTAGAGTGTAAATTTATATGGATGTAATCACCCAGAAACGATGATATGTGTTGGTCAAAAGATCAATCTAAAATTACCACAGGTAAAAATCTTCCTACCGTTTGCAATATTCATTTATCAAATCTGATCAATAAAAAAACACCCCTGTAATGATCCTCTGAATTAAATCACTTGTTGACTTGATTTTGTAGCTGAGAGAATAGAAAATAGCAAGAAATCAGTTTTTGACAGTTTATCTACCTGTGCTTATACAATAATTCATCAAATTTAACAACACATAAAATTGATTAACTGCTCAAGAAATGAGCTTTGTATGAAGCAATCAAGAGTGAACGCTGAGGCAAAATGGTTGCAAGAAACTACATATTTAATTTACACAAAAAACCCAACAAAACAACATTGGAAGAAATGTTATTGGTCAGTCGCTTCATTTCTGTTCTTTGTATGATATGTGTCACATTTTTTTGAGAACATTTACATTCTGTAGTTTTGGCCTGTAGAAAGGTCTAATGTCTTATATTCATAATATAACCTTATACTATATTTATATAATATTGCTGTCCACACCAATGATAAGTGCATTTAAAATCCCTAAGTGAGCTGTTGGCAAAAAGGATTTGCTTTGAACTCTGCATCCCATTCTTGCTCTCGCTACTATTCTCCAGGGTGCAGCCCATTTACACTCACTGACATGGATTCAGTATTTTGGAAAGTCTAAACAGCAGCAAAAATCTTTCCTGCTTCCTTTTCCGGTGATATATGTTTCAAGCATTCAAAAGAGATATTTCCATTTTCTCTTACACGAACACTATGGAATGTAATTGCTGCATTATTGTTATTGACTCTTTAACCTTAAGAACAAGTTTGCTTATATTAAACTGGAGTGTTGACTAAACCACAAAGGATGTTTAAAGCTAATACAAATACATTTAAAGATCTTTATCCATCATCTTATATAAAGTTTATGACTTGATCAGTATCACAGTATTCAAAATAGATGTGCAATGTTTCCATTTGTGCACTATTTTTGGCCCTGTCTAAATCATTCTGTTTGCCAAAAATACAGGTGACTTCAAGAAGGCGTACAAAGTTAAATCATTATAAATTGATTAATGCCAATGACGCAAACCAAAAGCTCAATGTACCCTGCAGTCATAGGAATTTGTCGAAGACCATAATGGTCCAGATTCTGTTTCTACTTATTTATTTTAGGGTAGACTCTTGTAGAAAATGACAAAATTAACCCAAAAGTACTGTAATAGTTCCATGAATATATTTTGCTTCCACTAATGGTCAAACTTTCACCTTGCATTCAAATAGGTTTGCTCATTAGGAAGTTAGAAATCTATATCTCATACCAGCAAATTTCATTTGCATTGTCCCACGAGGAACAGGAAGATGGTCTGTTTCAGGCTTGATGTTTCCGAGATTAAGGACCTATTCCAAATTTGGAGTTGGGCTTTGTTCTGTCAGGCTACACATGATACACACTGAACAAACCATATCTTCAGTGCAGGTTACCAAGGTCAGACGTTTTGAATGAGATCTGCAATACTTCAGCGAGGTTGCATTACAATTGCTAATCCATCAAAATGACAGAAACCTCGTGAATATTTGCTGAGGTAATCAGGTCAGCAGGATTTAAATGCAGAGACAACATTTCGAATATTTACTTTTTTTAAGGCAAGAAGAGACATTGAATTACCCAGCTTATTCAAAGTTCTTAATTCATTCCTCAGAAACTATTATAGAAATATTAACATTATTATTGAACCATTACCTTACTAAAATGAACTAAATTACGTTACCAATAGTAAAACTAAATGTACAAACTTTTAGTTATTTGTCTTAGTCGTAGAATCATGCAACAAAAACAGGCCCTTCAATGCATCGTGTCCAACCTGACCATCAGTACCTATCCACACTCATGCCATCATCCAGCCTGTAACCTTCTACAGAATGAGTTTTCAAAAGTTTTCTAGTACTTTTTGCATGGTGTAAGAGGAGCTATCCTCTCAAACAGTGCACTGCAGATCTCAATCATTCTTAGGTGTCTGATAGACCAGGATACTATCACCAATGTATATATTTGTATATATTTACATATAGTACCAGTGATTGGCTGAGAGCCGTAGCCACGCCTACTGGCAGGTCATAAAGGGCTGCTCCTAACCAGACCCAGGTCAGTCTGGACTAGTCGACCTCGATGTAATACACTCCAGTCTTTTGCTAATAAAAGCCTCAGTTTGAGTCAACAAGTCTTTGAGTCATTCGACGCGCTACAAGGTGTAAGAGGTTTTTTTAGTCTAATACCCTCAAAATCTCTCACCCCTGATTTTAAACCATGTGCTCTCATTATGAACACTTCTCATGATCCACTGGACCTTAAACCATATCAGTGGCTCTGTGATCCTGCCATATGAACATTTCCAACATCACAACACTGATTGCATGTGGAGTAAAAAAGATACGTTAATTTATTTTCATTGCTGTCCATAAATTGAAGCATGGAACAAATATTTTTGTAACTTCATTTTTCATTTTAAGAATAATTTTTGATCAGACTAAGTTAACCTCCTTTAGATCAATAAGCCTTGAAATGGAAAGAAAAGCTGTTACTTTAATTAATCAGAGAGACAGACAGAACATAGAACAATACAGCACAGTGCAGGCCCTTTGGCCCTCGATGTTGTGCCAACCCATGTATTCCTTCCTTTAAAAAAAATACTAAACCCACCCTTTCCCTCTATTTTTTCTTTCATCCATGTGGCTGTCTAAGAGATGCCCCCAATGTTTCAGCCTCCACCATCAACCCTGGCAAGGCATTCCAGGCACTCACAACTCTCTGTTTAAAAAATAACACCCCTGATGTCTCCCCTAAACTTCCCTCTCTTCATTTTGTACATATGTCCTCTGGTGTTTGCTATTCCTGACCTGGGAAACAGATGCTGGCTGTCCACCCTATCTATGCCTCATGATCTTGCAGACCTCTGTTAAGTCTCCTCTCATCCTTCTACAATCCAAAATCTCAGCTCTGCTAAGCTTGCTTCATAAGACTTGTTTCCCAATCCAGGCAACATCCTGGTAAATCTTCTCAGCATCCTATAATGATGTGACCAGAACTGAACACAATACTCTAAGTGTGGCCTTACCAAAGATTTGTAGTTGTAACATGGCCTCTCTACTCCTGAACTCAACCCCCCTAATAATGAAGCCCAGCATCCCATTGGCCTTCTTAACTATCCTATGCAGCGACCTTGAGGGATGTATTGATTTGCACCCCAAGGTCTCTCTGTTCATCCACACTCTTAAGTAACCAACCATTAACCCTGTACTCATCCTTCTGGTTTGTCCTTCCAAAATGCATTACCTCTCTCATATCTGGATTGAACAATCTCAACAATCCATCTGCCAAATTTCTGCCCAATTCTGCATCCTGTCTATATCCTCTTGAAACCTTCGATAACCTTCAGTTCCATCCACAAATCCTCCAACCTTTGTGTCAACTGCAAACTTACTGACCCATCCTTCAACCTCTTTATTCAGGTCTTTTATTAAAAAAATCACAAAGAGCAAGGGTCCCAGAATAGAACCTTGCGCACTCCACTAGTCACCGATCTTTAGGCAGAATACTTTCCTTCCATTACTACTCTTTTCTTTCTCCATACAAGCCAATTTTTTTTTAATCTACACACCCAAGGTTCCACTGATTCTGTACCTCATGACTTTCTGGATGTGTCTCTCATGGAGTACCTTATCAAATGCCTTGATAAAATCCATGTGGACCACATGTACCACCCTACCCTCATCAATTTCTTTTGTTATCTCCTCAAAAAACTCAACTAGACTCATGACTCATGATAGCCATGCTGACTATCCTTGAGTAGACTATCCTTCTCCAAATGCTCATAGATCCTGTCCTGAAGAATCCACTCCAATAGTTTGCACACCACTGATGTAAGACTCACTGGTCTATAATTACTAGGATACTCCCTGTTACCTTTTTTAAACAAGGGACTACTTTTGCCACTCTCCAATCCTCCGACTCCTCCCTGTGGCCAAAGAGGATTCAAAGATCATAGCTACTGCCCCAGCTATCTTTTCTCTCACTTCCCACTGCAGCCTGGGGTATATCCAACACTTCCTCTTCCTTAATCTCCACATTCTCCAGCACACAGGCCTGTTCAATTTTGACCTCACCATGATCAAGATCCTTTTCTCTTGTGAATACTGACATAAAGTATTAATTTAGTACCTCCCAAACCTCCTGCCTCCAGGCGCATGTAACCTCCTTTAACCTTTAGTGCCCCCATCTTCATTCCTTTATCCTGTTCTTCACATACGCATAGTACGCCTTATGTTTCTCCTCTCTAAGGCCTTTTCATGCCCCCTTTGAACTCTCCTAGGTTTTTTTCTTAAGCTCCTTCCTGGCTAGCATATACTTCTCATGAGCCCTTCTTGCTTCCTATATCTAATGTATGCTTCCTTCTTACTCTTGACTGGTTGCCTGACGTGTTTCATCAGCTATGATTCCCTTTGATGCTCAATTACCTTTCATCTTTTGATGTCAATAACAGACTTACTACTTAAAAAAAGAAACGTCCTTAAAGCCACAGAAATCTATTTTTGCTGAAAAGAAACAGATTTATATGTTTTAATGATCTCCACCCAGCAGAATTGCATTGAGAAGCCAGAAATTACACCTCCTCAAAGGACTATATAAAAAAAATTAGGAGATGTCTGCATTTTTTAAAAGATATTTTATTCATTTTAATTTTCTTTCCACAAAGTGCATATTATCCATATGAGAAGAGTGAAAAACAGTACATCCCACTCGATGACATGAATAGGAAAACAGAATGCAAAATATTTTCACAGTTTTATAAAACAGTCATCGAAAAGTATGGCAATGAAGGAAGCCATTCAGCCCTTTGCAGGAATGCCAAGAATGGAATTTTAGATTGACCTATTTTAAATCTCCATCCGCAGCTTTGTAATATATGAAGTGCTCCTCTGGAAATTTATAAATATGATGAGGGTTTCTGACACTGCCAAAGTTTCATGCTGTGAAATCCAACTCCTTAGGTGAAAAATATGTTTCCTCAACTCCCCTCTCACTCTTCTGACAATGTATTTTCTATATCCCTTGGTTAATGAGCGCACTGCTAAGTAGGTCCTAGGTATTCATTTCAACGACTTCACTTACACACCCTCTGATTAAATCTACCATTCAGCTTTGCCTTTTCTAAGGGAAGCAACCTCAGTCTATCAAATCAGCTTTCAGAGCTAAAAATCTCAACGATGACCACATTTTCATATGTCTCGCCATTTTCTGGAGGCCAGAAGCAAGCAAATTAGCCCATGTAGTGCTTTATACAATGTAACCATGAGTTCACTGCTCTTATGTTCTAGGCCTCAGCCAATTGAAAAAAAAGGTTTGGAATGTTTTCTTGACCAACTTAAGCAAAGCATAAATTCTCTGTGCAAAAGCTATTGAATGCAACCTCTGCTCAGAGCCCCCTATGCAGGATCAGAACATTGTTGTGCAAGTAAAACAGTTGAAACATGTAATACAGCACATTTCTATAATTTCTAAAGTGGCTCACTGGTCAGCTAAATATAATATATTGCTTAAGTTATGGTAGAGGGGATCTTAATAAATGTTTATTACAGACTTCACAAAAGATCTAAAAATGTTGCCAGTATTTCTGCTACTTTTAAAATATATTGCTGCATTTTAGCCAAGGATCATAAAATTATCCTGTCCCGAACAAATCAAGATACACTTGGGATTAACTTCATGCAAATGTTACTCAAGCATAACTGGAAATGCTGCCTGAGCCAAAGTTTTCCATTGTTTTAAATCAGTTCCATTTTACACTGGCAAAAATCATGTTGTCCCATTGAGTCACTATCTTCTCTTTCTGGCTTACACATCTTCTGCTTTCACTGATGACAACTGATTAACTTGGGTACTGGCTTCCTCTGCCCTTCATATCCAAGTGATAAACAAAATAACAGTGAGGTCCTGAGAAACACTAAGACTACAGATATTGGAATCTGGGATCAAACAATAAACTATTAGAGCAACTCAATGGATCAGTCTGCATTCATGGGTAGAAATGTTGAGTCAACTTTTCAGGTCAAGACTTTTTATCAAGAAATAAAAATAGGGTGACATCATGCATGCAAAGGGGAAAAAAGCTGGGGAGGTCAAAAGTTGATAGCATACTGCATGGAAGGTGGAGAGCTGGGTGGGAAGGGAGGAGCAGACCTTGCAGTCTCAGAGAAACCCCTCCAAAATGTGAAGTGATGTGGGGAAGGGAAGATGTGGCTGATGGTGGGATCATGCTGAAGTTGGTGTAAGTCTCAGACAATAATGTTAGAGGACAAGATTAGTACCTGCAAATTCCTGGGAGTCCACATATCAGAGATCATCTCCTGGAGCCAGCACATCAAGGCAACTGTGATGTAGGTACATCAATGCCTCGACTTTATTAGAAGTCTGGGAAGATTTGAGAAATTTGGCATGTGGTAAAATACTCTATCGAACTTTTATAGGTGTACTGTGGAAAGTACATTGACTAGATGCTCTACTTTCCAAACCAGGGTACAAGAGATTGCATTTGTCTTAGTAGAAGAGGACAAATTGGGGAGTGGTACTTCAGTAGGACTTGAATATGCACTGTTCTACATAGCTAACAATAAAGCAGGCAAAACTGGGAACCATATGCTTCCAAATGTCTATACCCTGGATCTGAAGGTAATGAGAGGACTTGAAGGAGAAGTTGTTCAGGATAAGGACAAATTCTGCCAAGCAGAAGAGTGTCAGTTGATGGGGACTAAATGGCTCTGGATTCAAGACAAAAACTGAAGATCCTGAAGTGTTCTTGAGGAGACTGGATGTGTAAAGGGATTCCACATCCATGGTGAAGATGAGACAGCAGCGGCAAGAGAATTGGCACTTTTCGAAGTGGGCAAGAGCTTATGTTGTGGCCCTGATGTAGGTAGGAATGGACTGGAGAGGGAAAGGGGGAGAGGTAGTGTTGAGGTACAAACAGACAAGTTTGGAAGGGCAGGAGCAGTGGAAACAATATGTAGGCCAGTCCAGTTCAGCTTGCGAATGTTTTGTGGGAGACAGAAGAAGGCAGCGCAGGATTGGGGATATATCAGGTGGCAGTGGTGGGGAGATTACCTGAAGCGATGAGGTCCATGATAGTCTTAGAGGTGTTATCCTAATAATGGTTTTTGGGTCCATGGATAGATGTGAGAAGGTGTCAAAGAGCTGACAACTGGCCTCCACAGGGTTGAACACAGTGTACCAGGCCACACCTATACTTCATTCTGGTCAGGGTGAGGTTGCCATCAACAATAGAGGATAAATAGGTCAAGAGCAGGAAACTTGCTAGAGGGGGAATGTCCAAGAGGAGAACTGATGGAGATGAGTAAAAGGAGGATTAGTTGAGGGTCAAGATCCCTCATCAAAGAGGTAGGCACAGAAGAGAAGGCAATGGAAGTAGAAGTTAGTTCATATTAAGCACAAAATTTGTTGATGCCTGGGCATAGAGGTAGAAAAGTGACACCTTTGCTGAGGATGGACCATACAGCATCAGAGATGGGGGAGGGGGGGGAAGTCTGATGGGATGGTAAAGCTGGGGTCAGAAGAAAATATGGAAAGGGATGAGGTCTCCGGGGGATTTAAGTGAGGGGTTTTGAGGAAGAAAGTGAGGATGCAAAGGTAGGGGTAGGTATGGTGGATGGTGGAATGTGAGATTGGGAAGGGGTTTTAATTAGATGTCTGAAGAGTTTACAAAGGGCAGAAAATCTCATACATATCTGTAGGAGGCTTGGTGAGTTCATGTGTGGAGGATGGAGGCTGGATCCACATGGAACAGTCACCGCTGCAGGATGTGTCCCAGGACCAGATAAACTGGTGGATCTCTGGGAAGAGATGTCAAGGCTTGAGTGCTGCAGTAAGACCTGACCACAGTGGTGTGGGTGTCTGTTCAGAGTATTTTCGTGGGTGCCAGACATGGAACCAGTGTTGGTGTGGTCCGAGGAGGTTGTTGTTTGGTGGCCTCAGCCCCAGAGCAGGTGTCAGTGAGACAGTGAAGTCCAACCTTGCTCCTGGTTGGGAGCTACAGGTTTAATGCCAGCCAGAACTAGAACCTGGTGCTTTCCATTCAGCACATTTTTTGCATGGTTATCAGTAAACTTGAGTATGCCAACAGGGAAGCCTTTCCTTTTAGAATTTTTTTAGCACCAAACATTCTTTCCACCCAGTCATCTGGAATTTCTCCTGAACATCTAACTTTATTAAATATCTCTTTCTTGAAAATCTACACCCTCTGTATGAGAAAAAATGTTCTCTCATCTCAGCCTCAAATGTCTTCCCTGACTCCTGAGAGTGTGATCCTTAGTTCTATATCCCCAACTATTGGAAACATCCCCACTGCTACCAGCGAGTTCCAGACTCCTGCCTTTATTGTCTCCCCTTCCAACCTTCTACCAATTACTGTGAATATTTGCTCTCAGCCTTTGACCATGCTTCCAAAGGAAATAAGTCATTTTTATTTACTCTGCTTAAACCTGTTAAGATCGATTGGTTAAGTCTCCCTTCAGACCTCTCTGTTCCAATCAAAACAACCTGAGATGTTCCAGTCCTTCCTCATAGCTAAAATTTTTCACTTCTTTCAACATCCTTGTAAATCTCCTTCACACCAACTTCTGTACAATCACACGGTGAACTGCATGTAGTGCTCAAGCTATAATCTAATGAAGACTGTTTACAATTCCTGCATAATCTCCCTCCATTTATATTCCACAGTTTGGCGAACAAAAGAAAGGATTCAGTATGTCTTTCAATTTACTTTATTGACCCTGATTTGCAGCCTTCTCAATGAACTGCAGAAATGCATTCCAAAGCCCCTTTGTTCCACCACAGCTTTCAACATAAGCTATTACTCATTTTTTTTTTGTGCACTTTCCCAAATACATTACCTCATACCTCTCTGGACTAAATTCCCTTTGCCATTTTTCTGTCCAACTTACAGATCATCAACACTGAGAGTAGACTTGCTGCCTCACAGATCCAGTGGCTTGCACTTAATTGTGACTTCTAATGCCCTCTGTGTGGAGTTTGCATGCCTTATCTGTAACTGCATTGGTATCCTCCAGATGCTCTGGTTTCCTCCCAAATCCTAAAGATTAGACTATAAAATGGGAGTAGTGTAAGTAGTGTAATGACTGGATGGGCCAAACAGCCTGCTTCTGTATTGCTTCCTACAGTTTAAAGCTTTCCCTCTTGGTATAAATCAGAAGTCTAATTTTCATGTCATCTGAAAACATTTTTCTCCTATTTCCTGCATTTAGGTATCCATCTGGCTCATTTATCACATGGAACCAAATAATTAGCAGGTTGCCTGCTATTTGCAAATGTACTCATCAGCTATACTGCCCTGCACTGAGCCAATTCCAGATTCAATTTGCCACTTTTCCTTGGTTCCTATGGACTTTTTCCTTTGCTGACCAACCTGCCTGGTGGAACGTTGGCTTTCTCAAGGGTGCTGCCAAGCAATGTACAGTCAGAAGGCTATCCTCACCTTTGCGTAAGATATAACAGAGGCGATGAGAGTTGGCAGCCAGTTTCTGAGTTTTAAGGCCAAATTATTACCATCCACGTTGTTAGAATCTGCTGAGCCACAAGTGCTAGGGACCTTTTTGCATACAACTTGCTAAAGTCACTGCCAAAATAATAATTCGAGAGGCCAGAGCCAAATCAAGTTGACAATTTTCTACTTTGAAATATTTACATCCTCTGAGCATATTTAATCAAGTCTTTCACATTAATTCTAGATAGAACAAATGATACAGGAAATTCTAATCAGATTAAAATTATTTCTATATAAACACACTAGAGAGGATCCCTTGAAGCACATTTGGCACATATTGTCAAGTTGGAAATTTCTACTGCTGGTTCAAGAAGGTTAAGCTGCACTTAAAGGGTAAACCAAAAATGAGAAAAGGAGTTACAAGGTAGGACGGATTTGTTCCGTGACTTTGAATCTTTTATCTGTTGACTCAAAAAAATTGCCTTCACAATGGGCAAACTTTCAGATGAGGAGATGCAAAAAATCCTCAAAACAAGTTTTTCAAATGTTCTGTATTGCGGATAGGTAGTTAAAGGTCACTGACAAAATAACATCATCAAAAGTAAAATCAGAGATTTAATTATCCTCTTCACTTGGCAGATTGGAAGAGAACTGCTGCCTTGCCATAGTATAGTCAGCACATGCCCATTTTCTGCAGGTTGGATAGCACTGTATCTGACCTCGTTTTGCTAATGGATTCAGTACCTTGGCCTCTCACAAGAGCCATCTCTGGTACGCCTGGCATAAGTCTTTTCATCTGAATCTGGATTGAAAAGTAGTAAAGATAAGTTGCTTGTTTCTTTAAAACAACCCTTTTATTCTATTTTGTGTCAAGATTGTTAATGCATTTTTATCAATTAAAAATTTTAAAATAAACTTATCCTTTATAGTATTTATGTCAAATTTCAAATATATTTAAATGCCTTTGAAAGCTTTGAAAACAATTGATGATATTTTTGACAAGATGGGCAGTTAAAGGCAGATCAGGGAGGTGCCTCAGAATCTGCCAATTGAAGGCTAGTTGTCAGTCATCGAGCATTTCTCAGATTGGCTCCAGCATTAATGCCACCAGATTGAACATGCTGGACTGAATACCAAGTATCGACCATTTTGGGCACAATGCATTGGGCAATGGAGCTTCCTTTTTACTCCGAGGTCATAGGAGAATTAGAGGAAACAAAGAACTCTCTGTAAAGCATTCTATATGGTGCCAATTAAGCTCTCAAAATAACTACTTCCAGCAAAGTTGCTGAGAACAACATCTGCTTCATTCTTTGTTTGCTTATGCTTTTTTTTGTACATTACTGACATTTTTTTTCTTTAATGAAGGATAAGATCAATGCAATTCAAGTTAAGTAATAGGAAGGTGATTAAAATATCAATAGAATATAATGATTGCTATCATTCTAAGTCCAAAGTGGGTTCAGATTTCAGATTTATTGTCATAGAGCACATACATAACATCACATACAACCCTGAGATTCTTTTTCTAGGACAAGGCAGAATTACCATTTAATGATTGTGCAAAAAAATTGTACACCACGCCTACATGTAAAAAAATGTAAACAAACTGACTGTGCAATACAGAGAGAATTTTAAAATATCAATAAAGTGCACAAATAAGAGTCCTTAAATCGGTCCCCAATTGAGTTTGTGGTTTAGGAATCTGATGGTGGAGAAGTAGCAGCTGTTCCAGAAACTGGTGATGTGAGTCTTGTGGCACCTATACCTCTTTCCTGATGGCAGCAGTGAGAACAGAATGCATGCTGGGTGGTAAGGGTCTTTGATGATTGCTGCTGCTCTCCGACAGCAATGTTCCCTGTAGATGTTCTCGATAGTGGGGAGGATTTTGCCTGTGATGTCCTGGGCTGTTAACACTACCTTTTTGAGGGTTTCATGCTCAGGGGTATTGGAGTTCCCATACTAGATCATGATGTAGTTGATCAGCACATTTTCCACCACACATCTGTAGAAATTTGCTAGGTTTCTGGTGTCATACCAAACCTCTGCAAACTACTGAGGAAGTAGAGATGCTGATGTGCTTTCTTTATGATGCCATTAGTGTGTTGGGTCCAGGAAAGATCCTCTGAGATATTGACTCCAAAGAAGTTAAATTAGATCACCCTTTCCATCTCTGATCCCGCAGTGATCACTGGCTTTCCCTTCCTGAAGTCAACAATCAGCTCCTTAGTTTTGGTGACATTGAGTGCAAAGTTGATGCACCATTCAGCCAAGTTTTCAGTCTCCCTCCTGTATGCTGACTCATCACTTTCTTTATACAACCTATGACCATGGTATCATCAGAAAATATGTAGATGGTCGTACTGAGCCACAGAGTAGTAGGTGCATAGAACAGAGGTATGCTGGTCCTGATGGAGATTGTGAAGGAGAAGTTCTTACCAAAGAAGGAAATCCATGATCCAATTACATAGTTGAGTGTTGAGTCCCAAGTCTTGAAGTTTTCTGATCATCTGCTGAAAAAATTCTTCCAACTTTCAAAGTGTGACAGTTGTACATGAACATAAATGGTGCTATGTACAAGTTTGGTTAAATCATATTGTGGAGTCTTGAAACTTTACAAAAATCTCTAGCAGTGCCAGTATTTATTTTGAAAGCAAATGAGTTTTATTGGGAATAAATGTTTAGTTTTTACTTTTAATTGAAACCAGCAAATCAGTCTCCTTTTTGATCTTCCCAAAATTATTTACTAAACTACTTTTGAGTGATTTGACAATACAATCTGTCAACCCTGTGCCTGACATAGCAGCAGTCTTCATTAAATATTTTGAGAATAATGGGACAGAAATTCCATTCCCCCTACCAGTGCCAATGCTGGGACATGCATGTGTTTCCCTGCGGAATTATTGGTTTACATCTCTGGCATGAGCCTAAGCCAGCAGCGAAATTCCTAACACTGCTGGTGCACTGCACCAAGTAGATTTTGCATCATGTCCAAGACTGTCTAGCTCTCGGGGTCGCAAATTTGCCCAGTGAGCAGCCTTATTTAAATCAATGGATAAAATTACCTCTTGGTGTAAGGGATGTGGAGTATTTTTTAATATATTTAATTAGGTAAATTTAATTTTTTTTTCATCTTTTTCAGTATGTCAATATGTTGTTTAATTGTAAAAGATAATTCAAATATATTTTGGTTATTTTTATAGGCCTTAAGTGACATTGAATAGTTTTGAATGACAGTGATGTTTATATATAATAATACTAACAGATTTGACATCAGATAACCCAGGAGTTGGACCTCAATGACTGCCGAAGCAGATCAGTGGGAGCAGTCACCTTGCAGCTCTCCATTATGTCAAATTGTTGGTAGCCAGACAATTGGCAGAAATGAGCAACCAGAGGCCCTACTGGAACAAACACTGTGAACTAGATTCACAGTGTAGTGAGAACCAAAGTGAAGAGGTGGAGAATGAGGTGGTTGGTGCACAAGTGGTGACATCTGGTAGGAAGCTTGTGAGGAAGGACAAGTTGATAGTGAAAAACTTCAGCCACTGGGATGAGTTGCCATGGAACAAGGACACAGAGTCAAAAGCAACAAATAAAGGGCTAAAGGTTTTATATTTAAATTCATTTAGTGGAGTCATAGCTAAAAGATGGATTTATTGTGATCTTATGTCTGCAGATACATAGTGCATCATAAGGATAGGCGGGTAAGCAGAGGGGTTGGCGTGGCTTTATTGGTAAGGACAACATTAAATCTTTAGAAAGAAGCGACATAGAATCATTGTGTGTTAAGTTCAGTAATGGCAAGGGTAAAAAGGCACTGTTTACAGATATACACAAACCTCCAAACAGTAGTCAGAATATGGATAATTACAACAGCATATAGAAAAGATGTGTCAGAAGGGCAATGTTATGATAGTCATGAGGGATTTTTAACATTTGGAAGACCAGGTTGGGACTGGATCTCAAGAGAGCGAATTTGTAGAAAGCCCTCAAGATAGCTATTTAGAACAGCTTGTTGATGAGCCAACTGGGGGATTGGCTTTGCTGGATTAGCTGTTGTGTAATGCACCAGAGATGATTAGAGAGCTTAGAGTAAAGGAACACTTAGGGGGCAGCAATCAGAATATAATTAAGTTCAACTTGAGATTTAACACAGAGAAACTAAAGTCAGATGTGTCAATATTTCAGTGGAGTAAATGAAATTACATTGACAATGAGAGAGGAACTGGCCAAAGTAAATTGGAAGAGAGAGTAGTTGGGAAGATGCCAGAGCAACAATGGATGGAGTTTCTGCAAAAAATGAGCAAGGTGCAGGATAAATGCATACCAAAAAGAGGAAATATTCAAATGGAAAAATGCCACAACTGTGGCTGACAAGAGAAGTCAGAGCCCATGTAAAACTAAAAAAGAGGGAATACAAGGAAGCAGAAGGTAACTAAAAAATTCATAAGGAGAGAAAAGATGAAGTATGAAAGTAGGTTAGCAAATAACATCAAAGAGGATACAAAAAGCTTCATTAAATATATAAAGAAGAAAGAAAGATGAGAGTAGATATAGGACCGTTAGAAAATGATGTTGGAGAAATAATAATGGATCACAAGGAGATGGCGGAGGAGCTAAATGTGTATTTTGCATCAGTCTTCACTGTGGAAGACACAACAATGTGCCAGATGTCAAAGGGTATCAGGGAAGGGAAGTGAGTGCAGTTACTATATCAAGGGAGAAGCTGGCTGAAAGTTGGATGGTCTAAGGGTGGATAAGACTCTCAGACCAGATGAATTACACCCTCAGGTTCTGAAAGAAGTTGTGGTAGAGATTGTGGAGGGATTAGTAATGATCTTTCAGGAATGAAAAGATTCTGTATAGTCCAGGAGGATTGAAACATCACAAATGTCACCCTGCTATTCAGGAAAGCTGGGAGGGAACAGGAAAGAAACTATAGATTGGTTCACCTGACATCAGTGGTTGGGAAGATGTTAGAGTCAATTGTCAAGGACGGCGTTGTGGAGTACTTGGAGACACATGACAAGATAGGCCAAAGCCAGCATGGTTTCCTTAAGGGAAAATCTTGCATGACAAACCTATTGGAATTTTTTGAAGAAGTGACAAGCAGGCTGGATAAAGAAGATGCAGCGGATGTTGTGTATTTGGATTTTCAGAACACCTTTGACAAGGTGCCGCACATGAGACTACATAACAAGGTAAAAACCCATGGTATAATTGAAAACAAGCATGCATGGGTAGATTACTGGCTGATGGGCAGGAAGCAGAAAGTCAGAATATTCTGGTTGGCTGCCAATTGCTAGTGGTGTTCCACAGGGCTTGGTGATGGAGCTGCCTCTTTTTTATATTGTATATTAATGATTGGGATTATGGAATGAATGACTTTATGGCCAAGTTTGCAGATGATACGAAGGTGGGTGGAGGAGCAGATAATGTTAATGAGACAGGGAGGCTGCAGAAGGGCTTAGACAGATTAGTATTATGGGCAGAGAAGTGGCAAATGGAATACAATGTGGGAAAGTGTATGGTCATGCATGTTTGTAGAAAAAAATAAATGGGCAGACTATTTTTGAAATGGGGAGAAAATTCAAAATACTCAGATTTGAAGGGATCTGTGAGGCATAGTGAAGGAGAGCCTGAAGGTAAACTTGCAGGTTGAGTCAGTGGTGAAGCAGGCAGATTGCAATGCTGGCATTCATTTCAAGAGGAATGGAATATAAGAGCAGGGTTGTAATGTTAGGAATTTACAAGACCTCACTTGGAGTATTGGATCATAATTTAAGAAATGAAGTCCTAATATTGGAGAGGGTTCAGAAGAGGTTCACAAGGATGATTCCAGCAATGAAATGGTTATCATACGAGGAGCGTTCATCAGCTCTTGGCCTGTACTCATTGGAATAGGAGAATAAAGGGGATCTCATTGAAACATGCCATGGACAGAGTAGGTATAGAAAGGTTGTTTTACATGGTGGGAGAGTCTAGGACAAGAGGGCACAACTTTAGGATTGAAGGGCATCCACCTAGAACAGGGATGCAGAGGAATTTCTCGGATTCCTCATTGATGATCAACGCAAATGTTTGCTTGTTTATCTTCAGGATTTCGTTGTGCTGCAAATATTTACTGTTGTGGCATATTTAAAAACAAGCAAATTATTTAAACTGTTCATAAGTCACATACTACAAATTTCCTAACTGGCATTTCACAAGTTTGTATCATTATTTTTGTGAATGTCCGAAAATTCTGAATTCTTGCACACTTTTACCAATTCTATTTTGTAAAAGAGAGATTAATAAATGTTTAAATATATCGGCCACTAGGAAGACCAAAATTATAATGGATGAAGTTTTTGTAATTTTTATACTATTTCTTTTAAATTGTTGCCATTTTATATGGCAGTAAAAGGGCCTGCTCCAATTCTTTATCCTGAAAAAGAAATGATTAAATGAACACATCTCCCATTTATTATTTTAGGTCATCTCTGGATTGTGGAAGAAATGAATGAGTGAGTTTCAGAATCTGTTCTTAAAATCCATACTTTGGTTTTAGGAAATGTTAAAATCCAGACCTAGCTAAAAAATTGTAAACTGGCTATTTACCTGCAGAGTAAAACAACAAAAAATGAATATGCTGACTACTGATAAGTGCTTGCATAACAGAAAATGTCTAACTAAGTTGATGCTGATTGGGACAACAAACAAACAAAAGTCAGATTTATTGTCAGAGTTCATACATGACCTAACATTTGAACTCTAAAATTAGTGGCAAATTTTGGAAGGTCGAGTGAATGTTCTCTTTGCCATTATTTTTTTTTCTATGAATGAGATTGCAGGGCATCTTTTGTCTGTATTTGGATTGTTACCTCAGCAATTTTTGCTCAAATGAGATTGGAATCTAATCACATAATTGCATTCTCCCAAGGAATGCATCAAGATAAAATAACACAAAGTGAATTTGAGCAATTTTGAGACATTCAACAAGAGCCAAAATCTTTTCTTTTGTGAAGTTGCAATGCAACATGTCGGTAAATACCAAAATCTTTCATTTTTAATAAAGATCCAATATAACATTTAGGTAAATATGGAGTCAGCCACTTCAGTACTATTTAAAATAATTTGCATAATTGGAAATCATATTTCCAGATTTATGTGCTGTTTCTTCTGTTGTGTTCTTGCATTTTGCCTCAATTTTGTGGCATAAAATATTGACTACCTGTCCACTCACTTTCCCAACTGCAGTCTGACCCAGACATTAATCACTTTGCCTCTTTGTCTCTGTGGAAAAGCATCTTTCCTTTATGTTCCGAGCTTTCCTCCTTGGAGTTAAGAATGCACCAAATATTGTCAGTTCAGAGTTATCAGTAAACCATCACCAGATCTACAGCGAAGGACAAACAAGTGCAGTTAATCTCCAGCATCATGACAGCATCTACCTTGAGGAAGGCCTCAGGCCCAAAACATCAGTTATATATTGTTACCTCATATGGATGCTGCGAGACCTGCTGAGTTCCTCCAGCATTTCTGTGTCTTTACTAACAATCACAGAGTCTGCAGACTGTTGACTTTCAGACAACATCAAAGCCAATTTCTCTTTTTTATAGTTTTTCGAGGATATTACATGACCACATTCCATGTCTATTTGGAAATTTGCATGTAACCGGTTAGAGTGACAAGATGCAATTTTGAATGATGAAGTGTTCAAACATCGTCATTAGTTTCCTAAGATAGAAAGGGCTCACAATGAGAAGGAATACATGTAGTTCACAAAAACTATTTTCTTCATATGATAGCAAACTATATTCAGTTCCTGTTTTACTCTGGGAGGGCAATGCAAAACAGAGGAGTGGAGAGGTAAAAGTGCATATGCAAATGAACTGCACAATTTGCACAGTAAGCATGAATAATTCACACAAATCGTACAAGCATTAAGACAAGAGATCTAAAGAAATTCCATTTATTAATGGGCAGGTGTTGGTTCATCAACCCTTCAAAGCAAATGGAGAAGTGGATAAAAACACAATGCTGGAGAAATTCAGCAGGTCACACAACAAACTTTATAAAGATAAAAATACAGAGCCAACATTTGGGCCTGAGCCCTTCATCAACGAGGAGATGGATGTTAGGAAAGGTTACATGTTCAAGTAGGAAGATTTACTGGAAAATAATTTCTGGAACTTGCAGCTGGAGAGCAATTAATAAAAATGGGGTTTGTAGGTTATTTGTGCAACTTGAGCTCATGGGCTGGAAGGACCTGTAACTGTTCTGTATTACTAAATTAAAAATGAAAAAGTAAAATTAAATTAAAGTTCTCGGCTTTGTTTCACTGGTGTTTTGCTAGTGGGTTCCAAGGTTGAACTACTGCTATTCAGCTACTGATCACAAATCTGCCTCTGTTTAGACCTGGGACAGGAACAGTGGTCAACTGATTTCATTAAAAAAGAATGGGTTTGAGAAATCCAAATATCTATTCATTAATTTATGATTTTGAATTGGTTAATTATATTTTTAATTGTTACTTATTTTTTCCCCCTAAAATTTCAGGTTTTTTTTTGCTTCATTGATATTTCAATGTCAAATTCATTCAAATTAATGACAAGTAGCCAAGCTTGAGGCTGGGACTCAGTTGGCTATCAAAGATTTTGTTTAGTGCATAATAAGGCCTAGCTGCTGGGTAGGGAGTCACTATTTATGGTAAATTTGTAGATCTCTAAAATAACTTCAATGTAGGTCAGTGATATAGCAGGCAGCTCACAATTAGAAATAAATTCTGGGCTCATAAATGTTAATAAAATTCCCCAAGTCACCAGGAAACCATGTCTAATTTTACTGTCTCAAATAAGCCAAACAATTTGGATTAGGCTTCAAGTGCTGAGCACTTGAATCATTTAAATCATTCAAAAGGAAATTAATGGACTTCTTGTGGAGAGTGATACTGGTAATTCAATGAAATAAATGCTTTATTCTTTTTTCTTTCATAAATTTTCTTATTGCATTAAAACTGCAATAACGGAGAAAATATAGTTACTTCCAAGAAAGATTTAAGGCTAGAATATTGAACATTTCCATCCACAGAAAGAAATCTACGAATTGAAAACCCCAAACCTCAAGTAATATCTGTACAGGTATTTTGAATGGTTCTAATTAGGAACGATTGGTCATCTGAACCATTTGCAATATGCTTCTGATTATAAAATCAATTACAGTATAGTTCATTTTCAATGCTAAAAGATGCCACTACCTTTCAGTTATTTTGACAGAGGGAAAGAAAGTGTAGTAATCACAAAACAAGGACTGGTATTATTAAATATTTTGGTGCAACCTTATTGATCCATGTCCAATGTGAGATCATCCAGCGATAACTATTTTCCAGGAGGCCAGCAATCAGTTTTCAAAAGAGCTGGATAGGTCAACGCTAATGAGAAGTTTATTCTCATTACACAACCACAGATATGTACAGATGCACTGAAATTTCTGCACGCTGCAGGTACATGTTACACCAATTAAAAGAGTATAAATTAAATTAGCACAATACGCCAAGATAGAAAAAGAGGTAATCAATATATAAAAAAAAATAGATAAGTAAACATTTATAGTTGGAGTTCTTCCAAGAAAAAAAAAGTGATGTTCCAATAGTGCAGACAAAATTTTTGGTAGCCCTGGAGTAATTTATTGTGAGGGTGGGGGAAGTATGAGGAAGTTCAAGAACCAGAGAGCTGTTGGAAGAAAGTTGTTCTTGAATCTAGAAGTGCTGGACTTCAGACTTTGGCACCTTCTTCCTGAAGGTAGAAGCAAGAAGAAATTTTGACCAGGGCAATGAGTATCCTATATGATACTGGGTGCCCTCTAGAACAGCACCTCACATTAATGTCTTCAATGGGCATGAGGTCAGGGCCCATGATGAACTTGGTTAGGTTTGCCACTTTCTGTAACCTGCTATGTTGCTGAGCATTTGAGTTTCTAAACCAGGCTGTGATGCAGCCAATCAGTAACTTTCCAGAGTACAGCTGTAGAGGACCAATAGAGTATTAAAGCTAGAGATGTAAGTGTCACTTATTTAGAACCAATATGCTGACTTCAAGAGAGGTCTTCCAATGTATGGATTCCCAGGAACTTGAAGATATTATCTTTCTCCACTGTTATCCTGTCAACGAAGACTGGTGTGTGGTCCCTTGACATCCCCTTCCTAAAGTCCAAAATAAGCTCCTTGATCTCAGCGAAACAGTGTGGTAGGTTTTCTTGATGGTGGTGTAGCAGTGGTCGAGAGTATTTAGTTCCCTGATATTGCAGGAGGCCTGCTGATGTTAGTTTGGGAGTATCTTCTTTAAGCTGGCTGGAATTAAATAGCTGGCAATGATTGAGAAGGCATCAGGATACGCGGTATGATGTTTGCTGATCTCAACATGTAGATCCTGCAGTGCCAGCATAATGTCTGTTTGCAGTCAAGACAATTGAGGTGAATTCCCTTAGAAGGTAGAAGGGTCAGCATTTCAGCACCAGATGTTTCAGGTGAGGCAGCTGCCCTGTCACAGGATTGCTACAAAGAATTAATCAGGCAGACACCACCCACTGCCTTTTCCTTTATGAGAATGCCATGTGTTCCACGTGACGTAGGGAGAAACCTTCGGGCTGTAGGGCTGAGTGCCGAGACTTGGGGTGAGCCACTTTTCTGTGAAGCAGACTAAACAGCAATCCTTCATGTCTCTTTGGTACAGCAATCTCATCGTTAGCTCCTCAATTTTATTCTCACTGAACAGAAAGATGTAAGTACCAGCCTTTACCTCGCAAGCAGCAAGATGTTTCGAGCATTTTATGGAAGGTTGTAATAAGAAAGAACTACATCATGTTTCAAACAGAACTGTTCTTTTTAAAAGAGATAAATTAGGCAAAAACAGATGAATGCTGACAATATCAGTGTATTTTCTTTGTGCGTTACAGAAAAGAGAAATGTAATTTTTTAAATTCCTAATTAATTAAGCAACTCTCAATTTGCAAAATATATCAACTTCCTTTTGCCTCATCTCACCTATGTTTCATCAGGTGGGGAAATATGTCCACAAGAATAAAACATGGACCAATGTAGATTAATATTAAGACCAGATGCTGAGTTTTCATTATCAACTCCTGGTCATAATAAATGTGGACCTGATTACACAGGACCCATTATCTCAAACTTGAGGCATAATTGACAGCAGGTTTATTTTATGTGTTTGTAGTTCTCTTGTGGACAATGTCTACTCATCAGGGAAGATCAAATCTTTCTTGTTATCTGCCATGTCTTGCAAAATGACATTGGTACTAACCATGAATCACATCAGGAGGCATCTGAAAGGAGTGCATTAATTACAGGATGTTAATTTAAAAAAGGTATTGCTCAGTGGTGGATTTCAGGTTGATTTCATTTAAATGGAATGATGTGAAAGATTTTGTCAGCGCATCCATTTAGGGCTTCAGGGTATTGTTTTACTAGTAGTGATAATGGCAGGATTTTCATTTGATATTTGGCACCGTGCCTTCTCCAACAATAAACCAATGCTTCTGGGCACGCTATGTCTCATTTTATAACATTGCCAGCATTTCACTCAACTGTTGCTAAGCTCGTCAGGACTCCCATCCATATGAAATATAGGATTGACTGCATTTATATAATATATGTAAACCAATGCGATGTGTGCACCATTTAAAAATAAGACCAGACCTCTCAGGTTATTTGATTACCCTTCCAACTATTCTCAACTCTGTACAAATGGGGAGATCTTAATCTTGTCCCCTCACACTTATCCCCAATCTCCTCTCTTCATTGTTAACCATGCTGTCACATATAAATGAATTATAACTGATTCATGCTTGAACAAGAAAGACTGAATCCACTACCTTTGACCTTCACCAAGAGAACAATTCCACCACTTGGTGGGTTGCTCAATTTTGTTCCTCTTCCTCCAAATCCTTCAAGGCTTGAACTGGCATCTTCAGTTCCCTTCAACATGTCCTCCTTTGCTCTTTATCATCAAAGGTTGTATCTAACCCTGAATCAAATGGCATTTGTTTCGCTTGGGGTGACTTGACATGCAAGCATTAGATTTAAAATCTCAGTCAATGTTAATCAATCCTTCCAGAGCTCCTGCCTACGTTTCAGTCCTTCTCGCAGTGTAATACCCACCACTACTGGATGGCGCCTTACCATTAGGATCTCCAGATGTAACAGCCCAGCCCCACTCATGGAATTCTCTCCCAGACTCTCATTTCTCTTCACTTACAAAAATTTTCACTATTTCAGGTCATTCCCCTACTAACCTTACAGTCAGAGGAATAAAGTTTGGAAAATCTCAAAATTACAAATGAAATTTGTCATGTTCCTTTTGTAAGTGAGATGGGAGGTCAAGATAAAGCACCCCGGAGATACGATTTACAGCTAACATTCTCGTTGTGATTACGTCATGTTTACTGCTGTGCGTAACAATACATTAATGCGTCTGTGCACATGTACCACTCACGAGTGTGATATGTTCATTACAGTATTCATGCTCCTAGCAACAAAATAGTCACGGGTTTCTTGAGTGTACAACATTCCTCCTTCTCAAAAGAACAGTTAGTACTTCTTTACTTAAAATGTGAATTAAACATCTCAACTGTAAAAATTAAATTTCCTAATTTCACATATTTTCAGCAAAATCGCACTGATGGCAGGATGTTGCTTTTCCACTTTGTTCATTTTGCTGCGACTGTTAAATTCTGTGATGCTGGTATGTGTGTAGGTGGTGGTGTCGCTTGCTGCCTTTCTCCTGCTGCTTGCTGTGCTAATGTTGTGGTGCTAGTGGGTGCGGTTTTGCCACATGTTGCCATGCTAGATGTTGATGTTGCAGCAGTTGCTGGTGTTTACGGTGTTGTCGCTCATGTTACTGGTTTTCCCAGTGGTGTTGTTTGTGTTGTTGGTGTTGCCACGCTCTGCTTTGCGTAGAAGATTGAGAGGGGACTTGATAGAGATGCTTAAGATTTTAAAAGGGACAGACAGAGTAAACGTAGATAGGCTTTTTCAATTAAGAGTGGGGGAGATTCAAACTAGAGGACATGGTTTAAGATTGAAGGGGGAAAATTATAAGGGGAACATGAGGGGAAATTTCTTTATGCAAAGGGTGGTAGGGATGTGGAATGAGCTTCCGACAGACGTGGTCGAGGCGGGATCATTGGTTACATTTAAGGAAAGACTGGATAGTTACATGGATAGGAGAGGACTGGAGGGGTATGGACCGGGTGCTGGTCAGTGGGACTAGGAGGGTGGGGATTTGTTATGGCATGGACTAGTAGGGCCGAATTGGCCTGTTCGGTGCTGTAAGTGGTTATATGGTTATATGGTTATCTGGTGATGGGCGGATGTGGACCCTGTTCCTTCTCAGCCATCTACCAGATTCTATCTCGATGATGTAGGACCTTGGTGTCTCAACTTTACTGACAACCTTTGCTGGGCTCCAGATTTTCATCACTGGCTCTTGAACATGCTGCGCTCTGAAGAGCTCTGTTAAGGATGGTGTATGTCTTTTGTAGTACTAACATCCTCTGTCCTGCATGTCAGCCAGCTTTCCACTGGATTTTGCTCGGCAGGGTTGTTTTGTATTTACTACCATTCAAAATCTCTGCCGTGGATTTCATATTGGCCCTCAAGGGTGTTACCTGTAGTGACAGAAGGGCAAGGTAAGAGTCCTCCGTCATCTCTTGACACTTGGTGAGTATGCATTTAACTGTCTCTCAATGAATCCATGGCCCTTGAGTAGTGTCGTGATGATGTTGTGATAGTGAACCCATATTCTGCAGCCAGCTCTCTGAATTCATGCGATGTGAATTGGATCCCATTATCACATATCACTTGCTCAGGTATCCCCTGATCTGCAAAGAGTGCTCGTATCACTGAAGTGATAGTTGATGCTCTTGGGTCCTTCACTCTTCTGATGAATGGGAATTTAGAGCAGTAACAGACCACAATCAGATACCATTCTTGGTTCTCAGTGAACAAGCCTGCTCCCACTATGTGCCATGGCCTGGTGAATATTTCAGGAGAAATTATCTTCTGTTGTGTGTTCCTGTACTTCTGGCATATCTGACATGAAGCCACCATCTTTTCTATGTCTTTGTAGATGCTTGTCCAGTACCTTGCTCCATTTCCACGTGGACTTGATGTATTTTTTGGAGAATTTATTTTTGCATTGTGTTACAGATTATAGATATGCTTTTGGGAGATAAATTGGGGCAGGTTTTTTAGTGTAGGTCACATACAAACACTTTCAAACAGATTTTATTTAAATACTGGAGCTCTGTTCATGCTAGACAGGCTGGCGCCAAGAGCTTTTGCAAAAGCTTTGGAGAGTGCCTGAGAGACTTTAATAATGGATTGTTATTTACAAAAAGGCAACAGATGAAAGAACTTGTTGGATCCGCAGGCTGTCTGGAGTGGAACTTGCTGTTCTAAGAGGGTCATGTGGTCTTGCAAGCAGAGAGAATAAAACAGGTTTTCTCTCAGAGAGAGAGAGAGAGAGAGAGAGAGAGAAAGAGAGAGAGGAAATTCAGTTCTGCAGTTTTACAGTCAGCAGCAGCAGCTGGGACTGGAACAGGACAAGCTAGAAAGCTTGTGGAAAAAAACCCATTTGGAAGACGGGTTGTGACTGCTTAGTTCAAGCTGGTCAAAGCCCTTGTGGTTCATGCAAGAGGAGAGGACTGGCTGCCTAATGTTTCATTTGAAATAAGTTGAACTAAAAGCAACTCTGTGGTGACCTGAAAGAAAGAGGTTATCATCTGAAAAATCCTGATGGGGAAAGTTTCTTCAGCAAGACACTGAAGTGGCTGATTAAAATAAATCAGTTGTGGGTGTCTACATTAGAGTGGTAACCATTTGCTTTTCAAGCACCGAAGCAAGGTGAACTTTATAAATGTTAAATTCTGTGCAAAGTAAAAGAATTGCCTGCAACCTGTAAACGTGGAGGAATGAGAAGTGAGATTAGACTGTGAATCAAAGAACTTTTCTAAACTTACACACATATTACATACATGTGTGCATAAAATTAGAAGGGGGTTCAGTTAGGTTAGTTAAGTTAAAAGTGATAAGTTAAAGTGTGATCTTGTTTTCATGTTTAAAGATAATTAAAAGCAACTTTTGTTTAAGTAACCATTTGTCTTGGTAAATATCTATTGCTGCTGGGTTTTGGGGTCCTCTGGGCTGTCATATTAGCTCAGTTCTACTTCTGTGCAGAGTATGTCTTTGAGCTGGTCAAAACTTCTCTGATGTGATGGTGACCACTGAAACTCCACATCATCTTTCAGCAGCTCTCTAAGGTTGGCTGTGTGGTCTGACATATGTGTAGATGAAGGAGCTCATGTACTGGACTAAGCAAGGAAACTTCTTATCTCCTTTTTGTCCTTTGGGTGTTGCATCTCAGCTATGGCTACGAACTTGGCTTGGCTTGACCCCATCAGGTGTGTACATCATTCTGAAGAATTGGCACTCCTTCTCCTTGATGATGCATTTGACTGCATTGTGTTTCATACCAGCCCCTCTTGTTTTCTCCATGGCTTCATGAGTATTCTCATCTCTAGCATAGATCTGGATGTTGTCTGCGATGCCAATAGTGCCCTTGCATCACCTGTAGGTCTCATCAATCTTCTGTTGAAACATGCCCTGGCTCACCTTGAAGCAAAAAGGTAGTTGCAGGAACTTGAAATGACCAAATGGAGCATTGAACATTGTGAGCAATGTCGACTCGTCCTCCAGCTTCACGTTCAAATGTCCATTCTTAGCATCTAACTTCCTAAAGATTTTGCACCCTGCTGGTTCTGGTATGATGTCTTCTAGTGTCCGTGTTGGATAGTGATCCACATTGATGGGTTGATTTAAGTCTTTAGTGTCCAGGGTTATCCTCAGGTGGCCATTCAGTTTTTCCTTTACCACTATGGAATTTACCCAGTCAGTCGGCTCTATTAATTTTGATTTCACTTGCTTATCCTCCATTTCCTTCAGATCTTGTCCTAGCTTTTTTTAAACCTCTATTGGTACTTTCCTTGGAGCATGTACTACTGGTTTACAGTCTAGGACTATGGTGATATGATATTTGAAGTCTCCAAAGCACCTGACTGTATCATCAAAGCATTCAGGATGCATATTCATGAGCTCAGCCTTGTTTGTGATTGGGGGCAGTGCTCAACCTGGGTATCACTGTTGATTCTCTTGGACATTTTCTTCTCATGGATCTCATGGTTTACAGAGATTAACTCTAACTCCTGACAGCTATTCAGATCTAGAATTGCTGATCTGTCAGCGTCTGCCACGAAGAATGTACACACGATGTTGTTTCCTTTATGACAGCCTCTGATTTTGGTTTTTCGTAGCCGTTTGATTACAGGTTCACCAGAGGCTGTGAGTGTGACATTTGCAGCCTCTAGTACACCTTCTTTCAGGTATCTGTTTGTTATGTTTTCAGGGAACATCTGGCGGTAGAGTCTGAGTGGAAGGACGTTGCTTCAGTATCCAGTTTTACGTTCAGGTTGAATGTTGTAGGCCTGTTTCTAATTATTCTCTTTACTTGGATCGTAGTTTTTCTCTCTGTTTTTACTCTTTGACATCTCGTGAAGGTGGATTGTTTCTATGTCAGTGTGTCGGAGTCACTGTTGTCACTTCTATCTATGTAATATATTTTCTGCTTATATACTTTCTTTACTGGCTTATTTTTGTACCAGACCTGTCCATCTTTTCCTAATGATTGGCCTTCCCACAGGTCCTGCATTTAGAACCATATGCAGGGCATTTCTTGCGGTCATCGAGGGGGTGTAGTCTGCTGCAGCTCCTGCATGTCTTGAGGGTTTGTGGCTTTCTTGGTGTAGGCTTTATACCATTGACCCTTCCATCTCCTTTGTATGAAAAGAGTGAATTTGCCTCCTGGTGGTCTTGAAGGCCCTAGCTGTGTCTAATGCATCTGCCAGCTTTAAGCTATCCTTCCCTCTGAGAGCCTTTTGTACATCGGGATGGGCGCTTCCCCGGATCAGTTGGTCTTTCTTCAATTTCCTTCAATTTGCATTTTGCAGCAACATTCTTCAGCCTAATGAGGAAATTATCCTCCATCTCATCGGGCTCTTGCTTAAGGCTCTGGAATTCATATTCTGTGGTTAGATCTAGGTTCCAGATGAGAGAAGAATTGCTCAGATATATTCTCCAGATCATTCTCTTCCGTTCAGCAAGCTCCCAGCTGTTGAATAGGTCTAGTCCTCGTTCCCCCGCCCAGAGAAGGATAAACTAACTTTTCTACCTGTGTGACCCCCTTTGAGGAAGGTTTTGAAGGCCAGGTTGCACTTGTGGTGAAATTTCTTGGAAGGTTTTTACGACGTCATCGGCTTCCCAGTCCGGGGGAAACGGTGCTGCCGTGGCGGTAGCAATTTCCTTCTGCGCTGGCGATCAGGTGATGCTTTTTTTCTTTAAGCAGGTTTCTAGTATTTGTAGGGATCTAAAATCCCCTGTATGGCACTGTATTCGACATCAGTCACTGTTGCCACCATATTGTGACCCTTTTGTATGTGGGAGGACAAAATACAGCCCTCTGGAGACATGATTTACAGCTAACTTTTCTTGTTGCAATTACATCATGTCTACTGCCACGAGTAACAATACATGCACCACTCATGAGTGTGATATGGTCATTACAGTATTCATGCTCCTAGCAACAAGATAGTCACCAGTATCCTGAGTATACAACATCATTGTTATATAAAAAGGTAGGAACATTCTGAATGCAAAGAGTAACTAAGTAATAATGTAACACTGGTAATAAACTTACCTTATTGTGTTGGGACAATACAACTGCACTGATCATGCCTATGCTGGCAATTCTGATGTTTGATGCCTTAATGGTACAATAAAAGATGATCATTTAGCACGCTCATATAATTGGGACTCAACAGGGATGGAGCTGCATTGGGGAAGAGCCCAGACACCCCCCTGCTTCTGAAAATTGTTTACGGCTGTTTTCTTACTCGGGTATTGCAGATTGCCAATTCGTAGGTAAGTGCTGTATAATGTTGCAAGAGGCTTTCTGCTGCCATTTCAATGGAGAATGGACAGCAAACTCATAAAATTATAAGAAGTTAAATGCCCAAAAGAACACACATTGCTGTGCAAAAACATGTTGAAGTTCTCAGCGATTTTTGATGGTTTTCCTGATTATCATTTTTTTTTGGTTAACTTGACTGCAATTACTACAAGTACAACTCTAATGTGTTGGTATACGTTATACTGTGGAGGAAAACCATTAACCACAGCACAAATAAATCAATGCTGACTACCAACTAGAATACTGTATTTGAATTTTACAAATTTCAGTTAGTTCTGTAACGAACACACAACAGACTTGTGGTATCCGATAATTACTAAAGTAACCAATCTATATGTATTTAGTTTCTGAATCCAGAACGTCTTTATGCAGCAAGAAGCATGGACATTTAGAGCCTTAAAACAACAACAAAGAAGTTGTGCATTGCTCTATGGTTCACAATTCAAAGCTAGGAATCTGTTGAAGAAAGCAGATGAGCTGAAGGCATGGGTGGACTGGGGGACGTTTGAAATTACAGACAAGCAAGTATATAATCCATGGAAAAGCATACAAACATGGAACCATCTGTATATCAATGGGATGCACATTTATAGTATCAATCATTAGATAGATAAATAACAAAGATAAGTCAGGTGTAAAAATTTGCAATTAAGGAAAAATCAACTTTATAAGTTAAGAGATAAATTAAAGGGTGACAGATAATGGGAAGGATCAGAACATCAGTGCCATGGAAAGGATCGAAATAACAGACACATTAAAATGTATTCCTGACTATTAAGGGAAGAAAGAGAGGATCGGGCCATTATTTTCCAATCCCCTCTGGGAACTGGCATGGTTCTGGGGAAACCTGATGTACATTACTTCAAAGAGGCGAAAGGGATAAATTGTTCTTTTGCAGGTTAGACAGCTTGGCCACACTGGTGGCCACCGAGACAGAGGTGCATCAAAGAAGAGGTACAAGGACTGCCTAAAGAAAGCTCTTGGTGCCTGCCCCATTGACCACCGCCAGTGGGCTGATCTTGCCTCAAACCGTGCATCTTGGAGCCTCACAGTTCGGCGGGCAGCAACCTCCTTTGAAGAAGACCGCAGAGCCCACCTCACTGTCAAAAGACAAAGGAGGAAAAACCCAACACCCAACCCCAACCAACCAATTTTCCCCTGCAACCACTGCAACCGTGCCTGCCTGTCCCGCATCGGACTTGTCAGCCACAGCTGACGAGGACATTACCCCTCCATAAATCTTCGTCCGCGAAGCCAAGCCAAAGAAAAAAAGTATATTAAATTATGACAGAGCCAGATACAGGGGATAGCAAGTATTTTTTTTAAACTTAAAAAGATGGGTCAATATCCAATGAACCTAAATCTGAATTAGGAGGGCTGACAGGATATATATTTACTCAAATGGCGACAAGAGTCTAAAAATCATAGAGGATGGTGGCACATGCCTAAACTGCCATCATATTCATAAAGTAACAAAATACCCTAATCTACAACTATAGCAGGACATACAACAATGGGTTAATTAGCCTCCTCCTGTCCCACTGATAGAGAGGACTACACAAAGCATATGCAACATTTACCGGGCTCACATGTACATTCAAGAAACATATTGTTGTTTTCCTGTTCCATCTAGAGCAAAGGATTACAATACCTTCCAGGAATCAGGCAGTAAATAAGGAAGATTCTTTCCACATCTACTTAATATTTTAAAATCCACTGCATTATGCAAACTTTATTTATGAAGATGACCATACAAGATAAAGGCAAATCACCACCATCATTTATTGCAGAGGATGTCTATTGATGAGTAAAATAAACATTCAGTGTTTCTTTAACTTTTCAGTTAGATTTTGTACTTTGCTCAATGGATTTCACTGATGCCTTCCAGTTGCATCTAAGTTGATTGGCAGAGTGGAAGATCTAATACGTTTTAAGTGGAACGGTCCGACTTCAGTAGTGCAAATAGTTTACTGAAGTAATGGCATACAAAAATGCCATGGTGATTTCACACGTGAAATGGAAAATAATGAATGTTTTCATGGAAACTCCAGAAATGGTGGGAGAAAAATATCTGAGTAAATGGCTGGGTCAGCTTAGGACAACTAGACAAAATGGATCAAGAACTTTTGGCCAAAAATAAATTCTTATTCCACATTATGGAAACCTTGACTGTATTGAAATTCCAGAATGGAATAATATCCCCTCGGCAACCCGAAATGGATTTAAAACACTTCTTGTCTCAGCCTTCTTATTTGCCATGAGAAAATGTTAGGAATGTTAAAATATACCGTAAATTTTGGATGACATTTGTTGTAAAAGGGCAGCCCTCAGCTAAGTTTATTCTAATGGCTCTCTCGCTGATGCTGAAGTGAAACAGTGAAAGTTGAAGAGTGCAATATCACATCAACTTTGAAACCACAAAAGTTGGAAAACCAGTTGGAGATGCAGAGACTTCTAGAAGGACATTCAAACTCAAAGAACTTATAGGATGATCAAAGATAAATGTTAACAAATACTTGGAATAATATAATCTAATGATCACTCTATGTTTTTTTTTAAGTCTGTGGGATTTAATTTACCAACACATTTCAAAAAGAGCTTATGATGTTTCAGAGTTTTGTGGAATTACGTGAAGTGGACTATTTTGCTATTTTATCCTTTTTGCGAGTGGTGGAACTAATTGCACACGTCATCGCTGTTCCTCTATCCTTTTATCTTCCCAACATCATCCACTTCCTTCCTTCAACTACTTCTTCAGCTTCTTACAGCTCCTCAGCTCCTTAGCTCGTATTATAGTTTCAATCCTCAGTGATGCTTCCCCTGGTACCACAAAGCCTTACCAGCATTTACAAGGCATAATTTAAGAGTGCAGTAACCCCGGCTACTCTGAACACACTTCCGCAACCACGACTTTTCAGACCAAGAAGGTCACTTCCAAGGGGCATACCATTCTGGTGTGAAAATATATATAGTGGATTCTTCATTAATAACCGACCTTAATCATGAGTATATTTTCATACCCATTGCACAATGTACAGTTGCACAAAAATAATTTGCTGCAGCTGAACATGTGTTTGTAAAAAGAAACTATAATGCTAAACTTAATTGAATTAAAGAAGAATAAACACATAGGATAGATAGATAATATATATTCACAGTAATTCTGGTGCAAAAAAATACATTGACTTGCAAGATGCATACAGTCCTTTTGGGATGTTGGAGCAGTCCATGCTTAATGTAACAATGGGAGGTTCAAGACCCTGATAGCAGTTGGATAGAAACTATTATGGAACCTTGAGGTGCTTGTTTTCAGCCTTCTATACCTTCTACCCAAAGATAGCAGTGAAAAAAGTTGTAACCAGAGTGATGTTGGCTGTATTCTTGAGGAAGCACCTCATATAATAGCCAATGACGGACCTGGCTATGTTTACTCATTTTGCAGCCTTCTGCATTCCTGGGCACTCAAAAGGCCAAACCAGGCTATGAAGCAACTAGTCAGTATGCTTTTCACAGTCTGCAGAGATTTCATAGACTACCAAGTCTCCCAAGACTCCTTAGAATACAGAGGCATCAGTGCATCTCTTCACAGATGCTTCAATGTGCTGGCTCCAGGAAAGATCTTCTGAAAGATGGACTCCCAGGAACTTGAAGGTACTATCCATCTGCACTGCCCTCTGGTCAATGAACAACAAACTGTCCAACCCTCAATGCTGGAACTCCTGATAACGCAGTTTTCTGGCAGTATCTTCATCAAAGAGACAGTGGCATTCCAAGAGGACTACTCACCACACCTTCACAAACACAAACATTCTGATGTTGTCAGGAATGCTCTCATCCTCTGAAGGAATTAAAACTTACATCTCATGCTCTGGGGAGCTCCCACTTTCAACACCTTCATTTCTGACCAGGTTACACATGATGTATTCAGTGATTCACTACACCTCTGATCAAAATTTAGTCCCAGATGCCACCATTTTCACTGCTGTGCTCTGCTATTATCATCCATTTAAGAAGGTTACAGCAAGGAGACAGTAGAAAAGCAGCAGTGTGCACTTGTACCATCTCCATTTTGCAAATTCATAGGGATTGTGGGATCAAGTGATGTGGGTTGAGAGCTGGAGGATTTGGATGGTTACTGCCACTGGTCTGACACACAACTTGGGTGGATATAGCCCATCACTCACCCTTGGACAGTCTCTACTGTTCAGGACACTCAATCATTAATACTCCATGACTTACACTCACACTCTGCAAGTTACAAATACTGTCAGTGATTCAGCATGTCATAATGCACTGACTAACACATTTAGCCCTTTCACTCCTAGCATTGGATCCCATTTCCATTCTTCTGCACAATCTTCTTGCTTATCAATATCCAATTGCTTCCTTCCTATTGTGTTCAAATGTATTTGCTATTCTATTTTAGTATTTGCTGAAATTACAGACATGCAATTCATTTGGATATACACCCAACTTGCTGGGGTGAACAGCTGTGGCTCTGTTCAGACCATGAGAACTTTCATCCCCTTTCCAAACACTCTGGGGAAATGCCCTTAATCTTTATTCTATTTTCTCCTTTCTGATTTATTTTTAATCAATTTTTGCACAAATTTTATCACCCTTAACATTTTTTATTATTCTCCTATCAAGAGCTTTCTGAAAGTCCAGTTGCACCACTTACTCCATATCACCTGAACATCTATTCCTTGAAAGCTGAAGCAAGTTTATCAAGAGCAGTTTTCCTTCCTGGAATTTAAATTTGGTACTTTTTTGTTCAAGTATTGAACAACATTGCTCTAGAATAGTTTTCAAACTGTCTCCCTAAACTTACATTCCACCTTAAGCAACCCTATGCCATAAGTGCTCTGTGATTAGTGAGGGATGCTTAAGGTGGTATGTGGGTAGGAAGGGAAGGTTGAGAACCACTGCTCTAGACCCAATTGTTACTGAAATATTTTGCTTGAGAAAAATTGCCATTGGCCCATTTCCTTTGGAGTTATGAAACCGTGCACATAATGAGGCAATTAGGTACGATTAAAACAGTGGTTTTCAAACCTTTTTCTTTCCACTCACATACCATACCATAAGCAATCTCTTAATAATCACAGGGCATTATGGCATAGGGATTTTTTAAAAGTGGAATGTGAGTTTAGGGGGGCAATTTGAAAAACCTCTGGTCTAAATCAAGTATCCCAAAATATTTTTTTTTTTGCTATTGTCTAGTTCAGCCATTCTTTTTTTTAAGCTTTGGGGCAACTTAGGACTCTGATCAAGTTTTGGGTTCTTCCAAACTTCTCTCCTACTCTCCTTCCTTCATAAATATACGTGAGGTGAAAAGAAAACAAGGGTTTTACTTATGTAAATGTTCTGTGGCTCTGGGGGAGCCATAGATAGAGCCTCTGTTGAGAATGTCTGGTCTTTAATCAAACAAACTGCCTTTTTGACAATGAATATTCTGGCATAGATCCATTTTTATTAGAACCTGGAAATATAAATTCTCCAGCTTTCAATATCATTCTTATTTTTGCCTCCAGGTCATTGGATATATCCCACCATCTCCTGATACTTTATCCCCCTTTAGCTGAGCTCTTCAAGAAAGAAAAAGTTAAAAAGAGCCAAGATACAAAAATGTAAATGACAAAAGTCTTCAGACACCACGGTTGAAGTAAAAACACAACAATGGAGAAATTCAGCAAGTCAAACTGGGTATTTCATATAGCAAAGATAAAGATCCATTAAGAACATTTCAGGCTTGAGCCCTTCATCAAGATATGGAAAGTAGTTGACAGAACAAAAAGGTGGGTGGGGGGGAGGAGCACGATCCCAAAGGCAGGTGGTAATAAGTGGAGATAGGAGGGAGGGCACACTAGCCAGCAAGGAGCGGAGGGATGGCTCAGTGTATAGAGAGGGATGGAGGTGGAGAGCTGAGGGAAAAAAGACAAGAGGAAGGGAGCAGAGCAGAAAAGGGAGAGCAGGTTAGCAGAATTCGGAGAAGTCAATGTTAATGCCATCTGGCTGGAGAGTGCCCAGATGGAAAATCAAGTGCTGTTCCTCAATTTACAGGTGGTCTTGGTGGTATAGTACATGATGCCATGGACAAACATAAGAAGATGGGAGATGGACGCTGAGTTGAAATGGTTGACCACTGGGAGATCCCCGTCACTGATGTGGACAGAGTGAAGGTGCTCAGCAAAGCAATCTCCTAGTCTGCGACCGATCTCTGATGTAGAGCACCAGATTCAGTAGATCACTTCTGCGGATACACAAGTGAAATGTTGCTTCACTTGAAATACCCAGACTGTGGTGAGGGAGGAAGCGTGGGCACAAGTGTCCAGGGATTCAGGGGTGTGATTAGTGGGGAGGGATGAGTGCACAAGGGAGGCATGGAGGGAAGAGTCCCAACAGAAGGCAGAGAGGGGAGGAGGGGAAGATGTAGTGGGATCAAGTTGTAGGGGCTGGAAATTACAGAGGATAATGTGTTGGATGTGGAGACTGGTGGGGTGGCAGGTAAGGACAAGGGGAATCCTGTATTTGCTGCATATGGGGACAAAGGGGGGTCAAAAGACAGATGAGCGGGAAATGGAAGAGATGCGGGTGGTGGCTGATTTGATGGTGTGGAGGGGAAGCAATGTTTGTGGAAAAAGGTAGACATTTCAGATGATCTGGTCTGGAGGACCTCATCTTGGGAACAGATGTGGTGGAGATAGAGAAATTGCGAGAATGGAATAGAATCCTTGCAGGGAACTGGGGGCGAGGAAGTGCAGTCGAGGTAGTTGTAGGAGTTGGTGAGTTTGTAATATATTTGATGGAAAGCTTGTCTCCTGAGATGGAGCCAGAAAGATCCAGAAAGGATAAAGAGTTGTCAGAGATGGACCAGGTGTGTTTGAGATCAAGGTGGAAGTTGGCAACAAAGTGAATGAACTTGACAAGCTCATCATGGGTGCATGAGGCCACCCCGATGTAAAGTTGAGGGGTCTTGTCTGTGTAGGCTTGCAGCATGGATTGCTCCACAAAGCCCACATATAGGCAGGAGTACCTAGGACACTTGTGGGTAGCTATGGCTGCACCTTTGATTTGAAGGAAGAGAGATGAGTAGAAGGAGAAGTTATTAAGAGCAAGAACAAGTTCTGCCAGGCAGAGGAGGGTGGTGGTGGAGGGTGACTGTTTTGATCTCTTGTCCAGAAAGAAACCTTCTGTATATGGGATGGGGGTGTAAAGATATTGGACATCCGTATTAAAAATGAGGTAGTCCGGTTTAGGGAATTTGAAGTCATTGAGGAGATGGAGGGTGAGTGAGGAATTGCAGGTATAGGTGGGGAGGGATTGGGTCAGGGGAGAAAAGATAGACTCAAGGTGGAGCAGGAGGAAGCAGAAACAATGGGTCTACCTGGATGTCAATTTGCAATTTGTTCAATAAGTAACTGAAATATGGTTTTTACACAGTCACTACATAAAGGGAATTTTTTGCAATAGAACAGAAATGAGTAATTCATTCCCATACCAAAATTTTTACTGCAGCAGCCCTAGACAATTTTGCGGACTGCCTACAGTCTAAACTGAACTGCAGGCAGTCCACAACAATGGGTTAATGAATACAATATACATGAAGACATGTTCAGCTCACATAACTGCAATGCAGGATTTTTTAATCTGTATGCATGAAATGGATGAAATTAAGGTTCATTCGATAAATGCTATACATACTCGCTGCTAACTTTAATATGATCTGTGGATTGAGAGCCATTTTGCTCTTTTGACTGGAGACTCTTTTGGACGCAGATGAATGATGCCACTGACGACATTGATGCAGTGATGCTGTACATCGCACACAGGGCCTATGTCACAGTCAACGTTGACCCACGTCCAGCCTACAAAAATACTGCAACTCAGGTACTTAGTGTAAATCTCCTTCCTGTGTGAACAGCCACTCTGGAAGGTAAGTGTGAAAATTGTTGATGTAAATTATCACAGCGGCTGTATATTCCCACTTCAGGTACTGATAGATTCTGCATTTAACATAGTCTCAACTTATTCATACTGATTCCATTGAACTTCTTTTACCCTACCATTGCCATTGGTTACCTTATGGACCTTCTACTCCATGTTCTTCTCCATGCCTGAAGTGGTATCCTTAATCCTGGCACTGGACAGTCAATGCAGTCTTTGGAATTCATAGCATAGGATATGTTCCCATAATTATACTTTTGCCCTATCACTATTACATTTCCTTTCACTCCCACAACTTAAATGCATCCCCTCCCCAACACCCCTCCCCCACCTCAGTGTTGTGGCCAATTTTTTCTTCTTGTTCTCATCCCCTGCAAATACTTATATCTTTTGGACATGCTCAAGAGGCTGAGTTTCTTCCAAGGATATCTTTCTCACTCGTACTCACACTCCCCTGTCCCCCTTGGCTGACTAATTCTGCAGTGCAAAGAATCAGGGGAACTTTCTGTCTACCAGATTACACATAACACATCTAATCAGGATTCTTCCTTCCTTCTTTATTTTGTTCTGTCTCTTTTTTTATTACTTTCTTTCTCCTTTCTTCATTTTTTTTCTTTCTTCCTTCCTTTCTCTCTCTTCTTCTCTGTTTATTACTCTTCAGCTCTTCAATTCATTTTCTCCAATGTCATTACTGAAGTAAAGTATGTCTCTGTTGTTCAGACAATTTGATCATTAAAGACGAGAGAGCATTGGTAAAGCTTCAGAATGTTTCTTTTTATGACAAGAAAATCACTTATTGTTCACAACTAGGTAGCTTCATGTACCCAAAGGGAGGAGAACATACTTTAGGTTCGGTAATCCAGGTTCAAATTGCACAAGCTTTTGGACATGAATATTTTGCTTAAGTTTCAATTCAAATTTGTTTATAAAATGATGTACAGAAAATTTGTGAACTAGGCGAATAATGCATGCAATTGTTTTATTTTTTTGCAATTATATCTATTCCTTGATGTATTTAAGAATAGTGCCTTATTAATACCACTGAAATGGATTTGAGCAATTTTTTTTTAAATTTGGAACCTGCTAAAATAATTTGACTGAAAAAGGAATACATGATTATTTGTTAATTGCAATAGTGTATTGTAGTCAACATCTAATGAAATATATTTTTATGTTAAATGCCTTTAGAAGGTGTCTATTGCATTCATTTCAACTAAAATGCTTAAAATTTTAAGCCTCGATGAAGGCCACCAAATGGTTACATTTAATACAATTTTGGAGGTGATTAAACTGGCAAGCTATATGAATAGATGAAGCTTCCAATGCTTAATCTTTTACACTGTCAACATACAAATTACATTGGATTTGAAATTTCTCATTTTTTTGAGCACATTTGGGCAACTGAGCAAACTGCACCACAGAATGCAATGGAATCCAATGGACTGCATTGCCCTTTTGTTGCGAGGAAATACCACAACTAAATGACAGTCCATTAACAGGGCTCTTCCACCTCCCTGCCACATAACACAAGTAGCAGTCCAACATTCCTTATTCTTATTAGCATCAGAAACATAAAAGAACTGTCTAAGAATTCAAAACAGGCAATGAACTGGCCAATTATTTTATATAATTCCACGACATTCATCCAGTTGCTTCATACTTTCATCCTGATCATTTTCCTCTCCACTTAAACCATTTTCATCCTTTGTTTTTTGTTTGGAAATGATCTTGCCACACTTTCAGACTCTTCTCTTTCCAAAGTTCCCTCTTACACTTTCCAATCTAACTTCCAAATCTTTGAGTCACTTAAAATAACACAACCCTGACACACCAAATGTATCAGTCTGTGTTTTTAATTTTCATATTAAAATTACCGTATATTTCGGCATATAAGACAACCCTGGAACATTCAAAATTGCCACAAAAAACAGGGGTCATCTTATAGACTAGATACAGAAACACATATAAAATCCATCAAATTCACTATCATCGTCTGAGACAAAGACCTCAGCAAGCACATCTGGAATCTCACTGTGTACACAGTCATCTTACGGGTCCCACTCTGAATCTGATCAGTCGGAATATGTCCATGTCCTTATGGCAGCAATAGCTGGTAGATTCCACTTCAATGACTTTTAACTTTAAACTTACTTTGTTTTGCTGGAGGTTCCATGATACATCCTCCTTCTGGCTACGCCCAACAGCTCAGTCAACACAATTTTGGGGGGAGGGTCATTTTAAACACATGATATATAAAACCATGAAATTCAGGCTGAAAATGGGACCCATCTTATCTGAAGGTCATCTTAAACGCGGAAATATATGGTAATATAAATTTATAATGTGTGTGTAGATATGCATATATATATATAAAAATAAACAGACAACAAAGCATAAGAATTCATGGAAGATTAGCGGGTTCACTATCACCATCTGTCTGCTTAAATAATCCTGCTAACCAGCTTCATCGAAGGCTGTCCTATTTCTCCATTGTTAATAGGTTCATATGACCATTAACATCTCAGTGAGACTATCCACCTTCCTGATGTTTGCATTAATTCTGATAATCTTCCAAATAATTTTTGCTGCTCCAAATCCAAGTCAAGTACTACCTTCTGCTTGTCTTCTGGCTGTTGTTTCATATCTACTTCCTCTAGTGCATTATATAATCAGTTGCATACATTGAATTAGTCTGCCTTTTTTATGGCATTGTGGTTTCTTCCAATTGACTGCCAAAGTTTTAGTGTATCCATAAAACAGACAATAAAATGTAAGTGCAGATCTTCTGCCAATGGTGCAACAAACATTTTGGAGGACACCTATGCCAATTCAGAGTTTGTAAGGCAGCTAAAAGAGTGCAATGAGAATTTATGCAACTCTGTGATTTAATTCTTGTTTTTTTTCCCCACCCCACAATTCAGGCCAACAATCAAGTTAATCTACTGGAGGAACAAATTTTTACACTTCAGAAATTTTGATTTTATATTTTGTTGCAATTATATTTTCTTTTTTTTAAGGATGTAATGCTAAAAAAAAAGGTGGTTCTGACAGAATTGCTGTAACAGCAGTGCTGCCGCTAATGTGGACACAGGAGAATGGGAAGTGGAGACAGGGTGCTGCTCGTGGGGTCCTACTGTCTGGTTCTCATGCCAACAGCTCCATACAGGCTTTAAATGGCCTACTAAAGGAGCCAACGGTATTTTGAAAAAATCTTACAACCACAGACATCAGAGCCTAAGATGGCGGTGCTTGTGCTGGGCTTCACACCGTGATGAGTTTCAGAAATAAAGCAGCGGACCAATGCAGGGCAGTAGAAAAGGGGAGAACACATGAATTGAGAATGAGAAACCTGGGAGACGACCCTACAGGGAAGGTGACCATAGCAGCAGACCAGCAAAGGGTTCAGAAGCTGAAGGACCCACACATGCTGCAGGCTACTAGCGAGTATCAGTCAAAGGACTCACACCAGGATGCGGGCTGCTACATATTTGCTCATGGGAATCAGGTATTGGATCCAGGATTCAAGAGGGTGCTGAGGGCTTCCTGGTAGGATTAGAGGTTTGGATCTGGAGCTCAAGCTATCAGTGGTTTGAACAGGAATCTATGTGGTACCAGAGGCTGTGCGAAAACTGGAAGCATATCCATGGACACTAAGTGTCTCTGAAGCTAATCTCTTTTGCTTCTCTTTCACTTTTTGTTAGGGATACTGGATAATGCTCGTGGTGACTCTTTGCCTCACAGAAGACAAATGATGGCATATATCATATACAGGTATACTCTGCTTTACGAAACTAGACCATTTCTATAACCCTTTTGTAAGCCGAAATGGCGTAAAGCGAAGACCCATTCTCCAAGTAGTCTACTACCAAAGACTATTTTCATAAAGTAATATATTAGATTTTTATCTATTATTATGTGGCAATAAAAAAGGAACCTTGAACCTATCTGTCATGCTCATTAAGAAGATCAAAGCATGCAAGATTGTGCGAAGAAACTGTAGATACTTTTTTTATTTTGACCTTGCAGTGCACAGAATGAATGCTTCATCAGTAAAAATATTTCAGAAAACGTCAGTGGTTGTAATAGTCATTAAAAAGTTTTTTTTTACCATTTTGATACATAATAATCCAATCCTGTTTAAGATGTAAAGTTGATTAAATAAAAATATAGCAAACTTTGGTGATTCAGGCAAAATCTTTCCTTCAAAAGAAAGCGAAAAATGAGAAAACAAGGAGAGATATGGACAGGAATAACACTTCTTTTCTACATTGAGTGTCCAATTCTTGATAAATGGAAACAAATTATAAACGTTCAAACAGGTCTGCTATGTATTGACATGGCTGTTGACATTCTTATCATTTTCATACTCTCAAATGTTTCCACATAAATCCACTCAGACCAGATTACAGAAAGGAAAACTTGGAGATATCTTCAAAAAAATGTCTTAAATTAATGTTCTCTGTTTCAAACACTAGGTTAAAATTAAACAATGGCAACATGTTGTTTCATCCAAGGAGAGCATGCAGCAATAAAATCCCAGAACATCACAGAATTGCCAGTGAAAGTGTATTTCTGACATTTGGGTCATTTGTAAGAACCAAGAGTGAAAAATCAGCTGATCGCTATTTCTGTTTCTCCGTTGGAATTTGGGCTACAGCCAGTCACGTGCACATTACCACTGCAAGGTACAATATTGATTTCTGTCTAAGCTTTGTTTTAAGTTATGAGTCGGCATGAGATATTCTCTCTGGATCAAAGCTCTCTTGTAACCACACAATATATACATGATTTTCTGGACTTTACCAACACAGCTTATCACCTGCTAGAATGTGCTAGTGGTTATACCTATGAGGGATACTATCGTTTCACTGATATCCTCAAGTTCACTTTGATGATCAAACGTTATAAGATACATTCATAAATACTGTAAAAGTCCCCTGGTATCTGGCACATTTGGGAATCAGTAGATGCTGGATAATGAATTTCCCGCTTGCTTGAGACGGCGTGTTATGCAACTGATGAATTAGCTGCAAGGGGGCACCAATTTTAAACCTTCCTATTTATTTTCTATGGTTTTTTTTTGCCAGTTGCTTGAGGCTGCCAGGTGCTTGAATTCTAGTTAACAGGGATTCTACTGTATTCAAGGAAGGTGGCACAATGCAAAGCTGGTCAGGGTCGGTGCCAGAAAAAAATCTTGGGGGGGGGGGCTTTAGGGTAAACAGGGAGGAAACAAATTGATGCACAAAAACCTCTTCTGGAGCAGACAAACACACAGCTGATATTGTGTGGATAGTGATGCTAGGTGAGGGTATCTCATTTGGGGGGAGGGGGCGCAATGACTGAGAGCAGGTGGAGAGACCGCAATACCTCATTTGTAGGGGAAATGCTGCAAATGCCCCCCCTCCCCCTCCCCTGCAGCTGGTCTAGCTGCTGGCTTTTAGCTCCAGCCACACAGGTTCAATCATGGCCTTGGCTCTGTCCCTGTGGATTTGGCACTGGTGGCTCAAAGGATTTCACCCAGCTTACTCCAGCAGCCTGAAGATGTGTCGGCTGGCAGGTTAAATTGATTGCTGCAAATTAGCCCTGGTGGTGGAATCTGGGAGGAACTGGTTGGAATAAAGAGAATCGAGAAGGAGGATTAAAATACAAATAGGTGCTTGCTGGACTGAACATAATTGGTGGGCTGAAACTTGCTCAGACTCAGCAGATCCTATATTCTATATTTTGTGATTTCTGTTGTGTATCTGTGGCTGAAAGACTTATTTCCTTGCTGCACCTTTCTGTAACTCTCAAGTGATATCATATGTACATCAAGATGATTTAATTTCCTTTTATATATCAATAAATGGTATAGCAATTATGATTTTTAGATCTATTTGTAAATCTTTCAATTAAGGATAGATCTCAGCATACCTGGCTCTCCTTGCACACAGCCTCTTTTCAATTTTCTAATTATAAATGTTTTCGTCGCATGCTAATACTTTTATGTCTCTCCTCAATCACTCCTAACCATGAATTTTGCAGCTCAACAGGAAATCAGACTTGACCTCTAAATTACCCTCTGAATTCTCTGTTTGGGAATTGGGAAGCTTAGCAGTCGATCAAATGGAGTACCCCTCTTCAACCCCCATGCCCTCAACCCCCCCACCCCCCCCCACCACCTTCCAGCCTTGATGAAAGCAACCAGCAAGCACCTGCATTGATTTTAAGTTGCTTAACTACTCCAACATTTTTTTTCTGCAGGACATTATTGCACTTCAATGTCTCAAATTGTTGTTAGGAGTGAATCGAAAACACTTTGTGACTATTATGTGCTTTGAAGGTGCAAGTTATCTGCCATCCTCCTCAAGCGCATTAAAGCAGACCCAATAATGCCAAGGGATTGTGGTCCCAATGTTGCTTCATGATTATAAATAAAATGCTGGAGTTGCTTGAAATCTGTAATAAACCAAGAAAATGTTGAAACTACTCAGCTTGTTAGGTAGTGAGAATAAAACAGTTTTTGTGTTTTGGACTTTAACTGATATTTAACTCTGAGAGACATCATTTGGAACAAAAATTCAAATTGCATATTCTCAGAAGCACTGTATCCTGAAAATCTAACTGTTGTGAACATGAATTAAATTAAAAGCATATGTTTAAGTTATCCAAAATTATAAGGAGGACGAGTTGTCAAATATCCAAGGTATAACAGGCAAATATGAGCAAGTTATGGCACAATTATAGATTCTCTGAGGTGGAGCTGTTGTTGATTTGATTGTTGAGGCTGGGAAGGTGTTAACAGTTGGTTGAAGAAAATGCAATACATGTAGATGTACCTCTGTAATAGTGGGTGCAGGTCACTTTCACTGTATAACTATAATACTATAGATACAAGATCGTGTTCTATGGCGAGCTCTCCACTGGCCACCGAGACAGAGGTGCACCAAAGAAGAGGCACAAGGACTGCTTAAAGAAATCTCTTGGTGCCTGCCCCATTGACCACCGCCAGTGGGCTGATATCGCCTCCAACCGTGCATCTTGGCACCTCACAGTTCGGCGGGCAGCAACCTCCTTTGAAGAAGACCACAGAGCCCACCTCACTGACAAAAGACAAAGGAGGAAAAACCCAACACCCAACCCCAACCAACCAATTTTCCCTTGCAACCGTGCCTGCCTGTTCCGCATCGGACTTGTCAGTCACCAACGAGCCTGCAGCAGACGTGGACATACCCCTCCATAAATCTTTGTCCGCGAAGCCAAGCCAAAGAAAGGATACTGAGCTGTAACAGCACAACACAATAATTAACTCTTGTAGTTAGAGTTCACATGTTGATCTCTCACCATGTAATAGCAAATTTAGATCTATAAGATATAGATGTGTAGTTTTAAAACATTACAAGTGGATGTAGGTATGTCAGTTTTGGGCTGAATGGTTAGAACAATCCTATTACCGCACCACGATCACATGTTCAAATCCAGGTGCTCCCGGTTTTATCCCACATTTCAAAGACGTGTGGGGTTGGGTTAGTTTAATAATCACTTGGGTGCAATTGGGCAGCATGGGTTCATGGGCCAGAAGGGCTTGTAACCATTCTATCCCTCTAACAAAATAAAAATAATGCCATGATTAGCCAGAAGAAATGGGTGGGGAGGGGAGTGTAGGAACATGGTGAAAAGGAATAAGTGAGGATATGCTGTGTACTTTTTGCTTCCTGATAGCCTGCATCAGCCCCACAACTGACAGAATGTTATGTCATGCAATATATTTCTAGTCTGGGAAGAGGACCTACTGGTATTGTCTAATCTGCTTTGTCATGCAAGATAGGGATTGCCTCAATATGGTTTACTCAAAATTCTACCTTTTGGATCCAGAAAGGTTATCTTCATACACTATTGATTCACTTTTGACTATTTGTAACATGTTGGGAAAGGAGATTCCTTCAGTGTAATACAGATCCAGATGACCTCAGCTTGGTTGCTTACCTTCTCATTCTCCCTAACTCATTTCATTCAAGTAACCTGAATAGCAGATAGAAGTTATGAAGGAGTAAACAAAAAATCTGAGACCAGTTACATAAATAACTAAATGGATGTATTTGGTTTGTGGGCTAGAAGGGCCCGTTACTGTGTTGTATCTCAACATTAAATTAACATTAAAACTAAATTAAATAGGGGCATTTTGAGTGAAGTTGTCAGCAAACTTTCAATAATGCTTATATTTATTGTTTTCTTTGGCTTGGCTTCGCGGACGAAGATTTATGGAGGGGGGTAAAAGTCCACGTCAGCTGCAGGCTCGTTTGTGGCTGACAAGTCCGATGCGGGACAGGCAGACACGGTTGCAGCGGCTGCAGGGGAAAATTGGTTGGTTGGGGTTGGGTGTTGGGTTTTTCCTCCTTTGCCTTTTGTCAGTGAGGTGGGCTCTGCGGTCTTCTTCAAAGGAGGTTGCTGCCCGCCAAACTGTGAGGCGCCAAGATGCACGGTTTGAGGCGTTATCAGCCCACTGGCGGTGGTCAATGTGGCAGGCACCAAGAGATTTCTTTAGGCAGTCCTTGTACCTTTTCTTTGGTGCACCTCTGTCACGGTGGCCAGTGGAGAGCTCGCCATATAACACGATCTTGGGAAGGCGATGGTCCTCCATTCTGGAGACGTGACCCATCCACAGTCAATATAAATTATATAGGGGATAGAATTTCAAAATTTCCTCCAGAACAGTCCAAAAAAGGGGAGGGTGGAAATTTTGGGAAATGTTTATAAAATCAGTTGAGTAGCTGGAAGGAGTATTAGTGGCAGAACCGTTTTGTGGTAATAATGATAATTTAGTGGGAAATAGTATACTGTAATTATGAAAAAGGACATATTGGAAGTAAATGTCCTAAACATGGTCAATTTTATGAGACAAAGGTGATCTGGAAATAGCTACTTGATCAGATCAAACATGTTCCCCAAAGAGATAGGATGCAATCAGATTTAGAGCCCTTGGATAGCATCTTAATGGGCAGTATGAGAAAAGATGGAAACTTTACATCAGATAGCATGCTTAATGCAGCAGGGAGATAATGTAGGGCACCAATGAAAAGAGAAATCCATGTCTTATAAGGGCATCTTCACATATTAAAACACCAGATGCACAGAGCAGCCAGAGGACCTCATGAAATCCCAGTTCTTGCTTCCAAAAGTATTTTTCCCACAAAACCAATTTGTATCAATCATATAAACATCTTGATTTGCGAAGCAAATGCTAACCCATTAACTTTCAAATCAGATCTTAAGCCAAAATGCTTTCTAGTCTTGAGAATGAAAGAGATTGAATGGCACTAGGAAACATTTTTGGTGTAAACAATATTTGTAGAATTGTAGCATCTGGAAATTAACTCCATGCTTCTTGTTATAAAGACTATAGTTTGAAAGTATTCCCTAGACAAGTGCTTTCAGGACATTAGAAAGGGCTCAGGGAGTTAAATATCCTACTCCTGAAAGTTAAGATTAAAAAAATCTATAGACAGTCCTGATACAAGAAAGATAGATTCGGATCTCTCAGGCCATTGATTACTGCATAACCAGTGGGCAAGTTGAACTAAACTTCTGTGATTTTCACACAATACATGTCCTTCCATCCCTTGCATACTTATGTGTCTATCTCGAAGCCTTGTATCTACCACGGTATCTCCTTCCACCACTACTCCTGGCATCTTATTCCAGGCATCTTCCACTATCTGTGCAAAAGTACTTGCCCTGCTCATTTCCTTCTCTTTCAATGTACACACATGCCCTCTAGTATGTTACATTTTTACCTTGGGGAAAAGATTCTGTCTGTCTATGCCTCTTATAATTTTATAAACTTCTATCAGCTTCCAAAACGCTAAAGAAAACAATGCAAGTTTGTCTAACCTCCATTATACCTTCTAAACCAGACACCATCCTGGTAAATTTCTTCTGTACACTTTTCACAGCTTCCACATCCTTCCTATAGTGGGGAGCACCACACTGCAAGTGTGGCCTAACTGAATTTTTAAATACAGTTTTTGCAACATGACTTTCTTACTTTTGTACACAATGCCTTGTCTGATGAAGGCAAGCATATCATACACCTTCTTTACTGCCCTATCTACTTGCATGGTCACTTTCAAGGATCTATGAACCTGAATCCCCAGATCCCTCTGCATGTAAAAACTTGTAAGACTCCCGCCATTAACACTGTATGTTCCCCTTACATTTGTCCTGCAAAAGTGCAATACTTCATGGTTCATTTTTCCAGGTCAAATTTGAAGGCAGAATACAATGTGGAATAGCTGAGCAATCTTGGGACCCATGACCAAGCTGTTGTGCAGATTGATTGTGTTGTTAAGAAGGGGTATGGTTTCTTGTGCTTCATTAACTGTGGGTAAGCCCTGCTGTGTGAATAATTCTGACGCCAAGTCCACATACTGTACAACAGGCTTTAATTAGCTTAAACTTATACACACCAGCCTCAGAATCTTGCTGGCTCCATGTGTATGACTGTCCCTGAAGGGGCCAGCTCGAGTCTTTATATGGGATGGTGATTGACAGGTGGGGCCAGCCTCCCAGGTTGCCTACCTGCAGGTAGTGATTGCCCCCTGCAGTAGGCTGGTAGGAGTGAGGCCAGTGTAGTGGTTGTATCGCCACACTGTGGGATTAAGTTTAAGAATTGTGAAGTAATTTTGCAGCTATATAAGACCTTGTAATATTGTGCAGGAGAAACTCAGCAGATCACGCAGCATCCACAGGAAGCAAAGCTATATAACCAATGTTTCAGACCTGAGCCCTTCATCAAGATACTAGCAGAAAGCAGGCAGGCACCTGAAGGTAGGGGGAGGAGCACAGGCCAACAGTCAAGAGATCATATGTGGATATGGGTGGGAGGGCATTAAAGAAAATAAAACTATATGTTCAGCTCTGGTCACCTCACGACAGGGATTAAGGATTTAATGGAGCAGAGAGGGTACAGAGGAGATTTACAAAGATGCTGCCTGAATTGGAGACCATGCCTATGAACTTGGTTTCTCCTTGGAGCGACAGAAGATAAGGGGTGACTTGATGGAGCTGCACAAGTTGATGAGAGATATTGATTGTGTGGAAGGTCAGAGGTTTATTTCCCAGAGCTGAAATAGCTAACATAAGGGGGCTTAGTTTTAAGGTTCTTTGGAGTAAGTATTGGGCGGGGGGGGGGGGGGGTGGGTAGGTTTTTCACAAAGTGGTGGGAGCATGGAATGTGTTACTAACATTAGTGATGGAGGCAGATACAATAGGATCATTTAAAAGACTATTAGATCACTACACAGAGCTGAGAAAAATGGACGGTATTGCAGTAGAGAAATTCTAGGCGTTGTTATTAGGTAAACACATTATGATTTGAAGGGCCTGTACTGTGCTGTAGATTTCTATGTTCTATGCTTCACACTTGTTTAATCTCCCTCTGCCATTTCTCTATCCATAACTATAACCAATCTAATATCTTGCTGAATTCTTTGATAGCCCTCCCACTATGCAAAGCTCTACCAATTTTAGTGTCATCGGCAAACTTATTAACCCACCCACCTATTTTTCATCCTATATTTATATATCACAAAAAACAAGGTCTCAATAATACCCTTTCCCAACTACCCTGTCTCTTCTGTGGGTTTGCCAATTCCGATCTAAACTGTCAGTTCATCATGAATCACATCCATCAAATTGATGGACAAGTATACATGTGTACTACAAATACAAGTGGTTAGTGCCACGCCTTTACAGCGCCAGCGATCAGGAGCGGGGTTCAAAAGAGTTTGTACGTTCTCCCCATGTCTGCGTGGGTTTTCTCTGAGGACTCCAATTTCCTCCCTCCGTTCAAAATGCATCGGGGGCATTGGCAAATTGTACGTAAATTTAGTGGCAAGGACTCATGGGCCAAAATGGCCTGTTACTGTGCTGCATACCTAAATTTTAAAAAAAGACATGAAAGATTTCTGTTACCAGACACATCCAATTCTGTATCTAAAACCAGTTACACAGAGATGCAAACAATACCATAAATAACTGTCTTAAGAGATTACAGGCAAAATCAATTTCAACCTGGTGCTTTATGTTTTATGCTTTATGGTATAATGGATAAAGTAACAAATTGGCAAGACATCAATTAAGTCATGTTATTATTACAAATGTTGGACAGAACCATGCAATGCTGGAAAGAATAAAGGTTCTATTGATGTCCAAACCTGTGGTAGACAACAATAAGAAGATTGTTGTGTTTTCATTTTTTTCTGATTTAACTAAATAAATTTTAAAATCTTCTCTGACATTTGAGGAAATCTGCTTTAGTTCTTATCCCCACATAATTGAAACAACGGAAGCCAAAACCAAATGCCTTCCAATGTTCGGATACAGAGCCTGTTTGTTGATCCTCGGTTGGTCACACACTTGCTTCTGTGGTGGAATACTACAAGTTCAAGTGTCCTTCAGAGACTTTGGCTAACATGCCAGAGAGCTGCTAAGTGAGCATGGGACAGGCAGAAGTGTCACCTTTCAGACGATCTGTTATGTTTACCTGAACACGGAGATGAAAGTTCATTCCAGTACTATTGAAAAGAAGAACAGTTACTCAGTCAACATTTCCATAGTAGATTATTTGTTCGGAGCTTTTTTGAATCAAATTGATTGCTGCATTCCCAAACTTACAAAAGTGTCAAACTTTGAAAATTACCCCTTTATTTGCTAAGTTGCGAGGATATCCTCAGTGGGAAATGACCATGTACTTCAACAATTAGTAGTATTTGAAAAGGTATATTTTTAGACCTGGGCTCCCTTGGTCTCAGATGTACAGTCTGGGTCATCATCCCCTTGCATTGTTGTGGACTCTTTGGTAATTGTTCTCCTGCTGCAGTGTTATGAATGGTCACCTGACACAATCATCCCAGCAATAAAGAAAGAATAACAATTTACATTTAATACGTTGGGAATTTAGTTGCTAAGTCTATAAAAGAAGGAATTTTTGCACGTGTGATTTTCCAGTTATCATTTGTTCCACAATGAACCCAGCTGAAGCCACAATCTGCCAGAGCTTATTTATTAATTTTGGGAGTATAAAGGAATTATTGCAAGATGTTACCAAATTGTTTGTCTTTGTTGGGTTAAAAAATGTAGTTTGCTATTGAAAAACCTATGCAATACAAATCTGTTTGGACACGATTGAGGTTTGAAGATCAAGGAAGTAAATAAATGAGGAAAAATATTATCATGAGTTATAGAAAAAGTGAGAGAAAAATAGAATAATGATATCAAGAGGGGTGAAAATAAGAATTGTGTAATTGTAGCATAAATGCACAATAAAAAGGGTGCATTTACATTTACAACTTTCCCATGAGACGCGAGCGTTAGGATTAAAACACAGGGATGACGAAGGAATGGTGATGTTTGCAAGTTGGGATGATGTGGTGGTAAGGAGTGATAGTGGAACAGAAAGAAAGGACTGTGATGTTGAATATGGATTTATTCTGCTCAGTGAGATAAGGAAATTAAAACAGAACTTGAAAATTTTCTTCCATTATTTCAATTCTAAATTTCTGTTCATTTATGTTTCCTCTGGTTGTACTGTTCCTCCCATGTTCCAAAGAAGCAAGAGGTTAGTAGGCTAATTAGGCATATGAGTACATTTGGGCACGTGGGGTCACGTAAGGGCCTGTCACCTTGCTGCTTCTCTAATATTAAATTTTTCACATCAGTTTTTAAGTCATTAAATAGCCTTAAAAGCATGAGTTCACTGAAGAGTCCCATGAAATGTCGTAAAATTCTACAATTATATTTAATCTCCCAAAGGAGCAACTTATATACCTGAGAATAAATATTTCATAGAGTGTAGTTCTATCAATACTGTTACTTGGGAAGTAAATCTGGTTACAAATTATTAAATAATTGTAGCTAATTGAACCAAGTTTTAAACAAAACACAATTGATTCAAAGAAATGCATCAACATTTCTCTGAGGATATGTTTGTCAGTAGAATAACCTGTCAGTAGAACTTTGGCAAGTATTCCACATTGGCTACTCGCAGATACATTCTTGTCTGTGGGAATATGGTTTAAGCGGAATCAACAGAGAAAAATGCTCAAAACAGATTTAATTTGGGGCTGATGACTGGTGAGAGAAGATGAAAGGATATTGGTGCCAGATTTAACTACCACCACTAGATCAGGCTGCGCAATTACAGTGTTAACGAATTCCTTATTGACTAACAGTCTAACTCCACAAGAGACCTGATGTTCTTAAACTTACAAATAAAGAGTGAACTAATACAGATCTGTCTGTGCCAGTGTTCCAGATCTCTCAAATTGTTCATTTGCACCATGAGCAGATGCACCCGCTTCCATTGGGGGTCATTTACCGTGGCCAATTAATCTACTTACCAGCACATCTTTGGAATGTAGGATAAAACCAGAAAATATGTAAACTCCACATTGTAAGTCAGGTTTGACCCCAAGACCCTGGAGATGTACAACAGCAGCATTAGTTGCTGCATGACTGTAGCATCAATAATCAGATATTGAATATATCAGAATTGGGTCTGATCATGTTTTTTGTGTGTGACTAAGGACTTGATATACTCTATCAATAACTCCAAAGACAGTGAGTGAGAAACGATAGGCTTTAATACACTTTAGATTGTAGCTGGTCCTATTCTATGTGCGAATGAAGGACAGAGAGAGAAAGGTCAACCTTTATGGCCGGGTCACAAGGGGAGAAGTTACTAGGGAGCGAGTCATCAGTGAGCAAGCCAGCTACCCATACACAGTCATACACACATATCACCACAGGACTTAATGTGTTTGAGCAGGAAAGCAAATCTCAGATCAGCAGGCCTGAAGGATCTTACTCAAGAATCTTTGAGCTTTGCAGGCATAGCAGTGGAGGCAAGGCTATGTGGGCAATGGTGGGATGAGCTTGTCATCATCGACTTTGAGTGTGCTAATTTTTGGATAGATTGGGAAAAAGAATGCTGCTCCTAGTAATTTTCTGAGGGTTAGACTCCAAAGTTTTTTTTTCTCCCTCTCTCTCTCTTTTACTCTGTTCAACCCACAACCCTTTTCCTCCTTCTTTTGACACAAAAGAATCATTTGGGAGTCTTCCATCCAAAGAAAATACTCGGAAAACTCCAAAACTGTGGCAAATTCACAATGCAGGCTGAGACCAACTAATTATCTTCCTAAACTGACTGCCTGAACAAGCCCACAAATAATTAATGAGCCCTATATGCAGCACAGCTACCGGACTTGTTCCTTGGATTAAAGATCTTGTCCACAGCCTGCAGAGTGCATCAATTCACGAGCCAATTCAGTGGCAGTATTTATTAATTAATTCACAATTATTGATGTTACTGGTAGGATCTCTGCATATTCACACACTTCTACGGATTTTTTCTTACATTTTAACTATACAGCACAGGAGAAGGTCTTTCTGGGCCATGAAATCCGTGCAGCTCTATTACACCAATTAACTAACCTACCCCGTATATTTTGGATGGTTGGAGAAAACTGGAGCACCTGGAGGAGAGCATAATGGAGCACAGGGAGAGCATACAAACTCCTCTTAGACCATGCCGATTTGAACCCCCAGGTTTCTGGTGGTGGAGAAGCGTTGCTTTAACCATGCCGCATGGCAAAATCTGATCAAATATTTACTTTTGCTTAAGGCAAACTGTTAGTTCATAACTGTAAAGTTCTCATTCCATTTTATGCATTAGCTTGGTTTCACAGAGTGGTGGGAAAAAGGAATCAATTTACTTAAATGATGTAATTGTAATGAAGGGAAAGTCAATGATGGCAGCCTGTGGATATTTCAGATTATGGAAGTGCCAGAACCATCCATCTGACAGTGTGGAAAATGACACCATGTGGTTAAAATTATTGGGGGGAAAAATTGAAGAGATAGAACCATTTTGATTTTTTTTTAATGATAACACAATCCAGATTTCAACTATGGGATTGGCCAAAAGAACAAAGTTTTCACTTGCAATTAAATGGATTATAGAGAAATCAAAGAAGTTGAAAAAGATGTCTTGTGTTTCCTGCTGTTGTAATTAAATAACTGTGTTGGGTCTTCTGATTGGCTGTGTGCCAAAAAACGCAATGTTTGCATTCACTGAAACTTTACTGCTCTTCTCAAGGAGAGAGCATACATTCCATTGCTATCAACGCAACACCAACAGCTGAGTTGGAATGTCTCCACACGGTCTTCCTGGAAGGAAATTGTTCATCACATTTGGATGTTCAACTCCTCTATCGGTTATGTTCTCTACTAAGATAAGTGAACATAGAATTACCCATAAATCATGAAAATTTGTAGACACTTTGGTGAAGTAAAAACATCAGGGCTGCCTAATGCACCCACAATGAGCTTGTCAACTTCATCCACTTTGCAGCAACTTCCATCCTGATCTCAAACTCACCTGGTCCCTCTCCAACAACACTCTCGCCTTCCTGGATCTCTCTGTCTTCACCTCAGGAGGCAAGCTTTCCACCGATATATACTACAAACCCTCTAACTCACACAACTAACTGGACTACACCTCCTCACACTCTGTCCCCTGCAAGGATTCCATCCCCTTCTCTCAATTTCTCCCTCTCCACTGCATCTGTTCCCAAGATGAGATATTCCAGTTGAGATCTTCCAAAATGTCTGCCTTCTTCCACAAACATGGGTTCCCCTCCACACCATCAACTCAGCCCTCACCTATATCCACTCCATTTCCTATTCATCTGACCTGGCTCCCTCTGCCCCCAGAAGCAACAAGCGTAGAATTCCCATAATCCTCACCTACCATACCGTCAGCCTCCACATCCAACACATTATCTGCTGAAATATCCAACACTTACTACAGAATCCCACCACCAGACACCTTTTTCCTTCTCTTCCCCTCTCAGCCTTCTGTAGGGACTGCTCCATCCAAGACTCCCTTGTGCACTCATCCCTCCTCATCTATTTCCCCTACTGGCACCTTCCCCTGTGGCCACAGGAGGTGCTACACTTGCGCCCACACCTCCTCCCTCACCATGATCCAGGGCCCAAACAGTCCTTTCAAGGGAAGCAACTCTTCACATACATCCACAGGACTTATTTACTGCATTTGGTAAATGCCTTTGTACCTTTCTGTACATCGGAGAGACTGGTCGCAGATTGGAAGATCGCTTTGCTGAGCTCCTCTTCTCCATCCACAACAACAGTGACCTCCTAGTAGCCAACAATTTTGATTATTCCTTGCAATTTACAATCTCTATATTTCTAATGTGCAATGATCATTTTACTGTTAATTTTATAAGTAACTGGAACAAGCAGCTTCCTGCAATTATATTTTTAGCAGATTTTGCTCTTTGTTCATCTCTTTCACTCTGATGCTACTCGATCTCTTATATGCAGAACTTCACCAAGACCCTTTGAAATATTTGCTGAAAGGACATTACCATTTTGCCCTCTCCTAATCTTGTTATTAGCTCTCCAAACAATATTAAATATCCAAGCAAGTTTATTTCCCTGATTTCACATTCTTCCTCTAGCTGAACTTCAGTCACACATTTAATCCTGACTTTGTGATGTCAAATTTTGTTAGAACACATAGAGTAAATGGCAGAATGGCAGTAAAAGGAGAATTGATAAATAGAGAAACCTTGGGGTGTGTTGATAGTCCCCTGAAAAAGGTGACAGGTGGATTAGGTTATAAAAAACCCATTTGGTATGTATGTCTCCATGGGCCAAGGTATAAGGGTTGGGTGACAGTTGCACAAAGCTTTGGTTAGACTACACTTAAGAGTATCATGTAATGTTGTGGTCACCACACCACAGAAAGGATGTGTTAGCAATACAGAGAGTGCCAAAAAGATTGAGGGCTGCAGTAAAAAGGAGAGATAGGATGGCCTGATTTTGTTCCTAGTGGAATGTAGGAAACTGCAGGTTATCTTATATTGGCTTTTTGAGTGGCATAGATAAGATCAAGAGTCCAAATCTTTTTATCCCAGGGAAGGGGAGTCTTGAATTTAGAAGGCACAGTTTTAATGTGAGGTGGGGTGGGGTGGGGGGGGGGTGCACGGGTGATTGGAAAGGAAATCTGAAGAGTAAGTTTTTTTTCACAAAGGGTGATGATTATTTGGAGCCAGATGCCAGAGGAAGCAGTGGAGACAGATCTGCTTCCATTGTTTAAAATGGACAGTTACTTAGGAAATTCAGAGAGGGATACAGCCATCATGGTCAGCATGGATGGTGGAATTTTGTTCAGGCACCTGCCAACATTTTTTCATACCATGAAAGCCTGAACTATTGGTTATGTATCTTTATTTTTACAATATAAGTGACATTGCTTGACCTGCTGAGCCTCTCCAGCCTTGTGATTTTAGTTCAACCACAGTGTGTGCAGACTTTTGTGTTTTATTTCAGAGGACTGTAAAGTATGTTTCTATGATTATCAAACATAAATTCCAGTATTGCTCCTATCACTGACATCCAGCTGACAGGTGCGTATCATAGTTTTTGTTCTGTCACGTTTTGTTCATCAATACTTTATTTCTCCAGCACTTCCTCATTATACTTCACTTGTGAAGTTTACTAAAGTACCACATTTGCTTCGACTCCTTTCCAGTGCTGTGCATGGATAACATCTAAACCTGAAATCGTATCCTTAGTTCATTAGTTTTAATATTTTGCCAACTATCTCAACAACAAAATTTATAGTTATTTTAAGTTTAGCCTCTGGCTAAGCATTTGTTAAGTTCATTTCTTAAAGAAAAGTATCTGGTGAACTTCTCCAGCATTTTGTGTTTTTTAAAAATTTCTTAAAAGGAATGGATGTTGACTGCAAAACGTTCTTGCCATTCTGTCATTACCTTATAGAGGCTCTGATAACTCAGTGGTTAGAGTACTGGTCTTGTAAATCAGGGGTTGTGAGTTTGTTCCTCGCTGGTGCCTCACCTTTGTGAGGGGTGCTGGTCAAAGTGGCAGCTCTCTGTCTTCCTTATAGTAGACCAAGTTAAAAAATCTCAAGTATGCTACATTCTAAATATAGTATTACATGACAATAATGGAGCCTTTACCTTTACATTTGACTTGCTCATCATCCACAATCCCTGCTCTTATTTGAATTTTCCTTTGGTCCTCTAAGCAGAGAAAGTATTACTTCTTTATATATTCCTCTCAGTCGATTATGTAATTTCACTTTGGCTTCCTGATGATGACATGAATTTCTCTCCTGCACTCTCCATTTACATTTTTGTCCTCCTTGTATTCAATGTCTAAACACTTCTTATTTGCCTTTACTAATTAGATTAAATTAACCCTTTATCCATGGAGTCACAATGGATAAAGGATTAATTCTTGCCTGTTTTGGGCTTTCTGAGCTCTCCTTCTCTGCTTACTTAGCTTTTAACAATAAAATATTAAAACAGTACATTTTCCAAATAACTAAAAAACGATCAACCAAAACTCCAAATATCTAAAGGTTTTATCAGGTTAGACATGACGTCACAATTTGAAAAATTGAAAAGAAAATTACCCACCGTGCTCAAGTGGGTCTATAGGGAATCAGTTTTACAAAAGAGACATTTGTCCATAGGTTACACATTGAAGGAAAGGATAGCACTGATTATTTATTTATAAATTGTCATTTTTTTTTTGCCATGAGTTACTGCAATTTTGTGATATTCCTCAATTTTGCATTGAATACTGTGTTCTCTCCCCACTTGCCTGCCCAAACCACATTCTCTTCCAGCTCGTCCACCAGAGCAATGCTTTCTCCCTCCTCTCTCTCCACTCACCTGCCCGAGCGGACTGCCACTCTGTACCCACTCATTCAGCCAAGCCACACCTCTGTCAAATACCTTTTCAGTGGGGTCACTGAATTTCTGTTAGAAGACAATTCCTGTGCTATCTCCTACCACTTACAGGTGAGATGAGACCTTGGGCTCTCAGGCAGGAGCAGGGACCTCAGGTTCCTGGGCAGGATTGGTGGGGAGGTGTCGGAGATCAGCGACAGCCAATAGAAGTATTCTTTTGATGGCACTGAGCTGCTTTAGACAAAATTCCTGAATATCTGAAAAATCTGCTTAACCAAGATAGATCCATATAACCATATAACCATATAACCATTTACGGAGTGGAAACAGGCTATGTCCCAAACATTTTGGATAATTGGAAACATACTGTAATTAACTTAAGGGCCTATCTCATTGGCCTGGAGACTCAAGTCTCCGTGATGTCTCCTGGAGACCAGCCGGGTCTCCGGGGAGTCGCAGGAAATTCAAACATGCTCGATATTTTTGGAGAATTTTTCCAGTCTCCAGCAGGTCTCCACGACGTCGCCGCAACTGATGGAGAAGTCGCGGAGACTAATTTTGTCTGCGACATCTCCAAGACCTGCTGGAGACTGAGGAGACATTGCGGCGATGTCGCAGCAACTGCCGGAGACGTCGTGGAGATGTCACCACGACTTCCGGGTGAATTAGTTGTCACCTTGTCTGGAGATATCGCGGACATCGCCCTGGCATCACCTTTGTGAGAGCACAAGCCATTTTTAGTCTCCTGAGTCGCCTGAGTTGCTGTGACTTAGCAGTCACGGCGATGTCTCCGCCAATGAATACCAGTGTAAACTTCCCTTATCAGATCCAACTTTATGTTCTTTTCTTACTTCTGACTTTAGTCTCTGGAGTCCCATTGTGACTAATCCTGAACCTTATTACATAGCGGTCCTATACTTAACAGCTCAATCTGTTCTATTTCATGAAGCAACTCAAAACCCAGCAGTAACTTTATTTGTTCATCTCGTGCACTGATTGAGTCCTGTATATTCCCTAAAATCTTTATTCCCTTGAGATTGATGCAATGAATTTCAATGACATAAAAATACAGATTAATTTGTAGGTATCTACCAATTCCCTAAATTTAGCAGGGTGAACTGATCTATTTTAGCAAGCAGCAAATAGATGAATTGCTAGTAGATCATACAGTTCTCCTTCTGTGCACTCAGAAGCATCTTTCTCCACTCAGCTATTCCCTTTAGACAAACACTTGTTCAGTGGTGCACTGGTGAATATTCAGACGATGTTCCCCATTGTCCTTCCACTTACACTCAAGTGAATTGACCTAGGATACACACTCCTGGATTTAATTATTCATTGTGGACTTTTGACATTCATTCTCAAAAGCTGTCAAGATATAAAAGGTTATCCTCAGCGGGAAAACACTAAAATCTTTCTCCCTACCCTGGAATTTCAACCTCATGAAAGTGCACACTGTTCGATTTACCATGCAGGTTGTAACATTCTAGCAAGCCTATGTGGTCAAGAACTGCACAGAGATTTGATTATATTGGCTGGTAGTAAATGAAAATACCTTTGCATAGAAGCACACCATCGCCATTAATATGTAGTGGCTTTAAATTGAAGATTCCAGCAGCCGGGCCAACATTCATAAAAGAAAAACAAATCTGGGTTTTGAAGCCAATTTAAAATTAATTAACAGCAAATAAAAAAGGATGGAAAATAGAAATGCATACAGTGAGATTGAATTGCATATTCCTAACTAACAGGAGGGGGTTTAAAAAAAACATCAAAATATACAAGGAACTGGGTGGCCCATGCTGCTGAGGATACTGCAATTACTGCAGGACACACAAATGAAATTAAATTCTCTGGTTTTAGGATTATGAAATGTATCTTATTCAAATGTATCTTGTCTCTTTCACTTTCTTTAAATTGTGCTGTGATTTGTACCTTTATCTTATTCATCTATTCTGATTTAGACCAAATCATATTTATATCAATTACATCTGGATTCTAGGTCAATGGACTTTTTGTATTTTTGTTGACATTGCTCAAGTGCACTCGGGCTTTCGAGTCACTGTCTAACCACACATTATTTTCATTTTACTGGCTCTCAACTTCTATTCCTTTGTTTATAATTGTGCATTCAAAATGAATTCTCTAAAAAATTTACAGAAAACAGATCTCCACTGCATTTTGCAAAACTAGTTTAGCTACTTCAGAAAATACTCAACTGACGAGAATCGGTTCTTTATGTAATCACCAGACCAACACCCCACGATGAACCTAAGAACTTACATTCTGAAAGCACAAGTGAGAAATCACAGCATTTGGCATTGTTCCTCTGTATAAAGAGATCATCAGTTATCTTCAGAATTGGGTTTCTAGCATTTCTCCTATGCATAAAAGAAATATAAAATCTATCAGCAGGTTATCTTTTTGCTGCATAATCAAACAGAAAAGTTCACTTTGATTCTAACTCTTAGATTCCTTGCAACTTATGCAGTGAATAGAAAATTGCAAAACTGACCATCTCCAAAGTGGTTGTCCTATTTTTGGAGTCAAGTAAATATTTAGTTTTGCTACACTGCAATTGGTTACTGCACTAATGTTGGGGCTCCCATTTTCTCTTAATTGTTCTGGTCTACTGATAGTCTTTCAGTGCTTGATACAGGTTTTCCTGGAGATTGGAGATATGCCTCAGACATCTTGCCAAATCACATATTATGTATCACTGGCTCAGTCCTGTGAAAACACATGGAATTGCTCTTCCTCCTGCCTTTTATTTCCTGGACTACTCTGATTACAACTATAAATAATGATCTCATTTAAAATCAGGAAGGAATACATTTCCTTAATTATAGTTCCTCCACATGGCAATGGTAAGACATGAAAGCCAAATGATTTTTTAATAGAATAAGCAAACAATGGGGAAATATCAAATCTTATTTCAGGATCTTCTCTAACCCATTGAGTCCTTTGTTTTGATTGATGTTTTAAATGCATGATAAAACAATGTTAGTTCAAATTACTTTAGTAGGATTTTTTTATTCAATAATTAACTGTTAATCTTCACTTTTGCAAAACTTCCACCAATTATGTTCTTTAATTATCCACAGATAATAAAATATCTATTGTTAAAAGAAATGTATTATTCTAAGGTAATTTATTTTGAATACACAGTTCAGAATACACCAATTTACAGGTATTAACCATTTCTATATACCCAACACCTGTCTTTAAACTTAACTTACAATTATCAAGTGACTATCAGTGCAATTAACTTTCAGGGTCATTACTCCTGGTTGGACTGTGACATGAATCCCTGGAGTTTCCAACTGCATCAAAAGGATAGATGCAGAGTGCTGGCAGGTACCATCAGCACAGCTCAATGATCATACCACACACAAGGCAGACAGGCAGATTAAAGAAGCAGTACCATGACAATCCTTTCCATTAAAGTTGCTTTCACATGAAACCATGGCCTTTGAGAATAAAAATAAAATTTATTAAACATTTATTTCCACAGCGATAGATCCCTCTGTGACTACCTTATCTGCTCATCCCTCTCGACCACCTCTTCATGACCCCTCTGACCAGCAGGAAGGGCAACATTTGCTCTTACTCCTCCTCCCTTGCCACATCCAGGAATCTAAATAATCATTCCAGGGGAGGAAAAGATTCATGTGCTTCTCTTCCAACCCTTATCCACAGCATTCAGTGCTCCTAGTGTGGCATTCTCTACATTGGTGAGATCAAGCACAAACCCTGGGGTGGTTTCGCAAAGTGTTTATGCTGCGTCCTCTATGGCTATCGTGAGCACCCAGTTGCATGCTATTTCATCTCCCCTGCGCACCTCTGAACCAACGCGTCCATCCTCAGCTTTCTCCTTTTCCTGAGTAAGGTGAAATGTAAACAACACCTCATATTCTACCTGGGCATCTACAGCTCAATGGTATTGACATAGAATTTTCCAATTTAGGCTCCCTTTTCTTCCAATCCGCTTCTGTTCTTCCCCCCTTCTACTAACTTTTGAGCCATTTCCCACAAACTCCGGTAGTGTTGCACTCATTCTCATCCCACTCCCCCTTCTAGTTCCATCCTCTTCTACCCACATTTCACCATCAGGATCCCTTCGCATTCCAGTTCCATCTGATCCAATTTGTTCTTCACCACTCATTGAAAATGAATTGTATTTTTATCATCTCCTCTACTTTTAAAATTCTAGCACTGGTAGCCTTTGTTTCCACTTATCACCCTCCATCTATCTGTCTCCCTGTATGACTCATCTTTTTTCATCTGACACTTTTTTTTTCTCTTGCTTCTCTCTATGTCTGGCACCAGCCAATCAACCGCCTCACAACATTCCCATCCGTTCATCATCCTTCACCACTCCCTGATTCACTAATCACCTACAAGCCCCTGACCTCATTATACCAATCTACATGCCCAATCTTGACAAAGGATTCTGACCCTAAATGTTGACCATTCCCTTTTTCCCACTGATGGTGCTCAACCCACCGAGTTCCTCCAGAAGACTTTTTTCCCCAGATTCCAGCAACTGCAGTCTCTTGTGCCTCCAGTTTTTTTGTCCCCAGACAAAAATCAATGGCATGGTTAATGTAGCAGTTATAATGACTTGATTACAGCACCAGCTGAGTTCAAATCCAGTGTGGACTCTAAGGAGTTTGTACATTCTCCCCGTGACCTGCTTGGGTTTTCTCCGAGTGCTCCACTTTCCTCCCACCTTCCAAAATGTATGGGGTCATTGGTTAATTGCATGAAATTGGGCACCACTGGGTTCCAATGGCTGGAATTGGTTTCTTCCATGTTGTAAATAAAATTTTAACATTAAAAACTTTAACCGATTTATAAAGTTAACTATGGAGTTATGGAGTCCTGGTATTGATTGAAGATTTGTGTTTGTTTCTGATTTTCCCTGCCCTAACCATAGGGTGGGCCTATTGGACATGGCACCATAGAGATATGGAGTGTAATGGCAATATACTCTACTTGTGAGATATCTGTCCATTAAACCTTAAAAGTATGTAATACTCAGAAAGGACAAGATTGATCACCGAAACTTCTAATCTGTGGCCAAAGGGACCATTGGTAGCAGTCCAAGCGACCGTGCGGTTCGATAGGCTGAATCGCTGCCCCAGTCGCTTGACTCAAAACAGCATGGGTCCCCCTTCACTCACGAGAAGCCCATGGTTAACCACATGTGTAGCCTAGGGGACATCACTGCTCCAAGTGGCACAGTAGTCAGAGGGTGACGCTGCAACACGCTGACATCACTTCCAGAAGCCGGCGCACATGTCACCGGAAGTGGATGTTTCCCTGTAAGCAGCAAGAGTAATTCAAACAATAAAGTCAGTTACTAGTTCACCTTTGCACTGTGTGGATGTGTCTTGATTCCATAGCACTGCCGTAGCAGATGCTACAGTGGTGACCCCGACAGAACCCACCTCGAGCGTGACAGAATGCAGGATGTTGCTACTGCTACAGCCACAACGTGGCTGGGCGTGTATTTGCCTCCCTGCTGGGAAATCAGCCCAGGAATTGGCTGCAACTGGCTGAGTCACAGTTCCACATCAGGGGAATTGTCTCAGAGGACACCAAGTTCTGGTATGTCATCAGCATCTTGAATACTGCCACCACAGCCAAAGTAAGCTCCTTTGTGGAAAATGCTCCCGTGGAGCATAAGTACGACCAATTCTGGCATTTCCTCCTCAATTCCCTGGAACTCAGCTGGCACGAGCGCACCATTCATAGCCACAACCTAATTACAGCGCAATGAGCGCGCAAACAGATCAAATACTGCTTCCACCACCACAGATGGGGCCGAAACGTCTAGTGGTGCATCCCTGTGCTCCTACTCCACCACCAAACCAAACACGGTGACAGGAAACAGGCAGGCCGGCCGCTGATATTGGCCTTGGCAATTGGCACTCATAAAGTCCTACTCTACCTCAGGGACCAGCAGACAAAGAGGGACTTCCTAGTCGACACAGGCACAGAGATAAGACTCGTCCCTCCGTAGTATTTCGAGACCAAACACAACCCCAAGGGCCTCCCTCTACAAGCAGCCAATGGCTCCTCCATTCTGAGTTACAGCACCTGTCTGGTCACAATCTATGCCCCGGACACTGTTTTCCAATGGAAGTGCATAATCACCGCAGTGAGACAGGCCTTACTCAGAGCAGATTTCCTCCAGGCACATGAACTTTTGGTGGATGTGACCAGATGCCATTTGGTGGATGCTACCACATTCCAATCATATCCCCTTACTCTCTGACAATGTCCTTTTCTGCCATTAGAAATCCACACATTGGACTGAAATGAGTATTCCTGCCTACAGGTCAAGTACCCGGCCTTACTGGTGCCCAATTTCCATGATGCGAGACTGCCACATGGCATGGAGCACCACATCGAGACCATTGGGCCTCTAGTGTATGAAGAGTTGGGGATCATCCAATGTTCAAACAGCCCCTGGGCCTCCCTACTGCACATGGTACAGATGAGCTCTGGCAGCTGGCACCCATGTGGCAACTACAGGAGACTAAATGATGCTACAGTCCTAGATAGGTACCCTATCCCACACGTCCAGATCTTCACAATGAGGCTCCAGGGCTGCCAGATCTTTTCGAAGGTGGATGTTGTCAAGGTGTACCACCAGATTCCAGTACATCCCAGTGACATCCCGAAAATGGGCATCATCATACACTTCGGCCTTTTCAAGTTCCTTTGGATGCCATTCAGACTAAAGAACACAGCCTAGACGTTTCAGCGGCTTATGGACGTGATTGGCATGAACCTTGACTTTCTCTTCGTCTACTTGGACAACATCTTCATCATCAACACCGAGGCCAGCAAACACAAGATGCACGTGACTCGCCTTTTCGACAGGTTGAAGCAGTTTGGACTAATGGTGAACCCAGCCAAGTGCCAGTTCGACCTAGAGACAATTGATTTCCTGGGACTCCAAATCACCTGAAAGGGAGTCAAACCACTGCTGGACAAGGTAGAAGCCATCCAAAACTTCCCCAAGTCAAGCACAATCAAAAGCCTGCAGGAGTTCCTGGGGATAGTGAACTTTTATCATTGTTCCTGCCTGGAGCAGCTACCCTCATGCAGCCCCTTTTTGACCTCATCAAGCTCAGCGACAAGACGCTCCAGTGGACTCCAGAAACCTCAGAAGTGTTCCAGACCACGTAAGTAGCACTAACACGGGCCACATTCCTGGCCCACCCAGATTCTACCATCCCCCTGGCCTTTGCAACGGACATGTCAGACAGAGCAGTGGGCATGACGGTGGAGCAATGGGTCAATGAGCAATGGTGCCCCCTGACCTTCTTCAGCAAACATCTCTAGATACCAGAGCTCAAATACAGCGCATATAACTGTGAGCTGTTGGCCCTGTACCTGGCAATACGACAATTCCAGTACATGTTAGAAGGAAGGGTTTTCACCACCTACACAGACCACAAACCACTCACCTATGTACTCAGCAAAGTCTCAGACCCGTGGTCGGCGAGACAACAGCGTCACTTCTCCTACATTTTCAAGTACACAATAGACATCTGCCATGTTGCAGGCAAGTTCAACGTGGTGGCTGAAGTGTTATCCAGACCCACAATCGTCACCACCTCGGGGGCTCGACATCACTCAGCTGGCCAAGGACCAAACAGAGGATGCAGACATCCAGGCCTACTGGATTACCATCACCAGCCTGAAGGTTGACAATTTCTGCCCCTCACCAGGGGACCCATCCTTACTGTGTGACTTATCCACCGGTTTCCCTAGACCCATCCTACTCGTGACCTGGTGACTGAGGGTGTTCGACCAAATCTGTGACTTGTCCCTCCTCTTCATAAGGTCCATGCTCCGCCTGTTGTCCGACAGGTTTGTGTGGCACGGCTTCCACCCTAATATGATCCTGTAGGCTAAAAGCTGTTTGCAGTGCCAACACGCCAAAGTACACAGGCAACCACTCCAGACTTTCGAGCCGGTGCAGCGCCGATTTGAGCACGTGCATGTGGACATTGTTGGCCCACTCCCTGTGAGCCAAAGAATGCAGTATCTGTTCACAATAATTGACTGTATTACCCATTGGTCAGAATGTGGTACCCACATGTGACAGAGACTTGCACCAGAGCCTTCTTGCCCATTTGGGTCACACATTTCAGAATCCCGACCCACATCACCTCGGACCAAGGGACCCAGTTCACTTCTTCACTCTGGGTTGATCTAACCAAGTTCTGCAGCAGCCAGCTGCACCACACCATGACCTATCATCCTCAGCCAAACGGCCTATTTGAGCATTCCACTGCCACCTGAAGGTAGCTCTACAAGGCCCGAAATGGATGGGCGAATTCCTATGGGTGCTCTCAGGCATTTTCCCAGCACCAAAGGAAGACCCTCCAGCCTCACCCTCATCCCTGGGGAAATTCACTTCAATCCCCCTCCCCCCAGCCCACATCCTAGCACCCTAGATGTCCTCCGGTGATTGATGGTTCAAGCAGATAAACAGGAGCACCCGCCACCTTCCTGACACAGGTCTCCACCCTGCCACATCTCCATGGACCTACATTTGACCGACTACGTTTTTGTGCAGAGAGGATAGAAAGGAACACACCTACAGTGCCCTATGAAGGCCCATTCAAGGTGTTGCTTCAGGATGGTGTCATTTTTACACTGGACATTGGCAGCCAATAGGACAGGTATATGTCAGATTACATACATGACACCACATACAACCCTAAGATCTTATCCTGTGGGCGCGACAGAACTACGACTGATTGGTAGTACAATACAAAAAAACTAAACACAGCGTATACATGTAAAGAAATAAAGAACTGTAAACAGATAATGAATGTAAAAAAACTGACTGCAATACAGAGAAACTAAAAAAAATAAAATCAATGAGTGCACAAATAACAGTCCTTAAATAAGTCCCTGATTGAGTTTGTTGTTGAGGAGTCTGATGGTGGAGGGGTCGCAGCTGTTCCTAAACCTGGTGGTGCGAGTCTTGTGGCATCTATACCTCTTCCCTAATGATAGCAATGAAAACAGAGCATGTGAGGGTCTTTGATGATTGCAGCTGCTCTCCAACAGCAGCATTCCATGTAGATGTAGTCAATAGTGGGGAAGGTTTTGCCTGTGATGTCCTGAGCTGCACCCACTACATTTTGGAGGGCTTTACCCTCAAGGGTATTGCTGTTCCCATACCAAACCATGATGCAGCCAGTCGGCATACTTTCCACCACACTTCTGTAGAAATTTCCCAAGGTTTCTGGTGTCATAGCAAACCTCTGCAAACTCCTGATGAAGTAGAGGTGCTAACACGGTTTCTTCACGATGCTATTGGTGTGTTGGGTCCAGGAAAGATCCTCCAAGATAGTGACTCCCAAGAACTTAAATTTGCTCACCCACTCCATGACTGATGCCCCAATGATCAGTGGATTGTATACCTCTGGCTTTCCTTTCCTGAAGTCAACAATCAGCTCCTTAGTTTTGGTGACATTGAGTTGTTGGTGCACCATTCAGGCAAGTGTTCAATCTCCCTCCTGTATGCTGGCTCATCCCCTTCCTTTATACAACCCACTACTGTGGTACCGTCGATAAATTTGTAGATGGTGTGATTGTTGTACCGAACCACACAGACGTAGGTGTAAAGAGAGTAGAGCAGGGACCTAAGAATGGATGGTTTATGACATTTTCTTCCACAGATTCTGGATATCAGAGGAACACTGGCATTCAATGCCTGTTTTTAATTGTCCATTAAGATGTATTTAACTGAAAGGTGAGGAGTATAAACAGGCTTTTCTTCCTGATAGGTCATAAGTGCTTTTCACAACAGTTTGGTAGTTTCATGACTATCTTTATTGATACCAGATTTTTATTCAAAATGTATAAATCCCAATCATGACGTAAACTTGGGTTTCCAAATCACGGTTCCACCCAATTAGCTGAATAACCATTTCACCTCTATTCCACCATGCCACGCAATTAATAAAAAAACAATTAAAAAATGGGTTAAAAGAGTTACAGATGTTCACTCAATGCAACTGCATATTGATCGATATATAAGCATCCTATTTCTGCAACTATCAGCATTTTAGAAATTTGAATCCTTTGTCAGAAATAATGTACTCAAATAAATCATTGCCGCTTAGACTCATTTAAGAATGTTTAGCAGTCCAATACACAGAAATACATTGGCCGATTACACTATACAAATTTGTGGAGCAAGGTGAACTGAAAGAGAAACAACATCTCTCTGAAATGGTATCCAAGTTACATTTAGAAAGCTAAGTCACTGGATGTTCGACAAGAATTACTCTCTTGACAGGGTACTTTTTTTTTCGCCTACACCATTTCCCCTTCTTTGCCAATCCCAGTTCATGAATTTTAATCATTTACAATTGAATCAAACAGTTTCAGGTAGAGAAAAATGCCTCTGTTAATTACTTTATATTAGCACAATTTTTATTGTTCCTTGTGAGATGAGGAAATTTGTAGGCACCTTGAATGGAATAATCATAACAACTCACCTTCTTTGCTAAGTGCAACCGATGTGTTTTGAACCAGTTAATGATAAACAGCAATCTGTTACTAATCCATTTTTTTAAGTGAACACTTGAATACTTCAAATACTCTTGGCTGTTTCAGTGAAAATACAATGTAATATAGACTGATGCATTGGCTTCCAATATGTTCTCGCACAGTGGTTTTCAAACTGCCCCCATAAATTCACATTCCATCTTAAGCAATCCCTATGCCATAATTTCTCTGTGGTTGGTAAAGGATTGCTTAAGGTGGTAAGTGAGTGGGAAGAAAAATGTTTGAAAATCATTGTTTTAACCGTATCTAATTGACTCGTTATGTGCACGGCTTCATAACTCCAAAGGAAATGGGCCAATGACAATTTTTCTCAAGCAAAATATTTCAGTAACAATTGGGTTGAGAGCAGTAATTCTCAACCTTCCCTTCCCACTCACATCCCACTTTAAGCAATCCCTTCCTAATCAGAGCACCTATGGCATAGGGATTGCTTAAGGTGGAAAGTGAGCTTAGTGGGGCAGTTTGAAAACCACTGTTCTAGCATCATTCCAAGCACAAGTCAAACAAAATGAAATAAAATATCCAACAAAGCTTTGCTAAATATGATAGTAATTCCACATAGTCATTCGTCCATTAAGCATTAACCTTCAACTTGCATTAATAATGAAGTGCTTTGAAAGGAAAGTGAAATTCAAAGACAAGATGGAGAAATGTTTGCCACGGCTCTGAATAACCACTTTGCCTGCATAGATCATGGTCAGATTTTGGCCAGATCATGATCCACTCAGACCACAGCCTACATCACTACTCTTAAAACATAAAACGTAGGAGCATGCATGGACCATTCAATCCTCAACCCTGTTCTGCCATTCAATGCTCAATAGCAACTTTGTTGCGAACTCACACTCAAATTTATTTGAACTATCGATGACACTTTTCTTCCCTTCTTGGATCTCTCTGTCTCTATCTCCAGACAGGCTACCTGATTACAATTACTATAAATCCACACACTTGAATAGCTACCTAGATGAAACCATTTCCCATCCTCTCTGCTATGTTCTCTTGTCTTCACTGTATCTGCTCTGAAAATGAAGCTTTTCATTCCAGGTCAACTGAAATATTCTCTATTATCAAGTGTGAATTCCCTTCTAATGTGGTTGATGAAGGCCCCTTTCACATTTGTTATGCTTGTCAGATTTTTGCTCTCAGCCCCCTTGACTTCAGACAGAAGGAGGTTTCCTCCAGTCCTCACCTTTTACCTGTCCAGCCTTCCCATCCAGCACATCATCCTTCATCATTTCTGCAAGTTGTAATAGGATCTCACCATGAGCATGTCTTCCCCTCCGCACCTCTTTTCCACCTTCCACACTAACCACTCCTTCCACAACTACTTAGACCTCTCATCCCTTGTCACCCATTCCACTCTGACCCCTGCCACTTTTCCTTGCAAATACAAGAGTTGTAACAATTGTTACTATGTGTCCTCACCATTGCTCAGGAGGCAAAGATTCATGTGCAACCTCTCCAACTTAACTACTAAATTCAGGGTTCCCAATGTGGTCTTTTCTTCCACAGCAAGACCCAATGTAGACTACCTGTGCTCTGTCCTGAGCTCCCGGATCCCTCTGTTCATCCATGTTTCCCAATCAATCACCATTTAAGAAGTACTCTGCCTTTCAGTTCTCTTATAAAAATGGATAATATCATATTTATTCATGCCTGCCATGCGCTTGGTCTCTCGCTCAGCTTGTCTAAGCTCTTTACATCCTCCTCACAACAGTGTACAATTTCAGTTCATCAGCATTCATGTATATTCTTCAGTTTCCTCATCCAAATTGAAAAGGACCCATTGGCCTATCAACCAATTCTCAATCCAAGCTAGAACCTATATTGCCTCAAATCGAATGTGATGTAATCTTGCACACTGACTTCTGATGTGGATCTTTATTCTGAGTTTGTTAAAAATCCAAGTACACCACACCCTCCGATTATCCATTTTCCATTCTACTTATAACACTCGTAAATCTGCAGGAACCATTCACTGATCCACAACATTTAGAAGATGATTGGCAATGATGCACCAGTACTTTAGTATTCTGGCGCAGAGATGATCAAGTCTGTGGATAATTTTTCAGTCCCAGAGATTTCCTAGCACTACCTTTTCATTATTATTAATTTTGTTTGATTCCTCCGTTCATTATATTCTTGACTCAAAAAGCATTTCCAGGAAGTTATTGGTGTCTTTTTCCACAATGCCACAATCAAAATACTTGTGTAATAACCCACCATCTTTATTTCCTTTTATAAATTCTCTTAAAAAGAAAATTCCTGCTTCAAGCTGAAAAGGCCATACATTTGCTTTTTGTAATGTTTTTCTTTATGCAGTAAAATCTGTGGTATCCAGCACCTATGGGGATTGGTAGATGCTGGATAAGTGAATTTTCCAGTTGCTTGACATTGTGTGTTGTGATTGGCAAATTAACAGCAAGGCATGTGAATTTTAAACTTCCATATTTTTTACCAATTTATTTTCAATGATTTTTTTGCTGGTTGCTTGAGGCTGCCAGATGCTTGAATTCTGGATAACAGGGGTTTTACTGCATATACATTTAGAAGCTTTAACAGAATTAGATGTGCAATGGAACCATCTGCAAATGGGAATTAGCCCTCATGTGGTGGATCCTGAGATTCTAGTCAGATCACACTGATGGGCTTTTGAACTCATGAGTGGCATTTACTTTTCAGTATTTATTTTGATCAGAGATTTTCAAAACCAGTCTGAAGGAAGTTAAATAATTTAATGCACAAAATAATAATAGATCTACAAAAAATACTTAGTTTAGCTTCCATCAATTAAAAGCATTAAGATTAAGGAGAATTTTTAAAAATCCTAACTCACCTAGCTCTTCAATCCAGGTTGGTGGCCCTATTCAAGTGAATGAGATTGTGCATGAGTGCTAGCCATGGCTGGTGTAATGCTTAGGGGCCAGATACAAATTCCTATCAACTGCTCTGCTCAGGATGTTTATGCTCCACAGATGCAGAGAGGGGTGGATGTCAAATATTGGCCTTTCCTGTGCCATATATATTCCAAAATAATTAAATAAACACAAACTTAATTTTGGTAGATCCCACATTAGTGGTTGAAAGTAGTTTAACCTCCCTGACAAGGCCGACACAAGCAATCCTGTGCCAGGTTTGAGTTGGAGTAGGGGACCATTCATTTGAATGGAGATTTTTATAGCTGGGAAGAACAAGATGTGAGTCAGTTGTTACCATTCGTTTGCAACAGTGATTACATTTTTAAAGTGTTTTAAGTAATTTTTTTTGTTTAAAATTATCAATATATTGGCTGCTTATTTTAATTTCAATAATTTTTAAATGTGTCTGAGCATCAAGGATCTTTCTGAAGTATGTCAAAGCTGACAGTAAAGTTCTGGATATAATTTTTCTGTGTGGCCACGGCTTCCTCAACAGTTTTGTGGGTGGGGTTTCTTTGGCCCACACACATCATCCAATAATGAAAACCTGGTGTTGCACAGTGAAGTTATTGATCTTTCAGCAAGTAAATTCAGCCTTCTCAGTCTTAGCTTCTGATGCTTCTTGTAATCTTTGTCAGTGATATCTGTGGTCTAAATGGAGTACAGAAAATGAGCGTCATAGAGGCTGTGGACAAAATATTGATGTTCCAATAGACAGCCTTCCACTTACCACTCTTTCCCACCTTGCTGTAGGATATAAAGCAAAAGAAAAACAAATGTTGAAGCACTCAATGAGTTGCACCTCATCAGTGGGAGGAGGGGGAGGAATTATCAACATTTTGTGTTATCACCTTGCATCAGGACTGCAGGATACATTCTATGTTTACTCTAAATATCACTCATATAATAACCAATTTCTGATTCAAAACAAGGAAATGCTAGCAGTGAGCTATAATGTCATTAGCTGGCATCTGGTGCTGGGAAGACTTACAATTAGGAATTTATGGGCCAATTTCTCAAGACTTTGAAGTGATCACTCGTGTGACTCGAGTATGCAAAACAATTTTTATCCACAAAGAGCACTTAAAAATTGAGAACAAATGGGTCTAATATCAAAGCAATTTTATTTCCGGGTTACCTGTCAAATCAGATCCAATTTGTCAAATCATTATACCTCAATCAGGTCAATACTCTGAGTCCTCTAGATTAATGTTCCCAACTTCATTAGTACTTCCTGATCAATATTATATCTCACCCTTGACATTATTTGACCAAATGTTCTTAGAAACTTATTTAGTGTCAATGTCCTTTCAAGATTATGAAGATCAGAGCAATTCTTGTTGCTCCAGCCAATGCACAATTTTAATTTAACAGGTTCAATCTCTTCTCATGCAGCAAACCCGCCATCCTTGGAACATCAAGTGGATCCTATCTGCCCTCTCTGATGAGTAGATCCATTCTTAGATAAGGAGACCAAAGGTATGGTCTTGCTGGATGAATGAGTGCCTGCAGGATGGCTTTGAATCAGTAGACTGGGCCATATTCAAGGACTCATCCTCAAACTTGAATGAATATGCAGCGGCTATCATCGATTTCATCAAGGCTTGCATATATACCCAGAGTATCCCAACCAGAAGTCGTGGATGAATTAAAAAAATTGTAACCTGCTGAGGGCATTTAAGGCCAGTGATCAAGATCTCTACACAAAGTCCAGACACAACCTGAGGAAGACCATCACAGCAACGAAGAGGTAATTGAAGGGAAGCTATGGACAGAATCAGATACAAACAAGTTATGGCAGCAGTTACAACCTACAAGGCAAGGCCAAACACCATAAATGGCTGTAATACTTCACTACAGACCTAAATACCTCTATTCTCACTTTGAGAATCAATGAGAATCCCTGCAGAAGCTGACCACCCTGTGATATCTGTCGCTGAGGCGAATGTCAGAACATCTTTTAAGAGAGTGAACCCTCGCAAGGAGTCAAGACCTGATAGCGTACCTGGCAGGATACTGAAGATCTGTGCCTTCCAACTAGCTGGGTTTCAAGGGATCACCTAGACTACAGCAATACATACATCAGGCTATTCTTCATCAATTGTAGCTCAGCTTTCAACACCATCATACTCTCAGTGGTGGTCAACAAGCTCCAAATCTAGGGCCTCTGCACCTCTCTCTGCCACTGGATCCTTGACTTCCTCATCAGAAGGCCACAGACAGTGCCAATGGGAAACAACGTCTCCTCCTCACTGATGATCAACACAGGTGCATCTCATGGATGCTTGTTGAGCCCACTACTCGCTATAAACCCATGACTGTGTGGCTAGGCACAATACAAATTTGCCAATAACACCATGGTCATCAATAGAATCATAGATAACAATAAAGAAGCATACAAAATGGATTTATACATAGATCAGCTAGTTGAGTGGTACCACAACAACAACAACCTTGCATTCAATGCCAGTAAAACCAAGGAGCTGATTGTGGACTTCAAGGGGAAATCAGAAAAAAACACAAACCAGTCCTCATCAAGGGACAGCAGTGAAAAAAGTTGAGAACTTTAAGTTCCCAAGTGTTAACATCTCTAAGGATCTCTTTTGGGGCCTCCACATTGATGCAATTACAAAGAAATCTCGTCAGTGGTGACAATTCATGAGAAGTTTGAGAAGATTTGTTATGTCACACAACACTCTTGCAAACTTCTACAGATGTACCATTCTGACTCACTGCATCATTGTCTGGAAGTGCCAATGCACAGAACAGGAAAAGACTACAGAGAGTGGTGAACTTGGCCAGCGCCATCACGGACATCAGTCTCCACTCTATCGAGGGCATCTACATGAGACCGTGTCTTAAGAAAGTAGCTTCTATCCTTAAAGACCTTCACCATCCAGGCCATGCCCAATTCACACAGCTACCATTGGGAAAGAGGTGCAAGAGCCTGAAGATGAACACAAGGATAACTTCTTCCCCTCTGCCATCAGATTTCTGAATTGTCAATGAACCCCAGACACTGCACGACTTTCTCTTATTTTTACACCATTTTCTTCATTTTAAAATATGGTTTATAGAAATGTTTGCATTGTGATACTGCTGCAAAGCAACAAATTTTGTGACACATTCCCAACAATAAATTCGGATTCTGATCAATATTCTGATTCTTTCCCAATCGCTCAGCTTGTGCATATACCTCTGAAGCCTCTTTATATCCCCTTCTGTACTCACAATACTGTTAAGTTCAGTAATGTCAGCAAATTTTATCCCATCAGATTTCTTTCTGCTGTCGTTTGTGAAAAATCATTAATCCCAGCACCATCCCACGTCACCACTTGTCAAGAATCTGTTTATTCCTACTTTTAGTTTTCTATCCAATAACAAATTCTGTAACCATGTCATACTTGTCTTATTAAACAACTTCCTATTTGTGGAATTTTACAGACATCTCAAAATCCAAGTACACTACATTTACTGGTTCCCTCTTATGAATTCTGCAAGTCACAATCTCAATAGCTTCCATCAGTTTGGTCAAGCACAAATGATCTTTCATTGACTTTCCTTAATTCTACTATTCCTTTCAAGGTGTTATTTTGTTATATCTTTCATTGTGGTTTGCAGCATTTTCACTTCTGCTGCAAAGATGCCAGTGGTTGTTTTCTTTCTCCTTCCTTCTCAAAGAGTAAGGTCACATTCTGTATCCTTCAATCCAGAGAAGAATTCTGGAATCAATAGAACTCTGGAAAATAACCACCAGAGAGAATCCAGCATTTCCAAAGCCACCAAATTTCCTCCTCTTTCTGAACATCTGCCTCTTCAGCCCTGTGGAAAAATAATATTTTACCTTGTCTCCACTTTCTGCATCTACAGGAGCATCAGAAACCTTTGGAGCCTGCACTTTCCTATTGTCTGTGATGTCTGATCATCTCCCAGGTTGGCTGCATGTATAGAATGTTTGTCAACCACATTCCAGCACTTCTTTGAGAAAATTTATCTGGTATTAATTAATAACAAAAAAATGACACCCCTAAGTGCTCCCCTGCTCAGTACTACATTGATTTATTGTCAGTGAAATTAAGTTTGACTGATCGATTGAAGTTCTTTTCAGGATGTAGCTCACTGTGTCAATGAGAGAGGGACCAGTGGAGGTGACACATTTGGATGTTCATAAATTTTTTTTTAATGAATTCCCACACAAGAGGCCGCTGAACAAGATTAGAACACATGGAAATAACATATCAGCTTTGACTGAGAGCTGGTGAAATTATATATTTCAGAGTAGAAATAAACAAATAAACAGGGTCTTCGAAGGCTGTGACCAGAACTCTGTTTTGGCCCAATATTCACAATCTATGGAGATAATTTGGCTTCAAGGACCAAATCTCTAAATTAGATAATGACTCAGGATTAAGCAGGATTTTAATAGCCAAGCTAAGTCAAGTTTATTGTCATCTGATTGCACAAGTACAACCCGATGGAACAATGATCTCTGGTCCTTGGTGCAAAGTACGCAGACATACAACTAGACATGGCACACATCCAGACAAATAAACAATACATATGCAGGACAGTATTCATATGCACAAATAAAGAAAGAAACATTGTTTCATGCATCTTGGATGGTTAATGTGAGCAGCTCCTTTGGTCGATCATCATTTTCGTTGCCCATGGAAAGGGGGATACAAAGCTGTGTTAATAGGATATGGTTCAGATGAGTGAGTGACAACATGGAAGATGAAGAGAATGTGGAAAAAATAATGGATAATTAGGAAAGAGATATTTCTGGCCAAGCTTAAGGCAACATTAAGAGCTACAATTTGCTGGAGAATTGACATGTTTAAGCTAAATTATCACCCCATTTTTTTGATGAGAAATCCTGCCAGTGAGACAAAATTGGGTAACAAAGCAGAAAGGATGCAAATTTAGAAGAAATTGGCATGCTGACCCTTTTTGTAATTGTGAGAGATTAGGAAAAGTTAATATTCAAAGTGTGGGTGTGTTCCTGTGTGGGTGTCTTTGCACACAAATCTCTGGAAGCAAAAATGTCAGGAACCCAATTAGTCTTCATTGCAGGAGAATTCAAGTGCAGAAGTAAAGATAACTTGCTACAGATACAGGGGGCCTTGGTGAGAAAACAGTTAGGGTTTTGAGTCCATTCTTGATCTCTGTAGCTGAAAAAAAGGTTTGCTTCAGAAGTAGTGTAGAAAAGATTCCAGTCTATGTAGATTTGTGTAATGGCCAGTCTGTCATATGAGGAGAGATTGAATAGATCAGGTGTCTATTGTTTAGAATTTAGAATAATGAGAGTCAAGGCATTCGTGCAAGGGTCAACAGGATATATGCCAAAAAAGATGTTTCTCATGGCTAGGGGATCTAAAACTAAGGGTTATAGATTTAAACTTAGAGGTAGGTTATTTAGGAAGAAAATACATGAAACATTTCCACTCAGGGAATGATGAATGTTTAGAATTTTCAACCCCTGTGAGCTGAGGAGATCCACACTGATTTTTTTTTTAATGTGAGATTAATGAATTTGCAGATATTTAAGCAATCAAGCGATTATGGTGATGGAACAATAAAATGGTGCTTGAGGTTGAAGATCAGTCATGGTCTTGTCAAGCAGTTGAATGACACCTGCTCCTAATTCCCACAGATGGACCAGCTAGTGCTGGCTGCACGCAGAAACACGCACGTAACACAAAGTCAAGTGTTTTCTGTCAAAGAAGCCACCGGATAATGCTTTCTTATGCATGGCATTCCCATCACTCAGATTTTGGTCCCTGTGTTTCCATTTCACTCTTCAGTGTATCTGTACTTTGATTCAGTTTAATAATTTACCGAACTATATTGTTTATCTGAGCATGAAAGAAAGGCTTCATTGATGTATGACTTTTTTTTACAATAGAGCCCAAAAGACCATACACAAATAATGTGTATTCTTCTCAGATTATAGTACTTTACCAAATGGTTACATTATACAAATAAAAATGTATATATTAATGGTGGTGAAATGCAGTAAGAATGACACCAGTGAATCCTGGTGTGAAGCATCAAACATAAGCATTATACATTGTTGTGGTAAACACGGTTCTGAATTATGGTTTACATAGTACCCAACATAAAGGCACAATTGGAATGAGGGGGGCTTAATAAGGTAAGAATATTGCTAAAAAGCTGTAATTCCCATTCATTGCACAATGAAGATTTTGCTTCCTGAGCACTATGGATTTTTGGCTGCTAATCACGAAAATCACCTTAAAAATTTCCTATTGTACTGTTTTTTAGATATAACCTATTTTGTGATTTCCGGTCATGTACTAGTATATTGCCCATAAAACAAGCTGTTTTGGTCAGTCCAAGCATGCCTGACCATGCACACACTGTAGGTGTTATGCAAATATCCTTGGCCTGGGCATCCTTAGTCAGAATAGATGCAGAAAATTACAAAAAGCAGTTCACATTTAAAGATGCTGTGCATTTAATATAGATTGAATGCATGTTTATGCATATTTTCTTATGAAAAAGCATAGCAAATATACTTAATAGCATTTATTGTCTTCAGGAAGATTCAATACAGCAGAAATGTCTCGTCAATGATGCGACAGCTGCGATACATTGTTATATTCGTGGAGAGTATATGCTTAATGCTAAATACAATAAAAGTTAATTTAATGATTCTCCAACTTCCTACATGAGATGGTAAATTTGAAATTATCTTTGCGTTCAGCGTGAAATTGTCTATCATAATGTCCAATTTTTTTCCTCAGGAACCAAATCTTTTGAAAAAAATCTGTTGCTTGCCGAGAGATAACTTTCTGAAAAACTGTTATTTAGGTTCCAGCTGCAAAACCATTCCAGAGTTCTTTTGATCTGGGTCCATGCTGATCAATGAAACAAAATAATTCAGCTAGAACCTCATCAAATACGATGAGATGTTCCCACAGATAAATGGCGATGTCATTTAACAGGCAATGCCCGAGACACCTGCTATCCATTAGAATGATGAAAAGTGTTCTGCTCAGTCTTTTTTCTTCTCTTTCATATTTGTTACCATTCAGGTGATTATTTGGCAGGAGATTTACACACTTCTCAATCTGGGCTTCTGCCAAATTAGCTACAGAACTGTGGCATGTAATTGTTTTCTCTCCAGCCCAAGGGCAACAGCTTTATTATCTGAAACTAAAGTACTGAAGACGTAAAGAAGAAAACAAAAACAATACATCTTTGAGATGCTCTGTAGTCATCTGCATTTAAAATGGCTTTTAAAAGTTTCTCCAGCCTTTAGGATGATTTTGCAGGATGACATACTGACTTGTTCATGTTGATTACCACTGACGTTGTCTTGCTTATGAACTATTTCCTGCTTTTTTTTGCTTTATTCTCCAGTTTTATCTTACTGGCAGTACCTTAACTTAAATAATGGGGTGCAAATTCAGCTCAACTGCTTGAACTCTGGCAAATTGCAGCTTTTTAATCAAAATTAAAAAGCTACAATCTGCCAGAAATATCTCACTCCTAGTAATTTATTAAACGAACAGCCAGTTTCCCTATTGAACTATTCGCATTCAACTGAACAGCCATCAGTAGCATCAAAGCTTAAAAATAGTGTATTTTGGACTTTGATTTTGAATGTAGTCAGTTTTGCCAACTCATTGCCCTCACTGATGTGGAGGGGGTGGGGGGGTGTTACGCTATCTTGCAAAGCTCAGGAAGATTTTTAATACATGAGTACAAGTCAACACAAGCAGGAGAAGACCACCTGGCCCCTCAAACCACCTCGTCATGCAATATCATCATGGTTGACCAAACTCAGGCCTTAGCTCCTCTTCTGTGCCAATTCCACATTCAACGATCTTTAAAAAAAGATATTCATCTCTTTAAATACCTTCAGTGATCTCTATAACCCTCCAAGGCAGAAGATGCCAAAGATTGGACACTTATTATGTGAAGAAATTCTTACACAACTCATCTAGAAATGACCACCAACTTATCTTGAAACTGTGTCTGATGGTTTGAGCAAACATCTCATTATTTACCCTGTGGGGCCCCATTAGGGTCTTGTATATTTCAACAAGATTATCTTTTATTCCTGTAAAGTACAAAGAATATTAATCTAACTTTTGAGCTCTTTATGATGGCACAGCTTTCTCATCCCAGCAATTAGCCTTGTGAATCTCTCCCGAATAGGCTTTAATGTTAATATATCCTTTCTTAAATAAGAGGACAAATATCACAAGCAGTACTCTAGGTGTTTTGGAAATATTTTTAAAACTTCTGCTAAATATAAAAAAAATTGTTCCAAATATCCAATATATGGTAAATAATTTTACAGAGGTTTAAACAATGATATTATCAGATTGATTTAGCCAATTAAAATATGAGACCGCTCAATTAATGCAAATGATTAAATATTTGAAAGTTGCGACTGAGGATAAAATTTTAAGCCAACCACATTTTTATCGTGGCGTTTCAGCACTTTTTGATATAATGGTGACTCCTTTAATTAAGTAACAAATAACCACAGGTACTCAATAGTGACCATGGTTGCATGCATCTAGCAATGCCTTACTGTTTGATTAGACCTGGCTGCCAGCAGACAGCTGACACACAGTATGCAGATCTGTACTGAAGGTTTGGAGCCTCATGGCATGCCTCATGTGCTGTTTACAACAACTTGAAAGTAAAAAACCTTTTCCTTCGTATGATACTCATACGTGGTGTTAGAAGTGAAATGAAAGAAATTAGAAGGAAATACCTTAAAAGGTAAAATCTAAAGTCACCAACTAATCAATGAAGATAAGATAAGCTAACACAGTAAAAAGTGGAAGGATTACATCCTCCAGTGAAACTTCAACTGACAGGTAATGTGGCTGAAAATTGGAATAGATTTAAACAACACTTTGAATTGTATTTAGTGGCATTCAGAGCTGATGAGAAAAGTGATAAAGTTAAAGCATCAGTTTTCTTACATGTCGTGGCTGATGAACCCCTGGAGGTGATTAATAACTTCACATTTGCAACTGAAGGAGACAAAATGAAACTGGAAAAAATAATGGAACAGTTTGAGGCATACTGCATACTTAAACATAACGTGATGTTTGAGAGGCACAGATTTTTCACATGTACACAGAAAACGGAAGGAAGTATTAATAGATCAGTATGTGACTGAATTGAGAAAAAAAAGCAAAATTTGTGAATTTGGTGGATTGACCAATTCGCTGATAAAAGACAGATTTGCATGTAGTATTCCAGATAATAGTCTAAGGGAAAGATTGCTAAGAGAGCAAAATCCAAAAGCCATAGCACTCTGCAGGGCTACAGAAACTGTAAAAATGCAGGCAAAAGAGCTGTTCAGTGAAACTAGCTGCAACATGAATGCTGTGAGCAAGAACAGACATAAACCATTAACAAAAGCATCCCAAAGTGGAAGGAGAGGTGTGGCCAGTGAACAAAAATGAAAGCCATGTCATCGATGTGGTACACAACACCTACCAAAAAAATGTCCAACATATGGTAAAGCATGCAATATGTGCAACAAAAGCCTGTTGCTATAAGAACCAAGAGCAACAAAACAAAGTTCATGCAGTAGATGAAAAGGAGAGAGAGGAATTCTATGTAGATGTTGTGACTAAAAACAAGAAAGAAAACAGAGACTGGATGTTGAGATTAAAAGTGAATGACATACACATTTCAGTTAAATTGGATACTTGAGCACAAATTAATGTAATATTAGAGATTGATTTTAAGAAGATTAGACCCAGACCAAAGATGTATGGAACAAAAGTGAAAGTGACAGGATATTCAGGTACCAAAATACCAGCGCAAGGAGAATGCATGGTCAAAGTGAAACACAAAGACAAAGAGCACATGCTTGCATTCATCATGGTACCAAATGATGTTCAGGCCATATGAGGTTTAACAGCCTGTGAGAAAATGAACCTGTGAAAAGTGAAGGAGAGACAGTCTATGATGAACTCATAAAAGAGTACATTGACTTATTTCAAGGTCGAGGCTGCCTTCTAGGAGAACAGACCATCAGAGTGGATGAACGTGTGTCACCATATAGAAAAGTTCCATTTGTGCTTCAAAAGCAACTAAAGGTAGATTTGGACAGGATGGAAAGTCTGAACGTGATTCAGAAGATAGATGAGCCAATGAGTAGGTGAGTTCACTCATTGTTGTGGACAAAAAGAATGGAAAGCTTAGAATTTTCTTGGCTCCAAGAGATCTAAACAGAGCAATAAAGAGAGAACACTTTAAGCTTCCATCGCATGAAGAAATGATGTTACAATTTGCAAATGCAAAGTTTTTCAGCAAGTGAGATGCATCATCAGGATTTTGGCAGTTAAAATTGGATGAATCTTGTTCAAGACTGTGCACGTTCAATAGTCCATTTGGCAGAGACAGATTCCTAAGGTTATCATTCGGAATTGCTTGAAGTGTATCAGAAACTATATGAACACCTGGACGGAGTTGATACCTCAATGGATGACATCATAGTATGGGGAATCATGAGAATGGAGCATGATGAGAGACCAAGGAAAGTACTGGAAGCAACAAGGAAAGCAACCCTGAAGCTGAATAGAGAGAAATACCAGCTCAGAGTGGCAGAACTAACATTTGTAGGAGATATTATTGGCAGTGAAGGCATCAGACCAGATCCCAGAAAGGTGTCTGCAATTGGGAAAAGATGAACAGAGGTTTAATGGAATGGTCAACTATATGAGTAAATTCATATCCAACCTCTCAGAAAAGATGGCTCCATTGAGAAGAAAGGTACATTGAATGGGAGTGGAATCATGAGTATGAAAAGTCATGGAGTGAACTAAAGAAACTACTCACAGAGAAACCAGTTCTGAGGTTTTATGACCCAGCGAGACCCATCAAGATATTATCAGATGCATCACATAGTGGGCTTGGTGCAGTCCTTTTGCAAAAATATGATGACTGGCAACCCATTGTATATGCATCACGCTCAATGACAGATGCGGAGACGCGATTCACTCAAATTGAAAAGGAGCTGCTCAGCATCACTTACATCTGTGAAAGATTTCATCAGTTTGTGTCAGGACAAGCAATCATAGGCCTTTGATTACATTGTTCCAAAAGCCATTAAATGAATGTCCACTTAGAATACAAAGAATGATGATTAGGCTGCAATGCTATACACTGAATGTGGCGTACACTCTGAGTAAGCTAATGTACACAGTAGACACATTGTCTAGAGCCATTGACACAAGAGAGCCCGCAAACACCAAAACGGATGAAGATATGAATGCCTTCGTGGATATGATCACAAATGCACTGCCCATATCAGATGCAAAAATGGAGCTGATAAAATCAGAGATAAACAAAGATGAAACACTGAGACAATTGAGAAAAAACATCTTGGATGGATGGCCCAACAAGAAATAGGACTGCTCACCTAACGTTTTAGAGTACTGGAACTGCAGGGCGGAACTATCAGTGGTGGAAGACATCGTCTACAAAGGAAGGAACATCTTTATCCCAAAGAGTCTGAGAAAAGAGATGCTAAAAAGGATCCATGGAGGACATCTCGAATTGAAAAATGTAAGAAAGGAGCACAAGAGGTGATGTACTGGCCAAGAATCAACAATGATATAACAAATGAAGTGTCAAACTGTACAATATGCCTGAAATATCAAGCAAGCAATCCTGCAGAACCACTAAAGCCACACCCAGCTCCATACAGACCTTATTAGAAGGTAGGTGCTGACCTATTCGAATGTCAAGGGAAGGACTATCTTCTAGTCACAGACTATTTCTCCCTGTATCCAAGGGTGTGCAAACTGAACACCACCACTACAGATGCTTTAATACAGGTACGAAAGACATATTGTCCAGACATGGTGTGGCAAACAAAGTCTTCACAGACAATGGACCCCAGTTTTGCAATTTAAAGTTCCGACAGTTTGCCAAATACTGGGACTTTGTACACACCATGTCAAGTCCTCATTTTCCACATTCCAATGGTCTAGTGGAAAAATCAGTGCAGACAGTGAAAAGACTAATGAACAAGGCAAAAGACAGTGGAAGAGACTTCTACTAGAGCATACTAGTATAACCATACAACGCCTCTCGAGTGTGGGATGTCACCAGCACAACTCCTTATGGGACATAGGCTAAGATCAAGCCTACCTATTTAGGAGGATCTCCTAAAATCAAAAGATGGGGAGAAAGTGAGGAAGTTCAAAGAATGACATAAAAAAAGCAAAGGTATTACTTTGACAGAGGAACAAAAAACCTATCAGAACTCCACACTGGTGACAAAGTAAGCCTAAAAGACAAAAACTTATGGACTCAGAAGGGAACTGTCCTGAGTGAAGTCCAACCAAGATCATTCATCATTCAGACAGATGAAGGTGCTGTTCTGCGAAGAAATCATCGAGATCTTCAAATAGTCCCAGCCAAAATAGATGGAAAGAAGAATACTGTTGAATAACCTGAATGCACATCTGAGAAGATATCATCTGAGCCAACAACTTATATTCAAGGACAATCAATCAGGAGATCACATGTGAATCCTCCTAAGAGACTCATTAAGCAAATTTAAAGACTCCTGTTATGGAATGAAGTAGTGCTATCTTATTCGCTTTTCAAGTTTTAGTGTATGCAAAGGTGAACACACAAAACAAGTTTAAAAAATGTTAACAATGTTGATAATAATGAAAATGTAAGTTCTTAGTGTTAAAGTTAAAAATGCAGAGTTATACAAAGAAAACATGTTAAAAGTAAGCTACTTTTGTTTTAAGAAAGGGAGATGTAATGATAGTGATCATGGTTGCATGGCCACTAGCAATGCCTTACTGTTTGATTAGACTTGGCTGACACACAGTATGCAGATCTGTAATGGAGGCTTTCAGCCTCATGGTATGCCTCATGTGCTGTTTACAACAACTTTAAAATAAATAACCTTTTCCTTCATCTATGTGTTGTCTAAGAACTCACACAAGATGAAACACTCAATATCTGAAATAAGAACAAGTATTACTGGAGGTAGATGATGGATCAGATAACATGTGAAGAATGGATCATAGGTAATATTTCAGATGAAAGATCCTTCATCAGAACCAGAAAAAAGTATGAAGAACTATCAACTTGAAATATTAGCTGTTTTTTTTTCTTTCTTCACAGATTCTGTCTGAACTGTTCCCAGGATTTTCTGTTCTTATTCCAAACATATTTCCTAGTCTTCTAGTGACTGAGCCAGCAGAACATATTCATGTTGATACAAAAAGGAGGTGCAGGACTGCATTGTCATCAGTTACCATAAAATATAGGACCATATCAAAACAAACCAGGCACTTCCACAGCTTTTAATGACTGAGTCCTACCATAAGATATAATTCTTGGATTCAATATTGTAATTGAAGCTAAAATGAAAACAGAAACTGCCAAGCCTGGTATCTGTAGAATGAGAAATTCTGAATATTTAAGTTTGAGCTGTTCTAGAATTTACAACTTTTGGTTTTCATGTAACATTGAAGTTGAAGTGGATCAGTCATATGAACTATATGATCTTGATGGGCTACATATTTAGGTAAAGTGTGCTGTGCTTTCCGACCTCCTAGATCTGCCTCGTTACCATCTCAAGCCAAGTCTGGGTGATTCAGGTAAAATAGTACTTACAGAACTCTACACTATCCAGGACAGAATGCATCACATGATCAGCCCCTCTGTATAAGGCTCTATATCCACTTGGTACTTCATTCCCACTCCACACCATGAGATTTAAAGGTTTCTTCATTGGCACCTACCTCCCTCCTCCCTCCCCCCCCCACTCCATTTCTAATACTGAAAATGATAGCATCACTTTTCATGACAAGCTCAGCTTCAAGTCAAACCGCATCTTATAAATGTCAAAAAGAATTTTCTAGTATAGAAATGTATAGAAATAACATAGAAAACTGAAAATGTAGTATCATTAAGCAGATGGCATAGTGAAATGCAAAATTGTATACCTTTAGAAAAAAAAAACATTTTAAGGAATCGTCTTTAAATTTTTTATAATATTTGGAAACCATATATGGATTTTATGAAATAAATTTCCATCCTCCTCTTCCATTTCACCCACCCCTCTCCATTAGAGACTATAATAATAATCAATTAATATGTATATGCTAACAATATTATCGATGTAGCAATAGGTGTCCTCTTTTCTTTCTTTTGGGAGGGAAGGGGGTTGGGGAGAAAATTTTAAGTCCTTTTTATTGTATCACTATGTATGACTATATATTATTGATTTTTTTTTCATATTGATACAATGACAAATACAATTTTCAAAAATAAGTCAAACCGCATCCTGATCAGGACACAGGTCATAAGAGTCATGCATTTAAATTAAAGTTTATTTGTCTCATTATACCTGTTGTAGTGAGAGGGGTTCTTTTGTGAATAGTCTGACAGGTCAACACTAACATTCATATCAAGTAGAACAAGAACACAATTACAGTGATAAAAAAGATAAATTAGTTCAAAGCAAGGGCAGCATGAGAGTCATAAATTCATACAACTCGGAACAGGCCCTTTGTCTCAACTCATCCAAGTTGTCATTCTGGGCTAGTCCCACTTGCCTGTATTTGGTCCATATTCTTCTAACCTGTCCATTCCATAAATCTGTCCAAATGTTCTTTGAACATTGTAAATGTACACATTTACAATGTACTTCATTGAAGTTGAGTCAGAATGTTGTAATTCACCCTATTCGGCAAGGACTGCAGCAACTGTAGATGGTAGCTTACAGAGAATTCTATGCCAGATTAAATTTAATATTTCATATTAACAACAAATATTTGGCTGTTGTACTGTTTCGATATACACGGAGAAGTTGAAACAGAATATCTATGTTTAAAAACAAATCCAGTTACTTTTAATTTTTTTTTTACTGTTGTCTATTTATTCACTTAAAAGGTTACACATCTAACAATAAATAGTGTGATGAAAGGCTGCTTTGGGACCCCTGGCATCTATTTCATAACTGAGAAGAAAAAGGAGGGAAGGTATTTCTGGACATATTAGACATCTTATCCTCATGGGAGATAATTGGGAGAATAATTGTATTCAAGGAAATCTGGACAAATAATTGGTTTTAAATGCATACAAGAAGGATAAGGTGAAAAAATACTTTGTGAACAAAACTGTTGGGTCAGAATGAAATCCTGGAATTTTGCTGTTTTGGAACAGAGGGCATATTACAAAAATATCTTGCTGTGAGATTTGACAATTTAACTTTCTCATCAAATATTAGACTTGCTTCTAGCATGGTGCTAAGAAGATAGTATTTATTCTCATACTGAGTTAATTGAACAGGAACTAAGCATTAGCCAAATAGGTGAAAGTGGGAAGCTGCCATTCCGAAATGACCGTTGTAGACCGGTTGCATTTTAAAATCAGGATTACAGCCTTCCTGGCTGGTGTTGCTTTATGTTCTGACCCTGGAGCATAATTTAATGTATTTAATAATTTAAATTTCATAATTTAACATAGTAGAATGTGAACTTACAATTGCTTGCCTGTTGCCATTCCTCAACTGATCAGAGATGATTCAATGTGAATTCAATTTGGCCAGAGAATATTTTTGTTCAATCCTTTTGCTGCTAAAATGCTTAATATAAACAAGTGATAACTGAAACTCAATTGGCACCATTTACATCTCTGAGACACCAAGTCTCATTTACATACAAAATAATCTAGGCTGCAGGTCAAGTACCTTCTGCTTCAGGAGTCACTGTCTTATGTATCCAGACTGGATGCTGGATGAGGTCCTTTGTGTTCTGGATGGCCATCACAGCTTTAGAGTTGCACATCCTACAGAGGGCCCGGAGGGCCCATAGGCACTCAGCACTTGACTCACTGGTTGCTGCTTCTTGGTGGCCAGGAGATGCTGTGCATAGACCTTGTTCACCCTTCTGTGATAATGGATCTTTAGTGTACTCGTGGCCTCTGCATATGATTTGGTGTCATTGAACATTGGGAAGACTAGGGGTTCGACTCATGAGAAGAGGAGTTTCAGTCTGTCCTCATCCATGTTAACAACATTCGCGGTCACCATCAGGAAGTCCTCAAAGCAATGTAGCCAGAGTTCGAATGTGTTCAGGGTGTCAAAGAATCGAGGGTCTATGTTGAGTCTCTCTGGTTTCAGATGTGCTCTATTTTCTTTGAAAAATTATAGTCAATAAAATTAATGCACCATCAATTACCATAAGAGACTGAGGTTGTGAAACTGATAGGCTTTTATTGACTATAGACTGGAGCACCAACAAACCAACCTCATCAACTGATCATGGCAGGAAGACTTGGGAGCATGCAAGGGATAATGGGTAGGATCAGCCTTGGGAGGCATGTCTAGCCAACAGTAGCCATTCATAGTATAACAATGGTTTACCATAGGTGCCACAATGAGTTGATACAGCAAGACTTCACCCCTTCCTTATTGACAAATTTGGGGGTTCCTACAAAACAAACCAAGACCAGAAGTAGTTCCTTAGTTGCAGAGTTGACTTGAATGATACGAGATACTTTATTAACACACTCTGCTTGAGAAACTTACATGGTCAAGCAGCATCAGTGGGAGAAAAAGAATGGTTGATATGTTGAGACTGAAGATATGCAGGAGAAGCTAGAATAAAGAGGATAGTGATGGAAGGGTGGGACAGGGCCTCATGAGGGATTAGGAAGCAATGTGGAGTGAAACATGAGGGCCAGGACAGTGGTTTGGCAGAGGCATCTGTACCCCACTCTGCAATTGGATCCTTGACATTCTCATTGGAAGACTACAGTCAGTACAAATTGAAAACAACATCATCATCAACACAGGTGCACCTCAAGGATGCAATTGTAACCCACCGCTCTACTCATTATACACCCATGACTGTGGGGGCCAGGCACAAATCCAATGCTATCTACAAATTTGCTGATGACACCACAGTTGTCAACAGAATCACAAACGGCAATGAGGAAGCGTCCAGGAGGAAGATAAATCAGCTCATTGAATGGTGTAATGACAACAATGACAGAAAAACCAAGGAGATGGTTGTGGAGTTCAGGAGGTAGTCAGGGGAACATGACCCAGTCCTCATCGAGGGCTCATTGGTGGAGTGGGTCAAGAACTACAAATTCTTGGGTGTCAATATCTCTAAGGATCTGTCCTGGAACTTCCATGTTGGTGTCTGAAGAGATTCAGCATGTCACCGAAGACTCTCGTAAACATCTACAGGTGTGAAATGGAGAGCATTCTGGCTGGTTGCATCACTGCCTGGTATGGAGGCACCAACTCTCAGGACAAGAATATACTGCAGAAGACTGTTAATTCAGCCTGGAATATCACAGGCACCAGACTTCACTCCATCGAGGACGTCTACAAGAGGCGGTGTCTTAAAAAAAAACAACCTCTATCTTCAAAGACCCCACCACCCAGGCCACACCCTCTTCACTCTGCTACCATTGGGAAAAAGGTACAAGAGTCTAAAGACAAGCACTCAGCGGCACAAGGACAGCTTCTTCCATGCTGCCATCAGATTCCTGAAATTTCAATGAAGCAAAGACGCTGCCTTAATTTTCATCTACTATTATTATTTTTTTTTATATATAGTAATTTCATAAGAAGGTTATAATATGAATATTTGTACGATGATGCAGCTGCAAAAAAACCAAATTTCATGACTTGATCATAAATTAAAACTGATTCCGATTCTGAAAAGAAGAGAGAACCAAGAAAAACAAGGGGGTCAGGTGGGAAAAAAAATGAAGGGGTTAGTTGGAGTAAAACAAAGGGGTCGGGTGAAGAAAAACAAAGAGATCAGGATGGAGAGAGTGATTAGAAGACCAAGGCTGCCAGTGCTGGACTCTGGTAAGGTGAGAATGGTGGCATAAAGAGATATCAGATGAAACTGAAGGAGAGTGGGGGAAGAGATCAGAAAAATCCAGCAGGAATAGGGGATAGAACCAAAAGGAGGGGAGATGAGAAGATAGATAGGGGCCTGAAGGAAGATTTTAATTTAATTTAGACATACAGCGCAGTACCAGGCAATTTTGCCCCACGTGTCCGTGTTGCCCAATTAAGCTACACCCCCAGTACATTTCAAATGATGGGAGGAAATCAGAGTCCTGAGGGAAAATCCACACAGACACAAGGAGAACATACCAACTCCTTATAGATAGCGGGAGATTTGAACCCAAGACCTGATTTCTAGCACTGTAAAGCCATTGCGCTAACCACTACACCAAATGTGCTTCCCTATGATGGGGAAAGGGGACATAAAAAGGAGGAAAAATTGAGGTGCAGAAGGGAGAAGGGACTCATTACCTGAAATTGGAAAATTCTATATTCATACCAGGAGCTGTAGACCACTCAGATGGAATATGAGATGTTGTTCCTCTAGTTTGCCTTGGGCGTCACTCTGGTAGTGGAGAATTTCCAGGACAGAAAGATCAGAGTAGGAACGAGAGAAGGAGTTGAAATTGCATGCATCAGGGAACTCAGGATGGCCACTGAGGATGAGTGTGCAGATGCTCTGTCAATGGAGCAAAAGTAAAATAATAATTCATTCATTATATTTTTTGGCATTGATTATTGAATAAGAAACGTTGCAAACTATCACACTGCAATGATTTCTGATCAGAAAATGAAATTTGCTTTTTCTACTTTTGTTGCTTTCATCTGAAAAATTATTTGAAGGATTAAATGGCACACTTACATTGGACGAAAGGCCAAAAAGTTAGTTTGTGTGCTGCAATGCTCCATGACTTTGATGAAGTCATTAAATTGACTTCCGCCTTCACTGTTGCACAAGAATGACAGGAAGTTCACGTGTAATACCGTGGAGAGTTGTGCAACATGCGAGCAGACACCAGCTGGGAGACATGACAGGTACTTTCAGCAGCGAAGTGAAGCATCACAAGCTCATTTTACACAGAGCCTTTAGCAGGTCAGTAAAACTTGTAGCTCATTTAATTCCTATCCATTGAATACACTTGAGATTCTGCCTCAAGAAGACAGCCAACATCAAAAAGGAACCCCATCGCACTGATCACAACCTCTTCTCACTGCTATCTTCAGGTTAAAGGCACAGAGACCTTGTAGTACAATCAATAACCACAAGCAGACATGAAGCAAGCGATTAAAGGCTTTAATATCCTGAATTATCCAGCACATAATAACATGCTTCTGGCCTGGATCCAAGGCTGGTATTGAGGGAGGAGATGAGGACGATCAGCTTTTATTGGGAAACTATGATTAGAGACAGGCCAGCCTGAGGTCCTCACCATGTTCCACCACATGTCTAAAGATCAGCATCTCTAGGTAGAACAGTTTCTTTCCAATGGACTAGTGGATTCTTGCATCTCTCATTGCTATACTGTTCCGAGACCACAAATGAACTGTCTGCCCTGTTGTTATGCCACCATTTTTTTGTTGCACTATCGGAACTGCGAATATTATATAATTATCCACCTTTTGTATTTATTACCTCTTTTTAATTTGTTATACTATGAAACCCCTGTTCATCTGCAGCAAGTAATAATTTTGGTGCGTGTGTACAGTGTACACTGTACACAGTTTATGACAATAAATCCATTGTCATTATCATTTACCTGCCTTGAGATTCATTCTTGTCCCTTCACATTTCTCTTAATCTGGGATTTCGTGGAAGTGCTGCTTCAAACTTTGTTATCAGCATCTGCAGTCAGAATCACACTGCTCATTTTACACACGGTAAAATCCCATTATCCAGAATTGAAGCATCCTCAAGCAACTGGCAAAAAAAAACAATTGCGGAAATAAAGAGGTAAAAAACACAAAAATTTAAAATTGGCATGCTCTAGCAGTCAGTTCTCCAATCACTCAATACGCTGTCTCAAGCAATCGGCAAATTCACTTATCCGGCATCTACCAATTCCCATAGGTGCAGTATACCAGGGTTTGTTGAGGGATAAATAATGGACAGTATTCAGGACCATCTCTTCAAAATAGGCTCTGTGTGATCACATCTGACATCAAAAAGCAGTACACTCAAAGTTCAAATTTATTGTCAGAGTTCATACATGACATCACATACAACCCTGAGATTCCTTTTCCTGCCAGCCAGGCAGAATTTCTACTTATCAATAATGCAAACTATACTCAAGAAAAGAAACATATATAAAAGAAAGGAATGTAAACTGACTGTGCAGTACAGGTACTCTTCAACTTATGACTGTGTACCGTTCTAACTGACAGGACATTTCTCAAAATGGACGCCAGGACAACCTGGCGGCCACCAAGGCTGGCTCTCACAAGAGGTTGGCCACCCCTGCCATTGGTGCTATTTTCCATAGATAGGCCCATACTTTCACCCAAAAACATAATATTTATATTTACATATATTTTTAAAAATGTATACAGAATTTATTTTTGGTCGCATAAGTCGTAAGTCAGGGACTAACTGTACAGAGAACAAATATTCAGTAATAAATAATGTGCAACGTAAGAATCCTTAATGAGTCTCTGAGTGAGTTTGTCATCGAGGAGTCTGATGGTGGGGAGGTAGCAACCGATCCTGAACCTGATGGTACATATCTTGTGGCACCTATACCTCTTCCCTGGCGACAGCAGTGAGAACAGTGCAAGTCCTGGGTAGCCTGGATCCTTGATGATTGCTGATCATTGTCTGACAGCAGTGTTCCATGTCGAATATCTCAATGGTGGGGAGAGTTTTGCCTGTGATGTACTGGGCTGTGTCCACTATCTTTTGCAGGGCTTTTCAATCAGAGGTACAGTATTGGTGCCGCCATATCAGACCGTGATGCAGTTGGTCTGCACACTTTCTAAGGTTTATGATGTCAAACCAAACCCCTGGACACTCTTGAGGAAGTAGAGGCACTGATGTGTTTTCTACACAAGGACAGTAAGATGTTGATTCCAAGAGAGGTCCTCTGAAATAGTGACTCCAAGTAATTTAAATTTGCTCACCCTCTCAACTTCTGGTCCCCTAATGATCACTGGATCTTACCCCTCTGGTTTTCCCTTCCTAAAGTCAGCTCATTGGTTTTGGCAACATAGAGTACAACATTGTTGTTAGTACACCATTCAGTCAAGTTTTCAATCTCTCCCATATGCCGTCTCATCACCCCTTTTTAATACAGCCCACTACTGTGGTGTCATCAACAAATCTGTAGATGGTGTTGTTGTTGTACAAAGCCACATAGTCATAGGTGTAAAATGATAGAGCATGGGGCTATGAACCCACCCCTATGGTGCTCCAGTACTGATGGAGATTGTTGAACAGAGGTTCTTACCAATCTGTACTGATTGGGGTCTGGAAGTGAGGGAATCGAGGATCCACAATGGGGTATTGAGACCGCAGTCTTGAAATTAGCTGATAAGTTTTAAGGGGCTGATGATGTTGAATGGTGAACTGTAGACCATTCAGAGCATCCTGTTGTATGAGTCTTCGCTGTCCAGGTGCCCCAGGGTTTTGTGTAGAGCTAGTGACATGGTTTCTGCCATAGACCTGAAACTATGGTAGGCAAATTGGAACAGATCAATGTTGCCTCTCAGACAGGAACTGAAATGCTTCATCTCCAGGCTCTCAGATCACTTCATCATTGTGGACGTCAGTCATTTTTGCAGGTTATCTCTCACCTGAACACCAACAATGACAAGAGCTCCAGACCAATCTACTGCATTGGCTATTTTGTTTTCCTCTTGAGTTTCCTATAATCCCTCTGCTCATAAACCACAGGAGTCTACTGACCCAGTCACCAATAACACTTGAGCAAATGGTGAAAGAAGACACTGCATGGCTTGCCTTGACATGAAGCCATGAATTGTCTTCCCTCACCCTTCTACAAACTTACCCCATCATGACACGTCTAATGAGTGAGTGTTCCAAGTAAAAAAAGCAGTCAAAGAAATTACCTTCGTTTACCCAACTGGATTGCATTTTACCATTGTCATTATAGTTCCCTCCGTGCCAGTATGTTACAATTTACTTGTGGAAAAATGAAATGCTGAGCTAATGGAAGCTATGCATTATCCTCGCACTGTGGGAAGCTATCAGCCTCAATTGACATCCTGAGACACTGTATACAATAAAGTATCATCTAGTGCCGCAGAAATAAACATAGTAAAGAAATACATCTGTTTCTAATGGCTTGTATTGAAAAAGAACTCGAACATCGGGATGCTGCTTTCAGTTAGGTTACTTCCTGACATCTGAATTCCATATAGGGAACTGCACTCCAGTTGTGTAGTACACACTTATAAACTATACAACATGGTGCTCTGAAGAATGACATTTACAAACACATGATGATTGATCCTTGATTTCTGACCAAAACAGAACAGTTCCTTTGCTTGCTTAAAGACCACATCAGCAGATCCATATTATGCCTCACTACAGCTTGGGAAAAAATGATTTGTAAGACCAGGGAATCAGTGAAGTCCCATTCTAAACTGGCTAAATAGTGTGATCATTTTAGCATTGAAGCTTTTCAGCAGAGCAAGTAATTTTCCCATTTTGTATTTGGATTTCCAGAAAGCATTTGATAAGGTGCCACACAAGAGACTTCTCAGTAAGTTTCAGGAAAGTGGAGTCCAGGGAAGTATATTGGCCTGGATTGAAAATTGGTTGTTTGACAGGAGGCAGAGAGTCGGGATAAATGGGAGTTTTTCAGGTTGGCAGAGAGTGGTAAGTGAGATGCTGCAGGGGTCAGTGTTAGGCCTGCAACCGTTCATCATTTACATTGATGACTTGGAGGAGGGGACAAAATGTGGTGTAGCCAAGTGTGTGGATGACACCAAATTGAGTGGAAGAGCAAATTGTAATGAGGATGTGGAGAGTCTGTAGAGGGATATAGTTAAGCTGGATGAGTGGGCATAGGTCTGGCAGATGGAGTACAATGTTAGTAAGTGTGAGGTTATCCACTTTGACAAGAAAAATAAAAGAGCTGAATATTATTTAAAAGGTGAAAAACTACAGCATGCTGTTGTGCAGAGGGACTTGGGAGTGCTTGTGCATGAATCGCAAAAAGTTAGGTTGCAGGTGCAGCAGGTTATTAAGAAGGCAAATGGAATGTTGGCCTTCATCGCAAGAGGAATTGAATTCAGGAGTAGGGAGGTAATGTTGCAACTGTATAAGGTACTGGTGAGACCGCATCTGGAGTACTGTGTCCAGTGCTGGTCTCCATATTTGAGAAAGGATATACTGGCTTTGAAGACGGTCCAGAGGAGGTTTACTAGGTTGGTCCCTGGGATGAAGGGGTTGACTTATGATGAAAGATTAAATCGTCTAGGATTGTATTCGCTCGAGTTCAGAAGAATGAGAGGAGATCTTATAGAAACATATAGAATTATGAAGGGTATGGATAGGATAGATGTAGGAAGGATTTTTGAGCTGGCCGGGGAAACTAAAATGAGAGGACACAGTCTCAAGATTCGGGGGAGTAGATTTAGGACAGAGATGAGGAAAACTGGTTTTTCCCAGAGAGTAGTGAATGTTTGGAATTCTCTAACCAGGGAAGTGGTTGAGGCTGCTTCATTAAATATATTTAAAATTCAGTTAGATACATTTTTACATGATAGAGGAATTAGGCAATATGGGGAGAAGGCAGGTAGGTGGAGTTAGGTCATAAATTAGATCAGCCATGATCGTATTGAATGGCGGAGCAAGCTCGATGGACCATTTTTGGCCTACTCCTGTTCCTACATCCTATGTCTTAATAAAAATTAGGAACAAGAACTACACCCATGAACCTCTTTCCCAAATGATGAGAAACTATCAGCCACATTTTAAAATATCTGCAGAATCACAGTGCTATAAGGCTAAAGAGTTTTCTTCTTAGATTGCACATTGTAAGCACAGTGTCATGATTAAATTAATGTATAATTTAATTTAATGATTCAATTAATTAATACTTTAAATAATGTAAATTACGTAAATCAGTTCATCCTCATGCCAATAACAGGAACAAAAGCAACATTTTTATGTAGCCACTTCAATTATGTTAAACTTCACAGGTGACTCTTGGAATTATCTAATCTCGGGAATGGTGGACGATGACTCTCCGAGTTGATTCAAAAGAGAGAATGATAGGTTTCTGAATGGTAAATGATGGGATGTGAATAGTAACAAAAACTGAACATGGAGCTGAGGTAAAAGATCAGCTATTATCTTGAACGGTGGAATAACAATGCAGCAGGTAGCCTTACAACTCCAGGGACCTATATTTGACCTTAACCTCATGTGTATGGTGTGCAATGTATACAATCTCATAATGACATGAAGACCTCAAAACTCTAGTTTTTTTTTAACATCTAAAGGCATGCTGGTAGATTACTCTTTAATGTAGGTGTGGTGATACAACCACTGGATTGTCCGTGACTGGCTGTACCTGTCAGCACTCTTGCACTGCCTATTGTCGGGGGAAACCCACTGTACCTGCAGGGAGGTAACCTGGGAAGCTGGCTCCACTAATCACTGGTCACATATAAAGGCTCATGCCCGCCTTTGTGTAAGCAGTAGAGCACATGGAGCCAGAAAGGATACTGAACCTCGGGTGCAAGTTTTAAGCTAATTAAAGCCTGTAGTACAGCCTTCATAGTTTGAGCTTGTTTGTTTGCACTGCAGCACACCACAATAGGCAAGTAACAAAAGATTTCAAAAAGGCTAGTAAATGGGTTCTTGTTTCAGAATATGTAGCTGCACCATAAAGGAAACAAGACGAGGGACAGATCTGAAGAAATTGCTCTCCTGAGAGCCAGCATGGATTGGATGGGCTATATTTACACCAGATTAAGTAAATTCACCTAATTCCTCCACTTTCTAACACACCAGACTTTGTCCTCCATAGAACTTGTATTCTGTGGAAATGGACACATTTTTCTCACATTAGGTAAACATTTCAGTGTGTATTCTACATAAAATTACAAATCCAGTCCCTTACATCTGATCTATGAAGGAGATTCTGTTCTGGATGGATCTTAATTTTAATATTAAAATTGTAACTTGGTTCTAACAACAAGATATAAAATGTTTATTTTTACATTCTGCCCATTTATAAACAGTTTCCAAAGTGAGCCAGTGTATAATGAGAGCGAAGAACGTGTTGGTCTATCAATCAGTGAGAGTCAGAGTGCTGGACAGAATTCAGGACAATTGCGTAATGGTCTGGTGGCAGCTGAATTGCACATGTTTCATTGGACTGCAAAGGAGAAGGTGATTAGTTGACTGTAGGACTGACAGTGGCTGGTTGACAAAACAAATGATTGACTGGAGAGCGGAGCACTGGAGCTATGTAATGGAATGGGAGGATTTTGGATATCCTGGACATTTTTGCTGACTGATACATTTGGCCCTGTCAGAACTGGTAAAGGATAAGATCTTTTTCTGCAACTTGTTCCACAGAAGAAAAGAATATTTTTAACATTTTTATTCCTGTGCTGTTGAAAGCCAATCTTTAAATTGAAATATTACAATGCTCTCAAAGAAATTCTGAGCAAAGTGATCTGGATATTTAATTCACCTTCAGATGAAAATATAAATTAGCATCTTTACATTTAAAATGGAAGTTTCCTGATTTAACACTGCAAATATGTTAACATGAAAGTAATGGAAAATGCAATGGAAACTTTACAGTGAAATTCATTAAATCATTTCTCTGAGCACAAGACTGAAGGAATGTTGAATGGGCTGTCTCAGAGGAAATGAAGTTCTTTGAAGAATCATTATCTCAGTCTACTGAAATGCTTCAAATTCTATTTCACATTGGTTTGTAAATCAGGGTCTTGCTTCTAAAAGGCTGACATAGAACATAGACGTTTTCAGTACAGATAGAGACCATGAAGCTCAACGTGTCTGTACTTCCTGTTTGGAAAGAATCCATAACTAATCATAGTATCACCTCCTCCAAATAATCCCCAATCACTAATGGTTCTGCTTTATATTATTTTTTCTTTAAACAACACAATAATTTCAGCCTTGACTTTATCCTTCGAACTTCCTCTACAGGAGCAAATTGTCATTTTTATTCACTCTCCCTGGACCCTTCATACTTGAAAAAATCTCTTAATCCTTCCTGTTCCTGTAGAAATAGTTGAAACATATCAAACACACTTAAGCACAGACGACTGCACTAGATGTAGAGGTTAAAGGCTAGGTTTTATGGAGCAAGTCACTCCTCTCTGGAACTCTCAAAGCCTTTACACCAAGCTGGGAGTACGATGCCACATGTGGGAATCTCCACATGTCTGGATGAATGCTCTTTGTTATATAGTCAGGATAAAGTGAACTATTTAGTAACCGCATAAGAATGCACTCTTCTCACTGTAGTAACCGTAGTGCCCCACTTTGGAGCATATGTATATGTATGAGTGTGCATGAACGGTTTCCTGAGATGGTGGAAGACAACAGTAAGTAAAATCTCTTCTGTTATTTAAGTTATTTAAGAAGCCTCCCAAGTTACACAGAGACATCACACTCCTCCTAAAATGCATGATTGACACTCCAACTTACATGACTGGTTGTAATGTCTGCCATCCACCTCCAAATACATTGCCTCAACAGACCAAGGCATCTTTAAAGTAGCTGCCAAACACGACCTCTGACATCTTAAAAGGACATGGGCAATGGATACAAGGAAAACATGACCTCAATTACCCCTCCAAGACAAACACCATTCTGGCTTGAAAATATATTACCATTGCTCCTTTGGTGTTGGATCTGAATCCTATAGTTTCCTAATTCATAGAGCTGTGGGAGTACCATAATTGGAGGTATGGCAAACTCCTCTACAATTAGGGAATGATAGTTAACTCTGGCTTTTCCAGCAATAACTGCATTCTAAGAGGGAATAATTAATTATTACTAGTTTTTCCTTCTTGGCATCTGCATACTCTGCTATATATTTAAATTTAAACTTTAATTACAGCACAGTAGAAGCCAATTCCGGACATTTAAACCCATGCCACCCAATTACATCCAAATTACCCTACGACCTGTACATTTTTGAAGGGTGGGAGTAAACTAAAGCATCCGGGGGAAAAAAAAACACAGACACGATAAGAATACACAAACCCTTTACAGACAGCGCTAGATTCAAACTCGGGTTGCTGGCCCAGTCATCCTAACCACTACGTTAACCGTGCCACATTCTTTGCCTTTAATGCATTTCCACAAAGGGGAATCTAAAACCATAAGCAATTTTTGAGAAGATAAGCCAATGTTTTACAGCCTATAATTATAATTATAATGACCGTGCTACTCTAGTAATGATAAAAAGGGTCATTTTTACCTTTACCACTGAGAAAAAGTCTAGACTCATAAATCCCACCTTTATTTTTGTTATCTATAAATTCATAGATGGCACCATTGTCATAGGAAAAATGTCTAATAATAACACGATGGAGGGAGATAGAGGGACTAGTGGCTTAGGGCCAGGATAACAACTCCCTCAACATCAGCAAGACCAAGGAGCTGGTTAAATGCTTGTTGTGGATTGCGGAGGGCCATGTGACCTCTCCGGCTGGAACCTAGTCAGAACTCACATCACCTGCCAATCAAGGGTGAGATCTGGCCATTTGTAAGGCTGATGCACGATTGGTCTGAGCAGGTCACGTGAATGGGCCCTGCATTGAAAAGTCATATGTGGGGCCTACTCGTCCTCTTTGGCTGCTGCCTCAAGACCATCACTAACTAATTTAACCTTTTCCTGTAACCATCACATGTGCGTGGACACGTGTATGTGTGTGTGTGTGTGTGTGTGTGTGTGTGTGTGTGTGTGTGTGTGTGTGTGTGTGTGTGTGTGTGTGTGGCAAGATGGGGTGGCCTGTGGGCAGGTGGAGTGTTGCATCTCATGGTCAGGAAAGGGAGTGGAGGTTTAGAATGGACAGACTGGGAGATATGGAATGGGTAGAATTACTGGAGGAAATGGAAATGACTTATCTATACACACACACACACACACACACACACACACACACACACACACACACACACACACACACACACACACACACACACACACACACACACACACACACATACAGATGACAGCCACCACCATCCCAGTACCCAACAGGGTGACAATAACAGGCCTCAGAGATTACACCCCTACAGTACTGCTAACATAATTTTCAAGCTGAATATTGATTTTTGGTTTGTACAAACCAATTTCAAGGTTCATGTTCCATGTGAGGTTTACCGATTAGGAAGGATCTTACAGTCATGGTGAAGTATGGAAAAGCATCCAGCACAGATGGAATATGAGACAACAAACCTTAAAACCTGTGAGAACTAATTGGTTGGAGATTTTACAGGCATTTTCTACATCTCACTACAACGATCAGAGGTCCTACTGGCTTCAAAACAACATTAATCATTCCAATGGCCAATAAGAGCAAGATGACTTAACTCAACAACTATTAGCTGGTGATCCTTATATCTGCCGTGATGAAGGGCTTTGAAAGGCTGGTTATGGAGAAGATCAACTTCTGTCGCAAGAAGGATCTGGATCCATTTCAATTCACCCATCATTATAATATGATACCATTTTGCTGGCCATCCACTCTGGATTAGATCACCTCAACCAGAAGATCATTGACTAACATCTCAGTGTTCGACACCAACGTACCAACAAAACATAACTCAACCGAGGGATCTGGGACATTTTTCATCCCTCTGCAACTGGATCATCGACTTCCTCATTGCCAGACCCCAATCAGTGCAAATCAGCAACGTCACCCCCCGATGACTGACCAAGGCTGCATGCTTAGTCCCTGCTTTATTTCCTCTACACCTCTAATCCTTCTGCTTAGGTACATGAGCATACACCTCCCTACACTCTATTCCATTCTGACACTTCTTTGCTCATACTCCCACCCTGTCAATGACCCTCTGCAGATTCCCTGTTTCCCCATCTCTACCTGCCCCTGAGTCATTTATTTTCATGTCATCAAATCCATCATCTAAATCATTAACACATAACATGTGAAGTAGTGAGCCCAACATTGACCTCTGTGAAACACCATACGTCACCAGCAGCTAATGAGAAATGGCTTCATTTATTCTCACTCTTTGTCTTCTGCCAGCCAGCCAATCTTTTTTCTGTGTTCATACCCTCCCTTTAATACCATGGGCTCCTATCTTGCAGAGTTGATGTCAGAAAAGATCTAATCAGTGGGGGGAGGGGCATTAGGGTAACTGTGGGCCACAAACTGCCATTCGAGAACTCACTTAACAGGGGTGGGGTGAGTGGGTGCCATGCCTGCCATGGACCTCCTCCGTCTGCTGTGTCATCACACTGTGGTGGTACACCACCAGCCTACTGCAGGGGGAAACCTCGTTACCTGCAGGAATGTAAGGGCACAGGACAACACCTGGCCGGCTGTCAATCAGTCGGCCTGAATGAATCAAGCCCCACCCAGTTGTATGTCAATCACCCTCTGGGATATAAGCCTGCGCCAGCCTCCCGAGGCCTCACTCAGAGTTGCTGCAGCCATAGCCAGCCTGGCTCTGTGGAAGTCTTTGTGGATTAAAGCCTGTTGTACAGTCTTTACCTTGTGTGTGCCTGATTCTGGCTAACAGCGCACCACACACACTTACTTCCCCCTCCCTCTGGCATTGTAGACAAATGAGCATGCTTATAGCATGTGGAGATGAAACTACATGATTCATATTGGTGACACCACCTCTGATAGCGTCACCTGGTATGATCTTGTCCTTTATTTACAGTTGAATTGCATGATTCAATTCTTTATTTCATTCTTCAGTTAAAACCTTACTTCCGAGAATTTAATGATAATCTGTTTTTTGGGTTTGAATCAGATTCACAATCCAAAGATGACTCTGCAGAACTTTCAGTTAGGAACCAAATGAAGTCTGTGTCCAATAATTATCGAAGAATAAGCTAAAGTGGTCGAATGGAAGGGAACGGTTTCAACATGGAACTATCAACTACCTCAAAATACAGTACAAGGAGAAGTGACCAGTTTGCTTGATCTAACTTTAAAGTGTGAAGTCAGACACTTTGGCACTTGATAGGTTTTGAAATTTATATAAGAAACAAACTGCTTTTCCCTGCACTGTACTTTGAGATTTTTTAGTATTATTTCACATGAGCTCGTGTTATACACTGTTTGATTGTGATATATCTGCTCAGTTTGTATTTGTGAGATTTACAAAATGCCTGGAGCAACACAATCTGTTAAAATCTGTTCTGTAACCTCATGTAAGGTTAGATGAACTCATGGAGAATAATTGCACTGTTAACCACTGTTATATGGAGCTGACTTTTCGGCTGATCTTGGATTTCCAAATTCCCAATTTAATCCTTCCTGATCAAATCAGTGGCATCAGAAGAATGCAACTGATCCAGACTTGGGAAACTCGTGCTTTTTAAAACCCTCCATTGCTCATCACTAAGCACACACGCCGTTCCTTATATACTCAAAAATGCTTGTCAAGATGAGAGAAACAAAGTTTTTTAAAAATATTTATATATATATTCAGGTTCTCCAATGTCTTATATTTCATTTCTCATATCTTAAGGAAGAGCACAGGACTGAAACGTTGGTTATATATAAGTATCTTTGCCTCCTATGGACACTACAAAACTTTGCTGAGATCCCCCAGCATTTCTGTTTTTATTACAATCAGCGTATGCAGACTTTCCTGTTTCACTCACGTTTCTTATCACTGACTTGACCTGACACTCATCACCACCCTTTCATTTTGGTCAATGTTTAATGGAATAGCGTCCCAAGTATTTGGCAGTCTCTCCTCATCCAATGAAAACTTTCCAGGTGTGAAAACATCCAGTAATCTGTCAGACCTCTCACCTTGCCAAGCTCCTAATGCCGTCTCTGCCTTACTAGGGTTCTTCACCTTCCTGTTCCTCAGCAATGAGATGATGACAGTACGTTGTCCAAGATGTCCATGAAGACGGTGAAGATCAGGATCGTGGCAAGTGCTGTGGTGGTGACTCCAACCCCAGTGATGGGAGTCCGTTCTGCTGCCCAGGTGATGAGCTCCAAGTAGTTCCCATCTTCAACCATTCATGCTGCTTTGCATTCAACTCCCGTCCTTCAATGGACAAATCTAGCCCTGAACATGGACTTAGTGTCTCTTCCTAAAGGTAGAATGCCCCATCTCCCTCACTCTGTTCATCTCTCAACTGGTCCTAGTTCACAAAGTTGACTTGCTTTCTGTCGAAGTCAAGGATGGAGATTTATTTGGGGTCTGGTCTTGTGTTCGTGCTCACTTTTATCTCCATGTGTACCACCTTTATCTAGAGATGTCCTCTCTCCTTGCTGGGTGGATCCAGCACTCCTCTGCCTTCTGCAACTTCTCTTGGCGACCACTCTCGGGACTTTATTTGGAAGGCTGCTTCACTTTTCACTTATTGTAACGAGGCTCACAGGCTAGTCTCCATCTCTGTCCTACACTTGGTGATCACATCGCGAGCAAACAGGTCATCAACCCCCTAATGACACTAGTGCTGCATGTGGGTAAGGGGGCACAAAAACTCATGGGGGGGGAACATGGTCCCGTGAATACCCCCCGCCATGACTGTTGCACTTTGTTAAATACCTTCTGCAGATCCGCTGACTCTCCTTTGTCTGTCCTGCTTGTTACTTCATTAAAGAACTCAAGCAAATTTATCAGTCAAGGTCGTCACGTTGACTTAGCCTCAATTTATCATATGTTTTCAGGTACCCCAAAACCACTTCCTATATAATGGATTCTTGAATTTTACCAATCACTGAAGTCAGGCAAACAAGTCTATAATTTCTTGCCTTTTGCCTTTCTCCCTTCTTCAGGAATAGAGGAACACTTGTAATTTTTCAGTCCTATGGAACCATTCCCAACTCAAGAAATTCTTGAAAATTCACTACTAATGCCTCCACAATCTTTCTGACCCTGGAATGTAGTCTATCCAGTCTATCCAGTCCAGGTGACTTATCCACCATCAGTCCCTTCAGCTTCTCAAGCATCTCTCCTTAATAATAGTGTTAACATCCACATCTTCCCTTGACTCTCAGATTTCAGGCATGTGGCTGATGACTTCTACAGTGAAGGCTAGTACAAAATGCCCAGCTCATCTGGCATTTCTTTGTTCTCCATTACCATTTCTCCAATGTCATTTTCCAGCAGTCTGATGTCCATTCTGCCCATCAACTCCCTATCTCTGAAATAAATTTTGGCATCTTCTTTTATATTATTAGTTAACTTACCTTCATCTTTTCTCCTCATTGCTTTCAAAGTTGCCTTCTTTTTTTCTGAAAGGTTCTCAATCTATCTTACCACAAATATTTGCAATACTGTATGGCATCTCTTTTGCTTTTATGTTGTCTTTGACTTCCCTTGTCAGCTATGGTTGCCTCATCTTCCTTTTACAATGCTTCTTCTTTGGGGTAAAGTGACCCTGCATCACCTAAATTACTCCCAGAAAGCCCTACCATTGCTGCGTGATCATCATCGCTGCTAGGGTCGCCTTCCAATTTAACTTTGGCCAACACCTCTCTCATGCCTAAAATTGACCTAAAATTTGGTTTGCCTAAAAACTTCCAGACATATGGTAGTTTTCTGTTGACCAACGACACACACAAGAGGTGACATGTACTTGATCTAGCCTAGTCCAAGGTACTGCATGATCAATGGGGGAAAATCAACTTCAGGTTTTGTTCTGATGCCTTATACTAGGAGTAGTTAATCCAATCAATTCAAAGCTTAATGTTCTGGGCCTTTTTTCCAAATGAAAATAGTTATTTATGGAATTAATAGAACTGGAAAATTGTTGTCTATAATTGGTAGGAAGTCTTTCCAAAAGGTTTAACTCCCTTAAACTGAACTCTAGTCCAAAATGGTGGTTCTTTAGGCTAGACGTGACATTTTACACTACATTTGTCAGTAACCAGCCCTGCTCCACTGTACTGATAATTAAAATGTGCTTTCTATCAAACTGAAGTAATGAATGCGTGCTGCAATAGTGAGCGATAATGAAAGCTTCCGTAGGATATTGTGCTAATAAGAGATAGGAAAGCAATGTTTAACTTGGGTTTTAATCCTGTAAATGAATGCTTCCAAAGTGGAAATCACCATATTAGGCCATTAGTAAAACAGAGTTTCCTCTTTAAATCAGTTGTGGGATAATGATGAATACTGTTAACATCTAAACAATGTTCTTATTATAGTCCAGATCATCCATGAACTGCGCAACTCCCTATGTTAATCTAGATGCTCAGACCACTTAACATTCCTCCTTTATTCACTTTTTTATATCATTCATGGAAGCATAGGAATCCAATTTGTAGCTAAGGGAACGCAAGATAAACTCTGGCAGGTCTTACCAGAGAAAGCCCTGTTATCGTCACAAAATCTTTTACGAACTGCAGCATCATTGAAATAAGCATGAAGCTAATCTAATTTAAAAATATTTGATAGTTTAAAATCCACAAATTTTCCACATTACTGAACTAATGGGGATGACAGGGTAATAACTGTAATGCTTTGTAGGACATCTGGAATCTAGATCAACTGACATATGGAATTACTTCTTTTCACTGTATAAGTAATGAATTTGCAAAGAGCTGTAACTGACAGGTAATCTCAGCTTTTTGATCAAGAGATCTCACAGTACCTCATTGAGAAGGATCGGGAGATCCTGTTGTCCTTCAGTGAGGAGTTTCTGGGGTTAGATGACTGAGTTAAAGAGATCAGTGAGGGGGGATCTTGAGAGATATCTGTACTACAGTGAGGGGGATCTGGAGATCCAGCTGAATTTCAGTGAGGGGCGGATCCAGAAAGAACGAGAGGGAGATTCAACTGAATCTTAGTGAGGGGAATCTGTATATCCATATGCATCTCTGCAGAGAGATTGAGAGAGGCAAATGTATGTCAGGGAAGGAGTTGAGAGAGGGGATCAGGCTACTCAACTATTACAGTGAGGGGATGGAGATATCCAGCTGTACTTCAATGAGATCCAACTGTACCTCAATGAGGGCTTGAGGAAATCCAGTTGTACCTAAGTGGAGGGGAGAGGTCTCTGAAAATCGACACTGAGCCATTCGAATGGCCTGGATGGCTTGATCAGGTGCACCTTTGTGGGGCAGTAGAACTGCGGCTTGTACTCTGCGCAGATCTGGCAAGACCTGGCCATTTTCCTGACATCTTCCATGGTGTAGGGCAGATTGAATGCCTTAACAAAATGAGCCATGCAGTTAACCCCTGGATGGCAGAGCTCATTCTTCAGAGACTGCATTTGACCAGTGTGTGCAGAAGCACAGCTTTCCCTGGATAATGCATCTGGAGGGTCATTAAGGGCTCTTGGCTGATAGGCAATGTCATAATTGTAGGAGGAGAGCTTGATCTTCCACCTAGAAATTTTGTCATTTTTGATTTTGCCCCTCTTGACATATTAAACATAAATGCGACAGAGCGCTGGTCAGTGAGGAGTGTAAATTTCCTAACAACCAGGTAGTTCTCCAGTGCCTTACAGCTTCTACAATGGCTTGAACCTCCTTTTCCACAGATGGGTTCCAGAGATTGTGGTCTTGTCATATCCAACAAAAAAATGCAACCAGCCTGCCCGCCAGGTTGAGAGTAGCGGCCAGGACTATATCTGAAGTGTTGCTTTCCACTTGGTAAAGTATATTCTCATCCACCATGTGCATGACGCCTTTCACAATGTGGTTCTGAAGGTAGTTAAAAGCTGTTTGGGCTTCAGTCGAGAGAGGGAAATTAGTGGTTTTTAAGAGAGGGCAAACCTTATCAGTGTATTGAGGGATCAACTGGGCATAATGAGAAAAACCCCAGGCATCTCCTCAAAGTCTTTATGGTCCTGGGAACGGGGAGCTCTAACAGGGGGTGCATCCTTTGGGGATCGGGGCCCATGATACCATTCTCCACCACATAGTCAAAGATAGCTTGACGTTTAGTCGTGAACACGCACTTGTTAGAGTTATAAATGAGGTTCAGGGCTTTTGCCGCATGGATAAAACTCTGGAGGTTGGTGACATGATCTTCCAAGGTTTGGCCACAGATGGTGACATTATCAAGGTAGGGGAAGATAGCCTTCAACCCATACTCATCCATTATTCTGTCCATCTGCCTCTGGAAGATAGAAACCCCGTTAGTGATACCGAAAGGGACCCTCCGGAATTGATAGAGATGATCGTTAGCCTCAAATACCATATATGGACAGCCCTCAGAGCAGAATGCCAGCTGATGTTAAGCGGCTTTCAGCTTTCGATGGTTGAATAGACCCGATACTGCGCAATATCATTCACCATGTCCAAAATTCGAGAGAGGGGGTATGTGTCCAGGAGTGGGTATTGATTAATCGTTTGATGATAGTCAATTACTAGTCTGGACCAGTTTTCCCCTTTTACCACTACCATTTGTGGTCTCCACAGGCTGGTACTAGGTTTGTTGAGCAGACATTGTGTCTCAGACTTTATGAAATCTCGGTCTGCTGAACTGTACCTCCTGCTTTTGGTAGCAGTAGGTTTGCAGTCCAAGGACAGATTCAGGAAGAGAGATAGGGGGGGTCAATATTCAGTGTGGAGAGGCTGCATGTGGGTTCTAATTTTAGGGGCTCTCTGTTCTGAACCATTATGGGGGGAGGGGACCAAAATACTCCAAGGACACGCTTTTAAGGTGACACAGGAAGTCCAGACCCAACAACACCGGAGCACGCAATTCATCAATACATACTGGTGAATTTTACAAAATCTCCCCACCCCCCACCGAACAAAAAATGCACTATACAATGTTGTTGAATATGCATAGAATGCAAATGAGACACAAGGAAAATGAGATAATTGGAAGGATACATCTTTAGGTTGTATTCCTGCACAGTCCTTGAGTCTATGAAGCTTTTAGTAGAGTCTGTGTCGATTAGGCATTTAGTGGAATGTCCATTTATCTTCACAGTCACTATGGAGTTGCTGAGCTGGTGAGGTCTATCCTGGTCCAGAACCATTGAGGCCAGGACCCCAGAGACTCCATACTCCTCACTTGTGGACCCCATCATCCTGGGTTTCCCTGCATGGGTAAGATGATGTCGATCTCGTGGTGCGGCAAGATGGCCACCCTCCTTCCTCCTCTGATGATAGCACCAAGTTTGAATTTGAGTCACAGCAAGATGACCGCCAAGTCTTTTCTGCCATTTCCTCAGTGCCACCCTCCATCGGCATGTAGTGCAGCAAGTGGGTTTGACTGAATTCAGGGCAGACAGCTTGGGGCTGGAATTGGATCCAGGAGCAGTGCAGGCTGTGAACTTCCTCAGGCCTCCCGTCACATGGCAAACCCTCATCCAATGTCTTGCTACAGCTGGAACACACTGAGTTTTTAGTCGGGCAACGAGATCGGGGATGTTGGTTCTTGCTGCAGAAAAGCACTCCCTAACATGGGAGCACTCCCTAGCGCAGGAAGCAGCAGCCATTAGGGCTGGGGTAGCAGGAGCAGCTGGTCCTTCGAAGGGGTCACCTGCGTGAGCGAGCTCGCTGGCTTCGAGGCTGTCATTCTTGGCCTATTCCAATAATTTGGCCAGATCAACGAGACTAGCCAGGTCCTTCTTACCCGATTCAAGGAGTCACTTCCTCATGTACCTCGAGCGAACCCCTGCGACTAGGGTGTCCCGGATATGTTCTTCTTCACAAATGTGGCCTATAGCCGCTTTGTACCTGCACTTCTTAGCAAGCGTCCACAGATCTAGCAGGTAATCATCGATGGTCTCTCCTGGCTGTTGGCAGTGTGGAACAAGTCAGTGTCTCACTAGGTCCTCATTTTGTGCCTTCAACACCTCGATGGCAGCATCATATGTAGTGCAGTCCCTGATGATTGCATACCCTTTCGTTCCTAACTTCAAAATAAGTGCTGACCTCTTTTTCTAGTTCATCGATGTGGAAGACATCTCTGGTCGCATTCAGGTAGGCCTGGAAGTAGTCTAGCCAGTACATGAACTCCTCAGCTGCATCAGGGGACAGAGGGTCTGTCAGCAGCGTACCTGGATGAAGAGCTTCCATCGTTTAGGGAATAAGCTAATAAAATTGTAGCGCGAATAAAAGCCCTCACGACTGGAAGGAGAACAAATGCTTTTATTAGTTTTAATTGAGGGTAGAGTCTCACAGTAGTCTTCAGAAAGGTTCTGGATTTAGGTAGGAAACCGAGGTTATATGTGAGCAGATGGGGGCGGAGCTGGGAGTCAGAGCCAGCCATCAGTACAACATACTAACAGTGAAGCCCAGTTCACTGCACCCACATACTGTGATAGTACAGATTCTATCACCAATGTGCCAATGTACAGATGGTAGTGTAGGATGACTCTGACTGGTTGAGAGCATAGCCACACCTACTGGCAGGTCTTAAAGGATCGACCTACATGTGATATGCTCCAGTCTTTTAGTTAATAAAAGCCTTGGTTTGGATCAACAAGTCTTTGGTTCTTTCGTCGCGCTCGACACACACCATAACACTCAGACTGTCAATATTTTCTTGGGAGCCCAATGACTTAGCAAGTCTGTGTGGGCAGTGGCAATTAAACATTACAACACATCAGCAATTTTCTATACCCTGGAGAGAAATACTGTTTATAGAAAGCAAAAGCATTACTTGGACAGGAAACAAGTCAAAACTGTAGTTCAGGTATAGACAGGACACATGAGTGCACAAATGAGTCATTCAGAGTGTATGTAGAAAGGTGGGAATGTCCTTTATTTTTACAATATCCTTGAGCTGGAAGTTCTTGTAGAGAATATGCAAGCTCTGAACCCTGCTGCTGAGAGCTGTATTGCTGAGGAAGTTTAGACCTGAGACATTTTGGATACTTATTCATCCAGAAGCCCCACAGAAAGTTCAAGATGCTCCTTTCAAGGATACATGTATGTGGTGTAAAAGCCCATTCTTCCGCCATTTCAGTGAACAACAAACACAACTTGTGCAAATAGGAAACAGGCAGAACAGTAAGTGGCTATATTGCAGTCTTGAAATATTGGAGAATTTTGATGAATTGTTCATTGTTGGACAAGTTTTTTGTGGCTGAAAAGATGATCAAATCCAAGAACAAATAGCTTCAATCTGTCTTTAAAGATTGAACATTCAGAAAATAGCAATAAAATATGCTCAAAATTTTCCCTTAATGCCTGATGCAAATAAAGCAGTAGCTTGTACTTTAAAGACAGCAATGTAAACTCCATTCCAGAAACCAGATCAAGTACCTTGCAAGTACGGTGCCAGAAATTGTGGTTGAGGCAGTTAAAATAAAATATTTTAAGAGATTATTTGATAGATACATGGAATTCAGAAAAATGGAGGGTTATGCAGTGGTGAAATTCTCAGCAGTTGTTGGAGTAAGTTATTAGGTTGGAACTGCACTGTGGGAGGAAGGCCCTGTTTTGTGCTGTAGATTTCTATGTTCTATGTTTAAAAGTAGTTTGCATGTAATGGTAGCCATTCACACACACATCCGTTTCCCTCAGCAAACTGGTGTTAAGCATGTAGCCATTGCACTCAACTTTACACATAGGGCAAAATGCAATATTACCACTGCAGTCCTGCACAATGAAAGAAACTTTCCAACAAAAGAGAGAAAGAGAGAGAGAGAGAGAGAGAGAGAGAGAGAGAGAGAAAGAGAGAGAGGGAGGTAAATTGATGCAGATAATGTAGAATTTAAATTGAAACAGAATTTTGCAATATGGGAAACAATTTTAAAGCCACACCACAGATCAAAAGAATGCAAATTGTTCTATTATATGTTAACATACCTATGATGGGAAATTCATTCATAGCTTTGGTAGAATATAGAGCTACTCAGGTGAAATATTGAAAGATAACAGAACAAATGCAGTATGATAAAGGCCAGGGACAGCCAATAGTTATAGTTGTCTACACTGAGCAACTGACATTACTGGTGAGGATATTCCCCAAATATCCTTTAAAATTCATTTTTTTAACCTTAAACCTATTCCTCTTGCTTTTGATACTCCTAACATGTTCAAAAGATTTTGACCATCTCCTCTACCAATGCCACGTAATTTAATACAACTCCATCAAATCTCAGCCTTCTTTGGTAAACTACCTCTCCACTAAATCAACATCAACATAAACTTATTGTCCTGAAAACCTCAACCAGTACCATATTCTCAAAAAAATCAGGTAGAAGAATTAGTCAAAGTGAATGGGGAACCCTGATCATGGTAGCACCATTACTAATAAGACCAGAGGATTACACAGCATCTTATTGTAGAGGCCAAAATGGCCAGAAATGTGTAAAGAACTTACTGACCTTGTTAGGTTGGAGTCCCGTCGGTCCCTGTGTGGTCGCTGGAGGCATCCCGGCTTAGTTTTACTTCCTGCTGCCATCTTTGTTGTTATGCACATGCATGGTTTCAGGAGAATGCGCAGTGCGTCCGGTTGTGGTAAGGCCGATTGGAGCATGCGTGGAGGAGCAGACACTAATCAGGGGTTTTTAAATAGTATATTAAACATGGCGGCGACATACAAAAAGGGTGAGTAAGATCACCATAACTTTAGTTGACCGTTAGCACTAACGTTATTCTGTATTCAGTTCAGTTGTTATTTATGAATATTTCATGTCAATGATAAAGAAGATCATTTCAATTTTATGTGTTAAAATAAAGAATTCAAATATTTCTGGATCAAAGTCGTTATATTTAGTCAACTAAAGATATTGTTTGGAACAGAAAATTGAAGGTTAGGAAATAGAAGAAACTGTCTGTGCTTTGGATTGATGTTGAAAGTTATACAACAACCATCTTGGAAATGCCTCGAGTTGGGGGCAGTTTGTAATCCCCATCCATCCTCTATGAGTATCGACCAGAGAGTGATTAAAGTTTCACAGTGTCACGTTGGTGAACCCATTTCTTGAAAATCGGCAATATTATTGAATGATCTGCTGTGGAAACTCATTTGTTAATATCAGCGCATTACAGCCTTCAGCAGTGGTAGGCTTAAGTCTGTGGACTCCCTCTGTGTATTTGTGGATTGTTTGGATTTTGTTGCTGCTTATCTATTGGGGACTGTTGAATTGGCTTGTGTTGTGTGTGCTTGAAGGATGGTGGGACAAGTAAAAATGGTTGATCCAGCTGCTAACTTTGCTATTAGGGAACAACATAGGTTGCGGAACTTAGAGAAAAACAGAGTAAACCGAGTCGAGATACAAGTGGCAATAGAAGAAGCCAAGGTTTCAGTTGATGGGAATGAAGACATTACAAAATCATTGCAGAAGATGACTGAATATGAAGACAGAAATGTGCAAATGGCTGAATATATCCCACCAAAAGATGATTAAGGAAAGGCTGAAGATGCAACGGATATACTATTCAAATTTAATAAAGAGGTAAGTTAGAAGATAACAGATAGCCTGCAGGAAGAAATACAAGCAGGTCAGTGTGCCAACTGTTGAAAACAAGAAAACAACATACATTGTTCTAGAGTGACCTTCAGTGTTTTTGGTACAACATCTGCCCTTACAAAGATTAAAGCTGAAATGGCAGCTCTTCTTGCACAACAAAAATTGCTGAAGGATAGACATGTTTTACAAGAATAGGAGGAGAAGCTAAGGAAGAGAAAGGCGCAGCAGGAGCTGGAAGCAAAACATTGCTATTACTCGGGTTTGAATGGAGGTATTAGAAGGCTCAATTATCATTGATAATTGGTGGTCAAAGATATTTATCTAAAGTGGATGATAATATAGAATCATATTTTAAGAAAGAGCCACAGAAAAGGAAACCAATTATTAAATATCTTAGTACTATGGGTACAAGACAAGCATGTACAAAACAAATCTTTCCAGAGCGTGATGCTATAAAGCCATACACACCGGTGGTAACATCTGCTGACAGAACTGCGGCTTGGGTTAAATTAAATGCTGCATCTTCTTTGGTATGTGAGTCAAGCATCAGATATATGAGTGAACCTACACCAGTGAGGTTTCCATATATATAATCTGCTACAAATAGCAGTGAACAGGGCAACATCCATGAGAAGAAACAATGAAATAGCTGAATTACTGATCCAGCAACAATCTCTATCTTCTTTACCCAAGGAGATTCAAACATGTGATGGAGACCCACTTCAGAACCACTTCAAGCATTCATGAGATCTTTTAGAAAATGTGTCACTGAACAACTGAAGGTTGCTGTCAAGACTTTGAAGATTGCCCTTATTATTTGGAAATGTACACAGAAGGACTGCCAAAGGAACTTGTAAAGTTATCAACACATGTATTCGGTGAGAGGATAAGTATTTACTAGAGAAGAATTTTGGTAAAAAAACATCAAATTGCTTTAGCTTATATGCATGAGGCTCTTAAATAGTCATCGATAAAAATGAATGATGCAAAGGCTCTATAAGCATATACTCTCTTTTTAAGAGGATGTTGTAATGCATTGGAAGATATCAACAATACTTGTGACCTTAAAATGACTGGTAATATGTGAATCATCTTGGATAAATTACGCTACCAGACATGGGATAGATGGAGAAGAACGCTTGTTATTTCCAGGAAAAATATGATCAAAGAACGACCTTAATGCGTTTGGTAGATTTTTTATAACAGCAGGTGTATCTTGAAACAGATCCAATATATGGAAATACCAGGGAACAAAGATGTAAGGAGGTCTAAACCACAGTCTAGTCTGAAATTGAAAAGGAGTAGTTTTGTTACTACTGTGTCAGTTATGAATAGAGAAAAAAGATAAAATAACTAAGGAAAAAGAGAGTTTTCCTACTGAGAAGAGTTGTTTGTTCTGTAAAAATAATATGCTTTGGAAATGTGTTTATGGTTGGAAAAGAAGGAACACAAAGAGAAAATAGCTTTTCTAAAGGAAAATTGAATATGTTTTGGCTGTTAGTGTAAAGGCCACATTAGCAAAAACTGCAAAAAGTGACTTAGTTGTAACATATGCAATATGAAGCATCCTAAAATTCTGCATATCCTAGAGACCAACCAGAAACATCAGAAAATAATTTATAGCCTCAGTTCAGACAAGTGGTCTTACTGGGGCTGGTGTGGATAAGTAAATTCTCAATAGTGCATGTACAAGTCAAGAGCAAGAACGGCAATGCAACTATAGGTACTTATGCATTTCTCGACCCAAGCAGTACTGCATCTTTTTTGCATGGTGGGACTAATAAACAAGCAATCTTCAAGGGAGAAAGTCAAAGATTATGTTGAAAACCACGGGACAAGAAAAGGTCTTTGAAACCAGCATTGTTTCAGGCTTAGAGGTTGCTGGATGGCATGACAAATTTTTTTGTGATCTTCCAATTTTATACACTTAGAATTCTATGCCTGTACACAAAGAAAATATTCCACATAATGATGATGTCTATCAGTTTTCTTACCTGTGGAACATTTATCTACATGAAATTAATTCTAAACTAGAGATGCTGATTTGTTCAAATATACCCAAGGATTTGTAACCATTAGAAGTAATATGAAGTAGGGAAAATGGACCTTATGCTGCTAAACCCAGCCTAGGATGAACAGTTAATTGACCTTTACAAGGAAATAATTATATTGCTCAGGAACAGTTAAAGATCAATGTCAACAAGATTTCCGTTGTGAAAGTTGATGAGTTATGGGAACAGCAAAAGACTGTAAATAAGAAGTTTACTTCTGAAGAAAACAGATCAATGTGAAAATAAATCAAACTCATCTAAAACAATAGTTATTTTCATCAGAAATAGATGAAAATCAAGTATTAGAAGTAGTTTTGTAGCTCAGAGGTTACAAGAAAGTTAATGAAGAAAACTGGTGAATGCAGAAAATTGCACCGATGGAATATAGAAACTTGTGACAGACAATTTGGTGTATTTGCATTCAGAGAGCAAAATGTTGAAAAAGGATTTGGAAATATCCTTTGAAAAGAAAGATGTTAACTTTGTAATTGAAAACAAAACTGGATTACAAAAGGATGTAAATGAATCCAGTGGTTCTTCAGTTTCGAAAGTGACTAAGGGAAAAAAGTTGACCAGAATAAGGATGTAAATAAAATGTTCAAGGTCAGAAAACGAAAGAAAAGACTAACTGCTGAAGAAATAATACAATTATTGAGGAAAGCGATTCAGCATTATCAAAATGTAAAAGGTTGGAGGAAGAAATTCATCTTTTGAAAGAGATCAAATCATTGGTTAAACACAGAAAACAAACAAGAATGTAACTTGAAGGATCAGTTACTAACAATGCAGAAAGAAAGAAAAATTGCATTTCAATAATGTGAAAAACAAGATGAAGAAATAATGTCATTTGAATCTCGTCTTATTTATAACCAACTGCAGAAAAGAAAGAAAAAGATGAACAAATCTGTTGCAGGGAAGGTCAAAGAGACGTGTTTATTGAAATTGAGAGAAGCAAATAAATTTTCAAAATTTGGTGTTGAGTTTAAATTCTTCCTATGAGAAGCAGAATGCTGAAGAAAGCCATGTTAAACTCAAAGGGAAAGCTGTGTTTATTTTGTCTGAGGAAGGTTTGAGGTTTACTGATCAATGATTCTAGAGACAAAGGAACTTTTATAAGTGCAAACGGAGCTTATTTTGTTGTTTGCATATGATACAGGTAACAGAGTTTATTGATCTAGAGTGATGGTGAAGATCACTCTTTTTCAAGGCTATGTGCTGGTAACCTCTGGCCTTATGAAGAAAGAAGGCTTCTATATTGTTTGAATGTATATGTTTAATTTTTATGTTATTTTTATAATTGTGTGATTATTATTTAAGATATTATCTAATTATAATAATTAGGAGCTGGTATTGTAAGGGCCATAATGGCAAAAAATGTGTAAAAGAATTTACTTCCCTTGTTAGGTCAGTGTCCCGTTGGTCCCTGTGTGGTTTTTGGAGGTGCCTTGGGTTAATTTTACTTTCCACTGCCACCTTTGTTGTTATGCACAGTGGACATAGTAGTACCGATTGGATCATTCATGGAGGGGAAGGGCCTTAATCAGGAGTTTTTAAATAGTACATTAAACATGGTGGCAACATATGAAAAGGGTGAGTATGATCACCATAACTTTAGTTGACCGTTAGCACTAATGTTACTCTGTATTCACGGAGCATCAGTCCAGATGTTATTTATGAATATTTCATGTTAATGATAAAGAAGATCATTTCAATTTTATGTGTTAAAATAAAGAATTCAAATTCATCCGGACTTGTATTGAAAGTGTGTCACTAATAAGTGCCTTACTTAGCCTTCAAGTGACTATCAATTTGATCAAAGTCATTAAACCTATTATGTAAATTTAATCATAGTAGCCTCAGAATGAGGAGATGGAAGGTTTTGCTTTCCCAACATGACAAAATTGAGTGTTGCTTTTCCAAACAAAACATAGTTACTGATAATTTTCCCAGAAGTCACATTAAGATTCTGGCCAATTTTTTCATCCAGCCATATCTTTAGAAATTACTCAGATAATGCAGCAGGATATGCCTTCGAAATAACTTGGAGCATACTCTCAGAGATTGAAGTAGACCATAAGACATTAAGAGGTAAGGGCAGATATAGGCTATTTAGCCCATCAAGTCTGCCCCACCATTCAATCATGAGCTGATCCATTTTCTTTCTCAGCCCCACTACCTGGCCTTCTCCCCATAATCTTTGATGCCCTTGATAAACAATCTTCCACAACCACCTGAGGCCACAAATTACACAGATTGACCATGAAATTCATATGCATCTCTATTCTTAGCAGAAGCCCTTTGATCCTGAAGTTGTGCCCTCTAGTCCTTAACTCTCCCAACATGAGAAACAATCTTTATACATCTACTCTGCCCACGCCTTTCAATATTTGAAATATTTCAATGAGATCCCTTCATTTTCCTAAATACTAATGAATACGGATCAAGAGCTGTCAAATGCTCCTCGTTTGATAAACATTTCATACCTGGAATCATCCTTGTGAACCTCCCCTGAACTCTCTCCAACATCAGCACATCCTTTCTTAAATGAGGAACCCAAAACTGCTCATAATACTTCAAATGAGGTCTCACCAGCACCTATAGAGCTTCATCATCACATCCCTGCTCTTATATTTTATTACTCTTGAAATGAATGCCAGCATTGCATTTGCATTCTTCACCACCGTCTCAACCTACAAGTTTACCTTCTGGTTATTCTGCACACAGACTCCCACGTCTCTTTACATCTGGATATTTTCAATTTTCTCCTCATTTAAAAAAAAAGTCTGCTCATTTATTTTTTCAACCAAAGTACATGACTGTATACTTTCTGACATTATATTTCATTTGCCACATCTCTGCCCATTCTCATAATCTGTCTAAGTCCTGCTGCAGCCTCCGTGTTTCCTCTACACCATCTGCTTCTCCACCTACCTTCAAATCATCAGGAAACTTGGCCACAAAGCCATTTATTCCATAAACAAATCATTAATACACAACAACAAAAAAAACAGAAACTCTAACCCTTGTGGAACATCACTAGCAACTGGCAGTCAATCAGAATATGATCCTTGTATTTCAACTCTCTGCTTCCTGCCAATCAGCCAGTGCTCTATCCGTGCTAGTATGTTACCTGTTTTACCATGGGCTCTTACCTTGTCAAGCGGCCTCATGCGTGTTACCTTTTCAATGGCAATTTCAACGTGTCTAAAAACAGCCTTTCAACAGTGAACAATCTGTTAATAAACTTCTTGCTCAAGTTTCATACACTTATCAACTGAAAATCTTATAGGAAAATAGAACAGTACAGCCAGTACAGGCTTTTCAGCCCACGTTTTTGTACCAACGTATGGAAACATACTCCTCAACAATCTAAATTTCTCCCCAACTCACACCAATAACCCTCTATTTTTATTACATCCATGAGCCTTTATAAGAGTCTTTTGAAAGTCCCTATTGTACCAGCCTCCATCACCAACCTCGGCACTCATTACTCTCTGAGTAAAAAAAAACCTACCTCTGACATCTCCATGAAACTTTAATCAGTGGTTCTCAACCTTGTTTGTTCTAAGGCCCATCTGGCTTCTGGCCTATCATTCCATGGCCCACTAGTGGCAATGGCTGAGCAATATTTTCAAGTCAAAGGCAGCTCTGTAAGAATCACATCTTTATCTAATTGAAAGTAGTTTATTTCACATTTTGAAAGAACAAAAAAAACACTGCAAGCATACACTGAACATAATATCTCCCAATCAAAATCAAAGATCAAACCACTTTAATGAGAACCTGTTCCTGAAGTTTCTTCACCAGTTTCTGCATCCTTGGTTCTGTGGCAGATAATGCACATCTGAAATCTGCTTCCACTTCAATGCAGTTTCTTACCTTTGTCTTCAACTGCAGCAACATTGAAAAGCCTGATTCACAAATATAAGTGGTTGTGAATGGCAGGATCTTCTGAAGAAACTTTCGCAATGTTGGTGAAATTATCCATCATTTTTGGCCAAATTTTACCCGAGGTCTCAAACACATAATCTGCATCCAGAATCACTTTGAAGATCATCTTGCAGATCATCAGGGACTTAATTGATTTTAACAAAATAGTATTTCTTATTTGATGGATTACCCCTTCACATACCGAACAAAGGCAAAATGCTGGGAACAAGACGAAACACCCATGGATTCTTCCAACTGAATTGAGAATCCTTGATTTCTGCAATCACTTGTTCTGAAGATAAATCAACAATCCTCCTATGCATTGTAGAATTTAACAAGGTATTTTTTTCACTTCATTTCACTTTCCTCTCCATGCACAATCTGAACCATCTTCAGGGCAGATGGCTTGATCAGTGACTCTTCAACTGTGTGAGATTTCTGTTGTGCAATGAGAACCTGACAGCTTAAGAAAATGCTATGAGATGCTTTTCTTGTTGTAGAAATGCTCCACTTCCATCCAAGTGCTAATAATTCAGGATCCTTTCCATTCACTTGAAAAAGTCCACATCCTTATGTTGGTTTTGCAGATGAATCTTGGTCAGGTATAGCTGGAACTTGGCTGGCCGAAGAGAGTGACTTCTGAGAACCTCATGGCACAGGATGCAGTGTCCTTTTAATTCTCCATGATTGTAGAAGGATGTGAATCCAAACTTCATGTATTGTTCATTGTACACTCACTTCATCAGTTTCAAAGAGACTAAAAAAAAATTTAAAAATTATTTGAGTAAGAAATTCAGAAAAAAAGAAATATGAGATATAACTCTTTTTAGACTTTGGAACTAGTTTTGTTTTTGAGATAAAAATAATAATAAAGAACCTGATAACCATATCCATTATCCCAATAAACACTGATACTACTGTGACAGAGTATATAGATATAAATAGATATGTTTTTGGGAGACAAATTGGGAAAGGTTTGTTAGAGTAGGTCACATATAAACACTTTAAAACAGATCTTATTTAAAATACTGGAGCTCTGCCCCATGATAGATGTATCGGCTACACAGTTTTTGCAAGAGCTTTGATAGGTACTCAAGAGACTTCATTAATGGGTTGTTGTTTGCAAAAGGGAAAAGATGAAAGAACCTGCTGGAGCCACTGCCGTCTGGAGGAGAGCTTGCTGTTGTAAGAGGGCTATGTGGTTTTGCAAGCAGAGAGAGTCAAACATGCTTCTCTCACAGAGAGATACAGAGATCACTTACGAAGTGTTACAGCCAGCAGAAGTAGCTGGGGCTGGAACAGGTCAAGCTAGCAAGCCCATTTGGAAGGCATCCTGGTCAAAGCCCTTGTGGTTCATGCAAGAGGAGAGGACTGGCTGTCTAATGTTTCACTTGGAATAAGATAAATAAAAATGAACTCTATGATGACCTAAAAGAAAGAGGTTATCATCTGGAGAACCCTGAAGGGGCAAGTTTCATCTGCAAGACACTGGAGTGGCTGATGGAACTACAAGTTGTGGATGTCCTGGAACAACAAATCTCTCTCTGAAAACCAACAAAAAATCTTCTTGAGTGGTAACCATTGACCTTTCAAGCACCAAAGCCTGGTGAACTTTATAAATGTTAAATTCTGTGCACAGTATAAGAATTGCCTGCAACCGGTGAATTTGGAGGAATGAGAAGGGAGATTGGACTGTGAACCAAAGAACTTTTCTGAACTTACACATACGTTACATACACATGCATTTAGAATTAGAAGGGGGTTAAGTTAGGTTAAGTAAGTTAATAGAGATTTAAAAAAGTTTGATTCTCTTTTCATGTTTAAAGCAATTTTTGTTTAAGTAACCATTTGCCTTGAATATCTATTGCCGCTGGGTTTATGAGTCCTCTGGGCTCATAACACTACATTAAAATATTAAATAAAACAGCTAATTTTAATTAGTCATATTTTAGTTTTTTTTTCATGGTTTGTTCTTTAACTATAAATATATAGAATCAATGTTTATTGACATAACCAGTAGTTATCAGGCTTTTATTATTCCAATTTGTCTCAAAAACTCATCCATTCCAAAAGTCTAAAAAGTGTTATATCTAAAAAAATGAGTAATTTCTGGAGAAAATGAATATCAAAATCATGATAAAAAGCACATCAAATAACATAAGAAAACATGAATTTTATTCCAATTTATGAAGGGTTCGTCTTCCGAATAATTACCACACATAAAAGCACAGTCTGTTAGTTTATGATTAATTTATTTCTATAGTGTCAGGATGTTTCCTTGATCATTAAGGGTTATTCATTTGCTCACCATAGCCAAGTACACTTGTTCATATCCTACAGTCATGTAATCCCATTCAGGGTAAATCGTTAATAAAAATTTTGCCAAAAATAATTTATATCCAATTTTATTGAAGAAATATATCATGTGTCTTACCTTGTAAACAGGCACCTCGAATCTTGATTTAAATGAAGAACAAGCAGTAGGAAGACAGAAACACACACTCTGAATCAGTCTGAATCTGTCTTGTTTGGAAGTCCGATAGGAACTGTGAATGAGTGCTCAGCGTTAAGCTGTTTATATTGAGAGACAGCTAGATGACCTCACTGACCTCAGTGGCAGATTGCTTGCACTCCATTCAAGGTCACCCAGGAGGATCAAAACATGATCTCAGACCCACTCATGACTTCAATGGGTTGGGAAGTCTCCGTGGACCATATGGAAACTTGCTATGGCCCACCAGGCTACATTCTGGTAAATCTCATCTGTCTCCTCTCCAAAGCATCTACATCTTTCTTGTAATAAGGTGATCAGAACTGAATGCAATACTCCAAGTGTGGTCTAACTCGATGTTTATGGAGCTGCAACATTACCTCGCTGCTCTTGAACACAATCCCCAGACTAATGAAGGCCAGCAGAGCATAGCATTTAGTAAATGGTGCTAAACTCTTGCCAATTACTATTAATATCCATCAAAAGCAAACTCCAGACCTCCAGATCTTGGGTCAATTTTTTTTTTGAATGATTTAGGAAATCTGGAAAGAAAATCTCCCCTAAAGCAATCAACCAATCAGATAGCATCTGTGGAAAGAGGAATACTGTGAATGGTTTAGGTTGAAGATTCTCATGAAGGGTCTTTAGCCTGAAGCATTAGTTTTGTTTCTATTTCAACAGATGCTCCCTGACCTGTTTTGTGTTTCCACCATTTTAGGTTTAAATTTCATACATCTTTTCCTTAATCCCATGAAGGGTTTCCAAGCTCTGGTTTGCTTTCCAGAGAATGAGCCCGTGGCTCATGTTGGCCAAAGAGTCTTTCAAAATCATTTGGGCATCAATTGTGGCAATGTCGACTGTTTATTTACTCGCCCTGGCTTTCAAGAATTTCAGGAGACAAGGAACATAATCAATGAGTGATCCATGAAATTATAGATCAGTTCAAATAGAACTTCGCACTTTGTTTAGAGAAAATGTGTCTCCCCCCCTCCCCATCTTCCCCTGTATCCAAAGAAATGCATATTCACATCAGAGATCATGGGACAGAATAAACATATTCTCTCATGGAAATCTTAGTAGACCAGACAGCTCACAGATTCAGCCATTCAGTTGATTATATAAATTTAGCTTACCACAAACAATGCCATAATCTCTGCATTCCATCACTTATTAACAGGAAATATTGTTTATCTCAAAGGAATGCATTATTTCCAAGAAAATAATTGTGTCAGTAAAATTTGAATGTTGTAATGCCGGCTACCCTGCTCCTGAAGGAACACGCACAACCAGACGGGTTGAGCTCAGTGAGCAGATTGGTTTATTGCAGGAGTGCTGGGCTGCACTTATACTCCCAGCCCGGACCTGGCTGAGAACCACACTGGAGGGTGCTGACGTCACCCAGGCGTCATGTGGTCCATGCTGGGAGGAAGGGAAACCCCCCCCCCCCGACGGCACCATTTTGGCTGGCTGCCCTGCCACGTGGCTTACAAGCAGGGCCGGTTCGCCTGCCTAGTGGTGGGCTGCCACACAGCCGCCCCCCCCCCCAGAACCAGCGCCAATGTCCTTTTTCACCAGGCGGCCTCGCTTCTTGGGCTGGGCTATGACCGTGGGCTCAGTGGGATCGAGGTTGCTGGCTTCAGCCTGTCCATGGTAAACAGCTCCCGCCTGCCGCCCATGTCCATGCCCATGTCCAGGGTGGGTGCCATGCCTGGGCGGCGGTGGGGGTTCGAACAAGTCCAAGTGTGCTCTGAAGTGAGGAAGTAGTTCGTGCGGCGACTGCTGGGGATTGTGAGGTACATTGACGAACTCAGCAGGTAGTGCCAGCAGTGCACCGTAGACCAGCTCAGCAGATGACACCCGCAGATATTCCTTGCGAGTGGAGCAGATGCCCAGGAGCACCCAAGGCAGTTCATCCGCCCAGTTGGGACTGGTGAGGCGGGCCTTGAGTGCCGACCTAAGGAGGCAGTGCAGACTTTCGACCAGTCCATTGGCCTCCGGGTGGTAGACCGTGGTGTGGTGTAGCTGGATCCCCAACCTGTTGGTGAGCCATGCCCAGAGCGCAGATGTGAACTGGGCGCCCCCATCGCTGGTGTAGTGACCTGGGACGCCGAACCAGGAGACCCAACCATGCAACAATGCTCGGGAGTAGGAGTCGGTGGAGGCATCTGGCATTGGGATTGCCTTGGGCCAGCGAGTGGTGCGGTCCACCACCGTAAACAGGTAATGGTTGCCCTGGGAAACAGGTCAGGTCCCGATGATGTCCACGTGAATGTGGCTGAACCATTCCTGGATGTGCTCGAACTCCTGTATGGGCACCCTGGTGTGCCTGTGCACCTTGGATGTCTGGCAATGGGTGCATGTTCTGGCTCAGCCCGCAATCTGTTTCCACAGTCCATGCCATACAAACCGTTCTGCCACCATCCGGACCGTGGACCTGATGGATGGATGTGAAAGGTCATGGATGTGAAGGAAAACCTGCCTGCGCCACTGCTGGGGAACCTCTGGTCGTGGGGTGCCCATGGAGATATCGCACAGGATGGTGCCTTCGCAGCTCCGAGTCGGGAGGTCTCAGAACTTCAGGCCCGTGATGGCGGTCTTGAAGGCCCTCATCTCCTCATCAGACTTCTGGTTCCGGGTGAGCTGGTCGAAGTTGAGGCTGGGTGTCAGCGTGCAGATGGCTGGTCGCGAGAGTGCATTGGCAACCACATTGTCCTTCCCCGCCTTGTGCCAAATGTTGGTGGTAAACTCTGACACAAAGGAGAGGTGACGCTGCTGGTGGGCTGACCAGGGATCCTTTGCCATCGCGAGCACCTGGGTGAGGGGTTTGTGGTTGGTGAAGATGGTAAAAGTCCTCTCCTCCAAAAAATAGAGGAAATCCCACACAGCCAGGTATGTGCCCAGAAACTCGCAGTCAAAGGCACTATACTTGCGTTCCGGTGGGCAGAGCAGGCGGCTGAAGAATGCCAACGGCTTCCAATGTCCATTCACCTGCTCCTCCAGGATGGCACTGATAGCTGTGGCAGAGGCATCGACAGAAAGTGCCGTATGCAGGTCAGTGTGCGGGTGGGCGAGCATGGTGACCTTCGCAAGGGTTTCCTTGGTGGCTTCGAATACGGTGCAGGCTTCTGTGTTCCAAGCAAGTGTTTTGTGCTTGGCTGCGATGAGGGTGAATAGCAGCTGCATGATGCGCGCAGCTCCCAGGATGAAGCGGTTGTAAAAGTTGACCATACCCGCAAACTCCTGCAGCCCCTTGAGGCTGTTCAGGCGTGGGAACTCCCTGATAGCAGTGACCTTCGCAGCAGCAGGCATGGCTCCTTCGGCCATGATGGTATGGCCCAGGAACTGCATGGACTCTTTCCCAAACTGGCACTTGGCCGGGTTGATGGTAAGGCAGAAATCGGCCAGCCGGGAGAAAATGGCATGTAGGTGGGTCTTGTGTGCATCCGGTCCTTGCTGGCGACAAGGATGTCATCCAAATAAATAAAGACGAAATCCAAGTCCCTGCCCACAGAGTCAATGAGGCACTGGAAGGTCTGAACGGCGTTCTTGAGCCTGAATGGCATGTGCATGTCTTCGAACAAGCCAAAGTGGGTGATGATGGCTGTCTTGAGTATGTCCTCAGGATGCACCGGGTGATATCCGTGCACCAGGTCAACCTTGGAGAAAGCCCTCACACTGTGCAGGTTGGCTGTAAAGTCTTGGATGTGAGGGATGGGCTAACGGTCAGGAACTGTTGCCTCGTTGAGCCATTGAAAGTCTCCGCAGAGACGCCAGCCGCCGGAGGCTTTCAGGACCAGGTGGAGCGGCGAGGCCCACGGGCTGTCGGACCACTGAATGATCCCCAGTTCCAACAGGTGCAAAAACTCCTCCTTTGCCGCCTGGAGCTTGTCAGGTGACAGCCGGTGTGCCTTGGCATGAACTGGTGGGCCCTGGGTGGGGATGTAGTGAAACACCCCGTGGCGCAGTGAGGCAGCGGAGAACTGTGGCTTGAGGAGTGTCGGGAACTCATCCAGGATTTGCTGGAATTCATCTCTGATCGTGACCACCTGCGGTTGCTCCGAGTTGGAGGTGTCAAGGCGAATGGCCTGGAAGATACGGACGTCCACCAGGCGCCTATCTCGAATGTCCACCAGAAGCCCTTGTGTGAGGAGGAAGTCTGCACCTAGGATGGCGCTTGGGAGAGACGTGACAGTGAACTTCCACGTGAAATTTTGTTGGCCAATCTGGAAGTGGACTGTCTTGTCTCCATACGTCTGGATTTCTGTTGCGTTGGCCGCATGAAGGGGAGGTCCATGAAGTCGGTTCCTGGACTCAACAGCCATGGCCGGGATGACGCTGATTTGGGCTCCAGTGTCAACGAGGAACTGTCGGCCACTGACTGAGTCCCGCAGGTAGAGGAGGCCATTAACAGTGGCCGGCCTGGTCGTTGCCCTGGAATGAGAAGGGCCGGTGACACTTCTGAGCCTTGGCTCCCCAGCGCTGGTGGTAGAAGCAGATGTCTGGAGCAGATGCTGTGGCCTTGGTTATGCTCTTGGGGGCCCCTGCAGTGGCTGGATGCTCTACCACAGCGCTAGGGGTGGGCTTGGCATGGTTGTGCCCATGCTTCATGACCTGCTGGACCACTGAGCCCTGCAGGAATCGTGCGAGCCATAGCTCTTGGGCCTTCTGGGCGACCTTCCTCTGGTCGGTGAAGCTCTCCTGGACCAGCAGCAGCCGGATGTCCCTAGGTATATGGTCGAGGAAAATACACTCGAAGAGTGGGCAGTTGGTGTGCTCACCCATGAGCGCGAGCATCTCATCCATCAGCTCCATTGGGGAACTGTCCGAAGGGCACCAAGTTGCAGCATCCGAGCAGCATGCTGGTGTCTGGATAATCCGAGGGATCTGGTAAGCACTCGCTTGATGGTCTTGTATATGTCTTTGGCGGGTGGGTGCTGAACGAGGTGCAGCACGCATCTGGCAGTGGCCTGGTCCAGGGCAGCGACCACATGGTAGAATTTGGTCATGTCAGACAAAATCTGGCAGAGGTGAAACTGAGCCTCCACATGGCTGAACCAGGTCTCTAGCTCCTGAACCCAGAATTCAGGCAGTTTCACAGCTATAGAGCTGATCCCAGGGTCACTCATGATGGGTTCAAAGACGTTTGAACCAGTCAGGTTCACCAATTGTAGCGGCAGCTACACTGCTCCTGAAGGAACACCCACAACCAGACGGGTTGAACTCAGTGAGCATACTGGTTTATTGCAGTCTGCTAGGCTGTACTTATACTCCCAGCCCGAACCTGGCTGAGAACTGTGCTGGAGGGCGCTGACGTCACCCAGGCATCATGTTGTCCCCCAGTGCGGGCTTCTGAGCCCCATGCTGGGAGGAAGGGAAAACCCCCGATGGCGCCATTTTGGCCAGCTGCCCCGCAACGGGGCTTACAAGCAGGCCCGGTTCACCTGCCTAGTGGTGGGCTGCTACAAACGTATGGAATAAAAATAAACATGAACGTACTAGAATCTAAAATATTCTGAATTCACTGGTAATAGAAAGAATAAAATTGTATTTACTATATGGGGCTTTTAAGATCCTTTTCTTAGCATCAAAGTTCTTCATTAGAGTCAGAGAAGTAACCATGGAATTAGAAACATTGCTGGTACTGGAAGCAACAGTGTAAGTTTCCACAAAAGAGCCTTCCACAAACAGCAATTTAACAAGGAGCAGGAAATTTGCATTAATTTTTCGTAATGCTCGTTGTTTCGCTAATATGAGATCTCATCTGCCCATGTGCAGCCAATTAATCTGTTTTACTTGCAGTTCTCAGCATGGGCGCCATTTTGAGCACCGATAAAAGTTCGCAAAAAGTCGGTAAATCATGTTTAAGACGGTCCGACCAACCTATGGAGGCCTAGCATGAACCCCAGGGAGGCTCTGCAAAACGTGATCCAGGGCAGCTGGTGGGAGGTTCCCAGGTCCTGAGGTGGGGGAGGAGTGCAGCTACAGCACAATCAAAGTGCCAAAGAACCAGCGGGCCTGCCGGGGAGCAGTCAAACCACTGAGAAGAGGCATTGCTGACCTACCTCCAATGGGGGTTGGGTCAGGGCAAGCCGATCTATCTCCATTGGGGATGGGTTCAGGCAACAGCGGCCTACCATTGTGGAGGGTGGGGCACAAGGCTGGCTGCACTGACCTCGTTTAGATCAAGTTAAGACCTGACGTGTCTGGCAATGATACAGAAATGCTGCCGCAGGAAGCGAGCTCAATGAGGGCACATCTCTTCAGTTCTAGTGGCAGTGAAATGGAGGTGCCTTCACTTAGTAAGACAAGGCCTGGCCGCTCTATGACCCGCTGGTTAGGTGTAGTTAATCTGCCCACTTGACGGGTGAGGATGACCTGTGCCTGAGAAAAGGCAATGTAAATGTCTCTGATTCATGGGCACCCACTCGATCAGGGTCCATCACAAAAGCCTGCCAGAGGGCAGAGCCTATGACCAATGAGGAGATTTGTAAGGCATGATATCTGCAATCGTGAGTAAAACACAAGCGCCGAGCAGGGGAAGGAATCTTATTTCCAGTGTGAATGGGACAAGGGAGAGCCTGAGGGGGCAGACATAGAAATCAAGTCCCCTAACCCCCAATACACCACTCTTATTGGTTGGGATGAGATTGCAACAATTCCATCAATTGCAACAAAATTTGCAGTACTGACGGGCGCTGGGCAACCCCTCGATGAAGAAATTGCGGGGTTAATACTATATCTGGTATCTAATGTCTTCGAAAAGACGGTGCTAGAGGACTCGATTAAAAAATATCTCTGCCCAGCCAATTGCCCTCTGCTGGATGTACCAAAAGTAAACCCCGCAATTTGGGATAATTTGAATGTCCCCATGAGAACCAAGGACATGAAGCTGCAAAGATTACAGGGCTCTCAAGTTAAAGATATCACTGTGTTTGCCCAGACCCTGTCATCATATATTACAGGGACACAAAAAGATGCGCTGGGGTTGCTCTCCCATGTGAATTACAAACTTTATGCCTTCCGGAAGGAGCTCAATATGCTCAGTTATGTAAATCCGCCAATCCTGTCACTAAATTTCTCTTTGGTGATGATCTGAGTAAACAGATGAAGGATTGAATGAGCAGCAGAAGGCAACGGCTGGAGTGGTTAGAGGCTCGAGAGTACAAGCAAGACCAACTGCTATGTTTCATCCCTATCGCAGGTACACGGGGGACTTTAAGAGAGGATATCCCTCTCAGGTGGCACCACCACGCAGCCATTTTTTTGGGCAACACCCTCTGTGGAAAGAGTGGGAGCAGAATTTTCCCATCCAAAGCTCTTCGCAGAGGTCAAGCCATATTGGACAGCCATGCCGGCCAAGCACGCCGAAAAGATGAGCTCCACCTATAGTCAGCTGACTTCATTTTCTAATTACAATGATAAGATTGTGGGCGGTTGATTAACAATGTTCTTTCACCAATGGTGTAATCTTACTACTGATGCTAATGTATACCATACAGTGTCTAGGTATCAAATTGAGTTTGACCCACAGAAATTCCCTCCGGTTAGGAGAAGGGGCTTATACAATTATGTATGCAGCCCCATACTCATGGAAGCTACACATAAAGAGATTATGACTTTAGAATGCAAAAATGTAATAGAATGCTGCTGCCAGGAAGAGAATGAGTTCATCTCAAACATATTCACGAGACCTAAGAGAAGTGGGGGAACAAGAGTATGTAGAGTATGTCTTATACCAACATTTTTAAATGGACACGATTCACCCCGTTATGCTATTTTATGGCATCCGTCAATTTACAAGATGCTTATTATTCAGTATCTACACACCTGCTCTCTAGAATGTACCTGAAGTTTATTTGGAAGGGCGAATTGTGGCAATATAAGGAACTACCTAATGGACTTGGTTCTGCGCCCAGAATATTTGCCAAATTGCTGAAACCGGTTTTCTCCTGGCTCAGAAAGGATGACACCATCATGATCGGCAGGTCCATGGGCGAAACACAGAGAGCAGTGAACCCCATTACGGCGCTGCTGCAGGAACTGGGATTTATTATACACTCAAAAAAAAAAACCAGTCTTCAGTCCAACCAGAGAAATTAAATTCCTTGGGTTCCTCTTAAATACAAAATCGAAGAGAATAACCCTGCCAGAAGATAAAAAGGTGGAAATTCTTCAGGCTTGTAGTGCTTTGATTGCAGAATCACATTCCTCTATATGGAAAGTAGCAAAAGTAATTGGGAAATTGGTGGTTGATTTCCCAGCTGATCAGTACAGTCTGCTAAAATATAGATTCCTTAAAGGCCACCAGGGGTCATTTTGATAGGCCTATGATCTTATTGCAAGAGCAGAACTTGTGTGGTGGACAACAAATATATCTCAGGCTTACGCCATGATAGAAATTAGAAAGTTTGATATGGAAATCCGATCAGATGCTAGTGGTGAAGGATGGGGCGCCACAGATTTAACTACCTCTGCCGTGGACTATTCAAGAGATTAGACTGGCATCAGCATCTTGCATTAACTTTCTAGAAACATTGGCAGCTCAGTTGGCACTGAGTCGTTCTGTGCAGAGAAAAGGGGTATACATGTGTTGATGAGGTTAGACAACACCTCAGCAGTAGCATACCTGAATAAAATGGGAGGTTTGAAGTCCCCATCATGTAACTGGCTCGCAATACAGATGTGGAGTTGGTGTATTGAAAGAAATATCTGGATAACAGCCGTGTACTTGCCAGGGCATTTGAACTATCAGGCGGATTTGATGTCTAGAAAGTTTAATGATAGAGCGGAATGGATGTTGGGGTAAGAGAGTTTTAATCTGATAGTACAAAATTTTGGGTTGCCAGAGATGGATCTGTTTGCATTACATTGAAATGCCCAAGTACCGAGATATATATCCTGGTTGCCAGACCACCAGGCAGAAGCCATAGACACCTTTATGATTGACTGCGCAGAACTGAATTTTTATGCTTTTTCCCCCTTCTCATTAGTAGCTAAATGTCTGCACAAAGTTCAGGAGGACGGGGCCACTGGACATTTGGTGGTGCCAAATTGGCCTTCTCAATCTTGGCTCCCATTGCTGAATTGGATGCTAGTAGAACAGCTTTTTACTGTTGAGAAGAAGCAAGGAACTGCTAGTTCATCCAGTATCTGTCCTGCCCCATCCTCTCACTCATCTTGATCTCACTCAATCTTGTTGCAAGATTGGCATGAAAAGTTAGGTGTAAAAGGACTGCAGCTGAAAACAATGGACATTATTTATGCTTCATGGAGAAAGTCAACTCAAAAGCAATACACCACTTACGTTAACAAATGGCAATTGTTTTGTTTTAATGAGAGTTTAAATGTTAATTACATTTCAGTTGTTTTGCATTTCTTCACTGATTTGTTTTATGTTCAGTTAGCCAGTTATAGTGCTATGAACACAGCCAAGAGTGTTTTGGAGGCCTTCCTGACTCTACGAGACACCAAACATTCTATCGGGAATCATCCCCTAATTTCAAGATTCATGAGAGGAGTATTTAATTTATGTCCACCTACGTCACATTATCACGCTATCTGGGATATTAAAGTTGTGTTGGATTTGTTGTGACATTTGTCGTCTGCATACACTTTGGACTTATGTGATTTATCACTGAAATTGCTCATTAACTTGTTCACACTTGGACTATATCATTTGGGAAAATGATTTTGTTGAATTTCATGTTCATGAACAAAGTTTAAATTGTACGCTTATCAAGAGGATGAAAGATTATGTGTGGTGTAGTATCTGAGACAATATATTGAATGTACTCTCAATATCAGAGGGGAAGAGAGATTCTTGTTTGTATGTGACAGCAAACCGCATCAACGGGCATCCTCTCAGACCTGAGCTAAATGGCTAAAGAGGACCATGAGGTTGGCTGGAGTGGATACCACTCCGTTTGGGGCTCATTCAACCAGAGTGACAGCTAAGTCTACTGCTAGTAGAGCAGAAGTCCCTATTTGGGATATCATCACTCAGGCTGGATGGTCAAATAAAAGAACACTTAACAGGTTTTACAATAAACCTCTGAGGGCAGAGTGGCAAAATTTCACTGCAGTAATTTTTCAGGCTCCCATTTGAATTGTGCCACATACTGGTGTCTATTGATCTCCCTATGGTCTTTCAAACCATGCGAAAAAGAGACCACTGAGCTTTGAAATCTCATATTAGCGAACCAACAAGCATTACGAAAAATGCTGGACCATTAAACAAGAACTTACCAGTTTGAAGCTTAATGATTATTATTTGAGTAATGGGAGTGGTGAGAAATGCCCTCCTCGCCCTCCCATAATTACTTCGAACATTGTTACGGTCATTTCTAGTGTTGCATGTATGCCTCATAATAAAATGCTCCTTTGACAGAATTTTTGAGATTCAAAGATCGGCTGCAAATGGGATCTCATATTATCTCACCACTCCCATTACTCAAATAATAGTCGATACCGGTAAGTTTTTGTTTAATGCTCCATTGAAACTTCTAATTGAGGGATTAAGTAAAACACAAAAGTGTGCTGATGCCATGATCGAAGTAAAAACACATGTTAGAGAAACCCAGCAGGTCAAACAGGGTACTCTATATAGAAAAGATAAACAACCTGAGCCCTTCATCAAGGTATGAGCAAAAGGTAGGCAGGCGCCAGAATAAAATGGAGGTGGGAGGAGCAGGGGTAGAAGTGCAGTCTCACAGGCAAGAAGTCATCGGTGAATAAGGGAGGGAGAGCACACCAACAAACAGGAGGAGTGAGGGATGGCTCTGTGAATGGAGAGGGAAGGGGTGGAGAGTTGGAGGAGATAGAAGGATAGGGAGAACAGGGAATGGTCTAGCAGAAACCAGAGAAGTTGATGCTATTACCAAACAGAATATTAGGTGTTACTCTTTCAATTTACTAGTGACTTTGGTTTGGCAGTGCATGAGGAGATGGACAGATATGTCAGTGTGGGAGTGCAGAAATGAAGTGGTTGCCCATGGGGAGATCTCTGTCATGGATCCAGATAGAACTCCATCAGGGATGTCAGTAGTGTCCCGGGGGCAACCAATTCTATTCTGTGCTCCATTCCCACATTGATATGTCTGCCCAGGGCATCATGCACTGCCAAACCAAGGTTACCCATAGAATAATACACTCAAAATTAATATTCTGGTCCTTCAGTGAATTTTGCACATATACTGCAGCTAGTACAGGAATGGCATGACAGAGATTTTAAGATCCTACAGAGTAAAACAGATAAAATAAAACTGTATTTACATCACTGTTAAAATACCACAAGAGTTAAAATAATGTTTTAATGCACACATGTCAAACTCTGGCCCGCGGGATATAATTATATTTGCCCCGCAAGATCATATCAAAAATGTATTAGAGGTGGCCCACTGGCTGCCGCGCCAGTATAGCGCATGCACAGTAACCGCTGTGTCCCAGGGTGAGAGAGAGAGAGAGAAAAATCCTGGTCCTTGAAAAGTAGTGGTGAGTGGTTTTATAAACTCGCTGTCGTGTCCCCCCGCCCACACCCCCCCCCACCGCAGCGCGGCCTGGCCGGTGTCAGGGGAAGCCAAGGCTGCCTCCCAGCGCCCAGAACCCCAGTGGCACAGCGTTTCTTGGAGCTGCAGATGGAGTCGGGACGCCGGAGGGAAGATTGGGGCTCCCCGCCGGGTGATGGGGGCGCCGGCCGCCCTGCGCCTTCCCACCGGACCAGCGGCGGGTGCCCGGAGTACACGTGGAGAGTGAGGCTGGTCGGGCAGGTAGGGTGGAACCCCCCGCCAATCTCGGGAGTGGCGTAGGCTGGATCGGGATTAGCCGCGCTCACCTGCTCCTCCACCGCTGACCGGGATCCCAGCGCGGTCCTGAGCGCGGAGACTGCCCTGGAGAGGTCCTAGGACACCGGCACGGAAAGAAAATGGGGTCCGGGAAAAACTCAGCAGGTCAAGGGGGGTCCGGGAGAAACTCAGCAGGTCAAGGGGGGTCCGGGAGAAACTCAGCAGGTCAAGGGGGGTCCGGGAGAAACTCAGCAGTCAAAGGGGGATCCGGGAGAAACTCAGCAGGTCAAAGGGGGATCCGGGAGAAACTCAGCAGGTCAAAGGGGGGTCCGAGAGAAACTCAGCAGGTCAAGGGGGAGGGGTCCGGGAGAAACTCAGAAGGTCAAGGGGAGGGGGTCTGGGAGAAACTCAGCAGGTCAAGGGGGGTCTGGGAGAAACTCAGCAGGTCAAGGGGGGTCCGGGAGAAACTCAGCAGGTCAAAGGGGGATCCGGGAGAAACTCAGCAGGTCAAGGGAGGTCCGGGAGAAACTCAGCAGGTCAAGGGGGGTCCAGCAGAAACTCAGGGGGGGGCCTGACCTCGCCAGGACCGTTGCCCACTCCCCCTCCCTGCCGCAGGCCGACCCGCGACTCACGGTGATCCACCGAGATGCCGCCCTGCAGCGAGAGCCGATGCCCCCGCACTGTCGTTGTCCAACCCGATCGCCCGCAAACCCCGCCCTCCCGCACACAGGCCTGGGTAAGTATTATGAATTTTAATCTCAGGATAAAACGATCATCCAATAGTTTTATGTCACAGTGATAAATATATTCCTGGTTAAAAATGGTCCTGCACCTGGATACAAGCTCATTAGGCATAAAACTTGAAAAGTGTGTAAATCAAAGGATATCTGTACCAATGGAAAAAGGGCATGGCAAATAACCCTGCTAGAGTTCATGCCCACAATCAGTCACCCATTTGATTGTTTCAGAAATCATGTTATTCTCCCACATTCTCAATAGCCCTCAGATTTTACTATTCGACAGCACACTAGCAACATTTGACAAATCCTCTATAGAGAAATATTATTTATTGAATATTTTATTTCTCATTTGTTAATGCTTCTGGAAAGAGTTTATCCAAAACTATTATTAAACATTTATTTTAATAAGAAAAAGTTTAACATTACATATGTTGAGAGAAGAGAAAACATGCAGATGTTGTTGAAAATTTTCAATAAATATTTAGTTCGGCCCTCAAATTAGTCCAAGTTTTTAATTTTGGCCCTCCGTGAATTTGAGTTTGACACCCCTGTTTTAATGTATTATAATAATAATACTATCATTTTAGAACAAATGGTGCACAAAACTAATTTAAAAATCAGTAATCAAGTAACAATAAATTCATAGGATGTCACTGATGGATATTAGCTGGATAAATGAAATGGCCACACGTACAAACTGTAGATTGGAAATTAATATCATAGACCCCCTTCAGCACCGAAAGAGACCCTTCAGTCCACTATCTTCACCATCTATTGAGCACCCACTTACAATAATCCTACCCAATCTGTTTTATTCTCCCCACAATCCCAATGATACTTTGCAGATTCTACCACTCGTGCAAACACTAGGAGCAGTTCACAGTTGCCAATAAACCTCCCAACCCACAAAACCTTGAAATGTGGGACAAAACTGGAGCACCCAGAGGAAATGCATGCAATTACAGGGAGAACATGCAAACTCCATGCAGATAGTTCAGGACTAAACCCAGGTAACTCGAACTGAAAAACAGCAGCTCTTCTGTTCCAGTCCAAATAGAAAGCTACTGAATTAAAACATTTTGGTGTGAAAACCTTAATGTCTTTGAGGCAACTGTAAAATTTCCAATTTTAAGGAAGTCTCTATTTATTTTTTTCTGTTAAAGAGCTGTTTGAATAACACTTGTGGAATTGTGTTACAAATGTATCAACCAGGGTAGAAAATATATTGTACAGGGAAATGTAATCCCTTAACTAAAGAACTATTGAAACAGACCCAAGTATGCTCTAATAATGTTAATAGCTTGAATTTAAAAAAATTACACAAAGGTTCTGAATATTCCACTTCACTTAACCAGTAAGATAGTGAACATCGTTAAGCTGCTGTCTTTGATGTGACAGGTACCCTTGAAGTCCAATTTGATCATGTATGTGACATTGTGAACATGTGAACAAATCTGAGAAGAACCACAAATAAACCAGATGCATCATTCAAAATTCTCTGCTTCCTGTTGATTGCTCTGCACTCTCCAAGGTTAGATCACTGGAGACTATTATATGATACTAGCAAAGAAAGTAGAATGGAAATTATTTGAAGTTGTCCAAACTAAATACAGTTGTCAAATGCATTGAGCTGCTGCTTGTTCTTGGTGGTTGAATGGACCTGAACACAATAATTATTCACAGTAATTTTAATGTGCAGATGAGAAGCCAAGGGGCATGAGTTCAGGATGAGTAGAGAAAAAATACAGATAACTTAGTAGATGCCATCAGACTGTTGCAGCAGGAATAGTGGAGGATGCAGTTGGGTCCCAATATAAAGTAGGTGAGCCTTTTACTATTTATGTAGAACAGATGGAGGTGTTGGTTGACATAAGAGCTGAATTAGGCCATTCAGCCCATCAAATCTACTCCACCAATGGAATCATGGTTGATATATGTTTCTATTCAATCCCATTCTTCTGCCTTCTCCGTATAATGTTAATGCCCTTATTAATGAAGAACGTATCAACTTCCACTTTGAAGATTCACAATGACAGCCTCCACAGCTATCTGAGGCAACCAATTTCACAGATCCAACATTCTCTGGCTGAAGAAATTTATCTTCATCTCTGTTCTAAAGGAATATCCTTTCATTGTGAGACTATGCCCTTTGGTCCGAGAACTTCCCATTACTGGAAATGTCATCTCCACAAAAATCTGCTCCAGTCCTTTCAATATTCAGTTGGTTTCAATTAGATCTACCCTCATCCATCTAAGCTCCATCTATGCCCAGAGGCTCTGAGGAATAAATGGAACTCTTGAGGCAGTGGACTTCTGGGTCAGATCAGGCTCTGAGACTAGACTGGGACTAAGACAGAGTAGTAACTGAAACATGACTAGGAGTGAGAAAGAGTGGGCTCTGAGACCTGACCAGGACTGAAGCAAAGTGGGCTCTGAGATATTACTGGAACTGAGAAAGAGTGGGCTCTGTGACATGACTGGAACTGAGACAGAGTGGGCTCTGTGACGTGACTGGAACTGAGACAGAGTGGTAACTGAAAGGAGTGAGAAAGAGTGGGCTCTGAGAGCTGACCAAGACCGAGACAGAATGGGCTCTGAGACGTGACTGGAACTGAGGTAGATTGGGCTCTGAGACATGACTGGAACTGAGACAGAGTGGGATCTGAGATATGACTAGAACTGAGAGTGGGCTCTGAGACATGACTAGAACTGAGATAGAGTTGGCTCTGAGATATGACTGGAACTGAGACAGAGTGGGCTCTGAGATATGACTAGGTATGAGGCAGAGTGGGCTCTGAGATATGACTGGAACTGAGACAAAGTGGGCTCTGAGACATGACTGGAACTGAGACAGAGTGGGCTCTGAGACATGACTGGAACGGAGGCAGATTGGGCTCTGAGACATGACTAGGATTGAAGCAGACTGGGCTTTGAGACATGACCAGGACTCTGGCGTTATGATCCCAGATGCATGAACAGCTTTTGTCTGTTTGCCAATTCTTAAAAGCTTTTGAATTGTTTCAAAATTTGCCTGGGGTTCAGTGGCATTTGGAAGTAGTAAAAATATATTTAAACAATTAAAAATACATGTGAATGAAAAATCATTAAAACTAAAAAATAATTTTAAAAATTAAAACAAAGCACTTTTATCAAATGAGGGTCAGCAACGTTATTCAAACAAATGGAATCACTGACAGTTTGCCATCTATCCACCCCTGTGTTGAAGTCACCCAATTAGATTTAATTTGGAAACTTTCAGCTTTTGTTTTTAATTACATTGAACAGAAAGATTTAGGTCAATGTGGAGCACAGCCTGAGTAAGTGGCAGGTCTGAGACTACCTCAGTAGTATGCCCAACCATGGAGCTGAGAGTCCAATGTGTAAGCACCTAACCTTCAAAACTTCTTCGTCTTCCAAATTGGGCCATACATGTACTCACGTTTGAGACCTCTTGAGACATGAGTAGCTGATAGCTAGGTGGCCAAGAGATAGCATGAGTAGGTTCAATGATTCGCCCTTTTTTCCAGGATTCAAACAGATTAAAACAGTCATACAGTAGCAACAAACAGAAAAGGTGTCTGCATAAAAAGGAGGAGGGAGGTCATATAGTAGCAGCGTGTCCTGCCAGGTGAAATATCTACTCCAACATCTTCCAGAAGTAAGAGAAATTGAAATTTATCCTCCAGTTCTCCAAGCATAAACAACTGGAGCAACAGAGTGGTGCATTTCATAGAATTGCTACAACAGAGCTCCAGCATCCCAGGTTCAATCTTGACTTTCAGTGCTCCCTCCTGGGGTTTGCACATTCTCCTGTGATCACATAGATTTTGCCTAGGTTCTCTGGTTTCCTCAGACACCCCCCGAATTGTGTGGGTTTGGTAGGTTCATTGGCCACAGTAAGTTGTCTCTAGCGTGTAGTTAAGAAGTTGAATCTGAGAGAAATTGATGGGAATGAGCGGAGAATTTATGAAGGGCATGGTTTAAATGGTGTTTTGATGGTTAGCACAGACCAAAGCCTTTTTTTTGGCTGTGTGATCCATGTGACAGGTGCTTTGTTGATCATGACTCAAATCAGTCTGCTGTATGACTATGGGTGGTTGATGCAGCCTGCACCTCTTCAGCTCTAAGAAATTAAAAAATAATTTTCCAAAGTCCTCAGAACTGTTTTCTTCAACCACATTCTGACGGCCTCACAGTAATTATGGAAATAGACATGCACCTTCTCCGTCTGAACCACAACATCCCAATTCGATTTATTTTGGAAGTGCTTCATTGCTACCATTTTTTTTAAATTGTGAAGAAACAAAGTGTAGTATTTCATTATGCCACACGCAGTTCTCTTGCTCTGTGATGTGGGAATTTTAATTCACAATTGACAACAGATGGCATTGTGAAAGTAATTCGCCTTAACTTCTATCGGAGCCACCAGCAGCCCATGTGCCAATCTCCCTTTTGCAGTCAGAAAGTTCAACTCCTGGCCACACCTGAGCACCTGGGCAGTGTGCCCAGAAGCAGCACCCACATATCAGAAATTAAAGAAATGGAAGTCACTAGCAACAACATATGCAAGATTTTGTGATTGAGATGATTGCTGAGACACTTCATCTCCAGTTGATAAATATGGACTGAGCTCAGATATGACTGCACTATTCCGCCCCCAACAATGGTTATCGGGAGCACTTGGCAATCTGCAAACTAAATCTCAACAAGTGGTAAACTGCAGTAATAGAGTCAGCAGTTGCCGTGATTGTAGTTCAGTGCACAAAAATGCTGGAGAAACTCAGCAGCATCTATAGGAAGTAAAGAGGAATCAAAGTTTTGGGCCTGAGCTCTTCATCAAGATATGAGCATAAAGCAGGCAGGTGCCTGAGTGGTTAAGGGTGTTTGTGGACCTGTAGCAGGTTCAAAGCAGTTTGAATAAACTAACCTTTTTGTGATGTTTTAACAACAACTAAATGTATATCTTGTTCCCTGTAATATTTCGGGAGTGTTAACTAGAAAAGAAAGTGGTTCTCATCAAGGAATATACTTCCTTGCCCTTTAGATTTCCTCTCCTCCAATCACTGAAGGATTTAATTGACAGGAGCAAAAAATGCCCCTATTTTAATAGGAGCCCGAGAAAATAGGAATCCAAATGTTAGCCCATACTCAAACAGTGGCTGACGGAGAGGTGCTCATCCATGTCCTTTATGGAGGACAAGGCCAAAATACTCATGAATACAAGCTAGCTGGTGCTTCCATCCAAGTCAGTGAAATAAAGGCGCAAAATGAGATGGATAATGTCCACACCTTAGACAGATAGTAACTATTTGGTACCCTGAACCTCCGAGACACCCTTTATGAACCCAAGATTACCTGAATGCAACCAGTGGTAGGTAAACAGTGATTGCAATCAGCTGTATTTTTAAGGTTCTTTTATGAGCATTTGCCCCCATGTGGTGTTGGGAGGTGCAGAGGTGTTGCCACTAATTCAAAGGCAGCCCCAAAGGCCACTGCCATCATCTGCGTGGCAGCCTTCACAGTCCTCTCCTCATTATCCTCTTCTTCCTGATTGCTTCTCTCTTGTCCATGCTGGCCTCCTCCATCTCGTAAGCTTGCCTCATCTGCCCCCTGAACAGTCCTGGCAACCTCCCAATTTCTAATAAATTATGACTGATAAAGGGATGGTGAATCGGTGGTGGAGGGGGGGAGAATTTTTTTAAAATAAAATGAATCCTCTGGAGATGCAGTGATCACAAGAAATATATTTGATTTTTGTTATAAATTATTTGGCCTAAAAGTATTAAAAACACCCATCTGCCAATCTGATAGACCCAAGACAGTTACAGTAGTTATGTGCTGTGGTCAGGATCAGTTATTCCCTCTTGTATTTTCTGCAGGTTACTCAACCATCCTGTGCAAAGTTATTGCCACCAGCAACAAGTGTTCTCACTGAACCACATATCAGGACTACCTTTCTGAGACATACTCTAAGTTCATTATATTATAAAGTGGCAGGCAGTTTTCAAGCATAGGAAAGGTAAACAAAATTGGTTACAAATTTGCTCATGAAGGCACCAAATTTTAACAAAAATAATGCACCTGTTTACTTCCTTACAATTGCACACAATCTTTGTGAAATTGCAAATTTGTGCTGCAATATTTTAAACCTTTGCTAGCAAGGACAGGAATTGTTCAGGAACAGTCAGGAATGACAGTAAAAGAACTGCTCCCAATCATATAGAAAGAGTTATTTATTATAAGGCAATAATCTCATCATTAGGTTTAGGTCATAGTTTTTCACTGCTAAAGAATTACCTTTCTACTTATAACTTCATTTATACCCTTTACTGTCTTGGCATCTGCTATCCTTGGTTTATTTTCAACCACAAGTGGATATTTGTAGGCAAGCAATAAGCTATGAGTGCAATCATGAGCCATGTTTTCCCACATGAAATGTACGAGCCATTTCTTTATTTCAAGAACCTCTCAGAGGCCTGTTGGTTGTTGTTATTTGTCATTAGTTATAAATTATGATGTATGGAAGTGTTACTCAACCCTCTTCCAAAGTAGGTGATTTCTTCATTGTTCAATGTTATTTCTGCAGAATATTAGATAAACTGAATGTATTCTGGTTTAAGAATTTGAGACCTCAATACTACTGAACTAAATAACTGGATACACTTCACACCTGGACACTCAGTTTTCTGGCTATTCTATCTCAGGAATATGGCTGAATGAATTTACTGCAGAAACATGGTTTAATTATTTATATCAGTGAATGTATTATATGCAGATTTATAATTTTTTTGAAGATTAAATATTTTTTTCTAAATGATTTCAATCCGTTTTGAATGTTTTCAAATGTTTCTAATCAGGGATGGTTCGAAGTTGTAGAAATGGCCTGCTAAATGGATCCACCTTCTGAGGCTTATTCATTGCTTGTGGACAGCTCTGCTTACAGGACCTGGAATTTGATCAGACATGTCGGGTCACAATTAGTACAGTCATAGGGACTGTAAGGGTTCAGGGAAGGGGAAAGCTCGAGAAGGTGGAGTACAAGAAGCTCATCATTCCAGAGTTAATATGGCTTTATCACATAACGGAGCAAAGCACTGACACTTTTAAAAGATACAGCAGAGGGAATTCCTTCTTAATTTTTTCAGTGTTATGTTGCAGTAATTTTAATCACACTATTAAACACTTGTCACCTGTATGCACAATGACAAATAAAGTTTGAACTCACCTCTGTTTTATCCTCACAACTGGAGGCAAAAGGATTGCAATGATCTCATCGGATGACCATCCATGACTATTCAAAGGATAAAATATTTAGGAGGCAGGAAATTCCAATCCAGAATGACAAAGGTAGATTTATATGAGGGAGACTGCAATGAAGAGATATCATCAGGTAAAAATAGTTTTCCTAACCACAACTTGACAGAGATCTGCCTTTTGTTTTATCAGGCAGGCAACCAGGTAAGAATGGATAATTTACTGGTGATGAACAGTGAACAGGAAATGGCCAATCCTCCTACGCCACTGTGATTAAATACCACAAGCTCCTGAGGTAAGTTTAATCACAGATGCATTGCTACAGCAGTGAAATCATTGATCAGCTCAATGCCATAAAACTTTTGATGCCAACACTTCTTTTGTCCTTCGTTGCTAAATGTAGGAGCTGCCAATTTTTTCAAAGTGCAGATGTTCTGATGAGCTGTGGATATGAAGAGGGACTTGGTGCTGTTTGACTAACTACAGACATTTCAATAATGCTTTGGTTAGTGTCCATTCCTAAACCAAGATCACCAAACATTGCTTACTTGGTCTTCATCATGGTTGCTGTTTTTTGGATCTTGCTGTGCTATTGTCTCATCCTGACTTGGTGGCAGCAACTGTACTTCAAAAATAATTTATTGACTGTGATTTTGGAAATTGCTGAGGATGTGAGGAAGTACTCTATCTTTCAGAAATGCCTGAATTGTTTCGGTGATGATGACATTAACAACAAAGGCATTCAAACAGACGTGACCTTTCATTGAAATTGAGATGGTAAACATTTCAAGGCAATATAAAAATGATTTATTGAGCAAGGACATCATCTAATTTAAATTTGCCCGTAACTCTTGATCACCTTTGGAAAATGCAACTTTAATCGTACTGCTGAGCAAAAAGTTGCAGAAGAGGAAAGTTATTTGGGAGAGAACTCCTTTCCAAGTTTTCCTTTCAGCAGTTTGAAAATGATGCATGTCATTATTTAACCAAACAAATAATGCAGTGAATAAGTTTCTGAATTCCATCAGGCCTCTTTGAGCGCATACAACTCAGCTATAAAAATTTACAAGAAACATTGAGACAAAAAGCTGTAGAAGAGGAAAATTTAACCATCCCACTTCTTCCAACAGGAATAAACCTTCTCTTCCCCGTCCAACTCCTCATAATATTCCAATGTTTTGATCTATCTGACCCCAAACAGAATTCCTTCTTAATTTTACATTGCCAGAGTAAAAAGAGACAACTTCTATTTAATTTGTCGAAAAGTAAACAATCACAGATGCGGAAATTTGAAATAACAGAAGCAAATTATGGAATCGAGCAACAGACCAGGCAGCCTTCAGAGACAGAAGCAGAATTAACATTTCAGGTAGAAGATCTTTCCTTGGGAGGTCATTTAAACAAACATGATCTCAGTTTGTCTCCCCACTGATGCTCCCTGACTTGCTATTTCCAGCACTTTGATTTCATTGAATGCTTGTTTTTGTCTTCTTCCATCTGGTAGCTGCAAGATACAGTGGCAATATTGACTCACCATGTCAATAAATTTATATCTCAATGATTTACATCAGGCTCAGATAAAGTTTACAGAATAGCCCACAGGTGGTGAAGTTTGGCGCTCTAGTTGCCCATGACTCCCATCTAAAGTACGTCTAACTCAGTTTCTGTCTCAAATTACTGATAAACCACATTCCTCAACATTATTGTTGAAGTGTTGACTGCTATTTGGGAGAGAACTCCTTTCCAAGTATGCCTTTCAGCAGTTTGAAACTGATGCATGTCATTATTTAATCAAACTAATAATGCAATGAATAAGAATCTGAATCCTATCAGGCCTCTTTGAGCACATACAACTCAAGTATAAAAAATTTACAAGAAACATTGAGGCATGGTGGCATTAAGTAGTTAGGTTGCAAAACAAGCTCACTAGTCTGCTAGTGAAGGAAGCACAATTTACTTACCTTGTCAACTCACACTAAAGTTCCTCAACCTTAATCCCCCCTGACGGTTTAACAAGCTATGCAGTTGTAAAAGAAATGGGAAATAAATAAAAGGACTGAATTATGTAAACTTTCATGGACAAAAGTCTATTTTTTTTGTTTTCTTCACACCTCAACTTCATGTCGTTTTGCACTGCTGTGGCTCCCAGGAGATCTCATGAGCACCCTCTCAAAAGACCACTTCCCTTTTCTCCAAAGCAGGATTGCTACTGATAATCTTATACCTCTTTGCACTATCAGTCCTGCCTGAAACTGGCTTGATATTGTTCCATCCTACATATCGCTTTCAGACCTAGCAGGAAGTACACACTTCCAGAGAACTTTGTGCATTGTTATTCTTTGCAGAAATCCTTTTGGATTGTGGACTCATTTATTTCTGGTCAGTGAACAGCTATTATGATGCAGGATCTTATAAAAATTGCCAAGAAGGATTTTTCACATTTTTGTGAAAAGTTTCCCACACAACAATATAACCACAAATTTTACTGAGTTTTTTTTAAAATCATGGTTTCATGGATTCCTATTTGTGTCTTCACCTTTCTTAATTCTTGCTCCTCACCCTATAGGGTAACCCACTGACCAAATGTCCTTTACTTTCTTCCTGGAATCTGTCTTCATTATGTTAACTCATTGTGTAAGTTCTTATTGAGGATGTTTTAACATTGTTTTTACACAAGCAAAAAGGTATTTAATCATTGAGCTGGTGAAACAGTAAGGAGAGTGCCAAATAAATTTCGCATCCATTTTCTCCCATTTTACGATATGATTCTATATCTTTCTTGTCATTTAAGACTAGACTGCAAAACGGTACACAGTAAAAGATGAGATAACATTCCTCCAAACCATAATGCTACCTACACATCATGAGATTACACAAAAACAATGTACACAACACAAGACTACACCATTCCTACACTATGAAACTGAAACACACCTACACAGAGCTACATAGTGAATTTTTTAAAAATAACAGTGCAAACAATATATTTGTAATGCGACTGATTGCACTCAGAAACAAGTGAGGAGTACGAACACACTTTTAATGGCTTACAAGCAATGGCTAGTAGAAGCAATAGTCCTCAGGTGAATCTGAGGTAAAGTGGGAAAACCAGGGTTTATATTGGGGTAGGTGAGGGTGGAGCCAGGGGAGTAGCCAGCCATCTGAACAATACATAGACAGTGAATTCCAGTTCACTGCATTCACCCCTTTCTTCAGAATTAAGCCCGTGGGTGAAAAACAGAGTCCATTCATTCAAATAAAAAATACTTTACAAATATTTACATTAAACCTGTCAGGGGGGGGGTCTGGTAATTCTGGTCGAGTACCACAATACTGGAGGACTTTGGGCTTTCCGAACTTCCTGGATCACCTGTGGGTCTTGAGGGCACCGGTTCAGGTCATGGGGTGGATTGGTCCACTTCCTGAGTAGTGTGTTCTGGGACCCTGAGTGGAGTACTCAGTAGTTCCTGGAACACTTGAGCCATCGGACTCTCAGTTCCGGCGGGTGCCAGGACTCTTGGCCCATGGGCAGAGAAGATGGCGTAGACCACGAGGCATGGCAAGATGGCCGCCAACCATCTTGATTTGACAAAGGACTAGGTGGTGCTGGACCTTGAGGTGGGACCAGCCACCGTGGCTTCCTGCGATGGTTCACTTCTAGTGGCTGGTCCTGCCACAAGGTCCAGCAAGAAGACACTGGCAGCAAACAGCACGGTGAGACGGAACCCAGTCCTTCAGGATTCGGGCATGGATCGAGCAATGATTCGGGGGTTTGCACACGTGGTCACGCTCTTTGGGTTCCCTTTAGCCTGGCAGACCTTCACCCAGTGCCCTCGCTTACCACATCCAACACACATGGAGTCCTTCGCAAGGCATCAAACACGGGGGTGCTGTGGCTGTCCACAGAAGTAGCATTCCTGGTTGTGTGTGGCTGCTGTGGTGAGCGCTGGGGCTGTGGGGGTCACCGATGCCCCAATGACCTGGTCCTCTGAAAAGGCGCCGCTTTCACCTGCAAGGTCATCAGTTTTCAGTTGGGCCAGCTCGAGTGCTTTCACCAGCTCCAGGTTGCTGGCCAAGTCTTCTTCCCCAACTCCAGCAGTCGCTGCCTCACATACCTCGACCTCACTCCTGCCACAGGGTGTTCTGGATTTGTTGTCCTCTCTCACTCAGGCCATGTACTGGTCAGGGCCCACAGTCCAAATATTTAGTCATCCAGCAACTCATCCAGACACTGCTGATGTTGAGAGAGTTGGTGCATCCCCAGCACATCACATTCTGGGGCCTCATGTATCAGGTCTTCAAGCCTTCTATGGCTGACTCATAGGTAGCACAGTCTCTGATGACAGCGTACCCTTTGGGCCAGACTCGAGAGAGAAGTGCCAATTTCCGTAGACCATCTAAATTGAAGACGTCTTGTGTGCCTTTCAGGTAGGACTGGAAGCACTCCAACCAGTAGGTGAATTCCTCCGGGGCCTCAGAGAACAGAGTCAATCTGGAGCATGCCTGGCTTCAACAGGACTTCCATCCCATTTCAAAGTAAGCTATTAAAATTGTAACGCAACTGAATTCACTCAGAGACAAGGGAGGAGTACAAACATTCTTTTAATAGCTTACAATCAATGGCCAGTAGGCACAATAGTCCTCAGGTGAACCTGAGGTAAGGTGGGAAAACCATGGTTTATAATGGGGTAGGTGAGGGTGGAGCCAGCCATCTGAACAATACAGTGAATTCCAATTCACTGCAACAGTAAAAGATGGAAAACTAGATAGTAGTCACAGCAGATACAGGTTACATTTTCGTAGACTTTGATTTTAAAAAGTCTAGTAGCTTGAAGTGAAGAACTGATAAGAGAGACCCAACAACCTCCTCACTGACCCCACCATCTGCCACAGGGCCCCACTCTCTAAGACAGCACAGCCTTCAGATCCTCCCAGCCAGGCACACACCACTCTGGACCACCTCCGCAGAACCCGCCACAGTGTCTCCTCCTCGGTCACTGGCAGCAAAACATGTCGGTCTGGAGGCCTCATCCCACCACAGAGGCATGATTACCACAGCAGACCAGGCCAGGGAGCCCCACAGCTTTCTTCTGAAGATCTGTACTTACTTTGCGGTTCTCACATTTCCACAGCGCTCTACCATTCAATGTTCATCAATTAAGAATTGTGCACGGCACCTTACTTAACCATTGCAGTAGCATCAGGTCTGGAGAAGCCGCTGCAGCCACTGGCACATCACTATCATCTCCATCATCCATGCTACGTCATGCATATGCAGGGAGAAGGGAAATAGAGGAGATAAACAGGAATGGATAAATGACATGTTGGCCAACTGAGTTGTTTGGCTTATTTCAAAACTGTTATCGCCCTTCCAGCAAAGTGTTAACTAAAAGCAAGACCATTGACCTCAAACACTAACCCTGTTATATTCTCTATGGATGTTGCCTAACCTGCTAAGCAATTCTTATATTTTCTGTTTTATTAAAGTTAGTCTAGGAATGTGCCCTGACTATCCATCTCTCACTCTATCTCACCTTGAAGTCCGTTCAGTAGCTTAAGGATGCCAGGCTGTAATGGCAGCATTTGATGATTAAAGGCCATAAGAACTATATCCAAGGAGTGGGAGCTCATGAATCTCGAGGTTCTCTCGACTGTGGCCATGCAGACAACTCGCATTAGTGATGAACCTTGCTGTTTTGTGTATTGAGATACATTTCCTTTAAGAGGAAAGAGATCATTTATAATTGCCAATTTGTTCAACAGATGAAGTAAATCACAAGTAGAACTCTGTGTTGGCTTTGGAGACATGGAATAAAATTCTCGCTAACACTGCAATAAACTTACAATTACAGGTATCCCCCACTATCTGAAAGTACGGTGTTCCTATAAAACCTTTCATAAGCTGAAATGGAATAAAGTGATGAATCAATTATTAATTTATATAGGAAAAAATTGTGAACATTCCCAGACACACTGCCGCACACTCTCCCAACAGACCACTATCAGCCCCACACAGATCCCATTGCCCCGCGCTCCTCTGACATCCCGCTATCCATTCTCACACTGATCCCACTGCCCCACGCTCTCCCGACAGCCCACTATAAGTCTCCACACTGACTCCACTGCCCCATGCTTTCCCAACATCTCACTATCAGTCCCCACACTGATCCCACTGCCCCGCGCTCCTCTGACATTCCGCTATCCATTCTCATACTGATCCCACTGCCCCACGCTCTCCCGACAGCCCACTATAAGTCTCCACACTGACTCCACTGCCCCATGCTTTCCCAACATCTCGCTATCAGTCCCCACACAGATCCCATTTCCCCGCGCTCCTCTGACATCCCGCTATCCATTCTCACACTGATCCCACTGCCCCATGCTCTCCCGACAGCCCACTATAAGTCTCCACACTGACCCCACTGCCCCATGCTTTCCCAACATCTCGCTATCAGTCCCCACACTGATCCCACTGCCCCGCGCTCCTCTGACATCCCGCTATCCATTCTCATACTGATCCCACTGCCCCACGCTCTCCCGACAGCCCACTATGTCTCCACACTGATTCCACTGCCCCATGCTTTCCCAACATCTCGCTATCAGTCCCCACACAGATCCCATTTCCCCTCGCTCCTCTGACATCCCGCTATCCATTCTCACACTGATCCCACTGCCCCACGCTCTCCCGACAGCCCACTATAAGTCTCCACACTGACCCCACTGCCCCATGCTTTCCCAACATCTCGCTATCAGTCCCCACACAGATCCCATTTCCCCTCGCTCCTCTGACATCCCGCTATCCATTCTCACACTGATCCCACTGCCCCACGCTCTCCCGACAGCCCACTATAAGTCTCCACACTGACCCCACTGCCCCATGCTTTCCCAACATCTCGCTATCAGTCCCCACACTGATCCCACTTCCCCACACTCTCCCAACAACCTGCTCTGTCCCCACGGTGATCCCACTACACTCTCCCGACAGCCCACTCAGTCCCCACACCGATCCAACTGCCCCTGCTCTTCCGACAGCCCGCTCAGTCCCCACACTGATCCAAGTGCCCCGTGCTCTCCTGTCAGCCCACTATCAGCTCCCACACTGACCCCACTGCCTCACACTCTCCCAACAGGCCACAGTCACTTCCCACACTGACCCCACTGCCCTGCACTCTCCAAACAGCCCACACTGATCCCACTACACTCTCCCAACAGCCCATTCTCAGTGCCCACACTGATCCCACGCGGTGATATGTAATTACACTACTAGGTCACCAGGGGTCATCCTGATGACCTTGTATATAAAGCAGTCTAGCCTTCCATGTTGGTCTTGCAGGGAGACAAGACCTCTTAGTGTACATATTAGTTTATTAAAGCTGTCTTATACTCGCACTGCTGGTGTGGTTATTGTCAGTACACTACTGTCCTGTGCACTCCCGACAGCCCACTCAGTCCCCACACTGATCCAAGTGCTCCGTGCTTTCCCGTCAGACCACGATTAGTTCCCACACTGATTCGACTGCCCCACACTCTCCCAACAGCCCACCACAGTCCCCGCACTGCTCCTACTGCTCCACGCTCCCCCGCCTGCCTGCTCAGTCCCCACATTGATCCCACTGCTCCGCACTCTCCCAACAACACACTTTCAGTCCCCACACTGCTTCCACTGCCCAGCGCTCTCCCGGCAGCCAAATGAATACTATTTTCGCTTTTCACCTTTTTCGTAAAAGTGAAAACCCTCCAGATTTCTTTTCAGATAATGAAAAAAGATACTATTGTAGGTCTTTCATAAAAGTGAAGTGGCATAAAACTAACTTTCAAAAAGTGCATAATTTAGATTCTAAATCAACCCTAATTCTAATCCTGTATCACTTAATTTCTAGTATGAAGCATATTAAATATAGTAATCTCTGTAGAATTATTGGTTTATTTCATATTTCATTCTTCCAATAGTTTCAACCTTTGAAATGAAATTTCATATTTGCATTTGAAAACAGTTCAAAACATATTTCAATCTAAGATAGAAAAGGCACATAAATCATGGTCATATCGGTATAAAATGTTTCATAGAGGCACATTCACATATGGACACACACACACACACACACACACACACACACACACACACAAGCACACCCACACCCTCACACACACACATTCATTCACACACATCCTCACACACATACACACACACACACTCATACACCCACACAAGCACACCCACACCCTCACACACTCATTCATACACACACACCCTCACACACATACAAACACACACACACAAACACACACACACTCACACACACACTCACACACATTCATACACCCACACAAGCACACCCACACCCTCACACACACATTCATACACACACACCCTCACACACATACAAACACACACACACATACACACACACACACACATTCATACACCCACACAAGCACACCCACACCCTCACACACACACACCCTCACACACATACAAACACACACACACACACACACACACACACACACACACACACACACACACACACAACAAAGGAACATCGATATATAAACTGATACATTGAAACACATTTAAAATTACAGCCATAGATACAAATATACACTCAAAAAACCTACGTACAACTATCTTCAGTTAACTGACGTCCCAGGAAAAAACTAATTCCTTTCACAAAGCAGAATTAACAGATAATCAACATTCTCAACTAAATTTATCAACAATAAATAAATACATTTGGTGATTTTCTGGCCAAAAATATCAGAGTTAATTAAAGGTAGCTGTAATTTTTTTCCAAATTATCAACAAGACATTGCATTAATGATATGGATCCCACTACAAAGAAATCAAACTCTTTATTGTATTCAGGAAAACAGAAGTCTAAAAAATACTGCTTTTCCTAGTTTGTTGTTTTTCAGCTTTACACAATTATATGAATTGAAGCTTTCAATACAATTAATGCTTAACTTATCAGTGCAAGAATGCAGATTCAATTACAATGACTTTCTCAAACAATAAATGATCAATCTTCCTCTCCACTGACTCACTTCGTAGCAGCTGTTATTTTCCTCAGTACCTGAGGTGGAAGCAGAATCATGTTGCAGTTGGTACTGTGGGAGAAGTATTTAAATTGAATAGTAATCCCATAGTACCAACACAAGTATTATGCAAAGCAAAAGAAGGATCCTTCATTAACAAAATATTCCGAGAAGTAGCTTAGTAATGGAAATATTTAAGACCTAAGTGAATGTTAATACCACATCTCCATGTATGGAATACTCTATTCAACTGCTGAATGCTTTACATCACTAAAATGATCCTTATTTAAGTTGCATAGAGTGGGGTTGTGACCTCAGTAGACTATTCTCCTTCATCCTTCTTGATGTCCGATGCAGCTGGCCACGTCATTTATTTTTATGACTCTCCTCTGCCTTCTGCTAAACAAACCTTTTCCAGCCAAATCCTTCTCCAATCAATTCCATAAAGGCCCAAGATGGCTTCTCCTAATTTCAGCAATTTATTGTTAGAATTCTGGGTATCTGCCTTTGACTTTGTTCCTGCAGGATTTTACATGTGAACTGAGATCATCCATCAGCTCTGATTCTTTTCACCACACTACTGCCATTAATTTGTCATTATACTTGTATGACCTCCATAAGCCCAAAATTCCACCATGAAGTAATAGAAGTACAATATTATTGCCTTTGATCCCCATCACAACTTTTACCAAAATCGCTGCTGACATCCCATTCGGTCTCTACAAATGAACCAAATTTTTCATGGAATTTGACCATTGATCTCACATTTTCGGTCACTCTAAGTCAGGGGCTACTGAAATAATTATCTGTGCCTTTGTCACCTTTAAACTCAACTGTTCCAAAGCTCTCCATGTCAGTCTGCTGTTTATATTTTAACTTGCACCATCTTCAAGACAACCCTGATAAAAACAGAATGTGTTGAAAAATCTCTAGGGTCATGCAGCAATTGTGGAGATAGAAAATTAATGTTCCAGATCCACACATGTTCAGCCTTGCGTTGTGTTACTGCATTTAGTACACATTTATGAAAGTATTCTCTGGGGTTTCTCACAAAATGAAAATGATAATCGAAAATAATAAAATACCTTTTTAAGTTAGGTGAATGATGTTTTCCCCAATAAAAAGACATTTTATTGGGGAAGATTTCTGATAAAATCACATAGGACCAGCAATGCCAAACCAAGGGAGAAATTTGACTTGTGAATTAACCTTGGAGTCCTTTAATGTTAGAACATTCAGTTCGATTTGCCCCGAGAAAGGATGAGCTTTTGATCTGGGACTGACTCGAAGTTCAATAATAGCTTTATAGTTACAGCTACTGAATTTACACTATTTTGTTCACCTGTAACTAAAATTCTGGCAAATGTTCCATTGACACAGTTGAATAACGCAAATACTACGCCAGTTACCTAATCAAGTTTCAAAAATAGTTTATCCAGTGCTAAAACAAAGTCACACTGTGCTGTAGAATTGCTTTAAAAGCCTAAAATTACATTCAATTGTGGCAATACAGAAGCATTCCATGAAATGGAAAAACAGCCTAGATCTTGGGTCATCTGGCATTAACTACGCTGAATAACAAGCTGCTCAGTTTCAGAACCACGCATTGCGTCTGGTGTTGTATACGACAATCTGTCTCATTGCAAAAGGAGATTCACCCTTCCCTCCCCAAATCAAGGAATGTCTCCAAAGTTAATACATTTTGAGGTGGACCTTCTCCTCTTCACGGCTGAAAACCTTAATCATTCTTCATTCATGTCATGAACTTGGATTATCGTGTAGCTCCTTAAAAGTCAAGGAGGATATTGTAACCAAGGCATTTCTGTCGTTTCTCCTGTTTGGTCCAGTAATAGAGCCTGCAGCTGACGTGGACTTTTTACCCCCTCCATAAATCTTCGTCCGCGAAGCCAAGCCAAAGAAGAAATTGGTGATTTTCTGCAGCAGACCCTGCCAGTGAGCTGGTCTGTGCCACGGTTATGTCTCCGCTTCTGGCTGGAAAATGATGGAAGCTAGCAACAATGCTCTGTCTACTGCAAACAACAACAAAAAATCAATCCTGCAGAGATATCTGATTCATTCCATTGGAAAGACAGATATTTGTTATTATGGAACCATTAATGGAAGCGTGTCAGAAAGGTACACAGATAAATTTTTTTCAAAGTATAGATGAGAAAAAATAGGTAGGCAAAAGAATCATATAGCCACACGGAAAAAAAAACAAAACATTTGGTTCATTGCCAGATTCAAGCAGACCATCCTTCTTCTTATTTGTTTGTACCCCTGAAACCTTTTCTCTCTCAACCATGCCCATTAACTCCCTTTTGATTCTTTATTGTCATTAAACTATTTCAAAGGTAATTTTAAAAAGTCCATTAATCTTGCAGCATGTCTTTGGAATATTTAAGGAAACCAGAGCACCAGGAGGAAACACAAACAGTCAAAGGAAGAACAGGCAAATCACAGTCAGGGTTGAACCAAATTCTCCAGACCTATGAGGCAAAAATTCTAAGAAGGTAGCCTCGATGAGGAGTACTTTTAAGGTAGGTTTTTAAAATAGCCAACTAGAGAATAGGTTATACCAGTAGGATTAGTTAATAGAAGGTAATCTATGTAAAATTCAACCATACTGGGATAGCAGCAGAGATTGCTGGAAAAGTAAGTTGTGAAGAGAACTAAATTAGGTCACAAAGGAATAGAGACATGTTAAGTGAGGAGGCAAATGGGAAATGTGAAATTAACCACTTGACAGGAACAAAAAACCTGAAGAAAGCATATTATTTAAATGGCAAGAGAATGAAGAATTGTGAGATTCAAAGGGAACTGGCTTTCTCAGTGCAGGTTTCACAAAAATGAACAGATACTGTAGGCAATTAGGAAAGCTAAAATAATGTCACTATTTATTCCAAGGGAAAATTATACAAAATTTGGGAGGTTATGCTTTAGTATAAGGAAGGGGTGGCCCACTTTTTTTTCCAAAACTCACATTCCACCTTAAGTATTCCCAATGCCAAAAGTGCCCTGCGAATAGTAAGGGATCGCTTAAGGTGGTATGTGAGTGGAAAGAAAAAGGATTGAAAACCACTGTTATAATCATACCTAATTGACTCGTTATGTGCACCGTTTCATAACTCCAAAGGAAATGGGCCAATGACAATTTTTCTCAAGCAAAATATTTCAGTAACAATTGGGTCTAGAACAGTGATTCTCAACCTTCCCTTCCCACTCACATACCACCTTAAGCAATCCCTTACCAAAACAGAGCCATTATGGCATAGGGAATACTTAAGGTGGAATGTGAGTTTTAAAAGAGGTTGATCACCCTAGTATAAGGGATTTTACTGATGTTACCATTGACCACGATGTGTATTGTTAGTCCTTTTGTTTAAGGAAAAATGTTAATATGGTTTTCCTCAACTAATTACACAGCAGATGAATGGTCAGACAACCGAGGCTTGCATCCATAGAGTTTAGAAGAGGAGCAGGTAACCTGGTGGAAACATTGAAGATCCTGTCATGTCTTAACAGGGTGGACTTTTTCTGTTGTGGGAGAATCTAGAGCTGAGATCACTAATATAAGACAGTGAGAGGAGGTGAATATTTTCTCTCGGAAGGTCATGCCTTCGGATCACTCTTCCTCAAAGGGTGGTGAAAGCAGATTCTTTGAATATTTTCAAAGCAAAGGTAAATAAATCTTGGATAAGCAACAGTTCCCATGGGTTAACAGGAATGTGGAATTAAGGTTACAATTGGACCAGCCATGATAAATTAAACTGTCTTAAGAGGCTTACTGGCCTATTTCAGCTCCCATTGTAGATCCTCTTATTAATTTATTGCCATTAGCAATTTATCAACTTTTAGGCAATTGAAGAACACCATTGATTTTAGTTTCATTTTTGTTATATATCAAACATTAACACTTAATTTCCAAATTCAGAACTGCTCAACTCTTTGACATCCAGAAAAGTTCCTGCCTCTTCATTATAAACACTAAATCAGCTGATTTGTCAGTCTGACCAAGTTTTTTTAAATAATTCAATATAAATACAATTCAGCTTTTCTGAAAGATTTATCAGATCATTGTATTTACTTTGTTTCTAATTGTTAGTTTAAAATTTGGGGCATTGCAAAGATCTTCTAAGCATAAAATCTATTATTCAAGCAGACATAGCTGCGATCTCAGTGTTGCTCTGTCGAAGATCTCAAAAGCTGACTTACATTAAATGCCAATTTTACTGAGCCTCATTGTGAAGTAAATGCCTTAGAATGACATTACCAAATAGTTATTCCCTTCTGTTTTAAATATAAAGACTGGATAAAAACAAGAAGGTATGCACAAAGAAACTGAAGTGTTTAGACAGTTGAAAAGATTAGCAACTTTAAAAGGAGAGATTTGAGTTACAAATGAAAAATGAGGAACAATTGCTCTCATGGTTCATGATATCCACATGTATCATAACAAGATTAGTTTATAAGAAAGTATCTTGCTATTGGTTTGAAGAAGATACACAAGAAGAATGGGATATTCAGCTGTAAAACTGAATTGAATTACTGTTATAGTTAATTAAAAAAACTTGGTTTTGCATGCTATTCAGGGAAGTCAAATTATATTCAAATCCAAAAGTTTTGCAAAAATAAAACAAAAATGCACAGTATAATTTTACAGAGAGGCATATTTAAAACAGTGCAAGGGCTATGATGAGATAGGGTTTAAGCAATCAAGAGATCACCATATATCAGAATCAGAATTTATTGTCAAGAACAAGTCATGAAATTTGGGGTTTGGCAGCAGCGTCATCAAGCAAACATTTATTATAACCATCTTACAACATCACTATAAAAAGTAAAACAAAATAATAATAATATAAATTACAGTGGATGAAAAGTAGGGCAGTGTCTTTCGTTCATTGATTATTCAGGAATCTGATGACACCGGGGAAGAACCTGTCCTTTTGCCATTGATTGCTCGTCTTTCGGCTCCTGCACCTTTTTTCCCCCAATGGTAGCAAAGTGAAGAGCCAGGATGCTCTCCACAGTACACCTGAAGAAGTTTATGAGAATCTTCGGTAACATACCAAATCTCCTCATACACCTCACAGAATATAGCCACTGGTGAGCATATTTGTGATTTCATCAACATAGAGACTCCAGGACAGATCCTCGGAGATGATGACACCCAGGAATTTGAAGTTCTTGACTTTCTCCACTACTGATCCCTCGATAAGGATTGAGTCACGTTCCCCTGACTTCCTCTTGAAGTCCATAATCATCTCCTTGGTTTTGCTGATGTTGAACGCAAGGTGGTTGTCATTACACTGTTCAACAAGCTGATCTATCTCCCTCCTGTATGCTTCCTCATTGCCTTATGTGATTCTGTCAACTGTGGTATCATCGGCAAATGTAGAGAGTATCGGAATTGTGCCTGGGCACACAATCATAGGTGTATAATGAGGAGAGCAGTGGGGTAAGCACACATCCTTAGGGTGAGCTTGTGTTGATAATCAGTGAGATGGTGATGTTGTTTCAAATTTATACAAAGTCGAGGATCCAGTTGCAGTGGAGGGCTACAGAGGGGGAATCTATTGATAAATAGTAGAGTCACAGGAGTTGTTTTAGCTGTTCAACCGTCATTCAGCATTCTCGAGGGAAGAAGCTGTTCCTCACCCTGGTGTCTTTGATTCTAATACATCCATATCTCTTTCCTGATGAGAGTAGCTGGAAGATGAAGTTCACTGGTAGGTAGGGGTCCTCACAGATTTTGAGAGCTCTCTTTAAACAATGATTCTGGTAAATCACATCAATGGTAGGGAAGGGGACCCCCAGTGATCCTCTCTGCCATTTTTATGGTCTTGTAGATTGACCTTCGATCTGATGATCTACAGCACTGTACCACACTGTGATGTGGCTGGCCTGGGTGCTCCCAATGGAACTCCTGTAGAACATTAACAGAATGGTGGCTGGTAGCCTTGTCCACCTCAGCCTTTTAAGCAAATGCAGTCGCTGTTATGCATTCCTGACAAGTGAGTAGATATTGTGTCCAGGTCTTTTGAAGTGGACTCCGAGAAACTTGATACTCTCCACTCTCTCTACTACTGAGCTATTAACAAGTAGTGGAGGATGGTTGCCCCTGTTCCTCCTCAAGTCCATGGTTATCTCTTCTGTCTTACCCATGTTAAGACTTAGGTTGTTATTCCTGCACTATTTCATGAGATTTTCCACTTCTTCTCTGAATTGGGATTCATTATTGTTGCTGAAGAGGCCAACTACTGTCGTGTATTGAGCAAACTAGATGACATTGTTGGAGCTGAATCTGGCGAGGGTCATAGAGTGAACAGGAGCAAACAGCTGGGAGATGTGCCAGTGCTCAGCCTGATGGTGCTCGATGTTCTTTTGCCTATTGGACAGACTGTGCTCTTTCCGTTAGGAAGTCCAGAATCCAGTAACAGAGAGGGAGGGGTTTTGAATCCCAGTGAGGACATCTTCTCCACTAACTTCTGGGATATGAATATATTAAACACTGATCTGTAGTCAATGAACAGCATGAGGCTGGTGGGTCAGAAAGGAGTGGAGGGACAAGGTCATAGGATCATCACTGGAACAGTTCTGCTGTATTCAAATTAAAATGGATCCCGTGCCCCTGGGAGGTGTGCATTAACACATTCCATCACTAGACGCTCAAAGCATTTTGTAATGGTGAAAGTCAGTGCCACCCAATGGTAATCATTGAGACCTGTTATTATCATCCTCTTGGGTACCAAGAGGATGGTGACTGCCATGAAACTCATGGTGGTGATGGATTGCTATAATATTTAAGATGTAAGGACATCTGTCAGTTGGCCAGCACAGTCCTTCAGTACCCAATTGGGTATGTTGTCTGGTCCCACTGCCTTGTGTGGGTTCCCCCAAAGTAATATTCTTCTCTTCTCGGCTGCAGCTATGCAGGGGGCCTGTTCTTCAGGGAGAGACAGATCTTTGTTTAACATCAGCCTGTTCTTCATGTCAAACCATGCATAAAACATGTATAGTCTGTCTGGAAGAGAAGCGTTGTTGATATTGAGTCGCAAGGTTGTCTTGTGATCTTTTATTGTTTTGATACTTTGCCACATGTGCCTCGCGTTGCACAGCTGACTATGGCTTCTCTGTGCATAGCTATGCTTTGCCTTCCAGATTGCACAGGAGAGTTCAGCTATAGTTGATCTTAGTGCAAATGTCTGTCCTGAAGTCTGCATTTCAAGCTCTAAGAAGTGCACAGACTCTGCATCAAACTATAGTTTCTGGTTAGCCCTGAATGAGCTTGTGTATGCATCAATGTTTAAGTGGCCATTTTAAGTGCCACCTCCAAGAAACAGCCCCAGTCCATGGTCTCAAAGCAGTCCTGTGGCGCTGCTGTATCCCTCCCTCAGCCCCTCCCCCTCCCACATCCTGAACTTCATTTGTTTTGCCAGCCCTCTGTACGTCAGGGTTAGCAGGATGGATATGTGATCCAAATATTCAAGGTTGGGGTGAGAGGCATTGGAGTACACTCAATCTAGGGTGTTCTTTCCACTGGTGGTAAAGTTGACATGCTGTTCAAACTGTGGTAGAACAGATAGGTTGTATGGCACAGGAACAGAGCCTTTGGCCCATCTTGTCCATGCAATCCAAATTGTCTATGTGAGTTAGCCTCATTTGCCTGCATTTGGTCATTATACCTGGAAACAAAACCACATTTCTGGCCTCTGCTGTTTATTCCATTTAGTAATTATTGTCCTTATGCCATCAATTCCAAAAATTCAGAGACTTTTTTTCTTAGGAAGTGATGCACAAACCAATTGTGAAACAAAGCCTTTTTAATAGCTCAATATTCTTTAACATACTCTTTGGTTTCCAAGTTTAGATTTATCCTTGAATGAAATCAGACCACTCTGGCATGTAATTCTGCTGACCTATGGTCAATTAGAAAAAAACTATTATTATTAAAAATTCTGAACTAAAAGTACAGCTAAGCAATGAATTTACTTTTAAGGAGTTCTGACATTTTGAACTAAGCAATCCATCAATTCTTTTGCATAATGTTGATTTACTTAATGTTCAAAAGGGAATTATTTGAGAACTTAATGCTCTGCTCTTGCTCCTTGGCCTTGATATTCAAGGATGGAAAACCTTCATGCTTTTAATAATGGGACACAACATGCTTAAAAAGTTATTCTTCCAAACAAGCTGATTCATTCATTATTACTACATTAAAAAGCTCCATACTTACTTCATTTGTTGTGACTGAAAGAAAATCACAACTTACTTTTAATATATCATTCATTGTTTAAACAAGCATGATGGAGATTAATTGTGAAAGTTTCTCATAGATGAACAAATTCTCCATCTAAAATAAATAATCACTTTTATCTTCTTTGGCTTGGCTTCACAGACGAAGATTTATGGAGAGGTAATGTCCACGTCACCTGCAGGCTCGTTTGTGGCTGACAAGTCTGATGCGGGACTGGCAGACACAGTTGCAGCGGTTGCAAGAGAAAATTGGTTGGTTGGGGTTGGGTGTTGGGTTTTTCCTCCTTTGTCTTTTGTCAGTGAGGTGGGCTCTGTGGTCTTCTTCAAAGGAGGTTGCTGCCCGCCGAACTGTGAGGCGCCAAGATGCACGGTTTGAGGCAATATCAGCCCACTGGCGGTGGTCAATGTGGCAGACACCAAGAGATTTCTTTAAGCAGTCCTTGTACCTCTTCTTTGGTGCACCTCTGCCTCGGTGGCCAGTGGAGAGCTCGCCATATAACACGATCTTGGGAAGGTGATGGTCCTTCATTCTGGAGACATGACCTACCCAGCGTGGTTGGATCTTCAGCAGCGTGGATTCGATGCTGTCGGCCTCTGCCATCTCGAGTACTTCGATGTTGGAGATGAAGTCGCTCCAATGAATGTTGAGGATGGAGCGGAGACAACGCTGGTGGAAGCGTTCTAGGAGCCGTAGGTGATGCCGGTAGAGGACCCATGATTCGGAGCCGAACAGGAGTGTGGGTATGACAATGGCTCTGTATTCGCTAATCTTTGTGAGGTTTTTCAGTTGGTTGTTTTTCCAGACTCTTTTGTGTAGTCTTCCAAAGGCGCTATTTGCCTTGGCGAGTCTGTTGTCTATCTCGTTGTCGATCCTTGCATCCGATGAAATGGTGCAGCCGAGATAGGTAAACTGGTTGACCGTTTTGAGTTTTGTGTGCCCGATGGAGATGTGGGGGGGCTGGTAGTCATGGTGGGGAGCTGGCTGATGGAGGACCTCAGTTTTCTTCAGGCTGACTTCCAGGCCAAACATTTTGGCAGTTTCCGCAAAACAGGACGTCAAGCGCTGAAGAGCTGGCTCTGAATGGGCAACTAAAGCGGCATCGTCTGCAAAGAGTAGTTCACGGACAAGTTGCTCTTGTGTCTTGGTGTGAGTTTGCAGGCGCCTCAGATTGAAGAGACTGCCATCCGTGCGGTACCGGATGTAAACAGCGTCTTCATTGTTGAGGTCTTTCATGGCTTGTTTCAGCATCATGCTGAAGAAGATTGAAAAGAGGGTTGGTGCGAGAACGCAGCCTTGCTTCACGCCATTGTTAATGGAGAAGGGTTCAGAGAGCTCATTGCTGTATTTGACCCAACCTTGTTGGTTTTCGTTCAGTTGGATAACCACGTTGAGGAACTTTGGGGGGCATCCGAGGGGCTCTAGTATTTGCCAAAGCCCTTTCCTACTCACGGTGTCGAAGGCTTTGGTGAGGTCAACAAAGGTTATGTAGAGTCCTTTGTTTTGTTCTCTGCACTTTTCTTGGAGTTGTCTGAGGGCAAAGACCATGTCAGTAGTTCCTCCGTTTGCGCGAAAGCCACACTGTGATTCAAGAAGATAGTTGTTGAAGAAGTTTTGGTCTCACTTAACCTACCATTCACTGTAATCTGTGGATACCATTTGGATCAGAACTGTTGTGGTTGCTTCCAAGATCCAGATTTGTACCCTCAAAATGATTAGGGTAATATTTCCACCCACACTACTTTTAAGGAATTAATTAAAATTTTATGTGACCTAATATGTTTGAAGTTCAATACCTATGAGATTCATAAGTTGTTTACTGCGTTTTATAGATTGGTTTGCAACATGAAATCAGTCATTCCTTGAGATGCAGAAAACCAGCATTTTCCATAATTCCTAGGTTACATTTTTGCAAGAATATTTCATGGTGCTATCCTGTTGTCAACAAGGAATCAATGCAGTCATATCTGCTTCATAAATGCCCAAGGTAAATAAGGCAGTATAGTGCTACAGAGAGATTCTGAGCTGATGACACCTGCCCTCGGATCACCAGGAGAACTTTGCGAGGCATGGTCTGCCACTCTCAATGACTAACAAAAAGGTGACAATGTGACTAAAACACATGTGTACTATTGGTCCAGCACAACATTTCTGAAGCCCAGTTTGTCTGAAGGTTACTTAGAAATAGGGTGCAGTAAGACTATGATAGCCTGGATGATCTGAGTTTATAAGCACATTTTCCACATTATTATAGGTCATTCCCATCCAGCACATTGTTATGGATATTGCATGGTATTATCATAAATTTTCCTGTGAACCAAATAGGTTTATAGGGAGCGCATAAACCAAGGTTCCAGTGGGTTGAGAAGAGGGCACTGAAAACAACATTGTGAGTCAGAAACCGAAATATCAAGATTTCTGAATAGTCGGATAGCAGAATATTGGAGTTAAACAAAAAGGACTACAGATGTTGGAAACCTGGAACTACATGCAGAATTATGGAGGAACTTAAAAGGTCAGAGTGGAAGGCAATAGAAACCAATGTTTCAGGCTCAAAGATTTCACCAAGGACTAGCAAGATCGAGGACAAAGATTTTGGAGGTTATGGAAAAGAATTGAAATTTGACTGGAGCAAACATAAGCATTTTTAAATGCCACAAAAGGTGCTATCATTTTACCAGTGTCACTGATGCATCATTCCCTCCAGTAGATGGGAGATGGCTATGCTTGCATAGTTCCTACCAAATGAATAACAAAGGGGACAGAGAATTTTCAATACATTTTTAAAAAATAATATTTTAGTTTAAATCACAGATGACCATACTGTTAATGAAGTTAAACTCAACCCTTTCAGTTTACTGTCTTTTGGGCAGAACAAAGTGTCCATAATAATTGAGAAAAGTAGGGAAATATGAAACAAAAATCATTGCTTTTCCTCAATATTTCTTTGCAGAATTCCCAGGAATAAACATCCTGAAATCTATTCCTGTGTAAGAGTTTTCAGCTTCTGCTTCATTCCTCACATTAGGCCTCTCTAGCAATCGTCATCAAATGTGTTCTGTCATCTGCTGTAAGCTAAGCATGACTTCAGCTCCAGGAATCTATTGATATTGGCCAATATGCTATATTTTGCATGGATCAGCTGGTAGCATGAAGGAATCTGGCAGAGTCTGGGACCATAAGGTGACTCACCCAGGCAGCACCAGATATGTTAAAGTCACCTGTTGCCCTGAAATTCAGCTTGGCCTAATCTATACATTTGCCTGCTAGTTATAGAAGGCAGATACAAATAGCAGGGCTGGTTGTATGGAAACAAGATGAGGATTCATGTCAAATATTTTGACTCTACCATAGACATATCTCCAACAAATTTACGTTGCATGAGATTCTGGGAACTTTAGTCCAGAAATAAAACAACCTGTAGACCATTGAATATTTTAGGTTTGAAAAATTTCTCAAAAATTTACTGAATGAAAATTTTTAAAAAAGATAATGAAAATTGCCTTGTCTGTCTCAGAAAAATATTTTCCAAGGCAGCTTTGAATGATGGAAAAGGGAAAAGAAGACACCATTCCCTAGAAACTAAATAATCTCCATAACAATGAAGCTTTGGCCCAACCAAACACAAATGAAAACTAATATGCTGCCAGACATCTTAATTTTATCAGAATAAAAACCAAAAAGCAGCAGTTGAAATGGTAGCTTCATCTATGCTGATTAAATAACGACAGGTCATCAGCATTTTTCCAGAAGGTTCAAGTCTGTTCTCCTCAGGTGTTTTCTTCGGATCAAGGATGACTCATTTGCATTCCAGTTCTATAGGTTCTCATCGAGATGCCGTGGCCAATGAGGGAACTATTAAATCTTCCATTGTGGGGGAGGGGGTGGAGGCAGGAGGTACTTGATGGGACAAGAAGGAGTTAGCTTGTGAGGTGGTCTGCTCCTTGCACTGTGTCAGCTTGGTGTGCTTCCAATGGGCTCCATGTTAGTTCCATTCTGAGTGTTCCTTTTCCTTCTTGAGTAATAATGGGCCAGAAGTTTCTAAGATTCAGTGGGGTTGTGGCATTTTTACCTGGTCTAGTTCACACACTCTTCACAATGTATGTGCACTCTGTTCATTTGTCCTACAGGACCATATTTGCAGCTGGACCCTCATAGTTAACACCATCAACCTGCATTGAACTACTCTAATCCAGTCTTTCTTTCAGCATTTGATTTATATTCAGAGTATACAATGCTAAGAGGAAAAACAAACAGCAACTGCCAGAGTACCACCGGGCAATGGCAGTTTTAGATTTACATGGCAGAGGTTAAATCCAGGATGGGAACTAGTGGTATGATTAAGGTGCCTCCAAGGATGAGAACTATTCGTAACCATGGGAAAATTCTTAACACTGAGTTGCAATGTCACAAAACGCAGTGGTAAAGCTGAGAATAAACATCATCGAGTCAACATTGGAAAATACCTTGTCACACACCAGCAACAAGGAAACACTTTATTGTCGGGACTTCACTTGCAGGAAAAATTCAACAGCAGACTCAGAAATTCCCATAATCCTGAGTTCTACTTAGTTGTGTGGATTAGAGTGTTAAAGTCAAGACAACAGAACAATTCATTAGCTATACTTAAAAGAAAAAGATCCCTCGCAGTCAGTGTGCTTTGCAAAGTTCACAACACGTTATAAATTATTTAACGCATACATGCACAAACAGATAAATGTCTGAATATAAAGTGTGTGTCAAAATAAACAATAGATTCTTTAAAAATTCCCCCAGATTTTGTCTTTAATTATCTAAACTGCAAAACAGATCATAACAATCTTCAAAAACATATTTCCACTGGTATGTTCTCATTAAACCGTTAAGATATTAATATTTTTTCCTGGTTACAGAGTTGAAACACATCAGACTGGACAATTTACTACAGATCATGACAAGCTTATTGCCCCATCTGATGGGATTGTGCTAAAACAATCCCATACTTTTAAGTTTCAAACTATTAAATATTGAAAGCAGAGGCGTTCATGTTATTCCATTGCAAAAGTACTTGGAGAAATGTATGCATTCAGAATTTTTCCATTGGCACCACAACCAACCAAGGTGAGAGATGGGACAGGGGTTCCTGTGCAAATCATGAACCCGAGGCCAGTTCAGACCTGCAGTTTCCCAAATATGTTCTGACTTTGGATCACTCATAATTAAGTGCAAGGTAAAGATTTCTGACCAAAATACAACAGAGATTAAGTTGCGCTATCCAGTGATCTGAACTCTTCATCCAGAGACACAAATTCAAATCCTATCTCAGCAACTGGGAATTTAAATTCAGGTAATTAAACTATCCTAGAATGAAAAGGTTAGTATCAGTAGTCCAGTTGCTGAAACTGTTTAACTGTTGTAAATGCCCTTCCCTAATGTCCTTCACAGACCCTCTGGTCATCATTGCCTTATCTGGCCTGCTGCAACTCCAGACAGCAATGCAGTTGACCCTGCACCAATCTCTGTAATGAGCAATAGATATGAAGTGAGGTACATCTGATGAAAGAATGAACTTATGTCGGTTTTAAGTTACTCCCACTACAGGCAACAGAATAAATTTGCCTAAATAAAATTGAGATCCTTCCCCAAAACACTCCATGCTTTAATGACGGTGCCACTTGCTTGCACATTTAACAGCATTGCCTATATAAAGATTGCATTGTACCTGTTCAAAATATTTTTTTTTACTCATCCAAGATACAGATGTTGCCTGCTTTTCCCATACGTTGAAGAAGGGCTCAGGCCCAAAACATCAGAAATATGTCTCTACTTCCTTTGGAGGCTGTGAGACCTGCAGAGCTCCTCCAGCATTTCAGTATTTTTACTACATCACAGCACCTGCAAACTTTAGTGTTTCACTACAAACCGTTTGCAGCAGAGTTCGACATTAACTTCAGCTACCAAATGCACAGTTCATGGTTTTGTAGTTCATTTGATAAATAGGAGCCCTTCTAAGAACTCTTCAGAAGGGAGGGTGGAGTTTTCTCTGGGTTTCCTCCCACCCTTCAAAGCATACAGAGTTGGTAGGTAATTGGGTGTAATTGGTCAGTACGAGTTTCATGGGCCAGAAGGGCCTTCTATCGTACTGCATCATTAAAATAAAAATAAAACATCATTAATACCACCATCTCAGGGAGGAGTCATGTGATGGAGTAGTGGCCAGTAGGGTAAAACCAGCCCTCTCCAGAAAAGAAGAAAAAAAGTCAAGAAAAGACAAAGTTCAACAAATATAAAATATAAGAAATAAAAGATAAAGTTGCAGAGAAGAGAAAGACACAGAAGAGGAAGAAGACCAAGATCTTCACAGAGCAATAGAAGGTCAAACAGATGGACAGAATATAGATAAAGCTTTTTTTCAAGAACAAATGAGACCATTTAAAGAATGGTTATCATTAGAATTTAGTGCAATTAAAAGAAAAATGAAAAGAACAGAAGATAAAGAGCAAAGATTAGAGCTAGTCATGACAGAAATAGGGAAAAGTAGAAAATGTGGAAGAATGAGAAACGGCTGCAGAAATGGAAATAAATGACAAGAGGAAAAATGGAAGAAAGTGATAAAAAAATTAAAGAGACACAAGAGTTGTTTGCTCAGAAAATTGATATGTTTGAAAATTATAGTAGGCGAAACAACATAAAAATAGTGGGCCTGAAGGAAGATGAAGAAGGCACAGATATGAATGAATTTATAAAAGAATGGCAGAAATGCAGGAAGAAATGTAAATAGAAAGGGCACACAGAGCATTAGCTCCGAAACCACAGACACATCAAAAACCAAGACCCATTTTAGGAACATTTTTGAGATATATGACACGAGAAAATATACTGGAGCGAGAAAGGAATAAAGTTAGAGAAGATAATAAACCATTGGAATACAAGGGCCAAAAAATATTTTTTTTACCCAGACATAAGTTTTGAACTCTTAAAGAAGAGGAAGGAGTTTAATACAGTAAAATCGATCCGATGGAAAAAAGGTTATAAATTCATGTTAAGACATCCAGCTGTGCTTAAAATATTTATCCCCGGGGAGCAAAACAGATTGTTCTCAGATCCGGAGGAAGCACAAGAATTTGCAGAACACAGGACAGAAGGAGAGATGAAGAGATGTAATAAAAATGAAGAACGGCGATAAAGTATATATAAAGATGTAAAAACAATGTTTATGTAAATAACTAAAGAAGGGAAAGAGAAGGGAAGGAAGGAAGGGGAAAAAAGGGAGAACTTTGTTATACGTGTTAAAAAAGTGTTTTCTTGGGGGTTGGGGGGGGGGAGAGAATAACCGTCACTGTGAAATCAGTTGACGCTTGAGAACAGGATCGCAATCCAAATGAAAAGAGGAGTTGTGGTTGCCCTGCAAGGGATTAGGGGCTACTCAGAGGGGTGGGGGGGGGGGGTATTTGGGGTTAAGATAATATTGGATGTGGGAGTTGTTGGAGTATTTTATATTTTAAATGTGTTGTCACACATTGAGTTTAAAACGGGAAAACTGAGAGATGAAAATGAGGAATAGGGTGGTGGTGAGGAAGCAGAAATGAGGTGTAAACAGGATATGAGATGGCCACGGTGAACTATATGACTATAAACATTAATGGAATACATAACCAAATTAAAAGGAAGAGGCTATTAAATTTACTGAAAAAAGAAAATATAGATATAGCATTTGTGCAGGAAATGCATCTAACTGAAGTGGAACATAACAAATTAAAGAGAGACTTGGTAGGACACGTAGTGGCAGCATCATATAATTCAAAAGCCAGAGGTGTAGTTATATTAATGAATAAAAATATACCAATCAAAATAGAGGAGGAAATAATAGATCCAGCAGGGAGGTATGTAATGATAGAGCGTCAGACATATAGAATTTTGGAATTTGCTCAATATATATGCACCTAATGAGGAGGATCAAATGTTTCTGCAGGATATCTTTTTGAAGATTGTAGATACACAAGGAAATATATTGATAGGAGGGGATTTTGATAAAATGTTGGATAAAACTGGACAAAAGACAAGCAAAAAGAATAAAGTGGCCAAATTTATGGTTAAATCAATGCAGGACATGGAACTTATGGATATATGGAGGAGTCAGCACCCAAGAGAAAAGGAATACTCATATTATTCAAGTAGCCATAAAACATACTCAAGGATTGATATGTTTTTGTTGTCGGCCCATATTCAAGGGAGAGTTAGGAAAACTGAATATAAAGCTAGATTACTATCTGATCATTCACCCCTGTTATTAGCAATAGAACTGGAGGACATCCCACCAAGAACATATCGATGGAGGTTAAACTCCATGCTACTTAAAAGCAGGAATTTAGAAAGTTTATTGAACGCCAAATTAAAACATATTTTGAAATAAACACGGAATCAGTGAAAAACAAATTTATATTCTTTTATGGGATGCAATGAAAGCCTTCATTAGAGGGCAGATAATAAGTTATGTAACTAAGATGAAAAAGGACTACAATCGGGAAATAGAGCAGTTGGAAAGGGAGATAGTAAGTACAGAAAAAGGAACTAGTAAAAAGGGATGATATAATGAAAAGGAGAGAATTGGTGGACAAAAAAAATAAAATACGAAACATTACAAACGTACAAGGTGGAGAAGAACATAATGAAAATAAAGCAGAAGAATTACGAACTGGGAGAAAAAATACATAAAATATTAGCCTGGTAACTTAAAACAGAACAAGCTAAAAGAACTGTATTGGCATCAAGGAAAAAGGACAGACAAATTACATATAATCCAATGGAAATTAATGAGAACTTTAAGGAATTTTATGAACAATTATACCAAACTGAGAACTAGGGGAAAGATGATAAAATAGAAGAGTTTTTAGCTATAAATGAACTGCCGAAATTGCAAGAAGAGGAACAAAACAAACTGATAAAACCATTTGAAATAGAGGAAGTACAGGATATATTAAAAAAAAGCTGCCGAACAATAAAATACCTGGAGAGGATGGATTCCCAATAGAATTCTATAAAACATTTAAAGAGTTACTAATTCATCCTCTCCTGGAAGTAATGAGCCAGATAGAAGAAACACAAAACTTGCCAAATTCATGTAAGACAGCAATAATTACTGTAAAACCAAAGATGGGGAAGGATCCATTAACATCAGCATCATATAGACCAATATCTCTACTTAACTCTGACTATAAGATAATAACAAAATTATTAGCATACAGATTGGCCGAAAGTGTACCAAAAATAGTAAAACAAGATCAAACTGGATTTATTAAGAAAAGACAAACAGCGGACAATGTCTGTAAACTTATCAATCTAATTCATGCAGTTCAAGGAAATAAGAAGCCAACAGTGGCTGTTGGTTTAGATGCAGAAAAAGCCTTTGATAGAATAGAAAGGAACTATTTATTTAAAGTATTACAGAGGTTCAACCTACCAGAAAAATATATTAATTGGATTAAAGCATTATATAATGGACAATTGGCGAAGGTAACAGTAAATGGATATGTATTGAACCAATTTAAATTAAATAGGTCAACTAGACAGCGATGCCCATTATTCTCCTCATTGTTTGCTTTAGCAATAGATCCATTGGCAGAACTGATAAGAACAGAAAATAAAATAAAAGGGATAAAAATAAAGGAGTATAAAATCAACTTATTTGCAGATGACATCATAGTATACTTAACAGAACCAGAAATATCAATAAAAGAATATAATAAACACAAGGTTATGCAAGATACAGTATAACTGGCTACACAGGTTATATATCACACCTCAAAAGTTAAAAGAATAGGATTCAACATTATCAGATAGATGTTTTCACTGTAAGAATGAAATGGGAACAACAGTACATGCAATTTGGGCATGTAAGAAAGTGAAAATGTTTTGGGAAGATCTAAATCAGATATTAAATAAAATCACCAAAAATAACATACCAAAAAATCCAGAGATCTTTCTTCTAAGTAATATAAGTAGCAAGGAATTAGGCCTCAAATTGGATAAAGCGCAAAAAAGATTTATTATGATAGCCTTAGCAGTAGCAAAAAAATGTATAATGTCAACTTGGAAAATGGAAAAGAGCCTGAGAATACATGAATAAATGTATTCCATTGGAAAAAATAACATATAATTTAAAAAATAAAGTCACATTATTTGAACAAATTTGGGAAAAATACATGGAACATAACAGAGAGGGCTTGCCTCGGACCTCCACCCCCTAAAATAATAAGACGACAAAACGATTTGATCCAGTGTGTAAAAGTAGATGACACATTTTTCTTCTTTATTTATCATTGTGTGATGACGTTGTTTAATGGTTTTATTGTATTGTATATGTTGAATATTTATTGGTTTTGGAGGGGGGGTGGGAAGGGGGGAGGGAGGGTAGGGGGGAAAAAGGGAGAAAATGCACTGTGTATATTTAATGAGAAACGTTTGTATATTTTGTATATATTTTGGTTGATATGGTTCACAGTGTGAAAAATTTTTAAAAATTAAAAAAAAATACCACCATCTCAGTCTCGACTAGTGGCGCAATGTGCTCTCACCATTCCTCCTGAACATAAGCTAAGTTCAGATCCCAGCTCCAGATGTGGTGAACTCACTTCTGCATTCTGCTACCTGGCACCATATCTCATCTTGATGACATGCAGCGTAAAGTTTTCCCTCAGATGAATCATAATCAGGTTTATTATCAAATAAACATGTCATGAAATTTGTCATCTTAGCGGCAGCCATATTATGCAGTCTTTGGCTTGGCTTCGCGGACGAAGATTTATGGAGGGGGTAAAAAGTCCACGTCAGCCGCAGGCTCGTTTGTGGCTGACAAGTCCGATGCGGGACAGGCAGACACGATTGCAGCGGTTGCAAGGGAAAATTGGTTGGTTGGGGCTGGGTGTTGGGTTTTTCCTCCTTTGCCTTTTGTCAGTGAGGTGGGCTCTGCGGTCTTCTTCAAAGGAGGTTGCTGCCCGCCAAACTGTGAGGCGCCAAGATGCACGGTTCGAGGCGTTATCAGCCCACTGGCGGTGGTCAATGTGGCAGGCACCAAGAGATTTCTTCAGGCAGTCCTTGTACCTTTTCTTTGGTGCACCTCTGTCACGGTGGCCAGTGGAGAGCTCGCCATATAACACGATTATTATGCAGTACGGGTTGTAAAATAGCTATAAATGGCAATTCCATTAATACAAGATGTAAAATAAATTAATGCTAAAAAAAGAGAAAAATATATGGTGATGTCCATAGGTTCATTGTCCATGAAGAAATCTGATGGCCGAAAGGAAGAAGTGGATTTGTAATGTTGGGTGTACCTCCTTCCTGATGGTAGCAGTGAAAATAGGGTGTGTCTGGGTGGTGAGGGTCTATTAGAATTGCAGCTGCTTTCTTGAGGTATTACCTCTTAAAGATGTCCTTATTAGAGAGATGACTAATGCCCACAATGGCACTGGCTGGGTTCACAACCCTCTGTAGTCTTTTCCTGTCCTGTGCATTGGCACCTCCACACCAAGCAGTGATGCAACCAGTCAGAATGCTCTCCCTGGTACATCTGTAGAAACATGCAAGAAGCTTTGGTGACATATCAAATCTCTTCAAACTCCTAATGAAATATAGCTGCAGGTGAGTCTTCTTCATGAGTGCATCAACGTGATGGTTCCAGTAAAGAGGAGTCACGTGATGGACTAATGGCTGGTAGGAGAATATCAGCCCTCTCCAGAAAAGAAGGAAAAAAGTGAAGAAAAAGCAAACCGCCAGACACACAAATCACAACAAATAAAAAATAAAGGTGTGGCGAAAATGGCACCTAAGAAAGAAAAGCCAAAAACAACGGGAAGAAAAGAAGAAAGAAAGACGCCGGAAGAGAACGGTGAAAGCCTTACCTGCACGAAAAAGCAGGGAACCACCATGGAAAGAGGAGCCTGCACCCCAAGGTTAGTGGAGACCCCGCAGGGTCACGACCCACCCACCACTGGACTGCAAAAATGGCTCACGGAGCCAAACAGGAATGCACAACTGCGCATGACAAAGAGAACACCGATGAGAGGGGGGACCAGCTGTGGAGTGAAACTCCACAGCACGAAGAGCTGAGAGAGTACTGACAGCAGGGCTCCCAGCTGGAAGATAAAGAATGAGAGGGGGAGGAGAAAGAAAAAAGGAAACTAGAGACACAACAGATAACCAGCCCAGAAGAAGAGGACCAACATCAAGAAACCATGGAAAAAAAATACTCAACAAACTGAGACAAGCAGCTCAAAAAGGAAGTCAGAAAAGACACTGATACAAGGAGAAATAGAAGACAAAAACCCAAGAGCAGACACAGAAGAAGAAGAAGAAGAACACCAAGCTCTGCACAGAGGAATAGAAGATAAAATGAATGGACAGTACATAGATTAAAAAATTCAAGGACAAATGAAAGCTGACACTAGAATTTAGTGAAATGAAAAGTACAGAAGAAAAAGTGAGTAGAATAGAGCTGGTCATAACAGATGTAGGGAAAGGATTAGAAAATGTGGAAAAATGTGTAATGGCGGTAGAAATGGAAGTGAATGACTTAAAAAGAAAATTGGAAGAAAGTGACAAAAAGGTTAAAGAAACACAGGAGTTGTTAGCTCAGTAGATGGATATAATGGAAAACTATAGTAGGCGAAACAATGTAAAGATAGTGGGCCTTAAGGAAGATGAAGGCAAAGATATGAAAGAATATATAAAAGAATGGATCCCAAAAGTCCTGGGAATGCCAGAAATGCAGGAAGGGATGGAAATAGAAAGGGCACACAGAACATTAGCCGCAAAACCACAGTCACAACAAAAACCAAGATCTGTTTTAGTAAAATTCCTAAGATACATGACAAGAGAAAATATATTGGAGAAGGCAATGAAAAAATGAGAGAAGACAAAAAACCACTGGAATACAAAGGTCAAAAAAAATTTTTCTATCCAGACACAAGTTTTGAGCTCCTAAAGAAGAGGAAGGAGTTTAACGCAGCAAAATCGACCCTATGGAAGAAAGGCTATAAATTTATGTTAAGATACCCAGCAGTGCTTAAAATAGTTATCCCGGGTCAGCAAAACAGACTGTTCTTGGATCTGGAGAAAGCACGAGAATTTGCAGAATGCCTGAAAGACAGAAAGAGAGATGAAGAGATGTAACAAGAAGAAAGAATGACGACAAACTACATATAAAGAAGTAAAATATTGCATAAGTAAGAACTAAAGGAGGGAAGAAAAGGGAAGTAAGGGAGAAGGGGGAAAAAAGAGGAGAGGTTAAAAAAACGAATAAATAAAACAAAAAGAAAAAGAGAAAAAGAGGGGGAGCTTTGTTGTAATGTGAAGATAAAAGTCTTTTCTGGAGGGAGTTGGGTGGGAGAGAATAACAGTCACTGCGAAATCAGTTGACACGCGAATGGGTTCACAGTCCAAATGGAGAGGGGAGTTGTGGTTGCCCGGCAAGGGACAAGGGGCGACTGAGAGAGGGGGGGACACTTGGGGTTAAGGGAATTTTAGATGTGGGAATAGTTGAAATATTTTATGTTTTAGAAGTGTTGTCATACAGTGCGTTCAAAAAAAGAAAACCGAGAAATGGAAATGTGGTGGTGAGGAAGCAGAAATGAGATGTAAACAAAGTATGAGATGGGCATGTTGAACTATATGACTATATGACTATAAATATTAATAGAATATATAACCAAATTAAAAGGAAGAGGCTATTAAATTTACTGAAAAAAGAAAAAATTGATATTGCATTCGTGCAGGAAATACATCTAACTGAAGTGGAACACAAGAAATTAAAGAGAGACTGGGTAGGGCACGTAATGGCAGCATCATATAACTCAAAAGCCAGAGGTGTAGCTATATTAATGAATAAAAATGTACCAATCAAAATAGAGGAGGAAATATATGATCCAGCAGTGAGATATGCAATGTTAAAATTTCAGATATATTCAGAACTCTGGAATTTGGTCAACATATATGCACCTAATGAAGAGGATCAAAAGTTTATGCAAGATATTTTTTTGAAGATTGTAGATAAGTAGGGGAATAATATTGATATGAGGGGACTTTAACCTTAATTTGGATTCAAAGATGGATAAAACTGGACAAAAGACTAGCAGAAAGAACAAATAGGTTTCTGAGTCTTTGCTGACGCGAGCGTTGAAGTCGCCAAGGATGACAACCTTGTCGGCAGTAGGGGTGCGTTGGATGAGGTTGCGCAGATCAGTGTCGAACTTGTCCTTTGCTGCTGGTTCCACCTGAAGGGTTGGAGCATAGACACTGATGAGAGTGATGCATCGCTTGTTTTGAAGGGGGAGTCGCATGGAAATGATCCGGTCAGAGTGGCCTGTCGGGAGGTTTTCGAGTTTGGAGGCAATGGAGTTCTTGACCATGAAGCCAAATATACTATGATGTAATCTGCAAATAGACTGATTTTATATTCCTTCTCTTCTATTTTTATCCCTTTTATTTTATTTTCTCTTCTTATCAGTTCTGCCAATGGTTCTATTGCTAAAGTGAACAGTGAGGGAGATAGTGGACATCCCTGCCTAGTTGACCTGCTTAATTTAAGTTGGTTCGATATATATCCATTTACTGTCACCTTCACATCCTAGTATAATGCTTTAATCCAATTAATATATTTCTCTGGTAGGTCGAACCTCTGTAATACTTTGAATGAATAATTCCATTCTACCCTGTCAAAGGCTTTCTCTGCATCTAAAGCAACAGCCACTGTTGGCATCTTATTTCCTTGTACTGCATGGATTAAGTTAATGAACTTACAGACATTGTCCGTTGTTCATATTTTCTTAATAAATCCAGTTTGATCTAGTTTTACTATTTTTGGTACACAGTCGGCCAATCTGTTTGCTAATAGTTTTGCTATTATCTTATAATCTAAGTTAAGTAGAGATATTGGTCTATACGATGCTGGTGTTATTGGATCTTTCCCTGTCTTTGGTATTACTGTAATTATTGCTGTTTTACATGAATCTGGCATGTTTTGTGTTTCTTCCATCTGGTTCATTACTTCCAGGAGAGGAGGAATTAGTAACTCTTTAAATGAGAGTCTGTCGTTCCCAGGCGTTTTATTGTTCAGTAGCTTTTTTAATATATCTTGTATTTCCTCTATTTCAAATGGTTTTATCAATTTGTTTTGCTCCTCTTCTTGCAATTTTGGTAATTCATTTTTAGCTAGAAACTCATCTATTTTGTCTTCTTTCCCTTCGTTCATTGCTCATAGAATTCCTTAAAGTTTTCATTGATCTCTGTTGGGTTATATCTAATTTGTTTGTCCTTTTTCCTTGATGCCAATACAGTTCTTTCAGCTTGTTCTGTTTTAAGCTGCCAAACCAGTATTTTGTGCATTTTTTCTCCTAGCTCATAATACTTCTGCTTTATCTTCATTATGTTCTTCTCCACCTTATACATTTGTAGTGTTTCATATTTTATTTTTTTGTCTGCAATTCTCTTCTTTTTGTTGTATCTTCCCTTGTTGCTAGTTCTTTTTCTGTACTTACTATTTCCCTTTCCTACTGTTCTATTTCCCGATTGTAGTCCTTTTTCATCTTAGTTACATAACTTATTATCTGCCCTCTAATGAAGGCTTTCATTGCATCCCACAATATAAATTTGTCTTTCACTGATTCCATATTTATTTCAAAGAACATTTTAATTTGGCACTCAATAAATTCTCTAAAATCATGTCTTTTATGTAGCATGGAGTTTAATCTCCATCTATATGTTCTTGGTGGGATGTCCTCCAGTTCTATTGCTAATAACAGGGGTGAGTGATCAGATAGTAATCTAGCTTTATATTCCATTTTCCTAACTCTCCCTTGGATATGGGCTGACACAGGAACAGGTCAATCCTTGAGTATGTTTTATGTCTACTTGAATAATATAAGTATTCCTTCTCCTTTGGGTGTTATCTCCTCCATATATCCAAAAGTTGCATTTCCTGCATTGATTTAACCATAAATTTGACAAGCATGGTGTCGGCAAGTGCAGTGACAACGGGCGCCTCCTGTTGGAACTCTGCGCAGAACAGCGACTTGTCATTACTAACACCCTTTTCCAGCAGAGAGACAGCCTGAAGACTACTTGGATTCATCCCCGATCCAAACACTGGCATCTCCTGGACTACGTTGTGGTGCGAGGAAGAGACAAACGAGATGTGCTCCACACCAGGGTCATGCCCAGCGCTTTTCACTGACCACCGGCTTGTTTGCTGCAAGTTTAACCTTCACTTCAAGCCAAAGTTCAAGAACAGTGGAGCCCCCAGAAAGAGGTTCAATGTTGGAAACTTGCAGTCAGACGTAGTGAGAGAAAACTTCCAGGCAAACCTCCAAGCAAAGCTCGAGGATGCAAACTGCCTCACGGACACGTCTCCTGAAACCCACTGGGATCAGCTGAAAATGGCCATTCTGCAAACCACTGAAGAGGTACTGGGCTTCTCCTCCAGGAAAAAACAAGGACTGGTTCGACGAAAACAACCAGGAAATCCAGGAGCTGCTGGCAAAGAAGCGATCTACCCATCAAGCTCACCTTGCAAAGGCTTCCTGGCCAGAGAAAAAAACGAGCCTTCCGTCTTGCATGCAGTCATCTTCAGTGCAAACTCCGCGAGATCCAAAATGAGTGGTGGACTAGCCTCGCCAAATGAACCCAGCTTAGCACCAACATTGGCGACTTCAGGGGTTTTTATGAGAACACTTCCAATCCCTTTTCAGTATTAACCGCTCAGTCCAAGAATCCGCCCTGCTCCAGCTCCCTCAAAAACCCTTGAGGCTAGAACTGGATGAGATTCTTACCCAGGAAGAGACATATAAGGCAATTGAACAACTGAAAAGTGGAAAAGAAGCAGGTATGGATGGAATCCCCCCAGAGGTCTGGAAGGCTGGCGGCAAAGCTCTGCATACCAAACTGCATGAGTTTTTCATGCTCTGCTGGGACCAAGGAAAGCTGCCTCAGGACCTTCGTGATGCCATCATCATCACCCTGTACAAAAACAAAGGCGAGAAATCAGACTGCTCAAACTACAGGGGGATCACGCTGCTCTCCATTGCAGGCAAAATCTTCGCTAGGATTCTCCTTAGTGGACTAATACCTAGTGTCGCCGAAAATGTTCTCCCAAAATCACAGTGTGGCTTTCGCGCAAACAGAGGAACTACTGACATGGTCTTTGCCCTCAGACAGCTCCAAGAAAAGTGCAGAGAACAAAACAAAGGACTCTACATCACCTTTGTTGATCTCACCAAAGCCTTCGACACCGTGAGCAGGAAAAGACTTTGGCAAATACTAGAGCCCCTCAGATGCCCCCCCAAGTTCCTCAACATGGTTATCCTACTGAACGAAAACCAACAAGGTCGGGTCAGATAAAGCAATGAGCTCTCCGAACCCTTCTCCATTGACAACGGCTTGAAGCAAGGCTGCGTCCTCGCACCAACCCTCTTTACTATCTTCTTCAGCATGATCCTGAAACAAGCCATGAAAGACCTCAACAATGAAGACGGTGTTTACATCCGGTACTGCACAGATGGCAGTCTCTTCAATCTGAGGCGCCTGCAAGCTCACACCAAGACACAAGAGCAACTTGTCCGTGAACTACTCTTTGCAGACGATGCCGCTTTAGTTGCCCATTCAGAGCCAGCTCTCCAGCACATGACGTCCTGTTTGGCCTGGAAGTCAGCCTGAAGAAAACTGAGGTCCTCCATCAGCCAACTCCCCACCATGACCACCAGCACCCCCTCCCCCCATATCTCCATCGGCCACACAGAACTCAAAACGGTCAACCAGTTTACCTGCCTCGGCTGCACCATTTCATCTGATGCAAGGATCGACGAAGAGATAGACAACAGACTCGCCAAGGCAAATAGCACCTTTGGAAGACTACACAAAAGGGTCTGGAAAAACAACCACCTGAAGAAACACACAAAGATCAGCATGTACAGAGCTGTTGTCATACTCACGCTCCTGTTCGGCTCCGAATCATGGGTCCTCTACTGGCATCACCTACGGCTCCTAGAACGCTTCCATCAGCACTACCTCTGCTCCATCCTCAACATTCATTGGAATGACTTCATCACCAACATCGAAGTACTCGAGCTCGCAGAGTCCACAAGCATCGAATCCCTGCTGCTGAAGACCCAACTGCGCTGGGTGGGTCACGTCTCCAGAATGGAGGACAATTGCCTTCCCAAGATCGTGTTATATGGCAAGCTCTCCACTGGCCACTGAGAGAGGTGCACCAAAGAATAGGTACAAGGACTGCCACATTGACCACCGCCAGTGGGCTGATATTGCCTCCAACCATGCATCTTGGTGCCTCACAGTTCGGCGGGCAGCAACCTCTTTTGAAGAAAACCGCAGAGCCCACCTCACTTACAAAAGACAAAGGAGGAAAAACCCAACACCCAACCCCAACCAACTAATTTTCCCTTGCAACCGTGCAACCATGCCTGCCTGTCCCACATTGGACTTGTCAGTCACCAACGAGCCTGCAGCAGACATGGACATACCCCTCCATAAATCTTCGTCTGCAAAGCCAAACCAAAAAGAAGAAAGAAAGAATACTTAACAGAACCAGAATTATCAATAGAAGAATTACATAAAAAATTGAAGAAATATGGAGAAATATAGGGGTACAAGATCAACGCAAGTAAATGTGAAGCAATGCCAATGAATAATGCGGATTTCACAAAGTTTAAGAAAGAATCACCATATAAATGGCAAACACAAGCAATCTGATACCTTGGTATTAGACTAGATAATAATTTAGGCCATCTAAACAAATTAAATTATCAGCCATTAATGAAGAAATTACAAGATGACTTAGAACATTGGAAAGATTTACCACTAACACTGATAGGAAGGGTAAATTGCATTAAAATGAATATCTTCCCATGGATACAATACCTATTTCAATCGTTACCAATCCCTTAACAGAGAAATTCTTCAATGAGCTAAAGAAAATAATAAGGAAATTCTTATGGAAAGAGAGGAAACCGAGGATAGTGCTAGATAAATTAACAGAATGGTACAAACAAGGTGATTTGCAGCTACCAAACTTTAAGAATTATTATAGAACAGCACAATTAAGATATCTATCAGATTTTTATCAAACAAGGGAAAAACCAGATTGGACCAGGATAGAGTTATATAAAATAGGGCAGAAAGTACTAGAACATATACTTTATAAGTGGGATGAAAAATTGATGCAATATAGAAGTTCACCAGTACTGCACCATCTGCTCAACATTTGGAAGAAGATTCACGTAGAAAGGAAAAAAAACAAATTACCAACTACCAAAATTATTAGTGATGCAAAATCAATTAATCCCTTTCACAATAGATAACCTTTCCTTTAGAGAATGGGAGAGAAAAGGGATTTAAAAAATAGAAAATTGTTTTTTGGGAAACAATTTATTATCATTTGAACAAATGAAGTACAAATATGGAATAACTCACAGTACAATGTTTGCATACCACCAATTGAAAACCTACTTAAAGGACAAACTGGGAAGCAGGCTGAGGTTACCAGAAGGAAGCAGCTTTGAATATGTGATTACAGACACAATGATAATTAAAAGATTTATAACAAACATGTACATCAAGCTGCAAGAGAAAGAAAATGATGAAATAAGCTATAAACCCAAACAAAAGTGGGAACAAGGTCTAAACATAAAGATAAAAAATGAAATATGGGAAAAGCTATGCTCCGGAACTATGAGAAATATAATAAACACGAGGTTACACATGATACAATATAATTGGTTACACAAGCTATATATCACGCCCCAAAAGTTAAATAAATGGGATCCAACATTATCAGATAGATGTTTTCACTATAAGAAGGAAACAGGAACAACAGGACCTAACCAGGAATTTGGGCATGTGAGAAAGTGAAAAAGTTTTGGGAAGATCTTAATCAGGTATTAAATAAAATCACAAAAATCAACATACCAAAAAATCCAGAGATCTTTCTTCTAAATAATATAAGAAGTAAGGAATTAGGCCTCAAACTGGATGAAACACATAAAAGATTTATTATGATAGCCTTAGCTGTAGCAAAAAAATGTATAATGTCAACTTGGAAATCAGAAGAGAGCCTGAGAGTACAGCAATGGTACATGGAAATGAATAAATGTATTCCATTGGAAAAAATAACATACAATTTAAAAAATAAAGTCACATTATTTGAACAAATTTGGGAACCGTACATGGAACACAATGGAGAGGGCCTACTGCGGACCTTCACCCCCTAAAATGAACTGACCCAGTGTGTAAAAGTAGATGACACAATTTTCTTGTTTATTTTCATTGTGTGATTACATTGTTTAATGGGTTTATTGTATTGTATATGTTTAATGTCTAATGGGTTTGGAGGGGGTGGGAAGGAGGGAGGGAAGAGAGGGGGGAAAAGGGGAGAAAATGACACTGTGTATATTCAAGAGGGAAATGATTGTGTGTCTTTTGGATAATATGGTTCATAGTGTGAAAATTTTTTTTTAAATTTTTAAAAACATGATGGTTCCAGGATAGGTCTTCAGAGATTTTGACACTCAGGAATTTGAACTTCTTTACCCTCACCACTCCTGACCCCTCAAGGAGGACTTGTTTGTGTTCTCCTGGCTTCCTGTTCCTGAAGTCCACAATCAATTCCTTAGTTTTGCTAATATTGAGGGCGAGGTTGTCATTGTTACATCACTCAACTTGCTGATCTATCATATTCCTGTATGCTTCCTCATTGAGATTCTGGTGTCATGGGTAAATTTGTAGATGTCATTTGAATTGTGCATTGCCCCCACAGTCATGGGTGTAGAGAGAGTAGAACAATGGTCTAAGCACATATTCTTGAGATGTGTCTGTGCTGATTGTGAGTGAGGAGGAGAAATTGTTATCGATCCACATGACTGTGGTCTTCCAATGAGCAAGTCAAGGATCCAGATGCAGAGGCCTCCGTTTTGAGCTTGCTGACCAGCACTGAGGAGATTATGGTGTTGAAAGCTGAGCTGTAATTAATGAAAAGCAACCTAATTTACTCATTGCTGTGTCCAGGTGATGCAGGGCTGAGTGTAGAGCCAGTGAGATTGCATCTGCTGTGGAACGATGACCAATGTTTCCAAGTACAACGTTAAAATCCTTTGAGGTGATCACAAAGCCATGACCAAGGAAGAAAGTTTACTCTCCTCCCTTCCCTCCCAATTCAACATGTAAAGATGCGTAATATATTCAACCATATAGTAAGAATAAGAACTCTTGTCAGAGAAAAAAAAAACAAATCACTGCATTTAAGACAGAAATTGGTGGAAACATCCAGCATGTTAGGAAACATCTGAGGAAAGGGAAAACATTGAAGTTCCAGGTTGTGGTTTATGTATACAATTAAAATCCAGAGGGAAAACAATCATTTTCAGTCACAGAGAGGACAGGGGAGTGATGGAAAGAATAAAAATCTCTCAGAGTGAGAGCATATGTTTTTTTTTTACTTACTTGGCTTCATTCTATCAGAGAAATTCCTTTTGTGTACCCATCCTGCAACAGATGTGTTCATCTTTAGATTTCTATAGTTCTCATATATAAAAATGTCTTAGTAAAGTAAATTTATAGAGTTTAAATATTGTATCTGTACTCTTAGTTGTGGCCTGGTACAGGGTCATACACAGGTCAAAGCACATTTATGGAGAACCATTGTTTTCAAAGAGAGTTCATTCTCGGAATCGACGTGTCTGGGAAGAACAGAGCTAATGGATTTGAAGTTGGCCTTGATTACTCAATAAGAACTGCTAAGGAAGCCATCTGTTTTTAAACTAAACCACAAGGCCTCTTGAACAAGAGAAATGAAACTCAGAGCCATGTGAGTAATATTCTTAAGCCTTTGGAACAGAAATGAGGTAATCTTTCAGAGTTGTGCCGTCTACAGGACAAAAGTATGAAGATCACATGGTTTACAAGATACTGAGGTTGGCAATTGCTTAAAATTCCACCATTTTAAATTAATTCAGGGCACTTTCATTTTAAATAATTGAAACTGATGTAAATGGTCACCAGATTTGGAGAACTATATTAGTGAATTTAGACATTTTTAGTCAGTTCAGTTTGGAGTTGACAGAAGTCAAAACTCTATGACATATAGGGGTTGAAACCTTGTGAAAGACAGGGTTGAGTTACATTTATCAGAATTGATGGCATTGTTTTGTATTACCACTGGGAAGAGAGGAACACAGAAGACCATTTCACTGTCTCTTTAGAAAAGAGGACAGATTTTTACTGGGTCTATTATTGTATGGCCACTTCAATAACCCTTGTCTTGTTTGTGACTTTATTGTGGAAAAATATAACCAGATTTGTTTAACCCTTGTCTGGGTTTGTGAATTCATCATGGAAGAAAATGGCCACATTGTGAGTAAAGAGCCCTGAAGATATGATGGTTAAATGTGCTTTATAATTATTTCTGAACTGAGAATTTAAGACCTTCATGCAAGACTAAAATGATGCACACACACTCTTACATTTGCACATAGTGGGATTAAGTTTAGAGATGTTCTTAATAGTTTAATTAAAAACTATTATTTTGAATTTACTATTGTGTGGTGAATTTTCCATTGCTGTTCCTGTGTTAGTGCCAACAAAGTCCCTTGAGCCCCAAACAAAATGTTCAAGGATTGTGAATCCATAACAATCCCTCTATGCCCCTCCAACCCCACCTTCACTGCTACTGAAAACAGACTACTGGTAGTTTTCTCTCTTGTCCAGTTCTGATGAAGGGTCTTCAACCTGAAAATGCAATTTTTCCTCTTTCCAGTTTTGTAAACCTGCCTAAATACAACTGATGCCATCCTCCATCTTACATTTCTGATGATACAAAAGGAGACCATTTGACTTAATTTCTATCATCCAACAAAGATCTACTCCAGGCAATACAGTGACCCAAAGTCCGGTAACCATATAAAGCAGAGGATAACCAGGACCATCTACAATAGGATGATGCTATTTAAATATCCTAACACCAATTTTGGCAGTCTCTTGAATTGGCTTTCTCCAGTTCAATTATTCGGTGTTGGCTTTTTTTAAAAAAGGACCCTGCTAAAAACTCAGATGTTATCTGCCAACTGCCTCACGAATTTTATTACACGCAGTACTTTTTTTTAAAGATTTCTCTCATTGCCTTCTGAAATTTGAAAGAATTTTTTGGAAGTTGTAATTCCAGTACATTGATTAGTGGGATAGCTCAACAACTGAAATAAATTAAGAGTGTTGGAGTCCAGAAGTTGATGACACAAATGCTCACATTTAGATTACTGAATGTGTCTTTGAAGGAGACACACTGAAGATGTGCAAATAACTAAGAGGTCTGACTATCAGGTAAAGCAACAAAGTCCAGCACTTCTTGACTCAAGCTAACAGCTGTCAGGCTCTTGTTGCACTAATCAACAACTACTCCAACCCACAAGAGGACTGTCACCACTATTGTCACACTGCTTTTTGCATTAGGTTAACTTTGAATATTGATTAACTATCCAACTTTTAATATATTACAGTCTTCCTTTTTCATTTACTACACTATTGTCATTTTATGAAGTACTTTGGTTGATGGCATACAAGACCATGGGTATATAAGACTCCCCCTCCCTTCCACCCCCCCCACCCCATTTCAGCAGGGGTATATTAAGATTTTTTTTCATGCAACTAGGACAACAGGAAAAATCTTTTTAATAACAATACTGCTGTAATTTACAAGAGAAAACTAAAGCAGCTTATCTATAGCAGAAAACATTTTAGAAAAACAAACTGCCATTATCGGTCTCCACGCTGATCCCACTGCCCTGCTCTCTCCTTGCAGCCCGCTGTCCATCCCCGCATTAGACCCAATGGCCTGCTCTCTCCTGGCTGTCCACTGTTGGTCCTCGCACTGGTCCTACTGTCCCGCTCTTTCCCCAGAGTGGGGTGGTGGAATCAGTGTGGGAATTGGTGACAGGCTTTCAGGAAGGAGCAGGGTGGGAACTGACAGCGGGCCACTAGGAGAGAGCAGGGCAGCGGGACCAGTGCAGGGACTGACAGTGGGCTGCTGAGAGAGTCTCCTGACAGCCCACCACCAGCCCCCCACACTGATCCCACCACCCCACTTCCCCCACCCAACAGCCCCAAACAATAGATGGCCGTGATGCTATTGAGCCACACAGTGATAATGATTACTGTCAGCGTTACTCACCATAATCATCCTAATTTCACCTTTGCACACAAGACCCAAGGAATATTTTTGAGCCATTTTGGGGGAAAAATGTGGGTTTTATCAACTATCAAATATAGTACATATCACAATATTTTTTACACTAGGATAACTGTGAATATTTATCATGCTCCTATTTTTCTGTATTATTGTCGTTTTAATTCAATTAAGTATTAATTATGCAGTTGTTTTTCTGTTTTTATTAAACAAAAAACCTGTTCAGCTGCAGCAAGAATTCTGGCACAGAGTACATTTTTGTAACATGTATGACTATACCATTACCATTATCCGAAGGTTAGGAACTTGGATATTTGGAAAGATATGAAATTGGAGAAAAGGAGATCAAGGGCAGTTCCAATATTAGTGAAAATAGAGGCAGTGAAGATCAAGAGCATCTTAACGGAAGTTGAAAACATGCACTTGTGCTTCTGCAGCCTCCACACCAAGGAAAATGAATGTGAAAAAAATCTTACAGAACATCCTATCAAACTCTTCAAACAGCTTGAACTGATGGTGAAGATATTCTAACTCAAGACATCTATGTTTTGGTGCAAATGGACTAATCAAGTGGTCAAGATGGTTCTGAAATATTTTAAGTTAATAATGTGGTCTATCACATTTGCTGAAAGACAAAAGTGAGTCTCAACAACCAAACTAGCCCTTGGAACTTGGCTGAATTTAGGATATTTACTTCAAGGTAAGTTGTTGTTTGAATAACAAAACAAAGAAGGAGAGGGAAGTTGTGATATGAAAGGAAGTATGAGGTCTAGAGGAAAAAAAATAAATTGAAATGCAATTTGTTAAAATATTGAAATGCTGAATAAACCTTTCAAATTTGGGAAACTTTATTTTCACATTCAAAATAAAACATTAAAGAGCAATTTCATATTACATTTCCTCATGACATTTAAGGAGGTCATTTGGCCTATCTTGGTTAAGAGTATCTTGATACTAAAAATTCACTTTCACTTGAAAGCTAAGGACGAAAGAATTTTTTGTATGTTCAGTGGATAATCAGTATAATATGTCTGACTTCAGACTCTTCATTCATCTGTCAGCAAGTTCCTGGTGCCCTAAGAACTTGCTGAAGGAGCAGAGAACTGGGAAACAAAGCAAAAATCAGCTCGGAAATTCTGGATTTTACTGTGAATATGGAGATAATGGGACCAGCTGCCAGGTTTACTGCACAGAAATGAGAGATGCAACTCTTGCCAGCATCTTTAAAAATAGTGGCACAGGCGGAGCTGCTGTAATGGCAACACTGCCACTGGAGTGGACCAGGGAGAGTGGAGAATGGAAACCCTGTGCTGCCGTTAATGCCAGTGGCTCCATACATGCTTTAAATGGCCTGTTAAAGGAGCCAATGGTGTTTATAAAAAATCTTGCAACCATGGAGGTCTGTGCCCAAGATGGCATCGCCTGTGTTCTGCAGCGGCCACAAGGTTTTGCAGACTCCAAGGAGCAGCAAACCATAGGAGGCCACCAGAAATGGGGAGAACATGCCACCACCCCCCCCCCCCACCTACATTGAGAAGGAGAAGCAGAGGAGACAACTCTATTGGGAAAGTGACCACAGCAGTGGACTATCGAGTGGCCCAGCGGCTGAAGAACCCTACAGATCAGTGACCACAGCAATGGACCAGTGAGGAGTTGCATATCCATGGACACTCAGTGTCTCTGAAGGGACTCTCTTTTGCTTCTTTTTCTCTCTTTCTGTCAGGGGTGCTGGGCAATACTAATGGCAAATTTATCTCATTCTTTGACTGCCTTGTAGCATGGAAAAGTTATCATATATGTTTAAATTTTTATGTATTATTACATAACAAAAAGAAGGAACCTTGAACCTTAAAGGCAACAATTGAACCAGCGAAGCTGGTGTCATTAAGCCAAGTTTTCTGAAGAATCTTTTAGAAGTTCCTGTACAGATTGAGTCAATTTATCACTTTCGGAGGAATGGAACCTCAGGGGCCCCACACACAAAATTAAATAAATAAATAAAATTAGGTTTCCCTAGAGCTATTTAAAATGTAATGTAGATAAGACAAACTTGTGACTGCTGTTAGTAAAGTGAGTCAGATGGAAAGATGTGGATTAACTCAAAATTGAATTTGAAACAGACATGAAGTAGTATTTTACTTAAAGGTGATAATGATATGGAATTATATGGTAAATTAATTAAGAGATGGAATTTCATGTCAGGATGGAGAACCAAGTATTCTTTTTTAACCTATCATAGTTAAGATTCATTAGCACTGAAATACTCGGGGCCAGGAATAGAAGAGGCCAATCAATTATCTGCCTGGGCAAAAGAACATCAGAAACCTGGAGTTGAATCCATTTCAATTGGAATTCTGCCTTAAGGTAAATAACAGAAGAGTATGCAATGCAGGAACTAAGGACTAACAGAAGCTTGACAAAGGATCTTGTACTTTAGCATTCAACAATAACTGATTTGGGGGTGGGCTCTATAAAGCCTCGCTTCCTACCTCAGCACCAATAAAAAGACCATTGTTATTTTGCTCTCAGCCTTCCCCAAAAATAATCTCCATCCCTGCAGCAGAACTTCAAGATCATAATTTCCTTTCCAGTAGAATAGTATAGATAACTTTGAAAGGAAATGTCCTCATGTGCACCAAGTATTAGTCCAAAGATGATAATAATCCTAACTCACCTCCACGGACAACTGACAGTATATTCCATCACATTTCCCCTAACACCAAACTCCAACTTTATATGGATCTAAGGATTATTTGGCCTTGTTCAACCTGTTACAAATGGAAACTAAGGTGTGAAAGTGTTTATGATATCATCTGGATTCTTTTTATGAAGATCATGGCACTTTTGGAACAATAGAGATTGGTTAATGATAGGAAAGTCCTGCTTTTAAGAATGTTTATAATTGATTGCATTCAATAGTTAATGATTTGAATGGATTTCAGTGCATGTTTGAAAGGAAAAGATCAGGCAAATATTATGCAATCCTTAATCTCATTAGTTACAACCTACAAGAATACTTTGGCCTCTACATCAATAAAACTCCAACAATGCTTAGCATTCAGTATTCCTGGTTTGTAGATAGTAGCAGGGATTGGAATTGATTTAATAACTGAGTCATACACTGACTCCTTTACCAGAAGAATCTGCAACACCTATTAAATCATTACGAATGAATTGTGTGGAAATATAATTGACAGAAAGGATTGTTTTTAAGATCTCAATTCTATTTACTTGAATATTAAATGTAGAAAAAATTCTTACCTGACATATTCAACTAATTTTATAGCCTGTCTATTCTGAGTTGATCTTTTTTTTCTGCACTCATACCATATCCGCCCATACCCTTCCCTCTCATGCACCTGCCCAAATTTTTCCTTAAATGTTCAGATTGACCCTGCATTTACCACTTCAGTTGGCACTACACTCTGACCACATTCTGTGTGAAGAAGTTCCCCTAATATATCCTTTAAACTTTTCCCCTTTCAACCTTAACTCATGTTCTCTAGTTTTTATCTCACCTAACCTCAGTGGAAAATGCCCGGTTGCATTAACTCTATCTATACCTTCATAATTTTGTGTGGCTCTCTCAAATCTCTCCTCCTTTTTCTATGCTCCAGGGAATAAAATCCAAATCTTTTTAACCTTTCCCTGTAACACAATTCTTCAAGTTCTGGCAGCATCCTTGAAAATCTCCTCTGTTCTGCACGTTTTCAACATTATTGATATCATTCCTATAGATAGGTGATTAAAACTGCACATAATACTCCAAATTTGGTCACATCAGTGTTTCCTACAACTTCACCACAACATCCCAACTCCAATACCCAATGCTTTGATTTATAAAGACTAATATGCCAAAAACTGTATCCTACACTTTCAGGAAATTATATATCTATACTCCCAGATCCCTCTGCTCTACCGCACTCCTCAGTGTCCTATAGTTTATAGTGCATGTTCTACCTTGGTTTGTCCTTGCAAAGTGCAAAACCTCACATTTGCCTGCATTAAATTCCATCTGCTATTATGCAGACCATTTTTCCAGTTGGTCCAGATCCCTCTGCAAGTTTTGAAAGCCTTCCTTACTGTCCACTACACATCCAATCTTTGTGTCATCTGCAAAATTGCTGCTCCATTTTACCACATTATCATCCAAATCATTGATTTTGATGACAAACAACAGTTGGCCCAGCACTGATCCTTCAGGCACATCATCAGTTACAGGCCACTAGTTAGAGAAGCAATCATCCACTATCACTTTCTAGCTTCTCCCATAAAGCCCATGTCTAATCTAATTTACTACCTCACCATGAACACCAAGAGACTGAACCTTCCCGACTGACTTCCCATGTGGGACCTTGTCAAAGGCCTTACTGAAGTCCAAGTAGATAACATCGATGGCCTTTCCTTCATTAACTTTTTTTCTGGTAATCTTCTCAAAAACTATGAGATCAGTTAAACACATCCTACCATGCACAAAGCCATACTGACTATCTCTAATCAGTCCTTGACTATCCAAATATTTGTATATTCAAACTCTTATAACACCTTTCGATAACTTACCCACTATTCAGATCAGGCTCACTAGACTATAATTTTCTTGATTATTTTTTGAGCCTTTTTTAAACAACAGAACAATACGAGCTCCCATCCAATCCAATAGCACCTCACTCGTAGATAAGGACATGTTAAATATATCTTACAGATCCCTGCAATTTCTATTCTAGCCTCCCTCAAAGTCTGAGGACATACCTTGTCAGGCTCTGGGGATTTATCCACCTTTATTTCCTTAAAGTGGAGAATGTGCTTCCTCCTCTTTAATCCATAGAGGTTCCATGATCTCACTGCTTGTTTACATCGCTTCTATAGACTATGTGCCAGTTTCTTCAGTTAATATAGATGCCTGATCTCCCTTGGAATCTAAGGTTCCCTATATCTGCTAACTTTGCTTTTAATCCTGACAGGAACATACAAACATTATCCTCTCAAAATTTCAAATTTGAAGGCCTCCCACACACTAAGGGCATCCTTGCCAGAAAACGTTTTCTAGATCCTTTCTCATTTCCTTAAGAGTGGTCTTTGTCCAATTGAGAATCTCAACCCGAGGCCCAGATCTATCCTTATTCATAAGTCAAAGTCAAACTCAAAGTTTAGATTTGTTGTCCGAGTACATGACATCACATCAACCCCAAAATTCTTCCTTCTGCAGGCCAGGCAGAATTACTACTATTCAACAGTGCAAAAATAAAATTCCATTCAAGAAAAGACGAAAAGCATGTTATACCTTTAACTTTCCAGAGTAAATAAGCTTGATCAATTAGAGAGGGATGAAAAAGGAAATTTAGTACAATAGGAGTTTCCAAGATAAAATGACTTAGGCCAAAAAATCTCCGGAATTGAAACCATATACGTAGTGTATGTTTAGCCATTGGATTATCAATTTGTTTATATAATTTAGTAATTTTTTCCATTATATCTACTGTTTTGAATATTGATTTACAACCACATCCCATTACTGCAATTTTTGGATTACCTATGATAGATTTGACTTATTTATCTCTTCCTGCGGATCGTATGATTGCTTTTCTTACACTAATGGCTAGAAGATCTATACTATTAAATTGGAAAGAGGTAAATCCTCCCACTGTTTTCCAATGGTTTACCCAAACTATACTATGTTTAAATTTAGAGAAAATTAGAAACTCTGTCTATGAATCCCCTTCTAAGTTTGAGATAACCTGGCGACCATTTATTCAATATTTTCATTTGTGGTGAGTTGATCTGGTTCTGTTTCCTTTCTATGATTATGTATGATAATTGGGCTGTAAGATGAGATCGGAGTGATCGGCGTGGTTTAGCTATATCTGTAGGTTTTTTTTTAAAGTTTTTTTTAATTCAGATTTGTTTTTTCTTCTTTTTTGAGTTTTTTTTTTCTCTTTTTTCATATATTGTTATTAATTATATCTTTTTTTTAGAGATAGTTCACACCCTAAACTGATCTAATTTTTTTTATATATGACATATATTTATTCTGTAATATTATTGTTTAATATCTCTGTATTAATTCATTACTTACTATGTATTTTTTATATCTCTTTGAACTGTATGTGTTTATAAATTATAATAATAATAAAAAGATTGAAAAAGAAAAGAAAGAAAAGATGGGTAACAAAAGAGAGAAATGTAAACAAAGAAAAAGTGCAAACAAATTGATTGTGCATTACACAAAATAAATATTTAACAATAAATAATGTGCAAGGTATGAGTCCTTAAAGGAGTCTCTGATTGAGTTTGGTGTTGAGGAGTCTGGTGGTAGAGGGATAGCAACTTTTCCTGAACCTGGTGGAACAAGTCTTATGGCACCTATAACTCTTTTCTGTTGGTAGCAGCAAGACAGAGCATGTCCTTAATGATGTGGATCTTTGATGATTGTTGCTGCTATCCACAGCCGCATTCCATGTAGATTTTCTCGATAGTGGAGAGAGTTTTTCCCATGTTGTACAAGTTCTATATCCACTACCTTTTGCAGGGCTTTCCGCTCAGAGGTATTGGCGCCCCCATACCAGGATACTGCTGGTTAGCACACTTTCCATGATACACCTGTTAGAAGTTGCCTATGTCATACCAAACCTCTGCAAACTCCTGAGAAAGTAGAGGCACTCACATGTTTTCTTCATGATAACATTCCAGTGTTGGGTCCAGAAAGGACTTTTGAAATTGTGTCTCCCAGGAATTTAAATATGCTCACCCTCTTCACCTCTGATCCCCCAATCATCACTAGATCATACACTTCTGGTTTTCCCCTTCTGAAGTACACAGAGCTCCTTGATCTTGGTGACATTGAGTACGAAGAAGTTGTTCATATACCATTCAGTCAAGTTTTCAATCTCCGTCTTGCATGTTGACTCATTTACCAGATGAAAATATTTTCAATGAGCATCTACAAAATCAAAGTTTGTTATCAAATATTCTGAAAGAATCCAAACCTCAAAATAGCCAATAGGTGCACAAAACAAAAGCTGAATGCGGACAAATTTGTGTTAGTATCAGCTCTGTATAAAAGAGGATATTGCAAAACAAAAAGATTGTGTGTTCTGATTGCTGTTCAATATCATTGATTTCAGGAGACGGGAACATCTTTCTGTCATGTTGGGAAGAGTATCAGGTTCACAGAGACAAGTCTTGACTCAAGCGTTACAATCACACGCAACTTTAATTAACCCACAGGAGACAAACAAGGGAAAACGTTAAATAGTACACTTGTTTACTATTTCACTTAAGCAATGATATAAACATTCACCTCAGACCCACGTCGGACTCCGACAATAGTAAACCTATACTCAACAAGTTCACACACTTGAATAGACACACTATAAATGGGAACACTTACACCTGGTTCCTTGTACCATCAACTCTCTGCAACTATTGATCTATTGCAGTACTATGATTCAGCTTCAGTGTAGAGCACACCTTACCCACAACATTTCCAGAGATGTCCACAGTAACGACCCGACGTGGAGCAATGTCCAGGGCTTGGACCATGAGGCAGAGCGAAAGAATGTGCTGCATTGGTATATACAGAGCTAATCTGTGCTTCTAGCCAGTAATTAGCCTAGGTGATTTAAATTAGCCAACGGCAAGGTGTGCATTAATGAGTGGCCGGAGTCCAACCTTGATTGACAGGTATGTGACTTCTGAACAAGTTTCAGACAGGGAGGACACGTAACCACTCTCAATACACACATTCCAGACAGACAGGGAGGCCATGTTTCCTCCATGCATAACACCATCCAAGGCAAATTCCTGCTCCTGTGTATTGGACGAGAACAGAGACAAGAAAAAGGAAGCTCCTGCAGGTGAATAGAAAGATGAGTTTTGGTGGATGGAATTAAAACAGAAATTAGAACAGCAAAGAATGGGCACAAAATATCACTGGCAGGCAAGATGAAGGATAATCCCAAAGTATTTTATAAATAAAATAAGAGTAATCAGGGAAATAGTAGGGTTCGTGATGGATGAAATGTCAATCTTTGCTTGGAGTCAGAGGTCATAGCCGAGGTCTTGAATGAATACTTCTCACCTGCGTTCACCATGGAGAAGAAAGTTCAGGGAGAAGAGCATGAGACATTCCAAAACAGATTACTGCTGAAAACATGGAGGTACCAGTATATAGGCAGACTTAAAGATGGATAAATCTCCACTGCATCCCTGGCTGCTGTAGGGAGTAAGGTAGGAGGTTGCAGGGGGCCTGAAAGAAATGTTTAAATCTTCTCTGGTCACAGGTGAGGTACCAGGTAATTAGAGGACAGCAAATGTAGTTCACTTATTCAAGAAGGTGCAGTAGAAGTAACAGGAGATAGTGAAGTGGTAGGTAAGTTATCGAAAAATATTAGAGTATCAAGAATAAACTGCAGTGGTAAAGGCAGAGATTAATCAAAGGTAGTCAGTGTGACATCCTATTAATTTGTTTGAAGAGGTAACAACATGAGGGTAGTGTGGGTAAAGTCATCTACTTGGATTTCATTTAGGCCTTTGACAGGGTCCCACCTGAGAGATTTGTCTAAAGGAGCCCAGTGCAAATTGGTAAACTGGCTTGATGCAAGGAGGCAGAGAGTAATGTAGAGGGTTGATTTTGTGTTTATATGTCTGTGACCTGTAAGGTACCATTTGGAATGAAACTAGACCAATTGTTTACTATATATGAATGATCTGGATATGAATCAGGAGATGTGGCTAGTAAGTTTGTATATGATGTAAAATTAATAGAATGTTTTATAGTGAGAACTGTCGTAGGCTACAGGATGAGATTGATAACTCATTAGAGTAGAATACACACAATAATGATTGGGGTTCTTAGGAAGAATTGAGGAACAGAAGGTCCTTGAATGAGTCCAAGAATCCCTGGAGAGAGCAGAACAAGGAAACAAGATGGTGAAGGAGCCATCTGGGATATTTGCCTTCAATAGCCAGGATATAGAACCGGAACAGGGAACTTAGGGTTTTAAATAATGCAAAGGCCTGAAGTAGAATATTGTGTACATCCTGTTTGCCATGTTCTAGGAAGGATACGATGGCAGTGGAGAGGATGCAGAAAAGAGATAGCAGGATATTGCTAAGAATGGTGTGTTTCAATTATGAGGAGAGACCAAACAAACTGGCTTTGTTTTCCTCAGAGAAGATAAAGCTGTGTACAAAATTATGAAGGGGTATCGATCGGGTAAGTGACAAGAAACTTGTACAAATACAAACAGCAGAGATAGGAATGAAAAGGAAGTTTTCCATTGAGACAGGGTGAGACAGAAATTTTTACTTTGGCTTTCATGGGACTTAAGTGACCGACAAATCCTCAATATCTGCCTGCCATAAGTTTATGATTTAGTTCATATTTGGCTAATTATCATGATACTATTTCTAGAGTCAGATTTAGAACTGCACAACTGATTTTAACATTGTGTATGATGAAAACTGCTGGATTTACAAGTGCATCCATCAGGTACATCTATTTCATCAGTGTCCCAATCCTGATAAACTGAAGACAGCAAAACTAATTCCTCCAGGCACTTTGAAATGGTCAGGAATGCTCTCCAAAGATTACCTTTCAGAGCCTGTTGTGATCACAAAGGAACACAGTGATTTTTTCAAACTTTTTAGTCAAAATAGAAGCCAATCGATAAATGTATTCTTCCACGTGGAAGAAAGGAATACTTTCCTTTTACTTTCCGTGCCACAAATTGCTTCAAATTCATTTTACCTCCACAACATATTTTGCAGATACCTCAGTCTTCCTGTTCTAGAAAATATGGAGCTTTGTTTCCCTCGTCTGAAGGTCTGCCAATTATTCATCCTATTAGCTTTCTTCGTTTCCAAGCCACACATACCAGAAACCTTTTGGATCCTTTTCAGTGAGGTACTGCTTGCTTATTCACGTCCACTGGCTCTTCCACCAACTGACCTCCTCAATAGCCTACTTATAAATGCAGGGTAGATTTGTAAACAACATTTCTCAGAGAGATAAAGCTGGTGCATTCAATGATACTCTGTGGATTCTGTCAGTTCTTACTTAAGCTCCTCTTCCTATTGAAAATACAGGCTCAGTGGCCCTATCTCCTTTTTAGTTTGTTACCTTGTCTTTGGTTAATCCATATCCTGAAGTTCATTTCACAGATTTATCTGCTGCATAATAATCAAATATTAGTATCAAATCCATTATATGATGATATAAACCCCAACTCCCTCTCTCCTTAAACAAACCCCAAGAAAGGAAAAAAAAGGAAAATAAATGAAATTTTAAAAAGCATAGAAAAAGAATCAAGGAAAGTAAGAAAACAAAACATCACACACATGTGGAATCATCTTCTCCTTTTCAAAGTGGCATTTCACCATGAAGAAGGCTAATGGCATGTTGGCTTTCATAAAGAGGGGATTGGAGTATAGGAACAGAGACGCCCTTCTGCAGTTGCACAGGGCCCTGGTGAGACCCCACCTGGAGTATTGCGTCCAGTTCTGGTCTCCAATTTTGAGGAAGGACATACTAGCTACAGAGGGTGTGCAGCGCAGATTTACAAGGTTAGTTCCAGGGATGGCGGGGTTGACATATGCTGAAAGGCTAGAAAAACTGGACTTGTATCCGATGGAGTTTTGAAGGATGAGGGGGGACATGATTGAGGAAAACAAAATTATCAGGGGGATAGACAGGGTGAAGTCGGATTACTTGTTCCCAATGATGGGGGAGACGAGGACTAGAGGGCATAGTTTAAGAATACAGGGTAGGCCCTTTAGGACGGAGATGAGAAAACATTTTTTTACCCAGAGAAGTGTGAATCTGTGGAATGCTCTGCCACAGAGGGTGGTAGAGGCAGATTCGCTGATTATGTTCAAAAGAGAGTTAGATAAGACTCTAGTGGGCAAAGGAGTTAAGGGTTATGGGGATAAGGATGGAAAGGGGTACTGATGGTAGTGATCAGCCATGATCTGTAAAATGGCGGTGCTGGCTCGACGGGCCGAAGGGCCTACTCCAGCTCCTATTGTCTATTGTCTATTGTCTAAAGTTAATTCACCTAACAGCAGAACACAGTCTCAAAGGCTGGGTGTGTTGTGGGTGAGATTAGCATTACTGACCATTGCAGGGTCTTCGAGGGCAATACTCTATATAGGCACAGAGGAACCACAGATAGACCAAAGCACGTTCAGGCAAATTACTTCCATCATGTAGAATATTATTGAGGCAGTGGGCTTTATAATGATATTTTCACACATAGCTGTTTCTTTATTCAAAGACTTTTTTTCTAAATATCAAGTTGCTATAGTGGGATTTGATCCCCAGTGGTCTGAATAATTTTTTGCAGGTTTGTTGATTACTTGGCAAATTATATAACTCTCTATTTTGGCCTCTTTACTATCTTTTTTTTATTCAAGTTTTTTCCATTTGTTTCACTAGTTAGTCTTGTAGCCTTCATCCTGATCTGTAAATAAGGAATCAAAATACAGATTAAGCAACTGTGCCATATTTATTCTCTAAAAGATGGTTATATACCCAAATAGCCCTAATGGAATAATTAAAAATTGCAGTCAAAGCACTTAATAACCACAAGGCACTGACATGCAATGGCATTGACTAAACTGAACAACAAGGTCACTTGTTTTAATATAATGCCTTTTACATGTTTAAATATTCAAAGGGATTTACCAGACAATGTGGATAGGAATGGATGCCAAATAACAGAATGTACTGGGATTGGGAAAGATATCATGAATTGAGAAGAATATGGAATGAAAAGAGTTCTACTGATGCTAAACATAGAGTCAAAGAGGATAATTATATTAAAAATATCTAAGACAAACACAAAAGATACCAGATCAGGGTGGGGAGAAGGACCTTTAGGGAGAAAGAATCTGAAAGGAGGCCTAACAATTGGGGTTCATCACTAGAGAGAACAAAAAATAGAAGTACTTATTATTTGAGGTAAAAAAAATTATTACAGACATGCCAAGACAAAAATTATACAAGTACAACTAATATATATAAATATAAACTTAAATATATTAAGCAGTTAAATAGAAACATAAATGAGCCAAAAACTTTCTTGAGATGTGTGTTTTTAATGTTGCCACAATCTGTGCTTGCTGGAATTTTCAGATCTTTCTGAATTTAGGAATGATTAATTTGCTGAGGATTTTCAAATGGATTTAAACAATGGTCAATTGTGACTGAATGCTAGGAGGATTATTTTAAATTTAAATCCACTGGAAATTACATAGTAAATTGATCAATGCTCATAATTTCCAACAAAAGTAATTGTGCTCTAAAACTTTTATCACAACAGTGCAAAACTGATCACCACAGTTCAGTTCCAGACTGAAATAAATGCAGCTCCAAAGTTCTGAAATTTTTGTCATCTTTCTTGCCATTGCCAATTAGTCTGAAAAGTATTGGTGTAGGTGGATGTATTTAAAAACCATGAAGGCAGAATATCTCATGCATAAAAAAATAAGATTTCTGCTTTTACTCATTCATGTAAATTCATTCTAAAAATCTTCAAAAAGAAATTTGGATACCTCCGATATGCACATGTTAAATTTCTCTATATCCCTCTTCACCTTTATAATAAATTTAGAGTAAAAAATGTGGATGAAGGAAATCATTACACTGTCTGCTCATACCAGTGAGAAAAGTGAAAATGGGAAGAATTTCAATTGGGCTCATTTACTTTCCTCTGCAGAACAACGGAAACCTTGCAAGTGCCTCCTAGTCCAATGCACTCTCACCCTTTACACCCTGCACAATGAATATGACAGGAATTTTTGAGAAAGAAACATTGAGATATAATTGGTATGATTTACATTTTAGTCACTTATCTACACCAGAATAAGGGTAATTATTCACAAACTGAGGTTGTCTATCAACCACAGAGTAATATAAATGATGAAGGCAAAATTACCAGCTAAACTTTCCAGAAATGTTTGGAAACAGAAATGATACATGAAAAAAAAGAACATCGATGCGGGATTTTTTTTAATGGTGAAGGGCCAATTCAGCTAATTATACACCAAGTGGCCTTTTAAAGTTATTGCAACAGTTGTTGAAGAGAAGACTGATGAATGGAATTGGCATTTTAGGGTCAGAAATCTCAGAATTTTTGGAGGCAGATTTTGTTTGAGATTTAATCATATTCTTCAGATTCATTACCATAGGAATGGTATAGAAAATGTTTATTTCTGAAGCAAATCTTGACACTGTGTCACAAAAAATGTTGCAAAAATTTAATTCACTGTTAATAAAGGTCAAACAATGATTGGGAGAGAGAGAAAGGGTGGATACAACTCAAAGAGAACAGATCAAAGTAAATGCTGCAGATGGTGACAGAACCAGAAAATGCAGATAATACTCAAGTCATAAGGCAGAATTTGTGGAGAATGAAACTGGGGTAATTCTTCGGACCTTCCATCTGAACAGAATGGGGTTAAGGAAGAACAGCTTGAAAGAATATACAGATCCAAGTAACAAAAGGGTTATACGGTGGGGTAAGCAGAGAAGTAAAGACACAGAAATGCTGGGGGAACTCAAGCAGATCTTGCAACATCCTAAAGATATATTACCAACGTTTTGGAATGGAGTCCTTCTTCAAGGTTTGAGTAAAAGCAGACAGGCGCCTATATGAAAAGGCTGGGGAAAAGGGATGAATAGGAGGGGCAGGTTTACAGACCAACAGACAAAAGATAGTAATTGGATATGATAAGAGGGCAGGTGAGAATTAATTGATTGAGGTCATTGTGTTTGGCTCTGTGAAAGGAGATAGAGGGAAAAGAGACAGAGCTAAATGAAAGGAGACAAAAGGAAAGGGGTGGCTAACAGAAACCAGGGAAGTTAATGTTAATGTCATCCATTTGGAGGGTGCCAAGATGGAATATGAAGTGTTGTTCCTCCAATTTGAGGATGATCTTAGTCTGGCATTCCATGAGACCATGAACTGACATGTCAGCAAGGGAATGGAGTGGGGTATTGAAATGGGGAGGAAATAGGGGAAGCAATATCTTACAGTTCGCATGATAAATTAGCAGCTTGAAATGTTAACTCTGGCTCCCAATATTGTTACAGAGAACTTTTTGACATCTCCATTATCCTCTGATGTTCAAGAAATTTTTGTGACCCGTTAAGCTAGATCCAATTTGCCTACCATAGCAACAGGTCTATCTCACTAATTTACATGAAGCCCTAGAACACCTAGACACGAAACATGCATACATCAGGATGCTCTTTATCGACTACAGTTGTCATTCAGCACCACCATCCCCTTAAAACTGCTCAGAAAACTCAAAGCCTTTATACCCTACTGCATAATTGGATCCGTGATATCTCACCTCCAGACCCCAATTAGTGCAAATTGGCAATATCTCCTCCACATCTCCATCAGTACAGGGACACCACAGGCCTGCATTCTTAGCACCCTGATCTACTCGCTTTATAGACATGATAATGTGGCTGAGTATGACAATAACACCTTCTACAAATTTGCTGATAATACCATGGTAGTGAGTTGTATTAAAGGAGTCAGCAGACAGGAAGATCGAAAACTTGGATGCATGGTGAACTAACACAACTTCAGACTCAGTATCACCAAAACCAAGGAGTTGATTGTGGACTTCAGAGGTATACAATCCAGTGATCAATGGGGGATCAGGGGTGGAGAGGGTGAGGACATTTAAATTCCTTGGAGTGATTATTTCAGAGGACCTTTTCTGGACCCACTACATGAAAGTCATCGTGTGAAAGCATGTCAGTGCCTCTATTTTCTCAAGATTTTCCGGAGGTTTGGTATTGCATTGAAAACTTTGGCAAACATCCAACAAATTTGCAGTGGAAAGTGTGCTAACCAGCTGCATACCAGCCTGGAATGGGAGCACCAATACCTCTAAGTAGAAGCTAAGTCAACTTTATTGTCATCTGATTGTACAAATACAACCAGATGAAACAGCATTATCTGGTCCTCGGTGCAAGATATACAGACACACCATCAGACATAACACATATACAGACAAACAACAATATGCAGGGCAGTTATTTCATCGATACAAATAAATAAATAAATATTGCTTTGTACATATGTTTAGTTGAGCAGTTCTTGGTTATTCAGCAAACCCTGCAAAAGGTTCATAGCCATAGAAATTAACCCAGACAATATATTTAAAATAATATTTTAATTATTGACTAACAATAATATAACACCTTATCTAATTTAGCTAAACTTATCCCCCAACTATGCACGAATATACTTATTTATGTGTGTAATACCCCAAGCTAACTACAGCTCAAGGTACAATTCTTGAAAAGAAAAACAGTTCAAAGTTCAGCATCAGAAAATCCAATGTTGACACCTAGGCTTTGGATGGATGTGACACCCAGGCTTTGGATGGATGCAAAAAGTACATGAAGTAATTGGGAGAGAGCGAGAGTGACAAAATGACAAATTGTCTATTAACACACAAGACCATTTCAGCACAGCACCCCTTCAAAAGCTGTGCCTTTGAATGCTGGTTCCTTAAAATAGACACTGAGCAAGCTCAGTACTGTGCTGTCAACTCGCTGGTCACATGGTGTCTGCACCTGTGTTCTAGGGAAACTGCTTGCAAAGTATTCAATTTGAGTACACGCTGCCCTCAGTCTGCCAGCTCACAGTCTCAATTTGTTCTCTTGAAGTGACAGTCCTAGTCAAATAATAATGAACTGAAAATGGGAGCTCGTAATACCTCCTACCAACAAAAAATTTTTTAAATGCAACCCACAATGTTTGAAATAATCCATTACATGACCCAATACAGACAATAATGCTGTAAACCTAACACCTTGAAAGGCAATCATCAATTACATTATCTTTGCCTTTAATACAAGTTCTCATTATATCATATTCTCAAAGAATTAGACTCCAGCTTAACAATTGTCTATTTTTGTATTTAATTTTACTCAAGAACACTAAAGGATTATGATCAATATACACAACAAGTGGTCCCTAAGCTGTACAGATGTACACATCAAAATACTGCAAAGGTAGTACAAGGGTAAATAATTCTCTTTAGTGGAATAATTCTTTTGCTGTTCATTGACTTTCTTGGATAGTTAAGCCACTGGATGGTGAATTTCATCACAACCATTCCATTGTAATAACACTGCATCTGCAGCTTCATCACCAGCATCTACTGCTAAAGAAAATGGCCTCTCAAAGTTAGGTGACTTAAGCACAGGCTGGTGACGTAAAATGGCTTTCAGTTTATCAAGCATTTCCTGACAAAGTTCTATCCAATCCAAACTTTTCACCCTTATTCAAAAGGTTCATCAAAGGAAGGGAGATACCTGCAAACTTTGTTACAGAACTTTTTGTAATACCTAACCATTCCTCAAAACCTCCTAATAGCTTTCCTATCCACGGGAACAGGAAACTCAGAACCTTCACCTGAACAGGCGCCAACCTGCCCTGACCAACAACATAATCAAGATAAGTCACAGTAGCATGGCCAAATTCACCTTTACCTAAATTAATAGTAAGGTTTGCTTTTGAACGTTCATCAAACAATCTCTCCGGCTCAGAGATATGCACTTCCCAGGTGTCATTCCCTGTAACTAAATCATCAATATAAGCATCCCTATGCTCTAAAACTTGAGTTACAGAATTAATCATTCTTTGGAATGTCCCTGTAGCATTCTTCACTCCAAAGGTCAAAACATTATATTCATATAACTCTGACGAGAACACAAATGCAAAAATTTCCCTACCCCTCTCTGTTAAGGGAATACACCAGTAACCTTTTAAGAAGTCCAACTTTGTAACAAACTTTGCATATAAATTCTGCAAAATACTCGAATTAGACAGATGAACTGGGACAATGTTTTGTTTGAAGTGACCCTCACAAGAGTCAGTTTGTGCTGTCTCAGGGACTCTAAACTCCTCAGTTGTATCCACAACCAACATCTCTGGTGAAGGCTGTTCTTTGCTTCAAGCCATGTTCTCATAATAAGGTTGACGTGACAACTCTGCATTTTACAACTCTGATCAGATGCTTTAACTGCATAGTTGACTTCATTCACCTTTGACTCTATTTCATACAGGCCAGAAGATTTTTGCACTAAGAGGATTAATATTTGTTGGGAACAGGATTAACACTTTATCCCCTGATATAAACGTTCTCACTTTACCTTTTTTTCATGCCAGATCTTCATTTTACCTTGAGCCACTTTCAGGTTCTCTTGGGCCAATTCACAGACTTTCTGCGAATGATCTTCAAATTTTGAGACATAATCCATCAAGTTCAACCACACATCCTTATTAATCCATTGTTCCTTCAACATCACTAAAGATCCTCTAACTTGGTGTCCAAACACCAACTCAAAAGACTAAAGCCTAATGATTCTTGCAGACTCTCTTATTGCAAACAAAAGCAAATGGACAACCTCATCCCAATCCCCTTCTCATTCTAAATGCAATAAGTCTTCATCATTGTTTTGAGAGTCAAATAGATCCTCTCCAAGGCCCCTTGAGACTCTGGATGATATGCAGATAATGAGATTTGATTGGCTCCTAAATTTATAAACTATCTGCTGAATCAATCTCAACATAAAATTACTTTGCTGGTCTGATTGAATCTCTTTCGGCAAGCCAACTAAAGTGAAAAATCTCACAAGAGCTCTCGACACAAACTTAGCTTTAATATTTTTAAGTAGTTTTGCTTCTGGAAACCTAGAGGCTGTACACATGATAGTCAGCAAATAGATTCATAGTTTTTATCTTGGGAAATAGGTCAACGCAATCCACAATAACTTTGGAAAAGGGTTCACCAAAAGCAGGAATAGATTTTAAAGGTGACCCTGATTAGGTTTCTCTGCAACCTGACAGGTGTAACAGGTCTGGCAAAACGTCACAATATCTTTTCTCAGGCTAGGCCAATTGAATTTTTTCATGATCTTATGTATAGTTTTCTTTATACCAAGATGACCACTCAAGGGCATGCCATGGGCCAAGTTCAACAAATTTCCTTTGACTACAATGGGATTCAGCAAGTCCCCCTTCAAAGTGACCTTTCCTTTTTTGGCCACAGAGTGGTATTCTCATTCCCCTATAACAAAGAAAAATCAGACATATTGTCTATTACCACATGACCCCCTTCAGCACAGTATCCCTTCAGCACAGTATCCCTTCAAAAGATGCTTCACCAAGTGCTGTCTCTTTGAAATGGCCCCTACTCATTCCCTTATTCTTCTTTGGCTTGGCTTCGCGGACGAAGATGTATGGAGGGGGTAAAAGTCCACGTCAGCTGCAGGCTCGTTTGTGGCTGACAAGTCCAATGCGGGACAGGCAGACACGGTTGCAGCGGCTGCAGGGGAAAATTGGTTGGTTGGGGTTGGGTGTTGGGTTTTTCCTCCTTTGCCTTTTGTCAGTGAGGTGGGCTCTGCGGTCTTCTTCAAAGGAGGTTGCTGCCCGCCAAACTGTGAGGCGCCAAGATGCACGGTTTGAGGCGATATCAGCCCACTGGCGGTGGTCAATGTGGCAGGCACCAAGAGATTTCTTTAGGCAGTCCTTGTACCTTTTCTTTGGTGCACCTCTGTCACGGTGGCCAGTGGAGAGCTCGCCATATAACGCGGAAAAATCTGACAAATTGTCTATTAACACACGAGGCCACTTCAGCACAGCATCTCTTCAAAAGATGTTTCAAGTCCTGCTTCCTTAAAATGGCCCTGTGCAAACTCAGTACTGTGTCTTGGACTGGCTGGTCACATGGTCTGTGCACCTGTGTTCTTGGAACACTGTCTTGGTTCTCTTCAGAAGTATCCAATTTGAGTACACAATTGCAGTGAACTGGAATTCACTGGTCATGTGTTGTGCTGATGGCTGGCCCCACCTCCTGGCTCTGCCCCCATCTGTTCACATTTAACCCTGGTTTCCTGCCTAAACCCAGAACCCTTCTGATGACTACTGTGAGACCCTACCCTTAGTTATAAGCTAATAAAAACATTTGTTCTCCCTCCGGTTGTGAGAGCTATTATTCACGCTGCAACGCTGTCCTCAGCCTGCCAGCTCACAGTCACTATCCCATACCTTGCAGGGCTGGCAGCTTGATTTGTTGGCTTAAAGTGACAATCCCACTCAAATCAAAATGAACAGAAAATGGGACCACGTAATATCACAAAGACCTGCAAAAGGTAGTGGACACAGCTCCAGAACATCACAGGCAAAATTCTCCCAACCATCGAGAACATCTACATGGAACGCTGCTGTCGGATAGCAGAAACAATCATCAAGGATGCACACCAGAGAGAACTCATTCTGTTCTTGATGCTTCCATCAGAAAAAAAGTTGAGGTGCCACATGAGTCATTCCATCAGTCTCCTAAACAAAACATTCAGAGACTCATTTAAGGACTCTTATTTTGCATATTATTTATTATTGAATATGGCACAGTTTGTTTGCACTTGCTTCTTGCTTACATTTCCCTCTTTTTATACACATCTTTACTTGTGCAATGGTTTCACATACAGCGTAGAAGAAGAGACGACTCACGGAATTGTTTTCCAGCCTGTATTGGTTCCCTTTAGAAGACAAAATAATATTATCATTGCCTTCTGGGTTTTCTACCTTTCTTGCCCCTTTGTTCCCTTAACAAAGTATGAAGAGCAGGAAAGGAAGGGCTGAGGAGATGCATAAGAGGTGTGCACCGCTGAACTCATTCCACTGGAAACTTTATTAAAATGACAGTAAATACAAGTGACTCATTGAGATAAAATTCACAAATACAGAATTAAGAGAATTTTTTTTCAAATTTTATTTAAAAGAATTTTTAAAAACAAAATACAATCAAATAACAACAAGAAATGTTTAGATACTTAAAAAAACCTTCCTAACCCTTCAGCCAGCTCCCTTAAGGGGAGCCAAATACAAAAACAAAAGAGAATATTTCAAAGTATTTTCAAATTCATATAGTCCAAATAAGAAGACCATATATTAACAAAGGAGGAATAATTATCATACAAATTACATGTAATTTTTTCCAACAGAATACAAGCTCTTAATTCATTATGCCATCGTACTATGTTAATCTCCACATTATCTTTCCAAGTACTAGCTACACATTTTCATGCTACAGATAACGCTAAATGTACAAATGCAATTTGAAATTTATCCAACCCTAATCCCTTCAAAGAAACTATATAACTCAAAAAAAAAATCAATGGGTCTAATGGTAATTTAATCTTAAATAATTTTTTGAAGACCAATCTAATTCCTTCCCAAAATGGTTGTACTTTAATACAAGACCAAACAGCATGTAAAAAAAGTCCCAGTACATAGTCCACATTGAAAACAAGACATCGAATTACTAAACTGATATTTTTTCAATTTCTCTGGAGTTAAATATAACTGATGTAAAAAATTATAATTACCATTCCATATCTTACGTTCGTCAATTTAGTTACACTGTCGTGACACATAACCTCCCAATTGTCATCAGGAAAAATACAAGTTAAACCACTTTCCAATTTAAGCCTATATTTCTCCCATTCCAATTTATCCATACTATCTTGTAACAATTGATACATATCTGAAATATAACCTTTCTTTGGTATAGAGGAAATCAAAGACTCAAATTTCATCAACATAGGTAAATTAATCTCTTTACTATAATTCTCTTTTATCAAAGCTGAGTTGATAGTACACAAATAAAGAATTTACAGATATATCAAATTTCTCCCTCAATTGATTAAAGGAAAGAAACTGTCCTTCTTCAAAGCAATCCTGAACTATCTTTATACCCTTAGAATTTCATCTCTTTAAATGATTATTAAACATTGAAAAGGGAATAAGTTGATTATGGAATAATGAAGTTTGAATTGATAGTTTACCCTTTCACCCTAAAACCATATTTCTTTTACTCCACATCTTTAACAGGAGCTTTAATACCAGTATATTACATTCCCATAATCAATTCATATTCCATTTAAATATGAACTGATGTACCTCAACTTCAGAAATACAAACCATTTCCACCTTCGCCCAACTCAGAGGTTGGTCCATATCCATCAATCTACTAACAAATTTCAACTGAGCTGCTTCATAATAATTTTGAAAGTGAGGTAATTGAAGACCACCCAATGCATATTTCCATGTAAGTTTATGTAAAGCTACTCGTGCTAATTTCACCTTCCATAAAAATTCCCACACTGCGCTATTCAAATCCTGAAAAAAAACTCTTTGAAAGTAAACAAGGTATTGACTGAAACAAATATTGGATTCGATGAAAAATATTCATCTTAATACAATTTACTCAACCAATTAACATTAACAGAAGATCTTTCCATTTAATCAAATCCATTTTAGTATTTTTAAATAAAGGAACATAATTTAATTTATATAAAGATTGGTCATCTGCATTTACTGTTAATCCCAAATATTTAATTTTATCTGAACATTTCAATTTTATAATATGTTTATATTTCAAATAATCTCCTTCCCCAACTCTTATCCCAATTTACCTTATATCCAGATAACTCCCCAATTTTCAGCAAGCAATCTTGCAAATATTTCAAAGATTGCTCCGGTTCTGTCAAATAGACCAACACACCATCCGCAAATAAATTAATCTTATATTCATCATCTGCAATTCTCATCCTTTTAATCTTATCATTCTGTTCTATTGTCTGAGCTAATGGTTCAATAGCCAATGCAAACAACGCTGGTGATAATGGACAACCTTGCCAAGTCAACAGCGTTAATTTAAATGGTAAAGAAATTTAACCATTTGTCACCACCCTATCAGTTGGGTTTTTATATAAAGCTTTAACCCAACCAATAAGGGCCAAAATTAAATTTCTCTAACACCTTAAATAAAAAATTCCATTCAACCCTATCAAAAGCTTTTTCTGCATCCATTAATTTACTTATGTTGGTGGTTGTGTTGCTGTCTAGATGCATTGACCAATGTAATCAATCTAAGACTGCTATCAGACGCATTTCTATTCTTAATAAAACCTGTTTGATCTACATGTATCAACTGAGGTAAATATTTACCAAGTCTATTTGCTAATACCTTCACCATAATTTTATAATCTACATTTAGTAAAGAAATAGGCCTATATGAAGATACTTTCAATGGATCCCTATCTTTCTTTAAAATCACAGTAATTTTAGCTCTAAAACAAGATTTCAGCAACACCTGATCTTCAGTTATTTGGTGTAGAACATCTCCAAATATGGAGAATAAATCTTCATAAAATACTTTATAACATTCAGCTGAAAATCCATCATCTCCCGATGATTTCCCATTCGGCATCTCTTATATAGCTTCTTTAATCTTGAAATCTGTAAATGGAGCTTTTAATTCCTTAACCACCTCCTCTCCTAAAACAGGTAAATTTAATTTAGATAAATAAGAATCAATAGAACCAGCTTCCTGCTTTCCCTCAGAAGTATATATTTGATGATAAAATGAGTAAAACTGGTCATTCATTTGCTGAGGTTTATAGGTAACTATTGAATTCTTTTTAACAGCATTAATAATTTGCGATGTCTGCTCTGTTTTTAATTGCCATGCTAACACCTTATGAGCCCTTTCACCTAATACATAATAACATTGCTTAGATTGACAAATTAAACGCTCATACTAATAAGTTTCAACTTATCGTAGTTTCAACTTCGCTAAAGGTGCTTTTTTTTATCTTCTGTAATGTTTTTCTGAAATTCCTTTTCCAACTCAGTAATTTGTTTCTCCAATGTTAAGCCTTCTGCCACATATTGTTTTTTTAACTTTCGTAGTATAGCTAATAATTTGGCCATGCAAATATGCTTTCAAAGCATCCCATAATACAAAAGTACTACTTACTGTTTTAATATTATTAGCCAGAAATAAAGCAATCTGTTCCTTAACAAAAGTATCAAAATCTGGTTTCTTCAATAGCATTGTATTAAGCCGCCATCTATAGGACAATTGCACCGCTTCTGGACTTGCACAAGAGAAAAACAAGATAGAATGATCCGATATGACCTGGCTTTTATATTCGGCTTGGAGGACTCTACCATGTAAATGTGCCAATACCAAAAAAAATCTATTCTAGAAAATGAATCCTGTCTAAATGAATGAAAGGAGAAATCTTTCTCTGTAGGATTTACTCTCCTCCAAATATCAAATAAATTCAAATCTTTCTTCACGGCCCCTAATTGTATTGCCATTTTTGATTTCCTTATATTTTTCGGAAACCTATCCAACAAAGGATCTAAAACACAGTTAAAATCTCCCCCAACCAAAATATTTTCCTTGGCCTGATTTAACAAGAAAAAAGCCTCCTATATAAACCTTTCATCATCCACATTAGGTGCGTTAATATTTAACAAAGTCCATGATTCAGCAAAGATTTTACAATTCAACCTCAAAACCCTCCCTGCATTACCTTCAAAGGATTCTAATTCAAACGGTAATTTCTTATGAATTAAGATTGCTACACCTCTTGCCTTAATTGAAAGAAGAAGAAAATACATGACCAACCCAATCTCTCTTCAATTTCATATGTTCTTTTTCAGTCAAATGTGTCTCTCGCAAAAAAGCAATATCAACTCTCATTTTTTTTTATATACAAGCCAATACTACTTAATAGGATTATTCAATCCCTGGACATTAAAAGTTGCAAGGTTCAAGTCAGACATTTCAGTAAAAGTTCTACTATTAAAATATTACTCCCCTTTTTAATTCCCTAAATATTCTAAACCCACCCCCCCCCCATATAGAAATACCACAAAAACAAAAAATATATGTAAACTTCCCCTGAGTAAACTACTAAAAAGTAATAACTCCCGAAAAATTTGGGTGTGGCAAAACCCACTAGTGGCAGATAACTATTAGATCTCAGCGTCATCCACCCCCCCAATCAGACTTTCACAAAGTAATTATACAGACATATTCAACCCAGCGATTCCAATCCTAATGATCGTTCCGGGTTTTCAACACCAAGACTTTGCGTCAATTCAACCTTCTTTCCATTCTTTCCATGTTTCCCATTCCTTCCATTCCCATTTCCATTTACACTCCTTTTAGGCGACAATAATGGTGACTGACCATTTCCCCGCAGATCTGGTAATGAATTAGCAAAAATTAATGCATCATGATCATTTTCAAAAAATTGAGACTGAACATTCCCATAAAAAACTTTAAGTACAGCCAGGTAACAAAAGGCAAACTTGTAACCCTTTTGCCACAACACTTCTTTAGGTGAATTAAATTCTCGGCACCTTCTAATAATTTCTTGACTCAAATCTGAATAGAAAAACATTTTGTTATTTTGAACCATCATTGAAGTCTGATTTTGCTGTGCCTTTTGCACCGCAATTCGTAATATCATTTTTCTATCTTGATATCTCGGTGGTTGACCTGGAAACGGTTTTTTCCTCAATGCTCTATACGCTCGATCCAACTCTAGACCATCCAGTAAAAATTCCTTGCCCAATACCTCAGGAATCCATTTCTTAAAAAACTTTACTGGATCTGAACCTTCCATATCTTCTGGGAGACCTATTATTTCTACATTATTTCTTCGACCTTGATTCAGTAATGAGTCAATCTTCTTCAGTAATTCCTCCTTCTGAATCCCCCAATCCATGAAAGAATCCTCCACTTTTTCCATTTTTTTCTCTATTACGATCCACTTGATTCTTACATTCAAAAAAAGCTTCTTCAATTTTTAAAAAATTATCCTGTCCAGTGACAACTGTTTCTATACATGTACTAACATCACTTTTGACTACAGTCATATCTTTCTTCTTAGAGGTCATCTCTTCACACATATTGTTCATTTTAGTTTTCACTTCCATAAATCCTTGATTTATCTGAGTAGACATCTGCATTGACATGTTTTCTATTTGATGAGCAATCCCTTCCAAAATTGTAAACACTGAATCCAGTCCAGATTTCATCACTTCCCCTTGAGGCCTACCTTCTCTGGTCCCAGTCCCCATATATTCTTCCTGTGTTGATTCCCATAGCTCTCCTCCTCTTCTGACACAATGCGGCTGTGGGTCTGGATACCCATTGACAGCGTGCCAACCTCGTCAGCCCGCCATCTTTTGGGTTACCCCACAGCCCACACCTGAAATCTCGCGACACACTGCGCATGCCTGGAAGAGTCACCGACCGCACAGGTGCGTCCTCCAACACTACACTGCGCGTCCCTAGACCACCAGGCATTACTGCGGGCTCACACATCTGTCCTCACTCAGCCAATCCGCCCGCACATCTGGGCTCATGGGGGTGCGAATCAGGGCCGACCAAGCTCATCACAGAATGAGCGCCATCTTGTGGATGCGCAATTGGCACCGGTGTAATACTCACCCGAGCAGGCTTTGAGGTTTGGGAACTCCAGTTGGTGACTCCGTGGCTTCAACTTGGTAGGTAGGCCTCAATTCTTCAATACTTTTATAGGGCAATTTCTCATGTAACTGAGTTTTTGATTTTTTCACTTTTGTAGCCATTTCAATCCTCCACTATTCCAAAGTCTGTAAATACTATTTTTAATAACTTTTACAGGTTTTAAAATCGGGGTATTTATAAGTCTAACTGGGGAAAGGTGGAACTGTACATCTTCCCTCTACACCACACATGTAAAACTCTGGCCCGCGGGCCAATATAATTATATTTGGCTCGCAAGATCATTTCAAAAATGTATTAGAGGTGGCCCGCCCTGCAGCGAGAGCCGATGCTGTTTTTTGGTAATGTCACCCCCACTATCCTCCCCCTTCATTGCACATCCTTCCCCACCCCCTAACTATCCCCCCCCCTAAAACCACCCCCCTTAAAAGATGGCCAGAATATTCTCAAAAAGGAATCCAGAATGGTAAAGTTCCACAAACCTTCTGCTGGGAATCCTAACAACACCCGGGCATCAGATCCACGGGACGCGGAGGGAGCAAGAGTGTTGCAGGTTGACCGTGCAAACTTTGAGAACGGGGAAAACAAAATTGTAACACTAGAAATCTGTTGATGTTATCAGCCGGCAAGCCAGTTGGAAGGCTCCCCGCACAACCAGTCACTTTTCCCACCTGTCGAGCGGTGCGGCGGATTGGCGAGCGCCTGTGATTTCCTGACGGCGCCACAGACATGGCAGGCTGCACACGGCCCCCGCTGTTCCGCAAAGGCTGATCGGCAGCGCGCTGGGCCTGAGTGGGTGGGTAAGCAGGGGTGGGCAGAGGGTGTAGGTGAGGAGTAATGGGCAGGGGAAGTTATGGTGGTGCGAGGGGCAGTTAGAGGGAGGGATGAGTAGAAGGAGGGGTGGATAGGAAAGAGGTAAAAGGGGAGGGGCAGGGCGAGTAGGGGAGGGGTGATTAGAGGGTAAGAGATGGGTCGAGGGAGGAACAGGTTGAGGGGAGAGGCAGTAGAGGGGTGTGTATAGGATGGGGTGGGTAGAGGCAGAGTGAGTGGAGTGAGGGGTGAGTAGAGGTTGGGTAAAGGACTGGTCAGGTAGAGGGATGGTGGGTCAAGGGTGAATAGAGGCCTAGAGCCTGAGGAGTGAGCAGGAAATGCTGAGTCCTGATGCAGGCCAAAATGGACACAGCCTGTGAATGCTGACTACATCTCCACAGGGACCAAATATGTTTCCCTTAGGTCAAGCAAAGGGTGAACTTGAGCTACCTACTCCTGACCTGTAACATTATCCTCCTAAAGTTATATCCTAAAGTTTAACATTACATATGTTGAAAGAAGAGAAAACATGCAGATGTTGTTGAAAATTTTCAATAAATATTTAGTTCGGCCCTCGACTTAGTCCAAGTTTTTAATTTTGGCCCTCCGTGAATTTGAGTTTGACACCCCTGCTCTACGCCATCTTGCCATACCCCCCATGAAATTATTAAAATGTGTTACACTTGTGTAGTTTCTTTTTTGCACTAGCAATTAGTTGAAATACCTAGCCCACAAGGAAAAGAATCTTAGGGTTGTATGTGCTATCATGTATTCTCTCTGACAATAAATCTGGTCTTTGAACTTTGAAGCTACAGCAAACTGATGGAAATGTGGAGAAGGAAATCAGGAATCCAGAACTTAGATAAACAGGGAAATCAACAACATATCCTTTAAACCAATCAGTTTAAAGGACTCTGAAATTCACAGTATGAACATTGGGAAGGAACTGCAAATTAGAGCAGATGAATTACATATCAAATTAGATACAAATAGAGGAGTAAGAAAGTCTAAAATCAATTGGCTGAATTCAAAATGTAATACACAAGAGTAATGATTAGGTAAATGATTGCCTGTGAGGCTGCCTGGAAAATAATCCTGTTAAGATAATTAGATGTAATATTGTCAAGTTTTGCAGATACCAACTTTCCATCACAGGAAACATACAATTTGGACATAAACAGAGTGCAAACTTCCTCAAGAATCTTGTGAGCATAAAATAAACTGGTTCCCAATATGGAGCATGATATTCAATGAACACCCTGTGTCTATGATGGGTAGGTTTCCCTTCCTAGAGCCAATATAGCATAGAAAGAGTTGCCATTTCGGAGCATGGAAAGATAGACTGGATCAAAAATGGCTCAGCTTCACATGAGATCACAAGCCCTATGAGGCTATTTCTGGTTGTTTTAATTTAAATGTATGTTTATCATGCAAGACCAAATGTTATTTCTATTTGCTGAGATGTAAAAGGCTTTTCAGCTGAAGATGAAATAGTTGAAAGTGTATACATCAGCACCCTCACAAATATAAACTGTTGATTTTCTTTACCCAGTGAGCTATTTATCTTCATTTTATGATTTCAGACAGCAATGCTGGAGTTCTACACATCTCTACACCTGTGTAAATGGTGAACAACAACTGTGCCTCTCCATATGAAAGAACCATAATTAAAGGATCATACAGACTGTGTCTGCTCAGGCTGAACTTTGCTGCCACTTCCATTGCAAGCACTGTGTTCTTGCTCCTGGCTCTGATCTGAATAAATCACCGTCCTTCAGAAAACAAGAGAAACTGCCAACAGACCTTTTACTTACACTGAATTCTTTTACCTCGTCTCAGCAATTTCACAAATATATTTCATCTGGTTTCTGCACTGTTCCTAATAATATTTGGTGAGTACTTAATTGAAGTGCATTTCTAGACAAAATTGAAGGCTGCAAGCGAAGTAAACTATTTTGAAGTTTCTACTGTGTTCAATTAAGAAGGTGATTGGTTGCTTAAAAATAGATTTGAAACCTGAAAGTCTGCAGATGCTATGATTGTAGTAAAAATACAGAAATTCTGATGCAACTCAGCAGGTCTTGCAGCGTCCATAGGAGGCAAAGATATATTACCAACGTTTCAGGCCTGAGCCCTTCCTCAAGCTATGAGTAAAACCAGCCAGGCACCTAAATTAATAGAATGGGGGAAAGGGAAGAATAGGATGTGAAGAATACAGACCAACAGACAAATGTGATAATTGGTCATAGATGAGAAGAGGACAGGAGAAAGGAAAGATGAGAATTGATTGGGGAAGGGCTGTTGTTTTTGGTTCTGTGAAAGGAAACAAAGGGAAAAGTGTAGAGAGACAGACAGAACAAGAGACACAGACATAGTGAAACTTGGTTTGGGAGGGGGTGGGTAACAGAAACTGGAGAAGTCAATGTTAATGCCATCCAGATGAAGGGTGTCCAGATGGAATATGAGATGTTGTTCCTCCGATTTGCAGGTTGTCCCTGTCTGCCAGTGCATGAGACCATAGATAGTCATGTCAGCAGGGGAATGGGAATTAAAATAGATTACCCCTGGGAGATCCACACTATTGCGATAGACAGAGCCAAGATGCTCAACAAAGTAGTCTCCTGGTCTGTGTCCAGTCTCTCCAACATAGTAGTGACCACAAAGAGCACTGAATACAGTAGATGGCGCCTGCAGATTCACAAGTTAAGCATTGCTTCACTTGAAAGGACTGTTGGGGTCACCAAATGGTGGTGTGAGAGGAGAAGTGGCACAAATGGAGAAAGGGAAAGGTGCCAGGAAGTGGGGTGCTCTTGGTGGGAAGGGAGGAGTGGATAAGATATTCATGAGGAAGCAGTCCTTGCAGAATGTGGAGAGCAGAGAAGTGAAGATGTGACTGATGGTGGAATCACATAGATGAGGATGATATGTTGGATGCGGAAGACAGTGGGGTTGTAGGTGAGGACAATGGGAATCTTGTCCATTTTGTGCATGGGGCATAGGGAGCCAGGGAAGATGTGTAGATAATGGAGGATATGCAGGTAAAGGCTGAGTTGATCATGGCAGAGGGGAAGCCACATTGTTTGAAGAAGGATGACATCTATGATGATCTGGCAATGAAAGACATTATCCTGAGATCAGAAGCAATGGACAGCAAGGAATTGAGAGAAAGGAATCAAATTCTTACAAATATGGTGGAAGGAGGGGAGGGGGATTATTAGATATATATATATATATTTGAAAAATTCTAAATAATATGTTCAAAAAAATTCTTACAGTGAACAGGGTGTGGAGAAGTGTAAATAACATAACTGAGAGATTTTGTGGGTTTGTGGAAGATGTCATTCAAGAGTTTGTCTCCCGAGATGGAGACAGAGAAAGATCGAGAAAAGGGTGAGTATTGCTAGAGAGAGACCAAGTGAATTTGAGATCAGAGTGGAAGTTGGCTGCAAAGTTGACGAGCTCATCGTAAGTCCATGAGGCAGGACCAACGTTGTCCTCAAAGTAATGGAGGAAGAGTTGAAGAGCTTTGCCTGTGTAGACTCATAGCATGAATTGCTGCATGCTATAAGCATGTCGCAGACATTCCTGGGGCTCAGGCAGATACATATAGCTACTCCTTTTACTTGGAAACTGTGGAATGATTCAAACAAGGTGTGGACAAATTGAGCCAGCTAGAGGAAGTTGCTGATGGAAGGGGACTGATTGATTAAGTTGTTGTGAAAAAAAACAAAGGGCTTTGAGGCCTTCGATATGAGGGATAGAGGTGTTAATGATTGGCTATCCATGGTAAAGATAAAGCATGTGAATGAAGTATCACAGATGTAGGTAGGGAGGGACTGGACCATGAGGGGAAAAACAGAGTTGAGGTAAACGGATACTAATTTGGTGGAGCAGGAGCACACAGAAATGTCTACCAGGATAATTGAGTTTGTGAATCTTGAGTAGGAAGTAGAACGAAGCAGTGCGCAGTTTGGAATCAATGAGGTTGGAGGCCATGTAAGGGAAATAACCAGAAGTGATGAGTTCAAGAATAGTACCTGATACAGTGATTTCAGGAGTTTCTGTTGGACTGTTAAATAAAAGGAGGTGTCTGAGAGTTGTCGTCTGGCTTCAGCCAGATAGAAATCAGTGCACCAGACCTTTGTCTGCAGGTCTGGTGATGAGGTTGGGATTAAGATAGAGAGAGTGGAAGGCTAAGTGATTCGAGGAGGTGAATGGAATGAGTGAGAGGAGTGGTAAGGTCTAGGTGGTCATTGTCTCAGCAACAGTTAGAATTATAAAAGTCCAGAGCAGGCAGAAGGCTGGAATGAGGTAGCCAGGAGGAGAAATCTGGAGAAGGGGTCTGTAGTGGTGGGTGGAGAATCTTGGTTGTAGAAATGGGCACAGAGACAGAGCTGATGGAAGAAGAGTTGGGCATCATGGCATGGGTGGAACTCTGAGATCTGGACAAAGGTGAGGGCTCTAATGAGAATAGAGTGTTGTGTCTCCAAGAGGGTAAGGTTGGAATGGATGGTGAAGAGCAACATTCTCCATCCCATTGCAACCCCTCAACACCTGCCAGGTCTTTACCATCCAGGGGGATGGTGGAGGGGTAGGGGAGGGGGGAGAGGAGGAGGATAGGAAGGATCCAAGAGAGGGTGGGTTTGGGGAGGAGAGAGAGGGAGTGGGGGGTGAGTGGGGGGGGCGAGCAGGGAGGCGAGCTGGGGGGGGCGAGCGGGGGGCGAGCGGGGGGGTGAGCAGGGGTGAGAACGGGGGGGCGAGCGGGGGGGCGAGCGGGGGGGCGAGCGGGGGGGGTGAGCGGGGGGGTGAGCGGGGGGGCGAGCGGGGGGGCGAGCGGGGGTGCGAGCGGGGGGGCAAGCAAGGGGTTGGTGAGCAAGGGGGTGGTGAGCAAGGGGGGGTGAGTGACAGAGACTTGATTATGTGGGCCATCGGGTCCAGTAAGTCACCATGGCCAGGGTGGAGTCCTGCCTGGGAGGTCACACAGGTGGTAGTCACCAGGGACGTGAGCTTCTCATCCTTGATGAACACCAGGTGAGTGCAGAACTAGCACTTGGATATGGCAAGAGAAGCAAAATGAGCAAGTGTCCATATGGCACACGTACCTAAGATCCTGGTGGGGGCCCAAACTAGGAAGCTTGAAACCAGAGCTGGAATTCATGTGGCACCAGACGTCAGCATAGACAAGTAGCCAGGACAGATACATGGCTGTGGAAGCGAGTTTGGGTGAGTACATAATGGTGGAGGTTAAAAGCAGCAGAGAGCTCAGATGAGGAGCAGTGAGAGAGAATCTCACAGAACTACATTTGAAGAGGAGAACTTTTTCAAGGTAGGAATACCTCAAAGAAATTTTGAAGTGGTACAACTGAATAGAATTTTTTAAAAGTCTGCAGACGCTGTGATTATTAGTTAAAACACAGATATTCTGGGGGAACTCAGCAGGTCTTGCAGCATCCATTGGAGGGAAAGATATATAACCAACGTTTCTGGCCTGTTGCATTGCAGTATGTAATTGAAAGATGATCTGAAACATCTTGTAGTCATATAATTTACAAGGGTGGAAAAACATATGTAGAAAATGTTTTATTACAGATGAAAATGGAACAGCACATTGGTGTAGCTTAAAAAGATGCTACCTCATAAGATGGAGGATTTGGTTCAATGCTGATCTTCTGCCTGTGTACAAATGCACTTTCTTCCTGTTATGACATATGCTCTGTGTTTCCTCCACATTCAATTGATGTGTGGGTAGGTTACCAGCCTCTGTGAATTGCCCCTGATGAATGGTAGAACGTGAAGATTGTTGGTGGGAATGTGGAAAAAATAAAACAAGATCAATTGAGGATCAGTGTAAATGGGTCCTTGATATTTGGTGTGGACTTAATGGGTCAAAAGACTCATTTTCATGCTGTGTGACTGTGGCTCTAAAATAGTGTATTCCAGATCACTAGAATTATTTATCTTATTGTAACATCTCCAAAAAAATTGCAACGATTGAATATGGCATTGTTTAAGATGTCTCCAAAGATGGCTTTTCTTGTTTTGAAGGTTTCCTTTCCACTTTAGCCATACGCTTCAGGTACTTTTTCAAACTTACATAAAACAGTGCACCACAGTATGGCCCCTTCAGCCCATGATGTTGTGCCAACCTATATAGACCTATTGCACATCATCCCAATACATATTTCTGCCACCTCAAACATGATTCCACTACCAGAGACTTCTTCCCCTCCATTCCCCTCTCCACTTTCCACAGGGATTACTCTCGGGACTCCCTCATCCACTCAACATTTCACACTAATCGTCTCCTCTGTTCCTAATCTGTGACTGCAAGAAATGCAATGGGCCCACACCTCCTCCCTCACCACTATTTTGGGCTCCAAACAGCCCTTCCAAGTAAGGCAACGCTCCACTTGTGAATCTGCAGGGGCCAATTAATGCATCTGGTATTCCTGTTGTGGCCTCCTCTACATTGGAGAGACTGGGCACAGACTGGGAAATCATTTTGTTGAGCACCTTCTCCCTGTCTGCTGCAATAACAGAGACCTCATAGTTGACAAGCATTTTAATTCCACCCACTATTCCCACACTGACTTGTCTCATGCACTGCCATACCGGAGGCTACCTGCAAATTTAGGAACCACACAACACTCTGTATAGGCACTCTTTAACTGAACAGGATTAACATCGACTTCAGTTTCTGTTCGGCATCTCCCAGTCTTATCTCTCTCTCGCTCTCTCTACCCCCTCAGCTTTTTTTCCTTTTACCCTCCCACCTTTATCCACCTATGAACTCCCCCTGAACCTTCCTTCTCCCTTTCCTCTCCTGCACTCCCCAGCTTTTTATTCAGGTGCCTTCCTGTTTTTGTTCATTCCTCAATGAAGGGTTGAGGCCGAAAACATGACATTCTCTGGATGCTGCATGTCCTGTTGAATTTCTCCAGGATATCTGTGCATTCCATATCAACCTAACCTTTCCTTTCCATACAACTCAGAACCCTCCATTTTTCTTGTATCCATGGACCTATCTAAGTCTTTTAAATGTGCCTATGCATCAGCTTCAACCACTGCCCCCAGCAATGCTTTCCAGGCACTCACCACACTCTGTCTCTGATATCTCCCCTAAATTCTTCTCCCCGGCCTATCCTTTCCCAGTATATCATTATAGACCATTACTCTCAGGTCGTCCAGAGCTTCCACTTTTCTTTTTGATTGATCGCCTTGTCATCCCACTTTCTATTGCTACTTCCATTCTTCAAAAGGTGACAATGCTTTGACGTCAGGTTATCTTGCGACACCAATGGTAAGTCTATCTATTTCCTTGTATGAAGGATGCTGAAATGGGTCCTTTGTTTGCGACAGTGACAAAAATTATCAGACACAAATTGCTGATGGTTTGATGCAAACAAATGCACCATCAACCAGCGCTCCCTCTGCCTTCCTAGTGGCATTGCCTCATGCTTTACTCCTGGTCACATTTACTTCCTGTGCCCCTGCTAGTTCTCATATTCCTGAGGCCTGGTTGTCATGGCACTTTCCCTGGGTGAAGCAGTTCATGAGCAACAACCAAGTCCCAAATGCAAATCATGAGGCCTTGCAACTGGACTACTCTAGAGTCCTTTCAGATTGGTCATCAGACCTTAAAATTGTCTTTAAATACTTCGATCATCAGACATTTTTTTTTTAAATTACAAAGTTCAAATAAAGTATTTACTTAAAAATACTGAGAAATAAATTATAAAGATGAAAAACAAACAAAATAATAAAAGGAAGCAAAGCATTTACCTTTTCCCTCAAAGAGGACACCTATGATTGGTGTGAAGTTAAGGAGCCAGATGCAAATCACAACTATTGTTCAGAGGCCATATGAAACATCACCTCACTTCACTACGTGCAGACTTATCTGCCTGCTGAATATCTGTCTGTTTAAAGAGGTTAGTTATTCCTCTAGTGCACATTCACAAGTATTTGACATCTTCAGTGAGCTGCCAGTTCAAAGAGAACACAACATTAGCAGAATATCTGATGAAAATGTTTGTTAAGATTGTTTCCTTATGGTTAGAAATTGCTTCAGGTTTTCAACACTTTAAAATCAACAAATCATTCTTAGAGAGAAGGTTATGATGATTAACTGGGGGACAGGGTAGACAAATTAATTGCCTCTAAAATTAGGTGCAGTGATTAATTAACCCAAGCTCATTCAGTGCAACATAAGCAACAAGCCAACTGTGAGCTACATGCTAATTCTAACAATTACAGCATCCAACCAGCAATAATAATGTTCTTCATTGGCTGAATACTTCTGTCGGTAGCCTGATAGGGAGCTATATGTTGGAAGCAGTCGTTTTCTACACTGAAGCTAACCACTAATTTTTGGAAGCAAGAATGCTCTCTGATTTTCAAAGTGTGGATGACAGGATGCCTCAGAAGAAACTTTGAAAAGAAAGAGAGATGTCCTGCAACCACAAGTGGTAGAAGAAAAAAAAGAGACAGATCCCAAGCAGGCAGTAGGAGTCATTGGTCCTGGAGGTTGGAACCAAAAGTTAATATCTGAGGACCTCTATGATGGAAGATCCATGATTTAAATGTAGATCTCCCAAGAATTCCTCTTTTCTCAGAAAGTGTTTGGCTCATCCCATCCAACCCAAATTCCTGAGGATGTCCACAGGTATATTAAGAGGAAAAGGATAGTAAGGGACAAGATTGACCCCTTGAAGATCAGAGTAGTCACCTTTGTATGGAGCCAAAAGAGATGGGAAGCCCTTCAACATATTTTTTTCCCATCAGTATTCACTCAGGAAACAGGCACAGAGTCATAAGTAGTAAGGAAAACATGGAGTGAGATCTATACAGAGAAGGAAATGCTTGCTGTCTTAAAGCAAATAAGGGTGGATAAATAATCAGAACCTGACAAGATATTCCCTTGGACCTTGAGGAAGGCAGTATAGAAAGTGCAGGGAAACTGGCAAAAATATTTAAAATGTCCTTACCCACATGTGTGGTGCCAGAAGATTGGAGGGTAGCTCACATTTCCATTATTTAAAAAAGGCTTCAAAAGTAACGCTGGAAATTATAGGCTGGTGAGCTTGACATCAGTAGTAGGTAAATTATTGGAAGCTGTTTTAAGAGATTAAATATTCAATTAGTTGGACAGTCAAAAACTGATTAGGGATAGTCAACATGGCTTTGTGAATGGTAGGTAGAGATTAACCAATCTTATAGAGTTTTCTGAGGAGGTTATCAGGAATGTTGACAAAGGAAAGGCTGTGAATGTTGTCTACGTGGATTTTAGTAGGCCTTTGATAACGTCCCACATGGGAGGTTAATCAGGAAGGTTCAGACACTAGTGATATTCATGGTGAAGTAATGAACTGGATTCGACAATAGCTGGATGGGAGAAGCCAGAAAGTAGTGGTGGATGATTACTTCTCAGACTGGAGGCCTTTGACCAGTGGTGTGCCTCATAGGACCATTGTTGTATGTTGTCTATATCAATGATCTGGATAATAAAGTTGTGTTACATTGCAGACCAGCAGCAATAGAAATTTACCAAGACAGTGTTGTTTTAAAACAATGTATTTATTAATAACTGCTAATAATATAACAACTTATCTAAACTTAACTCCCAACTATGCACAAATATAGGAGAGAGAAAGAGACAGAGAGTGTGTGTGGGTAACACCCAAACCATTACAGAGTAGGCACAATTCTGGAAAGTCAACTCACAATGCAGACTTAGAAATCCTGTGTTAAAACTCAGGCTTTTAAACTGATGCTCAGAAGTAATTCCGAAGGTGGTGGGAGACTGAGTGATCAGACTGCCAAAACTCACAAATCTTTGTCGAGTTGCTTCCAGTGAAATGTCCTTTCATATGAATGATTATCACAACCCCCTTTTTCCATGCATAGGGGAAACAATACGTGTGACTTCCTTGATGCTTCCAAAACCAAGGCACGGGTCAGTCAAAATGACCATCACAAAGGTCACAAGCCAATGTAGGAATTTGCCTGCTTCCTTTACCCCAGATATGAATCAATCAAAATGGCCATTAGAATGATTATAGTTTCAATAACTGCCCTGACAAGGAGAATTAGCCATTTCACAGAGTCATTCACCTCTGTATTTTATCAGAAGGCTGGCTGATCAATACTGAAATACTGTTTCTTTAAGTGTACCAAATGCATGCCTTATAATTACATGACTCCCTCTAACCATTTGTTTTTTCCTGAATAAACAACCCTTGTTCTTTTATTCTTAGTTGAGAGTATTAACTTTGTTTATGGTTTGTACTTAACGGTGCCACTCAGTCTGTGAACGTTGTGAAAACTGAATTTTTTCAGCCTGCACTACCCTCCAAAGTGACACTCACTAAATAAAACAGGAACTTGTAATAGTGGTAAATGGGATCAGCAAGTTTGCAGATGATGCTAAGACTGGAGGCATTGTGGGCAGCGAAGGCTTTCAAAGTTTGCAGAGGGATCTGGACCAGCTGGAAAAATGGGTTGAAAAATAGCAGATGGAATTTAATACAGTCAAATGTGAGATGTTGTATTTTGGAAGGACAAACCAAGAAAGGATATAGACAGTAAATGGTATGGTAGTGCAGAAGAACAGAGGGATCTGGGAAAATAGTGTCACAGGTGGTTTTAAAGAGAACTTTTGGCATACTGGCCTCCATAAATCAAAGTGTTGAGTATAGGAGTTGGGATGTTATGGTAAAGTTGTATAAGATATTGGTTAGGCCAAATTTGGAGTATTGTGTGCAGATCGAAAGAGTGCAGAGAAGATTTACTAGGATTACCTGGACTGCAAGAACTGAGTTACAGGGATAGGCTAAACAGGTTAGGACTTTACTCCCTAGAGCACACATGTCAAACTCTGGCCCGCGGGCCAAATTTGGTCCGCGATATAATTATATTTGGCCCGCAAGATCATATTAAATATATATTAGAGTTGGCCCGCTGGCCGCCGTGCCAGAATAGTGCATGCACACTGAAGGTGGAAATGAAGACGCCGGAGGTGTGGAGGGATCTCAGAGTCCCGAATCCCGGGGATCGGAGCGCCGCACTCAGCCCGCCTGGCTCCCGGACACACAGACGCAGCTGGAGTTGGGGACCATCCTCGCTGGGTCTGCGCTTCAGTGGCGACACCGACTGAACGTCTCGTTGGCGATGCCTTCCCCCTCACTCCATGCGCGGCCTCCCGCTCCTTTTATTGGAGACGAGCCCAGCGCCGTGAGATCGCAGTTTAATCCCTCTCCAACCATGGGAGGGGGGTGGGAGCAACGCGCTCTTCTCAGCCAATTCCTCCACCACCCCGGACGCCGGCGTTTCAACGGGGGGTTCGGGTGACTTCGTCAGGCGACCGACCTGTTGGTCCAAGACAAGGGGAGAGCGTACAAACTCCACACAGACAGCACCTGAACTCGGGAGAACGTGGAGCTGCGACCCCACATTCCACATCAGGACTGTCTGTAAGATTGGGAGCAGTGAGACGGAAGCTTATTTTGTTCCTGTGATTTAAGCCTTTCTTGGGGTGGGGGGGGTCCTTCTCTGACCACTTGCCTAACAATTAACCTAATCAAATGTGGAGTTACCACAATACAACAGTTCTCAACCTCTTTCTTTCCACTCGCGTCCCTGTGCCATTGGTGCTCTGTGATTAGTAAGGGATTGTTTAAGGTGGTCTTTGGGTGGGAAGAAAAAGTTTGAAGACCACTGCTTTAATCATCCCTCATTGACTCGTCATGTGCATGGTTTCAGAACGCTAAAGGAAATGGGCCAATGACAATTTTTCTCAAGCAAAATATTTCAGTAACAATTGGGTCTAGAGCAGTGATTCTCACCCTTTCCTTCCCACTCACATCCCACCTTAAGCAATCCCTTACTAATTACAGAGTTCTGATGGCATAGGGCACACATGTCAAACTCTGGCCTGCGGGCCAAATTTGGCCCGCGATATAATTATATTTGGCCCGCAAGATCATTTCAAAAATGTATTAGAGGTGGCCCGCTGGCCGCCGTGCCAGTATAGCGCATGCACAGTAATACAACAAATCCCAGAATGCATTGGCGTCAGCCTGCTAATCGCCCCCACCTCCTCTGTTTATGTTGCAGGGTTTCACCGTGGACTCTGGTTTTGGGTCCTGGCCGGTGTCAGGGGAAGCCAAGGCCACTTCCCAGCGCCCGGAACCAGAGGCCTTGGGCCTGACCTCGCCAGGACCATTGCCCACTCCCCCTCCCTGCCGCAGGCCGATCCGCAACTCACGGTGACAGGGCCGCTGATCCGCCGAGATGCCGCCCTGCAGCGAGAGCCGATGCCCCCGCACTGTCGTTGTCCAACCCGATCGCCCGCAAACCCCGCCCTCCCGCACGCAGGCCTGAGTAAGTATTATGAACTTTAATCTCAGGATAAAATGATCTTCCAATGGTTTCATGTCACAGTGATAAATATATTCCTGGTTAAAAATGGTCCTGCACCTGGATACAAGCTCATTAGGCATAAAACTTGAAAAATGTGTAAATCAAAGGATATCTGTACCAATGGAAAAAGGGCATGGCAAATAACCCTGCTAGAGTTCATGCCCACAATCAGTCACTCATTTGATTGTTTCAGGAATCATGTTATTCTCCCACATTCTCAATAGCCCTCAGATTTTACTATTTGACAGCACACTAGCAACATTTGACAAATCCTCTATAGAGAAATATTATTTATTGAATATTTTATTTCTCATTTGTTAATGCTTCTGGAAAGAGTTTATCCAAAACTATTATTAAACATTTATTTTAATAAGAAAAAGTTTAACATTACATATGTTGAAAGAAGAGAAAACATGCAGACGTTGTTGAAAATTTTCAATAAATATTTAGTTCGGCCCTCGACTTAGTCCAAGTTTTTAATTTTGGCCCTCCGTGAATTTGAGTTTGACACCCCTGCCCTAGAGCAAAGAATAATGAGGGGAGATTTGACAGAGGTATTTAAAATTATGAGGAGGATAGACTGAGTCGATAAGCTTTTTCCACTGAGGGTATGTGAGTTACAAACCAGAGGACATGGGTTAAGAGTGAAAGGGGAAAGGTTTAGGGGGAACATGAGAGGAAACTTCTTCACACAGAGAGTGATGGGAGTGTGGAACCAGCTGCCAGCTGAAGTGGTGAATGCAGGCTCAATTTTAACATTTAACAAGAATTTGGACAGATACGTGGATGGGAGAGGAATAGAGGGCTATATTCTGGGTGCAGGTTAGTGAAACATGGCAAAAAAAAGTGGTTCGGCATAGACTAGAAGGGCCAAAGAAGCCCATTTCCATGCTGTAATGTACTATGGTTCCAACAATCACCATCTACAGCATTAGTGCAGATGGGCAAAAAAAAGGTTGGCATGCACGCAATAGGCCAAAGAGCCTGTTTTTGTTCTGGACGAGTATGACTCTTAACATTCCCAGGCTCCATATTTCATGAACTTTACCACACTGTCAGTCTCACATCTCTTAATATGGAACCACTGCCACAACATCATGGTTACAATATCTTGGTACCCTTACAAAGCTGAGATAACCATAAACTGAAATGGTTCAGTTAGTGCAGTAAAGGGAGAAAGGAACTGAAGATAAAGACTCATGGTACTATGAAGCACCAACCTGCTCACTTTTCCCAAACAAGCATTAAACATTCTCCTAGCATTACCAGTATCCTTGCTCTTGCCTGTCAGTCCACCAGCCCAGACTGCTACTGGCAATATTCACAATGAAGTCTATTGCATATTCATCTAAGCCCCAAAATGTTCAAGATTACCCTTCAAATCCATCTGAAGTCATTTGCCTTTTTCCAGTCACAGCCCAGCACAGAAGAACAAGGGCAGACATTGAGCATTGTCAGGGGAGTGAGTTATTGTGCATTGAGTGAATGCACAAGATGTCAATTGACTGCTTTATGGAAGATCGTGTTTTGCTTTGTCCATCAGTTACAGAATACTTAGTTAGTATTTGTTTCAACTGTGGCCAGGTTGTCAAGGCAATGTTCAGTCCCAATGCAAGACTTCAGGTGTAAGCAAAGTTGGCAATGGGGTTATTGGACGCTGGCTTCCTGCCTTTTCATTTACCTGCTCCTGCTGCTCAACCTGTATAACTCAATTGATTCTATGACACTCAGGCTGATACAAGCTCCAGCTAGTACCTGTCAGTTTCTCTTCCTCTTCTCCTTCGTCCAAGTACTTTGCCTGCCTGCTTGCCCTCTATTCCATCTTCCAGTCATGATGCATTGCCAAGGAAATGACCACAGATTCAGACATCTGATTTGTGCAGGTGCAAAGAAAAAATCACTAATTATTCATCATCTCTTCAAGAGGAGGTCAATCAGCAATTAACCAGTAATTAGTCAATGATGATCCTTCCAACTGTTTAAGACTTTCACCAGTACCTTTCCAAGGGATGGTGTCTGCTGGATAAATGGCAGACCCAGTACAAGTCGGTGTTATATTGCTGATGAGCATTGTGATCTGGCTTCACATTCTAATACCCTCATCGAGACACCTCCCAGTACTGGAGAGCTCCCAAGCTGGAGAGTGCTCTCCACCTAGCATCCTAGACTTACACCTTTTGAGGTGCCTTAAAAAATTGATTAATACCAAGTCCAGTGTTGCTCCTATGGTCTCTGATACATAAATAGCGACTGTCAACATTACAATGCAGAGTGATACTTCTCTTCCAACCATTTTGTTTTCCAGTTGTGCTACTCAGCCATTCTGTAATAGATACATTTTTGATTTCCTAATTTTTCCAATAAGGAGAATTCAGCAGTTGAAGGCAGTTCTAATGTAGGGTCTTTACCTGAAACATCAGCAATTCCTTCCTCCTCACAGATGCTGATCAATCTGCAAAGTTCCTCCAGAAGTTTATTTCGTTGAAGTTCAACTTTTGCTCTCCATTGAAACAGCTAAATCAAATCTATTTGTACAGCAGGAAGTTTATTTCTGATTTAGCAGACAACTATTTATTGCACACATAGTAACTCATATAAATCAAACTGCGGCTTTACAAAACTGCTGGATTTATTGCAAATGCCAACGAATGCAACACAATATACAGTACATTCTGTTCCATATTATCACCTGACCAAGCATATGAAAAAAATATTTCAAACTTTGTGCTAGCATTGTCAAAGCTTTAAGCAGATATCAAAGCTATAATTATGCCACTGAAATATATTGAGGCAACAAATAATTTATGGTATTTTGAAAGCAGAGCCAAAGTCTACAGATGGTTTAAAATTCATGTGTTAAAGGTCCAACCATCTGTACTATGGCATTGTAGAATGTGCCCATATCAATGTCAGACTTGGCTCAGTGGTCTCCGAGTCAGAAGGTCTTGAATTGAAATCATACTGGCACATAATCTAAACTTCACCACATAATCTAAACTGACACTTCATTACAGTAGTAAAGGAGGAAATGTTACACAGGGTCTGGCCAGTCATCCACAACATGTCTTCTGAGGGCTACTGGTCTTGCCATAATCAGCATTTTCATATGTCCTTGCCACTTTCAGTTACCAATATTATCCAAAGGACAAAATATTGAATGTTTTTCACTCTGATAATAATCTTGTTTTACAGGAATTGGATGTTAAAAAGAGAACAAACCAGACTTATGATAAGTTTGATCCTCCAAAAAACTAGGTAACATAACCTGATCTTAGTTTCTCCTCACTGGCTATTCTCTGGCTAAGACAAAAGCAATATGCAATAATTTAGATATTTTCTTTCTAAGACCATTTTAATACTGTTTTACTCATGGAACATAATAGCACAAAAACAGCCCCTCTAGCACATCTAGTCTGTGCCAAGCTACTATTCTGCGTGCTCATCTTGATCTTCACCCAGACCATAGCCCTCCCATAGACTTAACTGATTTTTAAATTAAATGTCAAAATTGAGCCTGAATTCACCGCTTCACCTCATTCCACACTCACACCACTTTCTTCGTGAAACATTTCCCCTAATTTTCCCTTAAAACTTTCCACCTTGACCCCTTAGCCCATGTCCTCTAGTTTTTGTCTCACCTAACTTCAATAGAAAAAGCCTGCTTGCATTTGCTCTGTCTATACTTATAATTTTGAATACCTCTATCAAATCTCCCCTCGTTCTTCTAGGTTCCAGGAAATAAAGTCCTAACCTGTTCAACTTTTCCCTGCAACTCAGTTCATGTGTAATCATAAAGTTGTTATGGCATAGGACCATCAAAATTGGATCTTTGCACAGCAAGGCAATCCCATTCTCAATTCTTTGCTAATAATCTAGCATTCCTTTTTCTCCTGCTTGCACAATTCCCTTTTGAAAGGCTTAATTGACTCTATCCTCAAGGAAAATCATTGATTGTGTCTTTGATTGACTACTCACTTTATCTTTTAATCTAGTTCGCCATTAATTGCTCAATAATACACAACACACCCATATCTCACTTTCAAGTGAGACCCAAAATGGATGGAGTAAATGGAAAAAATAATCAAAAGCACAAGCTTTTGCATTTAAAAAAAAATTGTACAAGGGACCCCAGGATGTTTCTTTCTATTTATTCCAATCATTTTATGCAAAGGAAAAAGAAATATTTTTTTTCTAGACACTAATGGTTCAGACTATTAACATCTGGAACCAAGCACTCAAAAAGTTCAAATGTACTCATCTGGATGAAGTTAAATACAAGCCACAAGAGAAGTCTCATTGGCTGATATGATGAAAGAAATTGCACATATCTGGCATAAATGTATATGCTCATGGGTCTGTTGAAATGCTGACATCATGGATTTCTGATAACAGTTGGAAGGTCATGAATAATTTTTGAGAACAAATTATCCAGATGAACTTTGTGGTGGCCCATCATTTTAGATCTGATTATAGAGATACAGCAAGTGACAAACTTGCCAAAGGAGAGTAACATAATTTAAGTATTTGCATGCAAAGATTTGTATTGGAATGGGGATGAGGTATAGTTCAAATGTAAAGCAGTAGCTAAGTGCTTACTTCAGTCTACTTTAAAGTTTTGTGTTTGGAAGAAGTTACATTTTGCATCAAAATTAATAACAAAGGTTTGACATGTTTCCTTCAGCTATGTCCAGCAGGACTACTACAGTGCGTCCCACTTCTAATTGTGAAAATATGAATGCAAGTAGATTGTAGTATATTAAACTTATCTCTCTTACCTCAATTCCAAACATAATTAAATAAATCTGTGGTAAATGATATGCAACTTATGAAAAGGAAGCTGATCCTGGAGAAGCCAACATTTTCATTGTTAGAACTCCAAAAACTGACTCAAAGCCAGAATCAACAATGAACAGCAACTTGGATTTATACACCATTATTAACATAATAATAAAGCTCATGGTGATTCATGGGAGCCTTGCCAAGTAAAGTCTAGGGCTGAGATATGAACCATGATAAGAAGTGCTATGAAAAAGATGGAGTTTTAATTAACATTATTAAAAGACAGAGAAGAGCCATAGCTTATGATTCAGTTCCCAGTCTGATTGTTAAGATCAAGAATGCTGCGGGGCCTCTCCATTCTTGATTGGAAGTCCCCCATCCAAGTCCTTATTAACAGCTAGTTAAGGCATGCCTGGTTTACTGGTTGTCAGACCTGTCAAGGAAATTAAGTGTCTCCGACATTGACAATTTTTAAAAAGCTGTTGAAAATGTTATGCTAATGTTAATGTCGTTTTTTTTAAAAAACATTGTTATCAAGAAACAAAACAATTAAAAATAATCTGAATTAAATAAGAAAAGAATGAAATTATTTTGGACTTTCCTTCTTCGCACGATCCATTAAATCGAAGTGACTCACAGGGTCAGTTGGCAAATGTCCTAGCATATGCTGGGAAATCTGCAGGGACTTGTGTTCCCCTAAGGAGTGCAATGGAAAGGCTCAGGTCTAAAGAAATACAAGACCAAGTTCCTTAATTACTGCTCCCTCATAGCTCTGAGATCATCACAAAGAGCTTTGAGAAACTGGTCACAACCCACATTAACTTCAGCCTTCCAGAAAACATCAATAGACTGCAATTCACCTACCTGTGCCACAGGTCCAAGGCAGATGCCTTCTCTCTGGCCATCCCTCAGCCCTAGAACATCTGGATAACAAAGGCACATATTAGACTTCTGCTTATTGACTACAGCTTCACCTTCATAGTACCAAACTCATCTCAAACTCCATGACCTAAGCTTTAGCACCCCTCTCTGAAAATGAATCTGCAATTATCTGACCTCCAGAATGGCCACATCTCCTTCACAATGGTCCTGAACACTGAGCCCTGCATAGCTGCCTACTCAGCCACTGACTATACTCCTAACGCACACATGACTGTGAAGCCAAGTACTACTCCAACTCCATTTATATATTTGTGGAAAGAAAACACCATTGTTGGACAGATCTCAAATAACAATCACATGGAGTACAGGAAGGAGGTAAAGAATCAGCTGGGGTCAGGATTTAAAAAAAAAATCTCCCTCAATGTCACCAAAACAAAGGAACTGGTCGTTGATTCACTCTCCTATCCATATTAACTGCACTGAAGAAGAGATGTGGAGAACTTTACAGTTTTAGGAATAAGTATCACCAATGAGCTATCCTGGTCCAACCACGTTGATGACACAGCATGAAAGCACAGAAAGGCATCTTCTTTCTCTGAAACCTGAGAAAAATCAGGTAGTCCCCAGTATCCCTTATCAATTTTTGAAGTATCCTGTCTTGATGCATCACAGCTTGTTATGGGAACTGCTTTGCCCAAGATTGTTAGAAACTGCAGTGTTGAGATCATCACACAAACCAGCCTCCCCTCAAATGACTCCATCTTCACCTCCTGATGCCTCTTATTCAACATATTCAAGAATCATCCTATCCTGCTCACACTCTCTTCTTCCCCTCCCTTCAAGCAGGAGATACTCGAGCTTGTAAAAACAAACCACTAGATTCAAGGACAGTTTCAGATGCTTGAATGGACCTTCCATTGGTATAAGATGATGTTCTGTATTTTTAAACCATAACTTTCTCTTTAAGATGATAACCTCCACTTTAATTTTATGTGACACTACGCTTTAGCCTTTGTTTTATTGCAACATTATGCATTTATTCCTGCACTACCTGCAGTTCTATGAAGAGGTTGAGAAGCAGGTAGCAAGCAAACAAAGTTTTACACTGTATTTTGGAACAATAAACAATTCAATTCCATTTCCTGACTTCAACAGTTGTTCTAAAGTTTGCAACCCTGTCTTTCCTCTAGATTTTTTAATTTGCTCCTGCTTATATACTGTAAGTGTAAACTGGCAACTCCTGGTAGATCTACCAGAAGATCCAAGCAAATGCAGGCAAGTGGGACTAGTGTGGGTGAAACATTTTGGTCAGCCCAATTTACCCTCTAAATGTATCCCCATGCATTCGCCCAAATGTTTCATAAACAGTGCATTTTGTACACATTTTTTCAGAACCAAATTTTGGTCAGATTTCTTGGAGCACTTTCCTGCCATTGTTCAAATTTTTACCGTGAAATCTTTTACTTAAGACAGACCAGCAAGGACTTGGTGCAATATTTCATTCAAACACATGGCATCTCTAACTCTGCAGTAATTCTTCAGTACTGCACTAATGTGTTAGATTAGATATAGTACCTGTTTCACACAAATTCAAAGTGTCTGAACTCAGATTTCAGCTTAATACACAAGTCATAATGAAGGCAATTGAAAGCTGCTTAGACTTTAGGACTGAGGAAGCCTTGTACAATAAGGGTTTTGGTCACACCAAATCTACAATAACACTGGCCTCCTTACAAAGCAAGCACATCATGCATAAGGTGCAATCAGCTCAATTCCTGCGATCATAAAATTATTTTTTTTAAAGATAGATTGAATAGAATGGTTGGAGAATTACAGTGAGGAAAAATGCCTCAGTGGTTTCATGAATCTCTAGAATTCTCCGTGCCTGAGTGACATGGATGGTAAGCCAACTATATTCTCGTTCACGTTTCTGGATTTCCAGACACTAAAAGGCTCAAGGTTTGTAGTGAAAGGGCAAGAAAATGGAAAGAAGTCAATCTATTAACCGTGATCTCAATAAGTGGCCGAGAGGTCATTTAGATGATATCCTATAATATTTTATGTTCTGATTTTTTTTTAACTTTTGCTGTCCATCCTAATTACTCAATAGATTGTAGTGAACCACTGCAATCTGTTTACTCCCATATAGTCCCATGGTGTTGTTCATATGGACTTCCATGTTTTGGAACCTGTGATGATGAAGGAAGTGCGATATACTTCCAGGTCAGTATGCGACACCAGAAGAGCTACTTCCAGGTCATGATCATCCCTTGCCTTGTGAATTTGTCCTTCTCAGTGTTGGAGTTCGTTGATTTGGGAGGTACTTCCAGAGCAGCCAAGGATTCCAGGGATAAGAATACAGCCATTGCCTCAAAGTTGACAGCCATGTGGGCTCTAATCTACAGTTGAGAATGTCTTGATGTGGATAATTGGGCTTTGCACACACATTGAATGTTAAATCATCTGCACATTTTATTATACTTAAACCTGCACAGCACATTTGATACTTAAGTATTATTGGTAAGTGGCAAGGTTCTGTGGCAAGCTGACTTCATATTATTTTAAGATGACTCACTAACTTTCTGAGATATCATTCTGGGACAGGATTCTAAATTACGAATAAGGATTCCAAAACTACTTTTGAAGTAGTTTTAAATTATGAACCAATTTAAATGCTGAGAGTAATGGCCTCTGGTACCTTGTAAAATATACTTCATGTGGATCTTAAAATCCAAATTGAACAGGTATGAATTTAACATTAAAAATCTTTAAGCAAAACTCGTGAGGTTAAAAAGATTCCAACCATACATCCTTACAGGAGACTTTGCTTTCCAAAATAATGCTCTTTAAAAACATTCCCATTGGAAAAGAATAAAATCTATTTTTGAAGAATATGAGCATAAACTTTCAAAGGTATTTTAGCTGCAAGAGGTGAGTAATGTATAAAAGTCTGTATTTATTATCTATCCTCAGTTGCTATATGCATTTCTGCCAAATTTCAGCCAAACAACCTGGAAGCAAACAAACGTTGTGACCAAGATTAGCAGAAAAATGGTCAAATCAACTAAGTCAAAATAAACCTGTGGTCTCCCCACACTGAATTGCAAAGTGGAGAAAGGAGGTGGGTTGAAAAATTAAACATGCATGAAAGTGTTCACTAATCTTTACCTGTAAAACATCAATCCACCCATGGTAATTTCCTCCTCTCACTGCCAATTCAACATTACTTCCTGCAATGCTTCTTTTTGCCAAGGTCTTCCTTCATGATCCTCAACTGCAGCCTCCCTCTGCTGATTTTCCACCTAACCACCAGAAAGCTTGCAGAAGCGATGATGGAGTCAGCATCCCTCAGGTCACATGGATCTCTTCAGCAACCACTCTCCCAAAACTAGAGGAAGTCAATTCAAGATGAGAGGGAGGAGGCTTACCTGAAGGGTAAATTTTTCACATATAGTTGGGATCTGGGGTGAGCTGTCGGAGGAGGTGGGGAAACAGAAACAGTACAACATTTAAGAGGCACTTGGACAGATACCTAAATGAGCAAGGCAAAGAGGGGTACAAATTTAAAGTGGGTAAATGGCATTAGTCCAGATATGCACGATGATCATACTGGACATGGTGGGCCAGGTGACCTGTCTCTGTGGTGTAGACATTTTTGACTATTTCTTTCCTTAAACATCAGAGCCACTTTGCCAGATATACTTTGGATCAGAACAATAGCCATTGGTATTGTCTCTTGTCCCATTCTATCTTTAAAAAAAACATATGTCAAAAGTCCCATTTATAACCCAAAATAGTTACAGCCTCAGATTAGTTTTAGCAATAATGCTTTAATTAAAACAATTAAGGGTTTGGATGATATTTGACATTTACAACAACCTATAAATTTTGAAAAATCCCTCAATGAAAAGTTATTAAACCATAATTTTCTTTATTTGTGTTTTACTCATCATCAACTGGTTTTTATTAAAAAATGAATACATCAAGAGTGCAGAATAACATACTAAACTTTACAAGGTGTAATATTACTGCATCCACAGACCATAAAAGCAGGCCATTGGACATCCACTGTTATATTAGTGAAATTTTTATATCCAGTGCCACAACAGTTAGTGTAGCAGTTAGCTCAACGCTATTACAGCGCCAGCGATCAGGACCAGAGTTCGAATCTCGTGCTGTCTGCAAGGAGTTTGTATATTCTCTTCAGGTCTGCATGGGTTTTTCCTTGGTGCTTCTGTTTTTTTCCCCATCCTTCAAAATGTACTGAGATTGTAGGTCAATTGCAAGTAATTGGGCGTCATGGGCTGAAAGGGCCTGTTACTGTGCCGTTTGTCTAATTAAAACAAAATTAACTACAGCAATATGAGAAATGGCCTAAAAAGAATAGGTCATGTTCATAATCACACATGACAATCATGTCAGACTGGAAAATCTCCATGAATTTCAAACAGTACAAGTCAACACAAAGGTGTCATCAATGGAAGAAGATACTCAGCAAAAGTATTCTAAGGAAGTCTGAAAGAAATCGTATGAGTAACTGCATTCTATGTGTGTTCCTTACCTAAAAAAATGGATTATGAAAGGAGTAAATCTTAACTGCCTATTTACTACAAGTGTGTAGAGGCTGTAAGCTATACAGTAAACCGTTGGAATGTCTGAGCTTCATTCCACAAATCTAATGGTATCTGAAAAATTTCAAACATGCCAAAAGGAGTAATTACTGCTATCTTATTAATATCAGAATTTTTCACTGGAATCTGATAGTAGGCACATGTTAGATCTTTTTTTTCAAATACACGTTTGCCATGCAGGTTTGCTGAGAAATCCTGTAAATTGGGAATGTTGTAACGGTCAGGTACTGTGGAATGGTTCCACACATGATAATCTATACACGGCCACCAGTCTCTAGGAGACATCTTCGGGACCATATGCAATGGTGACACCCAGCAGCTATCAGATCTATGAATTATTCCCAGCTCCTGTATGTGCTCAAATTCCGCTTTTGCAATTTTGAGACAATCTCGAGGCAATCTATGAGCATGCGCTGCAAATGGAGGTCAACAGATTTCTATGCGTGGGTCACTACATGTTTGATATCCCCATGGTGATACAATGGGATTACTAAGCGAGAGAAGTGCTTGAGCAATGCTCGGAATGGGAGGAGCTAGGTTGAAGACTTGTCGAGCGAGTGACGATGTTTGAGGGATAATGAATACAGCTCACTTAATACAAGTGGTCTACAACACAACGATTCCCCAAATCCACCAGCAATGAAAAATGTGACAGAAAATCCACCCCTATGATGGAATTCTCTACATTTGCACTGTAAAAACCCACCAGAATGGTTTACTGTGAACAAAATCCAGAGAGTGACCTCTGGCCATATTTCTGAAAATGAGAATCATTTGCAGCAGACCAAACACTTGACATATTAGGGTGTTGTGTTCTTCAGGAGTTGGAGGGACCACAGAAATTTCTGCATTGGAACAGACAAGAAATTGAGCATCTGAGAGATGGTCTTTGAGGATAAGACCAGGTGGCAGCATCAAATTTCCAGGGCTTCCAATAAATACTCTGCCTGTCACCTCTACCAAATCCTTGAGCAGCATGATTCCAACCAGACAGGAAACCCTGGTAATTCCATTGGGTGGTTAAAGCCTGGACCTTGTTGCTCTAGCTCTGTTTTCTTTTGCTGACTGAGGGCAGTGGTCAATGCCTGTAGATGCACTGCAGAGGACATGGACATAAGGAGGTCAGCATTCTCACTAACTCATCGAGAGTGGATGCCCAAAAGACACTTACTAGGTGGCCTTGAATTTGAGGAGGCAAGCATCGGAGAAACCTTTGCTTCCATGCATCCCCTTCAAGTCAGCAAGTCAGCATCTGTGTTGGCTTCCTATTGACTAGGCTGTTGTTGGCCAGTAGTTCAGCAATACAAGTCTCCTGGGATGGCTGAGTTCATTCTAAAATATCAACCTTAAGGATGTATATAGGTATGGAAGATTGTTTGTTGTCTTTTTAAAAGCTGGCAGGTAAATATGATTTAACAAATACTCCTTATTTTTAGATATTTACAGATTAGAAATTTCTTAAATACCAGATTACTATACTTTCCATTTGTATATCCACCAGATCTAGTTGATAATATTTTTCAGTTGAATCCTTCTCAAAAGGATTAATTCAAATTATATGATAGATGTTGAAATTATGTCCAGTACTTCATGATAAGATCAAAAAGGATTGGGAACTGGAACTTGGAAGACCCTTATCGGAAGATCTATGGGACAAGATTCTTAAACGGGTGAATACATCTTCAATATGCACCCAACATTCATTAATCCAGTTCAAAGTGGTGCATCACGTTCACAAGCCCAAAGATGGCTTGTATCTTTTCTATTAACAGATGCAAATCTGATATTGCTACATTGACACATACATTTTGGTCTTGTCCATCATTAGAAATCTATTGGAAAGAAATTTTTAATCTCTTTTCAACTGTATTTCAGGTGGAGCTACAACCCAATCTTTTTGAGGTTATTGAACCAGAATTTTTTCTGTACCTGCACTACGGATTGTAGCCTTCTCTACTTTGTTGCCTTGAAGTGCCATCTAATTCAAATAGAAAACTCTCGACCTCCAACAGTGTTTCATTGGTTTTCTATATTATGCATAGATTAAGTTCAGAAAAAATTAGATATCATGTATTTGATTCATCGGTGAAATTTGAAGAAACATAGCCAACTTTTATGTCTTATTTTCATTTGATGTAAATGTTTTTAATGTGATTAGACGTACTCACTTTTCCAAATGATATATATTTTAACCTGTATATGAATCAAAATATACACTTTTTAATGTCTTTTCTGTCTTCACCTAGTGCACTGGAGAGGGGACCAAATAAACAAGCAAATAAATAAATAGATAAATAGATACATACATACATTTTATTTTCTGTTTTGTTCCCTTTTCTTCATTGTACTGCATTTATTATAACAACAACAAAAAATTGAAAAGGATGTATGTGGGATGTTATCAGCCATATTCACTAGAACGTCTTCCACATCAAAGGAAATCTGTTCTGGGAGTCAAGCCACAAGCAGACGGAATTTGGCTTATTGACTCGTCACATGGAGCAAGGAGGAACATGCCTCAAGGATCATGAGCCATGGCTGCGCATTGTTGATTTTAAAAAAAGTAGGGGAAGAATCTCAAGCTTGACCTCCCCACCTGCTCCTCTAATGGGTTTGTCTTCATCATTCCCCATTTCAACTTGGGTGGTGTGAACCCTCAGGCTCACCACTAGTAGAGACTGCAAGTTATACAATTATACAATTACACGATTAAAAGAACACACACGCACTCATTCTTCAGTTTAAAAAAGTGTCAACTTTCTTTATTCTTCTCAGCTCCACAACTGTTTCTTCTTCCCATCAAACACACCCAGACAAGCACCCTGCCCTTTTTATTGGCTCTCTACCATGCAGGTGACCACGATGCTCCTAATCGCCTCTTTATGCGACCATGTGCATGTGTGCGATTCATCACGGTGTACGTACCCACCCCTGTTCTGACCAACACATGCATTTTACTGCTCTTGCACCTCGCTTCAGATACATCACCAGCAGCATCTGGCTCCAGTCCCAACTCACAAGACAAGTGGGGCTTTAAAGGAACTTGACAACCTGGAGTTAATCCAGAACCAGTGAATGTGCTAAATGCTTGAGTCTGCCCATAGCTTAAAGATGGCCTTGCACAGTGCAAGATCGTGACAATATGAAAGTATTTCCCTCTGCAGGGAAATATAACCTGTAGTTGAAAGAAAGTTTTGCATCTTGATCAGAACCCCTGCCTTGGTGTTGTAGCAGCACTCTGGCAGCACTACAACTCCCAGGAGGCATCGAACCAGCCACGTAATCTCAGTGCGTGATGATGTCAGCTTACGATTCTGGCTCTTAAAGGTTTGTGCGGGTGATGAAGAGTAAATACATTTGATTCACACTAAAAATGCCTTGTGTGGTTATTTCATCATGTCCACTGTGATTCCAGTTGCCAATCATAGTTTGGGGATTTTTCCCTGTATCTATGTGGCGTAGATAAAAACTCACATTTGACTGGAGGGAGAACAAATGCTTTTATTAGCTTACAACACAGGTAGGGTTCACGAATAGGCTTTCAGAGGGGTTCTGGGTTTAGGTGGGAAACCAGGGTTATAGACAAGCCCAAGGGGGAGGAGCAAGGCAGGACCAGTTGTCAGTACAGGACACTTCTAGTGATTCCTAGTTCACTACATTCATCACTTCCTTCAGAATTAAGGGTCTGTCGATGAAGAGAACAAGGATCAGTAGCCGGTAATAGACACAGAAGAGAAATATTTAGAATGCTATTTACAGATTCAGGCGGTTCAGGAGTCTGGAGATCCTGATGGATTGCCTTAGCACTGAAGGACTTTGGGCTCCTAAGTCTCCTGGTCCACCTGTGATGGAAGGGTAGTGGGATGAGGCTCTGGCTTGACAATAGAGGGGGGTTCATTCTCCTCCTGAAATGGGAACCTGTGGCCCTGAGTGGGGGTGGGGAGAAAAAACACGGGAGCTCATGGGGCATCTGAGGCAATGGGACCACTGTTCTGGCGGGTGCCAGGTCCCTGATGGAGACAGTGTCCTCCCTGCCATCCGGGTACTCCACGTAGGTGTACGTGGGGTTGGCATGGAGCAATTTCACCCTTTCCTCCAGGGGTCGGTCTTGCTTCTCCTCACATGCTTCTTGAGAAGGACCAGACCAGGACTAGTGAGTGTAGTCCCTGATGCCGACCTTCTGTCGAATGTAAACATGAGCTCATGAGGAGTAGCATTGGTCGCAGTACAGAGTAGCAACCGAATTGAGTGGAGCGCGATGGGGAGGATATCCTACCAGCTCAAGTTTGGAAGGCCTCTGCTTCAGGGCCAGTTTGAGAGCCTTCCAGATTGTGGCGTTCTCTTTTTCAACTTGCCTATTACCCCCGGGGATGTAACTGGTAGACCTGCTGGATGTGATGCCCCTCACCAGCAGGTACTGACACAGCTTGTCGCTCATGAAGGCTGAGCCCCAGTCACTATGAATATAGCCGGGATACCTGAACAGAATGAAAATAGAGTCTAGGGCCTTCATAATGGATGAGGTGAACATGTCTGGGCACGGGATGGTGAACAGAAAGCGGGAGTACTCATTGATAACCAAGAGAAAGTAGGTGTTCACGTTCGTGGAGGGGAGAGTTCCCTTAAAATCAATGCTGAGCCATTCAAAGGGCCTGGATGACTTAATCAGGTGCGCTTTCAGAGGGCAAAAAAGTGCGGCTTGCACTCAGCGCAGACCTGGTATGACCTGGTTATTTCCCTAATGACTTCGACTGAGTAGGGCAAGTTGCAGATCTTGACAAAATGAGCCATGCGGGTGACCTCTGGATGGCAGAGCTCATTGTGTATGGTCTCCAGTTGACCATTGTGTGCAGAGGCACAGCATCTGGACAAGGCACCTGGAGGGTCGATAATGGCCCCTGGCCAGGAGACGATGTCAAAATTGTACGTGGAGAATTCGATCCACCACCTATTAATTTTGTCATTCTTGATTTTGCATCTCTTGGCGTTGCTGAACATGAATGCAACATAGTGCTGGTCCATGAGGAGTGTTGGTCTATGGGGAGCGTATATTTTCTACCAGCCAGGTAGTACCTTCAGTGCCTTACAGCTTCTACAATGGCCTGAGCCTCCTTTTCCACAGACAGGTTCCAGAGTTTGTGGCCTTGAAACATCTATGAGAAAAAGGCAACCGGTCTTCCCTCCTGATTGAGAGTAGCAACCAGGGCTACGTCCAAAGCGTCACTTTCCATTTGGAAAGGTACATTCTCATCCACCACATGCATGGTGGCTTTTGCAATGTAACTACGGAGGTAATTAGATGCCATCCAGGCTTTGCCAAAAGGGGGAAAGTAGTGGCCTTTAAGAGGGGGACGAAACTTGTCAGCATATTGAGGAACCAACTGGGCACAAGGTATCTCCTTTGTGATCCTGGGGAGGGGAAGCTCTAACAGGGGGTGCATCCTAGCAGAGTTGGGGCCACTGATACCATTCTCCACCACGTAGCCAAGGATAGCCAGTCATGTAGTCCTGAATACACATTTGTAAGAATAGTAAGTGAGATTTGGGGCTCTCACCACATGGAGAAAGCTCTGAAAATTGGTGTCATGGTCTTCCATGGTGTGGCCACAGATGGTGACATTGTTGAGGTAGGGGAAGGTAGCTTTCAACCCATACTCGTCCACCATCTTGTTCATCTGTCACTGGAAAATAGACACCCCTTTGGTAATACCGAAAGGGACCTCCGGAACTGATAGAGTCAACCATTAGCTTCAAATGCCGTGTTCGGATGGACCTCAGAATAGATTGGGAGCTGGTGATAGGCAGCTTTCAGGTCGATGGTCAAATAGACCCGATACTGCGCGATATTGTTCACCGTATCCGAAATGCAAGGGAGGGGGTATGCATCCAGGACTGTGCATCTGTTAATTGTTTGGCGAAAGTCAATCACTAACCTGGATTTGTTTTCCCCCTTTACTCCCACCACTTGCGCTCCCCACAGACTGATACTGGATTTGATGATCCCCCTCCTCCAGCAGGCACTGGGTCTCTGTCTTTGTAAACTCCATCTGCCACGTTGTACCTCCTGCTTTTGGTGACAATGGGCTTACAGTCAGCAGACAGGTTTGAGAACAGGGTGGGGGGGGGGTCGATGTTCAGCCTGGAGAGGCTCCAAGTGGGTCCTGGTTTTGAGGGCCCTTCATTCTGAACTGTTACTGGAGAAGAGGACCAGAAAATTCCATGGTCACACTTTTATGGTGACACAGGAAGTCCCGACCCAACAGTAATGGAGCACACAATTCATCGAAAATGTGCATGCAAAATTTACAAGCAAAATTTACAAAATTACCCCCTTCAAACAACAGATGAACAATACAATGTTTCTGTACATCCACCGAATGGGACTGGGATGTTAGGAAGATTCAGTAATTAGACAGGCTAAGTTATATATTTTGCACAGTCTGTGAGTCTATGAGACTTTCTGTGGATCCTTGATCGAATGTCCGTTTAGCTTCACCGTCTGTGGTGTGCTGTTAGACAGAACCAGACACACACAAGGTAAAGACCGTACAACAGGCTTTGATCAACCAAGACTTCCACAGAAGTCTTACTGTTGCTGCAGTAAGTCTGAGTGAGACTTTGGAGGCTGGCGCAGGCTTATATCCCGGAGGCTGATTGACACCCAACTGGGTGAGGCTTGATCCAATCAGGTCGACTGATCGACAGTCGGCCAGGTGTTGTCCTGTCCCCTTACACTCCTGCAGGTACAGAGGTTTCCCCCTGCAGTAGGCTGGTGGTGTACCACCACACCATCACTATTGAGTTGCTGAGCTGGTGAAGTCTGTTCTCGTCTAGGACCAGCAATGCCAGGTCGCCGGAGACACTGTGTTCTTCCCTCGAGTAGCCTCTTCCATCCTGAGTCGACCTGCGCAGGTAAGATGGCGCTGACCTCATGGCGCGGCAAGATGGCTGCCCTCCTTCTGCCTCTGTCGATGATGGTGCTGAATTTGAAATCGGGGCCGCTGCAAGATGGCCATTGTAAGCGGCAGGTTGTGCAGCAAGCAAACTCAAGTGACTCCAGGGCAGATGGCTTGGGGCTAGAATCAGATCCAGGAGCAGTACAGGCTGTGGACTTCCCCAGACCATCATTCACACAGCAGACCCTCACCCAATATCCCTTCTTCCCGCAGCTGGAGCACGCCAAATCTTTGGCCATACAGCAGGCATGGGGGTGCTGTCCCTTGCTGCAAAAAAAGCACACCCAGGCTTGGGAAGTGGCAGCCATTAGAGTGGGGGCTGCCATAGAGGGTGCAGCCATTCCTTGGAGGTGCTCACCCGAGAGCACGAGTTTGCTGGCCTCCAAGTCATCTTTCTCGAGAGTGGCCTGTTCCAGTGATTTGGCCAGCTCAACATAGCTAGCGAGGTCCTTCCTGACTCGATCAGTTGCTGCTTCACGTACCTCAAGTGGACCCCTGCAACCAGAGTTCATCTTCCTGGACGCAGCCCGAAGCAGCTTCGTACCTGCACTTCTTAGCCAACATCCGCAGTTCCAGCAGGTAGTCGTCAATCGACTCTCAGGGCCATTGGCGGCATAGGGCGAGCCGGTGCTTCACTAGGGCCTTCATACAGTGGGCCTTCAGCGCCTCAACAATGGCCTCATACATCAGGCAGTGTCAGACAACTGCGTACCCCTTTGTTTCTACTCTTGACATGAGCGCCGACCTCCGGTTGCGTTCACATACACTGGGACACAGTCTTGTCAATATCAGAACTCCTCAGCCGCACTGGGGACTGGGGGGTCTATTAGCAGCATACTGGGCTTGAGTAACACCTCCATCCTTGTTTGTTAAGCTAATAAAATTGTGGCATAGATAAAAGCTCACACTTGACTGGAGGGAGAACAAATGCTTTTATTAGCTTACAACACATAGGGTTCACGAATCGGCTTCAGAGGGTTCTGGATTTAGGGGGGAAACCAGGGTTACATACGGACCCCAAGGGGAGGAACTGGGAGGGGGGAACCAATCTTTGGTACAGCACTTTTGTAAATCCCAGTTCTCCACAGTCTAACATGATGATTTTAAAATAAACTTGAAATGTTGAAGTCAAACAAAAAGAGTTGATTTCAAAATTCAAATCAGAGCTGGGGAAGTTCAAATTCACACAATGTTTCCACACAATTTGGCGATTCTCATGAAAATCTTTGGGATATTTCTGCTTCTGTGAGAGTAGTAAGAAATATTTCCCAGTAATATATGAAGAAGAGAAGAATTTGGTTTTGTTTTCAGACTGACTGAGGCTCTGTCCTTCAAATCCATTGAATATTTAAGAAAACAGGTGAACAAAACAGTGTTGTCTCTGAGCAGTTAAAGTCTTGCAGTGTTCAAGCCAAGCCTAGGCTCAATACACAATTTCAATTTAATTCAGCCTGGAGTTCTCGGAATTAAAAAAAACTTCAAAAAAAAAAACAGCTAGTCAGTCCACAACAAAGGTACAGGATACTGATGAAGATTTTTCTTTATTTTCCAAGGAAAATTGAAAATATTTGTTTCAACAGAGCAGAATAGTAGATTGTAAAATAATATGAAACACTACATCATCCACTACAAAGCCCTTGTGTTACTGGATGGTTTGAAATCACCATGTCAATTTGAAGGGGCATATGGCAATAATAACTGGAAATTCATCCTTGTTTGGTAAGATTACACTTGCTGCATAAATGAATCTGGGTATGTACACTGTTGTTGACATGCACTCCATTGATTGAATTAATGTTGGAAGTGGTGTCAATGTGGCAATTAAATAGAAATGAACTTTTTGGCATCACTCAAAGAAATGAAATCAGTTTCATTTGGCTTGAAAGGAAGAAGAGCCTGTAACAATTTGGACACTAAAGCTTATGTCAACTCCATGGCTACTACTGGAGTCTGCTTTCTCTAAACCATGATACAATCCTATCCCTGTGCTCACTGTCCAAGGCGCCTGGTTGATTAAAACCATGTGGGTCCCTCCTCTGGTTTTATCTTTAACCCCACCCTATTCATTCAACTGGCTTTGTTAGAGAGCAGTCTCTGAAGACCTTGGTTGAGTTTATAACAGTTTGGGTATTCGAGTTGATTGGAAAATCTAATTGAAAAGCTGCTGGGAATGTTCAGCATCGTTATATTTCAAAAGGCAACGACAAATTAATTCGATTCCAAACTTAAACAGGAGCAAATGGAAATTCATAAAACTAAAAGGCCAAAACAAATTTCTTCACCTCTCTGCAGTTATATGTATACTTCATTTATTTTTGGCATGTTTAAAAATTCTCTATGCAAGTCTCGAGCAAATATATATTTTTAATTGCAAATGCTCACATTCGTCTACACTGTGCCACCAATTGCTGAAAAATTTGTGGCGAAGCATAAATGTGGCATTCTTCTCTCTAATTCTCAAAACTAATAACCAAATATTTATTTATTGTTTATAAAATGTCATCATATGCGTGGGCATGTTGCATAAATTGCAGCCTGTCTGCACGTCAGCACATTTTGAGACGTGCACTGACCAGATAGCTTTTTGTTTAAAAATCTCCTGGACAGAGGCTGCATTGTGCACAGTCAAGAGGGCAACCGCTATAGCACCACAGCTAAACAAAGTACAATCTGTCAAGGCATTGCTGAACTATTCAGAAATGTGAAGAGCTGTTCAATAATATTACAGGTACTTTCTCTATCTTACTTTGCACAGCAGGTTTGCTGGGTCTCAAAATTAAAAAAAATTCACATTGGAACTCTAGATTGTTTGCAAACATGCCCTGGTTTTCATCAAAGTGGACAGAGGAATGGTGTGAGGAACAGGACAATGGGGAGAAGGAGTTATGGGAGTTGGATGTGGGAGTGAAGGGAGGCCACAATGCTAGCAGAGCGAAGATCATTTTTCATTCCAAATTCCCTGGAATCATATCAAAAAATGGCTCCCTGTCCAAACCTGCCGAGAGTGATAGACCTGTGAATGTGGGAATAAGATGCAGAAACAGGCTGTGATAGTAAACGAAAGGTGAAGGGCTTGATGTGAGCTCAGAACTGGACATGATCACAGTTGACAGCTTGGTGCCAGAGCTGAAATATAGTTGAAATATAGTTTCCTTGTGAAGCCAACCAAGAGCATGCTTGAAATATAAACATAAACTTCCACTTGCTCATTGCTTCACAATCAAATTAATTGTTGCTTGTCACATGGCCCAAAATACAGCAAGAAGCTTCATTTTGCATGCTCTCTAGGCAATCCAATTCATCCAGCAGGAAGTGCAATAAATGCAAACACATTAATAAGACCACAGTGTAGGAGGTAAATATAGTTATAAAAGACAATGTAACAGCAGTATCTTTTACTAGTGTGAGATCCATTCAAGAGTCTGATAACAGTAGGAAAGAATATAATCCCAACCTCTGCAAGTTAGAATTAAAAGCAGAGAAATCCATGTTTTAATTTATCGATATCCATGAAGGGCATTCCAGTAGAGACCAGCCCCATGGATCAAAAATTAAAATGGGAACAAGCAAAATGCAACAACAAATTATTATTTTGAGCTTCCACATCCTCCATGTAGCACAAGACACATGTAAAATCAGACCCTCACAGAAAAATGATGCTAATTTTAATGAAGATTTCCTTAAGTGTACCGAATAGGCGCATGACCATGCAAAGAACTGGTGATTTGGCAAAACTCTCCAACTCAATAAAATTCTCATTTCATTTCTCTTCATTATTATTGGAATTCAATTTTATTGCAAAGTACACAAAAAAACTTATTTTAGTTGGCTCTTGTGCTTCTACCAGTGTGCAAAGAAACTTCATTCTGACATGCTCGCAAAGGAGCAGTCATTTGGCACTCTTGGCCACTAACAACTCCTTCCCATTCACCTGTCCACCCATCATTCAAAGGTTAGCATCCCATCCCTAAAGAGAGACATAGTTCTAAGTTGCATCTTAACTCAATAATTTGATCAGATGATCTCTGAGAAGTGAATCTATGTTTCCCGAAAGGGAATGGCTTTTCCATCCTTGCTAACCACTCAGTCGCTCCTCTGGAATGTTCCTACCATATAACAGTGTTTGTACTTCAAATATATCTCATTGGCTGTAAAGCACATTGGAACACCCTGAAGTTGTAAAAAGAAATGTGTAAGCCCATGTTTTTAAAGCCTTTGACATTGCTCAAGGCCTGGATATTTGTAAGTTTCCTTTCTTTTTATATTGTTGTCATCAGACCCTGTATGTTATTTATTTTTGGGTTGATTGACAAGATTTAAAGAAACATGGCTTTCCTATTCACCTTAAAACTCAAAGAATAATTATGCTCTTGCTCCTATGTCTTTCAGTCTAGTGTTCTTATTAGTTAGTTACAATTAGGAAAAGGTAGAAGATAGAGACAAAAAGTTATGCAGCAGTATTAGGTGTTTTTCACAAAGAGTAAAAATACCAGGGGCCTGCCTGCTAGTTCATGGAACCACCCAACAGTGAAGGCAAGTGTGCCAAATGTCTTCTTCAGCACCTTGCCTACCTGAGTTGCCACTTTCAAGGAACTATGCACCTATAACCTCGGTTTTATAACACTCTCCAGAATTCTGCCACTTATTGTGCAAATACTGCCTTGATTTTACTTATCAAAATCCAAAACCTCACTGTGACAGGCACATTCCATTTCCCACTCCTTAACCCTCCTTCTCAACTGATGAAGATCCTGCTGCAAACTTGAATATTTTTCCTCATTGAACAATACAACAATTTTGGTTTTATCTATAAACTTATATATCATATTTTTTAAAGACTTTATTTAAAATTTTTATAACATGAATACAATAAAGAATTACATTTAAAGAAAAATAGAAAAAAAAATTTAAAAAGGTATGATTACAATATTACATCAGAAAACTACACAAAATAACCCCCCCCCCCGTTAATTGTAACACAATATTAATAGTCTAACTTAAAATTAGTCCAACCCTCCCCCCAAAATAAAGAGTGAAGAGTTAATAAAATTGACAATATTATATATGAAAAAAAATACCCACTTACAAAAAAAGAGATAAAACTTAACCTAAAACAATTATAACAACAACAACAACAAAATTGTCAATACTAAAATATCACACTTAAACATATATTTAAATCAAACTTTAATGCATATAATTAGCAAACGGAGTCCACTTTAACTTATAAAAAGACATCTTATCCTGAATTGAAAAAGATATCCTTTCCATAGTCAAACAAAATTTCATTTCCAAATACCACTTATCTAAAGTTAGTATATTTCTATCTTTCCAAGTAAGTGCTATACATTTCTTAGCCACAACTAAAGCTAAATAAATAAATGAAATCTGATAATCCTCTAAACCTAAATCGATTAATGATTGCATGTTCCCTAATAAAAATATATCGGGATCTAATACAAGATGGATATTATATAAACTGTTAAAAACAGATTGAATACCTTTCCAAAACTGTTACAATCGATCACAAAGCCAAACAGTATGCAAAAAAGTATTGGCCATCTGATCACATCGAAAACAAGAATCCAACTTACTAAAACCAATTTTTTTTTATTTCTCCGGCGTTAAATATAGCTGATGAATAAAATTATAATTAATCATTGCTAGTCTAGCATTAATTAATTTCCGAATACTATTCTGACAAATTTCCATCCAAGCTTCTTCAGCTATTTTATGTCCTAAATCTTTTTCCCATTTCAACTTATCTTTATCCCAGTCTTTTTTACTATAAATTTCTTGTAAAATACAATACAAATCAGATATATATCCCTTTTTTGGTATTGAAAGTACATATTCTTCAAAACTAGATTCAGGCAATAAAATCATATGTCGACCACATAACTGTTTTACAAAATATCTTAATTGATAATATACAAATATAGAATTTGCACTAATACCATATTTCCTTTGTAATTCGTCAAAGGAACAAAAACAACCCTCAGAAAAACAATCAGATAATTTTTTTATTCCCTTCTTTTCCCATTGTTTCAAAGTGGCATTGGAGACCGTAAAAGGAACAAATTGATTATTATATAATGGAAATCTTCCAGAATATATATTTTTAAGTCCCAATTTTTTAAGTTTACTTGTCCATAAATTCAATAAATGTTTCACTATTGGCACATCATAAGTTCGTAATAAATTTTTATTCCATCGAAACAAAAACTCATGAGGAAATTTTTCTAAAATAACCGCCATTTCTATCTTTACCCAACTAGGTGGGTCGTCCATATTCATTAACGCACTAAGAAATTTGAATTGAGCTGCTTCATAATAATGCTGAAAATTCGGTAATCTTAAACCTCCAAATTGAAAATCCCACATTAATTTTCTCATTGCTACTCTTGGAAATTTTCCCTTCCATAAGAATTCTCTAATCGCTTTATATAAATCCTTAAAAAAAACTTTAAAAAAAAAATAAGGAATTGATTGAAACAAATATTGTATTCCAGGAAAAATATTCATTTTTATGGTATTAATCCTCCCTAGTAAACCCAAAGGTAGATCCCTCCACCTAATCAAATCTAATTTAATCCTTTTTATTAAAGGAAAATAATTAATTGAATATAATTCTTGAAATTCCGTATTAACATTAATTCCTAAATATTTAATTTGTGTAGTCCACTTCAAATTTGTAATATTTTTATATACTGAATAATCACCTTTACAAATTGGTAAAATTTCACTTTTAGCCCAATTTACTTTGTAACCAGATAATTGGCCATAAATTTCTAAACATTCTTGAATTGCAGGTAAAGAAATATCCGGATCCACCAAATATAATAAAACATCATCAGCAAATAAATTAATCTTATATTCCTCATTCAGAACTCTCATACCTTTAACATTTTCATTTTAACGTATTAATTGTGCTAAAGGTTCAATAACTATAGCAAATAAAGCAGGTGACAATGGACATCCTTGTCTAGTAGATCTTGTCAAACTAAAAGATTCTGAAATTTGGCCATTAACAGCAATTCTAGCCTTCAGGCTATTATATAAAGCCTTTATCAACCCAATAAATGAAGAACCAAAACAAAATTTCTCAAGTACTTTGAACATAAACTTCCATTCCACTCCATCAAAAGCCTTTTCTGCATCCAATGAAACCACTATTGGATAATTCAACTGAAATTTAGATTTATTTATCAAGGTTATTAACCGTAAAATATTATCTGACGCATTCCTGTTTTTTATAAATCCCGTTTGATCACCATGTATAATTTTAGGCAGATATTGAGCTAATCTATTAGCCATAATTTTAGCTACAATTTTATAATCTACATTTAACAACGAAATTGGTCTATAAGAAGAAACCTGTAAAGGGTCTTTATCTTTTTTTGGTATAACTGTAATTATTGCGTTAGAACAAGACTCAGGTAATTGAAAAGTATTGTAAGTTTGTTGTAATACATCCTTATAAATAGAAGATACATCAGCATAAAAAACTTTATAAAACTCTATAGAAAACCCATCTTCACCAGGTGCCTTTCCATTCGGCATGTCTCTTATTACCCTTTCTATTTCATCTTCTGTAAAAGTTTATCTAACTCTTGTTTGTCTTCTTGATTCAATTGTGGCAAATTAATATTTTCCAAGAAAGAATCTATTGCGTCTCCAGTTACATCTTTACATTCCAAAGTATACAATTGTTTATAGAAATTACAAAATTCCTCATTAATCTCCTTTTGATTAAAAGTAATACCTGATTTCTTTCTAATCGCTGGTATAATCCTAGATAATTGTTCCTTTTTTAATTGCCATGACAAAACTTTATGAGGTTTCTCACCCCATTCATAAAACTTATGCTTAGTTCGATTCATTAAACATTCAAACCGATATGTTTGTAATTCATTATATTTAAATTTTAAATTAGTTAACTGATTCTTTTGTGTTTCGGTAGCATGTTTTTGAAATTCTTTTTCAGTAGCAGTTATCTTTTCCTCTAAGTCTTCAATCTCTTTAATTCTCTCCTTCTTTACTTTAGAGGCATAACTGATAATTTTGCCTCGCAAAAAAGCTTTCATTGCATCCCATAAAACAAAATGACTAGAAACAGAATTACAGTTAATACCAATAAAAATTTTAATTTGCTGTTTTAAAAAACTAATAAATTCTGGTTTTTGCAATAGCATAGTATTAAATCTCCATCTTGAAGCTTTCTGAACATCTTGTGAACTCAAATATTCTAATAATAATAATGAATGATCTGAAACCAATCTAGCCTTATACTCCACAGATGTAACCCTATCCTGCAAAGGTGCTGATATTAAAAAATAATCAATTCTAGAAAAAGAATTATGTCGCGAGGAATAAAAAGAAAAATCTTTCTCTGTAGGATTAACTCTTCGCCAAATATCAATTAAATTCAAATCTGCCATCATATTAATCACTTGGATTGCCATCTTAGACTTCTTAATTACTCTTGGGTACTTATCCAATAAAGGCTCCAACACCACATTCAAATCTCCCCCAATCATCACATTAGAGTTCGATTGTCCAAGTATCCACAACAAAAGCTGTATCCTCAACATTAGGAGTATAAACATCAAGCAAAGTCCATGCCTCATTAAAGATTGTACAATTTAATTTTAATAATCTTCCACCATTTTTCTCTTCATTCTGTAACTGAAATGGTAGATTCTTATGTACCAAAATTGCCACACCTTTTGCCTTAGAATTAAACGAAGAATAAAAAACTTGCCCAACCCATTCACGTTTGAGTTTCAAATGTTCCTTATCTGTTAAATGAGTTTCCTGTAAAAAAGCAACATCAACTTTTAATTTTTTTAATTAAGCAAGTGCTTTCTTACGCTTAATAGGATTAATTAAACCCTGAACATTAATAGAAGCAAACTTCAATTTAGACATTTCTTACACTCAATAAAACACAACAACAAGAAACAAACAAAAAAAGGAAAAAAAGAGAGAAAAAAAAGAAGAAAAAAAAGAAACCCCATTAAAAAAAAGAAAAAAAACCCTTAATTCCCCTTTGAAATTACAACCAAAAACTAAAAATAATTTTAAAAATATATATTTAAAAAATTTAATTATTTAAAAAAGATTTTAAAAAAAGCTTCACTCCCTAAACCCAAAAGTTAAAAAGAAAAAAAAACAGGTCAGAGGTCACAATTACCTCCTCCTGTTTAAACCGCCTAATGCGGTAACTCCCCCAAAATATTGGGTGTGAGATAACTCACACGCAGCTGATGACTTCTGGAAATTGGTGCCCACCCAGTTCCCTCTCCCAACTCCCATCACTATTTAAAATCTTCTCAACAAAAATAATTTAAAAAAATATTTTTTTTAATTTTTTTTAATCAACTTTGCCATTGCGACCACCGTTTCTTCCATTTCTTCTAGAAATCTGATTCCCATCTTGCAGCTCTGCCCTCTTTGGAGACCGTGGAGGACTACGTCATTCCTGGAATTGCATAATTGGTAAAGACTGAGCAAAATCCATAGCTTCTTTAGGATTATCAAAGAACTTTGGTTGATATCCATCCTGAAAAATCTTCAGTACCGCAGGGTGTCTAAATGTTGCCTTATATCCTTTTTTCCACAATAATTCTTTCACAGAATTAAATTCACGTCGTTGAAACATAATTTCCTGACTCAAATCCGGATAGAAGAAAACACGATTACTTTGAACCATCAAAGGAGATCTGTTTTGCTGTGCATTTCTAATAGCCATACGTAAAATAGTCTCTCTATCACAGTAATTTAAACAGCGAACCAGAACAGGTCTTGGATTCTGTCCTGAAAAAGATCTCCTTCTCAAAGCTCTATGAGCCCGTTCCAATATTAAACCTTCAGGAAACTTATCTTGTCCCAACACTTGTGGAATTCATTCAGTGAGAAATTATCTTGGATCTGGCCCTTCTATGCCTTCTGGCAAGCCGACAATTTTCACATTATTCCGTCTGGATTGGTTCTCCAAATAATCAACCTTTTTTGCTAAATTTTTATTCTGAATCTGTAGCGTTTCAATTGTTTTATTCACATCTTGCAACTGATCTTGTACATCAGATAATCCTTGATCACACATCTCAAGTCTTTCAATAGTTTCAACTTTAAAAGCTCCATAATCAGCCATCTGTTGAGTATTGACATCCACCAATGCATTAATCTTAGAAATAAGATTATTCATAGAATCACCTAAATGCATCAATGAAGAAAATATCTTATGTTCAAGACTCTTGAAAAGTATATCAACATCAGTAGATCCAGACATGGTGGGATCCTGCTGTTCTTGTGGAATCAGAGGACCTTCAATCCCTTCTTTTAATTTAGTAGCTTTTCTTGCAGTTTGACTCTGTGTAAGAGTCCCTGCCACAGACCCCCCAGAAGTGTCAGGAGGCTGATGATCAGGGTTATTTTTGATCCAAACCTCCTTTAAAAGCTTCATTACGTCAATATCTGGAAGAGCTGTTATAACTGGTGGTATAGCAGTCAAATAACAACTCTTTAACTCTCCAACTGGTGGCGCCCCAGCTAATTCAGCAGTCAAAGTCTCAGTAGACGTTGTTTGAAATACTGGCATCTGGCCAGCCCTTTGTTCTAAAGGCAGCTGAAAACGACCTCCAGAAAGACTTTCGGAATCAGAACGGAGCTCCAAGGCCGAATTCTTCACTTCTTTTCCTGGATCCATTTCACGCTGAGTCGTGGCTTTTTGTAAACAAGCAGGCTCAGATAATTTCGGAAAATATAATTTTTTAACAATCTGTTGATGTTTCCTTTTACTTTTTTTTAACAAATGTACCATTAGGTATTAATTCAACACCTCATACTATTTATAAACTTTTAAAAAGAGTTTTAATGGGCACTTAAAGACAAAACAATAAGTTAGAGTCAGGAGAGGACTGGAAGGCACGTCTGTTCCTTACGCCATCTTGCCATGCCCCCCACTTATATATCATATTAACAGCACATCCATCCAAATCATTAATATTGATAACAAATAGCAATGGGTCCAGCACTGACCCCTGTTACACACCATCAGACATAAGCCTTCAATCAGAACAATATCCCTCCACTACTACCCTCTGCCTCCTTCCACCAAGCCAATTTTGAATCTAATGGGTCATTCTTCCTTGGATCCCCAGCTATCCCACCTTCCACACTAATATGCCACGTTAGTCATTCCTAAAGTTCAGATACAAGTCTCATCCTTGCTGCCCTTTTTAAACAACAGGAAACTTCAGCCAACCTCCAACCTTCAATGTCAAAAATGATGCAACTATGTCAGTAAAATCTTCCACAATTTTTCCCCAATTTCCCACAAGGTGTGTGATTACATTTCATCAGGCCTTAGGAATCCGACTGCCTTTATACATCCCATAGCCACCAATATCACTTCCTTGGTACTTCTCGCATGCTCCAGGACATCACACCTGATCTGCTTCAATTCCTTAGCTTCCATGATCATCTCTTTAAATGAGAAATATTTGTTTAAAATCTCACCCATTTCCTGTACCTCCACACTAACATCTTTAATTGGGAAATTTCTCTCCCTAACCATCCTTTTACTCTTGATATACCCACAGAATCTCTTGGGACTTTTCCTTTATCCTGCCCATCACCTCCATCTCCTGTCCTCTTTTCCTCTTCCTGCATACCTCTTAAACGTATTTCTGCATGGTTTTAAGAAGCCTGATTGTAATATAGAGATTATCTACAGTTTATGGGATTATTCAGTAGTGACAATGGAAAAGAAGATCCTTTTATGAAGGAAAGTATTCATTTATTCTTCTGCTACTTGCTTCATCCATGATAATGAAGACATAATCCAAATTTGTCAAGTTGCCAGAAGCTTGGGTGAACTGACCACAACACCCAGCTGTTGAATACATTACAAGACCATCTTATAACCCTTATCTACATCTCCCTCAATGGGTTACAGATAAATTACAGTGCAATAACACATTCAGCGCCAAAGACAGCCATCAGGTACAGAGAATTTGTGTCTTTGAAATGCATCCAAGCTTTCTTTCGTTGTCTTTTTTAATTTAAGCATACAGCACGGTAACAGGCCATTTCGGCCCACAAGCCCGTGCTGCCCAATTACACCCAATTAACCTACAACCCCCTCCCCAGCCCGTATGTTTGGAACAGCGGGAGGAAACTGGAGCCCCCGGGGAAAACCCATACAGGCACAGAAAGAATGTACAAACTCCTTACAGACAGTGCAGGATTCAAGCCCCAATCCCAATCCCAATCACTGGCTCTGTAAAGTCGTTGTGCTAACCACTACCCCAACCACTACGGCCTTTCGATGAATGCAGTTCCTCAAAGCTCAATTCAAAGTTTTATTTTTCCATTGATCTGTAAATATCTCATGCTGTTGGTCAGAGAGATTTGATTTAACATGTTTTCCGTGTGTAAGGGGACACAAAAACTAGACCCTTTTCCTCACTTCCAGGATCATGGAATGTAAATAGGATGAATCAGTAACATTAAAAAATGCAAATAGTCCAGTTACCTAGGATTTTCTAGTCGTGTAACTGACAACGGAGGGAAAACACCCTAATGCTCTGTGTGCAATGTCATTTAAAGGGCATTTGAGACGTCAACAGTAAATTCCAGAAACTTCAAATGTTAAAGAAGCAAACACAAACCTCAAAATGACCGTGATAGTTCCTCGAGGCACAATGTTAGTACACAACCTTCCTGATAGTTCTCAAAAGATCTTTCTTAAGAGCTGCAGGATCATTAAGAAGACAATTTTGCAACTCTTCATTGCTGCACCAATTGCATTAGAGCCATTACCAGGCCACATTTTCAAAGGCTTTCTCTAGACTAATTGCAAAGGCCAGGTTGTTTCGGAAAGAACTTTTTATGGTCTAATTTTAACTACTACGCCAAGAATGTTACACATTTGTAGCATATTTATTGCCTGCTCCAGAAAGCACTCGTGATGTACTTTGGAAAAGAAATCAGTAAAATTAAGATAACGATTCCACGTGGTTTCACAGCAGATCTGCTTTTGCAATAAATAACCAAGCCTCCCAGAAAAAAAAAAGATATGTATCTGCTGCCATTGCCCTTCGAGGTCAAGTTCAAGGTTATTGGTATGTGTTTTGAGTATGTGTTATTGGTATGTGTCTTGGTAGTAGGGAGGGGCTGTCCATGTAGCCCAAGTGAGTAACTGCAGTACATTTTTAAGATAGCATTCACAGCAGGTAAAGACCAACAATGTGGAAGGAAGCAATGAATGCTGCTTTATCCTCAATGGTGTTGATCTTAGGACATCCTACCTCTGACCACTTTTTGTAACCACAGTAATTATGTGATTGGTTTTGGTGAGTTACTTTTGTTTTGTTATACTTCTCCTTTTGTTGGATTGTAAACTAGCCTTGATATAGAAAACAGAGTTGGAATAAATGTGTCCTATAACTAGTGGAGTACTCCAAGAATCTGATCTTGACCCTCAATTACCCTCTACATTCATTGATGGCTTGGAAGGAACAAAATGTACTTCCATGTTTGCCAATGGTAGGAAAATAGGAGGAGGGACATATAGCAATGAGGACATTGGCAATGTAGATAGACTGAGTGATTGGGCAAAACCGTTGCAAATAGAGTTCAATGTGGGGAAATGCAAGATCACTTCAGTGAAGGAATCAAAATGTGGATTATTATCTAAGTGGAGAGACACTGCAAATGAGTGAAAAATCAGAGGAATCAAGGTGTTCTTGTGCCTGATTCACAAAGAGTGAGCAGTTGGTTCCATAATAAAGAAGGTAAATAGCATTTGGGCTTTCATTACGAAGGAGCTAGAGTTTAAACATTTTGTACAGTTATACAGAGTAATTGGTGAGGTAATGCCTGGAATACTGCCCATAGTTTTGGCCTCCTTACTTCAAAAAGAATGTAGTAGCAGGGTAATTACTGAAATGAGAGGGTTGTCCCAGCAAGAGAGGCAGGAACAGTTTGGGTTTGAATGAATGAGGCATGACCTTATTTTAACAAGTATGATGGTAAAAAGGTTTGACACCATAAATATTTTCATATACGAGAGGGAGGGAGGGAGAGAGAGAGAGAGAAAGAGAGAGAGAGAGAGAGAGAGAGAGAGGGAGAGGGAGAGGGAGAGGGAGAGAGAGTGAGTGAGTGTAAAAAGGGGGCATAATTGCAGGATAAGGAGTTAGTAATTTTTTTTAATGTGATGCATAAAAAATTTCATCTCCCAAAGGGGGGTAGCAAATCCCTGGAATTTGCTGCCAGTGAGAATGGTGGAGGCTAGATGCACTGAAGGTGGAGATGGATAAATATTTGAAAGATAAAGGAATTGGCAGCAGCATGAATTGCCATGTAGGAGGAGTTGAGACCAAATAGATTAGATTAGTTGTGAGTAGTTTAAATGTCAGGGGTGACTTGAGGTCCCAGTGGCCAAATCCTGATCTTTATCTGTTGAGTATTAGAATTTATAAATTATCAGTGATTTTGTTGATTACAGAACATTAAACATAATATTGTGCAACACAAAAAAGTGCTCGAAAAACAGTCATGCAGTGTCTATAGAAAGCAAAGTATGAATAGGCACCTGAATTAAAAAGGTAGGGGAAGGAGAAGAGAAGAGGGAGGAAGAGACAGGGGAGGGAGCACAGGCCAACAGGCTAGAGGTCATTGATGAATATGATTGGAGGGCAGAAGAGAAAAAAAAGCTGAGAAGTGAAAGGGGTAGGGGGTAGCTCCTGATTGGAGAGGGAAAAGGGAGGGGAGCCAGAGGTAAGGAGACCGAAAGATAGGGAAAGAGCGAGAGGCAGGGAAGGGCCAAATAAAAACTGGTGAAGTTCATGCTAATGCCATCTGGTTGGAGAAATATTAAGCATAATATCTTGGTTCAGATTTTATGATAAGGGTACTTTGTTGATCAATAGCTGTGGTCACATTATAGAGTAGTAACTGAATAATGATAGCAAGATTTTACTTGGGAAATTGTCCAATTAAATAATAAAATGTATGCAGATTTTGGACAGATTATGTATTATATTCATCATAAACAATTCTAATTTTATTTTTTAATTTCATTTTTAATTTAGTGACATTGCACACCAGACCCTTCCAGCCCAGAGCCTAGAGTGCCCAAATAACCTACATTTTTGGAGGGCGGGATGAAATTGGAGCACTCAAAGGAAATCCATGCAGGACCTTGGGAGAACATACAAACTCCTGTCAGACAGTCCTGGATTCATACCAGGGCGCTGGTGCTGAATAGTCTTGCGCTAAATGCTGTTCTCTCTATTATTGTCAATCATTCTATTGTTGTCTTCCATTTAAATCAGCTCTTATATTTTCCATTGAGAATGTGAGGGACCAAAAATGGTGAAATACTTCAAATTAAGATTTATATGATAGAAATTTACATTATGTCCTTTTTACTGGAACTGCCAGCCTTCCTTGATTCAGAGACAAATGAATGGTCTTTCATGCCAAAATCCAGACAGACTATAGTTTCCAACTACAATACTTATACAAAACCAGTCTACCGATTATGAGGCAGGAAAAAAATGTCCTTGGAAATTCTTTTAGAGCAAAACAGAAAATATTCTGGAAAGAATGTACTGTATTGCTGGAATCACGTGAATAAAGGAAACATTCTTCACATAACAAAAGAATGAATATAATGATTACCCTCAAAGCAATATTCCCAGCAAACAAAGATTCCTGGTAGATGATCCATTTTTAGTTATTTCCAACATATTTGTGTCTGTAATAGAAAATCTTTAAATAATGGAGAGGATGGCATATGGTGAATGAGCATGCAGTGAATCATTTCACAAAAGTAGAGCTCGAACTTTATGTTTTAGCTGTTCATTACCAAACTCCCAAGAGTATTATGACAGCTCCTGATTTGATTTTAACTTATTACTATACTTGCGTGCACAATAAGCTACCAATTTTTTTTCCAGAGAGGCAGCAACTAATTGTGATAGCAACATCATGTTCAGCTCAAACCAAACTATAATAGCTACAAATTAAAATAGATAACTGTAACATATGTGTTCCATTTGTAGATTATTCAGTTAATTAAACAATCATCGAGTCCACGCTGCTGAAGATCCAGCTGCGCTGGATGGGTCACGTCTCCAGAATGGAGGACCATCGCCTTCCCAAGATCGTGTTATATGGCGAGCTCTCCACTGGCCACCGTGACAGAGGTGCACCAAAGAAAAGGTACAAGGACTGCCTAAAGAAATCTCTTGGTGCCTGCCACATTGACCACCGCCAGTGGGCTGATAACGCCTCAAACCGTGCGTCTTGGCGCCTCACAGTTTGGCGGGCAGCAACCTCCTTTGAAGAAGACCGCAGAGCCCACCTCACTGACAAAAGGCAAAGGAGGAAAAACCCAACACCCAACCCCAACCAACAAATTTTCCCTTGCAACCGCTGCAATCGTGTCTGCCTGTCCCGCATCGGACTTGTCAGCCACAAACGAGCCTGCAGCTGACGTGGACTTTTTACCCCCTCCATAAATCTTCGTCCGCGAAGCCAAGCCAAAGAAAGAAGAAACAATCATCAACTATGTTGTCAGAAAGGAAAAGGAGAAGAGAAATAATGGGCATTTCAGGTCCTACTAACTAAAAAACCTTGCAACTCAAGTAATGTTGGCATGCAATAGGTCCTCACTGGGACTCAACACCCCTCTCTGTAAATGGATCCTGGACTTCTCAATGGAAAGACCACAGTCTGTCCCGGTCAGTAGTAGAATATTGAGCACCATCATGATGAGCACTGGTGCACCCCAGGGCTGTGTGTTCAGCCCGCTCCTATTCACAATACTGACCCACAATTACATAGCCAGATCCAGCTTCAACAGTGTCATCAAGTTTGTAGATGACACAACGGTAGTTGGTCTCATTAGCAACAATGAGTCACACTATAGAGAAGAGGTAGAAAATCTCGTGAAATGGTGAGAGTGACAACCTGAGTCTCAACATGGACAAGATGAAAGAGAAAATCATGGACTTCAGGAGGACCAGGAATGACCACCTTCCACTACACATCAACAACTTTGCAGTAGAGAGGGGAGAGCATCAAGTTCCTTGGAGTTCACTTAACTAGTGACCTATCATGGACACTCAACATTCCTCTCTTGTCAGGAAGACGTAACAGTGACTTCTCTTCCTGAGAAGACTGAAGCGGGCAAGGCTACCAGCCACCATTATGTCAATCTTCGATAGGAGCTCTATCGAGAGCGTTCTAGTTGGCTGTGTCGCAGTGTGGTATGGTTGCTGCAGAGAAATGGATCAGAGGTCAATCCACAGGACCAAAAGAGAGGCAGAAAAGATCACTGGAGTCTCCCTCCCCCTCATCGACATGATCTCCTGGGATCGTTGACTGAAGCTGGTGCGCAAAGTCACTGAGGATCTCTTCCTCCCTGCACACAGCATCTTTTAGTTGCTTCCACCGGGGAAGAGATACAGGAATATCAGAGCCAGCACCACCAGGCTGAGGAACAGCTTCTTCCCATGGGCACTGAGAACGCTCACACTAACCATCTGAGACTCTCATTTCTACCAAAAAACAATGTTTATCTATTTATTTTTATAGATATAATACTTGTCTTGCATATGTATTTTTGTTTGTATGTGTGTTATGTCTGGTTGTATGTGTTCATGTTTTTGCACCGAGGACTGGAAAACATTGTTTTGTCAGGTTGTACTTGTATAATCAGATGACAATAAACTTGACTTGAATATACAGGTAATTACAAATGCATAAATCTACAATAACCTTACAATTGCTGTTGAAAACTCATGAGGTTAGTCTCATCCATGTGCATTATTTCAGTCAAAACATTGCTGCACATAACTCCAGTAAAGCAACAGCTATACTTACCAACTGACACTTTCAATATAATTCTTTCCTGGTCAATAATATTTGCTGAAGGAGTCAGAACATGAGCACCATTAATAATTGTCTTTGCCATAGTTTTTGCTATACATCCAAAAGCTCATTTCAAATCCATTTAAATCAACAGTGCAGTGCAGTGTTGAGAGTTACTTCAAACTTTATCCATGTGAACTTTTGTTTTTAGTTTTTTTGTCAGTGCTGTACGTACTGAGAGTGCACACTCTCAGAGGTATGATCTTATCACCTGAGGGAGTTTTCTGTCAAAATCATCATCTTTTGTATTGAGATAACATGCACTGTTGGTGGTACCATCCGCTGTACAGTTCACTCTTGAAGGTACTGCCTTTCACTGTGAGCGTCAGTGGTACTATCTTTCATACATTTTGGAGTGAAACAAGGAAGTCTGGAGATGCAGTAATTGTAGTAAATACACAAGAATCTCAGCAGGGCCCACAGCATCCATAGGAGGCAAAGAGAATGTTTCAGGCCAACGGCATCACTAAGGTACAACAGCTGTTGCTGTAACAGACTTTGAAATGAGTGAATTGGCTGCCATTTTTCATACTTCATAACATTTCAAACATATCTAATTTATTAACATTATCTTGATAATTTTTTTAAATTTAGACAGACAGCACAGTAACAGGCCAATTCAGCCCTACAAGTCTGTGCCACCCAATTGGTACCCCATTAGCCTACACCCCAGTATGTTTTTGAAGGGCGAGAGGAAACCAGAGCCCCCAGAGAAAACCCAAGCAGACATGGGGAGAATGTACAAACTCCTTACAGACAGCATGGGATTCAAATTCAGGTACAGTCCTGATCACTGGCACTGTAAAGGTTTTGTGCTAACCATGCCAGTCAATGTCCAATCAAGTCTTTAATTTGTTTTCATAAGCAATGCTCTTGCTCGAATATGAGGAAATATCATTTCGGCTCAGATTTATAGAATTTTCTCTTACCTATTCTGACAGTTGAACAGACTTTCCAATTTGTCTCAGTCCGTGGCTCACTCCCCACAGTCCCATAAAAGGTCTGTGTGTACTTTTCAATTTCCCTTTGAAAGTATCAATTAAACCTTGTCCTGTCAAGTTGTTGACTAATTATTTCTAACACACAAATGTGATTTTTTTTTGTAATAGACAAAAGTGCTGGGAACATCCAGCAGGTCACACAGCATCCATAGGAAGCAAAGCGTAACCAACGCTGAGGTCAGTAATCTCTGGATTGCTGCCCATGCCACGAGCTAGTGAGGGTAGAAATAGGAGGATGTGGAGGATGAATGCGTGGCTAAAGAGATGGTGCAGGGGGCAAGGGATAAGATTTCTGGATCATTGGGATCTCGTCTGGGGAAGGTCGGATCTGTACAAGAGGGACGGACTCCACTTGAACTGGAGGGGGACCAATGTGCTGGCAAGTAGATTTGCTAGAGCTGTGGGGGTAGGTTTAAACTAGTTTGGCAGGGGGGTGGGGAACAGAGGGTGAGAGCAGTGTCCAGGGGGTATGGCCACCTAGCTAGGAATAAAAAAGATAAGAAAGGTAGGATGGAGATTAGGGGAGAAGGTAAAAAAGAGAATATATGTGAGGGTCATTCTCTGAGATGCATATATTTTAATGCAAGAAGCATAGTGAACAAGGTAGATGAGCTGAGAGCATGGATAGATACTTGGGGTCACGATATAGTGGCAATTAGTGAGACCTGGCTACAGGAGGGGCAGGACTGGCAACTTAATGTTCCGGGATACATTTGTTTTAGATGTGATAGATCAGGGGGTAAAAAAGGAGGAGGAGTTGCTCTGCTTGTTAGGGAGGACATTACTGCCGTGAGGTGGCAGGATGGTATGGAGGGATCGACCAGTGAGGCTGTTTGGGTGGAATTGAGGGGTGGAGGAGGCAAGAGGGTGCTAATAGGGGTGTATTACAGACCATCAAATGGGCCAAGGGAATTAGAGGAACAAATTTGTAGGGAGATAACGTATATGTGTGAAAATCATAGGGTAGTGATCATGGGAGATTTTAACTTCCCACACATTGATTGGGATACCCATACGGTTAGAGGGCTGGATGGGCTGGAGTTCGTTAATTGTGTTCAGGATTGTTTTCTAAATCAGTTAGTAGAAGAACCGACTCACGATGGTGTAATACTGGATCTCTTGTTAGGGAATGAGCTAGGTCAGGTAGCGGACATTAATGTTGGAGAACCAATTGGGTCTAGTGACCATAATTCTGTTAGTTTTGGGGTAGTTTTAAGGAAGAGCAAGGAGAGGCCTAAAGTTGAGGTTCTGGATTGGAAAAGAGCAAATTTCATAGGAATAAGAAGGGATTTGGGGAGTATTGAGTGGGACGGGATATTTTCAGGTAAGGATGTTAATGAAAAATGGAGGATATTCAAAAAATAAATTTTGAGCGTACAGAGTAGTTATGTCCCAGTCTGGATCAAAGGAAAGGCTGGAAGTCATAGGGAGGCTTGGTTTTCGAGGAATATTGGAAATTTGGTTAGGAGAAAAAGGGAGGTGTACAAGAGGTATAAAGAGCAGGGAGCTGAGAAGTTGAAGGAGGACTACAAGAAGTGTAGAAGGAATCTTAAGAAAGAAATTAGAAAGGCCAAAAAAAGGCATGAAGAGGCTTTGGCTGACAGAGTAGAAATAAATCCAAAAGGTTTCTATAAGTACATTAAAAGTAAAAGATTAGTGAGAGATAAAATTGGACCCCTTGTAGATAGCAAGGGTAGGCTGAGTGAGAAGTCTGAGGAAATGGGGGAAATTTTGAATGATTTCTTTGCCTCGGTATTCAATAGGGAAAAAAATGTTGAACCAGTTGAAGTAAAGAAAAATAGTGGGGAGGTCATGAAGCATATAAGGATAACCGAGGAGGTAGTGATGGCTGTGTTAAAAAAGATAAAGGTGGATAAATCTCCCGGACCGGACAAAATATTCCCTAGGACACTCAGGGAGGCTAGTGGACAGTTAGTGGGGCCATTAACAGAGATATTTAGGATGTCACTGGCCACGGGGGTGGTACCAAAGGATTGGAGGGTGGCGCATGTGGTTCCTCTGTTTAAGAAAGGGTCCAAATGCAAACCTGGGAATTATAGGCCTGTAAGTCTGACGTCTGTGGTGGGCAAGTTGATGGAAAGTGTTCTGAGGGATGCTATTTACAAATTTTTGGAGGTACAAGGATTGATAGGGAGTAATCAGCATGGTTTTGTCAGGGGTAGATCATGCTTGACAAACCTGATTGAGTTCTTCGAGGGGGTTACAAAAAAGGTTGATGAAGGGAAAGCTGTGGATGTTGTCTATTTGGACTTTAGTAAGGCTTTTGACAAAGTTCCGCACAGGAGGTTAGGAAAAAAGGTAGAGGCATTAGGTATAAATAAGGAGGTAGTGAAATGGATTCAGCAGTGGTTGGATGGAAGGTGTCAGAGAGTAGTGGTAGAAAATTGTTTGTACAATTGGAGCCGGTGACTAGTGGAGTTCCTCAGGGTTCGGTCCTGGGTCCACTATTATTTGTTATATATATTAACGATCTGGATGTAGGGGTAGAGAATTGGATAAGCAAGTTTGTGGATGACACAAAGATTGGTGGTGTTGTGGACAGTGAGGTAGATTACCGTAGATTAAAAGGTGATTTAGGAAGGCTAGAGGTGTGGGCTGAGAAATGGCTGATGGAATTTAATACAGAGAAATGTGAGGTGCTGCATTTTGGAAAGGCAAATTTAAATAGGTCATATACATTGAATGGTAGACAATTGGGGAGTGCAGAGCAACAAAGGGATTTAGGAGTGATGGTAAATAATACCCTCAAGGCTGATACTCAGGTAGATGGTGTGGTGAAGAAGGCATTTGGAATGTTGGCCTTCATAAATCGGAGTATTGAATTCAAGAGTAGGGAGGTTATGGTGAAATTGTACAAGGCATTGGTGAGGCCAAATTTGGAGTACTGTGTACAGTTTTGGTCACCAAATTATAGGAAAGATATAAACAAAATAGAGAGAGTGCAGAGAAGGTTCACGAGAATGTTGACAGGATTTCAGGGACTGAGTAACAGGGAAAGGTTGTGCAGACTGGGGCTTTTTTCTCTGGAGCGTAGAAGATTGAGGGGGGACTTGATAGAGGTGTTCAAGATTTTAAAAGGGACAGACAGAGTGAATGTGGATAGGCTTTTTCAATTAAGAAAGGGGGAGATTCAAACTAGAGGACATGGTTTAAGATTGAAGGGGGAAAATTATAAGGGGAACATGAGGGGAAATTTCTTTACGCAGAGGGTGGTGGGGATGTGGAATGAGCTTCCGGCAGACGTGATCGAGGCGGGATCATTGGTTACATTTAAGGAAAGACTGGATCGTTACATGGATAGGAGGGGACTAGAGGGGTATGGACCGGATGCTGGTCAGTGGGACTAGGAGGGTGGGGATTTGCTACGGCATGGACTAGTAGGGCCGAACTGGCCTGTTCTGTGCTGTAAGTGGTTATATGGTTATATGGTTATATGGTTAAAATTTCGAGCCTGAGCACTTAATCATAAATATGAACAAAAAGAAGGCAAGCATCTTAATAAAAAGGTGGGGAGAGGAGAGGACAGGAAGGAAGGGCAGGGGGAGGAGTGCACGCCAACAGGCAAGAGGTCAAAGGTGGATCTGAGTGGTAGGGCAGAAGAGGGAAAAGCTGAGAAGTGATAGGGGAGGGGTAGCTCTCTAAATGAAGAAGGAAGGGGAGCTGGAGGATAGGAGACAGGGGGAGGGAGAGAGAGAGAGTCATAAAAGGGGGACAAAATTGCAGGATAAGGAGTTAGTAATTTTTACCCTTTGCTTCCTGTAGATCCTATAGAGTTTCTCCAGCACTTTTGTGTATTGTTCTACAATTCCGGCATCTGCAAACTTTCCTGTTTAAATGTATCTTCTTTTTGTTCCTTTCCCTCAAACCAGGACTTCCGAATCCTGCGACATTTGCGTGTGGAAATAGATTCTGCATCTTTACATATTCATCTACAATTCATAATAAAACCTCACATTGCGCTGTGGTAAACCATTGTTAATCCATGATTGGATACTGCTGGCTGGACACGGCTCCCAAGACCAATCCTACCCAAAACCCCTTTGCATGCTTCCCATTCACCCTGCCATGATCAATCGATGAGGTAGGTTGCTGCTGTAGTCTATAGTCAACAAAAGTCTTCCAGTTTCACAACCTGTCTTTTATGGTAATTACATGAGGAAATTTGCATAAATGTTTTGATTCCTCAATGCACTACCAGTGCAGAGAATGGATATCACAGAGAGGAATAAAAGGAGTGTGAGGATCAGTATCCCCTTTTAACTTGCAGCACCTGGGTAGCCCTCCTTGGAGCCAGGCACGACTACTGGAGCAAAGGAGCTGGAAGCACCTTTTAAGTCGCAGGGGGATTGACCCATTAAGTCATTGGCAGTACTGCTGGATGTTCAGATGCTGGCTGTCCAGTTTTGCACTAATGTCACCGGAATAAGTGAGTCGGCATTTTTCATTTTCAAATTGGTCATAGATGAGACCTAGATAAGTTTAATTGGTTTCCCTGACTATTTCTGAGATAGGTCAAGGACTCAGTTGGGTACCATTGAGGTTAACCCTGTGGGACCCTTTCTAACTGCCGCATAACTGGGGCACTAACCCCATTTTACATGGCAGTTTGAAAGGGCAAGAGAGTGACATTTGAAAGATCAGGCAGAGGTCAGGGAGGAAGTAAGAGTGGGAGGAACATGGAGAAAACTGAAGCAGAAAGAGAGATTGAAAATGAGAAAAGGAAAACACAGTGTAGAGAGAGGGGGGCCAGAGAGAAAGAGAGGGGGGGCAGAGTGAGAGAGGGGTGGCAGTGAGAGAGGGGGGGCAGAGGGAGAGAGGGGGCAGAGGGGGCAGAGGGAAAGAGGGGGCGGAGAGAGAGGGGGCGGAGAGAGGGGGGCGGAGAGAGGGGGGCGGAGAGAGGGGGCGGAGAGAAGGGGGGCAGCGTGAAGAGGGGCGGAAGAAGGGGGGGGTGGAGAGAAGGGGGGGTGGAGAGAAGGGGGGAGGTGAGAAGGGGGACGGAGAGAGGGGGGCGGAGAGTTGGGGCGGAGAGCGGAGAGAGCGGGGGGTGGAGAGAGTGGGGGGCGGAGAGAGCGGGGGCGGAAAGAGTGGGGGGTGGAGAGAGCAGGGGGCGGAGAGAGCGGGGGCAGAGAGAGCAGGGGGCGGAGAGAGCGGGGGGCGGAGAGAGGGGGCAAAGAGAGGGGGGCAGAGAGAGGGGGGCAGAGAGAGTTGGGGCATTCAAAGGAAGGGGAAGGCAGAGAGGGAGAGAGATAAAGAAAGGTAGAGGTGCAGTGAGAAAGATCGGGCAGAGAGAGGGGGAGAAAGAGGGGAAGAAAAGCAGAGAGAAACTGAGAGATAGAAAGGGCAGAGAGGGAACAGAGTCAGAGCGAGGAAAGGGCTGATAAAGAGCAGAAAGGAAAAGGGGATTGGGAAGGGAGTGGGTGAGAGGGGGATATAAAAGGAGGGAGGTGGAGAGAATGTAGAAAGAAAGATAGGGAGAGGGGAAGAGAGAGGAGCAGAGACAGGCAGAGAGTGAGAGAGAGAGAACAGACAGTGGCAGGAGGCAAAGGAGCCAGAGAAAGAGAGTAGAAAGAGCATGCAAAGAGAGGGGGAATGGAAATGTAAAGAGAGAAGGTCAGAGAGGAGGAGGAGTCAGGTAGAGATAGGGGAGAGTGAGGAGGAAGAAAGAAAGGAGGAGATGGAGAGAATGAAGAGGGAGAATGTGGAGAGAGACTGACAGATGCCAAGGGAGAGAGAGACCCAAAGAGAAAGGCAGGGAGTGAGGTGTGCAAGGAGCCAGGCCAAATTGAGGTGGGGGGAGAGAAAGTGGGTGGGAGATGCAGAATGGGACAGCGAGAGGCATAGTGTTTTGCAGAGGAGAATTTGGATCTTAGAGAGAAAGTTGTTTGTGAGGTTAAATGGTTAGACTGGTTCAATTTGGCAGTTGGTTGTGGTGCAGCTTGTGGAATTAACAGAGAAGGTGAGCAACATTCAGGTTTCCTGCCTCCAGAGTATTACTTTCCAAGTTAGTCCCATTTTTTTCACACCTTAAATGTCATCTGTGGTTTTTTTTTCCCTTTGATGGCTGATGTATTCTGAACTCTCCTCGATATTTCTTTTTTTGGATCTTTGTTGTACAGATATATTTAATTTAGTGACAAAAGAGAGCACATATGCAGGAATCCAGAGTGAAAAGCACTCTGCTGTTGGAGCTCAATGAGTCAAAATGGTCTGGCAGGTGACTTAGTCATAACCCTGATCTGGATGGGAATGATTTCAACCTAAAACATTGACTGCCTATTTCTCTGCATGGATGTTGCCTGGCCTCAGTTTCTCCAGCAGTTAATTTTTCTCCTATTTTGTTTGGGCTTTGATAATAAAGGTCATAATATCTCTAATCATTTTAGTCATCAGTGAAGTTCATTTTTGACGTCTTTCACTGTCACGGGGTTATTTCTGCTGTGTCCATTTATGCTCCCTTGTTGTTTAATTCTGGTTTACCTCTTGACATTGGAATTTAATCTCTCTGAGCCACATTCCTTTTCTCCATAAAGTTAGCTTTCTTTCAGTTAAGAATTTTTTACTGGATTGTTGCTTGTCATCTTCCACAATTCTTTTCATTCTGCTGATTTTTTTTTTTAATTTTTCTCCAAATAGCCTCCCATTAAAACCTACTCACTTGCCCACTTCATTGCTCAGAACTACAATTGTCATCAGGATCCTGCCTGCTGCTTTCTCCTTTCTCAACACAGGGATGCTGTCCATCTCTTGCTAATAAAAGCCTTTAGTTTCAGCAACTTCTGTCTTTGTGTAATTGATTGTGCATCACCATCCAAGATTTTAAGTGGGACACGATGAGGCAACAGTTGAGATGAATCTACTTGTGGGAGAGTCATACATGAAGGAACATATGTGCAACCGGGTAGTCATTTAAAACTGAGCTGTTTAGGAAGCCTCTGCAGAGAGTGGTGAATCTCTGGAATTCTCCACTCAGGAGAGTTGGGAAAACCAGGAAAAAGGGGAGACAGATCATCCTTTAGAAACATTGCAGAATTGAGGGCCACTGTATGTGGAACAGTGGACTTTAGGGCTGGTCAGATCAGCCAAGATCGTATTGAACACTGGGAGAGTGCGGAAATGCGAAGTGTTCTTCCTCCAATCTTGTAGTGTTCTTTCAAGTCTACATTGCCTTAAATGTGCTCTATAATGGAAAACCAACATCATCGCTATATCTCAATGTTAACTGTTTTAGCAATTATTATCTCTTACCTGTCATAAATACTTAATTTATCATTTCTGTTACTGAGGGGGTGAGGGAATGGAAGGGAATAAATTAAACTCATTAAAATATTTGTATCATTTTGCTGAATTACAATCCAACTTATAAATTCTGCTTTGCAATACAGCAGAGAGCCTCCTGATAAGACAGACAGGAGACAGTCAAGAGCTCAAGGAGTTTTTTTTTAATATACTGCATACCTGGGATTTCAGCCATACAGGGATAAAGTTAAGATGCAAAGGGTATGATCCTAAAATTTATTGCACTTAACCATGACCCCCACCAAGAGCTAACAATAATGTTAACAGATTCTGCCTAACCCACTGATCTTAACAGAATGAGCCAGTATTCCAAGTATGCAGTTTACACACTATTTATGCAGATTAATTATCCATTCAGAGTTCTGCTAAATGAGAAGCTTTGCAAGAACCTCAAGGACACAGTTGTCATTGAAAATGTTGACCGATAGAAACTGGAAGAGTTGACAATCTCAATGTATTTGGAAAATGAAATCTGAATACTGAAAGGAAAAGATGTATTCATTCTAATTCCAAAACCAAGAGTACAACTTCACCATATTGGCAGGGATTATATCATATGAAACAACAATTCCTTTCAGTGGATCATCTGGATTAAAACTCCCTCTAGATTGTTGTAAAACAATGTTTATTACAGAAAAAAAAGCCAATATAATCCAGTCAGGGTTAAGTGTATCCAGCCTTGGTTAAAAAGTTGGGAACTTAAGATCAGCATTCAACATGATCATACCTCAGAGGCTGGTGGATAAACTGTCCTCACCGGGACTCAACGCCCCTTTCTGTAACTAGATTCTTGACTTTTTGATGGAAAGACCACGGTCAGTCTGGGTTGTCAACTAAATCTCAATTTCCATCATAATGAGCACTGGCGCACTCCAGGATTGTGTACTCACCCCTGACTGTGTACTGTTCACGCTGCTGGCTCATGACTGCACTGCCAGATTCAGTTCACACAGAATCATCAATTTTGTGGATGATAAAACAGAAATTGGTCTCCTCAGTAAAAATGATGAGTCGGTTTAGGGAGGAGGATGGGAAACTCAAAATTGTACGACAACAACAACCAGAATTTCAATGTAGACAAGACAAAGGGGATGATTACGGATTTCAGGATAAAGGTCAACTGTTCTCCATTACTCAACAGTAGCTCAATCATGTAGAGAGGAGAGTAAAATGTTCCTTGGTGTCATCAGGTTTATTGTCATTTGATTCCATTTCATCCTGTAGCTAGCCGTAAGATTGATGAAGAGTACCCTGTAACTAAGTAAATTATTTACCAAAATATTTATAGATTTATTTTAAATTACATATTTATGTATATATGTGATTATTATGTCCTGTGTAGTTTGTGAACCATAGTCCAGAGAAAAGCTGTTTTGTCGGGTTTTGTGTGCACAGACAGATGATAATGAGCTTGAACTTGGAAAGGGATTGAAATGCTAACTCAGTTATTTTTAAAATTTAGATATACAGCATGGTAACAGGCCCTTCTGGCCCATGAGCCTGTGCCACCCAAGAAGATGACTTGGGGTCTCTAATGTTGACATTCTCCAGGACCATTGCTCAAATAAGGCTCAAATGATTATAGAAGACCCTTTTCATCCAATATCTTTGATCCACTACTATCAAGGAGGTGGTTTCCCTGATTAAACTTGCAACCCCTGTATGTTTCAAAGGGTGGGAAGAAAACAAAGCGCCCAAAGGAAACCCACGCAGACACAGGGAGAACATACAAACTCCTTGCAGACAGCACCAGATTCGATCCCAAGTCGCTGGTGCTGTAATAGCATTCCGCTAACCGCTACGCCAACCATCCTGCTCAGTGATGCCCAAATTCTATGAACACATTTCAAAATATCAGCCACTCATGATTTTATTAAAAAGCAGAAAAGATTCAAAAGCTAAATGCCTGGTAGTCCTTTTTTTTTTAAATTTTACTTTACACATTTGTATAAAAGGGATTTTAAGTAGAAATAGGTTAATATATTGAGAAATACATTTGAGAGTTAGTTCTGAATGTCAATCAAGCATAAACATCTGCAGAGGTGCTATCTAAACCCTCTGGTGTTTCTGGATCATTGGAATATGAGTCAATTAGTGTTCTTTTTTGTCACTGGAAGATACTATTTGCACTAACCAGTCAGAAATGCTTCAATAATCTTCCACAGACCCAAATGTCAGAGGCACTGCCTTTATCTCTCAGCAGGAGTCTGCAGATTTCCTGTGGGGTAAATTCCAACTACATTCTCTTACCTACTAGTTAAAAGACATGGCATTCCCAGTCACAGTTGCATGACATTCTTTAATCATTTGTTCCCTTTTCGATTTGATTTGACTGACATGTGAGCCAACCAGGGGGAAAAAAAAACAAAGTTTGCATGAGTTTTTTTTTAACTAAATATTGCTTCTGCTAAATTCAGTTCTTATCACAATGAAGCTCAAGGTCACCACAAAATTACCAAGCAATTTGCTATCATTAAGTGAAGCACACTAAATGGAAAAATTGAGTTGAAGAATGCTTGTATCTTGTCATTGTGGGTTTTATTTTACTATTTATAGCCATTTTCATATTAAGAACATCAAGCTGTTCAGTTGTTCCTGCTATTTCAACTCAATTATGGTCAATATCCACTTCCATATAATTAATCCCTGCCTCCCTTTATTCCACTGGTCCTACCTAATAAAAATCCATCAGTCTCTGCCCCTAATTCTCCCAGTATCTACTACCATTGACTTCAAGGAGTGCATTTTACTGAGGATAGAGCTTCAATTCAAACAAAAGCTAGCCATGTTATAAAAAAAAGTCTCTGAGCCACGCATGTCATTGCTTCTGCTCCCAATGGTGCACTCAAAAGAAAATAAACTCAAGGGCAGATGACCACCCCCTCTCCCAGTTCTATCTCATCCTTCGTCCTATTCTCATGATTCACAAATAACTTCCAATCTGTTCACATTAGTGGCAAGTGATAATGGGAACTAGGTTACGTATAGAAGGAATAACTAGATTGGGATGCTCATTTAAAAACTATTCATTAATCAAGCACTGAATCACCACTTTAGAGAAGATTTCGGAAACTCGGTGCATAATTTCTGTAAAGTCCCTTAGGATTGACAGCACATTGCAGACATCCCTTCAATGACTTCATCCAGCCTACACATGGCCAGTGGAGTATCGAACAATCTGGATGGTTTCCTTTCAAGGAAATGCAATAATCAGATGGTTAGCCGGAGCAGTTTCCTGGTTCAAATTCCCATGGCTTTCCCGGTTGTTGGCCAATGCACTAATGGAGAGTATACAGCTGGAGAACAGGGTCAACATTTGGTTTGGTTTACGACATTGTTTAGTCTCTAATACATTCATATCTATGCAAGTAGATTAATCTACTCAGAGAATTAAAAATATATTTACATTAATGAACAATTTCATTCTTCAAACTGACTATGTCACCAGTAAAGAGTAGAATAAGGTTGTTGGCTTTCACAAGGCCCAAGGTAACAATCGACGTTTTGTTTTCTCTCTCTCTGAAAGAAAAGAAACCATCTCACGGAGAACCTTCCACTGCACATGTGATAACTGTATGGTTCACAATGAATCACACAAGTCAAAGCAAGATTTTTCACAATACGATCCTCTTTCTAAACTCTGCTCTCACCTATCTTCAGGAAAGCACATCAGGAAGACAAACACTGCCCCTACTCTGGTGGGCAGTGTCTCCATTAGTTTTGAACAGAGACATGGAAAGGGAGCCTCACCATGACTTGTTTAGTCATCAGTAGGCCCAGCAGTGTTTTAAAGGTATATTAAACTGTCTGGGCTGATGCAGAGGTTCTTTAACTTTCTCCAGATCAAGTATCATGGTGTACTCTTCTTGGCTTCACCTTACAAACTGAACTTAGCTTCAGTTTCTCAATGAAGACACTACAGATACTCTTGAAGCCAAAACTACAGGATACCATCACTATCATTTACACTTGGAGAAATCTTCCATGCATGAACATCAAAGCGTCTCTCAGAATGGAAACCTTCTAATCCATGTAGCATAGCCTCCCTTTGAGAACAGTGCCTCTTCTTTTTCTATATTACCTTCAAAGGGATTGACTAAAATGTGCTGACCAGCTGCATCATGGTCTGGTACGGGGACACCGATTTCCCCAGAGCGTAAAGCCTTGCAAAATGTCGTGGACACAGTCCAGGTCATCACAGGCAAAACCCTCCCCACTATCAAGAAGATCTACAGGGAATGCTGCTGTTGGAGAGTAGCAGCAATCATCAAGGATCAACAGCACCCAGCAATGTTCTATTCTCACTGTTGCCATCAGAAAAGATGTACACATGCCACAAGACTCACACCACCAACTTTAGGGACAGCTGCTACCCCTCCACGATCAGAATCCTCAACAACAAACTCAATCAGGGACTCATTTAGGAAATTAAATAGGAATTTATTGATTTTTTTTTTCTCTCAGTATTGCATCAGTCAGTTGGTTCACATTTATTTATTTATGTCCATGTGTACATTCAGTACTTTTCTTTTGCACTACCAATAAATGGTAATTTTTTCAGAGAAAATCCCAGGATTTTATGTTTGTCAGTATGTACACTGACAATAAATCTGAAATCTAATGGGTTCTTCCCTATTGTGTTGAGAATCAAATACTCCTTCTCTTGTCCAGATCTGTCCTTCATAAATAGCAAAGCACATCATCAGTAGGCATTGTATTTAATATGACTATGTCAGCCTGTTCTAGCAAATGAGACAGAGATGAGATGGGTTAACATAGGGGAAGACCTGGAAAGGATCTCCACAAGAACTCAGTGTGGACTTGACTAAACCTATCCTTTTTATTCACTACCTCATCTTGATTATATGCAAGTTGCTGTCCTGTTTTTCCCCTTCTTTTATCACACATTAGTGTGGTGTTTCTGTAAGAGAGGTCAAGTTGAGTTGTCCAACAAGGGTAGGACAGAGAACATGGGTTGGGAGATCCTTTGCAGCAACAAAAGATCAGCAATGCTGTTTACTGATATAGAACATTGGTGATATGAGCCCAAAACTTGTTGGACTTTACCATAAAGTAGCTCCCCATCAGCTTGTATCAGTTAATATCAATACCCTTGATGAGAATTTGTCAGTCTGAGTCTTTTGTGACAGATATAACGCCCAACTGACTTGTTAGGCTGAGTGTGCTACCTGGTAGATGTACAGTAAATGGCCCAGAAAGGGTAGAGAAAATATTTCCAGCAATGAAGGATATCAGCAATGATTTTATACTTGCGTCAATCTTAGGAAAAAAAAAGCTGAGATGATTTGATGGATAGATACAAAATATTGGTAAAAAATGCACAAAATTAGCGTAAAGGCCAGGCATGCCAGTCAAAGGCGTGAAACATGGAAATTTTTGCAGACGCTGTGATTGTAGTTAAAAACATGCAGTAAATATTAGAATAACTCAGTCAATCCATAGAAGGTGAAGATATACTAATGATATTTCAGGCCTGAGACCTTCTTCAAGGTACAAACAAAAAGCAGACTGGCATCTGAATAAAGATTGGGAGAGAAAAGGGGAAGGATGGCGGTGGGGGGGTGGGTGGGGGGGGATGTCCAGAGCAACAAACTAAAGGTATTCATTTGAAATGAAACACGAGGGAAAATATTTTTGTGCCCAGTGGAATAGATTATTTGAAACCCTCCTCCAGCTTCATCGAGGAAAATTTCAGTTACTACAAAACCACTCTTGTTATGACCAAAATTTTAATTGTGAAATGGTTCACAATTACTGATTACACTGGACAACAAACTTTTTCCAAAGGTTTGTTTCCTGAAAAAAAATTGGGGATTCTGATAGACAACGTCAAGTTGAGCACAAAGAATTTCAGATTTACTATGTCACAAAGGAAGTTGGAGGAACATTAACTTTCTTAAATTTAGCATACTTAACCATAATGATGTTGACACGTGTTCATTCAACTGATCTAACAATGTCTTGCCGCTAATTTTCATTATTACTCAGCATCTCATGCCTCTTATGTTAGTGTCCAACAATAGTCAAATCAAGTCAAGTTTATTTATTATCTGATTGTACAAGTACAACCAGACGAAACAGTGTTCTCTAGCCCTGGGTGCAAAATATGCAGACAATACAACTCGACACAACACATATACGGACAAACAATACATCTCAGATGGTCAGTCTGAGCAGTTCCTCAGGTGGTTCAGCACATGGGTAGAAGCAGTTCCTTAGCCTGGTGGTCCTGGCTCTGATATTCCAGTATCTCTTCTCCAATGGGAGCAGCTGAAAGATGCTGTGTGAAGGGATCCTCAATGATTTTGCGCACCCTTTTCAGATAATGATCCCAGTTGATCACATTGATAGGGGTTGGGGAAAGGAAGGTCCAGTGATCCTCTCTGCCACATGTATGGTCCTATGAATTGATCTCCGATCCACTCCTCTGCCACAACCATACCATACTGTGATGCAGCCGGCCAGGACGCACCTATAGAAAGTTGACATAACGGTGGATAGTAGCCTTTCCATCTTCAGTCTTCTCAGGAAGTGTAGTCACAGTTGTGCCTTCCTCACAAGTGAGGAGATGTTGATAGTCTACTCCACTCTCTCTATTACAGATTTGATGATGTATCGTGGAGGGTGATTGTTCCCGGTCCTCCTGAAGTTCACGATCATCTCCTTCATCTTGTCCACATTGAGAATCTGGTTATTATTCTCACACCATTTCATGAGATTTTCCATCTCTTCTCTGTTGTGCGACTTATCATTGTTGCTGATGAGACCAACTACTATTGTGTCATCTGCAAATTTGATGACACTGTTAAAGCTTTATCTGGCGATGCAGTAGTGGGTCAGTAACATGAACAGGAGCGGGCTGAGCACACGGCCCTGAGGTGTGCCAGTGCTCAGTGTGCCAGTGCTTGATATTCTATGACCAACCAGGACAGACTGGTCTGTCCATTAGAAAGTCCAGGATCCAGTTACAAAGAGGGGTGTGGAATCCCAGCGAGGACAGCTTTTTCACCAGCCTGTGAGGACTGATCGTATTAAATGTTGAGCTGAAGTCAATGAATAGCAGCCTGGCATATGAGGTCTCATTCTCCAGATGGGTCAAGATAGAATGAAGGGACAAAATTGTAGCATTGTCTGTGGAACGGTTTCTTCTATAGGTGAATTGAAATGGGTCCACCATCTCTGGGAGGTGTGCTTTAATGTGTTTCATCACCAGACACTCAAATATTTTCATAATGATGGAGGTCAGTACCACAGGGCAGTAATCATTGAAGCCTGTTATTTTCGCCTTCTTGGGTTCCGGGATCATAGTGGCTGTCTTGAAGCCTATGGGAATAATGGATACTGCAGTGAGGTGTTGAAGGTGTCCTTCAGTATCCAACCAGGTATGTTGTCTTGATCCCGCTGCCTTGTGTGGGTTCACTTTGGATAGGGTTCTCCTCACCTCGGACATGGCGATGCAGGAGTGCGTTCATCAAGGGGATGGAGATTTCTTCGGCATCATCCTGTTCTTCTCATCAAATCATGCGTTGAAGATGTTCAGTCTGTCCAGAAGGCAGACATCACTGTTCTTAACTTACAAGGTTGATTTGTGCTCCATAATAATCTTGATCCCCTGCCACATGTTGCCAGTGTCGCATAGCTGTCTTTGTTTCTTCTGTGTGTACCCCCACTTCACCTTCTGGATTGCATGGGAGAGTTCAGCCCTGGCTGATCTTAGTGGCATCCAATCCTGTCCTAAAAACAGCATCATGGGTTCTGAGAAGAGCTCAGACTTTTTGATGCCCAGCATTGATGGATTCCACTTGCCCTGATTCCACTTTTCCTTGGTCGCAATGTCTTGGTGAAACCTTTCACCATGTTCGTCACTTACTGCTCCAAGATCAGAAGGGAAGAAGTTCAAGTGTGAATGCAGCAAATGAATTTTCAATGACACGTTGCAGTTCATGGTTTTGTATGCTTGAAGTAGACTTAAAATACGACAGGAAATCTCAAAAATAGTTCATATCTAAAACACTGTGTGTGATAGGAAACTTTTAAAGTGATTTTCATGATCAACAGCCCCAAAATCCATAAAATACACCCAAAAGTTTTCAGGAAGTAAATTCTTCATTGTCCAGTGTTAGTGACTAGAGTGGGCCTTACCCACAAGAAGATGCACAGAGAAATCTTTTCTGGTAAATAAACCATGTTTAACCAACAACTGAAATGCTCTGAATGTTTTTGAATTATTCTGACAGCAAAGTTATGCAGAAAAGTTAAAAGTACACAAGATATTAAAATTTGAAACCAATGAAATACAATCCTGTGAAAAATACAATAAAGTACTTACCTCTGTTTTTCATAATCATCCTTCTCTATTCACATGGCTGAACTCACTACTCAGGTCTAAACTGTTCAAGTTATAGTGCATGCCACGTTAAAACAGCATACAGCATGGCCCCATCTAGTTCACACTGATAACCAAGCACCCAGTTAAACAAATCCTACTTTCAATTAGCCACATTGTCTTTAATTTCTCCCCACCCACCCCCAGATAGTTTCACTAATCTATGCTCGGGGTAACAGTGGACAACCAACCAACATATCTCTCTGATTTGGGGTGTGGGGGAGCAGGGAATCTGGGGGAAACTCCCACAGTCCCAGGAAGAATGTACAAACTCCAAACAGACAACATCGAAGTGGAGGACTGAGCCCAAGCTGCTGAGGAGCTGTGGTACCAGTTCCACTAACAGAATAAAGGGAAAATGCCACAGCTTCATGCATCATCTTTGATGTGCCGCAAGCGAGGACATTTTGGGGAATGCTGGTGAATACCTTGCAGCATTTTCAAGGCCTCCACAGATCAGGATTGCCACACTTAGTGAGTGGCCCTTAGGTCCAGAACTAGCTGTATTTCCCTGCCAAATCCAAGCCAGTGGATTTTAAAATAATGAAGTATTTATTTTTATTTAAATAATGATGATCGTTTACCATTTTCATAAACTTATGCACAGGATTCAGTCTTTACTTTCCATTCCGTAAAGTTGCTGAAATCATTGGATTTTCCCTCCAGATATCAATTCTTCAATACAATTAGCAGACTGATAACATTATTGATGTCAAATGCCATGGGACCCCACAGCACCAAGATCAGAAAATGTAAGAAGCACACTACACAGGACTCTATTATTATGTCATTTGATGACAGTGAAACAGCAGCAATGATTTGTCATGAGTCACCCACCAGATGGGGGAGAAACATGGTCCATTAAAGGCCAAAAACACTGAATAAAATATGGTTTGATGCTTGGCGATGTAAAATATAAATGTTAATTTTTAAACTCACTTCTACAATAAGCATTTTATCTCACCTAAAACCTCTTGAAATCTGAGAGCAAAGTAATCCAATCACAATGGCTGGACAATTTTAGGAATGAACGTTTCAAACGAGTCAGATAATTACTGATATGGGAGAGTGCCAACATTTATCCTTTCAATTCAAATAATGTTTTTTTTTAGGGTACTTTTATGGACAAAACAGATAAATAACTAAGTGCATCAAACTTAAATTGAGAACTTGGAGAATGATAGAACAAACTGTGTTGATTTGTTTACAGGTGCTACACATCTGAAGTGTTCCAATAAAGAAATGAGAGAACACAACAAAGAACAGGCCAACTTATTAATAACATGGAACAGCCTTAATATTAAAGTCTTTCCTTTTGAAAAAGGCCCCTTGAAAGTAATTTCAGACTGTGTTTCAAAAGATCAAAATCATAGATCTGAGCGGATGTCAACAGAAGGAGAAAAAATAGTTTTTGATTTGAATGATCCTGATCAAGTAAAATTGCACTAAAAATTCAAAATACTCCATTGGACTCAGAAAAGTTCTGAGCACCACAAAGGTCTTGTTTTAATACAAATCTGAAGAAAAGCCCTGCATTTATGAAGAACCTTTTTTGGAATTAGATTGTGTCTGCATGTCTCAGAAACAGTCATTAGTTTCGAAAATTGTAATGCGCGTCGAAAGAACCAAAGACTTGTTGATCCAAACCAAGGGTTTTATTAACTAAAAGACTGGAGCATATCACAAGTAGGTCGACCTGTCCAGAATGACCTGGTCTGGCTAGGAGCAATCCTTTAAGACCTGCCAGTAGGTGTGGCTACGCTCTCAGCCAATCACAGTCATCCTACACTACAATCTGTACATATACACATTGGTGATAGAATTTGTACTGTCACAGTCTTCATGTCACAGAAACAGTCATTAGTTTCTAAAAACAAAGAGATTTGCTGCTCTATTTTTTGATTTCCTGTTGTCTCAAAGATCTTTAACAGACAAAGTCACAGCTGAGCAATGTAATAATCTATTTCTCTCATCTATATTTGCAGGGGAATAGTTGAAGGCAGTTGGGAGAAATTCTGAGCCTTTGAATCATGCAGAGGGGTCTTCCTCATCCAAATGACAGAAAAGATGGAGTTGTCACTTAACATCTCATCAAATAAGCGCAACCTTCTGATTCAAAAGTGAGAATGTTATCACTTCATTTCTAGCTTGGGCATTATTCCTTTCCAGTTTTATGAGAATAATCCTAAGGAAGGTGGTTAACATACGAGGAGCATTTTATGGCTTTGGGCCTACGCTTGCTGGAGTTTAGAAGGATGAGGAGTGGGATCTCATTGAAACATGTTGAATGTTGACAAGGCTCGATAGAGTGAGCATGGAGACGATGTTTGCAGTAGTGGGGGACATTGTCTCAGAATAAAGGAATGCCCCTTCAGAACAGATAAGACGTTTCTTCAGCCAGAGGGTAGTGAATGTGTGGAATTCATTGCCACAGATGGCTGCGGAGGCTAAGTTGTTTGGTATATTTAAAGTAGTTGGAGTTCATGATTATTAAGGGTGTCAAAGAGATGGCAGGAGAATTAGGTTGAAAGGAAAATACATCAGCTATGATTTTAATGGCAGAGCAGACTCAGTGGTCTGAATCACCCAATTCTGTTCCTCTTATAGAATCCTCTAAGTATAGGGCTTGTTAGTGCCCAATTAGGTGATAAGCAGGCGGTGAGCAGAATCTGTGTAAATGGAAAGTGAAGGAAGAAAAATTGCACAGCAGTGTAAGAATTATCGTAGTAGGAGAATGACTCATAATTTCAGTATGGCTCAGTAAGACAAGCAAAAATAAACATTGTCTACATCTCGTTGCTAACAACACGCCATGAAAGAAAACAGTTCATGAGAAAAATTCAAATTTAATATTCTGTGACATATTTAACAGAAATAAAAATATATTGAGAATTGTAGCAAAACCAAGTAGAACACCATATATTGAGCAGTCGTGCATTGCATTATTCCACCACAAGAGTAATGTTATTAAATTGCAATATTTACTGAACCAGGGATGAATTTCCATTGTAATTTTCCACACATGCATGCTCTCTGTATGGACCTTTTACTAGGGAGTCCTCTGCACTCATACAGCTGGAGCCAATGGCATTATATCCAGTCCAAAGGAACAATGGAGCTAAGTTCATATCTGTTCAGCCAAGACAAAAAAAAATCACCTCATGCACGTCTAATTAATGTACCTATCTCATTTGCTATGATTATTCCAGACTTACCCATTCAGCATCACATCCATTACATCAGGAGCAAGAATGGAGAGTGTAAAGAGCAACTAACCCATGGATGCTGGACCATGACATGCGAAGAGGTTCAAGATGTTGTGTAGTCATTACCCATTTGCAAAGCCTCTTGCTGCTCCTGCTTCACCGATGGCCATTGCCCTTTCAGGTCCACTTGAAAGCCACCCTGCTGGCTTTCTTTTAGGTCCACCCTGAAAAGATGCTGGTCTATCAGACTGTGTCAGGTAGAGGAATGGTCAGGGCTCTGGGGCAACTAACCAATGAATGCGAAAGAATAATTAAACACAGGGAGAGCAGGCTGATCGGATGTCAAAATGCGGCCAGCTCAAGCGGACCTGAAATGGTGGTGGATTTACGGGTCACTGAGGGAAAACCAGGAGCAGAGATGAGCAGGGCGAGGAGCCACGTCATTCCAATGACTGCACATTCATTCGCCACAGGGAGAGCCAAATGAATGGAAGTGGGGTGGAAAACATATAGAGGTGTGCAATGAACTGGGATTGATGGCTGGCCCCGCCTCCCAGCTCCGCCCCCCATCTGCTCACATATAACCCTGGTTTCCTGCCTAAACCCAGAACCCTTCTGAAGACTACTGCAAAACCCTACCCCCTAGCGATAAGCTAATAAAAGCATTTGTTTTCCTTCCAGTCATGAGAGCTTTTATTCATGCTACAATGTGCAAGACAACAAGACGTGAACTCTGAGCCCAATGTGGATCATGCTAGCTTTACTCTGTCTAACCTGCTCCCTCCTGGGTGCGCTGTCCCAGCACCTTTCACTGTCTTCATCCAATCAACCAGCTGTCCCTGTATGCAATTACTGCTCCCCATTTGTTGTTCTGTTGTTACCTGACCTTACACGGGCTGCTTGTCCCGTACCCTGCTGCCTTCCTCTGCACCCACCAAGCTTGGAAGGCCTCTCAGTTTTTTCAACTATCACCCATCCTGGTGCACTCTCTCGTCACCTTTCACCTCAACACATTTTAGCTTTTTTAAAATTTTATTTAAATTTCATACATGTATTAATATCCAAATACAGAGATATTTTTCATTATTATAATATAGTATTTCCCCCATTCCTCCTGCAACCTCCCCCCAAAATAATAAACCCAACAACATAAAAAGAATGAGTTATAGAAAGAAAAAAGATAGTATGAAAAAGAAAAAGATATCAGGTTACAAAAATTATAATAACTTCAATTAAATTTAGCCTTTAACATATTAAACGCATATATATTTACCAAGGAGTTGAGAAGGTTTAAGCTTGAGGGAACAGTTTCATAATGTAAAACCAGGGTTTATATTGGGGTAGGTGAGTGTGGAGCCAAAGGTGGAGTCAGCCATCTGAACTACACAAAGTCAGTGAATTCCTGTTCACTGCATTCACCCCTTCAGAAGAGAATCTGCGGGTGAAAAGAGGAGCCCCTACATTTAAAAAAAACTAATAGTTTATATATATTTACAAGTTGACTCTGTCAGGAGGTCTAGTTATTCTGGCTGAGTGCCTCAGAACTGGAGGACTTCAGGCTTCCTGAACTTCTTGGACCTTCTGTGGTGCTGAGTTATAGGTCTCGAGGCCTCCAGCTCTGGTCGCAGAGTGGATTGACCCATTTTGTGAGCTGTGTCATCCAGAACCCGGGGGGGAGGGGGGGGGCGGTACGGTGGTTTATGGCCTGTTTGAGGCATTGGATCCTCAGTTCCAGCAGGTGCCAGGTCTCTGATTGACACAATGTCCTCTCTGCAATTAGGGTATGCCTCATAGGCATACGTTGGGTTGGCGTGCAACAGATGCACTTTCTCCATCAGGGGGTCTGTATTACTCCTTTTCACATGTTTTCTCAGCAGGACCGACCCCAGTGTCATTAGACAAGATGGGAGGGTGGTCCCAGATGTGGATTTCCTCTGGAATGTGAACATTAGCTCATGAGGAGTTGCATTGGTTGCTGTGCAGAGAAGTGACCTGATAGAGTGAAGCACCATGGGTAGGACTTCTTGCTAGTGTGAGTCTGGAAGGCCTTTAGACAGGAGGGCTAATTTCATGATCTTCCATACTATTGCATTTCCTTTTCAACTTGTCTGGGATTGTAACTAATTGTCCTGCTTGAGGCAATACTTCTTACGAGCAGGTACTGGCATAGCTCTTCACTAATAAATGAGCATCTGCAGGCTCATTGTGTATACCTGGCCTGTATGCTATATCATAATTATAGGTGGAGATTTTATCCTTTATTTTACCTCTTCTTTCATTATTAAACATTAATACCAAAGATTGCAAGTCAGTGAGCAATGTAAATTTTCTGCTGGCCAGGTAATACCTCCAGTGCCTGATACCATCTAGAATGGCTTGGGCCTCTTTCTCCACTGATGGTTTCTGAAGCTCATGGCCTTGTAAAGCGTGGGGGGTAAAAAAAGGCAACCGGCCTTCCTGCCTGGTTAAGGATAGCAGCCAGAGCTATGTCAGAGGCATCGCTCTCCACCTGGAATGATGCATTCTTATCTACTGCATGTATGGTGGCCTTTGTGATATAGCTCTTCCTAACATAGTTGAAAGCCACTGGGGCTTCAGCCAATAGTGGGAAGAAGGTGGACTTTAAGAGGGGGAAGACCTTATCCACGTAGTGAGAGACCCATTGAGCATAGTAAGAAAAGAAGCCCAAGCGCCTCCTTAAAGTCTTCGTGGTCTTTGGTTTCGGGAGGTCTAACAGGGGGTGCATTCGATCAGGTCAGAACCAATGATGCCATCCTCCACCACATAGCCCAGAACATACACTTTCTGGAGCGATACATGAAATTCATGGATTTGGCGGTGTGGAGAAACTTCTGAAGGTTGGCATCATGGTCTTCCAGAGAGTGTTCACAAATGGTGACATTGTCAAGATAAAGGAAGGTGGCCTTTAACCCATATTCATCAACCATTTTGTCCATCTGTCTCTGGAAGACTGAAACCCCGTTTGTAATACCAAAAGGGTCCCTCCGGAACTGATAAAGCTATCCGTCTACCTCAAATGCTGTGTTGGGATGGTCCTCAGAATGGATCAGTAACTGATGGTATACAGCTTTCAGGCCAATGGTCACATAGACCCAATAACTTGCAATTTTGTTTACCATGTCAAGGGAGAGGGTATGCATCCAGGAGTGTGAAACAATTAATTGTTTGGCTGTAGTCAATCACTAGCCTGGACTTCTCTCCCCCTTTCATGACTACCATCTGGGCTCTCCTTGGGCTGTTGTTAGACTCAATTATATTTTATTTAAGCAGCCACTGTGTCTCAGCTCTAATAAATTCCCAATCCACTGTACTTTGTGGCCATCAGCCTGCAATCAGGAATCAGGTTTGGAAAGAGTTGTGAGAGGAAGAGAAATCAGTATTTAGGCTGGAGAGACTACTTGTGGCACCCGGTTTTTGGGACCCTCTGTTACCCACCATAATTGGAAGAAGTGGGCCAGAGTACCTCATGGTTATACTTTTAAGGTAACACAGGAAGTCCAGGCCCAGCAGCACACAAATCTTTCAGTACATACAATCAGAACTTGCATAATTCCCCCCTTTTATTATACAATACCCCTGGATAGTGGATAGTCGTGAGTGCAATGCAAGGAAAATACAATAGTCTGACAGATGCACTTTTAGGTTGTACTGCAGACCAGTTCCAGAATTTATAAACCTTTCAGTGGAGCCAGTGTCTACCAAGCAATCAGTCAAGAATCCGTTTACCCTCACCTCTAGCACCTCTAGCATTCAATTGGTGAGGTCTTGCCTGATCCAGGATAAGTGAAGCTAGTGCTCCCCATGTTGATGTCAACTCTCTCATCTTGGCCCACAGGCAGACAAGATGCCATCAACCATGGGGTAAGGTAAGATGGCTGCCCTCTGTCTTAATCTGAGGGAGGATTAGGTGGCGTCAACCACGAGGCATAGCAAGACGGCCACCATTGCTTCTCGCAATGCTTCACTTCTAGTGGCAGGTTTCACCACAAAGCACAACAAGATGCTAATGGCAAGCAGCATGGAGAGGCCAATGCTGGCACTTTTGAACTCGGGCACAGGTCGTACACCAATTCAGGGGTCATACATGTGGTCACCCTTTGTGGTGACCTTGGCCCTCTGGATTTGCACTCAGTGCCCCTACTTATCGCATTCTGAGCACATGGCATCCTTTGTGGGGCATCGGGCACAGGCCTGTCCACTGGTTGCACGTGGCCACAGCAGTGGGTGCTGGGGCTGTGAGGGTTGGCAGCGCCCACTGATTTGGTCTTTCGAAAAGGTGCCGCTTTCATTCGTGAAGTTTTCAGCTCCTAGCTGGGCCTGTTTGAGTGCTTTTGCCAGCTCCAGGGTGCTGGCCAAGTCTTTCTTCCCCAACTCTAGCAGTCGCTGCCTCACATACCTCAACCTCACTCATGTCACGAGGGTATCCCAGATTTGTTCCTCCTCTCTCACTCAGGTTGTGACCACTTCGTAGTAACACATCCTAGTCAGGGCCCACAGTTCAAGGACAATCATCCAGCGACTCACCCATTGCCAACGTTGAGAGAGCCAATGTCTCTCCAGCATGTCATTCTGAGGCCTCATGATGTGGGCCTTCAAGCCTCCTATGGCAGATTCACAAGCTGTGCAGTCCTTGACGACAGCTAACCATGTGAGAAGTGCAGACCTACGGAGACTATTGGTGTTGAAGACCTTGCATGACCGTCAGGTAAGACTGGAAGCATTCTAGCCAGTAGGCGAATTCCTCCGGGGCATCTGTGGACGGAGGGTTGACCTGAAGCATGCCTGGCTTCAAAAGTTAAGTTATTACAATTGTAATGCAATCGATTGCACTCAGACTTGAGAGGAGGACAAACGCACTTAATAGCTTACAATCAATGGCCGATAGATACAATAGTCCTCAGGTAAATCTGAGGTAAGGCAGGAAAACCAGGGTTTATATTGGGGTAGGTGAGGGTGGAGCTAAGGGAGGAGCCAGGTATCTGAACTACACACAATCAGCTCACTGCAGGCACAAGTGTGGAATGCATATGGTGGGTCTAACATCCTGTCTCTGTGCTGTTGACAACAGGGTAACAAATGTTGCAGAATTCAAAATAGTGACAAAAACAAGAGACAGAAACATGCTTCAAGGGTTTTCACAAAAAATACCCCTACACCTAAATTTGGAAGACTCTGTAGATGTGGCATGTGGGAAGACAAGTAGGTTAAGGGAGGTTTGGAGAATTATCTATTAACTAACATAAACTCTGCTAAATAAAGAAATTTGTTGATCTGGCCTGCCACTACATTGTCTAACTATATATGGATCATTATGGAGTTCCTCAGAGCTTCCAGTTTTATCTTGCTTGATGTGCTGGGGAGTATGACACATATTTCCTTTGCTCCGTATCTGACCTCCAGTTCAGAAGGGAAAACAATCTTTCATCAAACAACATTTCTCATCCCAACATTGAATGTAAGCCGCATGCATTAGCCCTAGCTTAGTATTACCTGACCTTATTTCACTGACAAAAAACTGGATGTCATGCTCACAAAATATTTACTGCATCTATGTGGAATACTGTTTAGTAGACGTTTTCAACCAGCTTTTAAAATAACCAAAATACATCCTACACAGTAAATCTTTCTGCTCTTTACCAAGTGGTTATAGGACATCCCAGTGCAAAAGTTTAAGTTTGTGTGGCATGAGTAAATAAATTCAAGATCTTGTCAAATAACTCTTATTATTTTACAATAATCCTATTATTTGGCATCATTTATGTCAAGGAACCAAATAGAATTAAAATAATAAATTTAAAAGCAAAAGTTTAAAAAGAATGAATAAATTCTGTTAAAAATGCCAGGTAGGATGGTTTAAAGATGTATTAAAAACAAAACAGCTGTGAAGCCAGCCTCCAATTCAATGAAAGGAATAGGAAGTGTTTCCTGACACTGGAAAACTTTGGTCTGTGTTCACTCAACTCAGTCATGTTGCTCTGCAGATCTGCATGTCTGCTCAATTCTCCCATGCCTCAAACCGCTCTAATCATTCATTCGGAATCCAGTAAAGGACACAGAATGGTCATCTTGGCGGCATGGGGGTAGGGAAGTAATTGCACAGTTGAACACCCAACACTGTTAAGTCTCATTAACCCTTAAAGCGCTGTGAAGAAAAAAGAATCAACCATTTCATTACTCCCATAAAATCAATTATTTGGATCAAAACATCAAACCTTCATTGTAGTATGAAATTCATGAGAGTAGCATAATTGCTATGGTGCTCTTTCTGGGAGTTAGAACAAGAAATAATACTCCAACTGTGGTAAAATCCATATTTAATAACCTTCCATTGAGATTTCCTTATTTGCTCTTTTACTCAGGAATTCTCAAGTTTGCTTGGCTCCAGACTTATTCCAGATTGGAATGCCAGAGGGCCATGAGAACAGAAGATCTGAAGTATTATGAGCACAAAATGCCCAAGCAAAGATAAGGTCAATTCATTCAAAGTGAACTTACTCCTAGTGACTGATGAAAAAGAAATTTTGTGACGATGTTAGTCACTGAATTCCAGAAAGCAGTGTTCTCGGATCAACCATCTTCCAACACTCCAGCCGTCATCTTCCAGCCACTTATCAAGCAGGAAACCAATTCATTGATCACAACTTCTCTGAGCCTGCACAAACCAACCACAGAACCTGGAACACACCCAGATTCAGGCTGATAAGTGGCAGGTAATATTTACTGAACAATTACGTGAAGAACCTTTTAAATTTTGCTGACTAACCTTGTTGAATAGCTCCAATATATTTTTGGAACCTAAGGAAATCAAGAGATACTGTGTACAGACCAAAGGGTAAAATGCCAGTAGATGAGAGGATCAATCATGATCTTAACATTTGGACAGATTCAAGGGACTATACTGCTTGCTTCTTCTCACATTTTTTTATTTTCCTTTGCTCTAACACAGATATATCTGTAAATCATTAGTTCAAGTTTGTGGCCAGAAAGTGAAGCATACTGCAAAACACAAAACGATCCCAACTGATCATCTTTTAGTGTGTAATTAAAGTAGGCAATGAATTCTAGGCCAAATATCCTCCTATATCTCAGGAAGTTCACTGGGCAGGTCAAACTCCCAAAGGCCTTTCAGAACCGTTGTTGCCAAGCTCAAAAATGAAGCAAACGCCCTTGAGCTTTGCAATGGCCTCACACTGGACATAAAATTGCTCAAAAAGTAAAAGGCCAGACGTCTATGTCTCCACACAAACTATGGAAGACTTAGTGAAGTGGTTATGGAATTTGAAGTGACTCCAATGTAAATTAATATCAGATTAGCAAAAAAAATATTAACACCCTACAGCTGAATGGTGAAACTTTCCCAAATCATCTCATTCCTTAAAATGGTGTGATATTCATTCTCACGCTCTGAATGACATCAAATCACAGAGGAAGAGGCCTTACCCCCAAAAAAAAGTTAACAATGGATTCAAAATAAAAATGAAATCTGAAAAGAGGAGCACCAAGTGAAAAATTGCTTTGTGACATCAGGAAGTGTGGGTTTGATTCCAGCCATAACTGTAGTATAAGGAACAAGATACATAATTATGGGGCTTCTCCTTCCTGCAATGGATACTTTCAAGACAATAACTAATTCTATACATCACATATTGGAGGCAGTGTCTTGTGGAATTGATTCACACTCTGACACTATTCAAGTGTCCAGTGTTTAAGAGAGAGTCTATTGCAACCCCAGGGATATCAAAGCTAGTTGAGTCCAGGAGAAGCATTCTTGAACTTACTCTGGGAATAATTGTAAATTTCAAGAGCAGAACTGTGTATGATTTATTGTCTTTAATAAAGGCATTATAATATCCATACCCCACTATGTCAGATACCAATTAACACCATGTAGTTTGAGATTACATCATGAGAGCTTCCTTGTCCTTGTGGATACATCACTGTTTCATTACACACCAAGGAAACCTGGTTTACGGCATTCTCTAACCCAGGGTTTCCCAAACATTTTTTTTCCCCCACTCACATACCATCTTAAGTAATCCCTTAATAATCACAGAGCACCTATTGCATAGGAATTCCTTAAGGTGTAATGTAAGTGGAAAGAAAAAGTTTTGGGAAACACTGAGTCAAACCTTTTTAATCACAGCATTATTGCAGGTACAAGAGAATAAAGATACTGTAATTACCTCAATCTCTCCTCAGTCCACCTATCATACCCCTTACCCTCCCCTCTTTGCACTGGCTACCTTCCCTCTCCAGTCTTGTTCCTACTTCAGGGTCTTGAAACACAATGTCAACCCAACTTTCCCTCCACAGATGGTGCTTGATCTGCTGAGTTCATCCAACAGTTTTTTTTTCCCCTCCACTGTTATTGCGTGAAAGGTTGAATATAACAACCAATGACAGAAACTTGTGAAATACAAAAATCTGCAGATGCTGTGATTGTAGTAAAAATACAGAAATGCCAGAGGAACTCAGAAGGTCACACAGCGTCCATAGGAGATAAAAATATATTACTATGTTTCAGGTCTGAACCCTTCTCCAAGGTATGAGAAAAAGAAACAAGCAGAGCCTAAATAAAAGAAATGGCAGGAGGAGGAGCACAGACCAACAGATGAAAAAACAACAATCGTTGGATATGGAGAGGAGTTCTAATAGTTAATGACATAAGGTTGGAGGGTGCCCATGAGGTGTGGTTCCTCCATTTTGTGAGTGGTCTCATTCTGGCAGGGCATGAGAGACCATGGATAGATATTTCAGCATGGAAATGGAGCAGGAAATTGAAATGGGTGGTGATTGGGAGATCCCTGGTCTTGCAGTGGACAGATCTGAGGTGCTCAGAGAAGTGATTGCCCAGTTTGTGTCCAATCTCTCTGATGTAGAGGAGAGCACAACAGATCATCAGAGCTGGAAGATCCCTGCAGATTCATGTGGTGTTGCTTTATTTGAAAGTACTGTTTGGGGCCCCGAATGGTGGTAAAGGAGGAGGTGTTGACATAATGGAGCACCTCTTGCAGTCACAGGGGTAAGTGCCAAGAGGGCAATTAATGTGAATGGAGGATTGGATAAGGGAGTCACTGAGGAGCAGAGCAGAGAAAATGTGTCTAGTAGTGGGATCATGTAGCAGATGGCTGAAATTGTGAAGGATGATATGTTTGATGCGGAGGGTAGCAGGTAAGGACAAGGGGAATCCTGTCCTTGTTACATGTGGGAGCAGAGGGGCCAGGGTAAATGTGTGGATAATGGAGAATATGCAGGCGAGGAGTGATTTGATGATGGTGGGGAAGTCGCGTTGTTTGAAAGAGGACATCTCTGATGATCGGGCATTGAAGGCCTTGTACTGAGAGCAGAAGCAATGGAGATGGAGGAATTAAGAGAAAGTAATGGAATCCTACAGGGGACAGGGTGTGAAGTGGTGCAGTTGAGGTAGCTGTAGGAGTTGGTGGGTTTGTAGAAGATGTCTGTTGAGAATATTGTCTCCTGAGATAGGGAAAGAAAGATCAAGGAAGTGAATAATGTTAGAGATCAACCAAGTAAATTTGGGGTCAGGGTGGAAGTTGACAGCGAAGTAAAGTTGACGAGCTCATCATTGGTACATGAGGCAACACCAAAGTAGGAGAGAGTTGAGGGCCCTTGCATGTGTAGGTTTATGGAATGGACTGCTCCATGTAGCCAACAAAGTGGCAGGTGTAGCTAGGGGCCATACAGGTACCGGCTACCCCTTTGACTTGAAGAAAGTGGTTAATGAGAATAAATTCTGCCAGCCAGAGGGTGGTGGTGATGGAGGGGTATTGGTTGGGCCTATTACTGAGAAAGTAACAAAGGGCTTTAAGGCTTTTGGTATGGGTGATGGAGGTTGTATGTTCACAGTAATGTTGAGGAAGTCTAGATCAGGGAATTGGAAGTTATCAAAGTTATGAATAGGTTGTGAAATATCACGGTATAGGTGAGAGGGACTGGATCAGGGAGACAAAGCAGAGTTGAGGTAAGCAAATACCAGTTTGGTGGGGCAGGGGCATGCAGAAATGATTGGTCTGTTGGGACAATTGGGATTGTGGATCTTGTGTAGGGGGTTTTACCAGGCAGTACCTGGTTAGCAAACAATGAGGTTGGAGGCTGTGCAAGGGAGATGACCGGAAATTATGAGTATAGATTTAGTGATTTGATAAGATTTGGTGGGATCCTGTTGGATGGGTAAGAGGAGGTGTCTGAGAGTTGTCGACTGGGTTCAGCCAGATGGAGGTCAGACTACAACAATCCCACCCTTGTCTGCAGGTTTGCAGTGTGGTTAAAATTAGTGCAGAAAGAATGGAGGACAAGACATTCTGAGGGAGTGAGATTGGGATGGGTGAGAGGTGTTATAAAGAAGAGACCGCTTCAGTGCATTAGAAATATAAAGGTCAAGAGCAGGCAGAAAGCCAGAATGAGTTGTCCAGGGAGAGGATAAAGGTTTAAAGCAGGAGAAAGGGTCTGCAGTGGAGCATGAAGAATCCTCATTGCAGAAGTGGGCACATAGCGGGAGCTAGACGACAACCCTCAGACATCTCCTTTGAACAGGACCTCACCATAAAAACATCAAGCCATTATCTCACGCAACATTTCTGACCTCAGCATTTCTAGTCCTCTCCCTCCCATAGCCTCCAGCCTCAGTTTGCCAACCTTTTCCAATTTTACCGCCTACCCAAGATCCACAAACTTAATTATTCCAGCAGACCCATTGTTTCCACATGCTCCTGCCTCTCCTAACTCTTAACCACCACTTACCTCAACTCCTGGTCTTGTCCCTCCCCACCTACATTTGTAATCCTTCACATACCCTTCAACACTTCAAGTTCCAGTTCCCTGAATTCAAATTTATCATGGACATCCAATCATTATACACCTCCACCTCTATACCAATGTACTCAATATCCTTTGTTTCTCTCTCCATGATAGACCCAACCAATATCCCTCCACCACCACCACCCTCTTTCAGCTGCAAGAACTTGTCTTCACTCTCAACATCTTCTCCTTTCATACATCCTACTTTCTCCGAGTCAAAGTGGTAGCCATGGCAATGTCTGCTTTTTCGTTGGCTCTATGGAGCATTTCATCGGGCTTTTTAGACTGCAAAGCCACAGTATCTCTGTAGACATGACCCGCCTTGGGAAGCCAGCTTGCATGTTCACACTGAGTACAAAAAAGCCAGCTCCGTGAGATGTTTCACACTGCAAGCTGGCTTCCCAGAGAAAATGAGGTGGGATATTCATTACATCAGCACCAGTGTCAACTGTGACATAAAACATACATCCCCAGAAGTGTCACTGTTGCACAGTTAAAATGAATTTGAATTTCCTGTGCTTTCAACGCAGGCTGAAGATGTCATCTGCCCTTCCTATTTCGACCCGACAAGATGGGTGCACCATTTTGGATTGGTCACAGAATGCTACGCTCCACGCTGGCAGTACCCCTCTTGGCAGATCGAAGATGGGTGAGTTTGGATCCCCCAATTTTTTTTTTAATTCAAAGGCAGATTGGGAGATCCACACACACACACACACACACACACACACACACACACACACACACACACACACACACACACACACACACACACACACACACACACACACACACACACACACACACACACACACACAGCTCAAAGGCAGAGAAAATCTGGCTTTCAAGCACTGTGTAATAGGGCCTAATGTCCCTATATATTTTAGGGCTGCCTCATGAACTCCTCCTGAGCTCATCAACTTTATCCACTTTTCTGCCAACCTGGTCCATCTCAAGCAACACTGTCTGCCTTCTCCATCTTGGGATACAAACTCTCCCAAAACACCTACAAATGTGCCACCTCCCACAGCTATCACAACTACACATCCTCACACCCTGTCCCCTGTAAGGATTCCATTCCTTTCTCTCGATTCTCTGTCTCTATCGCCTCTGCTCTCAGGATGAGGACTTCCATGCCAGATCATCAAAGATATCCTCCTTCTTTTTTTTTGAAACTTTATTTAAAGATTTTATTACATGAATAAAACAAAGAAATTACATTTAAAGAAAAAATAAAAACGAAGTAATTATTGCAACACATTAATAACCTAACTTTAATCAATCTAACCCCCCCCCATTATTACGACTACTAAAAAAAAACTATATATAAAAAAACCCACCCTTCCCTCCCAAAATAAAGAGTGAAGAATTAATAAAGTTAGTAATATTATATATTTAAAAAAACACTCACAAACAAAAGAAAATAACAAGTAAAAATATTAATTAAAAAAGTTATCAAATCTAAAATATCACACATAAAACATATTTAAATCAGACTTAATTGCAAGTACTTAACAACTGGAGTCCACTTCAACTTATAAAAAGACATCTTATCTTGAATTGAAAAAGATATCTTTTCCATAATTAAACAAGACTTCATCTCTAAATACCACCTATCTAAGGTTAGTATATTTCTATCTTTCCAAGTAAGCGCTATACATTTCTTAGCCACTGCTAAGGCTAAATAGATAAAAGAAATCTGATAATCATTTAAGCCTAAATCGATTAATGATTGCATATTCCCTAATAAAAATATATCAGGATCTAATACAACATAGATATTATATAAACTATTAAATATAGATTGAATACCTTTCCAAAACTGTTGCAATCGATCACAAAACCAAACTGTATGTAAAAAAGTATTAGCCATCTGATCACAACGAAAACAACAATCTACCTTACTAAGACCAAACTTTTTTAATTTCTCTGGTGTTAAATATAATTGATGTATAAAATTATAATTAATCATCGCTAATCTATCATTAATCAATTTCCGAATACTATTCTGACAAATTTCCATCCAAGCTTCTTCAGCTATTATAGAACCTAAATCTTTTTCCCATTTCAACTTATCTTTATCCCAATCTGTCTTATTTTCATTTTCTTGTAAAATACAATACAAATCAGATATATACCCCTTTTTTGGTATGGAAAGTACATATTTCTCAAAACTAGTTTCAGACAATAAAATCATATGTCGGCCATATACCTGTTTTACAAATGATCTTAACTGATAATATACAAATACAGAATTTCCACTAATACCAAATTTCCTTTGTAATTTCTCAAAAGAACAAAAACATCCTTCAAAAAAAAATCTGATAAATTTTTTATTCCTTTCCTTTCCCATTGTTTCGAAGTAATATTGGAGAATGTAAAAGGAACAAGTTGATTATTATATAATGGCAATCGCCCAGACCGTTTATTTTTAAGCCCCAATTTATTAAGTTTACTTGTCCATAAATTCAATAAATGTTTCAATATTGGTACATCATAAGTTCGTAATAAATTTTTATTCCATCGAAACAAAAACTCATGTGGAATTTTTTCTGAAATAACTGCCATTTCTATCTTTGCCAAACTAGGTGGGTCTTCCGTATTCATTAATAAACTAAGAAATTTAAATTGAGCTGCCTCATAATAATATTTAAAATTCGGTAATCTCAAACCTCCAAATTGAAAATCCCACATCAACTTTCTCATTGCTACCCTCGGAAATTTTCCCTTCCATAAAAAATCTCTAACTGCTTTATATAAATCCTTAAAAAAACTTTTTTTTTTTAAATAAGGAATTGATTGAAACAAATACTGTATCCGAGGAAAAATATTCATTTTTATAGTGTTAATCCTCCCCAATAAACCTAAAGGTAAATCCTTCCACCTAATCAAATCTAACTTAATCTTTTTTATTAAAGGAATATAATCAATTGAATATAAATCTTGATATTCTGTATTAACATTAATTCCTAAATATTTAATTTGTTTAGTCCACTTCAAATTTATAATATTTTTATATATTGAATAATCATCTTTACAAATTGACAAAATTTTACTTTTAGCCCAGTTTACCTTATAACCAGATAATTGACCATAATTTTCTAAAGATTTTTGAATTGCTGGTAAAGAAATATCAGGATCCACCAAATATAATAAAACATCATCAGCAAATAAATTAATCTTATATTCCTCATTCAAAACTCTCATATCCTTAATATTTTCATTTTGACGTATCAATTGTGCCAAAGGTTCAATAACTATAGCGAATAAAGCAGGTGACAATGGACATCCTTGCCTAGTAGACCTTGTTAAATCAAAGGATTCTGAAATCTGCCCATTGGTAGCAACTCTAGCCTTCGGACAATTATATAAAACCTTTATCAATCCAATAAACGAGGAACCAAAACAAAATTTCTCAAGTACTTTAAATAAAAACTTCCACTCCACTCTATCAAAAGCCTTTTCTGCATCCAACAAAACCACTATTGGATAATTCATTTGAGATTTAGATTTGTTTATCAAAGTTATTAAATGCAAAATATTATCAGACGCATATCTATTTTTTATAAATCCTGTTTGTCTTTATGTATTATTTTAGGTAAATATTGAGCTAATCTATTAGCCATAACTTTAGCTACAATTTTATAATCACATTTAACAACAATATTGGTCGATAAGAAAAACCTGTAAAGGATCTTTATCTTTTTTTGGTATAACTGTAATTATAGCATTAGAACAAGATTCAGGTAATTGAAAAGTTTTATAAATTTGCTGTATTATATCCTTATAAATAGAAGATATATCAACATAAAAAGTTTTATAAAACTCTATAGAAAACCCATCTTCACCAGGTGCCTTTCCATTTGGCATATTTCTTATTGCCATTTCAATTTCATTTTCTGTAAAAGATTTATCCAACTCTTGTCTATCTTCTTGATTCAATTGTGGCAATTTAATATTTTTCAAAAAAGAATCTATTGCATCTTCAGCTACATCTTTACATTCTGAAGTATATAATTTTTTATAAAAATTACAAAATTCCTCATTAATTTCTTTTTGTCTAAAAGTAAAGCCCGATTTCTTTCTAATTGCTGGTATAATCCTAGATAATTGTTCTTTTTCAACTGCCATGAAAGAACTTTATGAGCTTTCTCACCCCATTCATAAAACTTATGTTTAGTTCGATTCATTAAACATTCAAACCGATATGTTTGTAATTCATTATATTTAAATTTTAAATTAGTTAACTGATTCTTTTGCATTTCAGTAGGATTTTTTTGAAATTCTTTTTCAGTAACAGTTATCTTTTTCTCTAAATCTTCAATCTCTCTAATTCTCTCTTTCTTTACTTTAGAAGCATAACTAATAATTTGACCTTGTAAAAAAAGCTTTCATTGCATCCCATAAAATAAAATGACTAGAAACAGAATTAATATTAAAAACCTCAATTTGTTTTTAATAAAAACCTCAATTTGTTTTTTTAAATAACTAATAAATTCTAGTTTTTGTAATAGCATACTATTAAATCTCCATCTTGGGGTTCTCTGAACATCTTGTGAACTCTGATATTCTAATAATAGTAATAATGATCTGAAACCAACCTTGCCTTATAATCCACAGATATAACTCTATCTTGCAAATGTGTTGAAATTAAAAAATAATCAATTCTTGAAAAAGAATTATGGCGTGAAGAGTAAAAAGAAAAATCTTTCTCTGTAGGATTAAATCTTCGCCAAATATCAACTAAATTCAAATCTGTCATCATATTAGTCACTTGTACTGCCATTTTAGATTTCTTAATTGCTCTTGGATACTTGTCCAATAAAGGCTCCAATATCACATTAAATCTCCCCCAATCATCACATTAGAATTTGCTTGTCCAAGTAATAAAGACATATCCACAACAAAAGCTGTATCCTCAACATTTGGAGCATAAACATCAAGCAAAGTCCAAGCCTCGTTAAAGATTGTACAATTCAGTTTTAATAATCTTCCACCATTTTTCTCTTCGTTCTGTAACTGAAATGGTAGATTCTTATGCACCAAAATTGCCATTCCTTTTGCCTTTGAATTAAATGAAGAATAAAAAACTTGCTCAACCCATTCATGTTTAAGTTTCAAATGTTCCTTATCTGTTAAATGAGTTTTCTGCAAAAAGGCCACATCAACTTTTAGTTTTTTTTAAGTAAGCAAGTACTTTCTTACGCTTAATAGGATTATTTAAACCCTGAACATTAAGAGAAGCAAACTTTAATTTAGACATTTCTTACCACAACAGAACAAGAAAAAAAGAAAAAAACAAGAAAAAAAGAGGAAAGAAAAAAAAAACTCTCCCCTTATCCCCTCTTAAAACTACAACAAAAAATTAAAAAAAAAAGAAAATATTTTAAAAAATATAATAAAAAGAAACTTCACTCCTTAATCCAAAAATTAATGAAAAAAACAGGTAAGAGGTTACGACTACCTCCTCCTGTCTAAACCACACAATGCGGTAACTCCCACAAAATATTGGGTGTGAGATAACTCACACGTAGCTGACGACTTCTGGAAAATAATGCCCACCCAGTTCCCTCTCCTAACTCCCATTTCACATGAAACTATCATCATTATCTAAATCTTCTTGAGAAAAATTTTTTTTAAATTTAATCAGCTTTGTCACTTCGACCACCATTGCTTCCATTTCTTCTTGAAATTCGATTCCCATCTTGTGTCTCCACTCTCTTTGGAGACCGTGGAGGACTACGTCGTTCCTGGAATTGTGTAATTGGCAACAATTGAGCAAAGTCCATAGCTTCCTTAGGATTATCAAAATATTTTGGTTGATATCCATCTTGAAAAATCTTCAATACTGCAGGGTATCTAAATGTTGCTTTATATCCTTTTTTCCATAACACTTCTTTCACAAGATTAAATTCACGTCGTTAAGACATAATTTCCTGACTCAAATCCAGATTTAAAAAAACACGATTGTTCTGGACCATCAAAGGAGATCTGTTTTGTTGAGCATTTCTAATAACCACACGCAAAATTGTCTCTCTATCATAATAGTTTAGACAACGGACCAGAACAGGTCTTGGGTTCTGTCCTGAAAAAGGTTTTCTTCTCAAAGCTCGATGAGCACGTTCCAGTATTAAACCATCCAGGAACTTATCTTCTCCTAAAACTTGAGGAATCCAATCAGTAAAGAATTTTCTTGGATCTGGTCCTTCTATATCTTCTGGCAAACCAATAATTTTTATGTTGTTTCGTCTAGACTGATTCTCCAAATAATCAACCTTTTTCGCTAAATTTTTATTCTGAATTTGTAAAGTTTCAATTGTTTTATTTACGTCTTGTATTTGGTCTTGTACCTCAACTGTACCTTGGTCACAAACATCAAGTCTTTCATTTGTTTCAAGCTTAAAAGCTCCATAATCAACCATCTGTTGAGTATTAATGTCCACCAAGGTATTAAGCTTGGTATTAACTAGAACCAAAGATTTACCTAACTCTTTGATTGAAGAAGATAACTTAAATTCAAGATTCTTAATAAGCATATCAACTGGAATAGATTCAGGGAAAATAGGATCCTGCTGTTGCTGAGTCAAAGGATCTTCTATTCCTTCCCTTAGTTTAACTGCTTTTCTTGCAGTATGACTCCGTGTAGAAATCCCTGCCACAACCTCCTCAGCAGTATCAGAAGACTGGTATTCAGGGTTATCCTTAACCCATATTACATCAAGAGCCTTCATTACATCGGGATCAGTTGAAGTCTTCATAACTGGCGGTGCATTTCGCAGTGCCACCGCTACATCAATCGGTGAACGTCTCTTTAAAGTCGAGTCTTCAGCTGGCGGCATCCCAGCTGTTTCAGCTGTCAAAAGTTCAGTGACAGCGCTCATAGCGGGCGTTGATTGAAATACACGCGCCTGGCTAGCCCTTTGTTCCAAAGGCTGCCAGGCGCCATCTTTAAAGAGCCCTACCAGTACAGTGCGGAGCTCCTTTGCCGAATCCTGAACTTCTCATCTTGGATCCATTTCACGCTGAGTCCTGGCTTCTTGTAAACAGGTAGGCTCAGATAACTTTTGGAAATGTAATTTCTTAGCGATCTGTTTCCGTTTTCTTTTACTTTTTTTCAGCAATTGTACCATTAGAAGCTAGTTTAACACCTCTAACTACTTATAAACTTTTTAAAAAGTTTCAACGGGACAAAACAATAACAAAGAGACAGGAGAGGACTGGAACTTTACGTAATCTTGCCACGCCCCCCCCGATATCCTCCTTCTTCAAACAAAGTGGATTCCCCTCTGCCACCATCAACTCAGCCCTCACTTGCCTAATCACTATTGCCCACATCTCTGCCCTGGCCCCTTCTACCCCTATGCATAGCAAGGACAATTCCCCTTGTGCTCACCTACTATGCCATCAGCCTTCACATCCAACATACCATCCTCGACCACCTACTACCAAATCCATTCACCATGACCCATCTTCCCTTCTAACCTCTCCACCTTCTGCCGAGACTGCTTCCGCGGTTCATTCTTCCATTCCCACCAATTACCCCCTTGGTTCCTATCCCTGTGACTTCAGGAGATGCTCCACTTGTGCAACACCTACTCCCTCACCACCATTTGGGGCCCAAACAGTCCTTCCAAGTGATGCAACACTTCAATTGTGAATCTGCAGAGGTCATCTACTGCTCCTGTTGTGGTCTCCTCTGTATGGAGAGGCTGGGAGATCATTTCGTTGAGAACCTCATCTCTGACTGTCTCAGTAGCAGAAATCTCCCAGTGGTCACCCATTTAAATTCCCATCCCATTTCTTTGTTGCCATGTCTGTCCATGGTCTCCTGCACTGCCATACTGAGTCGACAGCGAAATGGAGGAACACACCTCATATACCATCTGGGCACCTTCCAACAAGATGGCATTAACACCTCCAGTTTCCATTCCCCACCCCCACACCTCTCCTTTCCTGTAGCTCTGTCTCTCTTTTCCCTTTTCCCTGTCACCGTGACCCCAGCTGTACCTTTACAGAGTGGAACCCCACCCCTCTCCTTATCAAGTCTCACCTCTCTTTTCTCCTGGCCTCTTCTCCACAACCATCACCTTTAGTCTTTTGGTCTGTGCTTCTTCCCCTGCTATTTGTTTATTCAGATGCTGCAGATTTCTCTCATACCTTGAAGAAAGTCTCCAGCCAGAACATCAATAAAGATGTATAGGTATTATTGGCAATATATCTTTACCTGCTATGGATGCTGCCTTAACCTATCAAGTTCCTCCAGCATTTCTGTGTTTTTACATAATGACAGAAATTTTCAGAGAATTGCTAACAATACTGAATATTTTAAAAGACCAAACAACCCATTGAAGAAAGAGGTGGAATTGTTTAACACCAATTCATTAGATTCACAAGACGACAAAGCCAAAAATCATTGGATCATCCGGATATTCTTGCTCCACGTGCAGATATTAAGCCTGCAATTCATCAAAAAGCAAAAGAAAATTGCTGATGCTGGTAATCTGATGTAACAAGGAGGAAAATTGCTGGAAATAAATGTCACAGTGGATGCAAATGAACATCAAATCAATGAATTTTCATCCAGTTTGAGAAAAGTTCAAAGATTGAACAGTTTAAGTTTCACAGCAAGGGGATGGGTGATGAGAACAAAATATCTGGGGTGAAGAGCAAAATAGATTGAATCATGAAGCCTAAATTATCTCTGATAAAAACAATTCCTTCTTCTGAATCCCCCAATCCACAAAAGAAACCTCCACTTTTTCAATTTTTTCTCTATTTCGCTCCACTTAATCTTTACATTCATAAAAGGCTTCTTCAATTTTTAAAAAATTATCCTGTACAGTATCCACTGCCTTAATGCATCAATTAACATCACTTAACCACATTCATATCATTCTTCACAGAAGACTTTTCTTCACAAATATTATTCATTTTATTTTTCATTTCCAGAAATCCCTGATTTAACTGTGTAGACATCTGTACTGACATGTTTTCCATCTGATGAGCAATCCCTTCCAAAATCGTAAATACAGAATCCAGTCCAGGTTTCACTACTCTCTTGAGGCCTACCTTCCTTGATCCCAGCCTCCATAAATTCCTCCTGCCTTGATTCCAGCATGGCAGGACTTCTTTCTTCTTCAGCCGCGCTTGCCACTCGTCCAGTGCGGCTGCAGGTCTGCATCCCTGTCAAAAGCCCTCCTTGAGGGGGCTGGCTGAAGGGGGAGGGAAGGGGGTTTATTATATTGTATAAAAAATCTTTTTATCTGCTGTTGTTATTGATTTTACGTTGTTTTTAAAAGTTTATAAATAAAGTTTAAAAAACATCAAATCCATTTTTTATTTCAACATCAGAATTAAAACTTATTATGAACATGTCACAAAATTTGTTGCTTTGTGACAAAATCACAGTGCAAATATTTATATAAGACATCTTACAAAATAAATAAAATAGTTGAGATAGTCAAATGGGTTCAACAGTGGCTAAAAGGTAGATGCCAGAGAGTCATGGTGAATAAATGTCTGTCAGGATGGAGGCCAGTAACAAGCAGTGTGCCTCAGGGATTGGTGTTGGGTCCCATGTTGTTTGTCATTTACATTAATGATTTGGAGAATGGAGTGGTAAATTGGGTTAGTAAATAAGCAGATGATACAAAAATAGGGGAAGTTGTGGTTTTCAGAGACTGCAGAAGGATTTGGACTGCTTAGAAGAGTGGGCTGAAAGATGGCAGATGGAGTTTAATACTGATAAATGTGAAGTGCTTCATTTTTAGAAGAATAATCAAAACAGGACATATGCAGTGAAGGGGATGGCATTGAGAAATGCAGAAGAACAGAGAGATCTTGGAATAATGATTCGTAATTCTTTGAAAGTGGGATCTCATGTGGATAGAGGTGAAGAAGGCCTTTATGAATCAAAGCATAGAATATAGGAGTTGGGAAGTGATGTTGGGACTATTCAAGGCATTGGTGAGGCCAAATTTGGGATACTTTGTGCAGTTCTGGTCCCCAAATTATAGAAAGGACATCAATAAGATAAAGAGGGTGCAGAGAAGATTTACTAAAATATTGCCTGAATTGCAGTATGTTTCTTCTTTGGCTTGGCTTCGCGGACGAAGATTTATGGAGGGGGTAAAAAGTCCACGTCAGCTGCAGGCTCGTTTGTGGCTGGCAAGTCCGATGCGGGACAGGCAGACACGATTGCAGCGGTTGCAAGGGAAAATTGGTTGGTTGGGGTTGGGTGTTGGGTTTTTCCTCCTTTGCCTTTTGTCAGTGAGGTGGGCTCTGCGGTCTTCTTCAAAGGAGGTTGCTGCCCGCCAAACTGTGAGGCGCCAAGATGCACGGTTTGAGGCGTTATCAGCCCACTGGCGGTGGTCAATGTGGCAGGCACCAAGAGATTTCTTTAGGCAGTCCTTGTACCTTTTCTTTGGTGCACCTCTGTCACGGTGGCCAGTGGAGAGCTCGCCATATAACAGGATCTTGGGAAGGCGATGGTCCTCCATTCTGGAGACGTGACCCATCCAGCGCAGCTGGATCTTCAGCAGCGTGGACTCGATGCTGTCGACCTCTGCCATCTCGAGTACTTCGACGTTAGGGGTGTAAGCGCTCCAATGGATGTTGAGGATGGAGCGGAGACAACGCTGGTGGAAGCGTTCTAGGAGCCGTAGGTGGTGCCGGTAGAGGACCCATGATTCGGAGCCGAACAGGAGTGTGGGTATGACAACGGCTCTGTATACGCTTATCTTTGTGAGGTTTTTCAGTTGGTTGTTTTTCCAGACTCTTTTGTGTAGTCTTCCAAAGGCGCTATTTGCCTTGGCGAGTCTGTTGTCTATCTCATTGTCGATCCTTGCATCTGATGAAATGGTGCAGCCGAGATAGGTAAACTGGTTGACCGTTTTGAGTTTTGTGTGCCCGATGGAGATGTGGGGGGGCTGGTAGTCATGGTGGGGAGCTGGCTGATGGAGGACCTCAGTTTTCTTCAGGCTGACTTCCAGGCCAAACATTTTGGCAGTTTCCGCAAAGCAGGACGTCAAGCGCTGAAGAGCTGGCTCTGAATGGGCAACTAAAGCGGCATCATCTGCAAAGAGTAGTTCACGGACATGTTTCTCTTGTGTCTTGGTGTGAGCTTGCAGGCGCCTCAGATTGAAGAGACTGCCATCCGTGCGGTACCGGATGTAAACAGCGTCTTCATTGTTGGGGTCTTTCATGGCTTGGTTCAGCATCATGCTGAAGAAGATTGAAAAGAGGGTTGGTGCATTGATACAGCAATGATACAGCAATTGCAGTATGTAGAATACAAAGAAAGATTGAGTAGACTGGGTCTTTATTCATTAGAGCTTAGAAGGTTGAGGGGGATTTGATAGAGGTGTTTAAAATTATGAAGGGGATAGATAGAGTAGATGTGAATAGGGTCTTCCCCTCGTGAGTAGGTGAGATTGAAATGAGAGATCATGAGTTAAAGGTTGGGGGCAAAAGTTTAGAAGTTACATGAGAGGGAACATCTTTACTCAGAGAGTAGTGGCTGAGTGGAATGACCTTCCAGAAGAGGTGGTTGAACCAAGGTCAATTTTGTCATTTAAGGAAAAGTTGGATAGGTGCGTGGATATGAGGGGATTGGAGGGTTATGGACAGAATGCAGTTAAGTGGGACGAGAGGAGATCACTTAAATCGGTACGGACTAGAGGGGCTGAGATGGCCTGTTTTCATACTGTAATTGCCATATGGTTAAAAAGAAAATGTAAGTTAGTGTCTGTGGTTCAAAGTTCATTCAGAAATCTGATGACAGTGGAGAAGAAGCTGTCCTTTTCCCAGTGATAGCAGAGTAAAGTGTCCATGGCCTGGGTGTTGGGGGGGGTGGGGGGGGAGGAAAGTGATGTCCTTGAGGATAGAGGCTGTTTTCTTAAGTCACTGACTCTTGTAGATGTCCTCGACAGAGTGAAGACAGATTTGTGTGATGTGATAGGCTGCGTTAACAACCCTCTGGAGATTTTTCTGTCCTGAGCATTGACACTTACCATATCGTGATACAAGCAGCCAGAATGCTCTCCACACCTATAGAAGTTTGAGAGTCTTCAGTGACATACCAAATCTCCTCAAACATCTTACTAAGTTTAGCAATTGACAAGCCTTCTTTGTGATTGCATCATCATGGAGGCTCGAGAACAGATTCTCAGTGATGATGACGTCCAGGAATTTGAAGTTCTTGACCCTCTCCACTGCTGTCCCCTCAATGAGGACTGGTTCCTGTTCTCCTTATTTCCTCCTGAGGTCCACAATCAGCTCCATGATTTTGCTAACGGTGAGTGCAAGGTTTTTGTTGTTATACCATTCAACTAGCTGATCTATCTCTCCAGTACACTTCCTCATTGCTGTCTGTGATTCTGTTGACAACCATGATGTCATCAGCAATTGTAGATAGCATTTTGAATTGGGCCGAGCCACCCAGTAATGGGTGTTGACAGTGAGGAGAGCAGTGGGCTAAGCACACATCCTATTTTTAATTTTTTTTTAAATTTTTTTATTTTTCACACTATAAGCCATAACGACCAAAATACATACAGACATTTTTCTCTTGAATATATAGTGTCATTTTCTCCCCTATTTCCCCCCCTCCCTTCCCTCCCTCCCTCACTCCCCCCCTTCCCATTTATTCAAAGTTCAATCTATAAGATACATTAAACCGGTTAAACAATGTCATCACTTAAAAATAAACAAGAAATTTTTATCTTTTACTTTTATATACTGAGTCAGTTCATTTTGTTGTCTCCTCCTTCTGTCATTTTAGGTGGTGGAGGTCCGTGGTAGGATTTCTCTATTGTGTTTCATGTATGGTTCCCATATTTGTTTGAATATTGTGATGTTATTTCTTAAATTATATGTTATTTTTTCTAATGGAATACATTTATTTATTTCTATGTACCATTGTTGTATTCTCAAGTTGTCTTCTGATTTCTAGGTTGACATAATACATTTTTTTGCTACAGCTAAGACTATCATAATAAATCTTTTTTGTGCTCCATCCAAATCGAGTCCAAATTCTTTATTTCTTATATTACTTAGAAGGAAGATCTCTGGGTTTTTTGGTATGTTGCTTTTTGTGATTTTATTTAATATCTGGTTTAGATCTTCCCAAATTTTTTCACTTTCTCACATGCCCAAATTGCATGTACTGTTGTTCCCGTTTCCTTCTTAGAGCAAACACATCTATCTGATACTGTTGGGTCCCATTTATTTAACTTTTGGGGTGTGATGTATAGCCTGTGTAACCAATTATATTGTATCATGCGTAACCTCGTGTTTATTGTATTTCTCATAGTTCCGGAGCATAGCTTTTCCCATGTTTCATTCTTTATCTTTATGCTTAGATCTTGTTCCCATTTTTGTTTAGGTTTACAGTTTGTTTTGTCGTTTTCCTTTTCTTGCAGTTTGATGTACATGTTTGTTATAAATCTTTTAATTATCATTGTGTCTGTAATCACATATTCAAAATTGCTTCCTTCTGGTAACCTCAAACTGTTTCCCAATTTGTCCTTCAAGTAGGTTTTTAGTTGGTGGTATGCAACATTGTATCGTGAGTTATATTATATTTGTCCTTCATTTGTTCAAAAGATAATGATTTATTTCCCAAAAAAAACAATTTTCTATTCTTTTGATCCATTCTCTGAAGGAAAGGTTATTTATTGTGAAAGGGATTAGCACACATCCTTGAAGCTCCTTGACTGTGGTCTTCCGATGAGGAAGTTAAGGAACCAGTTGCAGAGGCACAGGGTTTGGAGCTTGTTGTCCAGCACTGAAGGAATAATGGTGTTAAAGGCTGAGCTGTGGAGAGCAGCCATATCTATGAGGTGTTGTTGACTTGGTGTTCCAGAGGTGAGTGGAAAGCTAGTGATATTGCATCTGCTGTGGAGCGATTGTGCCAGTAAGCGTATTGCAGTGGATCCTATACTTTACTCATGTACCCAATTCTGGAGTTCTGGCCACAACCAACCTCTCAAAGCATTTCATCACAGTAGAAGTTAGTGCGACTGGGCGATAGTCATTGAGGCAGCTCACTCTGCTCTTCTGGAGCACCGGGGTGATTGATGTCTTTTTGAAACAGTTGGGAACATAAAACATCATTTTAAGCCTACGAGTGTTACATAAATTATTAATGGTGTCCTATTTTAACTTCTTCATTAACAAAGCAAACTTCAGAGTGCTTGTCTTGATTCCTTGACTAGTTAGATTATAGCTACAGGAAGCAATAATAGTTGAGTCTTATAAATTATAGTTGACTGTTTCCCATCTGAAGGCTACTATCTTATGCCATTACCTTCACAACACTTAATGTAACATTAAAAGTACAAAATATTATTTGAAGAACAAAAATGAAAATTGTTTCTTTGCTGTGTGTTGCAACTTGAGATCTCACAACATTCCTTTTCAACTCATGTCAATTTCAACGATCATTTCTTGCTTTAAATAGTTTGACTCCATTGAAATCAGTGGAACCTAATGACAGGATGAAAAATTGAAATTACGGACACATAATCCCATGCTCTCTGTAAGGAGTTTGTACGCTCTGAAAATGCAGCAGAAATCCAGTGTATAGGAAGATCTCACACACAATAGGAACCTCAACAATTTCAGTGATCTTTGTTGATGGACAAATATTAATCAGGACTCATCTGTTTTACTTTAAATAGAACATGGCTCCTAAGGATCTGAGTGCTCATATTTTTGAACAGCATATGAACCCACTTTTGGACCAAGGAGAAACAAGTACGATTGGTAGGCAAGCTTGATACTTTACTTCAAGCACAGTGAATCTGTCAAATGAACAAATCACATTTTATACACAAAATGCATCCAAGGCTAATCCACTGGCAGAGTCAATGGGACATATGCTACACATCAGTTTGTAAGACTCAACACATCTTAATACCCAAACAATTGGATACATATAGATAATGAGAAAAGAATGTTTAACCCAAGGGTTAAGTAGAGGGAAAGGACATAAAATCCTGTTTTATGACAAAATTTGAATTCACAGATTCAATGCACAGATGTTTCAGGAATATAACATCAATTATATTCTCAAGTTGTACAACCTTTAAACACATGCTTGATTTTAAAAAAAATCCGAGGCAAAAAAAAATTTCTGCTCTCCTAGGATATTTAGCATCGAAGTAAACATTATCTTCTACTCACAGAGATTAATATTGAGTTTGGTAATATGCAGAGAGAAGGTGAGAAGGTCAGGATGACTGAAAATGTTGACAATAAGAGATTAAAAACGTGTGCACAGGAGGAACTGACACACATTCCCAAGAACTGCCTGAACCTCGATGGCAACTATCCATTAGAATGGTGGAAGCTCGACTGGGACTCATCAGGCAATCTGCACATGCACTCAGATCATTTTCCCTTCTGATGGGTCTTGAAAAGGGTTCTGGCCCAAAACATCAACTATTAATTTTGTGCTATTGATGTTATTCAGCCCATTGTGTTCTTTCAGCAGACTGTGTTTTCTCTTCTGCTCGACCTGGCTCCAATTGCTGGACAGGTTTCACTATAATCATCAATGGTGTTAGTTTTACTCAAGAACTTGGCAGCATTACTCTCCAAAGTATATTGTTTTGCCTCAAGGCTGCGATGTAGTCTAGAGCAAACCAAATCAGAATATAAAAATAACAACCTGCTGAAGGAACTCAGCAGGTTGAGCAGCATTAGAGAAACAAAAAGCAAGGTCAAAAGTTTTTGTCAAGACTGAGAGTGCGGGGAGTGGGGGTGAGATTGCCAGTATAGTGTGGACAGGGTTGAAAGGTTTGGGCAGAGGTCAATAAACACTTGTGCAATTGTAAGGTACCAACATAATCAAGAGATTCAAAAGTTAAACCACAAAATCATAAATTAAATTTAAATTTAAGACATACAGTCCATTTCAGCCCACAAGTCCATCCATGCCGCCCAATTTACACCCAATTAACCTATACCCCAGGTATGTTGCGAATGGCGGGAGGAAACTGGAGTGCCAGGGGAAAACCTAAGCAGACACAGGGAGAGCATACAAGCTCCTTACAGAGAGCATGGGATTATGTGTCCGTAATTTCAATTTTTCATCCTGTCATTATGTTCCACCGATTTCAATTGGGTAAAACTATTTAAAGCAAGCACTGATCATCTTTAATCTCTGTCGCAAGAGCCACCAATGACAAACTTCTTAATGCCAGTTTGTCCTCAATTGAGGAAGTTGGACTTCATATCCTGCTTTTGTAATTCCACAATCCCAGTTCCTCTAGTGGAACTCCAGTTCAGTGCAACTTGCAGTCTCTGCTATACTGCCTGCTCAGCACAGAAAACCAAGAACAAATTTCTACCTCATCACATCCTCAAAGCACACATATGCAAAACATGTTTTAAATGTACTTCCACTGTGCCAGTAACAAAATAAAATCCACAAAGATTATTGAGTAAATTAATCTCATATATCATAGTCTAAAATATTATTAGCATATTCATTGCCAAGAAAATAAAAATGCAGGTGGCTTGCTGAACTTTGGCATGCAAGATTCAGTATTCTTGATGCACAGATGGCCACGTTAACGGTTTCTGCGGAATCTGTTTCCCCAGAGCTGCCAAGTCTTCGAGAAAGAAGATTGCTTGTAAAATTATTTTTCGGTGGGGAGAAGAACAGGGAAACATGGCATCAGATATTCCTATGCACAGTTTATTCAAAAAGGTAACTTTCCCACGCAGTTTGCCAATTTAAAATTTGCAAGTGTACTCTGTGTGACAAAAATCCAACTGCACTGTAGAGAACGGACTCTCCGATCAGATGTTACTGGTGGAGATGGAGCCAAAGGGAAGGTTATTGGCTTCAGATTATCGTAGTTATTACAAGAAATAATTCATTTTATTTTTTTAATATTTTTATTAATTTTACTGAAGAACTTGTACAAACAAAAAGGGTACAATTCAAAAAGATAGAATAGACATTTAGTTTATCTAAATAAGATATTCCATACATCACTAACATATATAAATTGTAGATAATTTCATAATTCATATTCTAAATAGTATATACTTTTTTAGAAAAAAAATCTAATAATACAAAAAAGAAGCAAAGAAGAATATAGTAAATAGTAGAAGAAAAACTCAAACCATGTTGCCAGATGCTATATATGACTGGTATTAAAAGAAAAACAAAGGTTAAAAAAAATAAGGAACATGGAAAAGAAACAAGTCAGACAATTACAATGGACTAAAATTATAAAGTAAGAGTGAGTCATAAATTACCCCCATAACTTATGGAATCTTTTATCTGCTGTAATATTAATTGAATTACAAATATTTGCCATATTCAAACAGGACATGCCATGCAACCACTGATCATGAGTAGGTGGGGCAGCATCCCTCCATTTAAGTAAAATCACGTACCCCGCCAAAAGAGAGGAAAAAGAAATGGTGCGACTCTGAACCAGAGATAAAGAAAAACCATTCCCTCCCATGCCGATGAGGGCCACCAAATGATTTGGTGTTAAATCTACAATGAAAAGTTTTTTTGAGTATGGAAAACCTCTCTCCAGTATTTTTCTTGATGAAGACAAGTCCAAAAACATATAAATTAACGATGCTTCTCCTTTCTTACACTGACACACCAGGGAGTCATATCAGGATGAAAACAAGACAATTTAGCCTTAGACAAATGTACTCTATGTACCACTTTGAATTGTAATAGACAATGTCAAGTACATGACAAAGTGCTATTAACCAATCCACATCAGATATAGTCAAATTTAAATCCTTTTCCCAAGCATTTTTGATTTAAGTCTGATCTGAACATCACAATTTCTCATAAATAAAACAAAAAATGAAAATCAGTCCAGGTGAGGGAGGCCTGTAATTGTCTTTTTTTTGTGGTGAATACTATGGATGCTTAACTTACAATAAAGAACTTCATTTTTGAATGTTTCACAAATATCCCAAGATGCCCAATATAAAATTAATTTGAAAAACAAAAATACACAACAGCATAATTTGCTTTTATAGTGGGACTCAGCGTTGACTAGAAAAATGTGTGCCGACCAGAAAATGCTCTTCTTCAGACAGAGAAGTGCAGCAAGTACAAGTGCTGATTCAAAGGGAAGAGAGAGTTCCCAGCAGAAGAGAGTTGGCATCCCCATTCATATTCAGAAGTGATGGACTGAAGGATATCAGTTCATAGGTTAGATTGAGAAAGCTGGAGTTATCCTTGGGGCAAAGAAGAACAAAAGGGGATACAATTGACAGACACAGGCCATAATGAATTGAGATAAGGTAAACAGAGAGAAGATGTCCCTATTCAGTGGATGCTTCAAATACCAAGGACTCATCTTTGAAGTGATGGAGAAAGAAATACACTGGGGGAGTGACAAAAAGCTGGTGTTTAATCAAGGGATTGGTTGTGATTCAAACAGCTCTGTCTGCAAAGCTATGAAACAGTCAATCGGGTCTCACAAAAGAAAAGATATGCTTTAGAAGGAAAATAAGGTGCAAGGTCACGGGGGAAGGGAGATCAATTGCACTGACAAGGTTCCCCCCCAACCAAGGTGCAGATTTGACCCGCTAAATGACTTCCTCTTGTGCTTTAATTGTGCATAAAGAAAAATGACAGTATTGCCAGAGCTGCTGTAACAGAAGTGAGTCTGCTGGTGTAGACCCACGGAGAGCGAGGAGACACAGCACTCCTCTGTGTTCTACTGCTCAGTCCAAAACTATTGATGGATCTGTAGAGGCATTAAAGTGCCTGTTAAAGGAGCCAATAGTGGTTTATTTTAAAATCCTGCGACCCAAAGTTTGGGCCCAAGATGGCTGCACCTAAGATTGGCGGCAGCCTTGAGACTCCCGGGAGCAGAGGACTGGCGCAGGGTGCCAGAAAACAGGGAGCCCACCCCCTGTTTGAGAGGGAGAAGCTGAGATGACCCACAGAATGGTGGGCACAGCAGCAGACCAGTGAGGGGCTTTGTGGCTGAAGACACACGTGGACGGGTGTTGGCGACTCGAGGCAAGAGACCCATGCAACATGCTGGTGACTGCGGTCAAAGGACCCACATCAGGCAATAGACTGCTGAAGACTGGCTCGCGACTGACTGAAGGCATACCAGATAGCAGAACCGGGATGCAAGAGGGTGCCAAAGGCACTGAAGACATCCTGATTGTGTCAGAGGTTTGGATCTGGAGCTCAGGTTGCCGATGGTTTGGACTGGAGTCTGTGTGGCTACAGAGGCTGCGGAAGTGCTGGAGGAACATCCATGGACATGCAATGTCTCCAGAGGAAACACTCTTCTGCTTCCATTTCTCTGACGGTAAGAGGCACCCAGCAATTTCTACCTCACGGCAGACTAAAGCACATTTCATGTACACCTGTTTTATTGCATGAAAATAAAGGAATCTTAAATTAAGATTTTGCTCAGTCTCACCATTAAAATCATGGAAGAGAGGTGGATGTCATTAGTGGATGCTAGCAATAGCTATCCAAAGCCAAATATACGCTTCCAAACAATTTGGTTGAAATGACTTAAATGCCAAATAGAAGCTCCACATCCATTTTTCATTACAGTAAGAAACAATTGCCAAGAATCGGAAAATAATGATCTACAGGCACAAAGACACATTCCTGTGTGCATTTGTTTCTCTTAAAACTAAAATAAAAAGCTAAGATTTGATAATGAGATGTGCATGTTCCAACTCAATTCAAAATAGTCCAGAACAACTCATTAAAATTCCATCACATCGATCAATTCTTTGTGTTCAGGTACAATAAGAAATCGGATTACAGGCATTTGGGAGTTTGCATATGCATAGCATTTCCATATACTGCAGCAATTGTTGCATGCACATGGTTCACATGAACACTCCATGTCTCCAGAGACTGTGAGGAAAGTGCAGTGATATTAATCTGCAAATAACATAATTGACAGCATTGCATATTTTTCTGCATTTTCCATGAATTTAACAAATGGTGAAATATTGCAACATGCTGTTGTGCAGAGAGACTTATGGGTACTCAAGCATGATAGTGAAAAGTTGGCTTGCAGGTGCAACAGATAATCAAGGCAATTGAAATTTTTATTTCTATTGCTAGAAGGATTGAATTTAAGAACAGGGAGGGTCTGTCTGCGCTTGGGGAACTGCATGTAGTTCTGGTCTCTTTTCTGGAGAAGGGTTTTGGATGTGCTGGGGAGGAGGTTCACCAAGATGATTCCAAAGACAAGAGGGTCAGTCAAGGAGAGACTGGGTTGCCTGAGACTATACTTGCTAGAATTCAGAATAATGAGAGGAGAATCTCAAAGAAACATAAAATTATGGAAAAGATAGAGAAGATAGAGGCAGGAAAGTGGTTTCTACTGCTCAGTGAGACTAGAACAAGGGGACATAGGCTCAAGAACTAGGATGGCAGAGAAGAGGAACTGCTTTTCCCAGAATAATGAATCTGTAGAATTCTCTGCTCTTTGAAGCTGCAGAGGCTGCCTAATTAATATATTTAAAACAAAGATAGGTTCTTGCATAGTAGTCAAATTAAAGAGATGGGGAAAGGGACGGTCGGTGGAGCTGAGTCCACAGCCAGGTCAGTCATGATTTTATTGTCAAGGAAAAGGCTCAACGGGCCAGATGGCCAACTCTTACATCTCGTTCTCATGTTCCTATTTTATATTAAAATGCAATTCTCTTTTGAATCTGCTTCCACAAGTTCAGTCGGTGTGTTCTATCAACAGCTAACCATGTAAGCTACAAGTTTTTCTTCATTTTTCTTGTCGCTTCTTGCCAACTCACTTAAATTTTTTTCTACACAAATCCATTCATTGTCAATAAACACCAATGTGATTTAAAATCTATAAGCTACATTTTTCCCACGTTAAGAGTTTGTCGTTACAAGAGACAACGATCTGCACCATTTAAAGCCCAAGTTATTATGAAGGAAGCTCACCACAAACCTCTCCAGGACAATAGGAATGGGGCCATAATTGCTAAATGTGACTGCAATATCCACATATCACAGATGAATTAAGGAATGCATATCTCCCTTGTGTTATATTCAAGCTTTTGGATGTGAAAATATGGATTGCATCCATCCACACAGAAGGAGATCACATGTAGTGAAATGAGGATGCCAGCACACGTGCACTTTTTTTTTAATCGTAGAGAAAAATATGCTCTCATGCTTTTTCTCACACATAAATATGCTCATTTTTCTCTTGTACACATCGATAAGCACACAATCATTCTCACGTACACAGATAGGCTCTCACTCCTTTCCTCTCGCATGCACACACTTCAAAGCAGCAGAATGATGTTGCTGTTTTCAGAAGTAATATACAGATAGACTTGTAGCTGTCACCAACAAAAGAAAAGCTGACTGCTGCAGTGATGGCTTTAAAATGGTTTGTGTCCAGAATGTTGAGCACTCAGAATTGAAAGCTAACTTCTTCCATGGCAAGTATTCAAACTCTTCATTGAAATCATTTTTTTTCAAATGTCTTGTGTTTAAAAATCTGATTAAATTGATTAGCAAGTTTATTTTCCAGCAGCAATAAAATACCATTAAATTTCCTAATTGCAATGTTTTTTGAGATTCATTTACGAGGGGACATCTTTAATATGTGATTAATAAAAATGCAAAATTCAAAATATAAAATTGAAATTAAAACAGAAGATGCTGGGCACACTTAGCAGGTCAGACAGCAACTCTCTAAAGAGAAATATCCAACATTTCAGGTCTGCAACCATTCATCAGAACTATGTACTGTAGCAAAGGGATGAATCAATTCTGAATGCCAATAATGAACTCTGAAAGGGTTGAAACAAAAAGCTGCATTAGATACAGTTAACAACTACACATCACTTTGATGTCTACTTGATAGAGATGTCATTTCAAATGCAATCATTCTATCCAAAGGTAGTAAATCAGAATTGGATGTGGGGTTTCTTGGCTGAGACTCATGCCCACAAATACTCGAGCAGTAAAAGGGAGTCAAACAATGGACAAACAAAGGAGAGTCTCATGTCTGAAAACATGAAGTGATTTGGTTGGTAAGCAGGGGTGGCCTCTGGTTACGACCAAAGTAGAGGTTGCACGTGTTCACTAATTAGCATTTGGAGCTAATCATACACAACCATGTGGAGATTAAATGGTTAAACATTGATTTTTCTTTTTAAAACATTTTATTAATTTGATAAGAGAAAAATATTACATGTATACTTTGTTTTGATATTAATAGCTTTTATATAGTGCAATACAGAATATGAGTCACATTGTGGCAACCCATATACGTGAAAGTGAACCAGCTCCCAAAATGATGGTCATACTGTGGAAAAACTGACCTGTATCCAACACAAGGTTTTAATCTGGTCTGATGACATCACTAATGATGTCACTTCCTGCCAAGATGCTATAATGTTTATATTGATGTCTATATTAGCTCAGTATAGAATACTTTGCTACATTGGTGACCCTGATGGTTCAAATGATATTTAGACCCTGACATGATTTTTTAAAATTTTTTTGAGGCATGCTGTGGCTCTGAAACTGCCAATGTTTTGGACTTCACAACCATGTGTATGGTTTGACCAAGCAGAAACCCAATTTCAGTTGAAGCAGATGACATCTGATTCCATGTGGTACTGCTATGTAATAAGTGCCTTGGATCAAGAGACAGCATGCTGAATTTCTGATTTTCTGCAACAACCTCCAGAGGAGGGCAACTATATGGCACTCAAGAGTCTGCTCATGCATACCTTTAGCCTCTCACAAAATGAGTGAGAGGCCAGTTTATTTCACTTGGATAGTTTGGGAAACAGGACCCCTTCTGTGCTCTTGAATGAAATGTTGACACTAGCGGGGTATAGGCCCTGCCTCATGTTTGAGCAGACTTTCTTGGAGCAGTTGCCAGAAAATATCCACATGCTGCTGGCTGATGAGGATTTCAGCCACCCACAGAGAGTCATGGCCCATGTTAACATTCTATGGTGGGCTAAGCAAGAAAGTGTGACATCTCATAGGACAGGTCACCATATCCTGCTCACAGCAGCAGGACTGTGCAACGCCAACATTAGATCAGCAGCCGGGTCGATCAAATCCATTGACAGACCACCAGTCGACCAGGAGACAACGGGACGAAGATGGCACCTATTGGTGTTTCTACCATCAATCATGGGGCGCATAATCTTGCCACTGCTGACCTCCCTGTGCATTTCAGGGAAATGCAGGAGCCAGCCATTGCCAAATGCTGTGGCAGCTGGCCATCAAGACAGCCTTTTATATGTCTGGGATAAACATTCTGGCTGGCATTTCTTGGTGGATACAGTGGCTGAGATCAGCATGCTTTCCCCCCCTTCAGGGCATGACACAAGTAACAGAAAACCTGGGCCATCATTGAAGCTGCAAACTGCAGTAATGTCCAGACCTTTGGGATGTGTAGGATCCTGCTTCAGTTTGGCGATACTAAGTTCATGTCGCCATTGTAGGCCCCTCGCTGCTGTCACGTGGTTCTCGTTTTTTCTTGCTACAGTGGATTGGGCAACATGGAGGCCAGAGGCGGCTCCACTGGCAGACATGACTACCGACACCTGTGCCAGGGCCCTCATTTCCAAACGTGGATAATATATTTTGGTCTGCCAGCACACATCACATCTGACAGGGGTGCCCAATTCACATCAAGCCTGTGGACAATAATGGCCAGCCTGCTTGGCACCAAGTTGCACCACACAACTGTATGGCACCCACAATCCAATTGACCAGTAGAAAGGTTCCACAGGCATTTGAAATCAGCCCTTATGGCGCATCTACAGGAATCTAACTGCGTTGACGAATTGCTGTGAGTACTCGGGCATACAAACAGCACTTAAGGACGATATAGGTGCCTCATTGGCAGAACTGGTCTACAGAGCACCCTGATGGTTCCAGGAGAATTTATATCAGACTCACAAGGATGGATGGAGAGACTCGCAGCAGTCCTAAGCAAGCTCCACAAGAAACTTGGTTCTTTAGTGCCCATACTGACATCTCAACATGATCAGACCTGGCCTTAAATATCCCAGAACTTGTTTTCAGACAGAAAGGAGCACATCGAGTACCATTTCCAGTGTTTGTATGAGGGTCCCTTCGAAGTACTAAGATGCAAAGGTTCAATGTACATTTTGGACATCGGAGGTAAAGAGGAAGCTTTTGCAATTGATCACTTCAAACTTGCCTACCTGGATCTGGATGGATCAGTCGTGATTCAGGCACCTTGGCATAGAGGAAGGCTGCCCAAACAAAAAAAAATATACAGACTTTGGGGGTCTGCAGCGGGATTGCCATTTCTTGGGGAGGCGTCATGTTGTGGCTCTCAAGGTGATAGACGTGCTGTGGAAAACGTGGGAAATTGACCTGCATCCAACGTGGACCGATGACATCACTGATGATGTCATTTCCTTCCATGTGACAGAAGCAGTGATGTATATAAGCTCAGCATGCATCAACTCAACAACATGTACAGAGATTCCATGTGTACCCTGACATCTATAGTAGCTCAGTATAGAATACTTCGCTGCAACCTATCATTTATACATCATCTTATATAATTCTCAAAAAAATGGTTAAACTTTATAAACGGTGAGATTGAATACCTAACTTTATTTCACAAAAGTAAAATAAAAGCTAGTTAAAATATTTTAATAAACCACAAATATTTTAAATGGATAAATACATTATATATTGAGCATATCATTTTTAAAATTTAGATCAAGAGCACAGTTACAGGGCCTTCCAGCCCAATCCTGCCTCTAACGACTCCAATTAATCTACAATCCCCATACATTTTGAAGAGTGGGTAGAAACCGGAGCACCCAGAGAAAACCCACGCAGAGTTGTAGACATAGAAAGAGCATACAAACTTCTTACAAACAACATTGGATTCAAACCTGATTTGCTGAAACTGTATAGCATTGTGCTAACCGTTACACTGAATGTACATCCAAGGCCATTTATTAACTGTACAGAATATTTACCTGAAAATTCAGGTAAATAAACACTACAGAGTAGTGTTAATGTGTGGTAGTCTTCCTTCAAAATTTCAAACCACCAGCTTCAATAGAATGAACTTTGGGGTACCCATTTCCATTCTCAGACAGCAGCCATTTCTACTCTTTTGACCACTCGATTGGCTCTACTAGCCAAATGGTGAACCCAGGCACTCTGATAATCATTGGGCCCTTCCTGCTTTATCCTGAAAAGTCAGCGTATGTTTTCACACAAAGGTTTCTACTTTTTTAATGCTGTGCATCAATTGAACCTCCTGGTTTTTAGCAAATACTTCTCCGCAAACTGCTAGGATTCGAGAAAACTTCAAAACTTTAAAGCAATAGGCATCGGTACATCTTAATCCAATGTTTACTGACAATTTATTAGTAATGATAACTTCCATTTATGTAGCATATTTGAATTTAACAAAAACACCCCAAGGCAGACAGAGGAGATTTGGATGACTTCTGATTTTCTTCGGAATCCCGCCAGCTGTCTGTTTGAATAGTCAAGTCTCAAGAAAGCAAAAGCAATGCAGTTGGAACACAGTGTTACAGTGTTAGAGATGGCAATGGATATGATGTTCTAAGCTCAGACTGAGGTCATATATAACACCTAGTTTATTATAAAGTATTATGGAAACTCTTCATGAAGAAGTCTATTTCATTTCCTAAGTATTACCAGGGAGAAGGGTGAGTAGGGAATGATTTTCTAACCACGAGTGACTTTAATTACTTTAATTTTACTAAATTTAGTTATTGGAAACTTCAGTGTAATAAGTACTTTTCTTTGGCTTGGCTTCGCGGACGAAGATTTATGGAGGGGGTAAAAAGTCCACGTCAGCTGCAGACTCGTTTGTGGCTGACAAGTCCGATGCAGGACAGGCAGACACGATTGCAGCGGTTGCAAGGGAAAATTGGTTGGTTGGGGATGGGTGTTGGGTTTTTGCTCCTTTGCCTTTTGTCAGTGAGGTAGGCTCTGCGGTCTTCTTCAAAGGAGGTTGCTGCCCGCCAAACTGTGAGGCGCCAAGATGCACGGTTTGAGGCGAGATCAGCCCACTGGCGGTGGTCAATGTGGCAGGCACCAAGAGATTTCTTTAGGCAGTCCTTGTACCTTTTCTTTGGTGCACCTCTGTCACGGTGGCCAGTGGAGAGCTCGCCATATAACACGATCTTGGGAAGGCGATGGTCCTCCATTCTGGAGACGTGACCCATCCAGCGCAGCTGGATCTTCAGCAGCGTGGACTCGATGCTGTCGACCTCTGCCATCTCGAGTACTTCGACGTTAGGGATGTAAGTACTAGATGTTAGATAAACAACATGACAATTTCTAAAATAAGTAAAGGGGTCAAAAGAGGTTTGCATTTCAATATAAACTCACTTAACATTTTAAAATTACAATTTGTCACGTTTGATTTTCTTTCCAATAGAGAAAAAATATAGTATATTAGCATTATATCCCAGCAAAATTAATTTTAATTCCTTCACTTTAGTCAAGTATAATAATCATTAATCTAAATATCTTGTAGAAGTTAGTGTGTTCATGGAGGTTTTAACTTTGGTGTAAAATATTTCAACCATGAATAAATCTTCAAAGATGTATTAAGATTCCACTTTGCTTTGGGTCCAGAGTTTTTTTTTAAATTGGACCAGTTGTCTGTAATTCTGCCTTTGCCCTTGAGATGTGATGATAATTCTGTTCCGTGAAGGCTTTGTGTTTATTACAACTTAGTTCAAGTACCTCCAGGTTAATCTCATCTAATCAGTCACAATGTTTTCTTGGGGAATCCCAGAATTTCTTCAAAAGGTGCTAATTATGATGGGCATCTGGCAGAAGTGGACATCCTGCAACCCCTGATGCTTAGGAGTCATTAGGGTAGAACATAGAACATGTGCAGACCCTTCAGACCACAATGTTGTGCTGACCCATGTAAATCTACTCTGCAACAATGTAATTTTCTCTACCTCACACCCACAACCTTCTATTTTTCTTACATCAAAACATCTTACATCAGGTTGTGTGAGGTGCTGAATGAAAAAAAGGGTTTTTTGGGCTCCTTGAGATTTTTGACATTGATCCTCTTGGATCAATAAATATGAAAAAGTAAAAATATAAAAGCAAGACATAGTTTAGTGGCAAAATGAACGAAGCACATCTTAAGCCATGAATTATTACTTCATAGTCGGCATTTTGTTCTCAAGATACTCTTGGATTTCCCATAGTACTGAGTCTCAAGCAGGTCGCAGCTCATTAGAGAGACAGACTGTAAATAGGCCATTTTATGAACATGTCCTGATCTCCACTAGACTGTAGTTACTTTTTAAATCATTGCTAATTACTTAATTTCAAAATCCGGATATTCTAATCTATCTTGGCATTTATTTGACCTTCAGTGTGACAACAGCACGGTAACAGGCCCACAAGCACGTGCCATCCAAATACCCCAATTAGCCTCCAACCCCTGTACACTTTGAAGGGTAGGAGTAAACCAGAGTTCCAGGAGGAAACCCACACAGACACAGGGAGAGCATACGGTCAGCACCGTATGCAAACCTACGTCACCGGTGTTGTAATGGAATCGCACTAACGGCCACGCGAACTGTGCCATCCCTGACACTCTTCATTGGAAATGTCTCAACAGTTTTAAAGTGCTGAATTTCATTAATAAATCTGAATTCTGGAGTTGAGACTAAAGGTGAAAATTGCTTCATTATGATCAGGGCCAACAGTTAGACAAATTGCCCACAATTAAATTAAAGCGTCATACTGAGCTGAGGACGGAGAATAAGCAAAAAATAAATGGAGGCAGAAGCTAAAGAGAAAACTATAATAATTTCAAAATGTATAAACCGATACTTTTTAACAGTTGTATCTATCCTTTAAATAGCATTCACCTATCAGTTGTTCCAGGAAAGACATTAAAAATCCAGAAGAAAATCTCCCTTCACAATGCGATAACTAGGATAATAATGTCTAACTATAGTTTGTGTTTAATTATAAGTACAGCACTGATACTATCTTGAGGTCTTCTTGAAATCATGGGATCGTTGCAGAAAAAAAATATTGGGATGAATGTCTATGTAAACTATTTAGAGAAATCCACTTTGTTCCCTTCACTGTTACTTCCTCATAGTTCAGTGCATCCACTGAACTTCCAGTCTTCACATTAACAGTGATAACTATTGAAGGGCCAGTTGATGAAGTAGACAAAGACGATGTGGTCAAACAATAATCATGGCTTTTATTAGCAGAAACTCATGGTACAATAATGAAAGACAATAGATGCATATACAGTTTTATCCAAGGGGAGTGTCCTTAACAGTAGAGATAATGCACAGCCAATGTTAGTACAGCAAGGCTCACCAGAGGGGAGAGACAGGCAGCTTGGCAGACATTCACCACAGTCTTCCCCCGGCAGAAGAATAGTTAAAATCAAAAGGACAGCTGCTTGGAAAGACTGAAGCAAGCGATACATGGATAACATGTTTGGCCTTGAGATACTCTAAAAGCCAAAATACGCCAGTATCTAGCAAGCAATCGAAATATAATGAGATGTTCTATGAATATGTCAGCCTATCAGGTTATTTACGAATTCAGGTCCTTCGTCTCAAAACAGGTGGCTCCTTTGCAACCTTGGGAACTGGTACAGGTCCTGGGTCTGTAGCGTGGGAAGGACTGGCTTCTGAACCCGCTCCAGAATCGCCAGCATGAGGCAGTGGAGCCTCAACAAGCTTTCATCCGAAAGCTTACTAGGGGTCACAGTCTGGAGGGGAGGGGGGGATGAGTCCAACCTCTCAGGCTCCTTCTGAGTAGGGGTGCGAGGAAGGGGCGAACCAGGCGAGGCAAGATCTCTTAGGGGTACAGTGTCAGTACTCCCGTCTGGGTATTTAACATGAGCGTAGTTGGGGTTAGTTGGGGTTAGTTGTTAATGGAACCCTTCTCCATTAACAATGGCGTGAAGCAAGGCTGTGTTCTCGCACCAACCCTCTTTTCAATCTTCTTCAGCATGATGCTGAACCAAGCCATGAAAGACCCCAACAATGAAGACGCTGTTTACATCCGGTACCGCACGGATGGCAGTCTCTTCAATCTGAGGCGCCTGCAAGCTCACACCAAGACACAAGAGAAACTTGTCCGTGAACTACTCTTTGCAGATGATGCCGCTTTAGTTGCCCATTCAGAGCCAGCTCTTCAGCGCTTGACGTCCTGCTTTGCGGAAACTGCCAAAATGTTTGGCCTGGAAGTCAGCCTGAAGAAAACTGAGGTCCTCCATCAGCCAGCTCCCCACCATGACTACCAGCCCCCCCACATCTCCATCGGGCACACAAAACTCAAAACGGTCAACCAGTTTACCTATCTCGGCTGCACCATTTCATCAGATGCAAGGATCGACAATGAGATAGACAACAGACTCGCCAAGGCAAATAGCGCCTTTGGAAGACTACACAAAAGAGTCTGGAAAAACAACCAACTGAAAAACCTCACGAAGATAAGCGTATACAGAGCCGTTGTCATACCCACACTCCTGTTCGGCTCCGAATCATGAGTCCTCTACCGGCACCACCTACGGCTCCTAGAACGCTTCCACCAGCGTTGTCTCCGCTCCATCCTCAACATCCATTGGAGCGCTCACACCCCTAACGTCGAGGTACTCGAGATGGCAGAGGTCGACAGCATCGAGTCCACGCTGCTGAAGATCCAGCTGCGCTGGATGGGTCACATCTCCAGAATGGAGGACCATCGCCTTCCCAAGATCGTATTATATGGCGAGCTCTCCACTGGCCACCGTGACAGAGGTGCACCAAAGAAAAGGTACAAGGACTGCCTAAAGAAATCTCTTGGTGCCTGCCACATTGACCACCGCCAGTGGGCTGATAACGCCTCAAACCGTGCATCTTGGCGCCTCACAGTTTGGCGGGCAGCAGCCTCCTTTGAAGAAGACCGCAGAGCCCACCTCACTGACAAAAGGCAAAGGAGGAAAAACCCAACACCCAACCCCAACCAACCAATTTTCCCTTGCAACCGCTGCAATCGTGTCTGCCTGACCCGCATCGGACTTGTCAGCCACAAACGAGCCTGCAGCTGACGTGGACTTTTTACCCCCTCCATAAATCTTCGTCCGCGAAGCCAAGCCAAAGAAAAAAAAAAGTTGGGGTTAGTATGCAGTAGCTGAACTGGTTGGACTAGGGGGGGTCTGTTTTACACGCCCGAGTGTGGCTCTTCAGCAGCACGGTTCCAGGATCAGATAAACAGTCTGGCCAGTCCATCACAGTTCCTGATTTCCTAGGAAAGGCAAACATAGGTTCATGAGGTGTTTGATTTGTTGCAGCACACAATAAAGAATGAATAGAATGTAGTGCCTCAGGCTGCACCTCCTGCCACATGGTAACAGGGTAACCATGCATTTTTAAAGCAAGATTAACAGTCTTCCAGACTGTAGCATTAGCCCTTTCAACCCGCCCATTGCCCTGTGGGTTGTAGCTCGTGGTACGGCTGGTGGCAATCCCCTTTCGTAGCAGGGCTCGCCGTAGTTCAGCGCTCATGAATGCTGAGCCTCTATCGGTATGAATGTAATTGGGAAAACCATAAATGCTGAAAATTCTGTCAAGTGACTTAATGACAGATGCTGACGAGACATCAGGCAGAGTATCGCAAAGGGAAACCTGGAATATTCATCAATTACAGTAAGAAAATATACATTTTTGTTGTTGGAAGGTAACGGCCCTTTAGAATCTAAGCTAACCCCCTCAAAAGGTCGGGTTGCCTTGAAGAGAATGGCCTCTGGAGCTTTGAAGTATTGCAGTTTGCATTCTGCGCAAACAGGACAGCTTTTTACTATTTACTGCATAAACATTTTTTTCCACCCATGGTTCTCTAAATTTTTAAAAATTTAATTTAAAGACACAACACAGTAACAGGCCCTTCAGGCTGGCCAAAGTCACTTACATGAACAATTAATCTACTAACCTGCAAGTCTTTGGAACATGGGAGGAAACCAGAGCTTCAGAAGGAAACCCATGTGGGCACGGGAGTACATACAAAATCCTTACAGACAGTGGCAGATTCAAATCCAGATCACTGGTGCTGTAATGAAACTGTGCTAACTGCTAAGCAAACTTTGCCACCAAAATTGGCGATCTTTAGCTAATCTCTTTCATCATGTTTTCCTGTAGACCTTTCTTCCTTACACAAAGTGACCACAGGGCTTGCATGTCAGTTAACTTTGATGGTGAGATGAAGCTTTTTGTCCCATTCGCCTTGCTAAAATTGAAATACTTTTGATAATTTGGCATACAGTCACATTATGTTTTTATTACTGGATTTGTAATCACTAATCCTGGTTATTGGCCAGGACACAACCCAATGGCTGTGCAGTGGTTTGGTTTGGGAATTTAAATAAATCTGGACTAATATAATAGGATACTAGGTGTGAGTATACTCAACTGCTACAAAGAATGACAAGAATAAAACTAGACAAACCACTTGACAGTGGCTAAAACAATTGATGGAGAGCTCATTGAATCACAGACCAAGTTTTCCATGGTGTCAATATACCATATATTCTCATGTAACGGTCAACCCCCTATATTTGGCCAAAGAAATCTTGAATTTTCCACATATCTCGTGTATAAGTCGACTCCAGTCTCTTACCTTGGCCCCGGCTGCCCATAAGTTGGAGCTCACGACGCATCAGCCGTGAATGCCCACCCCTGCCCATCTGTGAATGCGCGCCTCCACCCCCCTGGCTACCCGCCCACCCGTGAATGTGCACCTCCGCCCCCGGCTGCCCGCCCACTGGAGCTCCCGATGCCGTGAACGTGGACTCTCACCTCAGCCCAGCAGCATGCCTAACAGAGCTCTCGACACCTCCGATGTGGAAACCTACCTCGGCCCTGGCCGTGCACCCATCAGAGCTCCAGGCACCTTGAACATGGACTCTCACCTTGGTCCCGACCCATCGGAACTCCCAAAGCCTCCAACGACGCACATACTTACCGCAGTCCCAACCTTCCACATGGCAGGACGTGTGTTTTGATTCGTGGATTCTTGAATTCATTGTTCCTTATTCATCAGAGATCATTTGGACTTCTGTTACTGATAGGGTATTTTGGATTTTAGTGTGAATTTCAGCTCCTCAAAAGTAGTACTTATGTAATAGTCACCCCAGAAATTTAGCATTAAAAAAATGGTCTCCAAATTTTGACTTTTACATGAATATATATGGTGGTCCATAACCCCCACCTCCCAGCACCACACAACCCACACCAATTTGCATACCAAGCAAGAGGTCCAAGGCACATGCCATCTCCCTCAGTCTTGAAACACCTGGACAACAAGGCAATAGCTCCACTCTTCCCCAGACTCCATTTCCTTGGCCTCAGCACCTCCTCTGTAATTGGATCAGGACTCCCGTTATGCAGGCTGCAATCAGATGATCTGTGACAACACTTCCTCTCTGATCATCCTCAACTCCACATGTCTGTCCAGGGGCCCTCCAAGCTATGTATCCACTCCCCTAGAATACTCCCTGTTCACCCACGATTGCATGGCCAAACAGAACTCCAACTATAAATTTTCAGATGACAACACCATTGTAGGCAAATCTCTGACAACAACAAGTCAGAATATAGATGGAGATGAAGGGACATGTCTTGGTATCAGGACAACATCCTCTCCCTCATTGTCAGCAAGACCAAAAATCCATTTAGAGACCTGGAATTTCTGGGAGTAAACATCTCCATGGTCTTGTTTTAGTCCATCCATGTCTACGCAATGGCTAAGAAAGTGTACCAGAGCTTCTAGAAGCCTGAGGAAATGTGACTTGTCACTTGCATCCTTCAACAACTACAGATGCACCACTGACAGTATCCTGTTGGGATGAATCATTATATGATACAGGAACTGCACTACCTCAGACCATATGAAAATGCACAGGGTTGTGAATGGCTATCCCATCAGCTCTGTTTGCCGCAATAGAGGGGATCTCACAGTGGCCATGCCTTTCAATTCCCCACCCAATTCCCTTACTGACATGTCTATCCATGGCCTCCTGCACTGCCAGACTGAGGTGACCCACAAAATGGAGATAAAATACCTCATATTCCATCCGGGAACACTCCAACCAGATGGTATTAACATTGACTTCTCCAGTTTCCATTAGGCCTCTCCCCCTCATATTTTCTTTCCCCAAGCCTTTTAATTCAAGTGCTTTTTACTCATTTCTTGAAGAAGGGTTTAGGCCTGAAATGTCAGGTAGATCTTTACCTCCTATGCGAGACATGTTGAGTTCCTCCAGCATTTCTGTGTTTTTACTACAATCACAGCTTCTGCAGACTTTTATGTCTCACCTTGAACCATTAGTTGGGAAGTAGGATTAACTTTCTATCTATTTTTATTTACCCATGGATATAATGGGAATGGGTCCCCCTTTTGATTGTGATGTTCCAGCAGCACAAGTTGATCTCCCTGAATGAGTATGACAGAACAGAGCTACAGCAGAATATAAATCTGTTTTGCTCAGGCTTGGTGAGGGAGTCAAGTGAATGGAGCAGATTGTTGCACAACGTGATGGCAGTGTAAACTGAAAGGATAAAATTCAAGATGTTTTCCATCCCAAAGCATTCTTGCCGACCTTGCTGCTGCAAAACCAACTCCTTTTCAATTTACTTGTTACAAAATGACAAATAAAGCACTGCACGGCAACCAGCAGCCTTAAGCAACTGGCAAAAAAATCATGGAAAATAAATAGGTGAAAAATGCAGAAGTTTAAAATTAGAGATCCGTGACGAAAGACAGCTGATCTGTAAGGAAGTGATCTAATTAAAACGCTGAAAGAAAAAGAGCACTTTAAATGGTAGCAAATGTCACATATTCATTTTCTAGCAATTGTCTTTGCTCAATGAATGTGGAGTCTGTCACATTCCCCTGTACAAATCTGCAGAAATATTTAAGGAATTAATTACAATGATGTAAAGGAATATAACATTTGATTTGAATTACTACCAGGAAATAAGTTAATTTTTGAATTGAAATATTTCTTTGGGATGTTCTGCCATATTTATGATCTTTGCACCCTTCCCTCTGGAACTATTAACACTGCTTTCTCTTGTTTTCGTTCCTCTGAAAACAGCTGTGTTGTTTCAGAGAAATATTTGCACTTTATCCCAATTTTTCAGGCACCTAATGAAAAAAACCTCTTCAATATCTGAGCGGTTCAACACCTCTATCCACTTTGCGCAGGTAACTTGAAGCAGAAGAAGTTACCCAATAACCGTTTTACCCTTTCTAGAATTGGCTTCTCAAAACAATGTTGTTTTAATAATCCTTGTGCACCCTTCTTGATTTACTCATCATTTAAATAATGGGGATATGGTAAACCACAGTATTTAGATATTTATTTGTTTGGGCATCCCCATTGGCTGAATGTACCTGTGGCTCCTCCCACAGGCTCCTAAATAAAGGTGTCTGTTCCACAGCCCTCTCTCCAGTGCAGGACCATCGACCATCAAGCTTTATTCTATAGCAAATAAAAGCCCTATCAATTTGCTCAACTTCAGTCTTTTGTAGTCATTGGTGGTACATCAATTTTATTTCCCAATGAAAGGGAGCCAGTGGCTTTGAGGTAGTAGGCAGTTTTCGATTTGCATTTCACACATTATGGTTGTTACAGAAAAGACCTTAAGTAGAACATTTCTTTGCGTTAGTGTTGGAGAAGTCTGCCATACTTGCCACGTTTTGGCCTTTATCTTACTCCAGACCAATGGATATTGTTAACTGATAACTGCAGTTTCATTCCTGTGGTGATAAGGGCATGGTTAATAAATGCTGGCCTTGCCAGTTATGCCCAAATCTGCTGAATGAATACATTAAAATAAAGGCTTGTGTAGATAAATAGCAAATAACATTCGGTTAATTACTCACAGAGCAATAATCTTCAGTGAGTCAAGTCACTTCTGCGATTCAACAGCATTTTTCTCGCTGAATCCATCTTTAAAAAGATGAGGGATTTGATCTCCAATAAAAATGTTTTCCATTTCAATGTTTTGGTTTATCCCCCGCTCCAAACCAGAGTTGAATTTCACATTTTAACGGAAGATGATCCTTTTCTTCCATTCCATTATTATCTGTCAGATAAGCAGTTTCAGCCAACTGAAAATTGCTTGATTTATTTCTTATTGTGTATTAGTTGGATAAATAGTTGCCTGTGAAATTAAGGCTACAGCAACGCTATGCCAAGAAACCATGAACATTATTCCAGGCCCAGATGTGTTTCGTGCAGTACTATGAGGGAATGAGAGTTGTTTAAACATCATACTTCGGCTGACTCCACTATTTTTTTTCTATTCCACTAATGTTCTCCAAATAAAAGGGAACCATGATCTTTTTAAAGCCTATCATAAATTGGATACTAATCCCTCAACTGGCCTTCTCGATTTTTCTACTCTCTCTCTTGGTTGATACCCTAGTGCCCTGGACTTCACCATACAATGAATTTCCACCTTGATTATTGAATGGCAAAGGGCAGTAATCTGTGAACAATCACCATTGGATATACAATTTCTTGAATGCCAGTGAGCAATGCGGTAGCATTTGATTAAAGTGGCCATCACACAAACTTCATATAAATAAACTCAGCAGGTAGCCTTTTGAAACATGCTTCTAAAATTCAAAACTTTGGAGTTAGTTCAAGACTATTAGGTTTTATTATTTTTTTTAAAACACAAATTACTAGAATTTTGATTCTAGGGAAAGGCAGTCAATGTTTGGTGAGAGACATCAGTTTTATTGGATTCTTAAATAGTCTGACATATATTTAAGATGGTGATAACTAAGATCCAATGTACATAAAATTACATGAATTAATTCAGACATGGCCATTTGGCTCAACAATTTCAGCATTTATGGTCCACTTGTCCTCTCTCTATTCTCTCTCATCTAACTCATTCAGCATAATCCTTTATACCTTTTCTCCAAGTTTTTATGTCACTCTCTCTTAAATACGTTGATATCTTTTAACTTTAAATGCCCTTTGGAGTTCATTAAACATTCTGGGTAAAGATTTTCTCCTGAATTCACTTTTTGGATGACAGTTTGTTCAATACCTGGGTCTTTAATTCAGATCGCAGTGTGGGTTATTTAACATTGACTTCTGTTTCTGCTAGCCTCCCTCCTTTCCCATTCCCTCTGTCTTCTTTCCACCAGCTCTCCACCCCCTTTTCTCTCCATTCACTCATCAGAGCCTTTCCCCCCTCTCCCTGCTTGCTAGTGTGCCCTCCCTCCGTTATCCACCTATTACCTCCTGCCTGTGGGACCCTGCTCCTCTCACCCCACCCCCCCCCCCCCACCACTTTGTTTGGGCACCTGCCTGCACTTTGTCATACTTTGATGAAGGGCTCAAGCCTGAAATGTTGGTTATGTATGCTAAGTTTCTCGCATTGGGTTTTTACTAACATGATCTGGTTGAAGGTATTAATTCCCATGTCTTGGCTTTTCCTCCAGCAAATGCTTTCTGGTACAGGGCCAAATTTTAAGCACTATTTATGGTGATTTGTTTATTTTCAGATGTTGTTCACTATCGAACATTATCCATAAATTTTTTGGGTGATTTTTTAAATTGCATCTATTTTGTCCATTTTTGCAGATCAATTTGTGATCCTAGAAATGATTTGTGTAGCCTGTTAGCGCAGTGCAATCAGTGATTTGGTTTGGTTGTAGCTGAAGAGAGGAAGTTGGAAAATACACAGCTGAAACACAGATCCGAACAGGAATTAAACCAAACACAAGGGATTGTTGGTCTCCAGGATAAATCCATGCTTCTACATGGTCATCAGGTTCAAGTCATTAATCTGAGTCTGAATGAATGAATTTAAATGAAGTTTACTATCACATCCACAAGAACAATGTGCAAAGCCATCTCACGTTCTACTTGCTGCAGCTTCCCAGGAACAAAAGGCCAAAAAAAAAATAGGAAGAGAACAATATGACATGAAGAAGAGGGAACATGAATAATAACAAACATTCAGAGTTGGTCATAATCTAAAATGAATCAGTGGTGCAGAAAGTGATTTAGCAGTGTTGAAGTAGTGTTAACTCCTACATTGATGGAGGGCTCAAGCCCAAAATGTTGGTTATGTATCTTTATAAAGTACACTAACCTGCTGAGTTTCTTCAGCATTGTGTTTACACAGAGAATGGTGGGAGTGTGGAACAAGTTGCCAGCTGAAGTCGTAAATGCAGACTCAATTTTAACATTAAAGAAGAATTTGGGCAGGTACATGTTGGGAGAGGTATGGAGGGCTTTGGACTGGGTACAGGTCACTGGGACTAGGCAGGAAAATGGTTTGGCACAAGCAAAAAGGGCTAAAGGGGCCTGCTTCTGTGCCATAATATTCTATGGTACTAATCTTAAAAAACTCCACAGACAAATACTTTGGATCTCCAGGAGCTTCCATGACAAGAACTAAACTGAAATAAACAATGCATACCTTCAGTTATAAAGATATCGGGATACTAGAGATTGATACTAGAGACTAGAGATTTTTAGAGATTTAGGTATGATTGGTGTAATAAGCAGACCTCCTTCTGAAGTATATGAAGTGGAACATAATCATAAATATGGACTTGCAACTGGCTATTAAGTATGATTTAAAAGATACAGTACTGACAAGTAAGTGGTTTCATTGCTATGCAAATTCCTTTATTGAAATGCTGGTCCCAGCAATTTCATTTTCATTTGAAACTTATAGAGTTAATGCATCTGCTCTCAATGGAACAGTTCAGAAATCTGCTTTTGAAAGCACTGTTGAGTACAAAAACACAAAATGTCAGGTACTATCTGTGGAGTAAAAGCATAGTTATTAATGTCATTCTTTCATCAAAATCCTTCTGATAAAGTGGCAAAGTATATTGGGATCAATCTAAAATGTCAGCAAAATACGAGATGCTGGAGGAACATAATGGGCCAAACAGGCAAAGGAATGGTTGACATTTCCAGTTCCAATGGGCTAGACAGGCAGAGGGATGGTTGATATTTCCAGTTCCAATGGGCCAGACAGGCAGAGGGATGGCTGACATTTCCAGTTCCAATGGGCCAGACAGGCAGAGGGATGGTTGGCATTTCCAGTTCCAATGGGCCAGACAGGCAGAGGGATGGTTGACATTTCCAGTTCCAATGGGCCAGACAGGCAAAGGGATGGTTGACATTTCCAGTTCCAATGGGCCAGACAGGCAGAGGGATGGTTGACATTTCCAGTTCCAATGGGCCAGACAGGCAAAGGGATGGTTGACATTTCCAGTTCCAATGGGCCAGACAGGCAGAGGGATGGTTGACATTTCCAGTTCCAATGGGCCAGACAGGCAAAGGGATGGTTGACATTTCCAGTTCCAATGGGCCAGACAGGCAGAGGGATGGTTGACATTCCCAGTTCCAATGGGCCAGACAGACAAAGGGATGGTTGACATTTCCAGTTCCAATGGGCCAGACAGGCAGAGGGATGGTTGACATTTCCAGTTCCAATGGGCCAGACAGGCAAAGGGATGGTTGACATTTCCAGTTCCAATGGACCATTCAGGCAAAGGGATAGTTGACATTTCCAGTTCTAATGCAGGGCCTTAACTCAAAAAAACAATCATTTCTGTGCTAAGAAAGTCTGCAGAGGTTGAGGTCGAGTGCAATGCACAGATGTGCTGGAGAAACACAGCAGGTCATGGAGCATCCATTGGAATCTTCTATAGTAAAATGTGTTGGTTACGCTTAACTTCCTATGGATTCTGCAGGACCAGCTGAGTTTCTACAACACATCTATCAACCCTTTGCCTCTGTCTAAAATGTTGATGCTGTATCTCTGCATTACTCCACAGATGCTAGTCATGCAGCTGTGTATATCCAGCATTTTATTTTGGAATTCCAACTTCCGCAATTGCTTGCTTTAGGTTTAAGATAAATAGGTTGGTCTGTTCTTCCACCATTTAATCAGATCTTAATTTTCTCCATAAACATTTGAGATCCAGTTAATTAATAGATGGGGGGATACTATTAGATGTATGTTGCACTATCACAACTTCCACTAACTCATTGTTGGGGATGAGAAATGAGAGTTTACTGTGATATACATAAGTACAATGTACAGAAGCACTGAAATTCTTACCGCAGCTGAAAAGATACTCAAAAAAATTACGATCAGAAATATTAAATTAAAAATAGATAATAAATGCAAAAGATAGGTGGCTAATAAATATTTTAAGTCAATGGTGCAAGATGTCATAGTCCATACAGGGACAAATGACATGGGTAGGAAAGGTGAGGAGGTCCTGCAAGGGGAGTTCTGGAATTAGGCACTAGGTTGAAGGACAGGCTCTCCAAGGTTCTGATCTCAGGATTGCTACCCATGCCACGTGCTAGTGAGGTTAGAAATAGGAAGATAATGAAATTTAACACATGAATAAAGACATAATGCAGGAGGGAGGAGTTCAGGTTTCTGGATCATTGGGCTCTCCTCAAGGGAAGGTGGGACATGTTTCAACAGGATGGTTTGCATCTCAGCTGGAGGGGAACTAATATCCTTGCAGGAAGGTTTGTTAGTTTGATGGATTTAAACAAGATTTGCAGGGGTGATGGCAACCAGAGTTCCAGAGCAGATAGTGGAGTTGAGGAGGGAAAAGATGATGTGAAAATTGTATGCACAGTTAGAAATCAATGGGTTGTGCGTGATGTTCTCAGGTACATCTATTTCAATGCAAGGAGTATTGTAGGAAAGGCAGGTGAGCTTAGAGCATGGATTGGCATGTGGATTTATGACATTGAGGCCATTAGTGAAACTTGGTTGCAGGAGGGGCAGGACTGGAAACTCAGTTCCAGGCTTCCATTGCTTTAGACGTGATAGAACAGGAGCAGGGATGAAAGGGGGAGGAGTGGCATTGCTCATCAGGGAAAATATCACAGCTGTGCTCAGGCAGAATACACCAGAGGAATCGTCTACTGAGCCAATATGGGTGGAGCTGAGGAACGTAAAAAGTATGACCACACTTATGGGGTTGTATTATAAATCACCCAATAGACAACAAGAATTTGAGGAGCAAATCTACAGAAAGATAACAGACTGGTGCAGGAAACATAAGTTTTGATAGTAGGGGATTTTAATTTTCCACATATTGACTTGGACTCCCTTACTATAAAAGGGTTGGATGGTTTGGAATTTGTCAAATCTGTTCAGGAAAATTTTCTAAATCAATATATAGAGGCACCAACTAGAGAGAATACAATATTGTCTCCATTTAGGGAAAGAGACAGGACAGGTGATGGAAGTATGTGTAGGGGAACATTTTGGGTCCAGTGATCATAATACAGGATGCTGCTCAGACTTCAGGAGTGTAGAAGAATGAGGGGAGATTTGATAGAGGTATTTAAAATTATGAGGGGAATAAACAGAGTAGATGTAGATTGGCTTTTTTCCACTGAGCGTAGGTGAACATGGGTTAAGAGTGATAGGGGAAAAATTTAGGGGGAACATGAGGGGAAACCTCTTCACACAGAGAGTGATGGGAGTGTGGAACAAGCTGCCAGCTGAAGTGGTGAATATGGGCTCAATTTTAACATTTAAGAGTTTGGACAACTACATGGATGGGAGAGATAGGGAGGGCTTTGGACTGTGTGCAGGTCAGTGGGATTAGGCGAAAAAATGGTTTGGCACAGACTAGAAGGGCCAAAAGGGCCTGCTTCTGTGCTTTAGATTTCTATAATTCCAAGAAAATATAGGGTGTTACAATGTGGTGTTGGGACAGTCTCTGATTTAGTGTAACAAAAGGAAATTCAAGAACCTGATTGAAAAAAAACTGTTCTTGAACTTAGAGGTGCTGGGCTTCCTGCTTCTCTAACTGCTACACTAAGATAGTAGTGAGAAGCCATTGTGATCTGAGTGATTGGGGTCCCTTATCAAATTGTATATGAATATTTTCATTGTCTTGCTATAAATTTTCTTTGGCTTAAGCTGTTGTTGCAGCAACACACAGTTCTTCAGCTGAGAGGCTTATCTGACAATTCCAGTTCATATAACAATATTTGCTGAAAACATAAATTATTTGGTGATTACTTAATTGAAGTGTCAAGAAGATTCAAATTTTCCACTGGTACAGTTTTAATTTGTAAGTAAAGACACTGACAATTTCATCCAGTGAATTTACCAAATGAAAATGTATGTCAAATACATTACTCTGTTCAGAATTGCACATGGACATGGACATGAATATAATCATTTGGATGATTAAAGATTGCTTAAAACATCCTTCAAATAGAAGTATCATGTATGTGTTTGTGAAGGATAATGCTTTGAATTGATTATTCTGTAACTTGTGAAAACTGGTTTGAAATTTGGAGGTGGCATGGTTATAAATAGCAATTAGCGCAATGGTATTACAGCGCCATTGACCAGGAGTCGAATCCGACACTATCTGTAAGGAGTTTGTATATTATCTCCATGCCAGTGTGGGTATTCTTTGGTACTCTGCTTTTCCCTCACCTATCAAAGATGTGTGGAGTTAGTAGGTGAATTGGTCACATGGGTATATTTGGGTAGAGAGGACTTGTTGGCCAGAAGGGCCTGTTACCATACTGAATTGTAAATTAAACATTTGATTGCATTGCATGCTAAATAGTGAACAAAATGGTAATAATTATAATATAGTCTCCACGAAAACAACATTCTGCCATGAGATCTTGTCATTTTTATTTGTAATTTCAAGGTGTTTCTCTTCCTTTTCCTTCTAGTTTTAAGTAATAGATGAATCAAAATATTACTTCAAATTACACAGATTTGTTTACATTCTCTGTGGACTCCTGTGCTCATAATGCTTAATACTGTACATTCACAAAGTAATTTATTGTCTCACAAGGATAATGGCCTAAGTTAAATTGTTTTGAACTTACAAAAATAATTTTGAGAGGCTCAAAATGCAACCTGCAATGTGTAATGAATCTCTTTTAAATGCAGCCAGTAGCCAACTTTGAACTGCCAGCAATATATTATTGCTGGTCATTTCCTCAAAATGAGTTCTTCAAGGGCTGGCTGACTCATAAGTAGTACCAGTCTCTCGAGTGGCTAACTCAAGTTGAAGCTTGAAGTTCATTGTATCCTCTGAAGTAGCATTGGCTATTGGCTGCAATAGATGATGGAAATTTATAGATAAAGTTGACACAGAAACTTGAAGAGGAAAGAGTAGCTCCATGTTTTTTTTAATTTAGGTGCACCTCTAGAGACCAGTGGAGGATGTGAACAAAGACAGTTGTAGGAAAGTGCTGCGATGTTCAATGTTGATGGCAAATCCTGTACCTGGATGTAATGCTGCAAAATGTCCAATGCTGTCAAATGTGTAATCAAGGTCTTGGAATGCAACTTTGAAAGATTTCTCACTAACAACATCTGACCCAGCTCCAGGCATCACACTTGCCCATTCAGAAGAACTTCCATCAACCAGGACTCCTGCTTCATATTTATCTGCATGTGCCCACTTTTTTGAATGTCTGAATTAACAAAATAGAATAAGAAAGGATGACCAGGATTTTGTTAGAATCATCCAGCTGGGAGGTAGCAAATATACTGGATAAAGGATTCACCAGCAATGAATTGAGGCAGTGGGAAGAATTTGTCATGGATAAGTAATCCCAACAATAGCACACATTTATGCGATCAATATATTATGAATGGGTCTGTGAAGTTTCAGATAAATGGCAAAACAATGCTGGTTTTGCTGGCCTCATGAACAGAGTTTTCAGTGGATGCCAAAGATGATTGGCTTCAGTTTTCCCATTGCTTGATGTCAATGATCTAAATAAAGGCTCCAGACTTCCTCCCCTTCTCTTTATTTCTCTTGCCCCTCTTTCACTCATTCTGCAGCACCTCAACCAATGTTCTGCAGCAAGGATTGAGCCCTCAAGAGGACAGGATGTACAGTAAATAACAGGCTACACAAAATTCCAGGACTCCTCTGGGCCGATCCAGGCACAAGAATCTTTGTTCCAGCACTCCACAGGAACAAGGTAGACAAGTGCTGAGTGCAGGCCCAGGACTGTTGCTGGAGTGCAGGCTTAAATCTGGATGCCTTTGGACACACACAAATTCAAACCAGGTGTAAGTTGAGTGATTTTTGAAATAATATTTTATTTAACCATTTAAGTTACATTTAAAGCTGAAACAGACACATATTGCCATGTTTAAAATAAAAAATCTACAAAAAATTGATAAAGATATTGTTCATACCTTAGATATTAAAAGTTCAAAGTTAAGATTTATTGTCAGAGTACATACATGACATCACATGCAACCATGAGTTTCTTTTTCCTGCAGGCGCAAAAATAAACTGTACTCAAGAAAAGATATGTGTATAAAAAAGAGAAATGTTAACCAAGAAAGAAATGCAAACAAACTGACTGTGCCAAACAGAAAATAAATGTCCAATAATAAATTATGTTCTAAGTTAAAGTCCTTAAATGAGATTATCATTGAGTTGGTTGTTGAGGAGTCCGATGGTGGAGAGGTAGCAACTGTTCCTGAACCTGGTGGTTTCAGAATGTCCCTCCCAGAACGATCTCACCTTTTAACACAGCCAGGTTCAATCCATACCACACCTAAAACACATTTCTGATTTAAATTTATGTAATTTTTGAGGTGTGGGGTACAATTGATGGAGTAAATTTTATTGCACCAACCTGTTCCTGACATTAATAACTGCTGTTATACTGTTCAGACGCAGGTCTGACTAGCACGGCTCATAGATTGTTGTGCCCAAGTCTGACTCTCACCTGTTCTTCGACCTGTGTAAGCCTGGCATTGGGCCCTCACTTTGGAATAGGAGATACATCATAGAGATAAACTCACATGAATTCTCCTTTCAAATTAGAATCTCCATGTCACAACGCATGGGTAGGGCTGTAGACGGTCCCAAATTCTCCCTTAAGAAAGATCTTAAATAAAGATAGCAGAAGAAAGTTTTATTAGGCAAATCATATTTATTCCTCAGCTGTTTGAATGACATGAGCTGTTCTTGTGCATAACAATGCTTGATACACCCTTTCAGTACAAGATGTCCAGGATCTTAATATCCAAAGCCATGGTGATGTACCATCAATAATTCACAAAAAGCTGAGTATTGAAACAATCAGGCTTTTAATAGCTAAATAATGGAATCCCATCAAACAACCATCCACCTCCTTGACTGATCAGAGCAGAAGGAAATGGGTAGCCTGCAAGGGGCTATTGGGTAGGATCAATCTCGGGAGGTGTGTCCAGTCAATCACGGTGTAACAATGGTTTACCACATTCACCCCTCCTTTTTAAGAAGATTTCTGTGGGGTGAGAATAAAAGACAGAGAAACATAAACACTTTACAGATTAAGTCTATCGGTGGGTCTCCTCTTTTGTGGGCAGTGATGTGGCAATGGTTTGGGGGGGAGCTGCTGTAACGTAATGATCATGTTGAGGGGATGGGCTGTTAAGAGATTGTTGAGGTGCAGGGACAGGTTGGGGTGTAAAGAAGTTTAGTGCTGGTACTTCATTGGCAGTAAACAGTATCCTAGGGTCAGCTGCAGGTTCAGGGGCCCCCTAGGATGAAGTGGGGGAGAGTGTCTGTGGAAAGTCAGTGGTGGTTGGGTGGGGAATCCGGACAGTGCCAGGACTCGGATCGAGACCATGTCTCTTCGCTCATCAGGGAAGGCAATGTAGGCATACTGGGGTTTGGCATGGAGGAGGCAGACCCACTCAACCAGTGAGTCAGTCTTAGATTGCCTGATGTGCTTGTGCAGCAGAACAGGTCCCAGTGAGGTAAGCCAGGTGGGCAGCATAATCCCTGAAGCAGACTTCCGAGGGAAGGCAAACCTCCGTTCATAAGACTTGTGGTTGGTGGATGTACATAAAAGTGACCGAACGGAGTGAAATGCATCTGCGAAGACTTCTTGCCAATGGGTGACAAGGAGACCCCATGACCTCAGTGCCAGGAGGATGGTCTTCCAGACCATGGCATTTTCCCTTTTCACTTGCCTGTTACCCCAGGGATTGTAGCTGGTGGTCCTGCTCATGGTGATGCCCCTGGCACTGCTGCATCGTTCATGAATGATGTATCCTGGTCATTGTGGATAAAGCTGGGGTACCTAAAGAGTGTGAAGATACTACGGTGGGCATTGATAGCAGTGGCCGTGGTAATAGCAGGGCATGGGGTGGCAAAGGGAAATAGGATAACAGGAAGGAAGTAGACATTCCGGTTGGAGGAGGGGAGGAGACCCGGTTGGAGGAGGGGAGGGGGCCCTTGAAGTCAATGCTGAGGCACTCGAAGGGATGCATTACGTTGATGACATGCACCATGTCTGGCCAGTAGATCTGATGATTGCATTCAGCACAGAGCTGACAGTTTCTAGTCATTGTCTGAATCTCCTTGATGGAGTAAGGTAGTGTAACACAACTGATTGCATTCAGAGACAAGTGAAGAGTACAAACACACTTTTAATAGCTTGCAATCAATGGCCGGTAGATATAATAGTCCTCAGGTGAATCTGAGGTAAGGCGGGAAAACCAGGGTTTATATTGGGGTAGGTGAGGATGGAGCCAAGGGAGGAGCCAGCCATATGAACAATACATAGTAAATTCCAGTTCACTGCATTCACCCCTTCCTTCAGAATTCCTTGTGGGTGAAAAACAGAGACCATTCATTCAAAAAAAAACTTTACAAATATTTACAAGTTAAGTCTGTCAGGGGGTTTGGTAATTCTGGTCGAGCGTCACAGTGCTGGAGGACTTTGGGCTTCCCGAACTTCCTGGACCACCTGTGGAACAGGGTTAGTGGGTCTCAAGGACTCCAGTTCAGGTCGTGGGGTGGATTGGACCACTTCCCAAGCAGTGTCCTCGGGGACCCTGTGTGGGGTACACAGTAGTTCCTGGCACACTTGAGGCATTGGATCCTCAGTTCCAGCAGGATCGAGACAGAGTCCTCCCTGCCGTCAGGGTATGTCATGTAGGCATACGTAGGGATGGCGTGCAGCAGGTGCATCCTCTCATTCTGGGGGTCTCTCTTCCTCTTCCTCACATGCTTTCTCAGCAGGTCTGGCCCTGGTGCCATTAGCCAAGCTGGGAGAGTCATCCCAGGCATGGATTTCCTCAAGAACATAAACGTAAGCTCGTGAGGAGTTGCGTTGGTCACCATGCAGAGGTGCGACCTTATGGACTTCTTGCCAGTGTGAGTCTGGAGGTCTTTAAACCGGAAATCCAATTTCATGGCCTTCCATACAGTTGCGTTCTCTTTTTAAACTTGTCCATTCCCCCAGGGATTGTAGCTAGTCATTCTGCTTGAGGCAATGCCCGTTACGAACTAGTACTGGCATAGCTCTTCACTCATAGATGATGACCTCTAGTCACTATGGATATAATGAAAATAGAGTGCAAGGCTCTGATGACCGTAGTGATGGTCATGCCTGGGCAGGGAATGGTAATCGGAAAACGTGAATACTCATCAATGATGTTGAGAAAGCACGTTTCCGTTGGTGGAAGGGAAAGGATCCTTGAGAGTCATTTGAAGGGGCAGGATGCATTTATCAAGTGCACTTTGTCAGGCCAGTAGAAGTTCAGCTTGCACTCTGCATAGACCTGGCAGGACCTGGTCATTTCTCTGATGTCCTAAATGGAGTAGGGTAGATTGCATGCCTTGATTAAATGAGCCATACGAATGATGCCTGGGTGGCAGAACACATCGTGCAGTGACCACAACTGACCAGTTTTTGCAGAGGCACATCCTCCTCTTGACAGGGCATCTGTAGGTTCATTGAGAATACCTGGCCTGTATGCTATGTCATAATTATATGTGGAGTGTTTGATCCTCCACCTTGCGATCTTATCATTCTTTATTTTGCCCATTTTTGGATTATTAAACACAAATGCTACCGATCGCTGGTCGGTGAGCAGCATAAATTTTCTGCTGGCCAGGTAATGCCTCCAGTGCCTGATGGCCTCTACAATGGCTTGAGACTCTTTCTCCACAGATGGGTTCCAAAGCTCGTGTCTTTTTAGGGTGCAGGAGCAAAAGGCAACCGGCCTGCCTGCCTGGTTAAGGGTAGCAGCCAGAACTACATCAGAGGCATCGCTTTCCACCTGAAATGGTGCATTCTCGTCCACCGCATGCATGGGGGCCTTTGCGATGTATCTCCAAACATAATCGAAAGCTGCCTGAGCTTCAGCCAACAATGGGAAAGAGGTGGAGTTTAAGAGGGGGTTGACCTTATCTGCATATTGAGGGAACCACTGGGTGTAGAAGTAGAAGAAGCGCAGGCACCTCCTTAAAAGTTTCATGGTGTTCAGGATTGGGAGGTCTAACAGGGAGCGCATTTGATCGGGGTCAGGGTCAATGATGTCATTCTCTACCATATAGCCCAGGATAGCCAGACGTTTCATCCCGAACACACAGTTACTGGAGTTATTCGTGAGGTTTAGGGCCTTGGCTGTGTGGCGAAACCTCTAAAGGTTGGCATCATGGTCTTCCAGAGAATGTCTGCAAATGGTGACATTGTCGAGATAAGGGAATGTGGCCTTCAACCCATACTCATAAACCATTTTGTCCATCTATCTCTGGAAGACCAAGGCCCCCATTAGTGATGCCAAAAAAGACCCTCCAGAACTGATAGAGCCATCCATCTGCCTCAAATGCTATGTAGGGGCAGTCCTCGGAATGGATCAGTAACTGATGGTATGCAGCTTTCAGGTCGATTATCAAATAGACCCGATACTGCACAATTTCGTTTACCATGTCCGAAACTCGAGGAAGGAGGTACACGTCCATGAGTGTGAAATGATTGATTGTTTGGCTATAGTCAGTCACTAGCCTGGAGTTTTCTTTACCTTTCATAACTACCACCTGGCTCTCCATGGGCTGCTGCTAGGCTCAATGATGTTTTCTTTGAGCAACCACTGTGTTTCGACTCTAATAAATTCCCAATCCCCCATACTGTATTGCCTGCTCTTTGTAGCTATTTATTTGCAATTGGGAGTCAGGTCTGTAAACAGTGGGGGGAGAGGGGTATGGTGAATCTATGTTGAGCTGTCAGTCTCTCTCTCTGCTTAGCCTTGATTTACTAACATTGGACGTGTATTATCTCTACCACTTTAGACACTCCCCTTGGGTATAACTGTGTATGCACCCATTGTCTTTCAATATTGTGCCACTAGTTTCTGCTAATAAAAGCCTTGATTACTGCTTGACTACACAGCCTTTGTCTTCTTCATTAACTGGCACTTCAAGGGGGGTATCAATATTTAGGGTGGAGAGACCATATGCAGTGTCTGGCTTTTGGAGTCTTCCATTCCGCACTGTAGTTGGAGGAAGTGGGCCAGAATACTCCATGGTCACGCTTTTAAGGTGACCCCTAAACTCCAGGCCCAGTAACACAGGAGCACACAAATCCTTCAGTACATACAATCAGAACTTACAAAACTCCCCCCCTCCCCTTTTTCAGTTAAATGTACTGTACAATACCCCGGATCATTACAGAGTGTTAGTACGAACCTAGGAAAATACGATTGTCCATCAGGTACATTCTTAATTTGTACCACAGAGCCATCACAGAGCTTGTAAAGCTCTCTGTGGAGTCAGTGTTAATTACGCAATCAGTCAAATGTCCATTTACTCTCACCTCTATCATCAATTGGTGAGGTATTCCCTGATCCAGGACAACTGATGCCAGTGCTCCAGAAATCCCGTCACTCCCCATGCTGATGTCGACTCACTCCTCTTGACTCACAGGCAGACCATGAGATATAGCAAGATGGCCACCCTCCATCTTGATCCGACAATGGACTAGATGGCACCAACCTTGGGGCACGGCAAGATGGCTGCCGTGGCTTCCCGCGATGCTTCACTTCCGGTGGCGGGTCCCGCCATAAGGCACAGCATGGAGAGGTGGGGTGGTCCTTCAGGACTCAGGCGCGGGTCGAGCGATGATTCAGGTTGCACATGTGGTTGTCTTCTTTGGATTCCCTTTTGCCTGTCAGGCCTTCACCCAGTGCCCTCACTTACCACACATGGCGTCCTTCATGGGGCTTTGAGTGCAGGGATCCTATGCCTGTCCACAGAAGTAACATCCCTGGTTGTGCATGGCTGTAGTGGTTGGCACTAGGGCTGCGGGGATCACCGGTGTGCCGATGACATGATCCTCTGAAAAGGTGCCACTTTCGCCCGTCAGATCGTCCGTTCCTAGTTGGACCTGCTCGAGCATTTTCAACAGCTCCAGGGTGCTGGTCAACTCTTTCTTCCCCAACTCTAGCAGTTGCTGCCTCATGTATCTCAACTTCACTCCTACGAGGGAGTCCCAGATTTGTTCCTCCTCTCTCACCCAGACTGTGGCTGCTTCGTATTTGCATTTTCTGGTCAGGGCTCACAGTTCAAGAATGTAGTCACCCAGCGACTCACCCAGACACTGCCGATGTTGAAAGAGTTGGTGCCTCGCCAGCACATCATTCTGGGGCCTCATGTAGCGGGCCTTCAAGCCTTCTATGGTTGACCCATAGTTAGGACAGTCTCTGATGACAGCGTACCCTTTGGGGCTGACTCAAGAGAGAAATGCCAATCTCCGAAGACTATCCGTGTTGAAGACGTCTTGTGTGGCCGTCAGGTAGGACTGGAAGCACTCCAGCCAGTAGGCAAATTTGTCCGAGGCCTCAGGAGGCAGAGGGTTGACTTAGAGCATGCCTGGCTTCAACAGGGCTTCCATCCTGTTTCACATTTAAGATATTAAAATTGTAACATGACTGAATACACTTAGCGACAAGTGAGGAATACAAACACACTTTTAATAGCTAACAATCAATGGCCAATAGACACAATAGTCCTCAGGTGAATCTGAGGTAAGGCAGGAAAACCAGGATTTATATTGGGGTAGGTGACGGTGGAGCCAAGGGAGGAGACAACCATCTGAACAATACATAGTCAATGAATTCCAGTTCACTGCAGGTAGATTCTGAGATTTCACAAAATGGAAAAAACTGGTAACTCTGGGATGACAGAGGTTATTGTGAAGATTCTATAGTTTGTCCATCTGAAGACTAGCACAGGTTCCATGGGATGGGGCAGCTCGGGGCTCATTAAGTTTGGCAGGTCTGTAGAGGATATCATAGTTGTAAGTAGACATTTCAATTCTCCACCTGAAGAATTTTTCATTTTTGATCTTGCACCTTTGTTTATTATTCAACATGAATGTGACTGCTTGCTATTCTCTCAGAAGAATGAATCATTTCCCAGCAAGGTAGTGCCTCCAGTGGTGTACTGCTTCCATGATTGCTTGGGGCTCTTTCTTGATGGACGAGTGGTGAATCTCAGGGTCTTGGAGGGTAAGTGATGAAAGGCAATGGGCCTGCCCATCTGGTTATGAGTGGCAGCCAAGGCAAAATCAGGCACATCGTTCTCCACCTGGAATGGTGTTGACTCATCTATGACACTCATGGTTGCATTGGTGATGTCATCTTTGGCCTGTTCAAATGCCTTCTTTTGTCTGGGAAACATTGTGGCTTTGGCCAGTGGCCAAATCCTGTCCGCATAGTTGGGGACCCATTGAGCATAATAAGAGAAGAACCTGAGGCATCTCTTCAGTGCTTTTAGGTTGTGTGAGAGGGGCAGCTCAATCAATGGATGCATGCAGTCAAGGTTGGGATCAATGATGTCATTCTCAACAACACAGCCAAGGATGGCCAGTCATGCTGTCCGGAAGACACATTTGTCCTTGTTATAAATCAGGATCATTTATTTCATTGTTTGAAGGAACTTGTTGAGATTAGCATCATGGTCCTGCAGTTTGTGACAATAAGGTAAGGAAAAGTGGCCTGTAGATTGTAGTGATCCACCATGTGGTCCATTTCCTGTTGGAAAATAGAGACCCCATTTGTGACGCCAAAAGGGACCCGGAGGAAATGAGGAAATGATAGAGACAGCTTACCATCTCGAATGCCCTATACTGGTTGTCCTCTGGGCAGATCAGGATCTAGTGGTAGACTGACTTCAGGTCGATCATGGAAAACACCCAAGACTGCGTGATCTGGTTGACCATTTGGATATGCAGGGAAGGGGGTACATGTCGAGCTGTAGCTGTAGTCTGGCTGTAGTCAATGACCATCCTTTTCTTTTCCGCATTCCTGACCACGACAACCTGAAGACTTATTACTGGCCTTCATGATGCCCTCACCCAATAAATGTTGGACCTCCAACTTGATAAACACGCTATCAACAGTACCGTCTACTGTTGGTGGCTATCAGCTTGCAATCAGGAGTATGGTTGGTGAACAGGGGTGGGGGGAGTCAACCTTGAGGGTCGAGATGCCACACATTGACTGCAGGGGACTGTCTGAGAATTGTTCATCGCAGATGGTAAAGGGGAGAAAGGGCCCGTTGAACTGCAAGGTGACCTCTGCAGAGGCACTGGAAGTCCATCCCCAGTAACAAGGGGACACAGAGCTGAGGCATGACGAGTAGTCTGAAGCATTCGTACACAACACCTCCAACAGTCAGGGTTACTATGCAGAACCCATGGATGGCTGCAGAGTATGATTTTGACCCGAGAGATATCCTGTGTTTGGCAGCTGTACTTTAAGCAACAAACTTTTAGCAGTATTGGGGTGGATAAAGCTTTCTGTACTCCCGCTAGCGAATAAACATTTGATAATGTGCCCATTTGCCTGACATCCATTATGGATCTGGCAAGTTCGTGCGGTGCCTCCTGATTTAGTGTGATGGATTCAGTGTCCGAGTCTGCCGGATTCTTCCACTTATGAAATGGCCACCCTTGGCCCCAAGATGGCCAACCTCAACCCCTCATGATGTTGTATGCCAGAGAGGATAGTGTTTAGTATGGAGTCCAAAATGGCACCTCCCATGATTCGCACATGGTGTCTCTGGAGTGGAGGGAAGATGGCAGCGATTGTGATGCCCGGGATAGCGAATGGCTGCACGCAATGCTACGGGATCTCCCGGGTGGTTTAGATTGGTAAACTTTGCATAATGCCCCTTTTTCCAGCACTAAAAGCATACTGCATCCTTGACAGGGCAGCATTTCCTCAGGTGCGTGCCCTGCCCACAAAAGTAACAACAGGAGAGATTGCCCATGACGGCGGCTGAGGTCAGGTCATTAGAGTAGTGGGTCAGTGTATGGGACCAGTCACTCCTGGGATGGGATGATGCCCCATTCCAGGTTAACGGTGCCCGTGGTGACCAAATGGCTGAGTAGTCATTGGAGTTCTGGAGGGCCACCTCCAGTGTCTCTGTAAGCTCAACTGCCCTCATTTAATCGAGTACCTGTTGCTCCAGTAATCATTGGCATATGTACCCAGAGTGAAGGCCGGCAATGTAAACGTCTCTAATGAGGTCCTCGGGATCCTTGGCGACGGACAAGGGCTTACAGTCACAAGCTCTGAACAGGATCCAGAGGGCTCACAGGAACTTAGCGCTAAATTTAGGTGATACTGGGCCTTCAGAATCTCCATCACTGCCTGGTATGAGCTGGCATCACTGATCTTGGTGAAAACCTGGGGCCTGACCCACAAAAGTAGTCTCCGCTGATTTGTGTCCATGGTGATGACCTCCGCGGCTGCTGCCAAGAAGTTTTCAAAGCATTGTACCCATAGCTCAAAGATGTTCAGGGCATCTGGCGACCGGAGGTTGATGTCAATTTTCTTTGGTTTCAGGTACTATTCCATACTCCTTTGAAAATTTTAGCTATTAAAATTGATGTACCCATCAATAATTAATAAAAGGCTAAGTAGTGAAACAATAGCTAAAAACTGGAAAACTATCAAATAACAATCCACCTCCTTGACTGATCAGAGCAGAAGGAAAGGGGTAGCCTACAAGGGACTATGAGTAGGATCATTCTCGGGAGGCATGTCCAGTCGAGAGCAGCCAATCACAGTGTAACAGTGGTTTACCACACATGGGTATTAATTTGTTCTGGGTCAAGTGCATTTTAGGAGATATCCCTGCCTTTAGACCGACACATTGATTTATTTTTTGCCATGTCTGAATTACATGTATTAATATGGAATTATCTGTTATCCCTGCTATCAATTTGGTGTCCCATTTAAATATATAAACTCTCCTGCTATCTTTTTTCCTCCCATGTGTAGTCCAATTTGTGGCCAGGAGGGGGTACCACCTCCCTCAAAGAGTTAAGCGATAAACTTCGACTGAGCCGCTGAATAGTATATTTTAAAATTCAGCAACCTCAGACCTCCCAATTTATAAGGCCAAGTCAACTTTTCCTTGGAGATTTTAGCCATCCTACAGTTCCACAAAAACTTCTAACACATCCACTAAGTACCTTAACGAAGCCCTGGGGCAATGGAATGAGTAAGGATTGAAACAGGTATTGTAGTCTTGGCATCACTTTCATTTTAATACAATTAACCTGCTCACCAAAATTATGGGCAGGGTCCTCCATCTACTTGGGTGCTCCTCAATCTTCTGGAGCAAAGGGAGATAATTGAGTTTATATAAATTGTGTAGCTCCTTATTCACTTCTAACCCCAAATATTTAATGTCTTCTTGCGGCCATTTAAATTGACTCCCTTGTTTGTATTGTCGGTAATTCTCCCTGTCTCAAGGGCATAATTTCACTCTTGTCCAGATTTATCTTGTACCCAGAAATCTTGCCATAATCCTTCAGTGTGGTCCACAGCTTGGCAACAACCCCTCAGTCAGTCAAATATACTAACACATCATGAATAAATTGATTTTATGCTCCTTCTGGCCCACTCTGAATCCTTTTATATCTGGGTCCCATCAAATGGCTTCTGCCAGCTGTTCAATAGCTAGTATAAACAATGCTAGGGACAGTGTGCAGCCCTGTCTACTGGAACTACCCTGTGGGAACACTGGAGACGTTGCCTATATGTAATAATTTTATCTTAGGGTTTATGATAGAGCATCCTTACCCAATTAATAAATGGTTGTCAAAGGCCTTCTCTGTGAAGTAAGCAGTATTAAGAGTTCCAAGAAAACAATGTAGATGATTTTAGATATGGCAGATAGCCACAAGTAAATATTTTTGCTTGAAAGCTAAATTGTTTCCCAGAAGTAGTTCAAATCAAGACTATATTCTTTAATGATATGATAATAAATTCCTCTAATATTTTCACAGCTTTCTGCTGGGGAAATTGTCAGAGCCGAATCTGTGGATTTCAGAATTCTCTGAGTAATCTCCTGAAAGGTATTCTCAACATCCTTTGAGGGCAGCTGATATAAGCCAAGAAGTTAAATGAAGTACAAGAGATGATCATCATGTTCTATGTACTTCCAAAGCTTAATAAACTATGATATGAATTTTACAAAATTGCGCTTCATCCACTAAGTATCATATACTTAATTCTATATTCTTACCAAAATTTCTGGTCATTTCAAAACACTGCACAACCATTGATGCACTTTTCAAATTTAATCATGGTTATAATGGCAATCCTTTTGACAATAACAATGGGATGGACAGATTTTTGGTCTGTTGTAGTCGTATTAGAATCCCAGCCATTCTCAATGTACTGGGGAGTACAGCAGTGGACCAGTGAGGGGCTGTGTAGTGCTATCATTTACCCAGTGGTTTTCAACCTTTTTCTTTCCACTCATATACCACTTTAAGCATTCCCTATCCCATCAGTGCTCTGTGATTAGTAAGGGATTGCTTAAGGTGGCATGTGGGTGGAAAGAAAAAGGTTGAAAACCACTGTTTTAATCGTACTTAATTGACTCGTTATGTGCACGGTTTCATAACTCCAAAGGAAATGGGCCAATGACAATTTTTCTCAAGCAAAATATTTCAGTGACAATTGGGTCTAGAGCAGTGATTCTCAACCTTCCCTTCCCACTCACATACCACCTTAAGCGATCACTTACTAATCACAGAGCACCAATGGCATAGGGATTACTAAAAGTGGTATATGAATGGAAAGAAAAATGTTGAGAACCACTAGTTTAACCACATTAGACTGAGAGTTGTGATTAATAGGTTTTATAGCAATCAGCTCATCTCACATACTGCTGGCCCAGTTCCAAGGCAGGTACTGAGGGAGGGGTTTGGGAATAACATCCTTTATGGGAATTCTGAGGGGAGGAGTCATGGGTACAGGGGGCAGGCCAGCCCATACAGTACATTCATACAGGCAATGCTAATAGCTGTACAGTGATTCAACTGTGAGCCTGAAGAACACACAAGTGGTGGACTGTTAGTCACTTGAGGTGAGGAACCCAAGCAGGCTGTGAACTGCTAGCGAAGTGAGGTCAAATGACTCAACCATGCTATGGACTGCTTGGGACTGGCTCGAGACTGGCTGAATAGGTACTAGTTATTGGAACCAGGATGCAATAGAGTGCTGAGGGCAGGGAGGGTTCCTGAAGGGCCTCAGGAGTTGAAGGCTTCCTGATTGTGTTGGAGGGTTGGATCTGGAGCTTAGGTTTCTAATGGTTTGGACTGAAATCTGTCTGGCTGCAGAGGCTACAAGAGAGCTGGAGGCAAATCCTTAGACTCTCAGTAAATCTGAAGGGACTCTTTTTTTGCTTCTCTTTCTCTGATTCTAAGGGGTGTCAGGCAATTTCTGCTGATGCCAATTCTTTGTATGCTTCACGGCAGATTAAATGCAGTTTGTTCATCACGTGACAATAAAAGAATCAAGAATCTTATAGTCACAAATGGTGTCATATGGTGTGTTCTAAACAAGCTTTAAAGAAATATTTAGACAGCTAGCTAAACTGTGCCATTAGGCCTAGCTGGCTATTGAAGCTTCTAATTGTTTTTGGCATCCACAAATGTTCAAGAACTATTGAAAATAGTCATAGCATTAGAAACATGAAAAGTTATCAGAAAAATCAAAATATAAAAACAAAATCCTCAGAAAGTATAATTAAGTAATTCAAGTTAACTCAATTAATTATGTAATGTAAATTCCCTGACATTTACCTTTCTTCTTTCCTGGCATCCCTCTCAATGCAATTAACTAAGTTGCAATACCGTGGGGAGATTTTCAATTGTAACTATTGAGCAAATGCAGATTGTTGTTGCTCTCCCAAAGAGGTCAATGTTAGTGTGCAGTTGGCAACCTTCCCCTCAAGGAGGTTGAGACTCTCACATGCACACACTCCTGTGAATTTCTTTTTGTTTTAATGATATTATAATTTCATTTAGATGTAACAAATTTAATCCGTTGATTTTAAATTACACTTAGAAGTTGACTGGGGAGTACACATCCCAACTCTTCTGATCACATTTAAAATCATCCTTTGTAGATTGCTGGTAATCTAGCATTGCTGGTAAGTGAGCATGTTCTCATTGAATGCAGGAACAAACCTACAGGGCAGAATGCCATTCCCCTCATAGTTTTTCCATCTCTATATTTCTGTGGCAACTTAAAGAAAAGTATTTGCAGATAATATTGAGTTAGGTCTTGAAATAGATATTTATAAATTAAATTACACTCAAAAATCTCATAAGATGCCTGAAGGGCTGAAAAGGATATATCACAAAAGTTTTGAAAATTTGGAAGGATAACTCAAATTTAAATGTATGGCCATTAATTTTCAGCTTCACCAGAGAACTGGCTCTCTCATTCCTTACACAAACATTATAATTTATTTTTGAACTGAGTTCAATAAAGAAAAGTAAGAATTAACAAATTGGAAGGATTGGTCCAAGATAAGCTATCTGCAGAATTCTTAAGACATAGGAGACATGAACTTTCATTTCTTTGGAAGAGTTAAGCATTTTTGATAAGGAGTTCAAATATTTAAAAGAACAATCTAATTAGGTTAAATTTCATTAAATTAATTTATGGAAGATTGGTTGATTACAATGCAGTCTCACGATCCTTCAATAGTAGTCAAAGAACCATGTAATCTCGGCAACAAATTATCTACTGGAGAAACTCATTGGTCAGGCACCATCAGTGGGATAAAAAGAATGGTCAATGTTTTGGGCTGGAACCCTTCAGGTCAGAGTGCAGAGAGGAGACTGTCTCAGATTCCAGCATCTGCAGTCCCTTAGGTATCTCCAAATAACCCCTTTGTCTGTGTCAGTAGTGAGAAGTTAAGATACCAAGGAAGTAGTACATGTGTGCAATAGCTGAAAGAAACACAGAATAATACAGAAGAACCAATATGCTGTGAGACTTCTAGAAGAGATGATAATAATGATTAATTTCAAAATAGAGAGAAAAAAATAGCAGCGCTGCTAGAGCTCCTGTAACAGTAGTGCTGCCTCTGGTGCCATCCCACGGAGCAGGAGCAGAGGAGGCACAGCACTCCACTGCAGGGTTCTACCACCCAGTCCAACTACAGACAGCTCCATATAGGCTCCTGTTAAAGGAGACGACAATGGCTTATTTTAAAATCCTGCGACTGAGGGATCTGGGCCCAACATGGCGGTGCCTGTGTTTGGCAGCAGCCACTAGGGGTTGCAGATGCTGGAAAGCAAAGGACTGGTGCAGGGTGCCAGAAAACGGGGAGAACACATCCCTGTTTGAGAAGGAGAAGCAGAGATGACCCATAGGTCAGTGATCATGGAAGCAGGCTGTTGGCAACTCAAGGGAAGGAACCCATGCATGTTGCAGGCTGCTGGTGACTGTGGTTGAAGGACTCAAACCAGGCTGCGGACTGCTGAAGATTGCTTCAAGACTTGCTAAAGGGGTACCAGGTATCAGAACCGAGATGCGAGAGGGGGCCAAGGGTGCTGAATCGTGTCGGAAGTTTGCTTTTGGAGCTCAGGTTGCAGATGCTTTGGACTGAAGTCTGTGTGACTGTAGAGGCTCGAAAAGTGCAGGAGGCTAATCCATGGACACTCAATGAGTTTGGGGGGACTCTCTTTTGCTTCTTTTTCTCTAACTGTAAGAGGAGCCAACAATTTCTTAAGACAGACAAAAACAAATTTTCTGTAATTTTACACTTGTTTTTATTGCATGAGAAAAAAGGAATCTTGAACCTTGAGAATTATTAAATCTGCAATGAAGCATTCAAAGAAGAAACATTACATTATTGGTATTCCCATGGCATGTGGACTAATTTCAAATCTAATCATTCAAGCAGTATAATTTCAGTGAAGTTTCACTACACTTCAAAATAACATTGGGTTTTAGAATATCATGTATTTCTTTTTTATTATCAAAAATATTCTTCAGCAAATGAACACAAGAATAATTAAGGGTCTGATTGGTTGAAGTAGGCCGCAGAGGATTTTAACCACGGTAGTGCGCATCGAAAGAACCAAAGACTTGTTGATCCAAACCAAGGCTTTTATTGATCCAAACCAAGGCTTTTATTAGCGTATCACAAGTAGGTCGACCAGTCCAGAATGACCTGGTCTGGCTAGGAGCAATCCTTTAAGACCTGCCAGTAGGTGTGGCTACACTCTCAGCCAATCACAGTCATCCTACACTACCATCTGTACATATGTACATATACACATTGGTGATAGAATCTGTACTATAACAACCACTTCAACACCAAGGCTACTCCGGGAGTTGGGAGTGTGAGGAAAGATACGCTGACAAGCAGACCTAGAGCTCTCCAGAGCTGCTAAAAAGGATAATCAGTGGCTCTGGATGAAGAGATGGGATTTCATCCAAGCCCCCAAGTGTGTGAATGGCATTTAGTGGGTGAGCCCTGGACGGGATTCACTGCTGAATCCTCCAGAGGTGTCGTGGGTCTATCAGCAAAACATGAAGGAAGGAGGGTGCCCACTTGATAACCAGAAGATGCCACCATTCACTTGGCTACCCCGCAGAGTCTAGGCAGCAAGTCTCAGGAATGCAACAAGGGATATTAACATCTCATTCTGACATAACATACCTATAAGAAAATAGCAGTTGTATTTAGAATTTTGTTTTTAAAGCAGTGATATTTTGTGTATAGAGTAAAAAAAAACTGGGGAAGAACGAATTAATAAAAGTCTTGAGGAACAGGAATCCAATTCTTTATTTATTTCGTCCACTGCAATCTCAGTCTACTTTGGTTTCACCTGTTTGGTCTCTAGTAAGCAAAGAGTAGGTCAGACAACTGTAAGTTACCATGACCGTAACTAAATTACCCAACAACTTTAAGTTACCCTATGGGGGGAGGCAAGGAAATAATAGGGTAGTTGACAGCCATACAAGAGAGAATTGGTTATGTTGATGTAATTAGAAGAATGGGAATGATGGATTGCTCTGACAGTTAGGATGGGCTCAATGGGCTAAACAACTTCTTTCTACATTGTAAGAAAATAGAAATAACATTTCTTTTTAGTTAACCAAATTTCTGTGGTGTGTCCAATGAGAAAATGATGTAGAAATCCAGTTGGATCAAGTAAGGTATGTGTGGTGCCCTGTAAGCCAGAATCAGACACACACAAGGTAAGACTGTACAACAGGCTTTAATCCACAAAGACTTCCACAGAGCCAGGTTGGCAGTAACTCTGAGTGAGACTTCGGGAGGCCGGAGCAGGCTTATATCCCGGAGGGTGATTGACACCCGACCGGGTGGGGCTTGATCCATTCAGGGTGACTGATTGACAGCCGGCCAGGTGTTCTCCTGTCCCCTTACATTCCTGCAGTAGGCCGGTGGTATACCACCACAGTAAGGTATGATTAAAGGAGAAAGAGATTTATTTGCTAAAACTCCCCGTGATTCTGCCATTTATTAATAATATTTATTTTAATATATGTATGTTGGATCTGTGTATATGAATACTTTATCTGTATGTGTATAATGTCTTTATGTGTGTTGCACTATTTTGCACCATGGACCAGAGAACGCTGCTTCGTTGGGTTTTACTAACACAATCAGCTGATAAATAAAGTTGAACTTGAACAGTATTTTCATGACACTGGTCATAAAGTGGCAAACAATGTGCAACAACTTGTGGGAGTTTATTACTCACCAAGTATGAGTTCTCTGTTATAAGTTATTGGACAATTTGTGTATTAATAAAGGCACATTATTATTTTGAACACAATTTGGTCTAACAGTTCGAAATATCTAAATGTGTACCATTAGATCATGTCATTCACATACATTTTCCAAGAATTTCTTCATAAACAGATTTATTGAATTCACCCCAAATTGGAAATGTAACTTTTTAAACTGTAAAATACAGCTTTTCATATCACTTGCCAAAATTCGATTTTGAAAAATTAAATTAAAATCCATGATGTAAAACAGACGTTCTGCCACGTTAAATCCACTGCTTGAGGAATGAAATGATGAAAATACATAGTACATTGGGAAGTGGAGCAAAACAGATTAGTAAAGTGGGAAGAAGATGTCAATGTTGGCAAATTTGGAGGGGATTTGAATTTATTTTTCACAGACAAAATGCCCTTCCTGTTTCAGTGGTGTAACCTAATCCCAGAAATGAATCAGAAACTTCAAGGAGGAGGAACTTCAGGGTAATGGACAAAGAGAGGAAAGCCTCCCCCTGTCTCACTTGTCAGTGATTCTGGCTTCTCATTAAAGCACATTGGCTTAGAGATTGACAGTGAGTTGGGAAATTTAGAGGAGAGTCTGGTGAAGAGTTAATCGGGATCATAGAAATACAAGCCATCCAGAATAGCAAGGCCCTATTTAAATAAATCAAGGAAGACATCAGCTTTCAGGCTGGCTTGATGGTATAGCTCATTATGGGAAGTGTAGATCAGTTAACCATATAACCATATAACCATATAACCACTTACAGCACAGAACAGGCCAGTTCGGCCTTACTAGTCCATGCCGTAGCAAATCCCTACCCTCCTAGTCCCACTGACCAGCACCCAGTTCATACCCCTCTAGTCCCCTCCTATCCATGTAACGATCCAGTCTTTCCTTAACTGTAACCAATGATCCCGCCTCGACCACGTCTGCCGGAAGCTCATTCCACATCCCCACCACCCTCTACGTAAATAAATTTCCCCTCATGTTCCCCTTATAATTTTCCCCCTTCAATTTTAAACCATGCCCTCTAGTTTGAATCTCCCCCTTTCTTAATTGAAAAAGCCTATCCACATTTACTCTGTCTGTCCCTTTTAAAATCTTAAACACCTCTATCAAGTCCCCTCTCAATCTTCTACGCTCCAGAGAAAAAAGCCCCAGTCTGCACAACCTTTCCCTGTAACTCAGACCCTGAAATCCTGTCAACGTTCTCATGAACCTTCTCTGCACTCTCTCTATTTTGTTTATATCTTTCCTATAATTTAGTGACCAAAACTGTACACAGTACTCCAAATTTGGCCTCACCAATGCCTTGTACATTGCTGCAGGAAGAATTCCATTGAGCCTGTTGTCAAAGGCAAAGTCTCTTCTCTTGGCCAGATTGGGATCAAGGCGGCTAGAGGCCTATTTGTGAGGTTTGGGAACCTTCCTGCTCTTCCTGGACCAATGAAGAGTAAGCAATTTTGTAAAGTTTACTTGAATCTCTTCTGACCAAGGGGCATGTAAATACATGGAACTACTTATTCCTTGAACAAGGGGTCAGGCCCAAAACATCAGCAATATATCTTTGTCTCCAATAGATTATGGCTGTTCCTCCAGCTCTTTGGTGTGTTTTTACATGGAATCATTCGGTCAAACCAATACAATGGCAATTAATACTTACATTTGTCCAATCTGTCTGCAATGTTAAATGTTTCTATATGGTTCTTAAGTCTTGGTTTTGGTTGGGACTGGGAGCGTCATCTGCTATTCTTCTCATGAGTCCTCATGTCATGAAAAGTCCTTTACTAAATGCAGAGTCAGAAAAAGGAATTAGCATTCCGATTGGTCAAGTTTAATTCTGTATACCCACAATTAGTATTACTTATGCTAGTATTGGAATGGGAAAGGGTTAGAGTGAAATGAAAGAAGTAAGCTTGCAAGACCTCTTTCTTTCTTCTTTCTTCTTCTTTCTTCGGCAAATACTAGAGCGCCTCGGATGCCCCCCCAAGTTCCTCAACATGGTTATCCAACTGCATGAAAACCAACAAGGTCGAGTCAGATACAGCAATGAGCTCTCCGAACCCTTCTCCATTGACAACGGCGTGAAGTAAGGCTGCGTCCTCGCACCAACCCTCTTTTCAATCTTCTTCAGCATGATGCTGAAACAAGCCATGAAAGACCTCAACAATGAAGACGTTGTTTACATCCGGTACCACACGGATGGCAATCTCTTCAATCTGAGGCGCCTGCAAGCTCACACCAAGACACAAGAGCAACTTGTCCATGAACTACTCTTTGCAGACGATGCCGCTTTAGTTATCCATTCAGAGCCAGCTCTCCAGCGCATGACGTCTTGTTTTGCGGAAACTGCCAAAATGTTTGGCCAGAAGTCAGCCTGAAGAAAACTGAGGTTCTCCATCAGCCAGCTCCCCACCATGACTACCAGCCCCCCCACATCTCCATTGGGCACACAGAACTCAAAACGGTCAAACAGTTTACCTACCTCGGCTGCACCATTTCATCTGATCAAGGATCGACAACAAGATAGACAACAGACTTGCCAAGGCAAATAGCACCTTTGAAAGACTACACAAAAGAGTCTGAAAAAACAAGCACCTAAAGAAATACACAAAGATCAGCGTGTACAGAGCCGTTGTCATACACACGCTCCTGTTCGGCTCCGAATCATGGGTCCTCTACCAGCATCACCTACAGCTCCTAGAACACTTCCATCAGCGCTGTCTCCGCTCCATCCTCAACATTCATTGGAGTGACTTCATCACCAACATCGAAGTACTCGAGCTGGCAGAGGCCGATAGCATCGAATCCACGCTGCTGAAGATCCAACTGCACTGGGTGGGTCACGTCTCCAGAATGGAGGACCATCGCCTTCCCAAGATCGTGTTCTATGGCGAGCTCTCCACTGGCCACCGAGACAGAGGTGCACCAAAGAAGAGGTACAAGGACTGCCTAAAGAAATCTCTTGGTGCCTGCCACATTGACCACCGCCAGTGGGCTGATATCACCTCCAACCGTGCATCTTGGCGCCTCACAGTTCGGCGGGCAGCAACCTCCTTTGAAGAAAACCGCAGAGCCCACCTCACTGACAAAAGTCAAAGGAGGAAAAACCCAACACCCATCCCCAACCAACCAATTTTCCCTTGCAACTGCTGCAACCATGCCTGCCTGTCCCGCATCGGACTTGTCAATCACCAACGAGCCTGCAGCAGACGTGGACATACCCCTCCATAAATCTTCATCTGCGAAGCCAAGCCAAAGAAGAAGAAAGAAGAAGCTTGCAAGACTAAAGATGTTCCTACGCACTGCCTCACCTGCTCTGCAGGTATCTTATAGTGTGGTTACATCAGGGAAAAGCCTGTTATTTAATTACAGACATCCAACTTGGAAACAGGTTGCAGCCCACAATAATCAGATATCCTCATCACTAGACATTCTCAAATAACAAGCTGTGTTCCAAACTTTCATTTTAAAAAATCCCTTTGCAATACATTCCAAACATCATGCCTCAGCAATAATATTTGGATGAGATTGAAGGTGTATGAAGGAACAAATTAACTGCTTTCCCACAATTAAAATGTGTGCTGTACATGAACAAGAAAGATCTCAAATCTGTCAATGAGTTTGAAAATGCAAATGTTCTGGTCTGCTGCATTGCATGACCTCAGTTTTGGAGAATATTGATTGGATCCCCTCTGAGAAGTCGATCAGACCTCACAGCATGACATTAAAAAACTCTTCATCACATTTAGAACTCAGACAGCAGTAAAAAAAGATGAAACAAACATTTCAAAGAGCAATGCTTGCCTTTGCTGTGGAAAAGGTAACTTTAGGTCAGCAAGTCAGCTCAATATTCTTCACTCCCTCCTCTGTAAATGAGGGGGTAATTACTCAGTTCTGTTCAAGACTGAAAGAGTCCTTTGCACAAAGGATTTGTTCTGATCAACAGTTGAAAGGATTTGTAATAAATCAGACTGAACATAAGATTAGTTTATTCCAGAGACTCAAAGTTGTAATTTGAGGGGTAAATGTTCTGTATTTGGAGTTTGGAGCCCGTATGCTCAAATAATGGGATTAAAATTATAAATAGTTTCTTTGAATCCTCCAAACCAGTGAAGTTTTCCCTGAAAATGAGTAAGGGCTTTATTAGAAAAATGTTTTCTTTGAGATCCTTGAGTATCCTCCAAAGCATCCAAATCAATATTTAGCTATGTTATAAATCCCAAGATCGTGTTATATGGCGAGCTCTCCACTGGCCACCGAGACAGAGGTGCACCAAAGAAGAGGTACAAGGACTGCCTAAAGAAAGCTCTTGTTGCCTGCCACATTGACCACCGCCAGTGGGCTGATATTGCCTCAAACCGTGCATCTTGGTGCCTCACAGTTCGGCGAGCAGCAACCTCCTTTGAAGAAAACCGCAGAGCCCACCTCACTGACAAAAGACAAAGGAGGAAAAACCCAACACCCAACCCCAACCAACCAATTTTCCCTTGCAACCGCTACAACCGTGTCTGCCTGTCCCGCATCCAACTTGTCAGCCACAAACGAGCCTGCAGCTGACGTGGACATTACCCCTCCATAAATCTTCGTCCACGAAGCCAAGCCAAAGAAAGAATGTATTTTCGATGTAGGTTGTGGGGGGGGGGGGGGGGGGGGTGGTGGTGGTGGAGGGATTAGTTGAGTTTTTTAAAGGTTTTTTTTCTCTTTTTTTTCTTTATTATATATTTGTAAACTCTGTAATATTGTGATTTATTAATTGTTATATCTGTCACATGTATTGATTTTAAATAAAATATTCATATAAAAGATTGAAAGTGATTGGTTAAAAAAATAATCTAAATGACACATGAAAATAACCTGTGAATTGGTACATTTTTTATTTGTTACCTTAGAGTTCGCTATTTTTTCACCAATTGTCAAAAGAATATTGCCTGAGAAAGTTAGGAAATGGGGAAGAACATGGATTATTAGCATCTTTTCTTAACACTGTACTCAGTCCATGTGTTTAAAACATTACTTGGAGAGTGCTGCTCGACCACTGGGAATATTACTGACAGTGTCTATCAGAGTTTCAATGAGTTTCCAAATACCATTAGAAGAAGCCCTTCAGGAGTTCAGTGGGCAGTAATCAGAACCTCTGCAATCTGCTGGCCACTTGCAAACATGACTTCAGTGTTTCTGCCTTCTATCATCCATGTGTCAAATTCAGGAATGAAGCATAAAGGAAAAACAATCACAAAACATAAGACCAGTCCCTTGGCTACTTGGTAAGGATGCAGCTGACTGGGTTGCAACCTCAGCTTCACATCCCTGTCTATCCCCAGTAACCTTTCACACCCTTGCTTATCAAGAACTTATCAGTCTCTGCCTTGAAAACACTTTGTGTCCACTTCACATTAAATAAAATCACAAAAAGCAACATACCAAAAAATCCGGAGATCTTTCTTCTAAGTAATATAAGAAGTAAAGAACTCGGACTCGATTTGGATGGAACACAAAAAAGATTTATTATGATAGCCTTAGCTGCAGCAAAAAAATGTGTTATGTCAACCTGGAAATTAGAAGATAGCCTGAGAGTACAGCAATGGTACGTAGAAATGAATAAATGTATTCCAATGGAAAAAATAACATATAATTTAAGAAATAACATCACAGAATTCGAACAAATTTGGGAACTGTACATGAAACACAATAGAGAAGTCCTACCGTGGACCTCCACCCCCTAAAATGACAGAAGGAGAAGAAGACGAAATGAACTGACCCAGTATGTAAAAGTAGATGACACAAATTTCTTGTTTATTTTCATTGTGTGAGGACATTGTTTTAATGGGTTTAATGTATCATATATGTTGAACTTTGAATGAGTGGGGAGGAGAGGGTGAAGGAGGGAGGGAAGGGAGGGGTGAAAAAGGGGAGAAAATGACACTGTGTATATTCAAGAGGGAAATATCTATGTGTATTTTGGTCAGTATGGTTCATAGTGTGAAAAAAAATTTTTAAATTTAAAAAAAGAGTTCCAAAGACTCACAACTGAGAGAAAATAATTTTACTTTACAGCAAAATGAAAGGCCTTCTTAAAATGGTGAATCCTATTTTTAAACCATGAACTTCACTTCTAGCTTTTGCTACAAGAGAAAACATCCTCTCAATATCCACTCTGGATGCTACAAAACTTCATCAGAGAGCTACCCTGTAGCTCGTGGTGCATGACAAGATAGGCCAAAGTTAGCAGAGTTTCCTGAAGGGAAAATCTTGCCTGACAAACCTGCAATTTTTAAGGAAACTACGAGCAGTGTCGACAAAGGAGATGCAGTAGATGTTGTACATTTTGATTTTCAAAAGGCCTTTGACAAGATGCACTTTGATCATTCACTTTGGTAGAAGGAATAAAAGGGCAGACTATTATTTGCATGGGGAGAAATTCAATATTCGGAGGTGCAAAGGGAATTGGGAGTCCTCATGCAGGATACCCTATAGGTTAACCTTGAGGTTAGGTCAGTGGTGAAGAAGGCAAAAGCAGTGTTGGCATTTATATCTCGAAGAATAGAGTAGGAGCAGAAAAATATTTGTTGAGGCTTTCGAAGGCACTTGGAATACGGGGTATAGTTTGGACTTATTTAAGAATGGATGTGTTGGCATTGGAGAGGGTTCAGAAAAAAAAATCACCATTCTGATTCCTGGAATGAAGGGATTATCATGTGAGGAACGTTTAACAGCTGTTGGACTGTACCCCTTGGAGTTCAGAAGAAGGAGAAGGGGACCTCATAGGAGCATTTTGAATAGTGAAAGGTCTGACAGAGTAAATGTATCACAGTGGTTTCCTTTGGTAGGGGAGTCAAGAACAAGAGTGCACAATATCAGGTTTAAAGGGCGCCCATTTAAACTGAGATGTGGAGGAATTTCTTTGGCAAAAGAGTGGTGAACTTTCATAATTTATTTGCCCATTTTGATTGCCCTTAAAATAAAATGGCGATGAGTTACCTTCATACCAGCTGCTATGCTCATGATGAGTTATGTCTATTGTACTGTTCATTGAGGACACTCAAGATTTTAACCAGCCATGATAAAAGAATTATGATATATTTCCAACTGAATATGCTAAGTGACTTGGAGACAAACTTGTATTGTGCCTGCTGCCCTTGATATATTTTTTTAGATGACTGACTGCATGCTGGAGAGGTACTGTTCAAGAAGCTTTGCTGATTTCCAGAGCATCGTGGACTTTGCTCTCTTACATATCAGCAGAGTGACCTGGCCAGATTAACTGGATCATCATCAGAAACTATTGCAGAATTCAGGATTTGTTATCTAACCCAGGAATACAGAGAGTAACTTTATGAGACCTGTTACTACACCTTAATTAAATGTAATACGTGGCTGAAGGCCAGAGATCAAAGATGGACGTTTCTGGACTGTTTAACTCAATATCACACCACAAGTCAGCGTTGGACTGCTAAGCATTAGGAATCCATGAAATGCTTTGATATATATTTAGCTTTGACAGATTTGACACACCTTTACTACAGAACGGCTTCTCTTTGGGTGGCCAACAATCGCAGGCGGTGGAGCACCTGTCTCCAAGCTAAGTTAGTGTAAGTTCATCCTGAGTACTAGTTTCTTTTATTACTTCAGACTTCACATTTGAACTTTGCACGGGCTATCACATTACCTCAACAGCAATTCTTTAACATGCAAACATTTCTATTTCCCACTTTATGAAAAACATTTATCTGACATTATGAAACAAAAGATAAAGTTAAGATTGCAGCAACTAATCTGCAGGTTCATAGATGGAAAGCTTCACTCGCCTATGTTTTCTAATCCTTTTGAAAGGATTTCATGTTCTCAATTAAAATAGCATTTCATTCTAAGTGTTCTGCTCAATGTTCAGAGCTTTATAGCTTTAATCCAAAACAGTCATTCTGTTTTATTCATCAAATGCAGAGATTGTGCAATTCACCAACATATTAACTCCACATGAATGGATTGTATAGTTCAGATCAAGCTTCAATTAATTACGGGAAGGTCTTCCTTTTCTCTTGACTTAGGATAAAATCTTCATCTCTTTTTCAATATTTTTATTAACATTGAAATTTCACATCCAAAAATCCAGAGTACATATGTTAAAAAAAAATTAACTACATTACACTTAAACCATGTCATTTCATTCAAGGTATCCAGACTTTAATCAAACAGCTTATATTGTATTGATATAAATTTTGTTTTTTTTTTCTCAACTATTTAGCAATCTTTAAACCACAACAGTAAATACTTTTCTTTCAATAAAAAGCTTTCAAAAGTTATACTTGTGGCATACAAAATCTCCACCCTCCCTCCTTCCCCAATCCCCGAAGAAAAAGCAAAAGAAAAAGAAATAGAAGAGAGAAAAACTGGAGAATATCAAGAGAATAAACTATTTAACATAAAGTTTTTAATAATTTAATGATGCTGGAGGTTACCAAGAGATGGGGTCTTCAGAGTGTCTGTTAAACATTCATAAACACATTTTTCAAATATAGGCACCATATTTTCCAAAATATCTGGTATTTATTTTGTAAACTATAAGTAATCTTCTTAAGTGGAATACAGCTACCAAGTTCTGCATGCCATTTTATCATCCTTAAATCTATATCAGATTTCCAAGTAATAACTATACATTTCCTATAAACTGCTAAAACAGTGGTTCTCAACCTTTTTCTTTCCACTACATACCACTTTAAGTATTCCCTATGCCATCAGTGCTCTGTGATTTGTAAGGGATTGCTTAAAGTGGTATGTAGGTGGAAAGAAAAAGTTTGAAAACCACTGTTTTAATTATACCTAATTGACTTGGTATGTGCATAGTTTCATAACTCTAAAAGAAATGGGCCAATGACAATTTTTCTCAAGCAAAATATTTCAGTAACAATTGGGTCTAGAGCAATGATTCTCAACCTTCCCTTCCCACTCACATTAGTAAGCATCCCTTACTAATAACAGAGCACTTATGGCATAAGGATTACTTAAAGTGGTATGTGAGTGGAAAGAAAAAGTTTGAGAACCACCGTGCTTAAAGTAATTTGCACAAATTCAATTTGATACATAGGTAATTTTAATTTAGGTCCAATAGTCATAATATTACCCAACATAAATAGCATCGGATCGTGTGGGAACTTAACTCCTATTATTCATTCCAAAATATTTCCAACTTCCAAACAAAAGTATTTAACTTTAGGACACTCCCAAGAAGAATGCAGAAATGATCCTACTTCTTGACCACATCTAAAGAACATAAAAATTGAACCCAATCTTATCAGATTTAACATTTTTGAGTTAGGTATAACTGATGCAAAAAATTATATTGAACCAACCTATATTTAACATTACTAACCTGTCATTTTATCTTTACATAATTGTAATTCTTTTTTTCAACTGCCAAGCTAGAAGTTTGTGAGTTCTTTCTCCTAATTCATAGTACTTTGTTTAGTTCTCTCAATTAATTTTTCTGTTCTACAAGTCTGAATTGTATTATAATGAATTTTTTTTAATTATTAAATTCCTCCTTTTTATATCCAAAGCCTTTTCCAAACCTTCTATTTCCGTTTCCAATTGACCCACCTCTTTCGTATAATCTTTCTTAATTTTTGCTGTTTAACCAATTATCTGACCTTGTAAATATACTTTCAAAGCATCCTAGAGAACAGTTTTATTGTCCACTGAATTAGAATTTATTTCTAAAAAATCTTGAATCTGCTTCCTTATAAAATCACAAAATTCCACTCTCTTCAACAATGTAACATTAAATCTCCACCTATAAACTGAATTTTCTTCCTCAGGGACCAAACATGTCATCAAACATGGAGAGTAGTCAGATAAAATCATTGCCTTATACTCTATAAATGTAATTCTTCCTTGCACTTGCATTGATATTAAAAATAAATCTATTCTCCAATAAAAATCATGTCTATGGGAATAAAAAGAATAGTCCTTTTCCTTCAGATTTAATCTCTGCTTAATATTTGCCATGTTCAGGTCTTTCATTAAACTCAAAATCATTTTTGCCACTTTTATTTTTACTACTGATCTTACCAACAATACAACAATTAAAATCCCTTCCCATCAAAACATTCTCATGAGCTTCAACTAAATGCATAAAAGTATCGTAGCAAAAAGCCTTTATCATCCACAATTGGTGCATAGACACTCATAAATGTCCAAATTTCAGAATAAATATGACAATGAATCAAAACAAATCTCCCCGCAGGATCCGTAACCACCTTTTGAATTCTAACCGGTAAAGTCATCTTAAATAATATCACAACTCTTCTTGCTTTAGAGTTAAATGTTGAGGCTACCACTTGACCCAGCCAATCTCTTTTTAATTTCTGATGTTCCTTCTTTGTCAAATGAGTCTTGCAAAAAAGCAATGATAACTTTCATTTTAATATATATGAGCTAACACCCCTTTCCTCTTAATTTTGTTATTAAGCCCATTTATATTAAAATGTATGAAATTTAATACCTTACTATCAGCCACTTTTCTACTTCCAAAAAAAATTCAGAACTCCTTTTGCCCCTTCGCTTGGATCCCCAGCACCACAAAACCATCAATCACACTTGACATCTCCATTGGAAAAAGAGAATTGAAAAAAAGAAATTTAAAAAACTAAAAGAAAAAAATACTGTGAAAAAACCAGTACTACCTTCCTCTATTGTACAATGGGGTACGTGGTTGCAGAAGGAGAAAGAAAGTCCTCCCCCACCCCCAGTAAGAACATTCTGTACATAAATTAATTAAGAAATAATTCATTTTCAGGTATAAGCATCCTCTTCGAGTTCTCTATTCACCTTATTGTCATCAAGTTCCAACTTCTTCTTGCTTCAGTGCTTTCCCAGCAGTTTGCATCATCTCAGATTGATCTGATAAAACTTGTTGAATGCCAAAGTTCTGTACATTCATTTGTTGATCTTGTTTAATACTTAGCAATTAGCAAACTCCAGAGCTTCCATCTCATTTGCAAAACACCGTACTTGATTTTCCCACAAAATCACTTTAATATACCTGGAAGTCAAAAAGAGAACTTATGTCCTTTCTTCCACAAAACTGATTTGGCAGGATTAAACTCATTTCTTCTTTTCACTACGATCATATTTAAATCTGCATAGAAAAACACTCCTATGAAGCCACTGATATTGGACCCTGATGTTTTTGGGCATTTTGGACAGCCACTCGCAATATCGTTACTTGATCCTAATAACATAAACATTTAATCAAAATAGAATGTGGCAGTTGTCCTCATGATGTCTTCTTCCTATTGGCCCTATGTGATCTATCCAATTCAATTCCATTTGGAAAATTCTCAGGACCCAGAACTTATGGAATCCATTGTTGAAAAAATTGTATTGGATTAGAGCCTTCAAAAATCTTCAACCAGCTCAACAATTTTCACATTATATCTGCAACTATTCTAATATATTTTTTTTTGCAAAGGTTCTTTCTTATGCACATCCCATGCCATAATAGAATTTTCCATTGTATTAACTGTTCCATTTCATCAGATATTCTTGTATATTCTCTTCAATTTTCTGAACTTGAACTTTATCAACCATTTTAGTATATTTTTAAAATTTCTTCCTTAATATCTTTCATTTCCTCTTCAGCATATGCAAATCATATATTAGCATTACATCTTACAGATACAAATCGTTTATCAATCTTCTTACTCAATAATAGCCACTGATTCAATATAGAAACTTGCACGGCTTCAGGAATTCTAACCTGCATAGCTACAATACCTTGTGCCAGTTGGGATGCTTGATCTTCATATACTATTCCTTTTTTCTTCTGCTTCTTCCTCCTCTTCTCTATCTTGATCTTCTTCTTCTTGTTCATCTAAGTCACTCCCGTGTGTTTCAGACTCTGCCTCCGATTCTATAGAAGGCTGAGCCTGCAAGACAATGCTGCTGACAGCAACTTTAATCGATTCAGCTGTTCCCCAAAGGGAAATAGCTTGTTCAGTTGTGTGCATTTGCAAACTTGAAGAAGCTGCAGATCGATGGTTCTCTTCTGGACTCAAGCACCATCTTCTCCAGCTTCCCAGAGAGTCAGTGCCAGTGTCACTTGTATGCGGGTCATTGAAGTTCGAGTCGCTTGAGGAGGAGGAGAACTTGAGCTCAAGGCTCCAACATCAAAGTAGGCTCTGCCTCTTCTGGGTTTTTTTTCGCTTCCTTTACTTGACTGTCTGTACTTTCCCCTTCTTTAAAGTCATATTGAAAAATTTGCAAGTTGGTTCCAAAAGCTCAATAACTCAAAATTTCAAAACTAAAAGTTTTAAAGTCACTTATTACTTAGTTCTCCCAGGAGAGGCGTATCTTCACATCTCCCATTTAAGCCATCATGGTATACCCCATTATATAATTTTATTATTAAAAAAGGAAAATCTAAACCCACTACCAAGAAAGAAGCTGTTCGGCCAAAGAAAGACAGAATTCTTTTCAGAATGATAAATTTCCTCATTAGTCAACATTTTTACCTTCATAACAAATCAAAGATTATAAAAGTAATTCAAAAAGGGTCCCCAAAGAGTTTGAAGATTCAAATTCAGATCAGAAATTGAGCATTTAATCTTCTCTAAATTTAAACATGGCATGACATCATGTAGCCATTGAGCATAATTAGACGGGGTAACATCTTAAATATAAGTGCAGTACGTATTATTCATGACAGCACTGATGACCTCACAGCCATATGGTTTGTATCAACGATAGCCAGCAATTGGAAGGAAACATTGAATATGCAGCCACACCTTATTTGAGTTCTGGATTCTTCCATCTATTTCCTACATAAAAAATACATTCATGATGTAAACTGCATAAGCCACCTTGCACCTGCACGAGAAGAATTCATGAGAAATTATGGGCAACATTCACAACATATGGATTGCCAGAAATATTCATGACTGACAATAGACCACTAATTGCTTCCACCCAATTTGAAAGATTTATGTGCATGAATATTGTAAATGTAATTTGAATCAAATTGGAAGGCTCACTGTGAAAAATGTATTCAAAAGACAGATCAAATTTGCCCAAGTTGTGCATAATAGCTACTTTCCTGTTAACATGCAGGAGTGCACCATATTCGATCACTTGTTACACACTGCCTGAGATATCTGTGAGCTGAATTCTCAGGACAAGCCATCATTGCTGAGGCCATTCATGTGTACATGAGGGCAGCATCTGCTTCTCCAATAACCAGTCCAAAATTAAACAGATGCCTACAGTTTATGTCTCTTCTTTATCTTATTTTTAATTATAAAGGCAAAAGATGGTGCATGCATTCAGCCAGTCAGGCAATGTTAATATTGTCAGTCAACATTAAAGATGTTACAGGTTTTAAGCAAGTACAGAGAAAGAAAAAGGGTAAAGGGCAAGAAGGGACAGTGGTAAAAACATCATTTGGGTAGAATGTGGGAGAGATTAAACATCAAGAATGATGATGCAAAACCAAATGTTGTAGCAATGAAACAACAAATGAATAAGAAATGAATATTTTTTTTAAAAAAAGAAAAGATAATGGAAATTTAAAATAACACTGGAATCATTCAGTGGATATATGGCCATATCTGTGGGAGGATTTAAATTTTAAATTTAAATTTAGACATACAGCATGGTAACAGGCCTCTCGAGTCCATGCCGCCCAATTTACACCCAATTAATTTACAACTCATGATACATTTTGAACAGTGGGAGGAAACCGGAGCCCCTGGGAAAAATCCAGACAGACACGGGAAGAACGTGTCCTTACAGACAGCGCGGGTTTCAAACCCAGGTCCTGATTGCTGATGGTGTAAGAGTGTTGCACTAACTGCTACACCAACCACCTGCCTGAATCATTAACTCTGATTTTGTAAGAAATGGGCTTGAATGTGTAAAAGGTAACAGCAGATGCCCAACTGCAGCGTTCCAGATTTAAGAGAAGGAAATCTGAGGTGAAATTGCTGGACTTAATTTTGGGCCATTATGCTGCAACATGTTTCCATTCTTGTCTCATTATCACCCATTAATTTAACATTTCTTCACCTTTTACATTTTGAATAGGAGGCCATTATTCTGAAATATTAACCTTTCCTCTCTCCACAAATTACCCTGACCTGTTAAACTTTTCCAAATGTTTTCCTATTTTACTTCACCAAAATAAGGTGTGCACAAAACAACATCCACACAGGCTTGGCACTCTTCACAAAGTATCCTTATAGCCTTTCAGAAGCAAGAATCCAGAATTTGCATGTTTAAAATGTAAAAGTTACTATATTCTGATGCCATGGACACTGTTATTGAAAGAGCGGGAATGCCCAGCAAATAACATATAGAGGGTCTAGAAAAAGGGCCAACAACAAATTATAGAAACACCACAGATGCTTCACTTCTGATACAACCAACAGTTATAACCCTAATTAAACCTGTTTATATCCATGCTGCAAAAAAAGTGTTTATATATGGGGTGACATACTTTTAAGGACTCCTCTCTAGAAATTAGATGTTATTCTGAATATATTAACTATTTATTTATTGTTAGAGTACAGACATTACATCATATCTTCTTTGGCTTGGCTTCGCGGACGAAGATTTATGGAGGGGGTAAAAAGTCCACGTCAGCTGCAGACTCGTTTGTGGCTGACAAGTCCGATGCGGGACAGGCAGACACGATTGCAGCGGTTGCAGGGGAAAATTGGTTGGTTGGGGTTGGGTTTTTCCTCCTTTGCTTTTTGTCAGTGAGGTGGGCTCTGCGGTCTTCTTCAAAGGAGGTTGCTGCCCGCCAAACTGTGAGGCGCCAAGATGCACGGTTTGAGGCGATATCAGCCCACTGGCGGTGGTCAATGTGGCAGGCACCGAGATTTCTTTAGGCAGTCCTTGTACCTTTTCTTTGGTGCACCTCTGTCACGGTGGCCAGTGGAGAGCTCGCCATATAACACGATCTTGGGAAGGCAATGGTCCTCCATTCTGGAGACGTGACCCATCCAGCGCAGCTGGATCTTCAGCAGCGTGGACTCGATGCTGTCGACCTCTGCCATCTCGAGTACTTCGACGTTAGGGATGTAAGCGCTCCAATGGATGTTGAGGATGGAGCGGAGACAACGCTGGTGGAAGCGTTCTAGGAGCCGTAGGTGGTGCCGGTAGAGGACCCATGATTCGGAGCCGAACAGGAGTGTGGGTATGACAACGGCTCTGTATACGCTTATCTTTGTGAGGTTTTTCATCAGCCCTACGAGTCCATGCCAGTTCACTTGAACAACTCCACTAGCTCCTCCCTCCCACTCTCCACCCATGACCCTCCAACCCCTCATATCCATGTACACATCGAACCTTCTCTTAAAAGACAGAAAGGACCCTGCCGCAACTATCTTCTCTGGAAGATCGTTCCATTCTGCCACTACCCTCTGAGTGAAGAAGCATCCTCTAACATTTTTTCTAAAGTTTTGTCCCCTTACACTTAACTTATGCCCTCTTGTTCCAACCTCCTCTGCCCTCAGGGGAAAAAGTCTGCTCATGTCTAGCCTATCATAATTTTAAATACCTCTATCAAGTCCCCTCTCAACCATCTACATTCCAATGAATAAAGTCCCAGTCTCCTTAATCTTTCTCTGTACTCTAGATGTTGTAAACCAGGCAACATCCTTGTAAATCTTCTCTTCACTCTCCCCACCTTATCTATATCTTTCCTATAATTTGGAGACCAGAACTGAACACAATACTCCAAACCTGGCCTCACCAATGCTATAAACAGTCGCAGCATCACTTCCCAGCTCCTATACTTTACACTATGATTTATGAAGGCTAGCTTACCATATGCTTTCTTAACTACATGGGAATACACCTTCAAGGAACTCTGTTCCATAACCCCAAGATCCCTCTGTTCCTCTGCATTCCGCAATGCCCTCCTTAACTGCATAAGTCCTATTCTGGTTATTTTTTCTGAAATGCAGCTCCTCGCACTTGTCTACATTAAATTCCATCTGCCAGCTTTCAGCCCACTTTTCCAAACAAGCCAAGTCCTTCTGTAATCCAAGAAAACGTTTCTCACTATCCACCACACCCCCTATTTTTGTATTGTCTGCATATTTACTTACCCAGTTAACCACCCCCTCCTCCAAATCATTAATATAAATGATAAACAACAAGGGACCCAGTACCAATCCCTGAAGCTCACCACTTGTCACAGGCTTCCATCCTGACAGACAGTTGTCCACCATGACTCTCTGCTGTCTATCTTCACCTCTGAACCCATCTCATTATCTCTCTGTTAATCCCTAGTGACTAAACCTTCCTTACTAACCTTATCAAAAGAACTGTAAACAGATAACAAACTGTGCAATATAGAGAGAACAAAAGAAAATCAATAAAGTGCACAAGTAAGGGTCCTTAAATGAGTCTCTGATTGAGTTTGTCATTGAGGAGTCTGATGGTGGATGCTGTTCCTGAACATGGTGGTACGAATCTTGTGCACCTATACCTCTTTCCTGATGGCAGCAGTGAGAACAGTGTGTGTGCTCGTGGTCTGGGTCTTTGATGATTACTGCTGCCCTCCGATGACAGTGTTCCCTGTAGATGAACTCATTAGTGGGGAAGGTTTTGCCTATGATGTCCTGGACTGTGTCTATTACCTTTTTGGAGGGCTTTACACTTAGGGGTATTGGTGTACCCCTTTCTACCAATACACTTTCTACCAATTTGCCAGGGTTTCTGGTGTCATACCAAACCTCCACAAACTCCTGAAGAAGTTGAGGTGCTGACTTGCTTTCTTCATGATGCCATTGGTGTGTTGGGTCCAGGAAAGATCATCCAAGAAAGTGACTCCCAAGAACCTAAATTTGCTCACCCTCTGCACCTCTAATCCCCCATGATTACTGGATTGTAAACCTCTGGCTTTCCTTTCCTGAAGTCAACAATCAGCTCCTTAGTTTTGGTAACATTCAGTACAAGGTTATTGTTGATGCACCATTCAGCCAAGTTTTCAATCTCCATTCTATACCAACTCATCCCCTTCCTTGAAACAACCCACAACCGTGGTATCGTTGGCAAATTTGTAGATGGTGTTATTGTCATACTGAGCTACACAGTTGTAGGTGTAAAGTGAGTAGAGAGGGGGCTAAGAACACGCCCTTGTGATTCTCCAGTACTGATGGAGATTGTGGAGGAGAAGTTCTCACCAATTTTCATTGATTGTGGTCTAGAGGTGAGGAAATCCATGATCAATTACACAGTGGGCTGTTAAATCTCAGGTCTTGGAGTTTGCTGATCAGTTTTGAGGGGATGATGGTGTTAAATGCTGAACTGTAGTTGATAAAGAGTATCCTGATGTATGCGTCTTTGCTGTCCAGGTGTTCCTGGGCTTTGTGTAGAGCCAGTTAGATGGAATCCACCATAGACCTATTTCTACGATAGGTAAACTGGAACGTATCCATGTTACTGCTCAGACAGAAGCTGATCTGCTTCATAGCCAGACTATCACAACCCTTCACCACTGTTGATGTAAGTGCTACTGGCCAATAGTCGTTAAGGCAGGTTGCTACACTCTTCTTGGGCACCGGTATGATTGAAGACTATTTGAAATAGGTGGGTACCACACCCTGCTGGAGTGAGATATTGAATATATCCATGAATACCTTGGTTAATTGGTCAGCGCAGATCTTTAATACTCGGCCAGGTACTCCGTCCGGGCCAGATGCTTTTCCCAGATTCACTCTCTTGAAGCCAGCATGCACGTCATCCTCAGATTCAGAGAGGATGGAGTCATCAGGGGAAGTGGGGGTGCGCAGGGGTGGTTCTTCGCTGTTACTGTCATCAAATCAGGCATAGAAGGCATTGAGTTCCTCCGGGAGAGAAGCATTTCCATCTGCTACTTTATCAGATCTTGCTTGTTAACAGGTTATGGCCCTGCTATAGCTCTCTGGTGTCCCTTGTTGTTTCCATTTTCATCCAGAATTTCCGCTTCGCCTGGGAGATAGCTTTTCACAGGTCATACCTCCTCCTGCTGTACTGATCTGGATCTCTGGACTTAAATGTCTGTGATCTGGCTCTCAGGAGGTTTTGGATTTTATTGTTCATACAGGGCTTCTGGTTGGGGAAAACCCTGAATGATTTGGTGGGGACCACTCATCCACAGCTGTTTTGATAAAATGTGAGACAGCCTCAATGTACTTGTTCAAATTCTCGGCAGAGTCCTTGAACACCACCTAATTTGCTGACACAAAGAAGTCCTGTAAATGTTCTTCAGCCTCCTGTGACCAACCCCCGCCGCCCCCCCCCCCCCCCCACCCCTTAGCTGTTATGACCTCCAGACCTTCTCTTTTTAGGCTCTGTCTGTATGAGGGCAGAAGAGGCACAGCCAGGTGACCAGACTTGCTAAAGTGTTATCTCAGGAAAGAACTTCCTTATTTTATTGTAGCAGTGATCAAATGTGCTGAGACCTCTGGTGCAGTAGGTAACAGGCTGGTGGTAGTTTGGCAGGGATTTCTTGACACTGGCCTGGTTAAAGTCGCCGACTGAGATTTTTAGTGTGTCGGGCTTGGCCATCTTGTTTACTGACCACATCATGCAGCTCCGCAATTGCTTGCTTGTAATCGGCATCAGGAGGAATCTTATCCATTGTATTTCTTTGATGATTAGATATTCCAAAAAAGTTCTCCTGAAATGTCTTCCATCTGCCATAGTGGAGCCTGATCTGCTGAGTTTTTCTTGCATATGTTATGTTTAGCATTTTGATATGGAAATGATGCTTAAATAAGTTGGCAGAGACTGTTACTTTTTGAAAATATTTCATAAAGTCCAATGAAGGTTTTGATTTTACTTATTGAAAATATGATTAATGTTAAGTTTAAAACAAAGCAGGACTCAAAATGTGTGCTGTTAAATTATTGAAAACCAGTTGCCCAATCCAAGGTGTTAGGGATTTTTCAAACAAGTCTAGCCCAGCACAACCAATTCAATTGATTGGGATTGTTGCAAAAATGTAAGTGCCGCTAAACCAGGCTAACTCTTCTTAGACAAATCTCAGTGGAAAGTGAACAGCATTAGTTACAAACATCAACTAATTATCATGCATTTACCACACAAATCCATGGTATACAATTGGAAGGGATAAATCTGGGAGCCCTCAATATTGACTCTAGACACCTTGAAGTCTCATTATATCAGGCCATAAACACAAACATGGAAACCTTCTCCTGTTTCCACTTACCACCATCCCACAGCTGATTAATATGAGGTCTTCCATATTGAATAACAATGGGATGTGGCAAAGCCACTGGACAAACTCTGGGTGAGAAACTTCAATGTCCAAGAGCAGCATGGTAGTAGCACCATTGACTGGGGTAGCCAATTCTTGATGGACATACCTGGCGGAGTGGGTAGGCAGTGAGTGAACTGATTCAAAATGTTGCAGATTGTGAAGGGATAAGCCATTTTAATGTCATTCTCAACTTTGTGCAATGTGAGTCTGTAAAGATAAGAAGAAATACAAAGGAGCACAAGACCATAAGAAACAGAAACAAGAGGAGGTTATTCAGCCCCTTGTGCCCCTCCTGTCCCTCAATCAAAGCACAGTTGACATATTACTCTGTCTCACTTTCCAATAGTACACCCTTGATTCCCTCAATATTCAAAAATCTATCAATTATGATTTTTAGACTGCAATGTCAGGAAAACCGCTGAAAAAAAATTAACATAATTACTGCCCGAATGGTCATTCACACTGGGCACCTTCTTAGACTGCAAGTACCTGAGTGCAACAGTCCTGTTGGTTGGACGTGCAGTGGAGTGGATGACCGTCAACAAATTTTTTTCTGGTACGATCTACACTGCAGGCTTCCTCCAAAAAATTTGTAGGGGTCCTTCAGGATAAATTGCAGTGCAGGCATTGACTCAAAAATTTCTGCACATACCTTTTTAGACTGCCCGCGTAGCGGCAAAATTCCTTGATTGTGCCGTTACATACCTGCATTCTGAAAACCACAAATGTCTGATTTGAATGTATTCAGTTACCTTTTTTTAATAGAATTGCAAACAATTACTGTGAATGCACAATGCCTTATTTTATGACTGTGACTCTCTGGGGTTTGAGACTCCCTCACTAAGGTAAACATCATCAAACATCCACTCTTCAACCCCTGTAGAATTGTATTAGTTTCAATGAGATCTTCTCAACTCAGTAAACTTTGCCTAAATGTTTGCCTAACTTATTTTTAAGCAATAAAGCAGGAATCCATCTGGTGAACTTTTCTTTTATTCCCTCTGACATATATGCATCCTTCCTTAGGTACAGAGATGAGATCGGTTTTCAACATCCCAAGTTTATTAGTGTCTTACACAACCTAATTGTTATGGTACTGTAGAGCTCGTCGAAAGAATCAAAGACTTGTTGATCCAAACCAAGGCTTTTATTAGCAAAAGACAGGAGCTCTTCACAGGTGGCTGACCAGTCCGGAATGATCTGACCTGGCTAGGGACACAACCCTTTAAGGACCAGACAGTAGGCGTGGCTTAGCTCTCAGCCAATCGCTGTAAGCACAGTCTAGATACTGTAACTATATACACTATATACATTGGTGATAGATCTGTACTATCACAGGTACATCTTAGCTTACATTCAAATCCTCTTGTATGTTAAGATAGATATGAGAAGGAATTTCTACTCTCAAAGTTTAATGTATCTCTAGTTATGTAGACAGAGTCATTGAACTTATTCAAGGTGGAGAGTGACATGTAAGGACAAGGGAGTATGGTGTATGGGAAGAGAGTGAATAAAGCAATTTTGAACTCAAGATTGGATCAGCCTTCAGATCAGTGGTTCTCAACCCTTTTTCCACTCACAAACCACTTCAAGTATTCCCTATGCCATCGGAGCTCTGTGATTAGTAAGGGATTGCTTAAGATGGTATGTGGGTGGAAATAAAAAGTTTGAAAACCACTGTTTTAATTGTACCTAATTGACTCGTTATGTGCACAGTTTCAATGACAATTTTTCTCAAGCAAAATATTTCAGTAACAATTGGGTCTAGAGCTGTGATTCTCAACCTGACCATCCCACTCACATCCCACCTTAAGCAATCCCTTACTAATCACAGAGCACCGATGAGATAGGAATTACTTAAAGTGGTCTGTGAGTGGAAAGAGGTTGAGAACCACTGCTTTAGAGGAACGGAGGGAAGTGCCAGCTACCCTGCTCCTACTCACATTTCGTATATTCTCATCTTTTTACATAAAAGCCAAACACTACTTGCCTTCTTGGTCTCTTTCTAAGCCTGCTTGTTAACCTTGCTGCTACCCTTGGCAAGAGTAATGATATGTATATATGTACATACTGCCGCTGCTCTCTACATAAGTGGCTGGCCCACCCCTGATGACTCGACCCCATGTAACCCCTCCCCCTGTGACCTGGCCATAAAGGTTGACCTCCCTTCCCCCTTCCATTCATTCAAGCACATGGAGTTGGGCCAACTGAAATCTAATGTGTATTAAAGCCTATCGAACCTCACTCAGTCTTTAGAGTCATTGATAGTGTGTATCAGGAAGACAGTACAGATGACTGAAGACCAGTACCTCTGGGCTCAAGAACATGTTTGTTTTCCCCAACAGCTATTAGGCATTTGGATGACCCCTTTATGCGCTGACAATAAATTACTCGACAGCACAAAAAGAGCTGTTGAAATACTAGTTTTTCTCGTGCACAAAATGTATCTTTTATTTTTTTTTATTTTACTGGGGTAATATATATATTGTTGTAGTTTATTTTTACAAAAGTACCAGTATGGCTGCAGCAAGTTACAATTTTAATGTCTGTGCACTTTTCACTTGGTGTATAGTACAACAATGAGCTCTTTTCATTATCATTACCTTTCCTGAATTTAATTTATATACATAAACACCCAGACTCCTCTGAACACAAACTCCTTCCAATTTCCAGCCACAAAAAAAGCCCCACATTTTGTTTCACTGTGGTGGATAACCCTATATTTTCACTTCATAATATTCCATTTGTGCTGCCCTCACTCCGCCCTTATCTGTACTGCTCTGAAGCTTACTCCAGCTGCCTATCATGCACTGCCACCCAGTCTCATACTGTCAGTGAACTTGGTCATTCTTACTTCAGTATTCTCATCCAAATCATTGATTGAGATAAGTGGTGGGGTCCCAACACTGATCCTTTGCGTCACTCCAATAATCCTAATGTTTCCACCCAAACATGGCCGATTTATTTTACTCTATTTACTTTCCTTTTTCTTTTCCTTGGCGTGGCTTGGCCTGATTTGGCTGAAATCTGAACTGTTTCCAGTCTTCAGACTTTCGATGCCTTCTGGAAACATTCTGAGTCTTTTCCTTTGATGTCGTTATACCCTGATTTCTATCATTAGCACAACTGGCTCTCAACTTGCTATCATCTGTTTCACAGCATCACACGAGATGGTTTCAACTCTTAACATGTGTATTCAATGAAAGCAGCGCCACCTCTGCCTGAAACAATTCTTTCTTTCCCAAATTGAGCAAACCAATCCAAATGAATCAAAATGTGCCCATTTTGGGACTTGAATGTAATTCAAAAGTACAACTCAAATAACAGATGGACAGAGATGAATTATTGCTTTTACTAACATGGCTGCTCAGGTAGAAACAACAAATTCAAAGGAAAAAGCACACGCACTCTCTCTTTTTTAAAATCCAGTGTTAAACGCAGTTTAAAATTACCTGCCCTTCAATGTCACAAGTGGTCAAAATAGTTGAAATATTCAAAATCATTGTCTTCATTTGTTAATAAAAGCAAAATCAATTATTCAAACTATAATGTTGCAGATTGTACAAATATTGGCCATTTAGTTGATAATAAGAAAATCATACAGTGAAAGAAAATATCTATACAATATTTGGTCATTTGATTTGTAAAATCAAAATCTGTCAAATCAAATTCAATTCAGAGAGGTGGGAGACCAAGCAAGGGAATTCACCACAAGAGTCAAATATATTCTTCATGACCCTGCAAGAGACACGCAGAATGGAGTTGGTACAATCAAAGGAAAAGATGTATCATTCAGATTACCTTGGGTGTGATTATTGCATTATAAAATAAGAAAGAATCAAGGCAAACTTTAGCAACTGCAAAGGAACTGGATACAGTGGGACATCACAAGAACACCATGGGATAAGCTTCTCTGGCTGATCAACAGGATGAATTATGTTCAGAATTCTGTAGTTAATGAATAAATGGCATTTATGTTTTTGGGCAAATGGTAAAGAAACTGTGAAGAGGGAAAACCCTTTGTGCAGATGTGGAATGATTTTTCAATTGTTCAATAAAACAAGTTATATTACAAGTTATAAAGAAGTATGTGTGAGAGGAAGCAATAATTACTGTCCAGTTAAAAGTTCAAGCTGTTTAAGTTATGGTGTCTAAGCTATGAAATACAGGTTGTACCTCTCTTATCTTGTGCTCCATTGTCCAGCAAATCTCGTGGTCTGGCAGGTTTTGAATCTTCTGCCGTTAGTACAAATTCCTTACACACGGTGCGGGGTTCAAACCCCGGTCCCAATCGCTGGCATTGTAAAGGCATTGTGCTAATGGCTATGCCAACCGGCCTACTGCAGGGGGAAACCTCTGTACCTGCAGGAGTGTAAGGGGACAGGACAACACCTGGCCGGCTGTCAATCACCCTCTGTGATATAAGCCTGCGCCGTCCTCCCGAAGCCTCACTCAGAGTTACTGCAGCTACAGCCAGCCTGGCTCTGTGGAAGTCTTTTTGGATTAAGGCCTGTTGTACAGTCTTTACCTTGTGTGTGTCTGATTCTGGCTAACAGCACACCACAATTTAATCCAGAAATTTTTTTTCCCACGGCTGCCATGGAAAAGATCCTGAGCGTAGGGAGCCTCGAAGTCAACCCACGCCACCCAGAAGCCCAGACCCGCTTCAAGATCTGGCAGCACGTGGTCAAGACAATCATCGAAGTGCACACAGGCAGCATACTGGACTTAGATCAGAAGAGGCTGGTTCTATTCCAGTTAAAGCTGGGTTCCCACGCCTTCCAGGCAACCAAAGGCTGCTCCACACACAAGAGCGCAATGAACTCTCTTGAGTACTCGTACAAACCCCCCATTAATACTGTCTGTGCAAGGTACCTCCTCAATATCCGAGCCCAGAAACCCGGGGAGAGGGCTGAGTCTTACCTGGGACACCTGCAAGAGTTGGCACGACCGTGTCTTGTTGAACCCAGAGTAGGAGCAGAGGAGTTCGAGAGGCTGATCCAAGATGCCTTCATCCAAGGTCTATGCTCGAGGGCCATCTGGCAGAAACTGCTGGAAGATAGTATCTTCGCCCTGACCAAGACAGTGGAAGTGGTTTGAACCCTGGAAACTGCAGCCCTGCATATCGAAGCCTTCGATTCCAGGATCCCCCAGGCTCCCTCATGGCCCTCTCACACTGCAGCTGCAGCCCCAGACTGAGCTGGGGAGGAGAACATCACTGCGGCGGGTGACCGGTGCCCCGTAAGTTCTGTGGGTCCTGGTGTGGGTCAGACCTACGATCGCGCCAAAACTGCCTGGCTAGGAACCAATACTGTTCCCGATGCTGCAAGAAAGGCCACTTTGCTAAAGTGTGCCTCTCAAAACAAGCCAGCAGCTGAGCGGCCCTCTATGACCTCTCCACCTCTCTCGTGGACCCCTCCATATGCGCATGCTGGGCGGTGCCATTTTCCCCGCTACAACTTTCGCCTTCCCCGACCCCGACAGTGCAGCATCCAGCCCTGCCAGTGACGATCACAGCATGTGCCCTGAGCACCTGGACCAGCCCCTGCCCTCGCCAGCACCGCTCGCCCAGAACTATAGTGATGTCATTTCCGGCTCACGATGTGACATCACTTCCAGCTGATGTAATAACATCGTATCTGCCGGCCGCAATGATGTCACTTTCCCCGGCACAACGAAAACGGCTGGGGAAGGAGGCCAGCCACATGGCAGGCCCCCATGTGCCTCCGCCATCTTGGGCCAGGCAGCAGCCAAATTGGAGGGCCTACAACAATGACGGGGATGACGTGGTCAACACATGTGATGAACAGGCCGCCTCACTGAAACACCCCACACCTCCAGACACTGTAAATTGCTGCACACAACCAGAGAGCGACGACTCCGACTTCAATTTGGTCCTGGCTGCCATCACTTTGACCAGGGACATCCGTCATGACCTCGGGCGCTTTATGATGGACGTACAAGTCAACGGGCAAGTAACAAAGTGCCTGTTCGACAGTGGCAGCACCAAATGCTTCATTCACCCAAGTGTGGTCCACTTCCTGAGATTAAAAGTCCACCCCACCACCTGCTTGATCGCCCTCACTGCCAAGGATAAGACTGTTGGTACCCTCGGCCACTGCTCAGCCGATATAACTGTGGGAGGGGAGACATACACGGGGTTCAGGGTCCTGATCATGCCCAAACTCTGCGCCCCAGTCCTCCTGGGCCTGGATTTCCTGTGCCACCTGCAGAGTGTCACCCTTGCCTTCGGGAGGCCCCCAACCTCCATTCACGTTACAATGCACGCTAACCTACCAGCCCCGGCCAACCTGCGGCTTCTCCACACTACGCATCACCCCACTGCCGCTCTTCCCATATCTTACGCCAGGCTGCAAGCTGATTGCCACCAGAAGTAGGTGCTATTGCACTGCAGCCAGAGACTTCATCAAGGCGAAGGTGTGGCGACTCCTGGCAGAAGGTGTCATAGAGCCCAGTAACAGCCCTTGGAGAGCCCAAGTTCTGGTAGTCAAAGAGGGATGTAAGCCGAGGTTGGTCGTGGATTACAGCCAAACCATTAACCGTTACACCCAACTGGATGCTGTCCCCGTGCCGAGGATAGCCGACATGGTCAACGAGATAGCCCACTACCAGGATTTCTCCATGATTGACCTGAACTCGGCTTATCACCAAATTCCCATCCACCCAAAGGACAAGCCCTACACTGCCTTCGAGGTGGACGGGCACCTGTACAAGTTCTGCCAAGTTCCCTTTGGGGTCACGAACGGGGTTTCCGTCTTCCATGGATCGCATGGTAGACCGGCACAAGCTAAAGGCAATGTTCCTGTATCTGGATAATGTCACTATCTCCGGTCGTGACCAGCAGGACCATGATGCTAACCTGGAAAAATTCCTCCAGACGGCTGGAGAGCTGAACCTCACTTACAACAAGGAGAAATGTGTGTTTAGCACCACCCTCCTTGCCATCCTGGGGTACATCATGGCCCATGGGGTCGTAGGCCCAGATCTAGAAAGGATGCGCCCATTAATGGAGCTACCTCTTCCCCCCACACCAAAGGCCCTCCGCAGGTTCCTTGGCCTATTCTCCTATTACTCGCAGTAGGTCGTTCACTTCTCGGACAAGGTCCGCCCATTGGCCCAAGCTATAGCTTTTCCCCTCCAACCCAAGGCACAGGCAGCCACATCAGATCAGGCAGGACATCGCAGACGCCACGATGCAGGCCTTCTAGGTGGAGAGCGATGCCTCCGAGGTAACCCTCGCCGCTACCCTCAACCAAGGGGTCTGCCCCATCGTTTTCTTCTCTAGGACCCTCCACGGCTTCGAGCTAGGGCATTCCACCATTGAAAAGGAGGCCCAGGCGATTGTGGAAGCAGTCCGCCACTGGCGCCACTACCTGGCCGGCAGGATATTCACCCTCCTCACTGACCAGCGGGGCATGGCATACATGTTTAACACTACCCACAAGAGCAAGATCATGAACAACAAGATCCTGAACTGGAGAGTCGAGCTGGCAACCTACAACTATGACATCCAGTACCGCCCCGGAAAGTTTAACGACTCCCCCGATGCCCTTTCTCGCACCTGCGCATTATGCACAATGACAGGCTGTAGGCATTGCATGAGTCCCTCTGCCATCCAGGTGTCACCAGGTTGTACCACTTCATTAAGTCCCAGAACCTGCCACATACCATTAGGGATGTCAGGAACATGACCATGGCCTGCCGGGTCTGCACGGAGTGTAAACCCCGTTTCTTCCGTCAGCCCCAGGCCCATGTCGTAAAGGCCACCCGACCCTTCGAGCATCTCAACATGGATTTCAAAAGGCCCCTGCCTTCCACGAACTGAAACTTCTACTTCCTCATGGAAGTGGACGAGTACTCATGTTTCCCTTTCGTTATCCCTTGCCCGGACACCTCCACGGCCACCATTATCAGGGCCCTGGAACAGATCTTCACCATGTTTGGCTACCCCGCTTTCATCCACAGCGACTGGGGGTCTAGTTGCATGAGTGACGAGCTGCGCCAGTACCTGATGGCGAGGGGCATCGCATGTAGCCGCATGACAAGTTATAGCGCGAGAGGCAATGGCCAAGTGGAGTGCAAAAACAGGGTCTGGAAAGCAGTCCTCCTGGCTCTCGTTGAAAGGGTGAGCCATTGATTACTGGCAGGTTGCCCTGCCTGAGGCGCTCCATGCCATTCGGTCACTGCTGTGTACAGCTACCAATGAGACCCCTCATGAACGTCTGTTCCCATTCTCCAGGAAGTTGGTGACTGGAATGTCCCTCCCAGCATGGCTCACATCTCTGGGACCAGCACTCCTGCGTAAGCATGTATGGACACACAAGGCTGAACCCCTGGTCAAGCAGGTCTTCCTCCTACACGCGAACCACAACTATGCAATGGCAGGGAGGACACCGTATCAACCAGGAACCTGGCATCATCAGGAGTACCCAGCACTCCATGGCATCCTTCAGCCCAGGATGACGCCGACCGGTCATACATCCCCATCCCCATCCCCAGGGGCGCGCCGGACCTCCTTGACCACCAGGGGCCCGTTTCAGCCCTGGGGGACAAACCTGCACCCACCACCCATCCAATACAATTCTCACACGTCGACCCTGGCCCCCTCGGTCACCTCTTCGCGCGGTACCACACCAGTCATGCAGACCCCTGCCGCCAACCTCCCCATTTCCCCTCCAACCAGTGACCAGGATCCAGTCCAACTTGCCACTAGAGCATAGTGACTCAGCAGCACCTGTAGGTCTGCTGAGAATCCCTGGTCTACTTCAACATGAATGTCATGAGGTAGTACATACTCCAAATGACATGATGCCAGGTCACCTGTTGTGTGTCTAATTATCATGAGTTTGGAGCTGTTAGTGCTGGTTCTATCCATTCCACGCACCCCACCACCCCCCCCCCCCCCGCCACCCCCCAGCAGTGTACTGCTACAGAATCTTATATTGTTTGGATCTTGGACTACAATCATTTTATTTGTGGTGTTTGTTCAGTCTTTTGGAGGAGTTCGAGGTTGTGCTGTTCTATGAACCTTGACTAGCTTTATCCCAATAGGAAGCATTCAGTCCAACCCCAGACAGTTGTATGAAACAACTGCTTACAATGTGTTGATGTCACAACATCTTGCAGCCAGACTACATGGAATACATCGGCTGAATATGTGCACGACAGGAGTAAAGAAAGGATTTTAGAATAAGAGGCTAACTGAAAAAGAAGAGTGACAGTGTGTGTATGACGAGACTGCCGGAATTTATGTAGCTAAGCTTGGCTGCTCTTTGTTAGAGATAACATTGCCCCTGAGGCGACGACTATCTGTAAAAGCCACTTGGAGGCTAGGTGGGGGCTCTTTTCTGTGATGTGTTTCGATATAATCCACTATTAAGTCCAAATGAATTTTTTAATGGTTTATTAATTAACACAAAAGGACTAGTTTCATTCGTGGTAACATTTGTAATAATATCGTAATGTGCTTTCTAACAATAACATAATAACGACCATTCCTTTCAGTGACATAATGTTCAATTCCCTTGGTAACAGTCAACAGAAAATATATGAGCCTCACTCACTCTCCTCGTCCCTTTCAATAAAGAATTCACATCCCCACACCCGCGCCTATGCCAACCATCCCCAGTACGCAAAGCCCACTGCGCCTGTGCCAACTGTCTGAAGAGATTAGCACACTCGCGGATGCCACATGGCGCTGGAAAAGGGCAGCATCAACAGGAACAGCCACAGAAATGACAGCAACAGGCCGGACATTGCAGCGTTCGGACCCTGGACACCCGCAACCAACTCAACAGAGATAAACAACGAGCCTTTGGCTCTTGCAGCCTCTCTTTTGAATTGCAAACATTTCAAGTGCATTTTCTAAGGCACAGTGAAATGTGGGGAATGGCATTCTGTAGCTAGCAGATAAAGGACACAGTTTATCGTTGATGCCATCAAAACTGCCCTTGCTCCTTCTGTTAAGCCTTCTCTTCCTTCAAAATATCCACTGAAGATCCACAGTGTCTCGTCATCCATTTATTTATATACTGTATATACATACTCACATAAGTCAATGTGCATTTTAAAAGCGTTTTGGCAACGGAGTAAGTCTGGCAGTTGCGGATGATGTAATATGGACAAATAGATAAGCTGATGAGAACCCCTTAAGAACAGTGTGTTATTGTGTGAAAGATGACTGTTTCAGGGTGAAACAGTTACATCCAAAGGAAGTATTGTCAGAAATGGTGTATGTTGCAAAGGAGCCAGAAAGCTAGATTGGCAGATCTCAGCCCACAGTACCAGCTGATTTATGTCTTTCCAACTAAAACAAGAGGAGATTTAAGGATAAAATGATTACAACCACTGCCCGTGACATGATTATGATAAGTCATTACGATATCAGTCATTATATTATCAATCTGAGCTAGAGAATCAAAACTATTCAAGCTATCATGAAAAGTAGCTAATAAAATTGGAAGTTAATGTAATCCTCACATTTTTTCAGAGACCTGTTGAACTTCTAATTTTTTTTAATGACATTTGAAGAGCAAGATGCCAGATTGAGGTAAAGGAGATGGTCCCAAATCTGACAACATTTCCCTGTTACAGCATTGGTTTGAATCTGATGCTCATTCCTAGTCAGTTTCCTAATACTGTTGGCTTCTTGCTTATGTGCCTTGTGTGAAGCGGCATTTTATTTCCATGACCACTAGAGCCTGATCACTGCTCTGTTCATTTTGAAAATGTCAGGTGATGCTTTCTGTTCCTCTTCTGCAAAGTGAAGCAGAGGAAGCCAGTCACGTCAAGAAACGAGCTCTGAAATGAGAAAAATGGGGGAAAACCCACAGTCTATGTTCTGCCAACTGAATGTTAAGCAAACAAAACTTGATATAGTGGTGCAATTCTTTTTTTGTTCATAATGTAGGTTTGAATCAAGGCATTTGTTTCCTCCTTTCTAACTTGATCTTTGTAAAAGAAAGAAACTTTAACTATTTATGATTTATTTTACTCATTCCTATGATCTTGGTATTGACTTTAAGGCCAGCATAAATTAGCCGGGAATCTTTGTGAGAAGGTAGTGGAGAGGATCTCTCTAGAACTACAACAATCCATGTGGCAAAGATTGTCTCTGAATTCTGTAAATTAGGGAGTTCCAGGAGTGAATGGGTTGTTTTCTCAACTGAGTCCATTGTCTAGAGATTCCAACTTCTGTCCCTATGTGACTGGACTCTCTCAGGCCAGATGTGAAAGGCTGATCTTGATGAAAGCAACTATGTTCTAGGTGGTCGAGACCTGAAGCCCTGTCTTTGGCTTTGACAGGAAGCAATGCAAGGGTGGAGCTTTGCTTCTCCAAGACCCGTCAAGAAATTTAGCAGTCCCTAAACATCTGACGTCTATAGATGTTTAACGGGTATAATTGAAGTTAATCATTCATAAAAAGTAATATTTTTAAAATTAAAATTAAAATAAGTCAGAAATAATAAAAAAACATTTAAAGGATTTTTAATTACTCATTTGCTTCCAATTTGTGGGCCTAGAATCTTCATTAAAATTAATGGGTGTCCGTGCTTATACCTTGAAGAAGAGCTCAGGCATGAAACATCAGTAATTATGTCTTTACCTCCTATGGATGCTGCGAGACCAGCTGAGCTCCACCAGCATTTCTATATATACAGTCACAGAGTCTGCAGACTTTGCATGTACGTATGTGGAAATCACAAAGTCTAACCAGCAGCTTCAATTGGAACTACCCAGTCCAGCCAACAGACTTTGTGTCCCCCACTTTCCAGCTCAGGTTGGTATTTTCTTTTAAGACTCCCTGATCTCCAATAACTGCTGCCATTGCCCTTATGAAAAAATTACATTGCAGCACTCAGCTGCAATAAGATCAGTGACAGTCATAACAACAGCAGAGATATTCTAACCATGCGCATACCTAAAATCAACAAAACAATGTGTTTCTTTCCTTGATAAAGGAATGTACATTTTTCTTTTTTTGTCTTTTACTGTATCCTACACAAATCCAGCTGCATTCTAATGTGACAATGAAAGACATGATCAAGTTTTCTGCGTAACAAAGTGTGGTGATACCTCAGTGCACCACATAAAGTCTTTGATTACAATGAGAAAAATATAGTTTGTCAGCTTCCTTGATTCTCTATCTTCCTGGGGGAGGGGTAGTGGTGGGGGGGGAGGGGAGAGTCTTCTCCAACACTGTCCGGGCTCTGCCACTGACTGCCCTGGTTGGACTTACCAAATTGCCACCAAGAAAGAGTAAATCTGACACAAAATGCTTTGTGAAATATGACATCAAAAGAATATAGAATGAAGGACATTTAATGCCCTCTATATTATGTCCCAAAGATCTTCCATCATAACTCAGAAACCTAATACAAGGTTGTCATTAAGTTAATTATAATTTCTCATTAGATACCTCCTACTTTGGCTTCTTTGTTCCTAATGTATCTGCTTTTTTTTTAATGACTCCAACTATGTATGTATGTGAGCAGTAGTTAGAAAGGCACAACAATGAATCCATGCCCTGAGGATTCTCAGGAAAATCAAAATGCAGGAGAAATTACTAGCATCCTTCTGTCGCTGCTCCATCAAGAGTGTGCTGGCCTACTGCAGTCCAATGCGGTTTGCCAGCTGCTCTGTGGCAGACAAAAGGAACCCTCAGAGGGTCATCAGTATGGCCCAGATGATTATCAGCTGCTCACTGTCCTCTTTGGAGGATTTATTCAGATCTCGTTGCCTTAGTAGAGCAGCCAAAATCCTGAAAGACCCTTACCACCCTGCTCATGATCTGTTTGACCTGCTGCCCTCCGGTAGAAGTTATAGGTCCATTAAATCACGGACAAACAGACTTAAAAACAGTCTTTACCTCAGACCTATACGTGAACTGAATACTGCCAAACAATGAATATTGCTGTGTTTTATCGTGTTGTTGTTTTAATATTTTATTTGAGATATATGTGCACCTTCAGGATGTGCACTCAATTTTGGGGTACTTGTGCAATGATAATGAAAGTTATCTAATCTTATATTCTGAATCAGATAATGTCCCCTTTTTATGTCACCAATTCAATGCAGATTTATACCTGAAACTGCTAAACTTATTCCATAGGTTATCTTCACAGAAATGATATTATCGGGTTTCTTTCCACATAAAAACATAAATCTCTTTTACACAAAACATAAATACTTCTCAATGAAAAATTATTGGAACTTGCTCCACAAAATGACCCAGACAAGGCAAAGCCTTGTGGGCAAAAGGCACAGCAAAGCTTTTTCAGGGAAACAGCCTCAACATTTTGAGCTAATTTCTTTGGAAAGAATTCTATTTGCACGAACACCCAATTTCAGAAATCTCTGCATTGACATGTGGAGGACAAAAGAGATATATTCAACCCACATGTTTGTACCAACAGTCAAAAGCTGAAATGCACAAAGCAAGTTTGCAATTCCAAGCAGTAAATAAGTGAGTTGAATTATTCATTTTGTTTGGATCAAGTAATATTTTTCCAGAAATCACTTAATGTTTTTCAGTGAACGTTGCAGAAAGTATGACCGTGATCAGAGCCTGATAGTTTGTAAACTTAATAGCAGTCAGACAGTCAAATTGGCCCCGCACAGAAAGCAATTCAAATATGACTTTTCACCTTTTCAATTTGCTTCCAGTTAATGTTCTTTTTAGCCTCAGCAATCTTTTCACTTTGCTTGACGTCAAACATCCACTTTGGCCAGAAAAACCACATACATAGTTACAATGTAAAATTTGTCCCTTTAATTCACACTGTGCCTAGACCCTCCAAGTTTGCATCTGTGTTTTTGTGGTCAGCAGTGTCTTTTGAGCATTCATTTTGTTAATTAACAGGCTCTCCCACAAGAATTCAACAACACCATCCAAAACCACAAGCTCTGTGTTCAGGATTGTTTCTCTGACAATTCAAGCACAGTGAGTGGAAAAAAGTTAAAGTAACCATTGATTGCTGTATTCCCCCGTTATATCTAAAATTAGTTTCAAAACTCAAGAATGTCAAAAGTCTCTGAATGGAAAATGCTAGAAGAGATGTTGGTGTTTGTTGAAAACTCTCCAAAGAGTTTTCTTTCCTCAATTTGCAGGCTTTTGTCTCATTTAATTTTCACTCCCACCTGACCCTGACCCTCTGCATTTGGATTCTTGACTTCCTGTGGGAAAGTCCAGATCAGTAACACCACTTCCAAGACCATCACACTGAGCACAAGGATTCCTCGCAGGGCTGCGTGCTTAGTCCACTGCTGTTCACTCTGCTGACCCACGACTGAGCAGTTAAACACAGCTCAAACCACATCATTAAGTTTGCTGACGACATGACCGTGGTGGGCCTTATTAGTAAGAATGAGGAGTCAGCGTACAGAGATGAGGCGCAGTTGCCAACAGACTGGTGCAAAGCCAACAACCTGTATCTGAATTTTTTTTCATAACTTTATTTATTTGTTCAACAAGGTTATTACATACAGTGGGAAAAAGATACATATTGTGAACAATAAAAAAAATTAATATAAAAAGGGAAAAAAAAAGAAAAAAAAAACAAACCCCCCCCCCTCCCTCTCTCAGTCAGCTCTCTTTAGGAGAGCCAAAAAGAAAAAAAAAACTAAAATATAAACTAAAAGATATTCACTAAAATCTAATTTAAGTAAATTTAAATGTAAATATTCTGAATATTAAGAAAAAAGAATAATTATCATGTAAAACATATGTAATTTTTTCCATTAACAAACAAGTTTTCATCTCATTATACCATCTGTTAATATCAATCACATTAGCATTTTTTCCATGTACTTGCTATACATTTTTTGCTAAATATACAAAAGCAATCTAAAATTTATCTAGTCCCAAATCTTTCAAAGGTTTCAACTTACCCAACAAAAATATTGTCGGGTCTAAAAATATTTTAATCTTATACAAATGTTCCAAAAACAGTTGAATTGCTTTCCAAAAAGATTGTATATGTACACATAACCAAACAGCATGAAAAAAAAGTTCCAACCGAATTATCACATCTAAAGCAAGAATCTGATTCACTAAAATCATATCTTAAAATATGAGCCATATTAACATGGCAATGAAACTCACACCTGAACAGAATGGTCATAGAGTGTCTTACTCCTAAACTGGAATACCTCCCATCGACATTTTTGTCCAAAGTATGTAACTTCTGAACACAGCACAATATAATGCCACTTGCAAATTTGACTTCAATTGACCGGGTTTAGTGGAGGACATGCCACAATATTTACTACTTTGTCAAACAAAGCTTCTTTCAGATCAATAAGAAACAACTCTATTTCTTTGGTTGTGATGAGTCAAATTTTATATAAATACAACATGAAGATAAGTTTTGTTATTTTTCAGGAAACTGTTGACTGGAATGCTGAATGTGTGCCAATTATTTTTCCTTTCAATACCCTTATCTGTTACAAAGAGTTGGGAAGTCGTAAGTAATTATTTTTAGCTTATACCACATTTGTCTTAAGGATTCATTTACACACTCAGGAACCCACAATGACAGGACCGAAAAGATTGTAGCCTCTGGAACAGAAATCCTTGGACACTGACATAAAAATGTCCCTTAAACTTTGCCATTTGTGTTCCAAACACATATGGCGCAGTAATATTTGGTGGTTTGGTACTCATCACTGCACTCTTAAATTTATCTGTAAGTGGTAAGCGAGATGGTTACCCTTTTCACATCCTGCTGAGAACAGTGGCCTTTAGTCAAGTATTTTAAAATAAACCAAGTAATGTTTACCAAAACAAATGCTTCAGTTTCAGTCCAAACACCTCAAAAGTACAAATTCTGGTCATTGTAAAGGATTCCACGTTACAAGCTCAAAATAAAAGGAGGTTGTTTTAAATTGTATTTAACTTGCTTGTGGTTATATCACCTTGCAAATAAACTACATTCTGTGAATAATATATTTGTGTTTTTAATGTGCACATAATCAATATTGTTTTAAATTTACTTTCAGAACATAGGCATGGCTATCGAGGCAGGTGTCTGTCACTCAATTGTTGCCCTTCGAAAAGCAATGATGAACTACCTCACTGAACTGTTACAGTGCGTTTGTTTTTAAGTAGAAAGTTGCAAGAGTTTGACCTCGAGACAATGACGACGCTGATATATATCTAAGACGAGATGGAATGTGTCCTGAAGGTTCACTCGAAGATGATAGCATTCTTATAAGCCTGCAGGCTTTGTAATTCTAGGTGGTGGAGGTCATGAGTATGAGAGGTCTTGTCAAATTAAATATATATTTTTTGGATTAAGATTTCTTTGAACACTGGTGTATTCTAAGTGCTTAAGTGATAAGCAGCAATATTAGTATAAAGAGATATTTTTCAAAGGTGAAAGCAGCATCTAATTTGTAACGATAAACCAGACACATCAATCTCATGACTCACTGGGCAAAACAACAAATTGCCAACTTGAAGGTGGATGGCCTACAACATCCCTTTGATGCAAGCAAAGTTACAAGGTTCCTTCACCCCATCTCCTCCAACCCGCATCTCACATCAATAATATGTGAAATATGTAAAAGTAATTGTACAGTGGTTGAATGAGTGTTGTGCATTCAAGTGAATTCAGGAAATGAGGTGAAAATTGGTTGTGTCTCTGATCCTATACAAACAGGTTTCAATTCATTGCCATTCAAGGAAATGAAATTCATGAGAGAGATGGCGGCTGGCTCATCTGATAATATGCTAAATAATCAAAGCTCAATGTAACAACAAAATCAAATGCAGGTGACCCCTGTGTTATGGGGGTGCGGTGAGGGAGGTGCTGAATTCCCAGAAAACAATCCACGTCACAAATTTTCTGCAAAGTCGCATCACCTGCCCATATCATGGAACATGAGTTGAAGAAAAATAAATGTGTTTTTTTTCCTCACTTAAATTAAATGAGTGTGAAATTTATTCCATATCTCAGATTTTTGGGTAGGGATTTGTGAATCCTGTAAGTGTAAATTACTCAAAAGGTGAGTCACCTGTAATACCTATTTTAGACCAGGACACACTGAGCTTCAACAGCTTTAACAAAAGAGTTCACAGAGGTTAAAGAGGTTGGGCAGGGTTTGATAGGTGTCGAGCAGCATTTGTAATGCATGTGCCAGGTAATTGCCATCTCCAAAAAAAGAGAATCTAAGCAATGACCCTTTAATGTCAGCAGTATTACTATTGTTACAGCCTGGTAAGGTTTCCTTCGACAAGGGTATGGTCTGGCTATCATAACCTAACTCACCCAAACCTTTCCATCATTTACAAACCAAAGGTCAGAATAATGAAATACTCTCCACCTTCCTGAATGAGTACAGCTCCAAAAATCCTCATTGAACTCAAACACCATTATAGACAAAGCAGCTCATTCGATTACAGCTCTGCCAATTGACCAGAAACATTGACTCCCATACTATCAGTGCATTATGCCTGCAGTGTACATCAGCTCCAATATCTGTTGTCGGAAATCACCAAGACTTCCTTGGAACATATCCTAAACCTGTAAACTCTGGGACTTGAAACTGCAAAGAGAGCGGATGTAGAGAAACGCAACTATTTCCAACTCATAACAATTTGAGCAAGATATTGTCATTGGGTCTAATTAAAACTAAACAGTAATTTAGATACACAGACTGCCTTAGTTCAAAGAGCAATTCATGGCCATATTATTTGGAGCAATTAGAGATGTAATAAATGTCCAAGTCCCATGAATGATAAATAAAAGATGGAAACATTTCTCATCATGAAATAAATCAGTGTATGATGAAGAAGCAGACAGAACCAGTCTGAAACTATTCCTCGTCAGGGCAATGGCTGGCTTCAAGCCAGTGAGTTAAATGGGCAAGGCAGATAAGGATGTGTATAAGGAATTTACAGTGAACCAGAAAGGACATGACTCAGGCCTGCTACTTGGTCTGGTTTTTCACTAGTGATTCACAGAATATAATGAGAAAAACAACACCAAACAAGTGTGCTAAAATCAATAGTCGGAAAAACTGTCAGATATTAAAGGTTCCATTATGGTCACATAATACTACATTAAGAATGTAACATACATGAAATTCTTTAACTTGTGTCTACCGTCAGGCAGACAGAGAGTCACCACTTTGTCCAGCGCCCCTCACAGAAACCTTGATGTTCCTAGGCGGTCTCCCCTCCAAGTACTGAGCCTGCTTAGCTTTTGAGATCAGACCATCTCAGCCGTATTCAGGCTATTTAGGTGCTGTTTCAAGATGTTGATCTAAAATGACTGTTTAACTGGAAACATGGTCTACAGCTGAGCAAACCAATCCAGTTGTCAGAGCACAAAAACTGGAGAAACTGGGTGTACGAAATTCCTAGGGTCTCTCAGCCAGCCATGCCATCTAATCTGTTGACTCTTTCCAGAATTGTTACATTTTAATTTAAGGCAAATGAAACATTTCCACATCAAACTAAATTGAGAAGCAACCCTAAAGTCAACATTAAAAGTATAGCCATGTATCACTGATGTTACAAGTTTACATCCCCCAAGAGGAGTCACTTGTTTGAAATCCATGAAGAGGGTTCACCTGGAATCATCGAGTCATATTTGAATAATTTCCACCTTCAAAACTGACTTGGCCATTGAAGGTAATGTGGAAGGGTGTTATTCTTATTGAAACTTTGTGAGGATATTGAGAAAAGTTGTCAAAGGATCAGTTGAAAACATGGCAGAGAAAAAGCAGACTTTGTTTAATCTACAGGTGCTGCACTTTGGGAGGTCAAATGTAAGTTTCCAGTAAATGGCAAGACCCTTAGCAGATATATACAGAGGGATCTTGGAGTACAATTGGGTCTAGAGCAGCGATTCTCAACCTTCCCTTCCCACCCACATACCACCTCAAGCAATTGCAGAGCACCTATAGCATGGGGAATACTTAAAGTGGTATGTGACTGGAAAGAAAAAGATTGAGAAAACCATGAATGAGTTATTTCCTAAAAATATATATGCAAAATTAAGTTTGCAAAATAGAAGAATCTGAGGTAATTATCAGATGACATCTGTGAAAATGACTGAAGGAAGTATATACAACTTTTCTGTGCATGTGCAGTACGTAATTCCATTCAGCAAAAGAAAGCATAGAACACTACAGCACAGTACAGCCATTCAGCCCTCAATTTTGTGCTGACCCATATATTCCATAAAAATAATGTACTAAACCTCCCTACCCTGTAACATCCATGTGCCTGTCTAAGAGTCTCTTAAACTTCCCTAATGTTTCAGCCTCCTCCACCATTCCCAGCAAGGCACTCCAGGCACCCACAACTCTCTGTGTAGAAACCTTACCCTGATATCTCCCCTAAACTTCCCTCCTTTAACTTTATACATATGTCATCTGGTATTTGCTGATTCTGCCCTGGGAAACAGGTGCTAGCTGTCCATCCTCTTATAATCTTGCAGACCTCTATTAAGTCTCCTCTCATCTTTCTACACTCCAAAAACTCCAAGCTCTGCTAACCTTGCCTCCTAAGACATATTTTCCAATCCAGACAAAGTCCTGGTAAGTCTCCTCTGCACCCTCTTCATAGCTTCCACATCCTTCCTATAATGAGGAGACCAGAACTAAACACAATAATTTAAGCGTGGTCTCACCAGAGATTTGTAGAGTTGCAACATGACCTCTTGGCTCTTGAACTCAATCCCTCTGTTAATGAAGCCCAGCATCCCATAGGCCTTCTTAACTACCCTATCAACCTGTGTGGTAACTTTGAGGGATCCATAGATTTGGACCCCAGGGTCACATTATTCATCCACACTCTTAAATAACTGACCATTGACCCTGTACCCAGCCTTCTGGCTTGGGCTACCAAAATGCAGCACCTCACACTTATTCGGATTGAACTCCATTTGCCTCTTTTCCCTTCCAATTCTGCATCCTGTCTATATCCTTTTGAAAGTAAAGGCAAAAGGAGCAATGCATTGCTGTAGTGAGAGCATAACAACATCCTCCAGCCAATCACCAGAGGCCTGCTGAAGCACTAACTCAGGATTGGGGTTAGTGCAGCAACTAGCTGGTCTCATACTAGTTGGTTAAGGTCAGTAAATTTCATATCCTGCGAACAGCTCCGCAAGCTTCTGATACAATGCCAATAGTCCATCTATCAATCAGGACTCAGCTCCAACTTTCAGTTGCTTCACTTGAATACCATTGTAAATGTTTCACTGCATTTCACAGCTTGCATCCAATACTAGACATTCAACCATGCCAGTGACTTCACCCAAATTTGATGCACACACAGATAGAAACACTTGCCTCCCAACTGGAGGCATTCAACTGTATACAATTACATGCAGGTGACCTCGCATGACCAAACCTCAGGGGAAATGTGTAAGACTAAAAGCATTAAAACTACTAATTCTCAACTTACCGGTCACCCGAAACCTCTTCAATTTTGAAAGTTGCAGATAATGGACCTTCTCTTTGATACCAGGATGGAATAGTTACTATAATGGTGTGTACAATGCTGTCACCGTGCCAGATCTGGATTTGAATCTGGTGCTGACTGTCTTCCCATATCTATGTGGGTTTCCTCCGGGTGTTCCAGTTTTCTTACACATTCCAAGCTTGTAAAGGGTTAGTAGGTTGACTGGTCACATGGGAATATTTGGGCAGTGTGGGCTTGTGTTCTAGAAGGGCCTGTTACTGTGTTGTATCTCCTAATTAAAACTAAACTCTCATGTTATTCCAACTCCACCGTCATCTATTTTTCCTTTCAGATAATGAACAATGTAACTTACGTGGAGAATGCAGAGGATCAAGGCAAATTCTGATTCAGTTCCACATTCATAGTCATCAACTCAGATATTGGCACTAGAGAGGATAGCAGATTGGTGAGTGATGAGGCATTAGGCATGAATAGAGTGTGGACACAGTAAGGGAAACACAAGTGCTAACTTAACATAGGGCAAGACCTATTGACAAGAACATGTGAGGACATTGTGGGCAGCCTGTAGAGGACAATTGACAATTTGACAATGAGGTGCTCAAAACTTGCAAAAAGAACTTACAAAATTGCAACCAAGTAATATTACCATGTAGGGGCGGCGACACTGCTAACTGAAGAATCGCACAACTAGACGGGTTGAGCTCAATGAGCAAAAACTGATTTATTGCAGGCTGCCTGGCTGGTCTTATACTCCCAGCCCAGACCTGGCTGAGAACCGCATTGGGGGGCCCCGACATCACCAGGAGGTCACGTGGGTCCCCAAGCGGGGCCTTCTGAGCCTGGTGCCGAGGTCGGGAGGAAACCCCCGACTGTGCCATTTTGGCTGGCTGCCCCACCATGTGCGTGACAAGTAGGGTCAGTTCGCCTGCCTAATGGTGTACCGCCACACAGCACCACCCCCCCCCACCCCAGAACTGGCGCCAATGTCCTTTTTGGCCAGGCAGCCTCGCTTCTTGGGTTGGGCCCCAACTACTGGTTCGGTGGGGTCGAGGTGGGCTGGCTTTAACCTGTCCACTGTAAACAGTTCCCTCTTATCACCAATGTCCAGTGTGAAAGTGGATCCTGAATGCTGGATGACTTTGTACAGCCCCTCGTATGGTTTTTGTAGAGATGCTGTGGACGGGCCCCGCCTGATAAAAATGTACTCTGCGGAATTCAGCTCGCTGGGGACGTGAGAGGCCCGTGTGCCATGTCTGGGCGGCAGTGGGGGTGTGAAGGAGTCCAACTGGGCCCGGAGGCAGGGAAATAGACCATGCAGTGACTGCTGGGGGTTGTGAGATGCATTGACGAACTCACTGGGTAGGGCTAGCAGTGCACCGTAGACCAGCTCAGCTGATGATGCCTGTAGGTCTTCTTTGGGTGCCAAATGGATGTCCAGGAGCACCTAAGGCAGCTCGTCCAACCAGTCAAGGCCGGTGAGGTGGGCCATCAGTGCTGACTTAAGATGGCAGTGCAATCGCTCGACTAGCTCATTGGCCTGTGGGTGATAGGCTGTGGTGTGATGTAGCTCAATCCCCAACCTGTTGACGAGCTGTGCCGAGCGCAGCAGTGAACTGGGTGCCCTGATCACTGTTGAGGTGGATCAGGACACTGAACCAGGAAACCCAACCATTCAAAAGTGCTCAGAAGCAGGAGTCCGAGGAGGCATCTGGCATCGGGATTGCCTCAGGCCAACGAGTGGTGCTGTCTACCACTGTGAAAAGGTAACAGTTACCTCGGGAAACGGGTAAGGGTCCGACAATGTCCACCTGGATGTGGCTGAACCATTCCCGAACATGTTCGAAATCTTGAACGGGCATTCTGGTGTGCCTGTGTACCTTGGAAAGCTGGCAATGGATGCAGGTTCTGGCCCAGTCCACAATCTGCTTCCAAAGCCCATGCCAGATGAAATGTTCTGCCACCATACAGACCGTGGACCTGATGGAAGGGTGAGAAAGGTCATGGATATGGTGGAAAACTTGCGTGTGCCACTGCTGGGGAACCACTGGACGCGGGATGCCCATGGAGACATCGCACAGGACAGTGCCCTCACCGTGAGGAGTCAGGAGGTCCTGGAACCGCAGGCCCATGATGGCAGTCCTGAAGGTCCGCATCGCCTCTTCCTGGGCGAACTGGTCAAAGTTGGGTGTCAGCACGCAAATGGCCAGTCATGAGAATGCATCGGCAACCACGTTGTCTTTTCTCGCCTTGTGCCGAATTTTGGTGGTGAACTCCAATACAAAGGAGAGGTGACGCTGTTGACAGGCTGACCAGGGATCTCTTGCCATAGCGAGCACCTGAGTGAGGGGTTTGTGGTCAGTAAAAATGGTGAAAGGCCTCCCCTCCAAGAAATAGTGGAAATGATGCAAAGCCAGGTACATGCCCAGCAGCTCATGATCGAAAGCGCTATACTTGCGCTCTGGCGGGCGAAGAAGTCGGCTAAGGAATGCCAGTGGTTTCCACTGTCTGTTCACCTGCTGCTCCAGGACGGTGCCAATGGCTGTGGCAGAGGCATTGATGGAGAGCACCATATGCAGGTCGGTGCGTGGGTGGACGAGCATGGTAGCCCTCGCGAAGACATCTTTCGTGGCTTTGAATGCCCTGCTGGCCTCTGGAGTCCAGGCAAATGTCTTGTCTTCGGCCGCGATGAGGGTGAAGAACAGCTGCATGATGAATGAAGCGGTTATAGAAATTGACCATACTCACAAACTCCTGTAGCCCCTTGAGGTCGTCCAGGCGTGGGAACTCCTGACTGCAGCAACCTTTGTAGCGGCAGGTGTAGCTTCTTCGGCCATGATGGCATGGCCCAGGAACTACATGGACTCTTTCCCAAACTGGCATTTGGCCATATTGATCATTAGGCCAAAGTCGGCCAGTCGGGAGAAGAGGGTGCGCAGGTGAGACTTGTGTTGTGCCCAGTCTCTGCTGGCGACAAGGATGTCATCCAGGTAAATGAATTCGAAATTCAAATCCCCTCCCACTGTGACCATGAGGTGCTGGAAGGTCTAGGCAACGTTCTTGAGCCCAAATAGCATGCATAGGAACTCGAACAAGCTGAAGGGGGTGATGATGGCCATTTTGGGTATGTCCTCAGGGTGCACTGGGATTTGGTGATACCCACGCACCAGGTCAACCTTGGAGAATACCCTCGTGCCATGCAGGTTGGCCATAAAATCCTGGATGTGAGAGATCGGGTAACAGTCAGGTACTGTTGCGTCATTAAGCCATCGATAATCTCCGCAGGGGCGCCAGCCACCAGAGGCTTTCAGGACCAGGTGGAGTGGTGGGGCCCAAGGACTTTCAAAGCGTTAAATGATCCCCAATTCCTGCAGATGTGAGAACTCTTCCTTCGCTATCTGGAGCTTATCCAGCAGGAGCCGGCATGCCTTGGCATGGATCAGCAGGCCTTGGGTGGGGATGTAATGAAACACCCCGTGGTGTGGTGAGGCGGCGGAGTACTGTGGCTTGAGGGGGGATGGGAACTTGTCCAGGTTATGCTGAAACTCATCCTTGGGCGTGCTGACCGTGGCCATCTGCGGCTGCTCTGTGCGGATGGATTGGAAGGTACGGGCATCTACCAGTCGCCTACCTTGACTGTCGACAAGGAGTCTGTGGGCGAGGACGAAGTCGGCACCCAGGATTGCAGTTGGGAGGAACGAAACTGTGAACCTCCACGAGAACATGCACTGGCTGATCTGGAAGTGGACGGTCTTGACTCCATACATTTGGCTGCACGGAGGGGAGGTCCTCGAGGCCAGTTCTGGGACTCAATGACTGTGGCCGGGATGACGCTGATCTGGGCCCCAGTGTTAACGAGGAAGTGTCGGCCGCTGACTGAATCTCGCAGGTAGAGAAGGCTGTAAAGAAGGCTGTGTTCTTGGCCAGCCGCTGCAGCCATTAACAGCTGCCGGCCTGCTCGTTTCCCTGGAACAAGCAGGGCTGACGACACTTCCGAGCCTTGGCTCCCCAATGCTGGTGGAAGAAGCAGAGGCCTGAAGTGGATGGCTTGCTTCTGGCTACACTCTTTGAGGCCCCTGCAGGGGCCAGGTGTTCCACTGCAGCGCTAGAGGAAGGCTTGGCGTGGTCATGCCCGTGACTCATAACCTGCTGAACTGCTGAGCCCTCCGGGAATCATTCGAGACGTAGCTTCTGAGCCTTTTGAATGACCTTCCTAGGGTCGGCGAAGCTCTCCTGGGGCAGTAAGGGCCGGATGTCTTCAGGCAGAAAGTCGAGGAAGATGCACTCGAAGAGTGGGCAGTTGGTGTGACCACCCATGAGCATGAGGATCTTGTCCATCAACTCGATTGGAGTTCTGTCCCCCAAGGCATCAAGGCGCAGCATCTGAACGGCACGCTGGTGCCTGGAGAGGCCGAGGGAGCCGGTGAGCACCCGCTTGATGGTCCCGTACTTATCTTCCGTGGGTGGGTGCTGAACGAGGTGCAGCACTCGTTTGGTGGTGGCCTGGTCCAAGACAGTGACCACATGGTAAAACTTGGTCGATTCCGATGAAATCTGGCCGAGGTGAAACTGAACTGAACCAGGTCTCCGGCTCCTGAACCCAGAAGTCAGGAAGCTTGATGACTACAGCGTTGATCGAAGGGTCGTTCATGTCAGGTTCAAAGACATTTGAACCTGTCGGGGTCACCATTGTAGCAGCAGCTATACTGCTAACTGAAGGATCGCACAACCAGACGGGTTGAGTTCAGTGAGCAAAACTGATTTATTGCAGGCTGCCTGGCTGGTCTTATACTCCCAGCCCGGACCTGGCTGAGAACCGTGCTAGGGGTCCTCGACATCACCAGGGTCGCCAAATGAGGGCTTTTGAGCTCGGTGCCGAGGTCGGGAGGAAACCCCTGACAGCGCCATTTTGGCCGTCTGCCCCACCGCGTGTGTGACAAGCGGGGCCGGTTTGCCTGCCTAATGGCGTACCACCACAACCATTTGATAAATACAATATTAATACTTCAATAAGCCAATTTGTTTCTGTAAGGGTGGAGGGAAAGGTAAGCTACATGAACCTCATTGAATTTCCCCACCTGAGTACACCTTGTATCCTTGATTCTCTCAGTGCTTTCTCCAGTGTTAAATAAACCACCGATTAGATAGCTGAAGTAAAACACTGGGATGTTTCCTTGTTGTGTTTGACCTGAAGTCATGAGATTTTAAGGAGGCCTGAATCAGCGTTGAGGACTCCTAAAGCTTTACCTCATCTTACCTGATGTATATATACTATTCCTCTTGTGAATCAGCCTGCCGAAAGGGAAAGACCATACCAAGGAATGATGAGAATGACTCTCCCATTCTTGGGGTTATTGTTATATTCATGAAGAAGATTTAGCAACGTTGATTGGTAAAGGAATATTTGTGACGTCTCAAAGTCTACCTGGATACCTGGTGATCTGTCCAGTTTTATTTATGGAACTTAAGTGCTGCAATTTGATACAAGAAGACACTTGTTCTGTTCTTTCAGAAGACAGTTAAAGAAAAACCTATTCTGAATGGCATAAAAGTCAGACCAGATAAAGCAATAATTTTCCTCTCTGAAGGACCAAAAGTTTTAAAAATATTTCTGGGATTTATTGATATGAGTTTATTTTTTAATACTAAGTTATTTAATTAACTGAATTTAAATTTCCTATTTGCTGCAATAAGATTTGAATTCACACATCTGGATCATTAGCCCACTCCAGTCCATTTAAACACTAGGCTGATGTTCCCATCATTACTTTAGTGACCATATGAGTTAGCAGGAAAGAATTCTCTGTTCACATGCAATCATACTCACAATTTGGTAAAATAGATAACCGTAGAGGCAATCCAAGAATCCAAGAAATAAACACGTGGCCATTTGTTGTGTGAGAAGTGGAGATCATAAAATTATTTGATGAAACAGGAGAATTTATTTTCTCAAAGTGAACACCTACAAACTCCCTGGGATAATATTTTCATATATTTAATGTTCCAACTGTATTAAATTAGCTAAAATCTGTTAGATTAAGTCATCCTCACAATATGTAAGCAAATTCCAATGACTTAGACAACAGTTGGTTAGGCCAAGACTCAAATTAAATCTTAAAATTATTAACAGAAGGCTCTAGTTTGAAATTTCTATCAAATTCAAAAACAGTCTATCACTTCAAACCCAGAATATATTGGATCCATTGCCAAACATATTATTACTGCCCCTACTCACTGATCTCTATCACACTGATGGGCCCAGGATGAAAGCACTGCTGTATCCTTTGTATCTGCTCCCCTGATGTGTCATGCCCTGGTCATAAGAAATCTCTCAATCCACATCATTTATCTATATCAAGCAGTCATTCTTACAACAATGTTTGTGGGATCTTGCTGTGCCTGCATTGATTACCCTATTTCCTAAATTGCCACAGCAACTATAATTCAGAAGCACATTATTGGACACCTGAAAATTATGAATGGCTTTATGCTATATAATTTACTGGAATATTGGTGAGAGTTTCAACTATTATAGGTTTGCTGAATTGGACATTAGTTTGATTGGTCAGGTGGGTGTAAGGATGTGAAAATGCACAATTGTGCACCTTTCAGTTTTATAATTATATCATCATAAATAGCAATTTGCCACAGCCTATGCTGTTTGTAATATATACTCAACCAGTTCTACAGGATCACCCTGATGAATTGCGTTCTCCATACAGTTACCTCAGACAGAAATTTGATGGAATCTTCCCTGTCTTTGGTATTACTGAAATTATTGCTGTCTTACATGAATCTGGCAAGTTTTGTGTTTCTTCTACCTGGTTCATTACTTCCAGGACAGAAGGAATTAATAACTCTTTAAATGTTTTATAGAATTCTATTGGGAATCCAACCTCCCCAGGCATTTTATTGTTCGGCAGCTTTTTTAATATATCCTGTATTTCCTCTATTTCAAATGGTTTTATCAGCTTGTTTTGCTCCTCTTCTTGCAATTTTGGCAGTTCAATTTTAGCTAAAAACTCTTCTATTTTGTCTTCTTTCTCCTCCTTCTCAGTTTGGTGTAATTGTTCATAAAATTCCTTAAAGTTCTCATTAATCTCCATTGGATTATATGTAATTTGTTTGTCCTTTTTCCTTGAAGCCAATACAGTTCTTTTAGCTTGTTCTGGTTTAAGTTGCCAGGCTAATATTTTGTATGTTTTTACTCCTAGCTCATAATACTTTTGCTTTATTTTCATTATGTTCTTCTCCACCTTATACGTTTGTAATGTTTTGTATTTTATTTTTTTGTCCGCCAATTCTCTTCTTTTTGTTATATCTTCCCTTGTTGCTAGTTCTTTTTCTGTACTTATTATCTCCCCTTCCAACTGTTCTACTTTCCGATTGTAGTCCTTTTTCATCTTGGTTACATAACTTATTATATGCCCTCTAATGAAGGCTTTCATTGCATCCCATAATATAAATTTGTCTTTCACTGATTCCGTATTTATTTCAAAGTACATTTTAACTTGGCGTTCAATAAATTCTCTAAATTCCTGTCTTTTAAGTAGCATGGAGTTTAATCTCCATCTATATGTTCTTGGTGGGATGTCCTCCAGGTCTATTGGTAATAACAGGGGTGAGTGATTAGATAGCAATCTAGCTTAATATTCTGTTTTCCTAACTCTCCCTTGAATATGGGCTGACAACAAAAACATATCAATCCTTGAGTATGTTTTATTCCTACTCAAATAATATGAGTATTCCTTCTCGCATGGGTGCTGCCTCCTCCATATATCCATAAGTTTCATTTCCTGCATTGATTTAACCATACATGTGGCCACTTTGTTTTTTCTGCTAGTCTTTTGTCTAATTTTATTCAACATTGGGTCCAAATTAAGGTTAAAATCCCCTCCTATCAATATATTTCCATGCATATCTACAATCTTCAAAAAAAAATCTCGCATAAACTTTTGATTCTCTTCATTAGGTGCATATATATTGATCAAATTCCAGAATTCTGAATATATCTGACACTTTATCATTACATACCTCCCTGCTGGATCTATTATTTCCTCCTCTATTTTGATTGGTACATTTTTATTTATTAATAAAGCTACTCCTCTGGCTTTTGAATTATATGATGCTGCCGCTCCATGCCCTACCCAGTCTCTCCTTAATTTATTACGTTCCATTTCAGTTAGATGCATTTCCTGCACAAATGCTATGTCTATTTTTTTCTTTTTTCAGGAAATTTAATAGTCTTTTTCATTTAATTTGGTTATGTATTATTTAATATTTATAGTCATATAGTTCAACATGGCCATCTCATATTCTGTTTACACCGCATTTCTGCTTCCTCACCACCACCTTTCCCTTTTTCCCCATTTTCATCTCTCAGTTTTCCCTTTTTGAACTCAATGTATGACAACACTTTTAAAACATAAAATACTTCAACAACTACCACATCTAAAATTCACTTAACCCCAAATGTCATCCCCCGCCCTCTGAATTGCCCCTTGTCCCTTGCCAGGCAACCACAACTCCCCTCTCCATTTGGATTGCGAACCCGCTCACAAGCATCAACTGATTTGGCAGTGACTGTTATTCTCTCCCACCCAACCCCCCTCCAGAAAACTTTTATCTTCACATATAACAAAGCTCACCCTCTTTTTTTTTCCCTTACTTCCTTTCTTCCCTTTTCATTCCCTTCTTTAGTTCTTACTTATACGTTATTTTTACATCTTTATATGTATTTTGTAATCATTCTTTGTTCTTATTACATCCCTTCATCTCTCCTTTTGTCCTGCAGGCATTCTGCAAATTCTCGTGCTTTCTCTGGATCCGAAAACAGTCTGTTTTGCTCCCACTGGATAAATATTTTAAGCATAGCTGGATATCTTAACATAAATTTATAGCTTTTTTCCATAGGATCAATTTTGCTATGTTAAACTCCTTCCTCTTCTTTAGGATTCAAAACTTATGTCTGGGTAAAAAAAAATTTTTTGACCCTTCTATTCCAATGGTTTTTTGTCTTCTCTAATTTTATTCCTTGCCCTCTCCAGTATATTTTCTCTTGTCTTGTATCTCAGAAATTTTACTAAAACGGATCTTGGTTTTTGTTGTATCTGTGGTTTCGGGGCTAGTGTTCTGTGTGCCCTTTCTATTTCCATTCCTTCCTGTATTTCTGGCATTCCCAGGACCTTTGGGATCCATTCTTTTATAAATTCTTTCATATTTGTGCCTTCTTCATCTTCCTTTAGGCTCACTATCTTTATGTTGTTTTGCCTACTATAATTTTCCATTATATCAATCTTCTGAGCTAACATCATATAGACCAATATCTCTACTTAACTCAGATTATAAGATAATAGCAAAATTATTAGCAAACAGATTGGTCAACTGTGTACCAAAAATAGTAAAACTAGATCAAACTGGATTTATTAAGAAAAGATGAACAGCGGATAATGTCTGTAAATTTATTAATTTAATTTATGCAGTTCAAGGAAATAAGATGCCAACAGTGGCTGTTGCTTTAGACACAGAAAAAGCCTTTGACAGGGTAGAATGGAATTATTTATTCAAAGTATTACAGAGGTTCAACCTACCAGAAAAATATATTAATTGGATTAAAGCATTATATAATGGACCATTGGCGAAGGTCACAGTAAATGGATATGTATTGAACCAATTTAAATTAAGTAGGTCATCTAGGCAGGGATGTCCACTATCTCCCTCACTGTTCGCTTTTGCAATAGAACCATTGGCAGAACTGATAAGAACAGAAAATAAAATAAAAGGGATAAAAATAAAGGAGAAGGAGTATAAAATCAGTTTATTTGCAAATGACATCATAGTATACTTAACAGAACCAGAATTATCAATAAAAGAACTACATAAGAAATTGACGGAATATGGAGAAATACCGGAATACAAGATCAACACAAATAAAAGTGAAGCGATGCCAATGAGTAATGCGGATTATACAGAATTTTAAAAATAATCACCATTTAAATGGCAAACACAAGCAATACGATACCTAGGTATAAGATTAGATAATAATTTAAGCCACCTGTACAAATTAAATTATCAGCCAATAATGAAGAAATTACTGGATGACTGAGAACATTAGAAAGAATAACCACTAACATTGATAGGGAGGGTAAATTGCATTAAAATGAATGTCTTCCCAAGGATACAATACTTATTTCAATTGTTACCAATTCCCTTAACAGAGAAATTCTTCAATGAACTAAAGAGAATAATAAGGAAATTCTTATGGAAAGGGGGGAAACCGAGGATAGCATGAGATAAATTAACAGAGTGGTACAAACAGGGCAGTTTGCAATTACCAAACTTTAAAAATTATAGAGCAGCACAATTAAGGTATTTATCAGATTTTTATCAGACAAGGGAAAAACCAGATTCGACTAAGACAGAGCTAGATAAAATAGGGGAGAAGGTACCAGAACATATACTTTATAAGTGGAATGAAAAGCTGGTGCAATATAAAAGCTCACCAGTACTGCATCATTTACTCAATATATGGAAGAATATTCACTTAGAAAGGAAAAAATCAAATTATCAAATACCAAAATTATTATTGACAAAAAATCAACTTATCCCTTTTATAATAGATAACCTTTCCTTTAGAGAATGGGAGAGAAAAGAAATTAAAAGAATATAAAATTGTTTTTTGGGAAATAATTTATTAACATTTGAACAAATGAAGTACAAATATGGAATAACTCATGGTACAATGTTTGCATACCATCAACTGAAAGCCTACTTAAAGGATAAATTGGGAAACAGACTGAGATTACCAGAAGGAAGGAGCTTTGAATATGTGATTACAGAAACAATGATAATAAAAAGATTTATAATGAACATGTACATCAAGCTGCAAGAGAAGGAAAAAGATGAAATAAGCCAAAAACCCAAACAAAAGTGGGAAAAAGATTTAAACATAAAGATAAAAAATGAAATATTGGAAAAGTTATGCTCAGGAACTATGAAGAATATAATAAACACAAGGTTACGCATGATACAGTATAATTGGCTACATAGGTGATATATCGCGCCCCAAAAGTTAAATAAATGGGATCCAACATTATACAAGAAGGAAATGGGAACAACAGTACATGCAATTTGGGCATGTGAGAAAGTGAAAAAATTTTGGGAAGATCTAAATCAGGTATTAAATAAAATCACAAAAAGCAACATACCAAAAAACCCAGAGATCTTTCTTCTAAGCAATAGAAGAAGTAAGGAATTAGACCTCAAACTGGATGAATCACAAAAAAGATTTTTTATGATAGCCTTAGCTGTAGCAAAAAAATGTATTATGTCAACTTGGAAATCAGAAGAGAGCCTGAGAGTACAGCAATGGTACATGGAAATGAATAAATGTATTCCATTGGAAAAAATAACATATAATTTAAAAAATAAAGTCACATTATTTGAACAAATTTGGGAACCATACATGGAACAGAGAGGGTTTGCCTTGGACCTCCACCCCCTAAAATGATAAGAAGACAAAATGACTTGATCCAGTGTGTAACAGTAGATGACACATTTTTCTTGTTTATTTTCATTGTGTGATGACATTGTTTAATGGTTTTATTGTATTGTATATGTTGAACGTTTAATGGGTTTGAAGGGGGGTGGGAAGGGGGAAAAAAGGGGAGAAAATGCCACTGTGTATATTTAAGAGGGAAATGTTTGTATGTATTTTGATTGCTATGGTTCACAGTGTGAATTTTTTTTTAAAAGACAGAAATTTAATGATGGACTTTCAACAGGAGCAGCTGCAAGATGTAAAGAGAAATGTTAATATCGACTTCCTAAGAGGTTGGCCAAGAAACCAGTCGACGAGGTCCCATTGTCCACTTCTTCCAGGCATTGTTCACTATAATTTTCAACTGGACAGAATTGATTTCAAAAGAGCTTGTATTTTCATTTTCTTGCAATTTTCCGTGTTTTCCAAGTTCAGTCAGATTAGCAGATCCAAAGTTTTTCATTTATCCTGTAGAAGAAACTTACTGATCCATATTTTCTGAAGACATGCTGGTGGTTCGACAGAGTCCAACAGTCGCTATGTTAACTGATTGTGATTCGCCTAGCAGTTACACCAGGGAAAATGTTGAAGCGATGCCAAGTTACAGGTGAAGCTACTTCAGCAGACACATTAATTTCTCCAGCAGCAAAGGAGATGGGTCAAATATAGGCATACTATTTTTTAATTAATTTGGTTACTCACATGGAGTTAATCATTGTAATATTTAAATATTTTGTGTTTAAATTAATTTCAACATCTTTAGGATATTCCAAAATATCAGTAGCATTATACAAATAAAATATTTATATTTTGCCTTATTTTACATTCTATGCTTAATTCTTCACAACCACCCTCCAATGACACTAGACAACATTTTTTTAAAAGGTTTTCTTTCTGAAAAAAAATGAGGATTATAATAAACAACTTCAAACTGAGCGCAAAGAAAATTTCAGATTTTATGTATCATGTGGGAAGTTGGAAAAAAAGTAGATGACATTTTATTGAATTTAGCATGTTTAATCGCATAATGATGCTGACGCATTGCATTAGTTCAACTGTTTTGCCACTGATTATCATTTGTACTCAGCATCTGATGCCTCTCGTGTTCGTTTCCAACAAAAGTCGACCAGCATTGATGGACTCCAATTTCCCTGATACCGCTTTCATGTATCAACCTTTCACCAGGATCAGCAGGGAAGAAGCACAAGTGCAAATGCAAAAAAATGAATTTTCAATGACATGTTGCATTTCATGGATTTGTATTCTTAAAGTAGACATAAAAAATAACAAGAAGTCAGAAAAAATGGGTTATATCTACAAAAAAAGGTATATGATAGAAAAATATTCAGGTGATTTTCGTGATCAGAAGCCCAAAATCCATAAAATATATCCAAAGGTTTTCAGGAAGCAAAGTCGTTGTCCAGTGTGATCAGCTGCTGCTCTGCTGTCTCACTCTCTCTGGAAAGAAAATGACATAAAATAACATAAAACAATATAGCAGAGTGCAGGCCATTCAGCCCTCAATCTTGTGCCAACCCAGATATTCCTTTTAAAAAAAATACTAAACCCTTCCTACCTCATAACCCTCTATTTTTCTTCCATCCATGTGCCAGTTTAAGAGTCTCTTAAATGTCCCTAATGTTTCAGCCTACACCACTATCCCTAGCAAGGCATTCCAGGCACCCAAAATTCTCTGTGTAAATAACTTACCCTTGATATCTTCACTAAACTTTGTCTTTCCTTAACTTTGTACATATGTCCTCTGGAGTTCGCTGTTCCTGCTCTGTGAAACAGGTGCTGACTATCCACCCTATCTATGTCTCTCAGAATCTTGTAGAGCTCTATCATGTCTCTCTCATTCTTCTATGCTCCAAAGTGAAAAGTCCCAGTTCTGTTAGCCTTGTTTTCCAGTCCAGGCAACATCCTGGTAAACCTCCTCTGCACCCTCTCTATTGCTTCCATGTCATGAACACAATACTTAAAGTGTGGTCTTTCCAAAGATTTGTAGAGTTGCAACATGACCTCTCTACTCCTGAACTCAATCCCCCTATTAATGAAGCCCAGCATCCCATGGGCCTTCTCAACTATCCTATCAACCTGTGCAGCGATCTTGAGCGATGTATGGATTTGAACCCCAAAGTCCCTCTGTTCATCCACACTCTTAAGTAACCCTGTACTCAGCCTTGGGTGAGTTTGTTCTTCCTAAATGCATCACCTCACATTTATCGGATTGAACTACATTTGCCACTTTTCTGCCAAACTCTGCATTCTATCTATATCATTTTGTAATCTTCGACAACCTTTAGCTCTATCCACAACACCTCCAACCTTCGTGTCATCTGCAAACTTACTGACCCATCCTTCTGCCTCTTCATCCAGGTCATTTATAAAAAAGTCACAAAGAGCAAGGGTCCCAGAACAGATCCTTGTGGCACTCCAATAGTCGCCAACCTCGAGACAGAATACTTTCCTTCCACTACAACTCTCTGCTTTCTTCCTACAAGCCAAATTTTTATCTACACAGCCAAGGTTTCACTGATCCCACACCTCAGGACTTTCTGGTTGAGTGTCTTGTGGAGGACCTTGTCAAATGCCTTGCTAAAATCCATCCAGACCACATCTACCACCCTACCCTCATAAATTTTTTTTGTTACCTCCTCAAAATCTCAATTATGCTCATGATACACGACCTTCCCTTCACAAAGCCATGTTGACTATCCGTGAGTAGACTGGACTTCTCCAAATGTTCAGATCCTATCCTTAAGAATCCCCTCCATTAGTTTACACACCACTGATGTAAGACTCACCTGTCTATAATTCCCAGGATTCTCCCTGTTATCTTTTTTAAACAAGGGGACTACCTTTGCCATTCTCCAATCCTCCAGCACCTCCCCTGCGCCAAAGAGGATTCAAAGATCATCGCTACTGCCCCAGCTATCTCTTCCCTCACTTCCCACAGCAGCCTGGGGTATATTGTGTCTGGGCCCGGGGACTTATCAGTCTTGATGTTTTTAAATAGATCTAACACTTTCACTTCCTTAATCTCCAGAATGTCCAGCACACGGGCCTGTTCAATTTCCACCTCACCATGATCAAGGTCCTTTTCTATTGTGAATATGATGCAAAGTATTCATTTAGGACCTCCCCAACCTCCTCAGCCTCCAGGCACATGTTGCCTCCTTTATCCTTTAGCAGCCCCACCTTCATTCTCATCATCCTTTTGTTCTTCACATCAGCATAGAGCACCTTGGGGTTCTCCTATTACTACATCCCAAGGCCTTCTCATGCTCTCCTAAGTCTCTTAAGCTCCTTCCTGGCTACCATATACTTCTTATGAGTCCTTCCTGTTTCCTTTATCGAACATATGCTTCCTTCTTCGTCTTGACTTGTTTCATCAGCCACGATTTCCTTTTCCTACTATCTTTTCCTTGTCCTATTGGGACAAATCTATCCTGAACCCTACACACAGGCTCCCTAAACTTACTCCACATTACTTCTGTGCTTTCACTCTTAAACATCTGTTTCCAATTTACTCTCGCTCGCCCCAGTTAAGCACTTTCCCATTTTGTCTGTTTTTATCCTTTTTCGTAGCTATGTTGAAGCCAAAGCAGTTTATGGTCACTCTCACCAAAATGCTCCCCTGCCGAGAGGTCCGCCACCTGACCAGGTTTATTCCCCAGTACCAGATCTAATAAGGGCTCTTCTCTCGTCGGCCGGTCCACAAACTGTGCCAGGAATCTTTCTTGAACCTTTTATAGTTGATTACATCTCTTCCTGATTACTTCCACAAATAAACTTCAGAATGCAATACAACTTGGGAATTGGCCATTGGAATTTTCAGTCGACGTCTTGGTCATTGATATTCTGTGCCCATTTATTCGTTATTTCCCTGGTTTAAAGAACATCAGTACATCAATGCAAGGGCACGTAAGGGTTAAACTAAGCGTTAGTTGGAGGTGGAAGTGAAACATGAAGAGAAGGCATTAAATGTAGAGAAAAACAAAATGGTTCAACAAGCCAAATTAAAGGCTGTCAAAACATAGTCAAGGAAGGAAGGTGGAGTGATAGAAACCAGCAGAGCATGCCTCACTATCAGCTGAACCCGTGATAAATAGTCTTACCCATTCAATGGGATGGTTGCTCTGTAAAGGGAAGGGTGAGCATGGAATGAGGGGGAGGAGGGTGGGTCGGGACAAAGAATGAAACGTTACAGAAAATATAAAGGGCGTCTTTTTACATTGGGTGAACCGAGCAATGAGACACAGAGTCAGTCTGAGTTCCCACACGGGTCCGTTTGGGGGAACTGCCCCTCTGCGGGTTGAGCTTGAGGTTGAATGTGGAGCAAGTTGAGCCAGCGAATTTCACTGCTGAACTTCATGGGCACCTCCTCTGCACGTTGTGGGAGGGGTGCGAACCAACCTGGCAGCGTGAGTCACAGCCAGAGAGCAGTGTCGTTAGAAAATTACTGGGCCCCTCTGTGTGATCCCTCTGCGTGTTTCGGCCAATGAATGAGCTCACAGAACAGTAAAGAGGTCGTGCTCTCTGACTGATTGATACTCCCGCCGCCCAGATGCCGCCGCCCACCCAGACGCCACCGCCGCGGTAATGACAGTATTGTTTGCAATGGAGACAGTTCAGACGATTTGAAGCCTTTAGCCCATTTCATCAAATACGCAGTTGACGCTCCCCAGAAAAGAAAGCACTTAGTATCAATTAGCCACAGTTGGGGGGTGGGGAGAAATAACATGGATTCGACAGGCTTTGGCATGTCTGATGCTGCAGATTTAGTTGGGATACGACTGTCACGCTATGAGTTGGAACGGTCACATTGCGGAAAAGTACATTTCTTAGGATGGATAACCTTTTATATCAGGGCGTGTTTTTAGCAACATCAAGGGTACTTCATCTCAGAGCAAGGTCAAGGTAGAGGTAGGGAGGAAGACGGGGATGAAGAAGGAGCCAAGGAAGGAGGAGCGGGTTCTAGCTCAGCTCGAGTAACTGAAGGGGCTTCTCCCATGCTCAGAGCTTGTCCGCCTCTGGCTCTGACTCCGATGCAGAGCCCGAGATCCTGCGTCAGCAGAGATGCAGTGACGGCCACTCTCCGATTCACTGAGAGGCTGGTATATGTGGGGGTATGTATGTATGGGTATACCGTGTATGGGTAGCTGGCCCGCCCACTGATGAGCCGCTCCCTAGTAACTCCTTCCCTTGTGACCCGGCCATCAAGGTTGACCTCCCTCCCCCTGTCCTTCATTGGAGCACATGAAATCGGGCAAGCTACAATCTAAAGTGGATAAAAGCCTATCGATTCTCACTCACTGACTTTGGAGTAATTGATAGAGCATATCAATACACTAAAGGCCAACACATCTCAGGGAGATGAGCATTTGCCAGAGAACCCATGTGTGCTTCTCTCCCCTTACCAGCTAACTCCTCGCCCCTGAGTGATGGGCAAACTCATGGCTGGTTCCTAAGCTGACTTTGTGAGCGGGGTGTGAGTGAGAGGAGGGAGAATAAAGAAGGATTTGCATCATTTAGTGCCTTTGACGTCCCTTTCACTGCACCCTAAATTGCTTCAGGGCCAACAGAGTGCTTTTGCCATGTAACCATTGTAGTAGAGGAAGGACTCGGACCAGATTACTGGACGGATGGAAGGAAAACATTGATGAATGTACTCAAAGCTTTCGAGAAGAAGTGCAAACATTTCCCTGTCCATTGCCCACTCAAGTGGAGAGGGGACTTTCTGGATGTGTTGAGAATCTCTGGCCCATGCCTTGGGAGTGCACCGAAGCTCCCATGCAAGGACAAGCCTGAGGTTTCCACATTGAGCTCGTTGACCATCTCAGAACTCAAAACACAGGAGCAGAAGCAACTCATCCTCATCCTGAAAGACTATCAAAGAGAGAGGAGAAGATATAACTTGCATACTTTTTTGAAGTGTATTTTTATTGGTTTAAAAAGATAGCTATTGATATATGTTTACATGCAAAAGAATAAAAATATAGCATTTTCTCCCTTGAAATTTTTCCTTTTGATTTCTGAACTAGATTCTGTTTCATTTTTCTTTACAGTTTTAAATAAAGAATAACAGAAGGTATGGATCTGTTAAAATGTGTGTTTTAACTTTGCATGAGTACACATTCATCAGGAGAACGGGCTGCATCTGGAGCAGAGCTGGTAGCAATTTCACCTCTATGAGGGATATGAGTTCAAGTTTCACTCCAGAGACAAGCATAGTAATCTCGACTGACATTCCAGTATTGTAATGGGAGTGCTACATTTTGGATAAAATGTCAAACAAAGGCCTTTCCTTGAAAGGCATTATGTGGATTTGGAACCTAGCTTTGTGCCAGATGGTCCATCCAGTTTTATTCCTTCTCTGTTTTGATGTGGAATGGATTTCTCTGTGTGCTGAATGTATGCTTGAATGTTTGTTGTGTGCTTCAGACATTTTCTGTTCCCATTTCAGAATTACAACAGATACTGTATGCTCCTTTTCCAAATCTGGAATGTATTCCCAGTGCTTACCCAATGTTGAAAGTATTCTGTTGATGAATATCCCTCATGCATACCTTTTTACTCACACCTGTAACATCCAATTATTTCTTCATATAAGGACACAAGCGGAGCAACAAAGCACATTTCCCCATCATTGCAAAGAGCTTTGAGAGACTGGTTCTATCACATTTGAAATCTTGTTCGCCCACCACCATGAACTTCCATCAATTTGCCTATCATACCAATAGGTCGACTGAGGATGCCTTCTCCACAGCACTTCACTCTGCCTGAACCACTTGGACACCCCCAAATCTTATGTTCATTGACTTCCATTTGGCATTTAATACTGTAATTCCCTCCAAGCTGATCACCAAACTTTGCCAGTTTGGTATCAGCTCATCCTTCTGCAAATGAACATTGGACTTTCTGACTAACAGACCCTGTTAAGTTAGACAACCTCTCCTCCTCCATTCTCACCTTGAGCATCTCAATGCTGTGTGCTGAGCCCTCTTCTATACTCCCTTTTCACCTATAATTGTGTTCCTGTATATGGTTCTAACTCTATAATCAAGTTCATAGATGACACCACGGTGGTTGGCCTGATCAGAGGGGATGATAAGATGGCCTATAGGGATGAGGTCCAGCATCTGGCCATGTGGTGTGCCAACAACAACCAGACCCTTAACACCCAGAAGACCAAAGAGATCATTGTGGACTTCAGGCATGCTGAGAGCCGCACTCATACCCCTATTTACATCAATGGAGCTGTGGTGGAAGATGTATCAAGCTTCGAATTCCTTGGTGTCCACATTTATGATGATCTCACCTGGCCCCTGAATTCTTCCATCCTGATCAAAAAGGCTCGACAGCACCTTTATTTTCTGAGGAGCATCAAGAAAGTTCAGCTATGTCCCAGAATACTGAAGGATTTTTACCACTGTACCATTGAGAGCGTACTCAGCTTTGGCATCCCAGTGTGGTCTGGCAACTGTCCTGTATCAAACTGTAAAGCACTCCAGCAGTTGGTGAAAACTTCCCAGCAGATTATCAGCACCCAATTGCCCACAATTGAGAACATCTATCAGGAACGCTGCCTGGACAGAGTGAAAAGCATCATCAAGGATGCATCTCACTCTAACTATGGACTTTTTACTCTCCTTCCATCACCTTCACTCCCGAACCAGTAGGCTCAGGAAGAGCTTCTTTCCTGCTGAACCTTGTATCACAGCACTGAGTAGTATTGCACCCATATTGTACTGTCAGTACTTTTATACTTGTTTGTTTGCTGGAGCGCTTGCTTTTATTCACAGTTACTTGTAAATAGTACTATTCTTTGTACTTCTGGTTAGTTGCTCATTGTATTTCATTGGCTTCATATCTGTATTTGGCACAATGACAATAAAGTTGAATCTAATCTAATTTAATTAAAGGAACATGTAGTTTGAGTGTATGTCTTGCATGCCTCTCCAAAAGTAGTCAAATTCTGATAATGCTCCTTCCAGAGGTAATGACTCACCCTGGATCCAATCTCCAATTAGAATCTTGATAGAGAGAAAAAAAATCAACAATATCTTTGACACTTGGGTATAACCCAGGTGAGAAAACTTTCAGTTTTATCAAGTTCCCATCCAAATTTATGAGATGAAAGCTCTGGACATTGATTTTACCTTTCAGAGTTTCCATGTAGAGTAATCTCAAAAACTGGAATTGGGTCGTGCATCACATATTTAAGGACTTAACCACAGACCTTTCTGATCTGGAGAGACAAACAAACTACTGGAGGAACTGGAGGAATTCAGGCAACACTTGTGGAGGGAAATAGACAGTTTTGAGTTGGTCTGAAACAGAGATGAAGCAGATGAAGATTCTCGACTTAAAACATTGATCTGAAACATTGACTGTCCACAAAAGCCAACTAACCCACTAATTTCCTCTAATAATTTGCTTTTTTACTCTAGATTTCAGATTCTGAAGTCTCTTGTGTAATACAATATTATAGTCAGCTGAATCGCCACCCCAGTCCGTCGGCACAAGATGGCACGGGCCCCCTTCCTTCTCAGGAAAAGCCCACCTTTGGCAACACGCATTGCCTAGGTAATGTTGAAATGTCCTGGACGTGAATCGCTGAGCAGGCAGTGACTCCACAACGCACTGATATCACTCCCACAGACCAATGCATTCCAGACAGGAAGTGCCCTTAAACCAGCACATGAAATACAAATAAAGTCAGTTACTGGTTAACCCTCGTGTGTATGGACATATTTTATTTCAGCAGACACTACAATTTCTTACTGGTCTGGATGGTCAGCAACATTAAGGTGCATTAAGTTTCTTATTCATCCATTCTTGGGATGTGGCTGCTCTTGGCCGGGGAAATATTCATATTTCCAGTTTCCTGTGAGGGTGAAGTTAGGGCACTTCCAGAAAATATGGCAGCACATTTGCCATAGTTTGATACAAATAAGCAGAAAATTCATAAGACAGTCAAGCCAAACACATTGATGCTATTAAAAGGTCAAAACAGATTAGAGCATCAAGTTTTATACCAAAAATATAAGTAATATTCTGTGGAGATTTCATAAGAAAAACTTAAAAGACCTTCATTTCACTGAGAGCATTTTACTTTCAAGCTGGTTAAGTATTTTTGAATGGAATCACTTGAAATGGAGGAAACATCGTGATAGCAAATATCAGTTTAACTGATCTAATTTTAATCTTAATTTCCAGATATCTAAAACATCTGAATGCACATGTTCAAAATCACAGTTTATTGAGGAAGAGATGTAATTTTGTACATACACAGTATTTATATGAAACCTCAAATAGCAAATGTCCAAGGCCCGACTATATGTTCTATTTAATTTAAAAATTCTAGATCGTGGCCTCACTTTATCTTAAGTAAAACACCAAAGTCTGCAGACACTGCAGTTGAAGTAAAAACATAATGCTGGAGAAACTCAGCAGGTCCAACAGTGTCCTTTATTTGGCAAAGATAAAGATACATAACCGACGTTTCAGGCTTGAGCCCTTCATCAAAGTATGTAAAAAATGTGGGCAGGCATCTGAACAAAATGGTTGGTGGGCAGGGGGAGGAGCAAGGTCACAAGCAGGAGGTAATAGGTGGATAAGGGAGGGAGGGCATATCAGCAAACCAGGGGAGGGGGATGGCTATGTCAATGGAGAGGGAAGGGGCGGAGAGCTGGATGAAAGAAGAGGGATGGAGAAGAAAGAGGAAGGACAGAGAGTAGGCCAGCAGAAACTAGAGACATCACTGTTAATGCCATCCAGCTGGAGAGTGCTGAAACAGGAAATTAGGTGTTCCCCCTTCACTTTACTAGTGTTCTTGGTGCCACAGTACATGAGGTCATGCACAGAATGTTTGTGCTGGAGTGGGGTGCAGTATTGAAATGGTTGGCCACTGGGAGAACCCTGTTATTGATGTGGGCAGAGTGAAGGTGCTTAGCGAAGTGATCTACCAGTCTGCATCCAATCTCTCTGATGTAGAGAAGGCCACAATAAAAACACTGGATGCAGTACATGACACCCGTGGATACACAAGTGAAGTGTTGCTTCTCTTGGAAGGACTGTTTGGGGCCCTGAATAGTGGTGAGGGTGGAGGTATGGGCACTTTTGCAGCCACATGGGAAGGTGCCAAGAGGTTGATTAATGGGAAAGGACCATCTCACCTGCCACCCCACCAGCCTCTGTATTCAACATATTATCCTCCATAATTTCCGTCAGCAACCACATGATGCCACCATCAGGCACATCTTCCCCTCCCCTCTCCACTTTCCATAGGAACAGCTCCCTCTGTGACTGCTTCATCCACTCATCCCTTCCCTCTAATCGCCCCCTCGACACCTTCCCCTGCAACCGCAGGAAGTGGCACACGTGCCCACACCTCCTCCCTCACCACTTTTCAGGGCCCCAAACTGTCCTTCCAAGTGAAGAAATACTTCACTTGAATATACGCGGAAGTCACCTACTGCATCCGGTGCTCCTGTTGTGGCCTTCACTACATTAGAGAGAGTGGACATAGACTTGGAGATCGCTTGGCTGAGCGCATTCCCTCTTGCCTGCATAGTGACGGTGATCTTCCAGTGGCCAACCATTTCAATTCTGTCCCCCACTCACATGCTGACTTATCTGTCCTCGACCTTGTGTACTGTCAAACCCAGACCACCCGTAAATTGGAGGAGCAAGACCTAATTTTCCCTCGGCCATCTCCAACATTGACCTCTCTGGATTCTGCTTGCCTATTCTCCATTCTCCCTCTCTTCCCCATCCCTCTGTCTTCTTTATTTTAAATCTCCACCCCTTGCCTCTCCATTCACAGAGCCATCCCCCTCCACTTGTTTGCTAGTGTGCCCTCCTCCCTTATCCACCTGTTATATCCCGCCCGTGAGACTGTGTTCCTCCCCTGCCCCTCCCCACCCACGATTTTGTTCTGGTGCCTGCCCACATTTTGTCCATACCTTGATGAGGGCTTCAAGCCCAAAACATTGGTTATATTAAGTACTCTGTTTGACCTGCTGAGTTTCTCCTGTTTTTACTCACTTTATCTTTGCAGGGAATTGGCAAAATAATCCTTTCCTTGCCAGCAGAAACCAAATCCTCACCATCACATTGATGCAACAACAATGGATTTGTTTGCCAGTCAATGTCAAATGTAAAAACAGTAAAAGCTGGAAATACTCAGCAGATCAGGCTGCATGGGTGAGTAAAAAAAAATGAAGTCGATGTTCCAGGTCAGAGATCCTTTGTCACTACTGCCTCAAGAGAAAATGTCTTCAACCTGAATAGTCTCTGTTTCTCTTCCCATAGATGCAGCCTGACCTAGTGAGTACTCCTTGTACTTTACATATTTGTTTTAAATTTCCAGTATCTGCAGTTTGTTGATAATCAATCCCATCCACAGACCAGCAGCCAGGAAGGGAAACCTCACCAGTGGAAAACTGTCAAATTTCTTCTGAACATACTTCATTTATTATCAGTCATTTTCAAATTACACACGTACATTATAAATTACCCTTTCCTGAAAGAAATCCCAACAACTTTTCAAATTAAACTAATCAACACATTTTCTGCTTCTATTGGGTCCAGTCAAACCTTTACCTCCCATTGACTGAAATAAAACCCTTGTAGATCAGGTTAAACTTTACCTCTCATCAACTTTGGCCATTGGTTTCCTTACTTCTTACTTGAGTCAAGCTCAATGTTATCTCATTCATTTAGTTTCCTGCAAACACTATTCTCTAGGCTAGCTCAGTATCAGTGAGGACACCTTTGTGCCATGTCAATGGCCCCTCATAATCTACTCATCCCTTGTATCATTTTTCTCTTTTCCCCATTTAGATCTGTAGATAGCATTCAGAATACTATTGCATCAATATTTTATTATTTTATTTTACCTCATTGTCTGCCTATTCCTGTGATTTTGTTTCTTTGATATCTTAAATTAATTGCCGAAAAAGACTCTATCCCCCATCCTCATGAGATCCATTTCATTTTCCATTTAAAAAAATTGTATTTCCATTCCATAATCTACCTTTACTTTGCTACCGCCAGTGGGCTGATATCGCCTCAAACCGTGCATCTTGGCGCCTCACAGTTCGGCGGGCAGCAACCTCCTTTGAAGAAGACCGCAGAGCCCACCTCACTGACAAAAGGCAAAGGAGGAAAAACCCAACACCCAACCCCAACCAACCAATTTTCCCCTGCAACCACTTCAACCGTGTCTGCCTGTCCCACATCGGACTTGTCAGCCACAAACGAGCCTGCAGCTGACGTGGACATTACCCCCTCCATAAATCTTCGTCCGCGAAGCCAAGCCAAGCCAAAGAGAAGACTTCCACCAGTGACATATCTAAGGTATGGCAGGTATGACACGTGCCCTGGGTGTCATTTGAAGGGGGCACCACTGAGCAATTTTTATTAAAGTCAGGCTACCCATCATCTGAGGAGCAGAATTTTGGGCCACTTATGCCTGTACATCGATGTTGCTGCCACGAAATGATCCAAACTCTGGAGAAGTGATGTGTGGGTTACCAGGGAGTAAACGCCACACTCTCCATGGCGACAGGACTCTGGCACATGCCCTGGGGCTGAGACCACAAGCTCAGCCATTAGAGCACGGATCCGGCGGTGAGTCCCGGCCCAGTCCAGCCATGTCAATCCATCCACCCAGCCTCAAGTGGCTCTGGGACTGAATCTATGTGGCGTTCAGCCTGAGCGAGCTCGAGTGTTTCGAGGAGCTACTGAACTGTGACAACGGGCTGCAGGAGCTCATCGTCCTGCACTTCCTCAATGACACGCATGTCAAAGACATGCCCTGCTGGAGCAGCCACACCAAGCCTCCATGTGAGTGTGGAAAGAGAAGAAACTGAAAAAACTGACTGATCACATCATCGACCAATTTGCATCAGTGAAAGCAAGGAAGGTGCAGTTACAATTTTCATGTAGTGCCATAATATGTTAATTAAAAGATTAACAAGCGTGACTTGTATTTTTGAACTGATTTTATGGTGAAGTTATCTAAAAGATGGGAGCCAGATTTTTGGACAAGGGTGTAATTTCAGTGCTTGCCAAAGGCGCTATTTTCGTAGATACACCCCTGACTGTCACAGATTTGGGGTCTCAATCTGTTGAGCCCAATTGTTTGTTCATTCTCATTGCCTGTTATCTTGCTCCCTCTTCTCATTCTCCATTCCAGGCTGATTGGCTAATATCAGACGTCCATGGTGCAGTTATTTCTATCGTTCTAAAAGTTGATGCAAGGTATGTCAGAGATAACATGTTTCAGAGGGTACACACTTAGAACGGACCCCCCCCCCCCTCACAACACACAGAGTATCCTGTTCACAACATGGATGTTGACATCCTTTTTGGATGGATGTACAATCAGAATGGCACACCACCCGGCGAAGGGCGAGTATGGGCTGTGGATCCACCTCAGAAGAAGTATTTGAGATGGAGTGGGTGGGTGGGCGATCTGAGGGGAGTAAGACATTGTGTGCTATCCTCTCCCCTCAGCCCCCTCCCCCCATTAGCTTGGATGGAAGGTAAAATCTCAGCGCTTCGATGGAGATTTTTAAAGCTTTTGACAAGGTTAAGTGGGACAAGATCTTCACTCAAACTGTGGAGTAAAATTGTTTGGCTTCGTTAGCATCCTCTTTAAACCGATGGACGAGTGCAGAACGGTGCCCAGCTCTAACTGAAATCTGGCAGCATGTGGCCACGTATTAAAGAAAGACAATACACTGGCAAAAACCTTTGCCTAAGAGTTGGAGATGAGTGTTGGGCTTGGGGGATTGATAGAGGGGGAGTGGGGAGGGGGCACTCTGTGCCGTAACAGTGTAATAAAGCAGATCTGCTCCAGTTGCGTCTCGACTGCAAAAGCCAACAACAAAAAAAGACGCAATGACATCAAAAACTATTTCCTGGATCCGATTTGTCTCCAATGACGTCTAACAGAACTGGAAAAAAACCAAATAAGTACACGAGCAACGAAATCTGAATTCCCTCCGTAGAATCTTTCTTGGACTATACAGATTCTGCATCTATAAAGTAAGATCACCAGCACTTTCATGTAAAGGTCTCTCCACCCTTGAAGAAAGAGAGGCAGGTAAAGGTATTCGAAGAGTATTGCTGGTGCCTGCCTGGAGTTTGGACTCCCGTCAGATTCCCCAAACTCCAGGCAGCGCTGGAAACCAGGTGACACACTTCCCCCTAGTGGAGCGCGGATCCACAGCCCGCAACCTCCGGGTTACCCACGCTGGGGGAACTCGCACATCAGAATCTTTTGAATGACTACCCCTATTCATAATTTACTCGAGACACACAAATTCGTTGATATATTTAATCGACTTCTCCTCGAGTGTTTTCTCCGATGGAAGCTAATTATTTAAATGCGAAAGTTTGAAAGTTTTGCTAAATCGAATGAGTTGTTCGCGTGTGTCTGAAGTCCAACGTATGGATGCTGAAGATGAGTGTCTGGGTTAAGGTGAAAATATGGGTGAATTGAGCAGGGGCTCGAATCTTTCGGTAATATTATTGGAGTACTTTGGCTCCAGTCCACTGGAATCCGCCTAATTGCTTTCCTCGCCGCGGTCTGCCTGCTTTGGAACTGTATCCCTCTTGTTGTGAGGTAACTGAATAAACACAAGCTTGCTTCCTCCCAGGCCTGCTGGTGATTGGCAGACACTGAATGCAAGGAATGCGAGAGGGTATTTAAAGGAACCGCACTCCGGCTCCACGGTAGTCGCGATCTCCGGCATTCTCAGCTTCGGCGGCTGCTTCTGTGCGAGTCGCCAAGGGGGAAAGGGCTATCTCTGCTCCAAGTCTTTCCTCGGTCAGACTGCCCGCTCTGCACTAGAACTCGACTCGCTCCATTCAGGATTTGCCATTGGCACCTCGAGCCTTACGCGGGACTATTGCAGAGATACCGTTCAACTCATCCGGAGATTACAAGTCAGTAAAAGTTCAGGCCGGTAAATTATACTTTATTTTTTTTCAAACTAATGTCTTTGTTGAAAACTTTAAGCAACGAAAACAAAGTCTCCCCCCCTCTTTTCATGTCAGGTAGCGAGTCCTCTTCTAATATGAAGCTTCTGCAAGGTCTCTTCCTCCTGCTAATGTTCGCTGCCTCCCTGGCAAAGAAGATCCAAGGTGAGTGGGGTTCGGAACCCAAGCCGGTTGCGACGGAGGGTCGGCCAAATGGCTCTGTTGTGTCCTCTTGCCGACTTCATTGTTTAAAATTGAACGTGTCTCCTTTCCCGCTCCTTCGCCCTCACCCCCTCCATTTTCCCCCCGACAGATACCGGAGCGGATGGCGTGTTCGACATGTTCGATCTCGCTGGGATCACTCGCAAACACGTCGGGGTGCAGATGGTTCGGGGTATCGAGTCGAGCAGCCCAGCGTACAGGATGATCAACCCCGACATCATCGGCCCGGTTTCGGACAACAGCTTCAGGGACCTGATCGACCACGTCCAGCAGGAGAAGGGATTCATCTTCCTCGCCACCCTGCGTCAGGCGAAGAAGACCCGCGGCGCCCTGGTGGCTATCGACTCTCTGGACGGCACCCGGCTCTTCGAGATCCTGTCCAATGGCAAAGCCAACACCCTCGACCTGACCATCACCATCGAGGGCAAGCAAAGCATGGTGTCCATCACCGATGCCCACCTCGCCAGTGCTCGCTGGAAGAACCTGACCTTGTTCGTGCAAGAGGACGTGGCCACACTGTATGTGGGATGTGATAAGATCAACCAAGTGGAACTGGAGGAGGCCATCCACAAAGTGCTGAAGTATGGCGACGACAAACTTCTGAGGCTAGCGAAAGGAGGCAAGGGGCTCCGGAACAACTTTCAGGTATGAGCGAGCGACTGCAGGCGCGCTAACAGGTAGACGAAGAGAGCGTGGCGAACTCGTGGCAGAGGAGTGAGAGGAACCGAGGGATGCGGGGCAAAGTTCAAGGGAGAGGAGCATTTTGCAGAAAGATTGGACCCGGCAGAAAGCTGGATGAATATTTATTTGCAGTCCGTTGAAGTCATTTGGAAAAGAAAGTTTACACCAATTAAGAGCGGGGAGGACACTTCCTATCGTGGTGGTGGGAATTCTCATAGTTACGACCATCAAATGTTGGATTTGTTAAGCCAAAATTCAACCAGAGCGCAAGAGTGGGTTCTAAAGCCGCTCCAATAGTGTTTGTTCCTTCTTTCTGACACAGGGAGATCTGCAGAACGTCCGTTTTGTGTTTGGGACCAACGTGGAAACCATCCTCCTGAACAAGGGTTGTTACAGATGTGAGTATTTAACAGGATTCCGTCCAGACAACCTCCTCCACGCGTGCCGTCGGCTAATCGTTTCCCAGTAATGTATAGTGAACCCCCCCCCACTTCCCCGCCCTCGCCCCAACTCATCGGCTAACCAAGATCCAGCAGTCTCAAAATGGGAATCTTAATGATTCCGCGGTTATGAGGGCAATCACCAGACCAGTCGTGCATTTTGTTGAAGTTGAACATGGGGCTTGTGACAGTTAATATGTTCCTCGTGTGAGCGGGGAAAGTCTGATATTTGCATCGTACATCGAGTTTCCTGTTGCAACCTTGATCCAAAAACCTTGCGCTGGCTTTGCTGGGACGCTGGGCATTGCGCTCCCCTGGGTGGTGACCACAGGGTTTTCTCCTGTTCCAGCCTCGCGCGGAATCGTGTCTTTACCCATTAGAGGCTCCGAAAGGCCGGCGATCCGGACCAATTTTTACGGCCACAAACAAAAGGGTTCGATCTGCGGCATCTCTTGCGAGGAACTATCCAACATGTTCTCTGAACTACAAGCTCTCAGGACCGTTGTCACGCGATTGGATAACAACGTCCACAAATTGGTAAGGAAAGTAAAATAAAGGGGCGTTTAAATAAATAAATTGTGCCGGTGAATGTTATAATTAACTTCATTTATGTCTCATCCAGACTGCAGAAAATGAATTGATTGCAAAAGCAATTAGGATCAAACAGATTGGAGCCTGCGTTCACAATGGCATGACCTACAAAGACAGGGATCAATGGAAAGTGGACAACTGCACGGACTGCACTTGCCAGGTATGCAACCTTGAGCCCAGCCTCTTTCTTTTCCAAATAACTATCTTGAAATTTGTAAGAATTGAAGCAGCCAAAGCTGTATTGCTTGAATACAAATGAAGTTGTTCTGAGATAGCATATTGCTGGAAATCTACCAGTTTGGCTCTAGGCATCTTTATTCCTGAGCAGTAGCTCCAGTCGCTGCTACAGAGGTTTGGATTATTTGCCTGTATGAGGTTATGCTCTGTAACGTTTTAATGTCTCTCTGGGATCTGTCCCTGGCAATATCCTCAGGGAATGTCAAGGCCAAATATCAGTTCTCTTTTAACTTGGAACTGCATGAAAAGACTTCTCTCCTTCTTCCCCCCCCCCCACCAAAAAAAAATATAAAGCTGGAGTTCTTATTTCTAAAAGAGCAGTATTCCAAATAATGACATAAATTACCAAAAGTATGTCAATTGGACACTATTAAATAATCAAACATGATTTCCAAACAAAAACTAGTAGGTTGTATACTTGCTGGTTCCAAATAGCTGGAAAGACTTTCATGCAGTTCCTAGAGTCATGCATTCCTTTTCTGTCACTACATTTTTGAACCTCCAACCCTTTGTAGTAGAAGGCAAAAGATAATCATAATAAAAATACACTTTAACCAGTTGTTATCATGTCAGCTTGGACAGTTCTCTGTATTGTCAAACACTTGTTCAAATGCACACTTCTCCTAAAGTATCTTGCTCAGCTTCTTTCTTTTCATTTCAGTCATCTGTCACCTTTTGTCAAAGGATTTCTTGCCCTACTGTATCCTGTGCTGATGCTGTCGTCCCAGATGGGGAATGCTGTGCCCGATGCCCATGTACGTTCAGGTGATATTAAATGAAATTAAAACACAAAGCATGTGCTTGGCATGAGGCTGGAGTTGGTGGGAAACTTTACATATGAACAACATTAGCTAGGTTCCCATTCATCCAATTTATTGGAAAAGTCTCATGGTGTGGGGATTCCAATGAAATTTATATAACCTGTCAGATTTTTTACCAAATATTCATATTTGCTTTTGACAAGTTTTTTAAAATCTTCTCCTTATGTGAATGTTGGGTAGAATTGAGTGCCATTTATTAAACATCACTGATGGTGACCCTGCCAGAACTGCTGCAGATGTTTGAAACATGCACAGCAACATAATGAGTTAAAATTCCATTTGGAATGGCATCTACATTCTGCAGCTTAACCCTTTTCTAATTTAAAGGGCCCCTAATTTTCTAGCCAAGATGAAAAGGAATTGATATTTAATAAGAAATTTTGGCATATTCATCAACTCGGGGCATTGAGGATTGAGTCTAAATGGATAAGAAAGATACCAAAAGGCCTCACCCCAGCTATTTCTGTGGGTATTAGCAGCTGCCAGAGATTGGTGAAAATAAATGTGCATGAACTTTATAAGATGGTTCATTTATAGGTTGAATATTGGTTGAGGATATTCCAGAGTACAAGTCCTTTCATTTTTGAAACTGCATTTGACAATACACTTAACTTCCTACAGCAATTCTAAGCCAATCTGAGGCTGGCTGGTCTCCGTGGTCTGAATGGACTCATTGTTCTGTCACCTGTGGAATTGGAACTCAGCAGCGAGGCCGGTCCTGTGATCGGATTAACAGTGACTGTAATGGGACCTCTGTTCAGACTCGTAGTTGCCATTTGGAAGAATGTGACAAGAGATGTAAGTTTTCTTTCCTCTCTCCCAGCTCTCCTCTTACCCTCCCCCCCCCCCCCCCCCCACAGTTTTGCTTGCTTTGGCCAAGGCAATAAAATGTCAAGGCTGAATTTTAAATATTAGCCATGCCTGCTCTTGAAGGTGTCTCACACACAGAGCTTGAAACATGGTGAACCAAGTTGGGAAAATGTTTCTTTGCCAAGTAAACTGGGTCTACTTTGGTCAAGTCTCAATGTGCAAAATGTCAACAGACTATCTCACTGCCAGAGAGCTGGAATAAGAATGACCATACAGGTCAAACTACTACAACATAAAAGGAAGAGTAAAAATATTACTATGGTGTTACACATCTTAACAGGTATCTGTCTGGAATGCTGGTTTAAGTTTTGAATTTGTTAATACACTTCCTATTGAACTGAGAAAGTGAGGAGCCTACCTGTCTGACACTTGTTCTTAATATTTTTCTCATTTCTGTTCCAGTCAAGCAAGATGGTGGTTGGAGTTATTGGTCTCCTTGGTCATCTTGCTCAGTGAGTTGTGGCACTGGGGTGATAACTCGAATCCGCCTGTGTAACTCACCAATGCCACAAATGGGTGGCAAAGAATGTGTGGGAAAGAAGAGGGAAACTGAAAAATGTGAGCAGGTTCCATGCCCAAGTAAGCATTTGTTTAGTTTGCAGGGATTTGAACACGTGTAATTATTTATCAAACCACATATCTACCAAAATCTTGAAACGTGGCAGTGCAAAGTCCTCTAAGCATTCATTTCACTTTTTAGTTGATGGAGGATGGGGAATCTGGTCACCATGGAACACATGTACAGTCACCTGTGGAGGAGGAATGCAGAAACGTACTCGTCTTTGTGACAGTCCAGCACCCAAGCATGGAGGAAAGAACTGTGTGGGTGATCCTCGGGAGGCACAGCGTTGCAACAAACTGGTCTGCCCAATTGGTAAGCATACAAGTTTTCTGTATATCTACAGTTCAATAAGATTGCAGTGTTTATTTTGTTCCAACCATGTGTTGTACTGTAGCTTTACACACCAATCAGCAAAGAATCAATGGCTCATGTGAAAAACTATCTACATTATAGATGGATGTCTATCAAATCCATGCTTTGCTCAGAGCAAATGTACCAGCTTCCCAGATGGCTCTTGGAAATGTGGTCGATGCCCCCGGGGTTACAGAGGAGATGGCATTCACTGTGAGGACATAAATGAGGTAAGCATTTACTGAATTTCAGTCAATACTCTACATTTCTGCAAATTGTAGTCTGTATATCAATTTTTGAATCTGTTACAGTGCCTGGAGGTACCTGACACATGCATTCAAGTCAATGGAGAACACAGGTGTGAAAACACAGTACCAGGTTACAACTGCCTGCCCTGTCCCACACGCTACACTGGCAATCAACCATTTGGCAGAGGCATTGAGGAAGCCACAAGGAACAAGCAGGTGAGGTTAAAATAAAAATGTATTGCCAATTAATAAATGTCACTTATTTGCATTTCAAAGAATTGTCATCCACAAAATAAATTCTGTCAAGCAAGATATCACTAGAGACATCAGGAAATGAAGGTATGATTACTCTAGATATCCAAGTGATCAGATATGTTTTGTTTTGTATATATATAGATCTGTGAGCCACGTAATCCATGCAAAGATAAGACAAATAACTGCAATAAACATGCCAAGTGTATTTACCTTGGTGTCTTCAGTGATCAGATGTTCCGCTGTGAATGTAAGCCTGGTTTTGCCGGCAACGGCATCATCTGTGGAGAAGATACTGACCTGGATGGTTGGCCAAATAAACATCTTACCTGTGTTGCCAATGCAACTTACCACTGCAAAAAGGTAAGCTGTAATTATTTCTAAATTAGGATCTTCCTGATTATTTTTTTTTTGCCCCAACTCAAGCTCAGTAACTTTGTTAAAGATTTGTTAAAGTGATTCAGTTCAAAAATATAATGACGTTGTAACATGGATTTTATTGAAAACATTCTATCTCCTTGGAAAAGAGAGCATTTTGATATAACATCAATTTGAAGAATGGAATTATTTTGCCAGTTTATGATGTGATAAATCTGTGTGATCCCAGGAAAAGGATAGGTGTGGTTAATTTAAATAATATCAGCCTGTCTATAAGTGCTAGTTATCATAGTCTGTTCTGCTTCAATATGCAAATGCACAGCATTTTTGTTAGACAGCTAGCTATTAAATAGAATGAGAGAGAAAGATCTATGAAAATGTTAATTCCTGTAATTTCATCTGTGAAATTTAATTCACAGATCTTTAAGCATTATGTGCGCAGTAAAACCCCTGGTATCTGGCACTGATGGGAGTTGGTAGATGAATTTTCTGATTGCTTGAGATTGGTAAACTACCAGGGAGGCGAGCCAATTTTAAACCCATTACCTACTTATTTTCCACAATTATTAGGGCCAGTTGCTCGATTTCTAGATAAGATGTATCTAAAATGCAGTCCCTTTTGACTTGCAGGATAACTGCCCATTGCTCCCCAACTCTGGACAAGAAGACCACGACAGAGATGGAATTGGAGATGCCTGTGATAATGACGACGATAATGACGGCATTCCAGATGAGAGGGTAGGTTTTAAATAAAAGACTTTCTACACCATGCCATTCCAGATGAGAGGGTCTTTTCTTTTTTGGCTTGGCTTCGTGGACGAAGATTTAGGGTAGGTTTTAAATAAAAGACGTTCTATACCATGCCATTCCAGATGAGAGGGTAGGTTTTAAATAAAAGATGTTCTACACTGTGCCATTCCAGATGAGAGGGTAGGTTTTAAATAAAAGACATTCTACACCGTGCCATTCCAGATGAGAGGGTAGGTTTTAAATAAAAGATATTCTACACTGTGCCATTCCAGATGAGAGGGAGGTTTTAAATAAAAGATATTCTACACCATGCCATTCTGTTCAGGAGACCATACCATTAACTATGCCATTAACTCAAAGAAAAAAAAAATTCACAGAAGGAAGGCAAGATCCACTGGGAGCTTTGTACTCCAAGCACATTGCACACAGCCGGCCAAACTACCTTAGACTCATCTCTGTTACCAGAGAAACCCAGTTGCAAGTGCAACATTATTTAGAAACCTCTGACTTTAGGTTTTTGTGTTTTCATACCCAAGAACTTCTTAGGCAGATTATGAGACCATAACAGCTTTGCAAGCAAACAATGAGCATTTCTAGCAATCTGACATCATGGTCTTCAAATCAGTCTATCTGGAATAATGGAATGTTGGAAAGAATGGTTTTTGAAATTAAATAGAGGTGGACTGTACTTAAGTGAACATTGACATTTCCTTTTATTTAAAATGGGTATTTAAATCTAATCATGCAACAATCTCTTTTTCAGGACAATTGTCCGTTTTCGTTTAACCCTCGGCAATACGATTATGATCGAGATGATGTTGGAGATCGCTGTGACAACTGCCCTTACAACAATAACCCTGACCAGACAGACACTGATGGAAATGGGGAAGGAGATGCTTGTGCCATTGATATTGATGGAGATGGTAAGAATGCTCTACTTGCAAGCTGAAATCCATAAATAATGATTTAATATTTGTAATTAATTGCAGGAGATCAAATGGCCCTCCCTACAGTATGTTTAAAAGAGCCATCAGTTGGTCTTATTCTTCTGTTATTTCTGCATTACTCCTACAACTTTTTCAAGTATTTTTCCAGTTCACTTTTCAGTAATTGTGGAATCAGTTTCTGCCAAGGTTTAAAACAGGTTCTGCCCTCTGATCAAAGCAGTGATCTACAATACCTTTCTCTCTTCTTGCGTTCATTTTGCCAATTACCCTGTGGATTGGTCAACAACCTTTCTGTCAGTGGTAACTCTTCCTCCTTATCCATGAAACCGAATACATTGAACAGTTTTGAAATGCCTCCATTTAATCTCTATTTGGTCTTTTTTTTCCCCCCTAAATTCAGCAAACCTAGTTTCACAAAGTTGTTTTCTCTTAAAGTTTTTCTGCTAATGAGAACAATTCCAATTGAAGTTTCATTTGTAATTACAGAAACCTAGTGGAAGAAAGCTTATCATCCTTTTCTTAGATATTCATCTACAATTTTTTTTTTGTTCTCCAGGTATTTTAAATGAGAAAGACAACTGTCCTTATGTCTACAATGTTGACCAGAGGGATACAGATCTAGATGGTATTGGTGATCAGTGTGACAACTGTCCACTCGAACATAATCCAGATCAAGTAAGTTTTTGTTTAAATAATGCCTGCCAGCAAATTACATGACTGCAACATTAGAATACTTTGATAAACATTATAAAAGGATAAAATATTGAAATGATCTAACAGAATTTAACTATTGCTTGCTGTTACTTGCTTAAGAAAATCAGCCAAATTATTTTGAAGAATATTTGACATGTAGTAATCACGGTGGATGAATTATGTCAGTTTCCACCTAAAGAGGTTCTTTATGACTGAAGTAAGTTTTTCAATCAACATGCATTACTAGTAAAACTATTAAAATCCTGCTTCTTTTTAATTAACGGTGGATAAACATGACAATAAGATTTATTTTATTGAGAATGAATCCTGCTTCTGAGAATACAAAGTTGTAATAAAATGTTAGCCTTCACCTTCAGCTTAAGATGCCTTCCACATAATCCACAATAAATCCAAACTTTAAATAGTTCATCTTTTACAATCCAGTTAGATGTATCTCCTACCAGATTAGTGATTGAACTTTCAATGTTTTATCCTTTTAAAAAAAACAAGATTACTGATCTATTGGAGGTCACACTGGAAAGTTAGATGCTAAATTATGAGATGCAAGAGAAGGCTAGTAAATTATCTTGGGGAGTTTGTAGGCTTGACCAAAGTGAGCATTAAATACTAATTGCTTAAACGTGCAATGGGATTTCTGTAATAATAATCCAGAAATCATCGGTCACTCCACTTTATATTGCTGAACAATCCAAACCCTACATAGCACATTGCAATTAACATTAGTGTACAACACCACCTGGGTACAGTGATGCCAATAGTCGGTAGTCTGCCTAACATATTTTGAATATTTGACTATGTAGATACTAGATTAAGATTAGATCAGCAAGATATTGTCCTTCAATGAGTCACAGAATCATAGGATATGGAATCAGGCCCTTTAGCCCACCAAGTACCATAGGTCTTGACCTTCAAGCCCCTTTAAATACTAATCCAAAAGTGTACTGATCTTCATTAGTAGGGGAATTTAGTTCGAGTCAAGAGGTAATGTTGCAGCTCTATAAAACTCTGGTTAGGCCACATTTGCAATAATGTGTTCAGTTCTGGTTGCCTCATAGGGAGGATGTGGATGCTTTAGAGACGGTGCAGAGATTTACCAGGATATTGCCTGGTTTGGAAAACTTGTCAGGACAGGTCAACAGCTAGGGCATTTTCCTTTGGAACGAAGAAGGATAAGAGATGACTTAATGGATGCCTATAAGATTGAGAGGCATAGATTGGACAGATACCCAGAACCCTTTTCCCAGGGTGACCTTAGAAAATACCAGAGGACATCTTTATCAGGTGAGGGGTGGAAAATTTAAGGGAGACATCAGGGTAAGTTTTTTTTTAACTGAGAGAGTAGTATGGGCCTGGAATACACTTCGTACAACAGGGACATTTAAAAGACTTGGACAGGCATATGGATGCAAAAAAATAGAGGGTTATGGGTGTGAAGCAAGGAAGGTTGAGATTGTTGAATAAGTTTGAATTGATCAACACAACATAGTGGGCCGAAGGGCATGTACTATGCTATAATGTTCTATTTTCTCCCTACATTTGCTTGTATTTCACATTCCAGCTTGTAAAAGGTCTGTTTAATAAGTAAATCATTTGGTTGTGCAAAATGCTTGCCCAGTGCCAGAGAGCTATCAAATATGGGCCTTTATATGTGTGTTTTCCAATCCCAGGCTGATTCAGATTCTGACCTTGTGGGAGATGAATGCGACAGCAACCAGGATATTGATGAGGATGGTCATCAGAACAATCTGGACAACTGCCCCTATGTTCCCAATTCCAACCAGGCAGACCATGATAAGGATGGCAAGGGTGATGTCTGTGACCATGACGATGATAATGATGGCATACCTGATGACCGGGATAACTGTCGGCTGAAATACAACCCTGACCAAACGGACTCTGATGGTAAGAGGTTAAAAATGGGGGGAGGGGAGAGAAGGAATCAATGATAACTGAAACTAATGAGGAGGGAGGAATACATTTTAGGAATACTTTTTAAATATATCACTACTCTTATGCAGGTGACGGTCGAGGCGACACATGTAAGTTTGATTTTGACGGAGACAGCATCCTGGATATCTATGACGTTTGTCCTGAAAACTTTGACATCACGGAGACGGACTTCCGCAAATTCCAAATGGTACCACTAGATCCAAAGGGAACATCCCAGAATGACCCCAATTGGGTGGTCAGACATAAAGGCAAAGAGTTGGTGCAGACTGTTAACTGTGATCCTGGCATTGCTGTTGGTGAGTGCTGAGCTTGAACAAATGCCATTAAATTGTCAATATCGGGTCAAGTTAACTTGCGGTGAAAGTAGGTGGGAAAACGGGAAGATGTCTGGCTCTCACCCCAAATGATGCTGGTTTGATGCTTGAGACAAATCTAGCTCTGTGCTTCACTTAAAAGAACACTGGAAACCTGGCTCCTTTTGCAAGGGATGTGGGGGAGAAGGAACAGAGGTCTTTGAAGAATTATTAGCAGAACACCTGCAGTATCTTTTTTTCCCCCTCTGTGGGCTCTCTGGTTAGGCTAACTGACACTCAGGACTGCAGAACACAGTTTGCAGGGTGTGAGCCGCACACAGTTAATTGAAGCCCTATAATGAGCGGAGGATATTTCTTTGCATTCTGAAGTTAGCCTTTCTCTTTCAATTGGCAAACTGGTTAAATATAGTGTTGGGTGAACCTTTGGCACCTCTTGAAGGTTGGTCCGTGTTACAACTCCGATGCCTCGGGACCAATTCGAAGGGATTTCCTGGGGCTGACTCATGAGTACATGCTCCATGGATCATGTCAGTGGATAATGAGAACATAGGTTAACCAAATTTGGATTACTTTCCTGAATCATTCACCCTTTGTATATTTGTATGTGGCTAAAAAAACATTCAAATCAGTGAAATGTTTTACTGAAAAGACTTTTTCTTTAAATTAGGATACGACGAATTCAATGCTGTTGACTTCAGCGGTACTTTCTTCATCAACACTGAACGTGATGATGATTACGCTGGATTTGTTTTTGGATACCAGTCCAGTAGCCGTTTCTATGTAGTAATGTGGAAGCAGATCACACAGACTTACTGGCATGATTCACCAACCAAAGCTCAGGGATACGCTGGACTCTCCATCAAAGTGGTGAACTCTACAACTGGTCCAGGAGAGCACTTGCGTAATGCTCTCTGGCACACTGGGTATACAGCAGGACAGGTATGAGAACTTTCAATGCAGGTAAAACATTCCTTTGACACAGCTATTGAGAAAATAGTGTACTATTGAGGTTGCCTGATACAAGGCTACCACAACTTTTGACCCAGAATGTTTCACTGTTAAAGATCAGAGCCATTATTCAAAATCATCTAAAAATACAGAACCTTGTTTCTGTTGCAAACAGGAGATGGATCTTCCCCCATTCAAGCCTGTATATTCTGGCTGACGTGTTAGGAAAATTAGAATTGTAAGGTACTAAAAAGGCTATCTAGTTTAGTTTCTCTGGTGACTTCATTATATGACGATTGTTGAGTTGTTAACTAATTGCATCAGTCCACCTTTACCAATTCCTAAATCTACAAGGGAAACTCCAGTGGTTTGCGTACTTTAGTTTCAAATTCATAATTTTCCTTCTAAATAATGTTTTTGATTTAAGCAACATTAAATGAAAATCTCGTTGCATTTTCAAGTCGGAAATACCTACTTTTTGTTTAAAACATATAATAAACGTCTGCATATGCAGCACGAATAAATTTATTTACGCTGCTGAATTTTGAAATTCTTGGGAAGTAGTCAAATAATAAATTTGCTTTTTTTGTCCTCTTTTAGGTGCAAACTTTGTGGCATGATCCTCAGAACATTGGCTGGAAGGACAAAGTAGCTTACAGGTGGCAATTAACCCACAGACCAAAGACTGGATTCATCAGGTAATTACTTCCCGGTCTATGCTTGATTTTCTCCCGCGTCATCCAAAATAAATCCTGGTGCTTTAAATAACTAGGATGGCATTAGATTTTGAATCACAAGAGTAAGATGAGGATTGAATTGGTTTGGAAAGTGATAAGGCCTGCAGAAATATTTGCTGCATGAGATTGAGATGTTGTTCATATTGCAGGGTTGTAATGTATGAGGGGAAGAAGATTATGGCAGACTCTGGAGCAATCTATGACAAGACCTATGCTGGAGGGCGATTGGGTCTCTTCGTCTTTTCTCAAGAAATGGTTTACTTCTCTGATCTTAAATATGAGTGCAGAGGTAAGGATTATAGCCATATCTTCTGGAAAAACAAAAATTATAGATCACTGCCAAATTTCATGACAAAACCTTGAGGCTGTAGACACACATGTATTATGTGTATGTTCCTTCTTAATCTTCTTGTGATTGATCTATTGTAATTATCATGCCATCTGTCAATAAGCAATGGCTCCCACTCTCTCTCGCTCTCTCCACACACACACACACACACACACACACACACCTGCTGTGTTTGGAGCTGGTGATTCAATGTTAAAAGGTTAATTAACAAAAGGCATTTTTTTAAAAAAAATTAATAATTCCTATTTTGTGAATGGATGAAATTTGTTATTTTGTCAAAATTGCACAAAAAAGGAGCAATGCAAATCTGAGAATATGATCATCATGTAGTAAAGCCAGGATTTTTTTCCTGTTTAGATTTTAATAAAATTTGCTATCTTTCCAACCCCACAGATTCTTAATGTTAACATTCCTGGATGTGGAAATGTTTTAAAGCTGGTGTTGCACCTATCTACTTTCTTGGAATAAATCCTGGGGCCATTGTTTTCTCCTTCCTCGTTTTATTCACGGAAAGCACATGACCTGCATCATCTGTTACGATTCACTGGATGTTATCAACATAAACACAGCAATGTCTACAAGGAAATTATTCCCTCGATTACAACTGACTATAGTTACTTGTTTCCACTTCTGACAAATGCAAATTGCAATTACATTAAAAAATATACCTCTTGCATTTCTATTACATCTCATAGCTGGAGGACCTTTGGAAGGAGACTGAACACTGTTAATGAGACTATCTCTGCTGTGGACTGTTATTTTTAATAAAATGACAGCCATTTTATGGTGAAAGAAAAACTGAGGTTTAAATGAACAGAAAAAGAATTTACAATGGGTATGGGAGAACAGTTAGTTTTCCTTGTGTGAAATATACCTGGAAAAAACCATGGAGCTGTAACTTTTTTTGTATTGGACCTTAATTGTTTCTTTTACTGAAGTATTGAGTATAAATACTTGCAGAATTACCAAGTTGGTTACATGTAATATGAAAATCCAAGTCCATTGACCCTGCCCATCTTTACTCACATTAGAACAAGCCAGTTCTCCAGAGAAGGGCTGACCAGATTATAGTAGAGGCTGGAAAACATATCTTCAGGTCTTGTTGCCAGGAAGAATTGTTGAAGATCAAACATAACTATGGCTCCTAGAAGATCAGCTTGATGTCACCTGCTTCTTTTATTCCATGTGAAGCTAGTCTGATGATGGCGTTAAGTTAGAAGAGCAGTCAACAAGCATTCTCTTTGGCACTGATACTGGCCTCCATAGCTTCAAATGCAATGGTTAACAAGGCACAGGTAGACAGTTAAGAGGCTGCTCTTCTCTTAAACTAACATTTTTCAAGGTGGCAAATTGTTGTGCCTGTAGATATTGAAAAAAAAACTCTAAAATTATTTATTTTCTTATCCTGGGTGAAATAAGATTGAAGGACACTTTAAAAATAAATAAATGCGGCAGACTATCCATGAGAGTTTATCATAGTCTTTGTATGCATTCTAAAATTGTAAATACAATGATTATTTATTAACATTGTTCTATATTGATGCTAGCTAGTTTAGGATTTTTGTTCAAATGTTGTCCTTCTGCCCAACTAAAAGGGCAGCCCATAGGTGAAGCTGAAAGTGGGGGACTCTGCGTGAGTCTAATCTTTCTTTGCAGGCTATTGGGCCTTGAGATGCAGTTGTCTTTATTCTGCTCATCACAGAGTAGTCCTTTTAGAGCCTTAAACTTTTTTTTCTTCAACCATGTGGTACACATGGATCTATATGGTTTCCAAAAAGTGAAAAAGGTGAAACTTCTCTATGTACAAATATTACCTCATTGTTGTATGATCGATAAGAACTTTTGGATCAAGCAGCAGAAAACCTTGCTTATGTGTCTAAAGTCTCTCGAAGCTACTGTAGTATATAAAAAAAAAAAAGGCTGTGTACATAGTCAAATTTTTATTTTTACAGAAGAAAATGTATTGCCCCAGTAAAGAAATACATTAAAAGCAACCAGTGTTCTCAAGCTGGTGAGTGTTCTTCTCTCCCCAACTATTTGTATGTCACTTTTTTTTTTGAAAGAAAAATGTTTGTATAAATTATTGAGTTTTTCTGTTGCAACTTGTATCATTATGCAGGTAAACAAATCTCATTATTTTGTAGATATGCTATTTAAGTAATTTATCAGGAAATGCTACCTAGAGTTAGTGTTTCTGTCTGTATGAAATCTTTTGCACATTGAATTGAAGATGTTGCTTTTTTACATTGTTTTTATCAATAGGAGTTGCTTTTTGTATATCTTTCTAACCATTTTACATGTAAAACTGTTCAAATCCAACTTTGCTGTTTATAACAAACATGAAATGACAATAAAAACATATAGAACCAAACTCTTACCATGTGTGCTAATTGACAATTAATTCAAGATGAAACTATTTATCAGTTGTTTTGTTAAGTACATAGGCAGATCAACAGTTTATTTTAAATCTGAATACTTTAACTTAATTAGTTTGCAAAATGGGTCAGAAAATGTATTTTAATCTGCTTTCAGAATAAATGCTGACTATAGAAACTTTGAAGATGTTTTCAGTTATTCCCACGCAGAAAGTATAACCATTTGCTTCCCCATCAGTAAGGAAAGTATTTTGCTTGTGGTTCTCTGTCTATGATTTTTGTTACTGTGGGCTGGATGGAAGACCAAAGGGCACAGAGTGAGGCAGCAAAGAAACAGCCATCTCAGAAATCATTCAGCACATTAGGAATCCAGAAGAGTCAACCTATTTGAAAAATGTGCACACAGCAATTGCCTCTCCAAAATAGCAAATATAAATTCCTGTGCACATCCCTGAATTGAATGTCCCACTCTTCTGCCTTCACAAAGCAATCATATTTAGTCTTGTGGGAAACCACATTAACCTGTGAAATGTACACTTACCAATGACAGTAGTTCTTGTCTCCCAGATTTTGCATCATCTCTTTCCACTCAACCTCCATTCCCGGCAATGTTCAATAATGCTTCTATTTCAACCAACATAAGATAAATCTCGGGCAGATACAGGTGCCTGAGCACTGGCCGTTTCTATGTTTTCCAGTTGTCGTTCATTGTCATTGATTTCAATGAGAGTGAATGCCAGGATAGGAAGACAGTGGGTAATGGATGCTTTGGCATCCATTTGCTGTTGGTGATGTTGTAATATGGGTATAATCATATTTATTTATTTGGATTTCTGTTGCATTTAGACTCAAAAGATAATTTGTCTCAATGTCATTCTTTTCAAGAAGTGGATTGTGGAAGATCTCTACATTGAAAGCAAAATCTCTGATAAGGCAATCAGTCAATACTGCAAACTATGTATACTCTCAGATTGTGTGTTTCATATTCCAGTATGCTTTTACTTACCATAGTTTAAGGAAAAATACCTGAATTCCTATAATGAAATAAGGACGAAAGTGATCTGACATTGTCTCTTAGAATTAGATGGCAATTCAACTTTATGCAGACACTGATATATGATATTTAATGGATGCCATTTTAAAAGCCACAATTGTTTCTGTGTTCACCACCTTCTTAATCAGTGGCATGGAAACACTTTTCATCAAGTTGATTTGGTTATTTTGCCAATCACCTGATATTTGTGTCTTTTGATTCTCAATCCTTCAGCTCAAGGGAACCATCTCTCTTCATTTAATTTTCTAGACTAACGTAAGTTTTAAACTTTGTTTAAACTGTCTTTGGTTTAATGTAAACAATTTTTGCTACTCTAGTTTATCAGCACACAACCAAAATCCTTCATATCTGACACCATTCCACTTATTAGGGTTACGGTAGGGGTTTATTGTCATCCAACTGTATATATATGACCAGAAGAAAACGGTGTTTCTCAGGACCATGGTTGATGTAACGGTTAGCACAATTCCTGTACAGCACCAGTGATCAGAACCGCACCTGGGTTTGAATCCCCTGCTGTCTGTAAGGAGTTTGTATGTTCTCCCCATGTCTGCGTGGGTTTTCTCTGAGGGCTCCGGTTTCCTCCCACCCTTCAAAAAAATGTTTAAGTTTATGGGGTGTAATTTGGGCGACATGGACTCGTAGGGTAGAATTGGCCTGTTACAGTGCTGTATGTCTAATTTTTAAAAATTAATATGCACATAATACATTTCTCACACACATAATAATCACACATACTTCAATATATAAAATTAAAACTGCATGAATACTCCCCTTGAACCCATACACTACATAAATCACTTGCAAAACAGTTGGGGTTATAGTGAACTCTGCCACTCCATTATCAAACTGGTGCCCATAGTTGCGGGCCCCCACAGGATCAGGAGTTCTCAGTGGCTTGGGGGCACAAAGAACTCTGGGAGGTGAGTGACCTCAGAGGACAGGTTATTGTGATAGTGCCAAATGTAATTATTTAAACTGCTGCAAAGATTCCATTACACTGTTATTGTTGGTTCAACTCACAGACAACTTCTGTTGTGCTTTATTCACCGCATCACTCGCTACAGGGTAATAAATGAATATTTAAAGCTTAATTGCAATAAAATCAGAAATCATGACATCTGGACAGAAAGACAACTCAGCAAACATATTTCAAGATGATGCATTATAAGTATAATTCAGGGTCATACGGTATTGAACAGGCTGATCAGGTTGACATTCTGGACATCCAATTTACCTGCATATGGTCCATGTCCTTCTAAGCCAGTGGTTCTCAACCTTTTTCTTTACATTCACATACTAATCCCTATGCCATCTGTGCTCTGTGATTAGTAAGGGATTGCTTAAGGTGGCATGTGGGTGGAAAGAAAAAGTTTGAAAACCACTGTTTTAATCGTACTTAATTGACTTGTTATGTGCATGGTTTCATAACTCCAAAGGAAATGGGCCAATGACAATTTTTCTCAAGCAAAATATTTCAGTGACAATTGGGTCTAGAACAGTGATTCTCAACCTTCCCTTCCCACTCACATCCCACCTTAAGCCATCCCTAACTAATCAAAGAGCACTGATGGCATAGGGATTACTTCAAGTGGGATGTGAATGGAAGGAAAAAGGTTGAAACCACTGTTCTAGGCCCATCCTATCCAGATATCTGTCCATATAATTTTTGAATGTTGTAATTGTGCCCATTTCTACAGTTCCTCTGGCAACTCATTCCAGATATGTGTAAAAATGTTGCTTCTCAGGTTGCTCTTAAATCTCCCACATCTCAGATTAAACAGATGGCTTTCAGTTCTCGACTCTTCTACCTCTGGTGGAGAGATTATCAGTATTCACTTTACCCGTGTCTGTCATGATTTTACAAACAGTTTTAGGATCACCCCTCAGCTTCCTTCCTACATTGTAGGAAATAAAAACCAGGCCATTCTAAACTCTACCCATAATTCAAGCACTTTAATCTTCTGATGAATCTCGTCTGCACACCTTCTAATTTATTGATGTCCCTCCTGAAGCTGGGCAATCAGAACCATTTTTTAAAATATTCAATTTTGGATCTATAAGTTAGTAACTTCAAATCTTTCATTGAGTAATATCAATGCAAAATTATTGTTAGAATCTATAGGCCAGGAAGTAATAACATGGTATTTTTTTTTTAAATGCAGCGAAAATATATTCAGCCAAAGGTGCACCATTTTATTTCACAGCTTTTCCTTTCAGAAAACTCCAGCTACTTCTTTATAAAGTCTGTTCAAATGAAGTTCCTTGGTAAATTTTCCAGAATATACAAAAACAATATTCAAGAGCTATTACTTGACTAGAAATGTTCACCTCCACTTCATCATTAAAAATTAACCACAATAAAAATTGCCAGTTCCTTTGAAAATCATATTTTCTTCATAAAAAAATTAATTATGTTCAGCCCCAGGTGTGACTAAGACCACCTACCTTACATGACCATTGAAAGTCAGTGCTACAAAGGGAAAACAACAGGACAGTTACTTGTTACTGTACGTATAAAATGATGTAATTCCAAATAACATGGAGTCCTAATTTTTGCTTACTTTTGAAAGTTTTAGTTATATAAAGTTTAGAGAAGATTGAGCATTAAAATCCAAATTGGAAATCATTTTTATGGATTTTTTTTTCTTTAAGCTGTGCCATGGGATTACTGTGTGAAGATATATTCAGGTTGATTTAGGGGTCAAAGACAGGCTCAGTCCAGTTAATGAACTGGACAGGTATACATTTACAGAATGGTCTTTTATTTTGTAAGATATTAAAGGACAGATTTTCTGCTCATTGACTTTGGCCGAGATGATAGTCTGACGTCCATCTCTGTGCATTGAAAGGTCAGAGATAAGTTGGAGGACGGATGCCAGCCCAGTGAGATGAAGCGCCTGGTGCACTTGGCACTGGGCTACATTCATCTGAATGAGGTCATCAATCCTGAACAATTCAGAAATGTAGATTGCTTATTTTTCTCCATTTTACCTTATCTTAATGCTTTAAATTAATTTCTAATTTTTGAAATTATTTCTATCAGTTTAAATGTTTAATGCAATATTTTAAAATATTTTATAAAATATTTTAAATGATTTTAAATTGGAATCATTTTTATACATCTCCATGTGGGAGGGCTTTTGGGTTTAAGGGGTCAGTTTGATTATCTCTTTGTGTTAAAACCAGACCAACGTAGGTAGGTGGGCACAACTCGCACTGAGATTGAGGGTGGGCTAGATCTGCTGTGATTTGGCCCATTGTGAAAAGGTACAGGTTTTATCTATCCTTTCCTATATTTCCATGTGTTTTCTGTGAGTAAGATGTAAAGCTTTTTCACAAAGATTTGAACTTACTGTTATTTTCTCCATCACATGCGTATATTTTTCTCATCTATTCCAGTTATCACAACTGCACTTTATGGTAAGTAACACCACATTCTACTCATTTTCCAAGTAAGTCATTCATTCTAAATTCTTTATTGGATTTGTTATTGGCTATCTATTATTAAGAGACCCTAGTTCTGGTTTTCCCAGTAGCTGAAATCATCCATTCACCTACCCATCAAGCCCTTTAGTAATCTTACACATCACTATCAGTGCATCTCTCAGTTTAAGGAAAAGTGCTCCAAGATATCCATTCTTTCTTGGGAGGTCATGGACTGAACCATTGTCAAGACTGGAATCTATTCATCTGAGAGAAGCAATGGATTCATTTTGCACACGTATGACAGGACATATCCCTTCAGTAGCTCAGTTCTATAGGTCTGAGGCTGATGTAAAATCTTTTTTAATTTTTTTAAATTTAGACCTGCAGCACTGTAACAAGTCCTTCTGGCCCATGAGACCATGCTGCCCAAATATCCTAATTAACCCATCTATGTTCTTGTTGTGTTGGGAAGAGTATCAGGTTCAGTGGGTTCAAAGAGAGACAAGTCTGGACACAAGTGTTATAATCACACGCAACTTTAATTAACACATGGGAGACAAACAGGGAGAATGTTAAATGGTACTCAATTACTATAATGATATAGGCATTCACCTCAGACCTAGGTTGGACTCAGACAATAATGAACCTATACTCAACACACTCACAAATTTGAGTACACGCACACCTAGTTCCCTGACCAATGGGGATACGGCTCCCTGCAAGTATTAATCAGTCACAATACTATGGTTCCAATGTCCACAGTAGTGGCTTGGCATGGAGCAATGTCTGGGGCTTGGACCAGGAGGCAGAGAGAAAGAATGTGCTGTATATTGGTGTTATATACAGTGCTAATCTGTGTTTGTAGCCAATAATGACCCGAGGTGATTTAAATGAGCCAATGGCAAGGTGTGCACTAATGGATGGCCGGAGTCAAACCTTGATTGACAGGTGATGTGACTTCCGAATAAGTTTCAGACAGGGAGAACATGTGACAAATTCCAGATAAGTAGATAGGGTGGTAAAGAAGGCTTTTGGTATGCTTGCCTTCCAAGGGTGTGAGTAAGAGAGGAAGTTATTTTGCACCCATTTTAAACTTCAGTTAGGAGTATTTAGTGCAATTCTGAGAACCTCATTTCAGGGAGGATGTGGAAACTTTGGAAATGATACAGAAGAGATTTGCCTGGATGAAAGGGTACAAGCTATCAAGAGTAGTTGGTCAAACTTGTTTTTTTTTTCTCTCTGGAGCATCAGAGTCCAAGGTGGAACCTGAAGTTTATAAAATTATAAGAGGCATTGATAGGGTAGAAGTTCACAATATTTTTCCCAAGGTAAAAATGTCTTCAACTCGGGTTGGGGTGGTGAGAGGGGAGGGGTGGTGGTAGGTGAGGGGGCATTTATAGGAGATGCACAGACTAATTTTTATACTAAGACAGTGAGGGGTACCTGGAATGGACAGCCAGGAATAGAGTGAAAGCAGATACAATAGGAACATTTAAGAAGCTTCTACATAGACACACAAGTATGAAGGGGAATAACAGTAAATACTGTGTATCCTGTGCAAGATGCAAAGTTTTAGTTTAATATATGTTGGTTCTGAGATGGATGAGACTGAAATATTATTTCAATTTTCTTCAGAATACTATATCATAATTTCTGATAGATGATGTAAGCATGTGCACCTAATAACATTGGCTATAACATGGACTTTAAAATGTCTAATTAGTTAAAAAAATGGTTTGAATCTGAGGCATTTCATAAAATTATCCTTACAAACACCAATAAGGATAATTAACGCACTTGGAACATTTATTAAAGCACTTGGACTATTTACAATTAACACATAAATGCTAACCAAAAAGATAATGTACTTGTTTGAATTTCAGTGTTTGGGTTGTCGATTGTTACAAACGAACAAGCCTCTCAGTTTTGTTAGGGATTAAAGAGACTTTGTTAGCACTAACAAAGGAACAGCAATGGCAAAACTTCACCAGGTTATGGTAAATTCAAAAAAATAGTTTTTATTATACATGACATTTCTTACTTATCTCTAAACTTTAGTCTAAATTTAACCTCACTACGCACAAGTTTGTGTGTGTGTGTAGGTGGGTGGGTGGGTGGGTGTATGGGTCTGTAAATCCAAAAATCTGAAAAAATCAATTTGAAAACTTCAGCATCATTTTGATCTTGCTTAAAGGTCTTAAATTTTCAGTTCAGAAATAATTATGAAGTGCTTTTTAACACCATATCTTCAGGCCTCATTAAACTCACAATTCTTTCAATGAGTTGTCCTTCAGAGAGACTTTCCTTCATATGAGTCATTTCACAAACTCCCTCTTATCTTGCCTAAGAGTTCCGGAGTCTGTTTTCTTCTCTTGAATGAAGACTTTTGGAGTGAGTTCCAAACAATGCAACAGCCCTCTTTATCTTAAAGAGACAGTCAGAAGTGTGCTTACTTATTTCAAAGTCACTTATTCTGTGTTCTCCTTTTCAGGAGTTACATAGGCAGCTTTTTTCTCTCTCTGCAGGAAATATTGCTGCTGGTCACTTCTGCATTTTAACAGAATGGCAGGTTTTCTTCAACTGAACTCTCTCATTTCAATAACATATTTCTGGAAAATCTCTCATGTCACATGGTATGTGACATCATTTCTGTCTTTGAAGTTCATAATGTCTTTTCACACTGATGTGCTAAAAGTGTCTAAGTCCACTCAAGCCTCCGTGACGACTGCTCACATGAGAGCAAAATGGCCGTGCGTTTATACAGGTGCTTCTGAAATAGCACCTATTGTTTTCAGTATCTCAAGAACCATCATAAATCCTTTCAGCTCTTGGCTTCAACTGCGATCAGCAGTCATTCCGTCTTTCAAACTGGTTTCTGTGGTCAATGGTGTTTAAAATGCAAATGCATTTGATGATACTGAAGTCATCTACCAGCTGCAAAGAACATGTGTGTCTGTTGAAATGCTAATGTGTTGTCTTTGTTACCCTGACCACCCAAAACTAACTTATTAAACCATATCGAGATGAAATGTAGTTTTAACATTAAACAAGGAATTAATATTAACAGAGGTCCATTACAATAATAATACGGAAATGTTGTAATGCTTTCTCACTTAATTGACCTTTTCCAGCAATGGTTTAGCATTTGATTCCTCTTTATTTTAAAATACAAAGAATCATAAAAGAATATCAGCAATAGTAAAAAAAATCAACTGAAATGGAGGGAGAGATTGAAAAATAGCTCAAATAAATATGCAACAATGTAACAGTTTCCAGGAATAATGGTAAATAGGAAATTTATGTTACTATTGGATTGCTTGCATTCAGTCTATTGGAGAAATTGTGACTGAGAGCAAATTCAATTTCCACCAATGCAGTTAATTAATTAACATAATCTACAATTAAAAAAACTTGTCTCAGAATTCATTGTCATGAAACTATGATGTTATAAAAACCTACATGCATCATAAAAGCTTTTTTTTATGGAAGCAACTCTGCTATTGTTATGTGGTCAGGTTGATTTCAAATTCACAGTAATGGAATTGACTTTTAACCATCCTGCAAAATGGACAACTGTCTAAAATGTTCATTCCCAATTATGTCAACACTGCTAACAGGGTAAGAATAACTTCAGCATTCACAGCATAAGAAGGATGTGATAATCTTTTCAGAGATAAATCTAAAAACAAGTCCAAACAGACCTGTTGACAATGTAAAAATCAAATCACTCATTATAATTAATGCAATAGAAAATACATTTATTCTGTGAAAATGCATTTTCACAAAGTAGCAATAACCACAGACACCAAAATGATATAACTGCTGAAACTAAGGCTCACAGTGTGGAGGTAATGGAATGAGAGCATTATCTTTGAGTTTATTACACTAACATTTTGCAATAATAACCATTAAGTTCCACTTTTCATTTCCAATGAATGCTACATTATTTAAAGACCAGATCAAAGATAATTATTTCCTACTAAATATTGAGGTGGAAATCCAACATCATACCCTCTTGCTAACTTCAGTTCAAACAGTAAGCACTTGAGTAGGTAAGTGATTATATTTTCTGCCAGGATGTTCAAAATTGCATGTCTTAATAAGTGAGGAGGAAGTATAGTTTGATGTTTTATTTAACCAGAAAACTCTTCTCTGAGATCACATAAATTTGAACCTTTTTTTTTGTGAAAGCAAATTTCATTGCAGGAAACTAAAATCATCGAAGAAAAGATGAGATAAAACAAAATTCATTATCGAGTTGTTTTGCTTTGAATAAAGCCAGCAAATCAATCAGACAATTTTGGTAAAGTGGTCATTCTTTCCAAAAATTAGAAAATCAGAGCAAATGGAATCAACAATCTTAGAAATCTCATCCTTCTTTAAGAAAAACTATTTCAGAACGATCTGATACTAAATTGAAATACAATCAGAAAACCCTTTCTACTTTGACTTCACCTCATTGTCTGCAGCATTTTCATCCACTTCAGTAGCATTTTCATCATCTATGGAAAAGAAAACAAAGGTTTATTAAATGAATTCTTCAGTAAGCATTTAAATGATAAAGTATAAAGTGTAGTGCAATGTTTTCAGCATTTTGTTATGAGGAAGGACAAAAATCATCCAGGGTTCACATCAGTAAGAATCATCCAGTAACCACTGTAGAAAAACAAATTTGAATAAAAACGGGTCATACACGATCTCCCAACTACTTACATTGTTGAATAACTTATGGATCAGAGGAAAAAATAATCTTTGTTGATAATACTAAATAGGTATAAGAATATTGACTGTCAGTTTTACTCCCTTCTGTACTTCAACATCTCTTGAATCTGTTTAGTACCATCAAAGAAGGAAAAGAAAAATAATTAAAATCCAAGCTAGATTATGAATAATTGTCAAAAGAAATATAAGAGGATGTAAAGTAATCAGCACATCCAATAGAGGAGATCATTGCTTAGAAAATGGAATTAAACTCTGATAAGTGTAAGATGTGAATCAAACCAGGGTAGGACTGACACAGAAAATGGCAGAGGCCTGGAAAGTATTGTAGCACAGAGAGACCCAAGGGTAAAGGTGCAAGTTCCTGAAATTTGCAACGCAGGTGGTCAACGTGAAGAAGGCTTTTGGCACAATTGCCTTCATTGGGCAGGGTTTTAAGTACAAAAGTTGGGACCTCATGATTCAACTGTACAAGCCTTTGGTGAGACCACACGGAGAACTGTGTGCAGTTTTAGTTGTCCTGTGCAGTTTTAGTTGTCCAGTATGGGATGGACTATAGAGCTTGAGCGGAGGCAGTGGGGTGATCTTATAAAGGTTTATAAAATCATTAGGGGGATGAATATAATGAATGCTCCCAGTCTTTTCCAAGGGTAGCTGATTCTAAAACTAGAAGGCACATGTTTAAGAAGAGAGAGATTTAAGAAGGGCCTAGGGGAAAAGATTTTACTCACAGGATGGTCTATATCTGGAATGAGCTGGCAGAGGAAGCTATAGATGGGGGTAGAATTACAAATCCAAATGTCATTTGGACAGATATTTGGAAGCTAAGGGTTGAGAATGATATGGACCAAATGCAGGTAAAAAGGGTGAGCCCAGAATAATGAATTGGCCGGAATGGACAAGTTAGGCTGAATGGCCCATTTTGAGCTGTATGATTCTATGAATCTAACTAATGAAATGTTAAAAGCAGTGTGAAGAATGTGGTATGATTAATCTTTAGTTTAATATTAAACTATATTTCATATTTATATGACCTAGTAATGTTATTTTGTGGGATTGGTTCCAGGGGCACCAAGACAACTTATTTGCATTTTAAAAAACACAGAGAGTGAGATTCTTTTAAGATGGAAGCTGACATCATCTCAGAGACAAAAGTCTGCTGTGATTACAGTTGAAGAAGAGATATGAAAGATTTTTTATGATGGTTCTTGAGATACTGAGAGCAATGGACTATTTATTTAAGAAGCATTTGCCTGGTCAATAATAGACAACTCGGAAGCAGGAGAGAAACAACAAACAAAAACAATTACTTTGATTTTAAGTTTGGGAAGACAAAGTTTAAATTATGCTTTTTAGCATGAAGACGTTAAAAGGTTCAGAAGGACTTCAAAGACTGTTATGATGTCATACCATGTGACATAAAAGATTTGCAAGAAATGAATTATCAAAACCAGAAACAAAGGAGGTTAGTTGGAGAAAGCCATCCTGTATTGACAGGATTGAAAAAGCAGCCACCAATTCCTTTAAAAGGAAGGTTGACTGTGTTCTCCTTAATAAAAGGAAGAACACCAAAAGTGGTATTTTAAAAGAAATAGCCACTCTGACTGCCTCTAAGAGGGCAGCCTTGTGTCTATGAAAAAAGGTCACTCTTGATTAAGAAATAAATGATCATGGAAAACAGCCTCCATAACTCTTAGGCAAGATAAGAGGGAGTTTATGAAATCACTTGTATGAAAAAACGTTACTCCGAAAACAACTCTACAAAATAAAGTTGTAAGTTTTAAAGAGGTTTGAAGACATGATGCTTCAAAATGCTTCATAATTATTTCTGAACTGCAATTTAAAAATCTTCAAGTTTAACACAAGATGTTTGATGTTGAAATTTTACATGGACTTTTAAGAATTATGCCTAAACTGTAATAGTTTGAGATTTAATCACACACACACACACACATTTGAGCATAGAGGGGCTTACGATAGAGTTAAGTAAAAATAGTTGTTATTAATAGTAATAAAAATTATTATTTTGAATTTACTATTGTCTGGTGAATTTTCCATTGCTGTTTCTTTGTTAGTACCAATAAGATTTTATTAGTTTGTAACAACAGACAAACAAAGTCCAGTAACAATAAGGTCGATATATCATAGGTAAAGAAATATTCTTTTTACAGTGAAACCACTGTCTGATAACAGTTAATGCTTTGGAAAAGCATGATGCAATAAAATAAGTACAAGTTTAGTGACCCTGCAAACATCTCTCAAATTGGAAATGGGAGTGCAACAATATATTGAAGACTGGTTCAGAAAAAGTCCTTGGACTTTCCATATTTCTCTAACTTTCCATATTGAGCAAGAGAGTATAATTTAAAGGAAGCCCTGGAAATAAACCAGTGTAGATATGGGTAACACGGATTTCTACCTAGAGCAAGATGAGGTATATCATACTGTCGGTTAACATATCAACTACTGCTCTGATACTAAAATGGCAAATAAAGTAGTATGTATAATCAATTCAGGTCATTGTTCATTCTCTAGATATTGGAGTTCAGATAAACACAATGCTTCACTTTATCCATTTAAATCCTATCTAGTATTTGTATATCAGATCTCTCATTACTAGCATTCGCTTCTCTGGAAGATGTTCATTTATTACCTTGGCCATGTCCTTTGCCTCTACAAGATATTTTGATCTTTAAATGAGCTCCCCTTCTCTTTACCATTTTACACTTACTTGCTTAAAAAACTGAGTTCACTTCACGTTAATTGTTATCCTCTCTCATATCCCCTGTTATTCAGCATCAGTCAATTGAATGGTGTAATTATATCAAAGATGTAGCTTCATAAAAGCAAGTTCCTTTCTCTAACTTGTCATTAAGATTATAATTTAGTTGATTTACCTTGATAGGCTCATCTTCAATCTTAATTGTTCTTTGAGATGATGTTTCCTCACATAGAGAGGAGTAAATTACTTTTTTATGAAGTCACATGTGTAAATAATCAATTTCGTGAACTGATATGGCTTATTTGTAACTGTACAGAGTTAAATATAGTGCTTTTTGTAGAAGTCCTGAAATTGTGAGAAGTGGTGAGTTCAAAGGCATAGAATTTGAATTTGGGCCATATTCCTAATGGAAACAATCACCAATTAAAAGCACAATCCACAACATAGCATTAGTTCCTAAGAATTATGTATTATTTTGCAAAATTCTAAATCACATAATGGTCACAGATGGATAGTAAGCAAAATGTTGATCTTAAATTGTGTAAGATGGGGCATATGCAGAATGGATGCAAAAAAAAAGCACAGAAACACAAGACAATGAGGTTCTCATCATGGGTAGAACACAGAATACCAGTCAAATAACTTAATATAAATATGTGGAGGTTTCACTTTACTTTTCTGCCTACAACTAATGAAAAATGGCTGCTTGTTCGGCTCCAAATAGGTGAAGAGATAAGTGAATTCATAACATTGACCAATGCGTTCATGGGCATATTTTGAGCATACGAGAACATAATGTTTGCAGATTCTATAAATTGGATTAAACTAGTGCAGGAAAGCTTGTAAATGCAACAATTTATTTTCAGAAGTAACCTCATCTGGATAATATGAAATTCCAAATTAAAGCAGGGTTACCAAAAGACCAGCAACTTAATTGCCTTCTATAAATATCCACTCATAAGCACATCTTCTGAATCTTACTTAAGTTTGAGTGAAAGGGCACATTTGTTACCTATATGTGATAACAATGGAATTGTTGGAATGCTGTTGTTGGTTTGCAGCTGCTGGTGTGTGGACCACTGAAGGTTTGAATCATTATGGAAAGTGAACTTTTTTCTTTGTGTAATCTCCAATGCCCTCGTCAAGTATGGAACTTCATTGTTCACCATCCACTTCTCCACCTCACCATTCGGTTTATCGTCATCCACTGTCGAAACTGCCAGCCTGCTGATGTTAGCCAGGGCTTTGTTGCGATAGTAATTTGGGTCTTCACTCTCAGCATCAGTATCCAATTGATTGCTGCTGCCTTCTTGTACTCTGCCAGAAGCTGGAGAGAGGCCCGACCTGTATGCATCCTCTAAGAGTTGAGAAATGACAGAGTCTGGCAGCCATGGTATGTTAAATTCAGTCATCGCCTGAGACTGTGGAGAACACCAAGAGCTGGAAATATCACAATCTGCATCCAGAACCTTATTTTCAAATATTCTTCCTGAACTTTGACATCGGATACAATCATCCAGTAAGGAGGTCAATTTGTCTTTTGGTAAGTCTACCATCCCATCACTCTGCAACCAAAGATTAAATGAGTCAGTTATGATATTCAATAAGTCTATTCAAACACATTGAAATATATATTTCAATTTTTTTTAGAAAAAATTAATAAAAACCTGACAAAATTTAGCATAAAAAGGAATTTCTTCCAAGTAAATAAAGAAACTTACTGTAAAGTAGGGAAAACATCAGCTTAATGTATCAAACACCATTAATCTTGAAATATGATTGCATATCTTCTCTTACAATGCAATAATTGCTTGGGAAAATGATTCAGACTCTTTATACTTAAGTACATCATTTCTTTAAACAACATAAACCATATAATTTCATGGAAATTATGAATATTTCTGAACAAGTGTAGTTACAGCAATCTAGAACTTTCAACAAAACCATTTCTTCAGGAGTCTACAGAGGTTCGGTAAGTCATTGCAAACCTTGGCAAACTTCTAAGTGGAAAATGTGCTATCAGGCTGCATCACAGCCTGGTGTGGGGGGCACCAATACCTCCAAGCATAAAAGACATTTTTAAATTTTAACAAACAGAATGGTTGGCAATGTTTGGATAAGAATTAGCTCCTCAAAAATGTGCAAAATATTAATATTACAACTGAGGCAGTAACCAGTTATACCATTTTTGATACATTTATTACATGTTCTGGCTATTTGAACAAGGGACATGCTGGGAAATAAAGGGCACAAAGTAATATATTCTCTGTAATGCTGAATAAAAATAATAAATAGTTAACTCCCTAGGATCTAGAATTCAAGCAACCATCAGCCCCAAGCAACCGGCAAAAAAATTTCATTGAAATAAATATATAAAAGTAAAATAAATAAGAATAAATAAAAAATTTAAAACATAAATCAGTCATTCCCAAAGTGGGCAGTGGAAAATTTCAAGTGGACGGTGAGGTAAAAGGGGGCAGACCGAATGTTTGTTTGTATCTTGATGATGTGGTCTGGACAGGATATGTGCCACACGCCAGCCAGATCAGACAGCAGACACCGTGGGGACTGACGATCATCATATTTTCATGTGTGCCAGGGCCAAGGCTCTAGGTGTGTACGCGTTGCAAGTTATCTTCAGCCGAGGATGGTGACTGGCCAGGGTGGGACTGTTCAGGACGGGACCACTTGGGAAGGCAACCAACCGCCCAGGACGGTGACTACTGGAACAGGGACTGACCACTGGCATGGTGACCGACCACTTAGGACAGGGACTGGTTGCATTATTTAAAAATCCGCACTGTTCAAAACTGTGTTAAACAAGGTATACCTGTATTTACATCTAACAGTAACTTATAATGTTAAGTAGTTATTGTGTATTTGATTTTTTAAATTTCACATACAGACTTGTACTATTGTGTCATGTATATTTTATATTATATGTTCTTACATTTTTGCTGCTGCATTTTGTTGTGATTGGAATGATTTTTATTAAGAACTTCTATTTTTTATTGCAAAATAAAATATGGCCACAGCACAGTAAACAAAATAAAGAATTGTAGGCAATATGGTGTGAAAATTGTGAAGACAATTTAGTTACGGGTGAGATGTACATTTACTCTTCCATATTGCTAAATAAATTGATTTACTAAAAGTTTTATTTGTGACATACATACGCTTGTTTATAATGTTAGATTCGTTGTTGTTTTAAATTTGCAGTAGATGTAATACCAAGAAAGAGGTTTGGGGTTGGGGGGGTGGGGGAGGGCACTAGGGATGTGGCCTAGGAGCCAAGGGAGTGGCAGTCCAAAGAAATTTAGGTACCACTGATTTAAATAAAAGTAAATGTCCTCTGAAGAAACACACAATCCTTTGGTGAAGATAGGAGCAAACATTCAGCCAACAGAGCACTCAGGTTGTGCCCAGACGGCAGAGGCTGTTAGAACATAAAATTTGAATAAAGTTGTGTTTGAATAAAATGGTGTCACCCAGGTTGAAGTGTTGGGCGATGCCACTCCCTTCTGGGGCGACTCTCCCAAAGTTTCTTTTTATCCTTGCCTAGTAAGAGTCTTTATCTTTATTAGTAGATTATCAAGTATATTAGTAAGGCTTTATCTGTAACCTTGGGGAAGGCGGGTTAATTATGTTGGTGGCACATTTAGTGTAGCGGCTAGCATAATACTGTTAACAACACCACAAACAGGGTCGAATTTAAATTTAAATTTTGTAAGTTATGGAAATTACTTGATTAAAGTGAACTTTACATAATTAAGGGTTACAATACTATTTTTTTCAAATAACTTTACATTTTGCATCGTATTTTGTCTTATAAACTGTTTATTTTTTTGTGAAGGTGCATTAGTGAGGCATTGTAAGTGTGCGTCTCAGGCAACTGGATAATTTGCAATCCCAGGGATTTTACTCTATATATTTGCATTGTAATTTACTTTAACATCAAAGGTCAGCATGGAAGAACATTAAACCCTTGAATTTTCCAACTATTTGCATTACATAAGGGAATTATTGAGAAAAATCTTAAGTAAGGCTTCCATACTTTTTAAATTTGAGGTATTTGCTGAAAATAAGCATGCTCAAATGAACTTATACTGCAAAGAAGTGTAATTGTTTGCAGTTTTATTAATTATATAATGGTCTGCCATATTTAAATGTATATCAACCAAAAGTACATTTCAAACATTTCTAATTGTAAGGCAGATAAACAAAGGCATATTAATGCAGTGCCATGAAGATGTATTTTTATGCAAGGACCCCACATCGCATTCACCTTCAGCACTGTGCAAGTAGCTCAAAGTCATGGGCATGACAAGACAGGCCATTGCAAAGACCATTATATAGCAAAGTGTTGGAATGTTTGGTAAACCATCTTCAGAATAAATGGCTCATATTATACGAAGATTTCTTCTTGTAACCAAAAGCTGTAATATTGCAGAGAGGGATGGCAAAACTGGTCCGCTGGCATTGTCCAAAGGGTTCATAAATTTTAAAAAGGAATTAGAAACTGATTTGAAAAGAAAAAATACGTACGGCTAAATAATGAACAGGGTCACCTGGCTGGAAGATAACTCTTTAGTATCAAAGCATGGTAACCAAATGAGCACTTTTTCTCAGGTAAAATTCTAATCCTCAAAAATAAAAAAAGCAGGATGACCTAACTTATTGGTTATTGCCTAAAATGCAATTTGTGATTGCAATATTCTCCATTGTGAAGAAATACAAACACTGAAGTAAACTTTCTATTTTGTATTCCCTTCTGTTCTGCATTCTTTAATATGAAATCTTGCATCTCATTAACATGATCTACCTGCGCTGTTATCTTTGACATCTGTTCCTTTTAGACTAGGCAGCTATTGAAAACAGCAAAATGCTGATCTGAATAGCAGCCTAGTCATATTGTGATATAATATCCTTTCAGACATTACCTAAAAATTACAGAATGATTTGTATTGAGACTGAATAACTTGCTATGTTAATATAACAGCACACTGCATATTATTAACAGCCATTATATGTCTGTAAGGTGAACCATTGCATGTAATTCAAAGCCTTTTAAAGGAAATAAATACAAAATTTCATTTTATATGCAGAGAACAGAACAGTTATGATATTTAAGCAAAATTTAAAAAGTTCAAACAACAAACTTTTGTAACATTATCTTGGCAACCTGTTATCACTGGTTTAGTAACAGGGAATGACCTCGAATGATATTACAGGTACACAATCTTTTATCCAGAACCCTCTGGGGTCAGTGTGTTCTGAATTTCGGATTCTTCTGGATTTTGGAAAGCCAGATTTAAACCCACCTGAATTGAGCTGCCATATCCACCCCCACCCCCTTCCAGTCGCACTGCCGTCTCCCCCTCCTTGCCTGCCCGACTCGCGCTGCCATTCTTCCAAACTCGCCCGCCCGACTTGTGCTGCCATTTCTCTCCCCACCTGCTGGATTTTGGAGCTTTCCGGATTTTATATATCTGGATAAAGGATTGTGTACCTGTATTCGCCCAGCACAGACATGATTTGGTTTTCCACACCACTTCCAAATGGGGCTTCAATGTCTGCCAAGAAAGTAGCATGATGTGCTGCACAATTGGGTCTAAAGACCTACTCTGTCCAGCAGATCACTTGGAAATCTTAAGTTGCAGATCTGTTACCAACCCAGTGATTTATTATTTTGCTTTCTTATGGAGAAATTAATTGCATCAATTAAATTAATGTTCCTCCCCAGAGATCAATCAGACTAGTTCAGCAGTTTTCTGGGTTCTGTGTGGCAAAATATTTAAAGTTCTCTTCACTTAATCTGGAGTATTTTTGTTTGCAAAAATAATCAAATAGAAAATCAAAATGTCAAACAAAATACTCTCCAATTCTCCTCTTCCTACTTTCTACGGCATAGAAGGAGGTAATTTAGCCTATCACTGTTAATTCTTGCCTTCTGCATCTTCTTGTGTCTGACATAATGCAAGATGCTTTGTGCCTACATTTGCATACGCAAAACTACACCACACAACATGTAATTCCATTTGTTGGAAATCCAAATTGAGTACACACCACATAATCAATAATATGTAACTCCACCAACTGAGAATGTGAATCAGTTACACTTCTCATAAATCTCACATAAAGTAGTGAGTGGTACAGATCTTCCTCATCTTCAGACCACAATCAGTAAGGATTGGTAAGAACATCTCTTCCACAATCTCTATCAATACTGGAGCACCACAGGGGTGCATTTTAGCCCCCGCTCTACTTATTTTATACCTATGTCTGTGTGGTCCGATACAACAATAACACTATACCCATGGTAGTAGGTTGTATAAATTAAGATGATGAGTCAGCATACGGGAGGGATATTAAAAATTTTAGATGAATGGTGCACCAACAACAACCTTGCACTCATTGTCACCAAATCTAAGGAGCTAATTGTTGACTTCAGGAAGGAAAAACCAGAGGTATACAATCTAGCGATCATTGGGGGATCAGAGGTAGAGAGGGTGAGCAAATTTAAGTTCTTGGATGTCACTATCTTGGAGGATCTTTTCTGGACCCAACACACCAATGGCATCATGAAGAAGGGACATAAGCGCCTCTGCTTCCTCAGGAGTTTGTGGAGGTTTGGTATGATACCAGAAACCCTGGCAAATTTCTACAGATGTGTTGTGGAAAGTGGGCTGACCGGCTGAATCATGGTTTAGTATTGGGACACAAATACCCCTGAGAATAAAACCCTCCAAAATTTAATGAACTCAGCCGAGGATATCACAGGCAAAACCCTGCACTCTATCAAAATATTTACAAGGAACGCTGCCAGCGGAGAGTAGCAGAAATCATCAAGGATCCACACCACCCAGCACACACTCTATTCTCACGCTGCCATCAGGAAAGAGGTATAAATGCCACAAGACTCGCACCATCAGGTTCAGGAACAGCTGCTACCCCTCCACCACCAGACTCCTTAACAACAAACTCCATCAGGGACTCATTCAAGGACTCTTACTTGTACAATTTATTGATTTTTTAATTCTCCCTTTTTGCACAGTTGGTTTGTTTACATTCATTATCTGTTTGCAGTTCTTTATTTGTTTACATGTATATGCCATGTACATTTTTTTTGTACTAACAATAAGTGGTAATTCTTCCTCACCTGCAGATAAAGAATCTCAGGGTTGTATGTGATATCATGTATGTGCTCTGACAATAAATAGGAAATCATAAATCTGAATTTCTTCCAATGCATTAATTATCATCTCTTAAGTGAAGAGACCAATACTGCCCTTAATATTCAAAATACTGCCTCACAAATGTTCTGTTTAATTGAGCCATAGGCTTCCCATTTTCCTTGCAATATTCAATTACATTCTGGTAATTCGCTGAACTACCTGCTGCTCTTGGATTTGGTTTGTTTTTAGAAATATTATCAAGAAAAGAAACCTTATTTCCTACATATGATTCAGCTTATTCATTTACTTGTTCATGACAGCCTGAGATAAACCTTGTGAGGAAGAATTTCAGCTCTTGTTAAGTCATATTTCTCATAACAGAGGAGGCCGATCAGCCATCATGTGACTGCCAGCTCCAGAGTGATTCTATCAATCCTATTTTCTCACACCTACCACTCTGATTCTCAAACCATCACCCTGCAGTGGGGTAATTTGCAGGAGCAATTTAACCTATTAATCAACACATCTTTCTGTGAACAGGAAGAAACCAGAGCATCTTGTGAAAATCCTCCATTCTCAATCTTTATTTGGCTATGGCCTTCCTGGGTCTCCTTTGCCTGTGAAGTAGTTAAATTTTGGTTTCTTCCATACTTGTCTCTTACCGACTACATAAAAAAGATTTTAAAAATTATGTTACGTGAGGTGAAAAGAAAACAAGGCTTTTATTGAAATGTGCTGTGACCCTCTGGAGAGCTGTAGGGGCCATATTGAGCATTGCTACTCTAGACATGTGCAAACTCCATAGAGATAGTATTGGAGGTCAGGATTGAACCCAAGTTGCTGAACTGTGAGACAGTTACACAGTGAGGTGTTGAGTCCCAGGTCTTGGAGTTTGCTGATCAGTTTTGAAGGGGTGATGGTGTTAAATGCCGAAGTGTCGTCGATAAAGAGCATCCTGAAGAATGCATCTTTACTGTCCAGGTGATCCAGAGCATTTTACAGAGCCAGTGAGAGGGCATCCACTGTAAACCTATTGCTAAGATAAAGTTCACTGCTGATCTGTTTCAACACTTGCCTTTCAAAACTCTTCATCACTGTTGATGTAAGTGCATCTGCCTCGATAGTCATTAAGGCAGGTTACTACACTCTTCTTGGACATTGGTTTGATTGACACCTGTTTGAAACAGGTGGATATCAAGCTTTGCTGGAGTGAAATATTGAAGATATCCCTGAATACGTTGGTAAATTGGTCAGCATAGATCTTTAATACAGGCTGGATGCTTTCCTCAGGTTCACTTTCCTGAAGGCAGCACATACCTCATCCTTAAATACTGACAGAATGGCATCATAAGGAGGCAAGGGGGTGTGGAGGGGTGGTACTTCACTGTTACTGTTGTCAAATTGGGTGTAGAAGGCATTGAGTTCCTCTGGGACTGAAGCTTTGCTGACTGCTACTTCACTGGATTTGGTATTGTAGGAGGTTATGGCATTTAGGCCCTGCCACAGCTGTCGGGTGTCCCTTGTTGTTTCCATTTTCATCCAGAATCTCTACTTCACCCAGGAGATAGCTTCTCGCAGGTCATACTTTGATTTTCACATTGATTTGTTTTGAGTTGGAGTAAGGAGACTGCGCGTGTAATCAGATTAATGTTAGCAGAGGTAGACATTTTATTTTTTAAACTCAAGGAAAGAGAGAAGTGAGACAAGACTGCGTAGGCACGTCACATCAGCCCAGCAGAACAAGAGGTTAAAAAGGTAAGAGAATTTAACCTTGATTTATTTTAAGTTGGAGAAAGGAGGTTTGAAAGATTTGTTGATTAGTGGGAGGGAGCAACTGAAATAATAGGCAGGGATAAATAAAAGGATTGGTAGCTGGAGAAGCAGCCAGTGAGTGAGTGGCTCAGTGAAGGAGTGAGACTCTGAGGCTTTGGTTCGAGTGCTCAGTGAAGAAGTGGGACTCTGAGGCTTTGGCTTGAGAGGATTCGGCAAGCAGAGCCTAAGGAGGGTCTTGTTCCTACACTATCGGGGAGAAGTTGTTGTCAGAATGGTCTGAATCAGAGTGGTAAGACTTTCCTGAACAGGTAAGAGGTGAGAATTATAGTAAAAGGGTAAGTTCCAGATACATTTATTTAGTACTATCAGACAGTAGCATTAGCAGTATGCAACTAAGATTAGTGTTGTGCTTGGAGTGCCAGATGTGGGGACCCTGGAAGACTACCAGCCTCCCAAAGGATTACATCTGCGCCAGGTGCATTGAGATGCCGCTCCTTAAAGACCATGTTATGGATTTGGAGCAGTAGCTTGATGACCTTCGGTTAATTAGGGAAAGTGAGGAGGTAATTGATAGTAGCTATAGTAGAGAGCACCTCTGCAACAGGCCCCCTCAGAAATCGGTACATTGTTTTAGATACTGATGGAGAGGTTGACCTGACAGAGGAAATCTATGGCAAATGTAACTCTGGCACTGTGCCCCAGTGCCATCCGTGGTCAAGGGCAAAAAGAGAAATGCAGTGGTTATAGAAGAATCCATAGTGAGGAGAACAGATAAGAGATTCTGTGAGCATGAGAGGGATATCAGTATGGTGTGTGGCTTACTGGTGGTGCCTGGGTGCGGGATGTCTCAGATCAGATCCAGAGTATTCTGAGGGGAGAGGGCAAGCAGCCAGAAGTCTTGGTACATGTTGGTACCAATGACATAGACAGGAAAAGAGAGGAGGTTCTGAAGGAAGATTGAAAGGAGTTTCAAAGAAATTTGAGGAGCCAGGGTACTGATCTCAGGATTGCTGCCTGTGCCATGTGCTAATGAAAGCAAGAAGAGCAGAATTAAGCATATGATTGCAGAGCTAAAGAGACTGGTGCAGGAGACAGGGTTTAAAATTTTTGGATCACTGGGATCTATTTTGGGGGAGGTATGACTTGTACAAAATGGCTGGGATACACCTTAACTCAAAGGGTACCAATATCCTGGCGGGGATGTTTAATATACCTTTTTGGGAGAGTTTAAACTAAGTTGGCAGGGGGAAGGGAACCAGGGTGTAAGAGTTGAGAAAGAGGAAAATAGAAAAAAAAATCGAAGATACTGTGGAGTAAAGATGACAAGAAAAAAGGATAGGCAGGTGAAAAGACAGGATAATTTGCAGTACAATAGAACAACAGCAAAATCCAGTAGCAGGAGCAAAGGTCTCGGTCAAGTGAGGCAGGCGGAGGACCCGGTCCGGGCAGAGAGGTGGAGGCGGCGGCCCCAGTCCAGGCACAGGGAGAGAAGCGGCGGCCCCGGCCCCGGTCCGGGCAGAGGGTAGGCGGCGGCGGTCCCAATCCGGGCAGGAGCAAGGGAGGCGGCGGCCCCGGTCTCGGTCGAGTGAGGCAGGCGGAGGCCCCGGTCCGGGCAGAGAGGTGGAGGCGGCGGCCCCAGTCCGGGCACAGGGAGAGCAGCGGCGGCCCCGGCCCTGGTCCAGGCAGAGGGTAGGCGGCAGCGGCCCCGATCCGGGCAGGAGCAAGGGAGGTGGCGGCCCCGGTCTCGGTCGAGTGAGGCAGGCGGAGGCCCCGGTCCGGGCGGAGAGGTGGAGGCGGCGGCCCCAGTCCGGGCACAGGGAGAGCAGCGGCGGCCCCGGCCCAGGTCTGGGCAGAGGGTAGCCGGCAGCGGCCCCGATCCAGGCAGGAGCAAGGAGGAGGCGGCGGCCCCGGCCTCGTTCGAGTGAGGCAGGTGGAGGCCCCGGTCCAGACAGAGAGGTGGAGGCAGCGGCCCCAGTCCGGGCACAAGGAGAGCAGCGGCGGCCCCGGCCCCGGTCTGGGCAGAGGGTAGGCGGCGGCGGCCCCGATCCGATCAGGAGCAAGGGGGAGGCGGCGGCCCCGGCCTCGGTCGAGTGAGGCAGGCGGAGGCCCCGGTCTGGGCAGTGAGTGAGAGGCAGCGGCCCCAGTCCGGGCACAGGGAGAGCAGCGGCAGCCTCGGCCCCGGTCCGGGCAGTATGGACCGACCTAAGAGGGGAGGCAGACCCCTCCAGCCCGGGTAAGAAACCTGCATAGGAGAAGGCCACTCCGATATAAAACCTACGACCCTAGGACCTCGCTGCCACGTCCCAGCTTGCTTGGCCACGGCACACGAACCATGGGTGTAAAGGGTGGGGCCAGTACTGCGCACACTGCACTCCACCTAAAAGGTCCACGTCCTCCCCCTCCACGTCCTCCACTTCCACGTCCTCCCCCTCAAAAGATGCTCACAAACTCAAGCTAGCATGCTGGAACATCAGAACCATGCTAGACAAGGCTGACAGCCACTGACCTGAACGTCGGTCTGCCCTCATTGCACATGAACTCCTCAGACTTGACATCGACATAGCCGCTCTCAGTGAAGTCCGCTTGGCAGATGTAGGCAGCCTCCAAGAACGCGGCGCGGGCTACACACTCTACTGGTCTGGCAAGCCTTTGGATGAACGACGCCTATCTGGTATAGGCTTCGTGGTCAAGAACTCCATTGCCTCCAAACTCGAAAACCTTCTGTCAGGCCACTCGGACTGGATCATGTCCATGCGACTCCCCCTTCAAAACAAGTGTCGCATCACCCTCATCAGTGTCTATGCTCCAACCCTCCAGGCGGAACCAGCAGAAAAGGTCAAGTTCTACACTGACCTGCGCAACCTCATTCAACGCACCCCTACAGCCGACAAGGTTGTCATCCTTGGCGACTTCAACGCTCGCGTCGGCAAAGACTCAGAAACCTGGCCAGGAATCCTGGGCAAGCATGGTGTCGGCAAGTGCAACGACAATGGGCACCTCCTGTTGGAGCTCTGTGCAGAACAGCGGCTTGTCATTACAAACACCCTTTTTAAGCAGAGGGAAAGCCTGAAGCCTACCTGGATGCATCCCCGATCCAAACACTGGCACCTCCTGGACTACGTCCTGGTGCGAGAAAGAGACAAACGAGATGTGCTCCACACCAGGGTCATGCCCAGCACGGAATGCCACACTGACCACCGGCTGGTTCGCTGCAAGCTCAACCTTCACTTCAAGCCAAAGCCCAGGAACAGTAAAGCCCCCAGAAAGAGGTTCAATGTTGGAAACCTGCAGTCAGACGAAGTGAGAGGAAACTTCCAGGCAAACCTCAAAGCAAAGCTCGACGATGCAATCCGCCTCACGGACTCGTCCCCTGAAACCCTCTGGGATCAGCTGAAGACTACCATACTGCAATCCATTGAAGAGGTACTGGGCTTCTCCTCCAGGAAAAACAAGGACTGGTTCGACGATAACAGCCAGGAAATCCAGGAGCTGCTGGCAAAGAAGCGAGCTGCCCACCAGGCTCACCTTACAAAGCCGTCCTGTCCAGAGAAGAAACAAGCCTTCCGTCGCGCATGCAGCCATCTTCAGCGCAAACTCCGGGAGATCCAAAATGAGTGGTGGACTAGCCTTGCCAAGCTCAGTGCGGACATTGGCGACTTCAGGGGTTTCTACAAGGCTCTAAAGGCTGTGTACGGCCCCTCACCCCAAGTCCAAAGCCCGCTGCGCAGCTCAGACGACAAAGTTCTCCTCAGCAACAAGATCTCCATCCTCAACCGATGGTCAGAACACTTCCAATCTCTTTTCAGTGCCAACCGCTCAGTCCAAGATTCCGCCCTGCTCCAGCTCCCTCAACAGCCCCTAAGGCTAGAGCTGGATGAGGTCCTCACCCAGGATGAGACATATAAGGCAATTGAACAACTGAAAAGTGGCAAAGCAGCAGGTATGGATGGAATCCCCCCAGAGGTCTGGAAGGCTGGCGGCAAAACTCTGCATGTCAAATTGCATGAGTTTTTCAAGCTTTGTTGGGACCAAGGAAAACTGCCTCAGGACCTTCGTGATGCCATCATCATCACCCTGTACAAAAACAAAGGCGAGAAATCAGACTGCTCAAACTACAGGGGAATCACGCTGCTCTCCATTGCAGGCAAAATCTTCGCTAGGATTCTCCTAAATAGAATAATACCTAGTGTCGCCGAGAATATTCTCCCAGAATCACAGTGCGGCTTTCGCGCAAACAGAGGAACTACTGACATGGTCTTTGCCCTCAGACAGCTCCAAGAAAAGTGCAGAGAACAAATCAAAGGACTCTACATCACCTTTGTTGACCTCACCAAAGCCTTCGACACCGTGAGTAGGAAAGGGCTTTGGTAAATACTAGAGCCCATGGGATGCCCCCCAAAGTTCCTCAACATGGTTATCCAACTGCACGAAAACCAACAAGGTCGGGTCAGATACAGCAATGAGCTCTCTGAACCCTTCTCCATTAACAATGGCGTGAAGCAAGGCTGTGTTCTCGCACCAACCCTCTTTTCAATCTTCTTCAGCATGATGCTGAACCAAGCCATGAAAGACCTCAACAATGAAGACGCTGTTTACATCCGGTACCGCACGGATGGCAGTCTCTTCAATCTGAGGCGCCTGCAAGCTCACACCAAGACACAAGAGAAACTTGTCCGTGAACTACTCTTTGCAGACGATGCCGCTTTAGTTGCCCATTCAGAGCCAGCTCTTCAGCGCTTGACGTCCTGTTTTGCGGAAACTGACAAAATGTTTGGCCTGGAAGTCAGCCTAAAGAAAACTGAGGTCCTCCATCAGCCAGCTCCTCACCATGACTACCAGCGCCCCCCCACATCTCCATCGGGCACACAAAACTCAAAACGGTCAACCAGTTTACCTATCTCGGCTGCATCATTTCATCAGATGCAAGGATCGACAACGAGATAGACAACAGACTCGCCAAGGCAAATAGCGCCTTTGGAAGACTACACAAAAGAGTCTGGAAAAACAACCAACTGAAAAACCTCACAAAGATAAGCGTATACAGAGCCGTTGTCATACCCACACTCCTGTTCGGCTCCGAATCATGGGTCCTCTACCGGCATCACCTACGGCTCCTAGAACGCTTCCACCAGCGTTGTCTCCGCTCCATCCTCAACATGCATTGGAGCGCCTTCACCCCTAACGTCGAAGTACTCGAGATGGCTGAGGCCGACAGCATCGAGTCCACGCTGCTGAAGGTCCAGCTGTGCTGGGTGGGTCACGTCTCCAGAATGGAGGACCATCGCCTTCCCAAGATCGTGTTATATGGCGAGCTCTCCACTGGCCACCGTGACAGAGGTGCACCAAAGAAGAGGTACAAGGACTACCTAAAGAAATCTCTTGGTGCCTGCCACATTGACCACCGCCAGTGGGCTGATATCGCCTCAAACCGTGCATCTTGGCGCCTCACAGTTCGGCGGGCAGCAACCTCCTTTGAAGAAGACCGCAGAGCCCACCTCACTGACAAAAGACAAAGGAGGAAAAACCCAACACCCAACCCCAACCAACCAATTTTCACCTGCAACCGCTGCAACTGTGTCTGCCTGTCCCGCATCGGACTTGTAAGCCACAAACGAGCCTGCAGCTGACGTGGACATTTACCCCCTCCATAAATCTTCATCCGCGAAGCCAAGCCAAAGAAGAGAACAACAGTAAAATCAGTAACAGATACAGGTCTAAGGGTACTGTACTTAAATGCATGTAGCATTAGAAATAAAGTGCATTATCTTGTTGTACAACTACAAATTAATAGATATGACAATGTGGCCATCACCAAGACATGGCTTAATGATGGATGTGATTGGGAGCTGAATGTCCAAGGGTACAGGTCGACAAGATAGGCAGGTAGGTTGAGTGGGTGGCACACTCCTGATGATAAGCAATGATATTAAATCACTTGAAAGAAGGGACATAGGGTCAGAAGAGGTAGAATCCTTATGGGTTGAATTAAGAAATGGCAAGGGTTAAAGGACCCCATTAGCAGTTATATACAGGCCCCCAAACAGCAGCCGGGAGGTGGACTACAAGTTACAGATGGAAATAGAAAAAGCATATCAGAACGAAAATGTCAAAACAATTATGGGGGATTTTAACGTGAAAGGGGATTGGAAAGTTAAAAAGGTACTGGATCTCAGGGGAGAGAGTTTGTAGAATGCTTTTGGGAAAGTTTTTTGGAGTAGCTTGTCGATAAGCCCACCAGGGGATAGGCGGTTTTGGATTGGGTGATGTGTAATGATCCTGAGGTGATTAGGGAACTAAAGGTAATAGAACCTTTAGGAAGTAGTGATTATTATATGATTGAGTTCATTTCAAATTTGAAAAGGAGAAGCTGATATCAGGTGTGTCAATATTTCAGTGGAACAAAAAAATTACAGTGGTTGGAGAGAGGAAGTGGTCCAAGTTGACTGGAAAAGTAAGTTATATAGAGCGATGGCAGAGTAAAATGTGGCTAACAAGAGAAGTTAAGGCTAAAATAAAATCAAAAGGGAGGGCATACAAGGAAGCAAAAATTAGTGGGAAAACAGAGGACTGTTAGGAATTTCACAACACAATTCATAGCTGAGAAAACAATGTTTAACTTGCTCTCAAAAAAAAGCATTTTTTAACTATAATTAGGTATTTAATTAGTGAAGGATTCAAGGGATATGAGGAAAAGGCCAGAAATTGGAACGGGATGTGAGAATGGTTTAGCTCATGGTGGAATGACGGAGCAGATTCAATGGGCCGAATGGCCTACTTCTGTTCCTTTATCTTGTGATCTTGTGATCATACCTGCTCCTTCTGTATTGATCTGGATATCCAGAACTTTCACAGAAGGTTTATGAGAAAAGTTGGAAAGGTTGGACAATCTAAGCTTGCATCCTTATAGCTTAGAAATGTGAAAGAGGACTTGATTGAAACATATAAGATGCTGATGGGTCTTTGCAGTGTGGATGTGTAATGATGTTTCCTTGTGAGACATTCTTGAATTGGGGTAATATTTTTGTCGCTCAGCAGACTGTGAGACTTTAGAACATTCTCAAAGGGCAATAGAAGCAGAGCCTTTAAATATTTTTTATGGCACATGTATTGTAGATAGATTCTTGATAAATGAGGGTAAAGAGTTCCCACATCTAGGCTGGAATGCAGATCTGATGTTGCAGTTAGATTAACCTTTTTTCTTTGGCTTGGCTTCGCGGACGAAGATTTATGGAGGGGGTAAAAAGTCCACGTCAGCTGCAGGCTCGTTTGTGGCTGACAAGTCCGATGCGGGACAGGCAGACACGGTTGCAGCGGCTGCAGGGGAAAATTGGTTGGTTGGGGTTGGGTGTTGGGTTTTTCCTCCTTTGCTTTTTGTCAGTGAGGTGGGCTCTGCGGTCTTCTTCAAAGGAGGTTGCTGCCCGCCAAACTGTGAGGTGCCAAGATGCACGGTTTGAGGCAATATCAGCCCACTGGGGGATGGTGCCTGCCACATTGATAGGTAAAAATATTATTTAAGCAAAACCCCATTTTAATGATTAAGGCCTAACCACTGAGAAGCTGCAGTTGACATTGGTTATTGAAGCAATCTTGCTGTACCAAACAATCCTTGAAGCATAAACAAGACTATAAAAGCTCTTCAATTACTGCATAAAGGTGAAGTAGGCAGAGAAAAGAAGCCTGTCATGAACTGAGGTCTATAATTATTCTGAAAGCAAATTGATGGAAGTATGTTCAATCTCTTAGTTAGTCCTGGTCAGAACAATTTTAGGGACTCTGTCTTGACCTTTCATTGGGGATCTAATTCACATTGCTATCAGATGTTCCCCACACTCTGCTTCCTGTTGAACCAATTGACCTTATCCTTCTTTCCTCCAAAGTTTTTTATTCTTAACTGCATTCCAAATACCATACAGTACAAGAAGAATGGTTTGAAGCCTCATCTTGATGCAGTTGGAATTCCCAGTTATCAATGTCTGGTATTCCTGCTGTGAATCATGAGTTAGGGTTGAGACACTCAGGAAGTATCCGTCTAAGAATTACAGCTGGTTATTTGCTATTAAAATCATGCCAAATATTTTTTAGACATCCAGGCTTATAATGCCTCATTTTTTTTATATCCTGATACAGACAGAAGAAATGATGTGGCACCCATTTCAAGGTTATCAAAATTAAAAAGCAATTGCCTAATGACCAAAATAAATGGACTTGTAACAGTACAATCTTGGTTTGAAACAGTCAAAGCAGTGAAGACAGAATGCAAAAAGTTTTCAATCATTGGTCAGATCTTATTTTTTAAATATATCTCTTCTGACAGAATATTTGTTTTGAAATATTTAAAAATACTAAAAACCTATCTGAAGAGGGAAAAGAGGTGACATAGTTCCAGCCAGTCACATCATCAAGATGTGATGTGAAAACAGCCTAATTACCATATCTATGTTCCCCAGGAAGACAATATTCCATAAATCCTTAAATTCAACCTGAAAAAATCAAGCAGAAACAGAAGTAATGGTAAGCAAATGTGCAATTATTTAGATAGTTTTGTTATTAATTAAGTGTTTTGTATGTTAAGCCAAATACAGAGTTAACAATCCCAGTTGTGAATAGAGTGAATGGAGTGGAGGTTTCTGTCCCTGTGCATCATATCTCAGACATGTACACTGATGTGGAATACACAATTTATGCCACAAATGGATTAAAACCACAAATATTTCTCACACTGCTGCTAAAAAATATCTAGCTGTTCCATGTTATATTTTTTACTTGAAGTTATATTCCCTCTTTGTTATTATTAATCAATGCAAAGAGGCATTACTGCTTAATTCTTCTGTCTGCTATTTTAGCCAAAGTGATAATATTGTTCAGAGAAATTTCAGGATGTTTGTCATTTGAAAGTTCCTCAACTAGTCTGACTAAATCCTAAACTTTAAATCTCTGGTGTATCTTCTCTTCCTATAATTCCATGGCAAGATAATGAATAAGGCTCTTCAAAATACAAAATGCAAATTGAGTAATAATCTCTTTCACACCCAAAATATTTATTTAAATTTAACAGAAAAACAAAGATACGTTACATGTAAATAAAAAATAAAATTGTGCCAAGGGACAAAATTGTTGTTGCGTTTCCTGAAGATGTACCAGAAGTTCCTGGAATAAAAAATATCCATAAACAAATAGGAACTGTTAACTTTATTGTGATCATCTGGAACAAATGTTACAAAGAAAATTTCAGTTTCATATTATTTAGTTTTAATTCCCACCCTTTACTAACTCTAATAAACATATTTCGGAGCTATAATCTGTGATTTTAAATAGATTACAAAGATGGAACATTTCAGTCTTGTGCCATGGACTTTTACACCACAAAAACAGACCCTTTAGCCCAACTTGTCTATACTGACCTAGTTGCCCACCTAACCTAGCCCCATTTGCCTGCGTTTGGCCTACATTCCTCTAAATCTTTTTTGATGGATGGATAGACGTGTCAAAAAATGTCTTTTAAAACTTACAGTTGTGTGGACCTCTACCTTAGCAGCTCATTCCAAATACCTAACACCCATTGTGCGAGAAACGAGGCCCTCAGGTCCCATTTAAATCTTCCCCTTCTCACCTTAATGCCATAATTGTTGTAATTTATTTATAACTTAGGCGTAAATCTTCATTTAAAAGTGAAAACATGATAAAAATCCTTTGTTAATATTTGCATTTTATCTGTTTAAAAGCATATAATGTAAGATATTCTAATGGAAAGGTATGAAGCTAATAAAAAAAAGGCTCCAGTTATATATCTGGGGATCAAGAATTAATTTAAAATATTAGGTCCTGAATTGCACTTTCAATAGTTCATAATGTAATTAAGCTGGAAAGGGTGCAGAAAATATTCACAAGAATGTTGCTTGGACTGATGGGCTGGAGTAATAAAGAAAAGCTGGATAGACTGTTTTCCCTGCAGTGAAAGAGGCTGAGGAGTGACAAAAAGAGATAGAGGTTGCCCTCAGAGTTTTATAAATAATGAGGGTCATAGATAGGATAAGATTACAATGTATTAACCCAACCCTAATCCTAATGGCAGATAATTTGTGCAAAGTGTTGCATTTTGGTATGTTAAAGCAGGACAGAATTCACATAGTAAATGGTCAGGCCCTGGGGAATGTTGAAGAACAGTATGATCTAGGAATACAATGCAGTTCCCTGAAAGTGGCAGCATTTGTAGAGGGTGGTGACGATGTTTGACCCACTTGCCTTGATTGATCAGGGCAATGAGCAGAGGAGTTGGGTTATCATTACTATAGTTGTACAAGACATTGGTAAGACCACATTTGGAAGATTGTGTGGAGTTTTTGTTGCTTTATTATAGGAAGGGCATCATTAAATGAGAAAGTGAAAAGAAAATTCATGAGAATGTTACCGGGACTGAAGGGCTTGTGTGGTGGAATCACTGTGTAGCTGTCTAATATAAATGTATTGTATGGGCTGGCCAGCTCCTGTAACTCCTCCCCTGAGATTTCCCATAACAGCAGTTACACCTAAACCTCTCCCTCAGTACCTGCCTTAGAACTGGACCAGCAACATGTAAGACGTGTCTACAATTTATGGTGATTAAAGCCTATTAATCATGACTTCTAGTCTGGTGCGAGTCATTGATAGCATATCAGCTTGAACATTTTCTCTAGAGAAGAAGAGGCTAAGGGATAACCTTATAGAGGCATACAACACCATGAGGGACATAGATAAGGTGGATAGTCACACTTTTTTCCACCAGGGTGGGAGAGTCTAAAACTAAACAGCATCGGTTTAATTAATATGGGGAAAGATTTAAAAGGGTGCTGTGGGCATTTTTTTCCCCCCCACACAAAGGGTGTGTGAGTGTAAAACAGCTGCCAGAGGAAGTGATAATTAAGTAATTTAAAAAAAAACATTTGGACAGGTACATGGATAGCTAAAGATTAGAAGGACCTGGCCAAAACACAGAAAGAGGTGGACCCTGCTCCACCTCAGATACTCATGCCACATCTCTGTAATACTAATTCCAGCATACAGACCATTTGTCAGACATTCCAGACCAGTTCTGATGCAGGTTAAAACTGTTTTCAGTGCATTGACTGGCACATGTTCAAGGAAGCAGCAATTGATGACGACTGGATCAATCTGGAGGATTATACGGCATCAGTGATCAGTTACATTAGTAAATGTACTGACAACGTCACTGTGCCCAGGACCATCATTACTCACTCAAATCAAAAGCCAAGGATGACTGTGGATGTGCATGTGCTACTCAGGAACCAAGACGCTGCCTTCAGAGTGGACAACAAAGTAGTTCTAGCTATTGCAAGAGCCAAGGTGTCTAAGGCCATCAGGGAAGCAAACTGTGCACATACCCAGTGCATTCATAGTCACTTCCTAGACAGGAAGGACATGTGACGCATGAGAAAGGGCATCCAAAATATCACCAATCACAAGACAACACCATCTGCCCATGCTGGTGAAGCCCCCCTCCCAGATGCACTGAACAACTTCTACGTGTGTTTTGAGGTGAAAAACAACGTGGCAGTGAAGAAGACCATCTCTCCTCCAAATGCTGTGTCTTGCAGTGGCCGATGTGAAGAGAATATTAGGCAAGAAACCCACAGAAAGCTACTGGACCGGATTACATTCCCAGCAGAGAACTCAGGGGATGTGAGGCGCAGTTAGCAGATGTTCTCACCGACATCTTTAACATCTCCCTGAGAAGCGCTATGGTCCCAATGTGTTTCAAAGCTTCCACCATTTTCCCTATGCTGAAGAAGTTGTCAGAGTCCTGCCCTGTCACATTCATGTCCATCATCATGAAGTGTTTTGTCCACTGTTCACTCTGCTGACCCATGACTGTCCAGCTAAACACAGCTCAAACCACATCATCAAGTTCGCTGATGACACAAATATTATTCGTAAGAATGAGGAGTCAGCATACAGAGATGAGGTGTCATCACTAATGGACTGGTGCAAAGCCAACAACCTGTATCTGAACATTAATAAAAAAAAAGAGATGGTTGTTGACTTCAGGAGGGCCCGGGGGAACCATACTCTGCTGACCATTGATGGCTCAACTGTTGAGATCATCAAGAGCATCAAGTTCCTTGGAGTCCACTTGGCAGAAAATCTCACCTGGTCCCTCATCATCAGCTCCATAGCCAAGAAAGCCCAGCAGCACCTCTACTTCCATGAAGGCTGAGGAAAGTTCATCTCCCACCTACCATCCTCACTACATTCTACAAAGGATGTATTGAGAGCATCCTGTGCAACTCCATCACCATCTGGTTTGGAAGGTTGTACCAGAACGGACCGCAAGACCCTGCAGAGGATAGTGAAGTCAGCGTAAAAAGTCATTGGAGGCTCTCTTCCTACCATGATGGACATCTACAACACTCAAGGCAATAAAATGTGAAGGACTCCACACCCTTCATGCAAATTGTTCTCCCTTCTGCCATCTAGTAGGAGGTACTGCAGCACTTGGGGCCCTTATGACCATCTTGGGAAATAATTTTTTTTCCTCCAAGCCATTAGGCTCCTGAATTCCCGGAACATATGTGGATAGAGCTCCATGGACTTTTATTGTATATGTCTTAATATTTTAATATTTCAATGTGTTTAACTTATATTCTAAATTAGATTTGTTTAAATATGTTCCATGGTCATGGAGAAACACTGTCTCATCTTTACCTTATGAGCATGGTATGAAGGAATAATAAAGGTGATTTGACTTGATTTGAAATGGGACTAGCATAGAGAGGAAGCCTGATTAGCATGTATCCGTTGGGCTCAAGAGTCTGTTTATTGCTGTATAACTCGATAATATTTCAAGGAACTTCAAAACCAAATAAGTATCTGAAATGTAAACTCTCTTGCAAAGTAGAGAAATGAAGGAGATCATTTAGACAGATCAAGGTGTGAAACTGCAACCATCTGCCGTTAGAGTTAGCTGAGGAGCACCAGGCCAACTCTCTGGCTTACTTCCACTAATGCCAAAGAAACTGACATCCAGCCAAGATGGCAACCTCATGTCTCATTGCAAACTTGGCACTTCCTTTAAAGCACTGAAAAATTAGCTTGTGCGGTATTTGTCTTTAGAGTGGTGCTCACAACCTTCACTTACATAAAGACAAACATAAGAAGGAACCAATACATTTTCCATAAACTTGTGAATAGAACAGATAAATGGACTGCTTCAAGATCATAAAGGAGGTGCTGGGCATAGCTGCAATATGAAGTAATTTCCTTGCATCATGTTTCACCAGTAAAGAGAATGCTATTAGCTTTGCCATAGAAGATAAGGCGATAGCAATCTTGGAAGAATAATTCAGTATTCACACTAGACTCCTGTCTCTGTGTGGTAAACCACTGTTATACCATGATTGGCTACTACGGACTGGACACCCCTCACATAGCCCCTTGCATTGCCACCCCTTTACTTTTGCTCTGATCAGTCAAGGAGATGGATGGTTGTTTGATAGTGTCTTTAGCTATTAAAAGCCTGATTGTTTCACTACTCAGCCTTTTGTGAATAGCTAAAATTTTCAAGGAGTATGGAACAGTACCTAAAACTAAAGAAACTTGACATTGTTCCCTGTCACCAGGCGCCCCGAACACTTTTGAGCTGTGGCTACAATGCTTCAAAAACTTCTTGGTAGCAGGCGCAGATGCCATCACCATGGAGGCAAATCGGCTGAGACTGCTCCTTTCGTGGGTTGGGCCAAATCATACCAGGCAGCAATGGAGATCCTCAAGGCCCAATATTGCAATGCCCAAAGGTTAACAAGATCTACAACAGAAAACAACGTCCTGGCGAGTCTAACGCTGAGTTCCCATGGACCCTCCAGATTCTGTACAGAGCGTGTGTCTGTAAGCCCGTATCTGCCACCCAGAGTGCTGAGGACCTAATTAGAGACGTCTATGTTGCTGGCCTCCACTCTGGGTACATACACCAGTGAATACTTGAGAAAAAGGTATTTAATTTGTTGAGGGCGATCGAGCTTAGAGAGACATTGGTGGTGGCCTTCCAAAACTCAAATGACCACTCGGCCGCTTGGTCGCTGTGGGCGCTGTTATCCTGGGATGGGGCATCATCCCACCCGCGAATGACGGGTCCCATACACCGACTAATCACTCTAATGTCCCGACCTTGGCCGCCATTGTGGGAAATCTCTCTAGTTGTCACTTTTGTGGGTAGGGCATGCACCTGAGGAAATGATTCCATGCCAAGGATGCACGATGTTCCTGGCGCATTACGCCAAAGTTTGCCAATTTAAACTGAGTGAGATCCAGTATTTTGCTACCCCAGGCATCGCAATCAGCATCATCTTCAGTGCACTCCAGCAAGGCCATCTGTGAATCATGGGAATCACCATTTTGGACTCCATGCCAAACACCATCTTCCCTGCCATATGACATTATGAAGGGTCGAGGCCAGCCATCTTGAGGCCGAGGACAGCCATTTCGGGAGCAGGAGCATCCAAAACAATCGAACACTGAATCCATACTGGCTTCCATCACAATGAACCAGGAGAAATCTCACAAACTCACAAGGTCTATGATAGACATCCAGGTAAATGGGCACATTATAAAATGTTTGTTCGATAGCAGGAGTACAGAAAGTTTTATCCATCCTAATACCTCTAAAAGTCTGTTCCTTAAAGTATGGCCTGCCAAACACAGGATATTTCTCGCATCCGAGACATATTCCGTGGCCATCCATGGGTCCTGCGTAGTGACCCTGACTTTTGGAGGAGTAATATACAATCACTTCAGGCTGCTCGTCATGCCACAGCTCTGTGTCCCCTTGTTACTGGGGTTGGACTTCCAATGCCAACTTGAGCAAGTCACCTTGCAATTCGATGGGCCCTCCCCCCCTTACTGTCTGCAATGAACAGTTCTCGGACAACCCCCAGAAGGCGATGTGTGGCCTCAAGGTCAACTCCCCGCCCCCACTATTCGCCAACCTCACTCCTGATTACGTCAGTAGCCACCAGGAGTAGATGGTACTGCTGATAGGGCATTTGTCAAGTTAGAGGTCAAGCGGTTATTGGGTAAGGGCATCATCAAGGCCAGCATCGAGTCCACGCTGCTGAAGATCCAGCTGCGCTGGATGGGTCACGTCTCCAGAATGGAGGACCATCACCTTCCCAAGATCGTGTTATATGGCGAGCTCTCCACTGGCCACCGTGACAGAGGTGCACCAAAGAAAAGGTACAAGGACTGCCTAAAGAAATCTCTTGGTGCCTGCCACATTGACCACCGCCAGTGGTCTGATATCGCCTCAAACCGTGCATCTTGGCGCCTCACAGTTTGGCGGGCAGCAACCTCCTTTGAAGAAGACCGCAGAGCCCACCTCACTGACAAAAGGCAAAGGAGGAAAAACCCAACACCCAACCCCAACCAACCATTTTTCCCCTGCAGCCGCTGCAACCGTGTCTGCCTGTCCCGCATCGGACTTGTCAGCCACAAACAAGATGGTCATGGACTACAGCCAGACTATCAACCGGTATACACAGCTCGATGTGTACCCTTTCCCCGCATATCTGATATGGTCAACCAGATTGCGCAGTATTGGGTGTCTTCCATGATCGACCTGAAGTCAGCCTACCACCAGCTCCCAATCTGCCCAGAGGACCACCAGTATACAGCATTCGAGGCGGATGGCCATCTCTCTCCCTTCTTCAGGGTCCCTTTTGGAATCACAAATGGGGTGTCTGTTTTCAAAGGGAAATAAACTGCATGGTGGATCGCAACAATCTACAGGCCACTTTCCCCTTCCTAGATAATGCTATCATTTACAGCCACGATGCTAATCTCAACAAGTTTCTTTGCACAGTGAAATGCATAAACCTGACATATAACAAGGACAAATGTATCTTCTGGACAGCACGACTGGCCATCCTTGGCTGTGTAGTTGAGAATAGCATCATTGGCCCAACCCTGACCGCATGCGTCTGTGATGGAGCTTCCCCTCCCACATACCCTAAATGCACTGAAGAGATGCCTCGGGTTCTTCTCTTACTACGCCCAATGGGTCCCCAACTATGCAGACAAGATTTGGCCACTGTTCAAAGCCACGTTTCCCCTGACATGAGAAGCCCAGAAGGCATTCAAACTGGTCAAAGATGATATCACCATGGCAACCATGCATGTCATAGATGAGTCAACACCATTCCAAGTGGAGGGCAATGCATCTGATTTTGCACTGGCGGCCACTCTCAACTAGGTGAGCAGGCCCATCACATTTTTCTCACATACCCTCCAAGGCCCTGAGATTCGCCACTCATCTATTGAAAAGGAGGCCCAGGCTATCGTGCAAGCTGTACGCCACTGGAGGGACAACCTCACGGGGAAATGATTCATTCTTCTCACAGACCGGCAAGCGGTTGCATTCATGTTTACTAATAAACAAAGGTACAAAATCAAAAATGATAAAATCCTCAGGTGGAGAATCGAACTGTCTACTTACAACTATGATATCCTCTACAGACCTGGCAAACTTAACGAGCCCCTGGATGCCCTATCCTGTGGAACCTGTACTAGTCTTCAAATGGACAAACTAGAGACTCTTCACAATAACCTCTGTCATCCTGGCATTACCAGGTTTTTCCATTTTGTCAAATCTCGGAATCTACCTTACTTCGTCGAGGAGATTTGGACAATGACTAGAAACTGTCATCTCTGTGCCGAATATAAACTGCAGTTATACCGGCTAGACAAGGCGCATTTCATCAAGGAAACGCACCCCTTTGAGTGCCTCAGCATTGACTTTAAGGGTCCCCTCCCCTCCTCCAACCGGAATGTCTACTTCCTTACTGTTATCGATGAATATTCTTGTTTCCTCTTCACCATCCCATGCCCTGACATTACCATGGCCACTGTTATCAAGGCTCTCCGTAGTATCTTCAAGCTCTTTGGGTACCCCGGCTTCATCCACAGTGACCGGGGTACATCGTTCATGAGCGATAAGCTGCGGCAGTATATGTTGGCCAGGGGCATCGCCACAAGCAGGACCACCAGCTACAGTCCCAGGGGTAATGAGCAAGTGGAAAGGGAAAATGCCACAGTCTGGAAGACAATCCACCTGGCACTGAGGTCATGGGGCCTCAACATCTCCCATTGGCAAGAAGTTCTCCCAGATACACTTTGCTCTGTCCGGACATTTTTATGTATGGCCTCCAACAGCATGCCTCATGAACAGAGGTTTGCCTTCCCTCGGAAGTCTGCTTCATGGATTTCACTGCCCACCTGGCTTACCTCATTGGGACCTGTCCTGCTCCACAAGCAGTCAGGCAATCTAAAACTGACCTACTGGTCGAGAGGGTCGTCCTCCTCCATGTCAACTCCCAGTATGCCTACCTTGCCTTTCCTGACAGGCGAGAAAACATGGTCTCGATCCGAGTCCTGGCACTGTTGGGGTTTCCCCCTCCCCAAACCCCACTAACTTTCCACAGACACTCTCCCCCACTCTGACCTTAGTGGTCCCCGAATCTGCAGCTGACCTTCCCTTACCTCAGGCTATTATTGCTGCCAATGATGTACCAGCACCACACTCACTTACACCTCCACCTGTTCCTGCCCTCAGTAACCTGTTAACAGGCCAACACCTCAACCTGAGCATGATGTAATGGCCGCGCTGCCCCAACCACTGCCACATCGCTCGCTGGGACAGAGGAGACTACTGGATAGACTAAATTTGTAAATGTGTATATATGTACAGTTGTTTCACTCTCTTTTTCTTACTCTGCAGGATAATACTGTGATTGGCTGCTACTGATTGGACATGCCTCCTGAGACCGATCTTACCTCTAGCTCCTTGCATGCTGCCCTTTTACTTTTGCTCTGATCAGTCAAGGAGGTGGATGGCTGTTTGATAGTGTTCTGGTCTTTAGCTATTAAAAGCCTGATTGTTTCATTACTCAGCCTTTTGTGAATTATTGATGGTACATCACTCTGGTTGCTTGAACTCTGGATTCTTCACCATATTCTGGACTAGTCAATGAGACAAATGCCAGACCATCAAACTGTCTTAACAGTCAGATACCAGATTATCAGAGTTGTAGTCTGACACCAAACAAATGTGGGAGTGAATTTTGCAATGGTCCAATTCTTAGAGCATGGTGTCCAGACAAAGTTTTCCTGAGTGTTAGTGAAGATTTGAGGAAGAAATGACAATATTTCAGAGGACTGGATTCTGAACAATATTATGGTTATCAAGGGAGAATTTAAGAGTCAGAGAGGCGGCAAAAGTATTTGATCATCCATAATGTAAGATAACATAATCAGATCTTACAAAAATATTGAAGACAATGAACTTGGCTTTTTTTTTCACAGAAAGTGAAGCAGAATAAATTAATGGAGGATCTTACCTCAAGTGACAAAGAAACCCTCGAGTGCCTTGTACATTATTGTCATATGTGAGAGCTGAGCGTGATAACATCCAACCTGTTTAAGTAGTGGACAGCTAAGCTAATTGCCAATCAAGTACAGTAAAACCCATGTTATCCACAATTCAAGCAACCGGTAACGTCAAGCAATGGAAAAAAAATTGGACAAAATAAATAGGGAAAAAAATACAGAAGTTTAAAATTGGCACACCTCACGTTCATTTGCCAATCACTCAATGCACAATCTCCAACAACCGAAAAATTCACTTATCCAACATCCCATAGGTGCCAGATACCAGGGGTTTTATTGCATATTCCAGCTCTTATCCATAAACCTAAAGAGGTAAAGGTGCTAAAATATAATTGAAGATGTGTAGTACCAAGGTTAAATGGTAAATATCTTCTGGGAGAAACTCTTGGTAGAATGGAGTCATGACAGTACACATCATGATCTTATAGAGGTGGAAAAGGGCAAGTCCTTGAAGGAGTGGAGACTCAAGAAGCAGGATGGAAGATCGTAACATGACCTGGCATTGGGAGTTGGAATAGCATCAAGGCAGTGTGTGTATGTCAGGTCATGGTAACCTAAGTCAGAAAGAAATCTGCCGCATGGGGAAAGATTGGACTCCTCTTGAGCTCAGTTTTGGCAAAGCTAGAATGTCAATTCAGTCAGCCACCACAGGGTCATGGGTGTTAATATAGCTTCTTCTGGATGAGCAGGAACACTGGAGGAAAACTGAGCGCAAGGGATAAGACTTTGGAGCATGCATGAGCTGGGCACTCTTCAGAGAGGTGGTGGGCGAGGACAATGGAGAGGTTAAAAATGGATGTATTACAAATTTTAAAATCAGATTTATGGCATTTGGATTGGTACTAATATTTAGCTTACTTCACTTCTTTTGATACAAATATTTTTGCTGCAAAGCACTCCCACTCACAAGGCCAATTTGCACCCAAAAAACATGGCAAAAATGCAAACAGTAACTTGTTACAAAATCTGTAAGGCTCATCCCTGTGTCCTTTTGTTCAACAATTTGATACAACGTCCCCTCGCTATTTTTGAGAAAAAACCCAAGTGCAGAAAAAAGGTTTTATGTCTTAAAGGAAAAGTGTCAGACCTGATTGCACTGATTTGCCCTCTGTTTGTGCCAGTGACTAAGAGAAAATAAATAGGACATTTTACTCTGCATGGACTTCTGGAAGGCAATAGCACAGGAAGAGGGCAGAAGATTGAATATATTTATATTGCTGTATGAATATATATATATATATATATATATATATAAATCTTTGAAAGTACTTGCCAGCTGTGACTATAGTGGCACAGAGAAGTTCAATTCCCTAAATTCGGAAGGCAATCATTCACTTTCTATGCCCATTGCAGAAAAAACTTTTGTGTTCCACGGAGAGAAAAATACCAGGAAAAATGTAGGCCAGAAGGTAAGCTGAGGTCATGGCGTTACTGTGGGGCTGTTGAAAATCCTACAGTGTAAGTGATGGTTCAAGTTCTACTACAGCAGAAATACTGGGCTCCTGGTTTCAAACAATGCCTGCATAATATTGGATACAGAGCTCCATATGAATATGAAAAGTACAGTTCCAGGAATCTGCCACTGAAGTATGAGGCTTAGTACTGAGAGCAGGAAAGGGCCTCATTATAAATCACCTCACTGTTGCAGGCTGATTTTGACTGTCAACTGCAGCCAGTATAGACAAGGTGAAAGACTCTCGTTGCAGCCTCAGCTTCTGGCTGTGAGTTGACATATGGTTGAACTCGACTTTTAATACAGATGGTGATGAGTTGCTTGTTCTGTTTCAATCCAAAGTTCTGGTTTCTCTTTATATTTGACTCCAAGTGTACCATGCAGACGTGAAACTGATGAATTGTTGAAGAGGGCCGAAATAACATCAGAGAGATTTATAGTGCTTAAAGAAAAAAATTCATGCAAATGCAAAGGTCGTATCTTTAAGGTGGCATTAATAACATTTTCCATCCTTCATTATTGAACTTCAGGACAGTGGCGATAACCAAAAGGGTTACAAAATTGACATTGAAAAGATTTTCCTAGTGATTGTCATTGGACCTGGTTAAAAGTAGAATTTTGGTAGATACATTAATACAAATCCTGTCTGTATCAAAATATGCCAACAAGCCATTTAAATTACACAATTAGATGGAGTTAGATACCTTGGCGATCTACAATGTGAACCTTTCTTTTCCATGTACTTTTGCTTTCAATGTGATGACAGTTACATGTGGAGCAAACCTTTTGAGTTCTGCTTCAGAAGCTTGATATACAATTTCTGGGTCAAGTAACCTGCATGAATTCAAGCTGCTGCTTTTGTGTCAATGAAAATTTTCAGCGCAATAAGCAAGACATTTCTACACAGTTAGTTTGTCTTCTATTTCCCCTAGAGCCATTGTATACAAGATGTGTAATTCAATTGTCAGTCCTTTCACCTGGAACACGTAACTCAATACATCTGCCATAGTTCCTGCTCTCAACTTTCCAAATCAGGAATGCCATTACTGCTGCTGGATGATGAGCTGGAACTTTGCAGGCAGTTTCTGCAGGCTAGCCTCTGACCGATTTATTCCATTACTTGCAGTTCAAATTGTCTTTGTTGCCAGGATCAGCCCTAAACTTCCTCAAATGAAATCAGTACACACACAGTTACATTATGGGGTTAGGTTGTGCAAAGGCAGCTTGTGTCCCTTAGAGGTCATGGGATGCAACGTTAACCATCATTTGATCTGATGGGGTTGTTTAAATGTTAAGATTTGATTGGATAGAGGCAGGGAGACCATTTTCTCCGGTGTGAAAGAGTAAATAACCAGGGGCCACAACTTTAAAAGTAGAGCTCACCCATTCAGAAGCAAATTATTCCACAAGTTGTGTGGAAATAGGCCACGATCTCCGCAGATTTTTTTGTTTAACTCCATGGTGGAAATTTGAATTTCCCTGTCCAAAGTTCATAGATATTGGAAAATTGGAGATTTTATTTCATGATAAGATGTCAAGAACAACTGAGAAATATTATTTAAAGGATGCATGCCTAAATCACAGCACCGAAGGCATCTGGGGATTCAGAAAAGTCTGTCAAAATAAAAGTTATGAAGAAAGCCTCAAAGGTAATTCTGTCTGGACTTAGCAAAGTTCTTCACACAGTTTCGTGAATTTCGACATCAAAGTAGCTTTCACACTGTATGGTTACATGATTGCACATCTGCCTGGGTTGTACCTGCTGTCTTTGAAATATTCTTTCAACAATATTACTTGCTGCATAGAATAATTCATAATGAGCACTGAATACAGATGGGCAGAGTGTGACCTTGTTTGGGGCGGCATAGTAGTTAGCACAGCGCCAGTGATCAGGAACAGGGTTCCCGCGCTGTCTGTAAGGAGTTTGTACATTCTCCCTGTGTCTGCATGGGTTTTCCCCGGGGGCTCCAGTTTCCTCCCACTGTTCAAAATGTACCGGGGGTTAAATTGGTGAAATTGGCCGGCATGGGCATGTGGGCAGAAAGGGCCTGTAATCGTGCTGTATGTTTAAATTTAAAAATTTAAGAAAATTTAAACAATAGTGCATGGTTGTTGATGATTTGATTATTTTCCTACATGTAGTTTGAAAGTCCCCATTTATAAGCTTCCTGAATTCTCTGATATAAACAATGAAATGCTGAAGGAATTCAGTGAGTATCCATGGGGAGTAATGGTCAGTCAGCTTTATGTGTGATGCTTTATTGCGACTAAAGGAAGAAACATTGATAATAAATATATGAAGGGGGTATACCAGTTTCTTCTCCCCTTCATACCCTCTTATGCTTCTTTCCCCATTCCTACTCTTCATATCTGCCCTTCTTAGTTTATTCTTGATAAGGGTTCTTGATTCAAAATGTTGACTGACCATTTCTACCCATGGTTGCTGCTGACCTGCTGAGTTCCTCTAGCAATTTTTTGTTTGCTTAAGATTCCAGCATCTGCAGTTTTTGTGTTTCCTAATTGATACCTGTAATTGCAACATTTTGTTGCTGTCCCTTTCAATTTACGTCCTTCCACATCCTTTCATAATTAAAAAAAAGCCTCCCCTGGCTTGTGTTAACATTGAACTGTTTACTGTCACACAAACCAAGATACAATAAAAGTCTTTATTTTGCATGCTATCTACCCAAGTAAACTCATGGAGCATGTGGTGCACTAATAAACAAATAAAGAATAATGAAGGGAGGAGTGTTACAATAAGTCAAATAGTGCAGGGTACAGAAAAATGTACAAAAACAACAGTGCCGGGTAAGGAGAAAAGCACAGTCAAAAATAGTCCAAGTGTAAGAGCATCATCTTTTGCCAGTGAGAGATCCATTAAAAATGTGATAACCACAGAAAAAGAATACCTATGTATATGGAGGCTCATGGTTTCAAGTTCATCTGCTTGACAAAAGAGGAGGGAGAAGATTATAAAACCACAGAACCATAGAACAATTACATCACAGAAATAGTCCACTTTTCCCTCTCTATTCTGTGCCAAACCCACTTTTTTTTGCCCGGTCCCAATGACCTGCATTCAATCCATAGCCCTCTATACCTCTTCCAATTTCCCTTAAATGTTAAAATCGAGCCTGCATCTACTTCTTCAGCTGAAAGCTCGTTCCACACTCCCACTATTCTGAGTGAAGAAGTTCCCCCTCATGTTCCCCCTAAACTTTTCCCCTTAACCCATGTCCTCTTGTTTGAATCTCACCCACCTTCAATGCAAAAAACCCTATCAACAATCTATCTTATAGATTGAACTTTGAATAAATGGGAAGTGGGGGGGGAGAGGGAGGGAGGGAAGGGAGGGGGGGAAAAAGGGGAGAAAATGACACTGTATATATTCAAGAGAAAAATGTCTGTATGTATTTTGGTCAGTATGGTTTATAGTGTGAAAAATAAAAAAATTTAAAAAAAACATTTAATCTGTCTATCCCTCTCATAATTTTAAATACCTTTATCAAAACACCCCACATTCTTCTATGCTCCAGGGAATAAAGTCCTAACCTGTTTAACAAACCTTTCCCTATAAGTCAGTCCCTGAAGTCCAGGCCACATCCTAGTAAATCTTCCCTGAACTCTCTCTATCTTATTGATATCCTTTTTGCAGTTAGGTGACCAAAACTGCACACAATACTCCAAAATTGACTTCTCCAATGTCATATACAACTTTAACATACCATCCCAACTCCTGTACTCAATACTTTGATTTACGAAGGCCAATATGCCAAAAGCTCTCTTTACAACCCTATCCACTTATGACCCCACTTTCAGGGAATTATGTATCTGTATATAGATACATAAATACAGATACATTTACCTACCTACCATTTACCATACATGTCCTTTCTTGGTTTGTCTTTCCAAAATGCAACACCTCACACTTGTCTGGATTAAATTCCATCTGCCATTTTTCAGCTCACTTTACCAGCTGGTCCAGATCACTCTGCAAGTTTTGAAATCCTTCTTCACAGTCCACAACACCTCCAATCTTAGTCTCATTTGCAAATTTACTCATCCAATTTACCATATTATCATGCAGATCATTGATATAGATGACAAACAGCAAATGTCCCAGTACTGATCCCTGAGGCACACTACTGGTCGGTCACAAGCTTTCAATCTAATAAGCAATATCCACCACTACTCTCTGACTTCTCCCGTCCAGCCATTGTCAAAACCAGTTCACTACTTTACCACGAATACCTTGCATTTGAACCTTCCTGACAAACCTCCCATTTTGGCAGCTTTCACAAGAAGGCAGGAGGTTTTGGTGTTGTTGGAGGGAGGTAGATTTGAATGATGGGCTTGAGCTGCGTGTTCTTGTCATCTTGGACTGAGCAGTTCCTATGCCAAGCTGCAATGGATCAGGGCAGTGTACTCTCTCTGGTGCAGTTTGTTTGTAGTTCATCCAGATGGCCACCCACTTTTATCCTATCAGAGAAATCCTCCTCCTTCACCCATAGCTGAAAGAGCTCCTTTTCTCTCCTTCCAGTTGAATTCTTCACTGCACCCTCCCCCACAGATAAAGCCTGACCCACCGACTTCCTCCAGCAGTTTTTTTTAGAACTACCGAGTATTTCCACCATTTTCTTTGTTTTACACTTCAGATATGGTGGCTGAGTTGGGTTTATGAAGATGCACTCATGTACCTGAGGGAATGTGATAAGCTATTTGTTCTACCATTTCAGAAAATTCTGAGGATTAGTTTTCATGTTAAAATATAATTCAACCACCAGAAATATTAACTATATTAAAATTCTCTTGGAATGCTATTGCAGAAAGACAATAAAGACTACCCAATTTAAAATGATGATAATATGTGGAATAAAGGAACAACAAACAATTTGCTGAGGGAAATCATTGTATCTGTGGGAGAAAAAGGATTGTCGATGTTTTGGGCTGAAACCCTTCATCTGCAGTATTCTGTCTGTCTCTATCATACCACCCCACAAGACTCTCCTTCTTTTTATTGTTTGACATCTGATCTATTACAATGATGTCATCTGCAAACTTGTAGCAGTATTTGTTGACACAGTCAGGAGTGAAGAGGGAGAAGAGTAAGGGATTTAGTATGTGGCCTTGAGGTGCAGCATTGTTCAGGATTATCATGGAGGAGAAGTTGTCATCGATCTTCACTGCTGTGGTTTGCAGGAAGTTAGGAAGCTGGGGATATAGTTGCAGAAAAGGCACTGATATCTAGGTCTAAGAAGCCCTTTTCACACTGGCTAACCAGTAGATTGGCCGTTTAGTTTTACCGGTTAAGGTCACATTGGACCACTATTAACTGGTTCTCTGTCTACTTTCACATTCATCACCAGTGTTGGAATCTAGGGGCTAAAATATCACGGAATAGAGGACTATGTAACAATTTTTATATTTACTTCATGGTTAAGGGAAAAGTATAAGGGAATTAGGTGGCAATCACAGCATGGAGCAAAGTTGGCTGAGTCCAGTAGGGGTAGAATTATCTGCTCCCAAAATACAAGGGAGAGGAAATGGATGAAACGATTTAGGAGGAATGCTCAACTGAAGGAGGTGGTGTGTAGCACAGGAGACACAGGTCAGACCAGAACAAAGAATGGCCTGCAAGAAACAAAGGGAAAGGAAAGCCAGTCTAGGAAGAAGATTAAGGCATGAGGAGGTGTTAAGGAGAACAGAAGACATTGGCCAGACAGGAACAGAACGATGATTGGAAATATCTGGGGCAGGAATTGATTTCTGGTCAAAACAATAGGATGGTCTGATCTGGAAGATTTAAGATAAGAGGTCTACACCCGAGATAAACTGTAGAATAAGGAAATTGCTGGTGATATACTTTATGTAAAAATCTAGCAAAGGAAGCCAACTTTTGTTCTGTATGGTAAATTGTAGCTATATAAACTGAGCAGACTGGACAATAGGGGTCAGTCTTGGGGAATAGCTCACTGTGCAGGTGACCTATGAACTAATGACTGACCCAGAGCTCTGTTAAGTTTTATTCTTGTGCTGTATAATAAACTGATTGTTGAACCGAATACCTTCTCCTATCACTTCATTCAACGAGCACGCTGGACTCAGACGACACATAAACTAAATTCTTTCTTTGGCTTGGCTTCGCGGACGAAGATTTATGGAGGGGGTAAATGTCCACGTCAACTGCAGGCTTGTTTGTGGCTGACAAGTCCGATGCGGGACAGGCAGACACATAAACTAAATTAAGGGTAACGTAAAGCCAGAGTCCGACACCAGGCATCCCCGGGGATAGGGGATTCTATCCTCCACCGGTGATGTCTAAGTGATGCATTGAGTGATGGTGGACCTGCCTTAAATCCTGTTCAATGTATTATGATCTTGTATTTAAACAAAATTAATCATGCCTAATTATAACATAATTAAACATTATGCACAGCCCAGTATGTATGATCCCTTCAGCCCCCCCCCCCCCACCCAACCATTGTGCCGACCAATATAAACCTTTATAAATTTATAAAAGACCATGGGAAAGTATAGCTGCACAATTTATAAACACCATGGGAAAGAGTGATGGTGGACCTGCCCTCTCAGAATTCCATGCTGCAAGGAAAGGGCTGTATGCATGGAGCATTCATGGAGGAGTTTCTTTGTTGCGTGGAATTCTGGGAGGGCAGATCCGCCATCTTGCTCGCTCATTCTCTCTCTCTCTCTCTCTCTCTCTCTCTCTCTCTCTCTTTCTCTCCCTCCCTCCCACCCCACCCCCCCCACCCCAGCAGCAAATTTTCCATGGCTAGGTAGTATCACCCTCAGCGTCTGATGATGCCTGCATGCTGATTAAAGAGCTTTCACACTGGACCCTTAACCAGTAGATTGGCTGTCAATTACTTGAACAAAGTGCCAGTGTGAAATGGGTTAGAGTTTGGAGATGAGTTTGTTTGAGACTATGGTGTTGAAGGCTGAGCAGTAGTCAATAAATAGTTACCCTTTAAAGCAAAAGATTTACAGTAACACCAATATAAATACCCCTGCATTCTGGGGCACTGCAAATTAAACAGAATTTAGTTACTCAATATAAACCAAACAAATATGAACCAGCCACCATTCTGTCAACTTTCTACAGGAGCTCTATCAAGAGTGTCCAAGACTGCTGCATCAGTGTGGTATGGTTGCTGCAAAGCATTGCATCAGTGGTTAATCCACAGGACCATAAAAGTGGCAGAGGATCATTGAAAAATAAACTTGAACTTGAAATTCTCAGCATCACATGCATTATTAGACCATGTTATTGACAGTAGCAGCTTAACATGTCCGATGGCTTGATTCAATATGTTGGATGCAGGCACTAATGCACACAAATGTGCACAAACACCCACACATCCTTCATTCCATGGACACATGAGAGACTTCAGATGCTGGAATCGGAGTAACAAACAATCTGCTGGAGGGACTCAGCGGGTCAAGCAGTATCCTTCACTAGGACCTGATGAAGGGTTTTGGCCAGAAACGTCAACTATTCTTTTTCTCCCAAAGCTGCTGCTTGACCCGCCGAGTTCCTCTAGCAGATTGAGTTCAGCTTCTAGTGGCATGATGACAGGATAAAACCTCAATCTCATCTTTTCACTAAATCTCAGTGCACATGATAGCAAACAATTTAATTCAACTTTACTGCTTGAGGCACTGCTGTACTTATTCCCAATGATTTTAGGACTTCTTTGTTACATGCAAATCTCTAACTATTTTAGCAGAGACAACTCTTAAATCTGCATTCCATCTGGGTTTTTTTTTATCCTTGCGGGTTATTTCATTGATCACCCAATGAATGGAGTGTATCTACATTTCAGGCTATTCAAAGAAGAATAGATAATAGGTGCAGGAGTAGGTCCTTTGAGCCAGCACTAAGAACGTAGCTGATCATCCACAATCAGTACCTCATTCCTGCCTTCTCCCCATATCCATATCTTTAATAAATCTATCTAATTCTTTCTTGAAAGCATCCAGTGAATTAGCCTCCACTACCTTCTGAAGTAGAACATTCTGCAGATCCACAATTCTTTTGGTGAAAAAGTTTAACCTCAACTCCATTCTAAATGGTATACCCCTATTCTTAAACTGTGGCTTTTGATTCTGAATTCGACCAACATCAGAAACATGTTTCCTGGCCTCTAGAGTATTCAATCCCTAAATAATCTTAAATGTTTCAATCAGATCCCCTCTCGTCCTTCTAAATTCCAGTGCATATAAGCCCAGTCACGCCAATCTTTCAACCTATGACAATACCACCATCCTGGGAATTAACCTTGTAAACCTACGCTGCACTCCCTCAATAGCGAGAATGTCCTTCCTCAAACTTGGAGAACAAAATTTCACACAATACTCCAGGTGGGGTCTCACCAGGGCCCTGTACAACTGCAGAAGGATACTCAACTCCCCTTGTTATGAAGGCCAACATGCCATAAGCTTTCTTCACTGTCTGTTGTACCTTCATGCTTACTTTCAGTGAATTATGAACAAGGACACCTGGATCTCATTGTAATCTGCCTTCCTGTCTTGCCACCCAAGTGGATAACTTCACATTTATCTACATTAAACGTCATCTGCCATGCATCTGCCCACTTACCCAACCTATCCAAGTCACCCTGCATTCTCATAACATCCTCCTCACATTTCACACTGCCACTCAGCTTTGTGTTATCTGCAAATTTGCTAATGTTACTTTTAATCCCTCCATCTAAATTATTAATGTATAATGTAAATAGCACCAAGTCTTGGGGACCCCACTAGTCCCTGCCTGCCATCCTGAAAGGGATCTGTTAATCCCTACTCTTTGTTTCCTTTCTGCCAATCAATATTCTATCCATGAAAAGAGGAACAGGTTATTGCAATCTTGCATCTCTGAAAACATTTTACACATCAAAACAAGATTTTTTTGAACTGGGCATCCACCAAACCTGCTTCTAGACAGAGAGTTGCGACCATGACTCTGTACTGATGGACCCTTAGGCAATATTCAAAGCATATTTCAAATCAGCCTGCCACATTGGAAGCCTCCAGTGCACCATGATAGGTAGATCAGCAGTGCATTGGTACCACTCATGCCATCTCATTATGATTCAACTGTCTGAGGCAGTCGTTAGTGACTGTCGTAATGTACCTAATGTTCTCCTAATAAAATGCATTCATAACTTAAATCAATATTGCACCCTAAATATGCAATTGATTTGTAACCAAAGCAACTAAATTTTGTACATTGGTAACTATTATTCTGGCAGATGTCAGGAACCTTTTTATCCCTAATAACTATCATATGAAGAGCTAAAAAGACCACTTGTTGATAATATGCATTGCAATTTGTAACAGATGACGAGAAAGTTAAATATGCAGCATAGTGACTTGGGCCAGTGCTGAAAGACAACAAGTATGGTCCATCCGCTAGGTTTTACCAGTCAGAAAATGTCCAATGCAATCAGTATAAGTGGTTTAAATTGGATAGGCAAAACAATCACACCAGTATGAAATTTAAGTTACTTACATTCCTGATTAAGATCTAAATAAATCAGAAGTCTGGAAAGGGCCATAATTCACCTTGGCTTATCGTGATAGCTAAGATAATTTTGGCCGGAGAAGCAGGAAGTTGGAATCAGCAGCTAGAGGTTCAAGAGGCCCATCAGTGATTCAATTGACTTGGCTAAAAAGTTAACCAGTCAGGCTGTTAGTAATCAAGGAGGTTATAAAATAGGAAAGACTACATGATTGATCCCAGATCTTAAGAGAATGATTTTTGGGGAAAAGTATACTGTTGGATAAGAACTTGGGGTTGCCTTCAACCTTCCCATTTGCCACTGTCACAATATTTCAAATTTTAAATTTAAATTTAGACATACAGCACGGTAACAGGCCATTTCAGCCCATCAGTCTGTGCTGCCCAATTTACACCCAAATAACCTACACCCCCAGTATGTTTTGAACAGTGGGAGGAAATCGGAGCCCCGGCGAAAACCCATGCAGACACAGGGAGAACATACAAACTCTTTATAGACAGTTCAGGATTTGAACCCCACTTCTGATCGCTGGCATTGTAAAGGCATTGCGCTAACTGCTATGACAACCCTACCACGTCCATGTACTGTTAATAACAAGTTAGCCAAAGACTCTGTGAACTAACCATTACTTCTATCCTCCAATAAAAGAAAAAAGCTGGAAATATTCAACAAGTCAGAGAGATAACATATAGAGAGAGAAAAATAAAGTTAACATTTCAATTAACCCAAAATTAAGATTGTTTTTCTCTCTCCACAAATGCTGCGCGACCTGCAGAGCAGATCTAGTAACTTCTGCTTTAGTTCAGATTGACAGCCTCTGGAGTACTTACTTTCAGATTATTACCCCTACCTCTGTTCATAAATGCCAAAGCAAATGGATAAAACTCAGGTCATGTTACGAAGCATTTTCTTTCTCATAATCATTTTAAAATAGTCTCTAACTATGATGCAGATGTTTATAATGAGTAGCCAATATTTCACACAACCATGTTTAAGGGCAAGAACTGATGACAGAAAAAGCACAAATGAAATTTAGACATTTACACATTTATAGTCTGGCATGTATTTCAGATTGGCATGTGTGGCCACACATTGCCATAAGTATCTTTCTACACTTGGCCAATCCAAACCTTTGGCACAGGTATTATCTATCAACAGTGGCCTTTTATACATTTCAGCCAATTGCATTGTACTTGATAGATGCTGCAAATTCATACATTTTTTGAGGTCACTCTTTGCTCATCTCAGTAAACTTTATGATAATTTAAAGTTTTACTTTAAGGAAAACCTATTCCAGTTTATCATAAGAAATGCAGAAAACATATGTACTGTATATCCATGTTCAAATTCATAATATTACACAACTGCATATCAAAGTAAAAAATTGTCGAGAAACACTGAGGTTGAAACAACTTAAATATGTTTAGATGAAAAAAGTAGTTCAGTTGGGGGAGTCATGTGATGAGAGAGTAGAAGGATGTCAACCCCTAGAGCTCCCAGAACAGGAGATTTAAAAACAGTTTAAAAAGAAAGAATAAACTTCAAAAATAATAAAAACAGACAAATAAAGATCCCTACCTGGAAATAATGGGAAAGAAAAACACTAGCTATACAAAGGCAGCCAACAAAGTAGGAAGAATGATTGGTGCCTGATCCATCCCGCCTCATGGAGCCCAAGATGGTGACACCAAGTCCAGGCCCAAAGCCCAGGAGGTCACTGAGTGCAGTTGAAGCTCACCTGGGAGGGCAGTGGGAGGTGAAACTGACCTGGGGAGGAGCAGCAACGCAGTACTTGATCAGTCTTCGGAGGTGGGGGGGGGGGTGAGGGGCCTGCGGAAAGGTCCAAGCCTCGGTGGGGGGTGGGGTGCATCGCATCCCTCCCCCTCAAGGACAGGGAGAGAAGAATGCCTGGGAGCAGAACGTGACGAGCAGTAGGAGCGTCTCACAGGAGGACACGGGAGACCTTGGCCCCACATCGGTAGATGGCTCCAACGGAGATTTCAGTGAGGTGGGAAGCAATGAAGAGGTTGGAGGTGGCATTCTGAGAAATGAGCAGGGAAGCCCTGGGATCCATGAGAGAAGCAAGATGGTGTTGGCAAGAGAGGGAGGGGGCACAGAGCCCTCATTACAAGACATTTTAAAGGCCATGGGAAGAATGGAGGAGAGACTGGCCAGAGACTTAAGGGAGAAAACAGGGGAATTGTAAACAAAATAGACAGATGGGAAAATGCCATAATTTGACTGACATGAAGGGTACCTGAAGTGGAAGAAAGAACTGGGGACATTGAGGACAAAATAAGTACATTGGAGCCAAATAGGGGAGATCTCTGGCAGAGTATTAACACTTTGGAGAACCACAGTCGGAGGAATACCCTAAAAAATGTGGGGCAGCCAGAAGGTAAAGAAAGGTAAAGAAGCTTTTCTCTAACATCAGAGGTCTTGGGAAGGGAGAAAGTAGGGGAAATCAGTGGAAGTAGAGAGGGTCCATTGGTCCCCTGTCCCACGTCTGGGCCCCAGTCAAAGCCCACGCTTGGTGATGGTGAAGCCTGTGATGAGGAGGGGATGGTGATGACACAGAGGGTGAAGTCACCGGAGGAGGGGGGGGAAGGAAAATTAAAAGGAAGAAGATATAGATGGGGAATATATGTGAATTGGTTGGGGTCTGCATTTCCCCTTTTTTTTGTAGACATTTTTTTCTTTTATCTATCTCTTGTGGTTTTGTTTTCTTCATTTTTGCTTTATCCTTCCAGGGTTTGCCACGGCCTGGAGCAAACAGCTGAAGGAATGATGGGTACAGATCAGTGGAGGTATGGGGGAAACACAGGGCTGAGAGTCCCCAGGACAATGGCTAAGAATATAAAGTATGTTAGTTTTAATGTTAATGGTCTGAACGGGTTGGTGAGGAGGAAAAGTGTCTTGGCACACATTAAAAAAATGAAAGCAGATCTGGCCTTTCTCCAAGAAACACATATAACAGAATGGAAGCACCAAAACTAAAAGAGGAATGGATAGGTCAGGTAATAGCCTCTTTGTCTGGCTCAAAGGCAATTCTGATAGGGAAGAATGTTTCAGTGAGAGTGCAGAATGTGATTACCGATAGAACAGAAAGATTTGTAATGGTACACGGTCAGATATATTCAGAATCCTGGACCTTACATCTATGCCCCCAACTTTGATGACTAAAAGTTTATACAGTAAAATTTTCTGAGATTGGCAGAAGGAAAAGAGAACATCTTGGTCAGTAGAGATTTTAATTTTTGTCTGGATCCTGTCCTGGATAAGTCAACAAAGAAAATAACTAAAACAAAAACAGCTAGGGAATACCACTGACTGTATGAAGGAGCTGAATTTAATAGATGTATAGTGGCAGAAACATCTGAGGGAGAGAGACTATTCCTTCTACTCAAAACAACATGACTCTTACTCTAGAATAGATTTTTTTCCTGGCTTCAGCCCATATAGTGGCAGAAACATCTGAGGGAGAGGGACTATTCCTTCTACTCAAAACAACATGACTCTTACTCTAGAATAGATTTTTTTTCCTGGCTTCAGCCCATGTAAAGGAGGCTGAGTACACAGCAATTCTTCTCTCAGACCACTCAACCCTGATACTAATAATAGAAATGACAAATAAGCACAATATGGTATGCAGATTGTGTCATTACAATGCTGTCAAAGAAGCCAGAATTTTGTAGTTTTAGAAGGCAGATAGACATGTTCTGCAAGACCAACTGTACCTCTACTCCAGATAAATTTCTCCAATGGGATACCCTCAAAGCATATTTGGGAGGTCAAATAATTGGATAAAGTAAAACAATAAATGAGGGAAGTGGACAATTTAGAGCAAGAAGTTACTCGTCTAGAAAAGGACTTCAAAAATCAGGATGAGAGGACCGCTACAGGGCTATAACAAATAAAAAATTGAAATACAATATGCTTTAAATGTATAGTATGGAAAAAGCCATAATGAGGTCAAAACAAAAATATTATGAATTGGGAGACTGAGCCTACCAAGTCCTCTCTTGCCAGCTGAGGATAGAACAGGCCTCAAGGACGATCGATGCGGTACAAACTGAGAATTACAGGATCTCGCATAAGCCAAAAGAGATTAATGAAACGTTCAAGAAATTCTATGAGTTTCTACATAAATCAGAATTTACAGGGGAGTCCAATAAACCCAGCAAGTTGCTATCTAAATGAGAGCTACAAAATTTATACCCAGAAAAAAGGAAGGGTTAGATCTTCCCTTCACAGAAGATAAAAATAGGAAAAGCATTGAATTCACTGCAGACTAACAAGTCTCCAGGGGAGGATGGGTTGCCACCTGAGTTTTATAAGGAATTTAAGGATTTATTGATGCTTCTCTATATGGAAATGGTAGGCCAGGCACTGGAAGTCCATACCCTCCCAGAATCTTTTTCGACAGCAATCATTACGACAATCCTTAAAAAAGGCAAAGATCTGCTGATACCATCTTCTTATAGACTCATTTCACTGCTAAACACAGATTATAAGATACGTGCCAAAGCCCTAGCAAATAGATTGATGAAACATCTGCCAAAACTAATAATTAAAGACCCGGGATTTGTGCAAAAACTACAGGCAGCGGATAACGTTGGCAGAGTATAATGCATCTGGCACAAACCAGAAACGAGAGGGGTTTAGCTGTATCCCTGGATGCAGAAAATACATTTGACAGATTGCAGTGGGATTTGCTATTCAAAAAGCTGGAAAATTTGGGGCTAGGGCCAACTTTTATAAATTGGATAAGGGCTAAAGTGGTGACCAATGGACAAATTTCTCCAACTTTCCCATTGACAAAATCAAGTGGACAAGGGTGCCCGCTATCTCCAGCTCTGTTCTTACTAGCATGGACCCACTGGCCGAAGCCATCCGGCAGGATCCAGTCATCAAGGGTTTTAGAATAGGCCAGGAAGAACATAAAATTAATTTCTTTTCTGATGACGTACTGATATATCTGACAGACTCAACAAACTCGTCCAAGTAGCGCTCTACACTGGAAGACTATGGGGAGATCTGCGAGTACAAGGTCAATTGGGACAAGAGCAAAATCATGCTACTTACTAAGGGGGACTATTGTCAATATCAAGAAAATAGTCATTTAAAGTGGCCACAAAATGACATCAAATACCTAGGAGTCAGAATAGACAATAACTTTAATGATTTATATAAAATAAATTATACCTCCTTCCTTGGGAGAATTGAGGACAACTTAAACAGGTGAATATCCAGGCCCACAACGTTAGTGGGCAGGGTCAACTGTGTTAAAATGAATGCGTTGCCGAAACTTCAGTACCTCTTTCAGACACTACCCAGGGCACTGTCCCAGGGATTCTTTCAAAACTTGTTTTTGCGAATAAGGACATTTCTATGGAATGGAAAAGTAGCCAGGGTCTCTGTGGAAAAATTGACCTGGGATTACAGTCTGGGGAGGCTACGAATGCCAGACTTCAAAAAATATTATTGGGCAGCCCAATTGAGATACATCATCTCTCTCTTCGTGGGGGAAGGTGTACCTCCTGGACACAAATTGACCTGCAAATGGTAGGTGAGAAGGTGGCAGAGGACTTTATAAATGGGACTTTATAAATTGTTTCCTGGAAAAACAGACAGCTCTAAACTAAAACAAATTATCTTCATTTGGAATAAAATTAACCAATATGTAAGAATCAAAGTGGAGCTATCCCCTGACTCAAATAATTAATACTAATGACTGTGGGTTATAGGATCCTGGACATTTGGCATCAGAATGGCATCAGGTGGGTAGAGGACAGCTACGAGAGGGGGTGGCTATTATCGTTTGAACAACTTAGGTCTAAGTATGATTTATCAAATAAGATGTTTCACTGCTACCTTCAGATAAGATCCTTTCTACAGGGCAAATTAGGTCCAACAATGGTCCTAGCAGGGTGCAGTGACATAGAGACCCTGATTCAATGGGGAACTCATGGAAGTTCATCTTGGCAATGTATCTGTTGCAAGTGGGAGGGCTTAAATTAGGCCTTCACAAATCAAGGCAGAGGTGGGTAACTTAATGGACAAATGAAGCTGTCCAAATTTCAAATCCATTTTGCAATGATCACATTGATCATAGGAAGTTCATAGCAGTTACTTGGAAGTTCAACTCCTGCCTCAGCATAGCAGGCTGGGATGTAGAAATGCAAAGCTGTGTTCCCTTGGAGAAAATTACTTACAACTTAAGGAAAAAATACAATTTCATTTGAGCATGATTATAGTGCAGACCATCGTGCCTCACCACTCTACTTTCTCCATGTACCCCTCAATTGGCTGCGGGGGGGGGGGGGGGCGGTGCAGTGGGGCCCATCGCATCCCAACCTGGAAAAATCAAGAAAAAGAAAACAGCCTGACTGGCCACCTTGATGCGATAAACCCATAAACCCCTGATGGTTAATATAATTTGACTTCTGATACATTTTTATAGCAATCAACACTGTCCGTCTCCTCTTTCAATATAGGAAACTTTATTAGAAGCATGATGCTTTCATTTGCCTTATTAAGAAAGAATAATAAAGAACTCACAAATGCTTTAATTGAAATCATTAAAAGATTAGATAAGATAGTAGGAAAGTTGTTTCCACTGTTAGTTGAGACTATAATTTGGATACATAGCCTCAAGGTTTGAAGGAGTAGATGTAGGACTGAGATGAGGAGGAACTGTTTTTCCCAGAGAGTAGTGAACCTGTGGAATTCTCTGCCTAAGGAAGTAGAATAGACTGCTTCCCATACTGTATATTGAAGACACATATAGATTTTTGCATCTCAGGGGAATTAAGAAAAATGGAGAAAAGGCAGTTAGGTGGAATTGAATCCATGGCCAGATCACCCGTGATCTTATTGAATGGTGGAGCAGGCTTGATGAGCCAGATGGCCCACTCTTGCTCCTATTTCTAACATAAATGAGTTTGGATATTGTTGCTGAGGAAGCAGGATGACAGTTACAGCTGAATTTTCATGTTTAATTCATAGGCAACATAGTGGATAAAAGATTAGAAAGTGAGTGGATTTATGTTCATTTAAATGTATAAATGTTGACTAGATATCCACCAAAAATAAATTGCAAGTGTATTACTCATAGACAGAACTGCATACTTTGTGTGAATAGCTAATATTGTTATGGTTTCTTCCAATTTTTGAAGGGAAATAACTTCCATATATAGTATTAAAACTGCATATAACTTTAAGAAATATGCAGTATAATTTCTGATATATTATGTCAACTACTGAAATTAATTAAGTGCTATTCACCGTCAATAAAAGCTATCTTCTAAGAAACTCTATCTTTGTTATTACCTTATCAAACAGCAATTTCAATGAATCTGTGGACCCTCAATGGATTTTTGGCTATAGTCAGATTTACTTTTAAGCAGTAACCCACCAGGAAGTTTGTTTCATGAGAAGTGAGGAGGCAGAAATAAAATAATTCCTTCATAATGTCTAACTTGCTTCCAGTGTTGGATATCCTATTCTGAAACTGTAATTGATTACACATGACAAGGATTCCTTTCAATGTGAACTCCCTCCCTCATCCCACACATCACTGCAATGTACCCACCGTGTAGTTGCCATGACAAACAAACTTATGATGATATATTCCCATTATTTGTGTTTCATTGGATGGATGTATACCTTGACTTCCTATAGCTTCAGTGGAAACTTGCAGAAGTGTTGGAGTCTGTGGGGAGCCAGTTCATTGGGTCCTTGTTTAATTTTCCTGACCGCAAGTGCAACAGGGAGCCACTGTGAGTATAATTGAAAATACGAACACAGAAGTGCACTGTGAGCAGAGGTATAATGTAATCCTATAGTATACCACTGCATGATGCATACTTTGCAACTCTTATCATTGCTTTATGACCTATTGAATTGAAAGGTGGTTGTAAACCAACAGCCAAGAATAACTGAGGTCGAAACTTAGGTTTTCTACATAAAAAGTAGTATTCTGCTTTCTCCAATGGAATGGTTCACAGCATTGAACACTTATATAGCACTTTTATCACAGAAAATGTTTGAAACATATTTTGTGGAACATGATCAGACACAGATAGATGATGAAACAGAGAAACTAGGAGTGTTGCACAAAAGCTTAACTGAAGAAGTAATTTTTTATAAAACTGGAGTCAGATAGTTTCTAGACAGAGTTTCAGAAAATGTGCTGAAAATACAGATATCAACTGGGAAAGTTGGTGGCGGTGGAGAGACTGAAGCTGGGGAGTAAGGTTTTGGTTATTAATGAGATGACAGTAAGGTGAGGTTATTGGCATTTTAATATGAAGATGAGAATTTAAAGTGGTGGTGTTGGTAGACTAAGTAATAATGTAGGTCAACAAAGAAGGACGATGTTATATTATTGATTGTTGTACAATAGATTGCAGACAAGATTTGGATAAGCTGTAAGGAACTGTGGCTGTGAGCGCCAACTAAGTTGTTTATATTTCCTTTCTACTCATTTTTAATTAACCAAACTGGTCAATTACTACGAGAAGACCTCTCAGCCGAAGAGAGTAGCCAAAGTTTATAAATATAAAACCATGAAAGAAAGAGAGGAAGAGGAAAAAACAGATTAAATAGGACAATCCTCTGATGCTTGGAATGATTGGAAAACAGTCAATGAAAGGTTTAAAAATGTGGGCCAAAGAAAATGAAAAGAAACTTGATACAGTATTGGAAACACTACCACAAATAGAAGAATGTCTGACTGCATTGGTAGCCGATGGGATCACGGTGAATAATAGGCTGGATAAACTTGAACAACAAAATGAAGCTTTGATTGCTGATAACAAAAAGTTAAAAGCTCCAGTATTGACATTTGAAGGACAGAGCCATTGAAATAATCTTTGTATTTTAGATCTGAAGGAGGATGTTGAAAAGAGTAAATCACCAATAAACTTTTTTATTGAGTAACTTACTGAATGGTTTGGAGTCAAAGTAATTGAAAATGATTTAGTGCTGGAAAGAGCACACCGCTCCTTATATTTAAAAAATGCTTCAGAATATCCTAGAGCAGTTATATTATGCTTTCATCACTATCAAAAAAAGGAGCTGCTCTTGAGATCTGCTCATTCAAAAAAAGACCTCACTTTTCAAAGTCTGCGTATTAGACTTGTGGAGGATTACTGGCCAGAAGTAGTCGCTCTGTGCAAGGTCTACAACAAGGTCATGCCGGAGCTGTATAAAAAAATTTCAAACCTGTCTTATTCTACCCAGCGAGATTGAAGATTACCCAAGAAGATCAGAAGATATTTCTACATTCACCCGAAGAGGCTTAGAAATTTGTGAAACAAGAGAAGGCCATGGTACTGTCGACCTCAACGTCAAGATGAGTGAATTTTTGATACTTGAAACTAGCCAATTTCAATTAAAAAGTGAGGATATTTATTTTCTCTCTCTCTCTTTCTTTGGTCTTCTGAAGTTACATGTTTGTATAAAGGAAATGACCATATCTGGAAAATATTTTTGATTATATATTTAATCAATTTTACATTAATAGCAGTAGAAGAGATCTTTCATTGCTCTGAATGTTATTATTTCTGTCGGTTTTATCAATCATTGATTTCTCCGGGCACATGCGCCTAGTACTTTGTTCACTTTACTTTTGGGAGATATACTTGCTATACTTAAAAGTAATGTGAAACAATTTGATATGAAATTGCTCACTAATGACAGATGGTTTTGGTTGTTCAAAATATTTTCTTCTGAAAATATTTATATATTTTTAACATTGAATGTTAACAGTGATATTTTACAGACTAACTAAATGAGCGGACATGCACAAAGCAGGATTTGGAATTTTTTCAGACACTAGCAGTTTGTTATCAGTGTTTTCATATTTTTGTTTGGTCTTATTATAAAGAAGAAATAAAATACACTACGTGTTTAATTAGAAGCAGTAACAACAACAGTGGAAGCAATGAGGGTTGCAACAGATTTTTTTGAGCTGGTCACATTTTCTTTCAGAAACCTTCAAGGAGGGGAGGACTGGCAGGGTGGGATTTGTTTGGTTTTTCAAGGTACAAGGTTGTTATTAACAATTTACTTTTTCATCTTTTGTTTTGCAGCAATGATTCACAGCTGCAGCCTCTGGAGTAAAGATGAAACATGTCCCAATGCATCCATTCACTTTGTTCCATACTATAAATTATATGAATGATGGCACCTATTAAAATTATATCATGGAAACTTGAAGAGGCTTAATGGACCCATAAAAAGAAGGGTACTTGTTCATATTAAACATTTAAAGGAAGATGTTACTTTCTTTCAAGAAACACACATTAAAAAAGGCAGATAAAGATAGACTAATGTTTAAATGGGCAGAGCAATGTTACCATTCATCTTCAGAAGCTAAAGTCAGGGGTATCTCCATTTTTCACCATAATAACATCATAGATAAAATGGAGCGTCCTATCATCCTCACTGGGACAACACATAATAAATTGATTGTTTTAGCTAATATTTATGCTCCAAATGTGGATGAACCAGCATTTTTTTCAATTTTTTTCCCTATTATTAGATTTATCTAAACATTCATTAATTTTCGGTCAGGATTTTAAACTATTGTCTAAACACAGTTTTAGATGGTTCTTCAAATACAACGGTTAATCCCTCAAAATCATCTTTGGCAATACAGTCTTTCTTATCCAATATGGGAGTGTCTGATATATGGAGATTTTATAATTCCACTAGTAAAAAAATGTTATTTTGAGTGTGAACTGTGCTTATACCAGGATAGACTATTTTTTGATTGATAATCAATTGATTAACATGATTAAATTATCCAAATATCAAGGAATAGTTATATCATACCAGACTCCAGTAATTTTAAATTTGGAGTTTCCAAGAATCCTAAGTACTAAAAAACTGGCAATTTAATACCATATTACTTAAGGGCAAAGAGTTTTTTATTTTTTAGAAAATCAGATTCAAGTTTTTCTTGGTTAATTCAACCCCAGAAATTTTCAAATCAATAATCTGGTAAATAATGAAAGCCTACTTACATGGTCAAATTAATTCATATACAGCTAGAATAAACAAAAAGACCAGGATAGAAATAATGGATCTGATCAATCAGATTAAACAGATTGACCTACAATTTGCCGAAAGTAGAGACCTTGAGTTATTTAAGAAGAGAACTGAACTCAAAACCAAATTTTATCTACTATCCACTAGTCCAATTGAACAACAGATATTGAGTCAATTTTATATCCATGGAGAGAAATCTGGCAAATTACTAGCCAATCAATTGAAAGCTATTTTGATTAAAAAATAAATTAATAAGATTTCTCTCCAAGATGATACCATAACCACTGATAATTCTAAAATAAAGGACTTCTTTAGAGATTTCTATTTTAAACTTTACTCTTCTGAATTTAACAATGAATATGATCTGATAAATGATTTTTTTTTAGATCATTTGGATATACTGATGATATCCCAGGAAAATCAACAAAGTTTGGAAGCTCCAATTTCACAAGAACTGCAAAAAGCAATATCCTTTCTATAATCAGGCAAATCTCTGAATCCAGACAGATTTCCAGTGGAGTTTTACAAATTATTCTCTAAACAACTTGTTCTGCAACTAAACCTAGTACTGAATGATTCATTTCAAAAAGAGAAATTACTTCCTTCTTTTAGCAAGGTTGTCATTTCTCTCATTTAAAAAAAAAGGAAAGATCCTGATAATTGTGTATCCTACAGACAATACTTCTTTACTCAATGTGGACATGAAAATTTTATCAAAAAAATGTTAACAAATAGATTAGAGAATATTTTACCAGGAATAATAAATTTAGACTGCAAAGGTTTTATTAAAACTAGATATTCTTATAATACTCTTAGATTAATGAATATTATAAAATATTGAATTTAAAAACAGTCTCTTTAATTAGGATCAAAATTGAATGGGAGATTGGTCTTAGTACGTCTATTTCAGAACAACATTGAATTTCTTATCCGTGACTCATCTTTATGTGCTAGGCACAGTTTGATTCAATTTAAATTGGTGCATAGTGTACATTTTTCTAGTTAAGCTTGCTCGAATCTACCCACACATCAACTCGTTGTGTAACAGATATAAAAGATTTGAAGCCTCTTTGATACATACATTTTGGTTTTGACCCAACTTAGCAGAATATGAGACAGTTATTTTCTGAACATTTTTGGTCATTTTTGGGATCAATCTAGAACCATATCTGCTGATTACAGAGTTTGGCTTCTCCAGTGATGTCTTTTCTTCTTTGGCTTGGCTTCGCGGACGAAGATTTATGGAGGGGGTAAAAAGTCCACGTCAGCTGCAGGCTTGTTTGTGGCTGACCAGTCCGATGCGGGACAGGCAGACACGATTGCAGCGGTTGCAAGGGAAAATTGGTTGGTTGGGGTTGGGTGTTGGGTTTTTCCTCCTTTGCCTTTTGTCAGTGAGGTGGGCTCTGCGGTCTTCTTCAAAGGAGGCTGCTGCCCGCCAAACTGTGAGGCGCCAAGATGCACGGTTTGAGGCGTTATCAGCCCACTGGCGGTGGTCAATGTGGCAGGCACCAAGAGATTTCTTTAGGCAGTCCTTGTACCTTTTCTTTGGTGCACCTCTGTCACGGTGGCCAGTGGAGAGCTCGCCATATAATACGATCTTGGGAAGGCGATGGTCCTCCATTCTGGAGACGTGACCCATCCAGTGCAGCTGGATCTTCAGCAGCGTGGACTCGATGCTGTCGACCTCTGCCATCTCGAGTACCTCGACGTTAGGGGTGTGAGCGCTCCAATGGATGTTGAGGATGGAGCGGAGACAACGCTGGTGGAAGCGTTCTAGGAGCCGTAGGTGGTGCCGGTAGAGGACCCATGATTCGGAGCCGAACAGGAGTGTGGGTATGACAACGGCTCTGTATACGCTTATCTTTGTGAGGTTTTTCAGTTGGTTGTTTTTCCAGACTCTTTTGTGTAGTCTTCCAAAGGCGCTATTTGCCTTGGCGAGTCTGTTGTCTATCTCATTGTCGATCCTTGCATCTGATGAAATGGTGCAGCCGAGATAGGTAAACTGGTTGACCGTTTATTTAATGTCTAACTAAAAACAGGTCTTAGCCTTTTCTACATTACTGGCTAGATGAGGAATATTGCTCAAATGGAAAGAGGACTTTCTACCCACCCAAAGATTATGGTTACTGGATATTATGTCCTTTCTAAGTTTGGGGAAAAAAATCGGACATAATGTTAGAAAGATTAAGATCTCTTTTGATAAGATTTGAGGACCATTTATGGCTTACTTACATAATTGGAATGATCAAGGTGTGGGGCTTCAGTAAATAGGCATGTTTCATCGGATTTCCAGAAGCCGTTACTTGATTTCAAGTCTGCTTGAATACCAATTTCAACCTTGGTTGGTGGATGGGGTTAAATCTTTATAATCAACCTTTTTATTTTTCCTTTCCTTTTCTTTTTTACTGTTCACTATATGTTTAGATTAGAATATGAGTCCATGTATTATTATTTCTATATTTACCATAATACCTATCCAAATGTATATTATGTTTAATTTATATGGACATAACGCATGGTTGTATAATAAAACAATAAAAACAATTTTAAAAGAAAAGCTAAGCTGATCTTCAGAGAGAAATGACAAGTGGCTTTCTATGAAAATATGGAACACTCACTTTCAAGGTGAAAAATTCATCTGTGAAAGTCCAAACATAAGATAACACTTTGCTGCTTTTGGCATTTCAAAGTGAAGGTAAAATAATAGCCTTGACCTTCATATCAGCAAAATTTAAAAAAATGATCTCCAAACTCCCACACAGGAATATGTAAACAATATTTCCAAAGCAGAAGCTGAAGATCGTTGCTCTGTTTATAGTATTCTCATATAGAAAAAGGCCCTACATTGGAGGATTGCTGTTTATTTAACAGGATTGGACATGAAACATAAAACACGATCAGAAAGTTTGGTAATAATTCAGATTTTAACGCTCACAGGTTTTGGACATATGTTAGGGAGTGTCTCTAGACATAATGGATCAACAACAGGAGCAGATTGTCTGGAAGAATTGTTAAAGCCAGGCCTATGGGCACATTTAAAAATATAATAATGCTATACCACATGTATGGAATTAAATGAACTGAAGGGCCTTTCTCATCCAAATCTTGTGATCTCTACAACAGAATAAAAACAGATGATGCTGGAAACCCTTAGTTGGTGAGTCCCTCAGATTGATAATCTTTCATAAAAATACATTGACACTGACTGCACATCTAACAGAGTGCTGAGCTTTTCATGTGAAAGACAAGTGATGAGAGGGTTTTTAACAGATACTGTAATTAAATACAAAATCAGAATGGGGAGGCGAGAGTGAGGATAAAGAATACAGGTCTTCCAGTACTAAGTATAGACGCTGTTCACAACTCCTTTGAGAAAGATTGACTGCAGTTGTTACCAACCAAACTCTCACTGGTGTTGAAATATCTATTCCTAAATTTTAAATTCTGTACTTCAGTTTTCATGAGCTGTTGGATAAAATGCTGCAATGTTATTAAAGAACATATAAAACTCAAGGTGTACGATGTAATGTTTTAGATAACAGACTAGCCGACTAACATAAGTAGGCTTAATTGAATATTTATCTGGTCAACAGGATATACTAAAATATTTGCCATAGGGTTCAGTGCAAGGGCTTCACTTTTTTAATAGTTGACACAAATAATTAGAACAGTGAGACCAAAGCTATGAATGTGAAATTTGCTGAAGGAACAAAGATCAATGGTAAAATAAGTTGTTAAAGGAACAAAGAAATTGAGAGGTTTAAGAGAGCATCTCATTTAAGCTAGGACATAAATGTGCTGTAATTTCAGAGAAGGTTATTGAATTTTTATCTAGAAGAGCTGAGTGGACATGAGGAAGATTGGCTGGTCTAGGCTTTTACCTAAAATTTGATTGAAACATGCAAAATCTTGAGAAGTATTGAAAAGGGTGGGTAAGGACATCCAGTTTCCTTGTGGGAGAATGCCGAATGAGGGACACCATTTAAAAATAAGGGATTGCTATTTAAGACAGAGATTAGGTTTTTTTTTCTCTTTCAGAGGACTGCGAATCTTTGGAGCAGTGGAAGTCAAGTCTTTGAATATTTTTAGTTATAGGTAGACAGATAGTTGAAAAGCAAGGTTATCAATGATGTTTAGGAATGCCTAGTTAATTTTCAGTCCAGTCAGCCATGACCTTGTTAAATGTCAGACTCAGATTCAGTATTGGAATGTATTACTATGAACGTGTCAGGAAATTTGTTCTGCCGCAGCATTAGAGGTGCAAAAATTGCTATAAATTACATTTTTGAAAAAACAAATGTGCAAAAGGAGAGAAGTCGCGAGGTGTCTATGGTTCACTGTTCATTCAGAAATTTGTTGGCAGAGAGGAAGAAAGTGTTTCTGTACCATTAAATGTGTGTCTTCAGGCTCCTATACTTCCTTCCTGGTTGTAGCACTGAGAAGAGGGCATGAACTAGGGTCCTTTAGGATAGAGCACCTCCATACCAGACGGTGATGCAATCAGTCAGAATGCTCTCCACAGTACACCTGTAGAAATTTGCGAGAGTGTTTGGTGACATAGCAAATCTCAAACTCATCATGAAGTATATCTGGCAGCCTTCTTCGTGATTGCATCAACATGGAGGAGCCTGGATAGATCTTCAGAGATGTTGACACCCAGGAATTTGAAGTTCTTAACCCTTTCCACTGCTAACCCTTTGATGAGAACTGGTTTGTATTCTTCTGATTTCCTCCTCCTGAAGCCCACGATCAGTTCCTTAGCTTTTCTTATATTGAATCCAATGTAACATTGATGAAGGGCTCAAGCCCGAAATGTCAGTTATGTATCTTTACCTTTGCTACATAAAGGACATTGTTTGATCTGCCGAGCTTCTCCAGTATTTTGTGTTTTTATTCAACCACGATCTCTACAGATTTTCATGATTTACTATTGAATGCAAAGTAGTTGTGTCATCACTCAACCAGTTGCTCTATGTCATGTACATGTTGCCTTTGTTTAGGTGACCCAGGGCTGAGTGGAGAGCCAGTGAGATTGCATCTACTGTGCAGCGATTGTGGGAGCAGGTGAGTTACAGAGGGTCTAGATTTTTGCTTAGGTACGAGTTCATTCTGACCATGACCAGCCTTTCAAAGCATTTCATCACAGTCAATGTGAATGCTACTGGGTGATGGTCATTAAGGCAGCTCACTCTACTCTTCTTAGGCTCCGGTATGATTGATGCCCTTTTGAAGCAGGTGGAAATCTCTGATTGAAAATATCTGTGAATACTCCAGCTAGTTGGTTGGCACAGATTTTCAACATCCTGCCAGGTCCACCATCAGGCCCTGATCCCTTACAAGGGATCATCCTCTTGAAAGATGTTCTGATGTTGGCCTCAGAGACAGATATAACAGGGTTGCCAGCTTTTTACAGGAGTTCTCATTGACACTGTTGAATTCTCTTTTTTAAAGCAAGCATAAAAGACATTCAGCTCATTGGATTGTGAAGCATCACAACCATTTATGATGTATGCCTTCACCTTGAAGGAGGTAATAGCCTGCCAGCCCTGCCATGGCAGATGAGTATGTAACTCTGTTTCTAGCTTCCCTCAGAATAGCCTCTTTGCTGCTGAGATAGCCTTCCATAGATTGTTCTTGGACTTCCTGTAGAGATCTGGATCACTGGTCTTAAATGCCATCAACCTCAACCAAGAGTGAACAAGTGGCTCACTCCTCCTAATGTAGGTTTTTGTAAATATGAAACTATATTGTGTAAACAGTTAGAAATTCTTTGGTCAATGGCATGCTCAAGAATTATGCCTTATGTATCATTACCATTCATTAAAATGTTTAGAAAGTCTTGGGAACATGAAACCATGCAGCAAAGGCAGACTGAAGCCCTTTTGTAAGTTATGGAAAGAGCACACCACCTTACAAACGAGCCACCCGCCTGCCCTCTCAGCCATGTCCTGTAGAAGAGTGTGCATTTCCCACATTGGCCTCATTAGCCTTTTTAAAACTAGCTACTTCTTTAACCCAGTCATGACATCAAATGAAATTCCAGACAGAGATTTCTAAGAGAAATATTTTTATGAAGCTTTTTTTTAATATCTGCATTACATATTAGACAATGGGAAAGTTATTAGATATTTTCATACCTTCATTTAATTTCTGAGTCATTCTGGAATTGTATCAGGGCCGTAAGATGAGATGTATCTTTGTTAGTATGTCAATGGTTCCACCCTGCTGCATTACCATGCTTTTAAACAAATATGCAGTCAGAAAACAGCAAAAACTAAGAATATTTCTTCCCATGCCTTTAATATATTTCTTTTTCATGAGAAAGATGATTTAGGCAATTTTAAATTTATAATCAGTTTGAGCAGAGGCATGATCTAAAGCTTATGCCATCAGTACCACAACTGGCATCATGTCTAGTCCCGTAACCTTTACTATATCAAGTATTATCAATCATATCTTGGAGTGCTTCATATTGGATGAAGAGCAGCCCTTGTAATGGTAGAAGCAGTACTGCTGAATGAGCAGTGGTGAATGTTTCATCTTGTCTTTAGCACCTGTGTACTGGTTGGAGAAGAGGATGCAATGCTATTGGAGCAATATCCTTCCATTAGCTTTTCACTTTTTCTCCCCTATTCATAACTGGATATCTCTGGATGACAGAGCTTTGATCTGAATCATTGCATGAGGGGTCACCAGTCCTTGTCTATTACAATCTATTTTATTCATCGTTTCCTAGCAAAGTGCTTTGTCTGTGGGTCCACATTAGAACTTATTTGCTAACCATTTTACTTCCCTTTACCATTCCTATCCTTATGTGCATCCTCAGTCTTATCTATTTGCAGGGTGAGGAACAGCACATTATATTCTTCCTGCATAGCCTTAAACCCAACAAGATGAACACTGCTTTTTGTCAATTTTTTGTAACCTCCACTTCCACCTGGCTTCACAGTTTCAAACTCTTTTTTTAAACCTACTCCCATTCTCGCTTTTCTCTCTTATCTGTTCACCCCTTTCAATGGTCTCCCCTAGTTTTTGTCCAATATCTTCTTACCTATTTGCTCCTCCCTTGCCCCTACCCCTACACACTTGATATGCTTGATATCACTCTTTCGTACTTTAGTATCAATAAAGGGTCCCACCCAAAATATTGTTCATTTAACTCCATGGATGCTGCTAATTTACAGAGTTCCTCATTGTTCTCATTGTTGGTTCAAGATTCTGCTCCTGCAGTTCTTGTGTTTCTAAAGTTTTTTCTCTCAGTTGACTCAGCTGTAGGGATCTAGTAGGAAAAGATTAATGCAATAAGCTCTGTTTAAAGTAGTTCAGGAGAAAAGAATAGATATCTGAGATTAACTGTCTGATTTCAAAGTGGTTACACCCTCAGACAAATTGAGAACCGTAATGGCAAGTTTTTGAGAAACAGCAGAGTAGAAATGCCTTAAGTAGTGTGGAGAATATATTGTTTATAGTTTACAGTCCAATTAATAAAATCAGGTCACTGTGTTCTAATAATATCTAAAGCCCACACATATTTGTATTGTGTGCCTGAATGCTGCTAAAACCAGTGGCTTTATAAACTTGAGCTGAATCACTGAAGGGTAAAGCTTCTCTGAATCAGTTGCTTGATACAATTAAAATACGAATAGACTTCAACCATTTCCTATTGCTCAATTTTTGACATTGCATTAACTCCTCTAATATCAACATCACAAGAGCCTATCTCTTAATAATATGATATTTTGAATGATTTTCAAATATTGGGCTGAGAAGGCCATTATAATTTGTAAATAATTCTGGAGACAATCTCTCCTTTGTTCATGGCAGTTTCCCAGAAAGATGGACCACACAGGGAACGACTTATTCTGGGAATGACCTACTGGATATATGACTTTCAAGAATGACTGGATCTGTGCCTGGGGCCATCTTAAGTTGTGATAGTGCATGGCATTTACAGGAAACTCGATAATCTCCCCTAACAAAGAAATTTTTTTTAAAAGCCAGAGAGTACATCCAATGACAAGTCTTTGGTGGAGATCTTTCTCTGCCTGAACTTTGAAAAGAGATATTTTGAAGTAAATTAAAACATAAAATACAATCTGCCAGCAGAAGGGGAAAACTATCACACAGAATTCCTGTGTATGATTGATATTGACTAATAATTTGAAAGTGAGCTAATCAATAGATTAGAGGTGAAAAATGGCCCGATGGGTGAACTATCACAAAGTTGCTTGCATTTGTGGTGTATTATACAGCTAGTGTCTACATCAGCAGAAAGGAAAGTGGGAAACAACAAATATAGTTCAGAAACACCTGCTAAGAACACTCATGTTGACATAATTAAAAGGTTAAAAGCTGTATGACCTTTGTATTCCAGTGGCTTTTTGTCTTCTCTTATTTTCTTCATTGCTTTCTCCAATATATTTTCTCTTGTTGTATATCTTAAGAATTTTACTAAAATGGATCTTGGTTTTTGCTGCGGTTGTGGTTTCGGGGCTAATGTTCTATGTGCCCTCTCTATTTCCATTTCTTCCTGTAATTCTGGTCTTCCTAGGACCCTGGGGATCCAATCTTTTATAAATTCTCTCATATTCTTGCCTTCTTCATCTTCCTTAAGGCCCACTATCTTTATATTATTTCTTCTATTATAGTTTTCCATTATATCTATCTTCTGAGCTAACAGCTCATGTGCCTCTTTAACTTTTTTATTAGATTCTTCTAATTTCTCTTTTAAGTCCTCTACTTCCATTTCTACGATTATTTCTCGTTCTTCCACATTATCCACTCTTTTTCCTATCTCTGATATGACCATTTCTATTTTATTCATTTTTTCTTCTGCACTCTTAATTCTTCTTTTTATCTCATTAAATTCTTGTAATTGCCATTCTTTCACTGATTTCATATATTGTTTACAAAAAGATATATCCATTGTCCTGCCTTTCTCTTCTTCTTCCATTTCTCTATGTTCTTCTTCTTCTTCTTCCTCTGGGTTGGCCATCTGTTGTTTCCTTGTTTTCTTTTTGCTCTCTTCTTTCTTGTTGTCATTATTTTCTATGTTCTGCTCCTGTTGCTGTGTTGCAGCTGTCACTCTCAGCTGTGGAGATCGACTCCGCAGCTGTTCCCCCCTCCCGTCAGTGTGTTTTTTTCATGCGCACTTTTACTCGGCTCTGCGAGCCATTTTTGTAGTCCCGAGCTCGGGACTTCCACTGACCTTAGGGAGCGGGCTTCTCTCTCCGCGGCGGGCCTCCTCGGACAGGTAAGGCCTTCACCTTCTTCTTCCGACGTTCCTTCATCTTCTCTTCTTCCCGTTGTTTTCGACTTTTCTCTCTTCGCTGCCATTTTCTTCTCACCTTTACTTTTACTTTGTTTTAATTTTTACTCTTGTACCTTTGTGTTTTGTGCGTTTTTTTTCTACTTTTCCGGAGAGTGTTGGAATTCCCTGACCAGCCACTACTCCATCACGTGACTCCTCGGTTAAAAGCTGTATGAATGTAACTTTGAATAAGATACAGATAGCAGAAACGTTGTTTATGCAGACAAAAGGGATGTCTAATGTTTCCCCTAGACTGGTATCAGGATCAATACAGACTTTAAAGGGAGGAACTTTGCTAACCTAGAGCTAGTGGTTCTGTAGAGAAACACAGACAGGTTCCAGTGAAGAATTCAGACTTCCACACTTGTGTAGTATAGTGCAGAAATCAGGAATGAACTTGAGCTCTGATGTTGAGCAGCAGGAGATTTTTCTTTGGGCCTGACGAGCTGACACTCATTCTATCAGCGTCCAATTCGCCGATAACGATTATGTCCATCATTGCTTTATTAGACTTAAATTTGGCATGGAACATGAAGTGAACTATTATTTCCAGATTTTCCATTCCAAAATTACTACCTGATATTCTTTTTTCAACCCTCAAAAATAATACTGGACAATGGTTTCAATTGTCAATGTGGAGTATAGAAATCAACAGAACAGTACATGCCCTTCAGCCCAGTGTTCCAACTTAATAACTTACTCTGCCAACTGCCTATAATTTCCTTCGCACATAACCTCCATATTTCTCAGTTCCATGTAGCTATCTAATAGTCTCTTAAAATATCCTATTGTACCTGCCTCCACCATTGTTGCCAGCAGCACATTCCATGGACCCACCCTTGTCTATGTGAAAAATTTAGCCCGTACATCTCCCCCTGCACTTACTCCCAAGCAGCTTAAATCTGTGGCCCCTCAAATTCATCATTTCAATCTTGGTTTAAAAAAAAGTCTCTGGCCATCCTCACAATTAATGCCTCTCTTCATCTTGTTCACGTAATCAGGTCACCCCTCATCCTCTGTGGCTTCAAGGAGAAAAGGCCAAGTTCACTCAACCTATCCTCATAAAGTATACTCAAACCTAGGCAGCATCCTTGTAAATCTCCTCTACATGCTCTCTACAGCACCCACATCCTTTCTCTAGTGAGGTAACCAGAGCTAAAGACAATCTTTCAAATGGGGTTTTGTATAGCTGCAACATTACCTCACGGCTCTTGAACTCAATCCCACTGTTAATAAAGGTCAAGAAACCAACTTCCTTCTTAATAACACTATCAACAACCTGTGTAGCAACTTTGAGTGTCTTGTGGATATGGACCCCAAGATTTCTCTGTTCTTCCATACTGCTCAAAGTCCTCCCATTAACATTGTATTCTGCCTTTAAATTGGACGGACTGAAATGAATCACTTCATACTTTCTGGGTTAAACTCTGTCACTTTTCAGCTCAGCTCTACATTTTATCAATGTCCCTCTGTAACCATTGGCAACCCTCCAGACTATCCACAACACTACCTGCCTTCGTGTCATCCATAAACTTACTTTCTTCCTCACTCAGGTCATTCAGGTAATTTACATCAACATGCTAGTGCAGGGTGGGGGGTCCTGGCAAGATGGCATAGAAGAAAGACATGTATTCCACCTTTCCCCAGCTGGATTACTAAATACCCGGTTTTTAAAAAGCATAAAAATGGTTAAAAATAATATTTACAGTTGTTTTAATAAGTGATTTATGTCATCTAATGTGAAAAAATTTAAACTTCAACTTCAGAAAAAAAATACCATACAAAAGTGCATAAGAATTGAGGCCTATCTGCATAGCTGAATCCATGGAATCGTCGTTGGGAGTCTCCAAGCCTCAGAGGACTCCAGCACATTCGAGTTTGACCTCGGCGCCAATCCTGCCTCCGCAAGATGGCGCCAACACCTTGGTGAGCTCAGCCATTGCTGACCCGTGTTCACGTGAAGCCGTGCGCATGGGCGACATGGCTGACAAGGGGACCCGCGAACCTGCGACCTCGCTGGGCGGCCCAGGGGCACACAGTGTAGCGTCAGAGGACGCTCCTGCACGTCCAGTGGCTTTGCCTGGCTTGCATGGGGAATCCTGGGTCCGAGAATTGCTGGACAAAGTATGGGCTGTGGGGGAGCCTGAACGACGACGTCCCGAAGAGGTCAGGGTGCTGGCATCGGGTGTCCAGATCCGCAGCCGTTCAACTAAAGGATCTACAATGACTGAGGAAGAAGAGGAACTTAGCATATTGGAATTTGTCCAGGAGGCAGACCTCAAAAAGTGGAGGTGGAATCTGGAATGGATTCAGTGTTCACTGTTTTGGAAGGGATTGCTTGTCAAATGCACAATACGTCAAAACAAATATCAACTCAGGTGAATCAAGGATTTATGGAGATGAAAATAAAAATGAATACCCTGTGTGATGAAATGTCAACTGTGAAACAGGAAATGACTGTAGCTAAGAGTGATATTAATAGATACATAAAATCAGTTGATACTGTGCAAGATAATTTAAAGAAAATTGAAACAGCCTTTTCTGAATGTCAAAATCAGGTGGAACATAATGGAGAAAAAATGGAAAAAGTGGAAGGTTCTTTTGTAGATGGGGGATTAAAAAAAAAGATTTATTGAAGGAGATTGATTCATTGGAAAATCAATGCCGAAGGAATAATGTGAAAATAGTTGGTCTTCCAGAGGACATTGAAAGTTCTGATCCTATAAAATTTTTTAAGCATTGGATCCCAGGGGTGCTGGGCAAAGAACTTTTTCCTGAAGGCTTGGAATTGGATCGGTCTCATAGAGCTCTGAGAAGAAAACAACTTCCAGGACAAACACCAAGAGCAGTCTTAGTTCATTATTTAAAATACCAAGATAGAGAAATGATTCTATGTATGGTGGTACAGAAAGCAGGGCAGAATCAGTCTCTATTAGTGGTTCAAAATAACATTGTTCTTTTATGCCGATTTAAGCCAAGAGGTTATTGGAAGACGACGAGAATTTAATACAGCCAAAGATGTTTTGTGGTGAAAAGGCTACAAGTTTGCTTTTCGTTATCCTGCAATTTTGAAGGTTTTTTATGGACATTTTCAATCTCAATTCTTTGAGAATGATCATGATACTTTGGTTTTTTATAATTCTTTGCCGGAACTGCGAAGAAATGGGCGTTCTCCTTCATTGTCTCATAAGAGGAGGGTAAATGGAAATGGGTATGGAAAGAATGGAGAGTATGGAAAGAATGGAAAGAAAGAAGAGTTGACACAAAGTCTTCTTGATGTTGAAAATCCGGAGCAGTCGTTGGGCTTGGAATCATTGGGCTGAATGTATGGATGATATTTTATTGTGTTTAATTAAATAATAAATATGTATCTGGCTGTGGGGGGGGGGGGGGGAGGTGGATGACACTGAAAACTTTGATAGTCATCTACTGCTAGTGGGTTTACCACACCCAGATTTTTAGGGTATTACTACCTTTGGGTGGTTTTTTTTTGTGTTTTTCTGTTATTATTTTTTAATTTTTTTTGAGGGTTTTTTTTGAAGAATTATAGAGGGGAGCATTATTTTATAGTACTTAAATATATTAGTAGTTTAAAAAGATATCTAAATTGAATTTTGCAACTTTTAATGTTCAGGGATAAAATAATCCAATTAAGAGAAGGAGAATATTGGCTTATATTTTTAAAATGAAAATTGATAATGCTTTTTTGCAAGAAACACATTTGACTGAAAAATAACATTTGAAATTGAAAAGAGATTGGGTTGGTCATGTTTTTTCTTCTTCTTTTAATTCTAAGGCAAGAGGAGCAGCGATTTTGATTCATAAAAATTTATCATTTGAATTAGATTCTTCAGAGGGGTATGCTGGTATAGTATTAAGAGTGAACTGTAAAAATTTTGCTGAATCTTTATTTCCCTAATATAGACGATGAGCGGTTTATTTTAGAAGCTTTTTTACTGTTAACTCAAGCTAATGAAAATGTCTTAGTTGGTGGTGATTTTAATTCTGTTCTGGACCCTTTATTGGACAGAAATCCAAAAAGTATAAGGAAATCAAAGATGACAACACAAATTAATGCATTAATGAAAGATTTAAATTTGGTGGATATTTGGAGAAAAGTTAATCCTCCAGAGAAAGATTTTTCTTTTTATTCTTCACGACATGATTTGTTTTCTAGAATTGATTTATTTTTGGTATCAGCACATTTACAAGGTAAAGTATTACGAGCTGAATATAAAAGTAGAGTTATATCAAATCATTCATTATTACTTTTGTCTTGTGAAAGTTCGGAGGTAGTATGTACATCTTTTGGATGGAGGTTTAACGCAATGTTATTGAAAAAAACAGAGTTTGTTACTTTTGTTAAAGAGCATATCTCTTTATTTTTGACTGAGAATGTTAATTCTGTGGATAGTCATTTTGTAATATGGGATGCTTTAAAAGCTTATTTGAGGGGGATGATTATTAGTTATTCTATGAAAGAAGAAACAATATGTGGCAGAATGTTTAGAGTTAAAAATAAGATTGCTGAGTTAGAGAAAGATTTTCAGAAAGGTGTAACAGAAGATTTAAAAAAGTCGCATTAGCGAAGATGAAATTACCTTATAATACTTTACAAATTTATCAGTTTGAGGACTTAATTAATCGATCTAAACAACGTTGTTATGAGTTGAGGGAAAGAGCTCATATGCTACTTGCTTGGCAATTGAAAGTTGAACAGACATCTCGGATTATTAATGCTGTTAAGAATAATTCAAAAGTTAATTATAAACCTCAGGAAATTAATGACCAGTTTTATTCATTTTATCTAAAATTATATACTTCTGAGGGGGAAACAGGATAATGGTTCTATTGACTCTTACTTATCTAAATTAAAGTTACCGGTATTAGATGGAAATGATGTTCAGGAATTGAAATCTCCATTTATGGATTTTGGAAGGTATTCAGGAAATGCCTAATGGAAAGTCCCCAGGGGATGATGGATTCCCTGAGGAATTTTATAAACTTTTTTATGATGATATCTCTAATGTATGTGGAGAAGTGTTGAATCAAGTTACTGAAAATCAGAAGTTACCAGAATCATGTTCAAGTGCTTTAATAAATGTCATTCCAAAAAAAGATAGAGATCCATTAAAAGTGTCTTCATATAGACCTATTTCTTTATTAAATGTAGATTATAAAATTATAGCGAAAGTATTAGCTAATAGACTTGCTAAGTATTTACCCAAATTGGTACATATTGATCAAACAGGCTTTATTAGGAATAGAAATGCATCAGACAATATATTTTGATTAATTACTTTGGTTAACGCATATTGAAAGCAACCTAAGCATTAGATCCAGACAAAGCTTTTGATAGGGTTGAGTGGGATTTTTTTATTTAAAGTGTTAGAGAAATTTAAATTTGGCCCTTTTATTTATTGGTTGGGTTAAGGCTTTATATACAAACCCGATTGCTAGGGTGGTGACAAATGGACAGATTTCTTTAAATTAAATTTAAATTGACTCGCTCAATTCGACAGGGCTGCCCACTGTCACCAGCCTTATTTGCATTGGTTATTGAACTGTAAGCTCAGGCTATTAGACAAAATGAATAAATTAGAGGGATGAGGGTTAAGAATGAAGAATATAAAATTAACTTATTTGCGGACGATGTATTGGTATACTTGACGGAACCGGAATGGTTGTTGAAACAATTGCAAGAATATTTGTTGAAATTTGGAGAATTATCGGGATATAAAGTTAATTGGGATAAAAGTGAAATTTTACCAGTTGGAGTGGGAGATTATTCTGAATTTAAAACTATTACAAAATTAAGGTGGAAAATTAAAATTAAATATTTAGGTGTATTTATGGATACTAATTATCAATCATTATATCAATTAAATTATGTACCTATATTAAGACGGATTAAAGCAGATTTGATTAAATGGAAAGATCTTCCGTTAACTTTGATTGGTTGGGTTAACTGTATTAAAATGAATATTTTTCCTTGAATTCAATATTTATTTCAGTCGCTACCTTGTTTACTTTCTAAGGGCTTTTTTCAAGATTTGAATAAAGCAGTGTGAAAGATTTTATGGAAAGGTAAATTAACTCTAATGGTGTTGCGTAGACTTACGTGGAAGTATGCATTGGATGGGCTACAATTACCACATTTTCAAAACTATTATGAAACGGCACAGTTGAAGTTTGTTAGTAGATTGATTGATTTAGATCAGCCTCCTAGCTGGGCTAAAGTGGAGATGGCGTGTATTTCTAGGGTTGAGATACATGAATTTATATTTCGTTGGAACTTGATTTTATTACAGCAACATGATACGCCAATATTGAAACATTTGTTAAAGATTTGGATTTTTAAAAAATGGTGTTAGTGTCAAAAGATAAATTATCAATTTTAACTCCATTGTATAATAATCAGCTTATTCCTTTTTCAATGTTTAATAATAATTTAAAGATTTAGGATTCTAAAGGTATAAAGACAATAGAAGATTGTTTGGTAGAGGGGCAATTGCTTTCTTTTAATCAATTGAGAGAAAGATATGATATACCTGTAAATTCTTTGTTTGCGTATTATCAACTTAAAGAGCTTTGATAAAAGATAAATATGGTTGAGATATGATTTTACCTACTTTGTCGAGATTTGAATCTTTGATTTCCTCTATACTGAAAAAGGGTTATATTTCATTTATGTATAATTTGTTACAAGAAAGTATGGATAAGTCAGATTGGGAGAAATCTAAACTTAAATGGGAGAGTGATTTAGTATTTATTTTTCCTGAAGATGATTGGGCAAAACTGTGTCAGCACAATGTAATTAAATTGACTAATGTAAGATATGGAATGGTTAATTATAATTTTTTTACATCAATTATATTTGACCCCGGAAAAGTTTTAAAAAAATATGAGTTTAGTAATTCGGATTCTTGTTTTAGATGTGGCTCATGTATTGGAACTTTTCTACATGCCGTTTGGACTTGTGTTAAAGTTCAATCATTTTGGCAAGGAATTAAAGTAGTTTGGGAAAAATTATATAATTTTATATTACTGTTAGATCCAATGATTTTTTTGCTAGGAATTTTGTTTTCATTAAGGGAAATGGGATTGGATAAAATTCAAATTGCTTTTGTACGTTTGGTGTTATCAGTAGCGCGTAAATGTGTTGCTAGTACTTGTAAAGATGCTACTGAGATTAATATATCACATTGGCATAATGAATTGAAAGTATGTATTGTTATGGAAAAAATTACTTATAATTTACATGATCATTATTCTTCTTTTGTTAGTAAGTGGTCACCATATTTGAAATATATGTACTTAGATACACTTTGAAATGTTATTAACATTTATAATATTTTCTTTTTATACATATATATAATCTTTTTTTTTATCCCCTTAAGGGAGTTGGCTGTAGGGGTGGGAGGGTGGGGTGGGTGATAATGTAGAATCTTTTTTTTTATTATTTCTATACTGTATGTTTTTTTTTTACTATCTTTTAAATAAAGTTTGAAAAAAAAAACATGCTAGTACGGTTGAACAAGTGCTATCCTATTTCTGGAGTGTGTCAGTGGAGATGTGAATTGACAAAATTGGCAGACACTGATAGAACAAAGTTAATGCAGGAAAGTATACTTTCATACATTTTGAGAGGAAGTTTGAGAGACAATATAATGAAAATAACACAGTTTGAAACTAGATGCTAGAACAGAGACCTGGCAGTGGTATGCATTTGACAATAATATTTTAAGCAAGAAAGATTGCTGATAAAGACAAAAGATATAATTAAGTTAGTAAAATGAGGCATCGAACATTGTAATAGCAGGGTTAGGTTGTGTGAATGATCACCAGCTCCTAACACCAACAAAATGTTGCATGGGGAAATGCACTTGTACACTTGGGGAATGGATTCAACTGCAGCATTAAAATGCCAGAGAGAAATTGGACCTAATTAGAAATGGCAATAGAATCTGTAAAACAGATGAAAAATTTAATTCTGTCAAAGTCTCCAAATTAACTTAAGGAAGAATGAAAATAGTTGCCTGTGGTACAGTGCCTGAATGTAAAGCTGATCAGTTTTATCAATATTTAGCTCTATTACTGTAGTTTACTTAAAATGGGTGGGTTTCAGAGGTAATTTCAGGGAGCAATTAAGAACCAAAAACATTGTTCATGATTTGGTGTCATATGTAGAATCACAGATTGTTATTGCACAGAAGTTCATTCTGCCCATACAAATATAGGTCAGAGTAGGCTTTATTCCCAAAAGGGCAGGAGAAAGTTGAGATACCATCACATATTGCAATAAACCTCTGTTAGAACCATAGAACATTACAGCACAGAAACGGGTTCTTACGGCCCATCTAGTCTGTACCGAATCATGGTTTTTTTGCCTTGTCCCACTGACCTGCATCAAGTTCATATCCCTCCATACTTCTCCCATCCACGTACCTGTCCAAATTCTTCTTAAATGTTAAAATTGAGCCCACATTCACTTCAGCTGCCAGCTCATTCCACACTCCCATCCCTCTCTGTGTGAAGAGGTTTCTTCTCGTGTTCTCCCTAAAATTTTCCCCTATCACCCTCTGGTTTGCATCTCACCTACTCTCAATGGAAAAAGCCCATCTCTTTATCCTGTCTATTATTTTATTATCCAGTCATTGATTTAGATGATAAACACAATAGTTCCAGCACTGATCCACTAGTCATAGGCTTCCAGTCTGAGAAGCAATCATCCACCAGAACTCTCTGGCCTCTCCCATCCAGCCATTGTCGAATTTAGTTCACTACTTTACCATGAACACCTTGCGTATGAACCTTCCTGACTAACCTCTGATGTGGGGCCTTACTAAAGTCCATGTAGACAACATCTACAGCCTTTCCTTCATCAACCTTCTGGGTAACTTACCCAAAAATCTTTATAAGATTGATTAAACATGACCTACCACGCACAAAGTGGCGACTCTTCGTCTACCTTATAGTAGATAAAGTTAAAGAATTTCATGTATGTGAATGCATATTCTAAATATAGCATTACATGACATTAATGGAACCTTTACCTTTACAAAAGCCATGTTGACTATCCCAAATTAGTCCCTGCCTATCCACATAATCTCTTAAAACACCTTCCAATAATTTACCTACTACTGACATCAGGCTCACCAGCCTATAATTACCAGGGTTACTTTTGAAGCCTTTTTTAAAACAACAGAAAAACATGAGCTACCCTCCAATCCTATAGCACCACACCCATGGCTAAGAACATTTTAAATATTTCTGTCAGAGCCTCTGCAATTTCTACACTAGCCTCCCTCAAGGTCCAAGGGAATATCTTGTCAGACTCTGGGGATTTATCCATCCTTATTTGCTTTAAGACAGCAAGCACTTCCTCCTCTTTAATCTGTATAGGTTCCATGACCTCACTCTTTGTATTCCTTACTTCCCATGACTCTGTGCCTGTTGTCTGAATGAACATTGATGAAAAAAAAATTAAATCTCCCCTATCTCTTTTGGCTCCATTCAAGCCGACTCCTCTGATCTTCAAGGGGACCAATTGTGTCCCTTACTATCCTTTTGCTCTTAAAATACCTGTAAAAACTCTAAGGATTTTTCTTCAAATTGTCTGCCAAAGCAACCTCATGTCTTCTTTCAACCTTCATGATTTCTTTCTTGAGGTTTTTCTGGCATTTTTATACTCCTCAAGTACCTCATTTATTCCACGTTGCCCATACCTGCTATACACCCCTCTCTTCTTCCAAACCAGATCCCCAATATCCTTCAGAAACTAAGGTTCCCATGCCTGCTAACCTTTCCTTTAATCCTGACAAAAACATACAAACTCTGTACTTGCAAAATTCATCTTTGAATGTCCTGCACTTACCTCGCACATCCTTGCCCGAAAATAACTTATCCCAATCCACGCATTCTAGATCCTTTCTCATTTCATCAAAATTGTCCTTTCTCCAATTTAGAATCTCAACCCAAGGCCCAGAGCTATCCTTCTCCATAATTAACTTGAAACTAATGGCATTATGATCACTGGACACAAAATGTTCCCTTACACAGTCTTCTGTCATCTGTCCTGTCTCGTTCCCTAAAAGGAGATCCAGTATGAAACTCCCGCTAGTTGGTACTCTGTGCATTGATTTAGAAAACTTTCCTGACCACATTTGACAAACTCCAAGCCATCCACTCCTTTTACAGTATGGGAGTCCCAGTCAATGTGGAAAGTTAAAATCTCCTGTTATCCACAACCTTATGCTTTCTGCAGCTGTCTGCTATCTCTACAGATTTGCTCCTCTAATTCTCATTGACTATTGGGAGGTCTACAATATAACCTCATATGTGATCATACCTCTCCCATTCCTCAGCTCCACCCATATAGCCTCAGTAGACGAGCTCTCTGGTCTGTTCTGCCTGAGCACAGCTGTGATATGTTCACTGACAAACAATTCCACTCCTCCCCCTTTCATTCCCACCCATCCCTTTTATCGCATCTAAAGCAACAGAAGTTTGGAACACTGAGCTGCCAATCCTGCCACTCTTGCAAATGAGTTTCACTAATGGCTACGATGTCATAATTCCACATGCCAACCCACCCTCTTAGCTTATCTGCCTTTCCCAAAATCCAACTTGCATTGAAATAGTTCCACCAGAGAACATTTCCACCATATATAAAACCCAGACTTCTAACAGTGCATGCAATTTCACACTATCTTTTAGCTCCTCTACTCCTCTGTCTGGTCTGGTTACTAATCCCTCTACAAATCTAGTTTCAACCCACCAGAGAGGATTTATTCCTCCTCCAGTTCAGATACAAACCATCCCATCAGAACAGGTCCCATCTTCCCTGGAAGGGAACCCAATGATCCGGAAACCTGAAGCCTTCCCTCCTACACCATGTCTTTAGCCATGTGTTCAGCTGCCTTATCCTCCTATTTCTAACCTCACTAGCATGTGACAATCCTGAGATCACAACCTTCGAGGTCCTGTCCTTAAACATAGCACCTACCTCCCTGAACTCCATTTCCTACCCACATCATTGGTCTCTACGTGGACCATGACATCTGGCTGCTCACCCTCCTTCCTTAGAATACTGTGAACTTGATCTGAGATATTTAAGACCCTGGCACCAAGGAGGCAACATACCATCTGGAATACTCGATATCTTCCACAGAACCCCTTATCTGTTCACCTAATTATGGAATACCCTATTGCTATAGCTTGTTTCTTCTCCTCTCTTCCCTTCTTAGCCACAGGAGCAGACTCCATGTCTGAGACCTGATCGCAGTGGCTCGTCCCCAGTAGGTTGTCCCCCCAACAGTATGCAAAATGGCATACTTGTTATTGAGGGGAACAGCCACAGGGGTGCCCTGAACTGCCTACCTGTTCCCTTTCCCTCTCCTGACTGTCACCCATCTACCCTCCCCCTGCCTCCTAGGTGTGATATTGTCCATGTAACTTCTGTCGATCACCCCCTTTGCCTCCTGAATGATCCAGAGTTCATCCAACTCCAGTTCCTATTCCTTAATCCAGCTTGTCAGGTGCTGCAGCAGGTTGCCCGTCTTGCAGATGAGGTCATCAGGGATTCTGCTGGCTTCCCTAATGACCCACATTCTGCAAGAGGAGTATTCCCCTGCCTTGGCTGTCATTCCCACTGTTTATGACGAGAAAAAAAATTATATCTAAAACCTGCCCTTACCTGTGCCTACCTGCTGAATCCTTTTTTGTTCCTCAAACAGGGTGGACATTTTCATCTTCAATTCTTACTATCCCTTGCCTCTTACCTGTTCTCACTGAAGCCTGTTGAACCAAAGCCTTCCCACTTTGACTCAGCCCCTGTTCCCTCGATCCCACTCATTTCATTTTGCATCCATGCCACACATCGACTCTTTCAAAGAGCAGTTCACATTATGATTACTATCACGAATAACACAAATTTTACAGAAGAAGTACAATATTGAAATAAATGTACACAAATAAGAATGCCTGTGGTGCAGGTACCTTTTCATAACTAACAATGTTGTCTGCCCTTAAGATCATTTATTTTGCTAGCAGTTGAGGGAACAGGAAAGAGATGGGATGATTGTTTATCATATAAGTACAATATATAGATGCATTGACATTCTTACCTGCTATAGCTAAACATGTAACGATGAAATGCAAACTACAAATTGCCACAGTATGCCAATTTTTTAAAAAACATAGGAAATAAATATAAATATAGAAAAATAAATATTCACAGTTGCAATTAATGCAAGAATTAAAGTAACATTCCAATAATAGAGAGAGTGGTTTGGTGGTCCTGGAGTCGTTTACAGTTTGGATTTGGGTAGTACAGGAGGTTCAAGAGGCTGACAGTTGTTGCAAAAAAATTGTTCTTGTCAGAAAGAATGAAACATTATAATCAACTGATTGTACAGATGCTCCCCTACTTACGCTGATCTGACTTATGATTGAAGTACAATAACATGACTGTCATTATTTGCTTTCATGTAATATGTTAAAGTAAGGTCATCACAAGCATCATTGATTTTTCCAATAAACATTGATAATTTCCCTGAGGTGAATTCTTTGTAGCCTCCTTGGTCAATCACTTCTTTTGGTTTAGTCAGAAAACTTGCAGGGATTGATACAGTGTAGTCCAGAGAAAATGGGACAGCGGGATCAGTGTGGGGACTGATAGAGCACAGTTGGCAGAAAGCAAGGAAGCAGGATCCATGTGGGGACAAATACTGCACCGTCGGGGAGAGTTGGGCAGTGGGATTAATGTTGAGAATGATACACCACTGTCAGGAAAGAGCGGGGCAGTGGGATCAGTGTGGGACTGATACACCGCTGTTGAGGGAGAGTGAGGTAGTGGGATCAGTGTTGGGAAGAATAAAGGGTAGTTGGGAGAGAGCGGGGCAACGGGATCAGTGTTGGAAATGATACAGCACTGTCGGGAGAAAGTGGGACAGTGGGATCAGTATGGGGACTGATACAGCACTGCTGAGGGAGAGTGGGGTAGTGGGATTAGTGTTGGGAAAGATAAATGGCTGTGGGGAGAGAGCAGGGCATTGGGATCAGTGTGGGGTCTGATACGCGCTGTCGGTGTTATACAAGGTATACCTGTATTCTTTATCGACTTAAAAAATTTTTTGACTCACGATGGATTTGCTGGAGTGCCTGCTTAAGTCAAAAATGAATGAAGTTTCTAACTCTTGGATTGAAACTGGTGAAACCTCGATGGAAAAATTTCCATCCTTTACAATTATTAAATTGTATTTATATAGCACTATTAATGTAGCAAACATTAGCTGTTGTTTTACAGGAACATTTGCAAAATAACTTTACAAAGTGAATGTAAATTTAAATTTAGACATACAGCACAGTAACAAGTCCTTTCAGCCCATGAGCCCACGCCACCAAATTACACCCAATTAACCTTCAACACCCATATGTTCTGAAGGGTGAGAGGAACTGGAGCACCCAGCGGTAACCCACACCGACACGGGAAGAATGTGCAAACTCCTTACAGACTGCACCCGATTTGAACCTGGGTCGCTACCGCTATAACAGCATTGCACTAACCACTATGCTAACCATGTCTTTTTATTATTTTGTTTTGCTACCACCAGTTTGATAATTAATAATGAAAATCTCCATAACAATATTGGAGTAATGTTTCAGTAACTTTGAGCCACACTAGAACCCAAAGTGTATAAGGAACAAATGGGAATTGGAGTCAGAGATAAGATAAGCCTTTATAATACCTGAACCTTTGCTTTAGTGTGTTGCAGAACCAATGGACAGGACTTGCATTGAAAACATGGAATACATAAAGGATTATTAAGACAGGAGGCAAAAAAATCAGTCATGTAGAAAGAGTTTAAGAATCATCTCAAAGAAGGAAAGTGAGCTTCAGAAAATAAGGAGGAAATTCCATAACTTAATGTCTAAGAAGAAAGTTGAGGTTGGAAAAAGATTGGAGGAGGCTACAAAGGGCAGAAATCATGGAGGAATTTGGAATCAAGACTGGGATGTTGTAAATTCAAAAGTCAGTGAGATGAGGGGTGATGGATGCACATAAGTCAGCGTGATTTAAGTTGTGGGCAGCTGAGTTGAGTTTGGATGTTCTTAACATTTATAAGATTGCAAGTTCTAAGACTGGCAAGGACATCTTTGCGATTCTTAAGTCTGGAGGGTGTTTAGCAGGATTTGATCTGGGGTAGGTTGAAGAGTGGGAGATGTCTGGATCAGGCAATATTACTAGAACAAAAGCAGGAGGTCTGAGTGATGTTTTGCGATATCACAGTCAACTCACATTCAATTTGGAAACCACAAATGCATAATGGAGGAAATCAAGTAAGTTTCACAAGAAAATGTCTATTACACATGCAAGTTTATGTTGTACAATGTACAATTAGAAGCTTAACTTCAAAAAAAAGTCACAAATTCGTATGACAGGAATCATTATGTTTTGAAATACAGAATTAAACACTCATTTTAAAATTTGTTGTTACACAAGAAAATCCGCAGATACTGAGGTCAAATGAAATACATAAATTTGCTGGAGTAACACAAGGGTCACATACATCCAAAGGAAGTTTTAATACTTGATGAAGGGCCCAGGCCTGAAATGTTGTTTACCCTTTACTTCCAATGAATGCTGTGAGACCTGCTGAGTTTCTCCACCCTGGCTTGTGTCATTTCAAAATTTACTGTTTAGGTTTTTAAGGCTTCATATAAATAGGTACAAGATAACAGTTTGCAAGAAATATCTTGGATGACTTATGGAATAAAATGGTCAAAAAGTTATTCGACTCAGTTTTGAAATCCCTGAATATTTTAGTTCCAATACAAAGCCATTTAAATTTTACTGGGTAAATTCTGTAGCAAAATGCTTAAATCAGCCTTGCTTGATTTACATACACCATAGATTCTTCTCTTAAAAATAATTTATTGCAAACAAATTTGATACACTGGTCTAAGTTAAATGCCATTTGGCAAACATGGATTTATCTGCTAAGAATTCAGATATGATAAAAGACAACACAAATGCAAGTTTCTTTTCCTCTTCCACAAAATAATCAAATTCAACTTTGTCTCTCTGTCTGAAAAATTCTGCATGAGTTACATTGGTTGGATTCAGGTTCAAATTTTTGAGAAAATGTATTTACAAGTATAAAATCTTCCATGATCCTGTGTAATTGGGTAACATAATTCAACTTATTTTGTGTCTTAAAAATATCCATTGATGCATTTGGTCTAGATTAATTAAAATATTAAAATTCTGAGAATCACAAAAAAAGCATTTTTAATAGGAGAATCCACCTTTCCTGCTCTAAGCAACTGGCTTTTAGAAATCATGGAAAACAATATAAAGTATATTATCTTCAATACCATAGAAAACCCAATCTCTTCATAAATTTAGTATTTGAAGTAAAAACTTAACATGAAGACTCTTTAGTCAGAGACGATTGGCTGATATTTATTTTGTGAGGTAGTTGACTTTAGGATAAATGGTTTTAAAACCATATCAAAAATCACAAAAGCCTTGACTTGCTGGAGGGCTCAAGCCCAAAAAGTTGGTTATGTATTTTTACCTTTGCTATATAAAGGACACTGCTTGAACTGCTGAGTTTCTCCAGCTTTGTGTTTTTACTTCAACCATGGTGACTGAAGATTTTCATGTTTTACTCTTGACTTAACTTGCTCTTGATGTTCCATAATCTTTTGTGCCAGTCTAGTTGAACTCATTTGGAAAGCATTGCCAACATGAGATGAAGTTTTACTCCATTTATTTCAGAGAAAGAAAGTAAAACAATTGAAGTTGATCCATTTGGACTACTTTAAAATCACAAATCTTTCTGAATAATTAAAGCCAGCTATCTTTTAACCTAACAATCTTCTCTTTAAACTGAGGCATAGTTTTGGGTTCCCATCTGCTGCTTATGCAGGGAAATAGAAAGGTGTCAATTTTTTAACATTACAGGTTGCAATGCTTCACTTAGTTAATAAAAAAAGTTGTGTCAGGGCCACTGATTTTCTTTTTGAAAATCAGATTATATAAGTAAAGTTCATGTTCACTGTCCTCACTATTTGCTCTCTTTCAAAACATAAAAAAAGGTAGATTAAACATCCTATTGAGTGGATTCCTTACAAATGTAAATGAATAAGTTTAATTTGATGACCAATTATATAATTTCATACATTATCATCCATATCCCCATTTTAGGGACAGATATTCCAATGTCGCTTAAGCCACAGACTAGTAATGAAAGGTCTCACAGCATTATTTGAAAAGACATGTAAAAGGTCCCAACTAATCATTCTACCCCATCCTCAATCCCACATGAGCTATAGCTTCATCAGTACATAGGAAGGACCCACGATATGGCGATTCATGCGTAATATTAAAATTAAAATTAGGTCCAAAATGGAGTGAGAAATGCAAATTTTCTTCTGTGAATTCCTACCAAGAGGGAACTCTGAAAGTGGGAAAGGACCTATGAGCACAGAACATAGTCCATGACCTTGGTGATGCCAACCTTATTTAACAAATTAATTTTAACACAACGTATAAAAACAAATTTTCAGTTCAATCACTATATGTTCATAAATCATGTGGCATCAAACTTATACAGCAGTGAATTTTCTTTCGAATGGTAGAGATTTCCTTAAAAATGTTATCATCTGAGGGATTTTTGCTGAGCCCAGCAGGTTGACCACTCATTTTTGTTTTAAATTTCTACTCATATTTTACAAAGGAAATGCCATGAGTTTCTCAAGAAATATACTTCCTGGGACAACGTCAGTTTGTTCATTAATGTCTCTAAAAGCCTTAATACTTAGAACTCCAGCACTGTCTGTAAGCAGTTTGTATGTTATCCTGTGTCTGGGTGGGTTTCCTCCAGTTTCCTCCCACTCTTCAAAACATATGAGGGTACCTGAGGGCTCATTACCGCTACTTTTAATTTTAAAATTAATACTTCCAAAGACCATCTTTGGGGATTATGCTGTATTTTCACTTCTGGGCCTGAAATCTTACCTCGATGGATACAAAGCAAAATTTACCAGCTCCTCTGTTAATGTCTAACCCAAGTCCATATCAATGAAGCTAACTGTGAGATTAAATCTACATACAGTAGATGGAGTCGATGGTAGTTTTATTTAAAATCCCATGTCTGTGGGGTCTGAACCCAAGGTGGTAGTGTCTATGACCAGCAGCAGCCACAAGGGGTTCCAGACTCCAGGGAAGCAGAAGACTGGTGCAGAGGACCAGAAAACGGTGAGACCACCCCCCATCTAAGAAGGAGTAGAGGAGATGACCCTATGGGAAGGTGACCCAGGCAGCATACCAGTGAGAGATTCTGTGGCTGAAGGAACCACACAAGTGACAAGCCGCTGATGACTCAGGGTGAGGAACCCATGGAAGCAGAAGGCTACTGGGGACTGCGGTCAAAGGACTTGCACCAGGCTGCCGACTGCTGGAGAATGGCTCGAAACTGGTATTGGAGCCAGGATGCAAAAGGGTGCCAAGGGTACTGAAGGGTTCCTAATCATATTGGAGGTTCAGATCTGAAGCTTGGGTTGCCGATGGTTTGGACTGGACTGCAGGAGCACTGGGATGAATCGACGGACACGTGGTGACTCTGTGAGGAACTCTTTTTTTGCTTCTCTTTCTCTGACTGACTGTAAGAGGTGCTTCAGGTAATTCTGCCAATGGTGAATCTGTCTGCCTTACAGCAAACAAAAGCAATTTTGTGTAATATGACACTTTTTATTACATGAAAATACATTGAATCTTGAATCTATATGGTGTCTAAATAACTGTACAGTGCAATTATAGAAGAAAGTCATGTTTCCTTGACTTCAGAGAACAAGTTGGGAGATGCAAAGATATCATCTTGAATGAATTGGTGGGCACTGAAAGGTGCTATGTGGTGTTGTGATTTCTTGCTGAGATGTATCAAATGAATTTTAGAATCAACTTCATATCTCTGTAAATTGTTTCAATCATGTCATGCATTTATTAGCCACTGTTAAGAACTAAATTTAAAGTGATGGCCAGGTACAACATAAAGATAATTTATGTATGTATAAAAAAAAGAGTGTCTATCGATGTTTTCGCAGACTCTTGTTTTAATTCGGACTGCAAATCCAAGATATGACAAATGCCCAGCCTCTTGTCAAATTGCCCAGGAACGTTCTTGCTCAATTTAATGCAATGGATATGACACAGTTACAGCCTCCATCATAGGCACACAATTTCCACAATACTTACATGGGCCTGTATTTTTGGCATCTTCAAAAAATAAAAAAAAGTTTAACTACTTGAAAAAAAAGAGGAAAAAATTTTCAAACAGATTTCTAAATTTTAAGAAAACTAGTATAATAAAATGTAATTAATTTTCTTGGTGATCTTTTCTTTTAATTGTCAAATTACTTCACAGGGGTAAGAGACAGTTCATGTACTGCAATCACCACATTTTGTCATGTATTGAATATAATGCATATTTGAGAAGAGAGTCTTGAGGAATAAATCAGCCTTCATTTTCCCAGTCAGCAAAAGTAAGATTATGATATATTACACCCTAAAGTCATTTCAAACAAAGTTTAGAGAGTCTGCTTTTTTAATTTGAATAAACCACTGCCACAGAATAATTTACACTGGGGATTATAGGTTTCTTAGATTTACTCTCCAAATTCTGGCAAAATGGTGGGTCTGTAGCTTGCAACAAAAATAAACCACTGGCGTTTCCCAAGAAAAGTAGATTAAATGTCCACATTGATATAACGAAGACTTGCGGGAGGCACATACATTTCGCAAGCTGAAACTTTAGAGATTCTGATGTTGGAGGTCCTGATTATGAATGATCAATTATGTATTTGCCAATAAGTATCATGTGCAATTTGAAGGGAAATCTGAAGATGGTCATGTTCCAATGCGGCCCTTCTAGTTCTTGGTGGTAGATGTTGTGAGTTTGAGAGGTGATATCTGAGTGGACTGTGTAAGTAACTGCAGTGTATTTTCTCAAAGAAACATACTACAGCTACTGTGTAATGGTTGAATGTAGTGTGGTTAATAGAGTTCCTGTCTCACAGGTCTAGGAATCTGGATTCATTCCCTACCTCTGGTCTGTATGGAGTTTGCATATTCTCACTGTGGATTGTGCATTACCCCCAGGAATCCAGTTTCATCCCAATGGGATGTGGGTTCACTTAGGTAGTGTGAAGATATGTGGTAGAATCTGGACAGACGTGAATGTGGGAGAACATGTAACAGGGAATATCACTGGAATTAATCTATGGTCCTTTTCTGAGTTCATAAGTGTAAAGACACAGCCTATTTATGGCAAAATTCCATCCAGTTATGCCTATTGCTTCTGAAAAGTTGCAGCATTGGATTAAAAAAAATCCCAAGAACACAGTTATTATCTAGGTGCCAACAAATCTTTCATTTTAGAGCTTTTCAAATAGTATTACAGTGTTCAAGCCTGGACCCTTTCATGACACCTCTTTTTGAGAGAAGTGCTTTGGAATTTTTAGGAATTCCATTGCATTTTTCTCAGTGCAGTACTAAAATCAGGAAGAAGACTGTTAAAAGATAATCTAAACTTTTCATGATAGTTTGAAGGAAAGCATATTATGTTAGGCAAATGCCTCATACATTTGGGTGCATTTGGAGAAATTTTCAATGAAATAAAAATCAAGAGTTTTAATAAACTCCCAATAAACAGCATCAACTTTCTGTTCAGCAAGTTACAAATGTACTCCATTAAATGGGTCTCTATGCTTTCGGGTACAGGTAAATCCAGTGTCAAAGATAGTCAGTAAATGATAGGCATGTCAAGATAAGTAAGCATCACTGCAGGTAGCATTCAGATAAATTCTAAACTTGTTTCCTTGCCCAAGAATTCACAGTGGGGATTGTTGATAAGAAGTGAATTTGGCATATTATCCAGACATGACTCATGATCCAGTGCATATTGCATTTAGATTTGTTTTTGCCTATAGTCACTCAGTTTGGCCACACATAAACTTAAAGCAATGCAAAATCTATTAATCATTTTCAGATCACAACGAACAAAATGAACTTCCTAAAATGAAATATCCTAATATTGCCAGTGAATACTGGCTACTTGAAAATGACATAAACATGTGGAATGTATCTAAAAGAATCGAACTATTATCAAATGCAAGACAGAGAGAATAGGAGAGGAATTTTTATTTGTTTTCCAGCACTAACCATGAGAAATTATTGGCATTTGCCTATTTTCCTCTCCATATGTTCAATTCCAACAACCTCAAAGGAATTCAACTTGCTGAAGTTAAGACAACTGGCAGCCAATGCTCTTTCATTCTTTTAATGATGATATAAATCTACAAATTTATCTTCCTAAACACCACTACTTTACTCAATCAAAAAAGCTGAGAATGAGAGCAGAGTTGTTTAGCTATTGTTAACACATTATCATGTAACAATGTTATCTCTGGATGATTTGATAGGATGGCAAATGTAAAAATGGAATAAAGTAAGGAAATAAAAACAAAAATGTATGATAAAATCATAATGGCTAAAACATTTCAATCAAAATTGGAAAAAGAAACAGAATATCCTGAAAATATTTCAGTGAAATTTATTAGTTTTACCTCTAACCTAAGAAATAAGTATGGCATGTTTTTAAAATTATGGCAGCCATTTTTACAAAATGTGGATGGAAATCTTTAGCCATGTCCCCCTCGCCCTTGATCCCCCTTGTTCTCTCGAGATCTAAATAAGTCATGGAAATTTGAAGCCTGTGGAGTAGATGACAGATCCCCGACAATTTCTCTTTCTTTGTTTTCTTTTTCTTTTCTTCTTACTTTATATTTTCCTTGAGATTTCTTCTTTCTTTATTAATTCTCTCTTTTCATTTCTTTGGGAATATGGGGGGGGGGGGGTTGGATGAGGGATTATAGTCACCATCAGTAGCTCTTTTGGTATTTGAAATATTTTCTTTTTTTCTTGTTGATTGCATGTTTGGCTTTAAAAATGTAAATAAAATATTTTTTTTAAAAGACTATCTCATCTGGAAGAGTGATTATAACTAATCACATTAAAAAACATTTACATCAAATAAAATAAGTCATAAAAGGTCACCATGTATCTTCAAATTTCACCAATGAATCAAATGCATGATATCTATTTTTTCTAAACTTAAACAGGACATAATATGAGAGAACCATTGAAACACTGTTGGAGGTCTAGAGTCTTTCCATTTGAATAAGATGGCTCTTCTAGCTTACAGTAGCCCCTTTCAAATTGCAGCACCTGGGTAGCCCTCCTAGAACCCAGGTGCAATTACTGGGGCAAAGATGCTGGAAGCACCTTTTACATTGCAGGGGATCAACCCATTAAATCTCCAACCCGCCAATTTAAGGGGGGATCCCGTCCTTGCAATGCATGATGCACTAACCGGAAGTACTGCTGGATATTTAGATTCTGGCTGCCAGTGACACACACACACACACACAAGTGCTGACGTCACCAGAATAAGCGAGTTACCCATTTTCCTGTTCAAATTGCCTATGAACAAGACCTAGGTAAGTTTAACTGGGTTCCCTGACTACCTCTTTCTTTCCAATAGATTTCTAAAGATGGACAAGACCAAAACATATATGTAAATGTAGCAATATCAGATTTGCATTTGTTATAAGTAAGGTTAATATTAGAAAAGATACAAGCCATCTTATCTTTGGACGTTACAAATTCTAGGCCTCTGTACCCACCTCTGCAACTGGATCTTTGACTTTTGCATTGGAAGACCAGTCAGTACGAATTGGAAACAACATCTCTTCCTCACTGATTATCAACACAGGTGCACCCCAAGGATGCATGCTTAGCCCACGATGCTTATACATCCACGACTGTGTGGCTAAGCACAATTCCAATGCCACCTACAAGTTTACCAATGAAACCACAGTTGTCGGCAGAATCATAAACAGCATTGACGAAGTGTACAGGAGGAAGATAGATCAGCTCATCGAATGGTGGAATAACAACAACCTTGCGCTCAACATCAGCAAAACCAAGGAGATGATTGTGGACTTCAGGAGGAAGTCAGGGGAACAGGTCCCAGTCCTCATCGAGGACTCAGTAATGGAGAGAGTCAAGAACTTCAAATTCCTGGGTGTCAACATCTCTGAACTGTTTAAAAAACATTAAGCAACCTTCCTTAAATAAATTTGCAAAAGAATGATACCTTTGATTTTCCATATAGAGAAGGATTGATCAATTATTGATGGTCGAAAAAAATAATTATGAGAGATAGCACTAGATAAAACAAAGTTTTTTTTTTAATTAAAAAATTTCCTAAATTGGAACCAAATTTGCAATATATGTTTGAGTATTAGATTAGATATATCCTTATTGATCTTGGTAAAAACTCAATGGAAGAGAGGTATCCGATAACAAAGCCACTGAATCCTGCTGCTTAAATTTCAATTCTAAATCTGTCCATAATGGACAATCCAATTTGTCAAAATAACAAATCCAAAAAGTTAGATAATGAATATTAACAGCCCAGTAATAAAATGTAAATTTAGGTAGGCCCACACATCCATCTTCTTTCAATTTTTGTAAATGAAATTTATTAATTCTAGAGTTTTTGTACTTTCAAATTAAGGAAGAAACTTTTGAGTCAATATTATCAAAAAAAGGCTTTGGGATCAAAACTGGACTCACTTGAAATAGATGTAAAATCTTAGGTAATACTAAAATTTTAACTGTATTAATACAACCTATTAAAGATAATGATAAAGGAGACCATAGAAAAAGATTATCTCTCATACTTGATTAGTGGAGAAAAATTATATAAATCTTTAAATTGTTTAGTAATTTTAACCTGTAAGTATGTGAAATTATCTATGACAATCTTTAATGGTACTTGAGTGCAGATAGGGACCTGCATATTAATTGGAAAAAGTTAAGTTTTATGAAGGTTTGATTTATATCCAGAAAAAGCTGAATTGAGAAAACACAAATAACATAGCTGGGATAGATCTTTCGGAATCTGAAATGAAAGGATAATAGGTCACCTGCATACAAAGAAACCTTATGAGTTACTCCGTTTTGGACAAATGAGTGTTTCTAAGGGCTATTGCCAAAGGTTCTAAAGCTAGATCAAAGAGCAATCGACTAAGGGGACTTCCCTGTCTAGTTCCCTTAAACAGCCTAAATAAGGAGGATTTCTTATTATTAGTAGCCCCCATAGCTAAGGAGGTAATATAAATTAATTTAATCCATGATATAAAGCTCATACCAAAATTAAATCTCCTTAATGTTTCAAATAAATAGTTCACTCTACTCTATCAAAAGCCTTTTCAGGATCTAGAGAAACTACACATTCTGGAATTGTGTCTGAAAGGAAATAAATAATGTTCAATAATCTACAGATGTTAAAATATTAATAACAACCTTTAATAAATCCAATCTGATCTTTATTTATAACAGAGGGAAGGATATTTTCCAACCTACTGGCCAAAATCTTAGAAAGAACTTTAAAATCTACATTCAGCAAAGAAATTGGCCTATAGGAAGTACATTCAGTCAGATCTTTATCTTTTTTTGGAATCAATGAAATGGACACTTCATAAAAAGTTGCCAGAAAAGTCCCAGAAAAATTTTCAAATACTTTACATATTTGAGGGGCAAGTAAATTAGTAAATTATTTTTAAAATTCCACTGTAAAGCCATCCAGAACTGGGGCCTTGCCAGATTGAAGAGAAGAAATAGCTTGGGAAACTTCCAACTCTCAAATTGGAGCTTCCAACAAGTTTTGACCATCTAGTGATATTTTGGAAATATTCAATCATTGCAAGAATCAATCCATTGAAATAGAATTACCAGGAAATTCAGATTTGTATAGCTCTGAATAGAATTCTTGAAACAATTTCAAGCATAATCAAAAGTAAAGTTTCTATCCTTCTCATGTATCTTTGTAATTTGTCATTTAGATGCCACTGCCTTCAGTTGATGAGCTAACAGCTTACCTGATTTCTCACCATGTACATTAAATTGAGAGTTAAGTTTAAGTAGCTAACTATCGTGAGCAGGAAAGGGCTTTGGCAAGTACTAGAGCGCCTCGGATGCCCCCCCAAGTTCCTCAACATGGTTATCCAACTGCACGAAAACCAACAAGGTCGGGTCAGATACAGCAATGAGCTCTCCGAACCCTTCTCCACTGACAACAGCATGAAGCAAGGCTGCGTCCTCGCACCAACCCTCTTTACTATCTTCTTCAGCATGATGCTGAAACAAGCCAATAAAGACCTCAACAATGAAGACGGTGTTTACATCCGGTACCGCACGGATGGCAATCTCTTCAATCTGAGGCGCCTGTAAGCTCACACCAAGACACAAGAGCAACTTGTTCGTGAACTACTCTTTGCAGACGATGCCGCTTTAGTTGCCCATTCAGAGCCAGCTCTCCAGTGCATGACGTCCTGTTTTGCGGAAACTGCCAAAATGTTTGGCCTGGAAGTCAGCCTGAAGAAAACTGAGGTCCTCCATCAGCCAGCTCCCCACCATGACCACCAGCCCCCCCACATCTCCATCAGGCACACTGAACTCAAAACGTTCAACCAGTTTACCTACCTCGGCTGCACCATTTCATCTGATGCAAGGATCGACAAAGAGATAGACAACAGACTCGCCAAGGCAAATAGCGCCTTTGGAAGACTACACAAAAGAGTCTGGAAAAACAACCACCTGAAGAAACACACAAAGATCAGCGTGTACAGAGCCGTTGTCATGCCCATGCTCCTGTTTGGCTCCGAATCATGGGTCCTCTACCGGCATCACCTACGGCTCCTAGAACGCTTCCATCAGTGCTGTCTCTGCTCCATCCTCAACATTCATTGGAATGACTTCATCACCAACATCGAAGTACTCGAGTTGGCAGAGTCCGCAAGCATCGAATCCAGGCTGCTGAAGACCCAACTGCGCTGGGTGGGTCACGTCTCCAGAATGGAGGACCATCGCCTTCCCAAGATCGTGTTCTATGGTGAGCTCTCCACTGGCCACCGATACAGAGGTGCACCAAAGAAGAGGTACAAGGAATGCTTAAATAAATCTCTTGGTGCCTGCCACATTGACCACCGCCAGTGGGCTGATATCACCTCAAACCGTGCATCTTGGCACCTCACAGTTCGGCGGGCAGTAACCTCCTTTGAAGAAGACCGCAGAGCCCACCTCACTGACAAAAGACAAAGGAGGAAAAACACAACACCCAACCCCAACCAACCAATTTTCCCTTGTAATCGCTGCATCCGTGCCTGCCTCTCCCGCATCGGACTTGTCAGTCACCAATGAGCCTGCAGCAGACGTGGACATACCCCTCCATAAATCTTCGTCCGCGAAGCCAAGCCAAAGAGAAGTTAATAATAAATCATGCTAAGTTTGAAGTTCTACTCTTTCCTTATAAAGGTCCATACTCGGCATCAAAGAATATAATTTGTCGATCTCTCTAATTCTGTTAGTGAGTACTGTCAGTTCATTTTTAGTATGTTTACTAAGTCCAGCAGAATAAGAAATTACTTGTCCTCATAAAAATGCTTTCTAAGTGCTTCCCAAATTATCAGATTGGAAATTCCTTTAGTAGAGTTTGTCTGAAAAAGAAAGATCTGATCTTTAATAAAGCTAATGAATTTTTCATCCTGAAGCAGAGTGGAATTGAACCGCCGTTGTTGAACTCCGGAAGTGACACTGGAAATTTCAACAGAAAACTTTAAAGGTGCATGAGCAGAAACAACAATTGTGTCGTATTCACATTTCCCTATCGAATACACCAGTTATATATCAACAAAAAAAATATTTCAGAGTATTTATGCAAAACATGAGAAAAGAAAGCAAATTCCTTTTCCTTCAGGTGTAAAAACTCTTCATATATTGACGAAACCACAATCCAGCAGGAGGTAACTTGCTGATTTATTTGCAAGTGTCTGAATGATGTAGGACCTGTCAATAAAAGGATTTAAGCAACAGTTGAAATCTCCACCCATAATCAGCACATATTCATTCAAATTAGGTAGAGAATTAAAAACCTTTTGAAAAAAATTTCAAGACAGCCAATATTTGGAGCATTATTTACCAATGAACCAGTAACTATTAAAAATCTTCCAGCTACATCAGATATTGTATTAAAATGTACAAATGGAATTATGGGAATCAATAAAAATAGAGACAACTCTATCTTGAGCTGAGAAAGGCAGTGGAATTGTAACCCTTCTAAAATTTAAAAAAAAAATTTGCCCTCTTCACGAATTTGCATCACCTGCGCAAAGATAATATTGGCCTGAAATCTTTGACGTGTTAAATATTTTTGAGCTTAATAGGGTGATTAAGGCTGTTAAAATTCCAAGAAATAAAATTATATGTATCTATAGCCATATTAATATTAAGATTAATAAAATTAAAAATGAAAGCTGGTTGTGCATATACAAGCACACTCCAGAGAGGGCGATAGAGCACAGCATGAACCGTAACAGAGAAACAAGTGATAAGTTCCTGTTCAAAGCTGCTCAGGAAGAAAAAAGCTAACACTAATTAACCCCACCCCCAACCCAAAACTACCCAATAAGAGACCAACACATCCCTTAAGGCTTAACCTCTATCTCCAGCTTGGAATGCTCCCATTTGTTAGAGACAAAACAAACTGAATTCTACATAACAAGCCATCAAAAAGCAAGACTAGCTGTCTAGAAATTACATGGCTGAAGAAAAAATGATTACCATCTTATAAACACAGTACAATATCAATCATTAATTAATTATTAAGAAAAATAACCAAAGGTAACAACTTATAAAATTAAACCACATATGTAAATAAAAAAAGGAAGAAATCCTCAATTTCTTTTTATTTAAACAAAAGAATATAGAAACAGAAAGAAAGGAATGAATCCAAAAATATCTTCAACAATGACATCTCATAACCAGGAAACAGTTCATTTAGGCTGATGAATAGATGCACCTTCTTCCAAGCTTTATCAGGAGTAGTAAATCATTTAGGGGGACCACTCTTAGGGGAAATCTTCGGCATTGCAGGGAAACGAAGAGAAGGGTGAAGTTGTTTTTGATGGAGTTTAGACATGACTTCTTTAAATTTTGTTCTCTCTGCCAAGATTTCAGGAGCGTAATCTTCCACATACAAATAGAGATATCATGAAATTTCAGCATACCTCGTCTGCGAGCCTCTGATTATAGCTTCCTTTGTTTGAAAATAGTGGAGGCAGAGAATAACAGGTCAAGGTTTAACTTTGATTGGGAGTTTTGGCCTCAGAGAATAATGTGGCCGATCCAAAATTGGAGTTTACTCAAAACTCCTTTAAACAACTCAAACAGCATGTTTGTAAAGAATTTAATTGAGTCAGAGGCTTCAGTAAGTCCAAAAATATGTAAATTATTTCTCCAGTTTCTGCTATCTAGGTCTATAACTTTATGCTTATATTTTTACAAATCAGCTGCAGGCTCTCTCTCGAAGCTGTTCTGTAAAAGCAGCAACTGTTTTTTGCAAAATTTAAATACAGATTTTGATAGTCCGTTGAAAGCTTGTTGTATTGTTTTTTATAAATCTTCAAAAAACCCTTGAAACTTATAATTTTCTGATCCAGTGCCGTGTAACACAATTCAAACACTTAGTCTTAGCTTCCAATCTTGTGAGAATTTCTTCAACCGATTTTGAAGCTTCTAATTTGAAACCTTTTCTTCCATTTTTCCCTCGCATCAGTTCCACTTTGCAAGTCCGCCACTTAGGGGGAAATTTAAAAGATTCCCAGAAAGAACAGCTTTTACAAATTATAACAGCTGTTAGGTAGTGGGAGAAAATTTAGTTGTTCAGGAGCAACACCATAAACGTGTTACTCCATCGGCCCCCAGCTAGAATCTCCTACACGTGTATTACATTGAAGATATCATGTTGTTTGGTAATAGCAGATGTACTGGAGGGTAATCTGATTTGTAAATTAGTAGTGTTGGCCTCCATGGAGTATGAAAATGCTTCAACATTTTAGTTCAACTGGTTGATCATTTGTTACCCTGATTGTTATTGATAATATTGTGTGAACAGACTCAGCAGGTCTGAATTTATGGACAAAAATGGTCAGCCAACATTTTAATTGGGACCATTTATCTAAACTAAAGCAGGAAGGGGTGATATCAAGTATATCAAAGGGATGGTGGAAAAAGAAGAGAGAAACTGGCTAAGAGATGGACAGAAGGTAGGAAAGGCTGAGAGACCGTTGAAAGGGGGCAAGGGTTAGAGAGCAAAGCAAGAATGGGAGTAGGTTAAAAAAAAAAGGAAATGGAAGGAGCAGATCCAGATATTTGTGCTTACGTGGAAATATCAATGTTCTTACCATTAGCTTTAAGGCTGTCAAGGAGAAATACGATGAGGTGTATGTGTATGTTTAGCCTCACCCTGGCAATGGATGAGGGTGAGGTATGTTTGTGTGGGATTGAGAAGGGGAATTAAAATGTTTAACCGCTGGGAATTTTAACTTGGGCCAAGAGAGTGCAGGTGCTTGGTGAATCGTTGCCCAATCTACATCTGGTCTCTCCAATGTAGAGGAGGTCACACCACATAAACATTAGGGTTAGGTTTAGCCCTAATCCTGACCCTAATGTGTAGATACCTTGGGCATATCAACTTAATACCTAGGTATACAGTGGCGTGGTTTGTGGAGTGGTTAGCACAATGCAATTTCAGTGCCATTGACCTGGGTTCAAATCCGGTACTGCCTGAAAGAAGTTTGTAAGTTCTTCCCATACATGCATGGGCTTTTTCCGAGTGCTCCAGTTTCCTCCCACATTCCAAAGTCTCCAGGGTTAATAGGTTAGTTGGTCACATGGTGTATTCAGGCAGAGCAGGCCAGAAGAGCCTGTTACCGTACTGTATCTCTAAATAATTTTTTTAAATGTAGATAACTCTTGCATGTGTGAATAATATATAATATGTTAATACATCAGTAGATAATATTGTGAGGTTTCAACAAAGAACTAACCAGTGCAGCAGCTAAAATTATATAGAACCATGAAGAACAGATTTTCCATTCATTCCTTTCAGACGAGAATATGTTGAATGTTTTTGGATGCAAAATGGAAGAACTTCTTTCAGAACTCCATATGTCAATGAAGATGTTTTTGAATAAAGAACACAAGCAGAGAAGAAGTGAGAACTTTAAATGTACAAGCATGTTGGAATGAGGGGTAGGGTACATGCTGGTTTATATCTTGCATCACTGTTTATAGTGTAATATTTCCAAGTATTGGAGATGCTATCTTCTCTCTTTGGCTTGGCTTCGCGGACGAAGATTTATGGAGGGGGTAAATGTCCACGTCAGCTGCAGGCTCGTTTGTGGCTGACAAGTCCGATGCGGGACAGGCAGACACCAGAAAAAGGCAGAAGCCTTAGTGGGAACTTCTTTAGCTTCAGCTCTTTTCGTTTTTCAAATTAATCCCAAGATAAGTCGCATTTAATACAAAATGCTGAAAAACACTGAGTAACCTAATATATTCTGGGAATAAATTCCTTGTTTCAATTCTCTAGTTCAAACATTTAAATATAAATACATAGCTGTTGCTCCAAAGTATTTTCCCTCTTTTAAGCTGTATTTGAAGGAAAGCCGAAGCTTGAACACTTCTCATTACAATTTCTAAAAAGTATGGAACTTGTGGCCCAACTTTTAGGAAATACATTCATTCTACTTTATTCCCATGAGATTAAAAAGCTCCATCTAGTGTTCCCTTGGAGAAATTATGAAAACAACTGTCCATTTCTAATGAGCAGATCCTACTACAAACATTGTTAGGAATATGAATGGTTCCAAATAATGTATTTATGTGTTAACTTACAAAGTCTGAACATTACTGGCAAGAACAGCATTTATTTGCTATCTCTAATTGTTCTTGAAGAGTGGCAGCGTGCTAATTTCTGGACCAAACTGTCCAGTAAAGATACTACCAAAAGGCTGATAGTTGAGGAGTTAAGGATTTTGTCACAGAGATGATAAATGATAAAGTTCCATCAAATTTTCAAATCGGAATTGTGAGGAAATGCAGAACAGCAAAAACATACTGCAGTGAAGCTTTCATTCACTGTCCTAATGTAAAACATCAAGTGTTAACTGAACTGCGAAAAATGGAATGAATGGACTCTTTTTACAATGAGAGTCCATGGCTCCATAGATTCCTTAATTCTGGTTTGTGTCCCACTATATTCCAAGAATCTCATTACTCACAATATTTTTAAACTCATTTAAAGGGATTAACTTTTAAATGCATTGAAGTGAAATTGAATGTGATGGAATCTGACAAAGAGTTAAGGTTGTTTGGAATTTAATTGCCTATGTCCAAATAAATAAACATACACAGCAATGCTTTAGATATAATGTATATATTCATAATTGTTAATATTTTTCTGATGCTAATAAAAGATAAAATAGCATCGTTCATTGCAAGTGAACAATTGTTTAATGATGTTAATGCTATCAGGTGGAGGTTGCCTGGATGGAATATGAAATGTTCCTCCAATTTGCAAGTGGTCTTAGTCTGGTAGCGCATGAAACCATGGACAGAAATGTCTGCAAGGGAATGGGGTGGGGAATTCAAATGGATGGTCTCTGGGATTAGTGAGAGTAATGCAGCATGTTAACACAAGATAATTAAAAAATAGAGACTGTCCGAAGCCAGGAATATACTAAATACGACAAATTAAATATCTTTGTTCTGTCTTTTCTTCCTAAATATCTGCACAAGATCATTTTTGAATATCCTTCAGAAAAGTTGCCATATTCAAATGGTTGCTGGCCCTAGTTAAACACACAAGGACAGGATTCCCCTTGTCCTCACCTACCACCCCACCATCCTCTGCCATTTCCACTGCCTAATAAATGATCTTACCATCAGGCACATCTTCCCTGCTCCTCCCCTCTCTGTTATCCACAAGGACCGCTCCTTCCGTGACTCCCTCATCCACTCCTCCCTTCCCACCACTTGCCCCTTTGGCACCTACCCCTGTGACCGCAAAAGATGCTCCACTTGCACCCACAGCTCATCCCTCATCACCATTTGTGGCTCTAAGTAGTCCTTCCAAGTAACATTTCACTTGTGAATCTACAGGGATTATTTACAGCATCAGGTGCTCCTGTTGTAACATCCTCTCCATTGGCCACAGACTGTGAGATCACTTCATTGAGCACCTTGGCTCTGTACACCACAATAGCGGGAGATATCTCCCAGAGGTCATCCATTTGAATTCCCCACCCCATTCTCTTGGAGACATTTCTGTCCATGGTTTCATGCACTACCAGACTAAGACCACTTGCAAATTGGAGGAACATTTCATATTCCATCCAGGCAACCTCCACCTAATAGCATTAACATCAACTTCTTCGTTTTTCCATTAGCCCTCCCTTCACCATCCTTCCCTGTATCTCATTTCCTCTACTCAGTCTCTCTTCCCTTTTCCCTCTGATTCCTTTCCCCTAGCTCTGCTTCAGCAGAACGCCAAACAACCCCCCTTCTCCAGTCAATATTCACCTTTCCTCTCTCCTGTATCTCATTCACATCCAATTAACACCTTTTGCCTGTTGGTCTGTACTCCCCCCCCCCCCCCACCCCACCCCTCAGCCCATTCTTCCCTCTTTCAGCTTTTTTTATTCAGACACCTGCCTGCTTTTTACTCATCTTTGGCCCAAGCCCAAAACATCAATTATATACTGTAAATACATAGCTCCTATGGATGCTGAGTTCCTCCAGCGTTTCTGTGTTTTACTACAATCACAGCACCTGCAGACTTCCGTGCTTCACTTCATACTCTATGTTATCCACAGTTTCAACATTGTTTATTTTTCTTCTATCCTGATTTATATCTTTCCCTCTGCATCTTCTCCAGATTAACAGCAATAAAAGTGCATTCACTATCCTCTCTTTGCCATTTAAATTATCAGAATCCATATAAATGACATAATAAACTATTTATAAAGATGAAAAATTAATCATGGACAATCAATGTTGAGTTGTTGAGGAAAGTTCCCAACTGATTATGTTTATTGAGGGTAATAAAGAGAGTCAATAAGGGTGCTACACTTGATGTAGTCTGCATAGATTTTGGCAAGATGCTTGATGAGCTCAAATTAACAGGCTGACTAAAAGGTAGTCCAAGTACAGACAGCAAATTGGTTCAATAGCAAGGAGTAATGAAAAGTGTCTGAAAGATATTTTTGTGAATGGATGACTATTGCCAGTAAAGTCTGACGGAGCTCTATACTTTTGCTTTTTGTAATATTTATTGATGATTTAGAGTGAAACAGGATTGCAAGGAAGATGGCACACAATTTGGCTGTGTGGATGACATTGGAAAGATTAGACTGTAGGGTAATGACGATGATGTGGTCAGAGAGACAGAAATTAGCAAGAGGAATTAACTCCATCAACATGTTAGATAATGGATGCGGGAAGCTGAAACAAGACAGAGGACTGTTCAATAAATAGATGGATACTAAGTGATATTATGGAACATGGAGATCCTTAAGGAAAAGAGGATGTCAAGAAGGAATTTAAAAAGGGCATACTGGCTGCTTTCCCATTTTAGCTGATGCAGAGAATATAGACATACCAATTCAGGAAAGATGTAATTGCAGTGAAGATTTATAAGGGTTGAAAAAATTCAGAAAGAGGGAAAGATTGGATAAGTTAACATTGTTCTCTTTGGAACAGAGATGGCTGAGGGGAGACTTAATTCAGATGTATGCAATTTTGAGGAGCTTAGACAAAGTTTTCTCTTCTCATGAATTCTCATTAGAATTTTTTTTAAGTGACATAGATTTAAACAAATTCATTAGAGGATTAGAAGGGAGATGAGGGAAACAAAATTCACCTGGATGCTGTTGGAATCTGAAATCATTGGCTGAAAGGGTGGAAGAAACATTTGTCATATTTAAGAAGTTCTTAGGTGTGTGTTAGAGGGCCATAGATCTAGTGCTGGAAGTTGGGAAAAGGTTAAATATAGAAAGAAGAATATAGAAAGACTAAATGGGTCAGGCAGTATACAGGGAATGAAATGGCCAGTCAACATTTTACGTTGGGTCCTTTACTCCACACTTTTTCAGTCTCAGAAAGAGCCCTGATCAAAAACGTTGACTATGCAGCTTGACTAACTGAATCTCTCCAGTTTCTCATTGCTTCCTCAAGATTCCAGCAACTGTGTTTCTGGAAATAAACTGAGTAGCTTGTCAATGGGAGCAAACATTATGAACGACCTCCAGTTTCACAATTCTTTTGTAATTTTACGATGGTTGTTAATCCACAAAATATACATAAATCCTTTGACAGATGGCAAACCAGAATAGTTTCTGAGTTGAAGCTACAATGTATGCTTGTTGGAATTGTTTCTTCGGCAATCATAGAAGAAAATATCTTCTTAAAAACCCAAAATTCAAAAAAGAATCCAAATTGTACCACAGCATATAACAATAATGCAACAGCATAAAATATAAATATTGAAGACATGGCAATTATCAAACATGAACATGGGTGGCAAAATCAAAATAATAAAGGGTAGGTTATTATTAAAGTGAAATTACCCTATTAGTAATCTTATGGTGCTGAAGCAAGTTGTTAACCATTCAACTGTATATATAAATGTTATTGCTCTATGCCTCACCCTGTGCAACTGCTAGTAGTGGTTGAACTGGCAACATTGATGAGAATCAGTGAGAAAGACAATTTTCAAACCATGTTGGGCAGCTGGTAAGCGCTTTCACAAAGATCAGAATTTTTTGCCACATGAACTATGTTTTAAATTTGTTTTATGCACATATTCCTTTTATCTGTAATATCGGCCCATATACTGAATTTGAAAAAGATGAAAGCCACATTTTGTACAGGAAGTGCTGCAATGAAATTATCACTGTAGTGGTATACATAACAATATCACATATTTTCTGAAACGCAGAAGGATAATCATAAATATTGAAAAACCTCATTACTGAAAGCAAGAAATTTCAGGGGATTGCACCCTGCAGCAAGAATGTGCCGATTCCTTCAAATTTGACAAGTCTATTCAGACATAATAGGGGCTAAATAGATAGCCCTTGAAAGAAGAACAGGTGAGTCACAGGTATTCTTGTTAATTACTATGCAGGTCGCAGTTCAAACTGTCTGCTCGTTTTAATATCGAGGCAGATCAGGTACATTCTTCCATTCTGAGATCATCATACTTCTGTGCCTTGAACCTTACTGTTACTTCCAGTACGGTCCTGGCACAGTTCCTTGCTGGAAGGCCAGCTTTTAACACCACAGCAGAGGGCTGAGTATAGAAGGGATTCTTCCAACACAAATGATTGCCTGTGCTGACAGAAGGTCTGGAGAGCCAATGAGCACTTGGTCCCCTGCAACCACGATCACCAGCTGTCAAAACTGTAACTGTTATTGTCTGAATGTGAAGGTCTTTTGTCACAAAACCACTCAGGATTTGTATGCAGCAATGTGGTAACAGGGGATAATTAATTGCATTAGCAGAGAGTTTGACAGTTCCAACTCAATTTGGGGTTGAACAGTCATTTTTTGTCATATTGTAGATGGGAATTATTTTGACTACCCAAAGGTATGACATAAACCCCTTTCAAAGTACAGGGCTTCAGCATGAAGAATCTTCACAGTAATTTCTCCAAATGCTCCCTACAGTGAATGCCTCAGCTGGGCTAAGGAATTTGAACACTGTGTCCTTGGAAGAAGCTAATAAAACCATCCAAAACTTATTTGAAACCTGCTATGGTACAGAATGTCGACAATGAGGGGCATTCTTTTGCTACCTCAATGATTCTTATACTGCCTCAGTGTAGTGTTTGTGTTCTATTATTTACGAAATTCTTTAGTTGTTGGTAGTTTCAGTTCAGTCTTTAGACTCCAGTGTAAAATACAAGGCATACAAGTGACTGCAGATGCTGAAATATGGAGCAGAAAACAATCTGTTGCAGGAACTCTGTGACCTGCTGAGTTTCTCCAGCAGATTGTTTGTTCAAAGTTCAGATTTATTGTCAGAGTACATGCATGACATCACATACAACCCTGAGATTATTTTTTCTATGGGCAAGGCAGAATTACCACCTATTGGTAGTGCAAAACACTATACTCAAAAAGATATGTATACATGTAAACAAATAAAGAAATGTAAACAATTTGCTGTGCTTTTTGTTTTCTTTTGCTCCATGTGAAATACTTTGCTTAAGTTTAACTTCCAATATGGAATGAAAGTATCGTTCATAACTCCAAGCATACTCCAAGGAAAAGAAGAGCAAAAAGAAGTAACAAGGGCAGAAGCTGAACAAGTGCTGTCCAGTTGTTTCTCCAAGAGTAAAAATACGTCAAAAAATTTTGAAGAAATGAAAAGGCATCAGAAAGTAACAAAAGTAAAATCCTTATTATTTCCATTACAACTTCTGAAAGATAAAGGCATGTTCTCATTGAACTGGAATAAGTAATGCAACCTGTTCTGCCATTTTATTTTATCAGTGGCAACTTCATTCCTTTTAAAGTCAAAGTTTTACCATCCATGTCTTTAAAATGACATTACATCTCAGGTGTAAAGCCCTCTTTAAAACAACTTAATTTTTTCTGCAAATGACCGTAGAATCATTAAAAGAAACTATAGCATCTAAGCAAGCAATTCATCCCATCACATCCAGCTCTGGTTCACAACTTTGAATACAGCAGCTCTTCAAGTGCTTATCCAAATTAAATTTAAATGTGGTGAGTTTTTCTGCTTCCTTTCAGGTAATGAATTCCAAACCCCTATCAATTTTTTGGATGAAAAATCTTTTCCTGAGCAACTTTCTAATATTAATTTAAATTCATTTCTTCTAGAAAAAAAAATTAATATTTTTCAATTTCATAACTTTTGTGTTGGTATATTTTTGGGAGCAATAATGTTACTTCTTGGGAAAAAATGAGTAACAAAATACATTACAAACTATAATGTTTTATGCTGCATTTGGTATCATTCAATGAGTTGTTCTCTTAATTCATATTCCTTCAGTTTATAGCTTGTTGTTCAAAATAGTGACAGCAGTATTTTCCCACTTTCATCAACTTTACGCTGGTCACAATCAAGACAATTCATGTGCATCGACATTTCCACAATGATCCAAAACTATGGTTAATCTGATTACATTTACACATCACAATCGTCTCTCAGATTCTCCGAATAATTTCAGTTCTTCTCAACTAAAATACTACTAATTAGTGTTAAAATCATGTCTCAAGTTTTTGTTTTGACAGATCAATCTTTGCCTGAATCATCCGTGTGCAACTTGTGCTTAGATACAGCAATAAAAGATGCTGAAGTTACATTGCTATTGGCTAATTGGAAGACTGCAATTTATTTGGCCAAATGTAGAGCACAATAGTTCTATCTTATTTCAGTGAAGGAGAATTTTTCTCCCCGAGAGTTGCACATTCTAATGTCCCAGTATAAAGATCCTAAATGCCAGATTAATGCTGACATTCAATTAAGAGACAACAGTAAATTACTTTCTTCCTGTTCCCACTGCCAATCAGATACCTGCAGTTATATTCATTCCAAGAATAATAACAATGTTTCTTACTCACAATGCTCTGAACAATAAAATTAGGGTGTAACTATAGAGCTATCCATAGATATTCATGTCAATTTGAGCCAAAGTACTATTGTGTGATGGATTCAGTAAGGCTGATATATTACTAAAAGAGAATGAAGTTGCTTGTAATTATTTAAAGAACCTATTTCCAAAAGCAGAAAGTGTTTTCATAAAACCACCAATTAATAGATTAAAGTGAATATATAGTTTATTTTGCAAGATTAGTGGACCCATCATGACAAATAAATAGACCTGAAAATGTAAATAAATCTTTACGACCTTTGTTTTCACAAACAGAACAGAATCCATGAGTATCATGGGCATGAACGATCTCTCAAAACTATTAGCACTTGCTAAATAAGAGTTCTCCTTATTTATTCATTCATTTAAAACATTTAAAAAATTGTTTTGTAAAAATATTTGCAAAAAGATTTCAGGGAAGTTTGTACTTGAATTTTCCAACATATTACTTTGATTTACATCTGCCCATTCCATAGAGTGGCTGCATTAATTTTTTATAACTTTAGGTCAAAGAGCAATTTTAAATTAAATTTCCCCTGAAGCAAATTGAGCAAGTATGAAGAGACAGTAAAGATGGTCATTAAAAGTCCAAACTAGTGCACCCACCTTCACAACTCAAGATATTATTTAATCACAAAAATTAATTAAGATGTCTTGGGATACAGCAAACATACATTAACTGGATATACTGTACTGCTAATGAATTCCAGGGATTAACAACTCTCTGTGCAAAGAATCACTCGCCAGCAACAAACTAAGTTATGTCCATTGATTGCCTCAAGTTTTCCATTGCCTGTCAGATTCAATAATCTGGTCAGTTTCTAAACTCCCATAATGTTGAAGTTCAATCATATTCTCTTGAAGATTGTACTTCCCACATTTTTAAAAGAAACTCAATCCCCCAGCCAGCCGTGATGTCCAAACATCCTTAAATCAGATCCTAGTCATGTGACCTGCCCTAAACTTTGCAGGCTATGCACTCCAGCAGCATAGTAGTGCAATGCTATGACAGCACCGGAAACCCTGGTACGAGTCAGTACTGTCTGCAAGGAATGTGTTCGTTCTCTCTGTGCGTGCATGGGTTTTCTATGGGTGCTCCGAGTTCCTACCATGTTTGGGGTTAGTAGTTTAATTGGCAATATGGGTGTATTTGACCAGTGTGGGCTTGTGGGCCAGAAGGGCCTATTATTGTGCTGTACCTCTTAATTTAAAAAAAAATGTGGATTAACAAGGGACAGAATATTAATTAGCTGCTAACTGGCCTGTATTTTTAACATCTGACTTCTCTCAACATGGTAATTAAAATACATCAGATTATTGTAGGTATTCATACCTGCATGATGCCAGGAAAAAAAAAGATCATTTGGCCCTTTGTGAGAATGTTGTTTTTTTTTGAGAAAGCCATCAAGCATGAATTTTTGACCAAAAACTTAATCCTCATCCTAAATTTATTTAGGGAATCAAATTTCTACAATCTTTTCAGGCAGTGTTCCAGATCCGGAATATGTTAAACAAGGAAACAAATCAAATTTATCTTGTGAATAGTAAAAAGCAAATATGATAGCGTGTTCTTATGTGAACAACTGAGCCTTAGAGAACTTTTCCATTCCTTTGACACGCATGGTATTGCAGATGGAAGATTGGAATTATGAGTGAACAATGAGAACCTGGAGGGACTCAACAAGTCAGGCAATATCCATGGACAGTCACCTTTTCAGGTGGGGAATCTTTTTCGACCTGAAATATTAACTATCCATTTCTCTCCATGTGTGCTGCCTGACCCACTGAGTCCCTGCAAATCATCCATTCTTTAGATCTTTCCATGAAGTTGTTCATAACCCCCTGAGAAAGGAGGACAATGTCTCATTTAGGCAGTTCATCCAAATAATGACACCTCTGCTAGTGTTGATACAGGTCCTCTTTTTGTGAACATAGTGGAATTAGGGCTCTGAACAATTGCACTGCCTGAAGATCTGTTGCCAAGGAGTAATGGTGGATGGGGTGGAGGGGCTGGGTGCTTTCACACCATTATTGATCATAAATTGAATGATTTTTCCAGGGGAAAATATTTTTTGACCCTCATTATGTACATTCGCCTCTTATTTCTAACCAATGACTCTTATGTGATGATGAAGTAATTTAAATGTTTGTTTTTTTAAATTCTCTCATGCTATGGTGACTTTTATGGACTCCAATTTTCACTACCTTTCCATTAACAGCTAATTATTGGCTGTTCTGTTATTAGAACATGTTGTTGAATGACATTCTTCTTTGTAATATACTGCTAGATATATAAATATCATGAATTCTTAAACTGTGAACAGAATATTGCTGCTTGTTATTATGTGTGACTTTTAACATGGAGAAAAGTTCATTTAGACTATAAAATATTATTAGATTTGTAGTTAAACAAAGCAGGGAGGCACTTATAAAATGAATGGCTTCAAGCAAATAACAAAAGATTGCTGTATTTGCAATTCCTGCATATTAGTTAGAATTTTTGAATCTGAGACAGGTTGACTTGCCCCACTTAGCCTCTGGATGAAATGATAAATAAATAAATGTTCAGCTTAAGATACCTCATTACAGATTAAAAGAAAAGTTTATGGATTCTTAATGTTTTCAAAATAAGCATAAATTAATTTGTTTTTTTTTACAAAATTAAATCAAAACTGCTTTTATTTCCAAATATTGCTGGTGTCTGTGATTGTATGGTCAGAATGAATGAATGGTATTGAACTGTTGAAGATACTTAGCAATATATGCACTCTGATTTGCAGTAATTTGGAAACAAAATCAGCATACTTTAGACTCCTAAACCAAATAGATTGACATTTATGGACCTACTGGCACCAATCTGGATACAATATGTTGTTTAATGTCTGCAGAGATATTTGAGGCTTGGTTATGGTTGCCATTTTTGAATGGGGCACCACTTGGTTCAGCCTTCTGGTATGCATCTCTATAAACTTCTTTAATGTTGGCCCTCATCCACTATGTTCCAGAGTAAACAACCCAAGTTTGTCCAACCTCTCCCCATAACTCACACCCTCGAAACCAGGCAATATCTGAGTAAGCCTCTTCTGTATCCTTTTCAAAGCCTCCACATTCTTCCTATATTGGGGCAACCAGAACTGCACACAACATTCCAAATGTGACCTAACAAAGTTTTATTTTTCTGTGGCATAAATACAGAAAGTGTCAATGGAATTCTTAATTATCTCAAGTATGGAATACAGCTAATTCCTGCAGGTTCACAAGAAAATCTCCCACTTAAAGTTTTCCAATCTACACAAATTCCAAATGCCTAATCCAATCTTATTCTCCCCCCCCAAAAAAAAATGCCACATGACACTTATTCAGTTCAAAATTTATATTCCATCAAAAAGCCAACAGAAAGTTGATTAATGTTCTTGTATTTTGTTACAATTTTGCTCAATGTTATCAAATTTCCCAACTTGATTTTGGCTACGATCTTAATTCAACTTAAATCTCCATTTCAGACTCTCAAATTCAAATCTCAAGTGTAATTTTTGGACAGCAGTAGTCCTAACATCAATACAGAACGAACACCAAAAACCTGTTGGAGGAACTCAGTGGGTCCAGCAGGATCAGTGGAAGAAAGAGAATGGTCAATCCTTGGGGCTGGAACCCTTCGTCAAGACTGAAAGTATAGCGGGAAGATAGATGGTGCAATGTAAACAAGGTGGACAGTGGGGAATGGTGAACCAGTGTGAAGGATAATAGTCTAGGAAAGTTGATTGGCATGTTCCAGACAAAGGGAGAGAGAGGAAAGAGGAAAAAAGAGGACGGTGGAATATGAGACATAAACAGTAAGGGGGGGGGGGGGGTTTGGGGTGGAATAAGTGGAGCTAAAAGGCTGCTAGTGCTGGAATCTGATAAAAAAGGTGACAGTGGGTGTTTTAATGAGAGCCGTTGGGGAAGAGCTTTAAGGGGAGAACAGATGGACACAATGAGGGGGGGAAGAAGAAAAATGGAGAGAATGGATTGTTTGCCATCACAATCTACAAAGCCAGGACAAACACCAATCTGGATCATTTATTTTTGCAACTTTGCTTTTTAAGTTGTTTTTGTTTGCAAATGTTTAATCTCTGCGCCTTTTTTGTATTTCTGGGCATTCATTCTGCAGTAGAGTATGCTACTGTGCTGATAATTTTTTTAATAACCTATATGAGAAACAGAAATGAGCTCTTGAGAACAATTATAAAATGCCTCTTAACTTTTGATGAGTCAGGTGATGGTTGAAAAATCGTTCCATTTGTCCAAAATTGAAATCAACTTCATTATACCTAATCAACAATTATACTAAATGAATGGTGGGAAGTACCTTTTTTTTGGACCTATAATATATTTTTGAAAATGTAGCAGGACTTAATTGCATGTGCAAAGATTTTTTATTGTTGTTTTTTTGTAGCAATCAGTTCACATTATTCATTCCTGTAAATTTTTATTCCATTTCACCAAGATAACTGCACCAAAGCTAGAATGATGCCTCTACTAAATCAGAAAAATCTTTGTATTGAAATGACTGTTGAAAAGTAAACATGCAGACACATTTATTTGTATTATAAGGAATGTGGGTATTTCCTGATGTTTGTTCTGGATAAAACATAAATTTCAGTTCCACACATCTTGTTATAGAGCAGCAATACCAATTTAACTATATTGTTAAACATTTGAAGAGTCACTTGCTTCAACAAACAAAGAAACTCATGGCACGTCAAGAAAAAAAAACAGATTTGAGAAGCTATGCAAGTCTTGGGCTTGTATAATCACTTACACAACGAAGGCTCTGCCCTTCTATGAAGTCTCTAAGAGTGAAAAATAGGCTATAGAATTAGCACCTGCAGTTCCCTCCTTACTCTCTCACACAAACACATTTTGTTATGCATGTGAATGTACACATACTAAGAATCATCATTAAAATGTTCAAATCCCTATGTCTCTAACTACTTCATGATCAGTGGCCCATGAGACACCACAAACAGGCAGGGGGTTATTCTGTCCCTTCCTCTTCTGCTCAGCATGGGAATGGTCAAGCTTTAATTCCTTTGTAGTCTGTTGCCAGGCACTGCCTTTGGCAGCAGGAACAGATGTATAATTAGCTTTGTTATGTTCCTTTCCAAAAGAACTGTTCTGTATGAACAAAAAATCTAGCTGGTCCAAATCTGCTCAAATGCAACTCTCTCCAGTCCCATAAGTTTAACATTGTGATGAGTTTCTTAACAATTAACATATCTATAATTTAACAGTTACGGAAAAAAAACAGAAAATGTCTAAACCAAATATATTATTTGGCAAACATCTGCATGAAACCTAGTAATAAATTATTGAACATGCAATTACATAAATTCGTTTCTGACTTCCTCTTTCCAGATAATAACTTTGTCATCACAACTCAATGGAATTCTCCAGTGAAATTTGCTAAGTTTGGAGAACTGTTTCAGAGATCGAAGAAAATATATAAATCACGTGACTGCTATTTGTTTGATCCTAACACTTCTTAAAACTAACGTTGTACAATTTAAAGGAAAGGGTATTCAATTAAAGTGAGATCTGTTGGTTAACATACACAAATCATTGTGAAGAGGAATTTTGAATTAGTGAATTTTATTCTCTGGTTAAAAAAATTGGATTATTCAATAGGGGAACACCATCGCAATCTATGAAATGTTAATACTCCTCACACATTTTAAAGAATGAAAAGGGTAACTCGATAATGTTTTGCTTGAGTGTAGTAGCTCAGAAATTTACTGACATGCAGAGGGGTATAAGCAGGGTTTCAAGAGCAGCTTGCTTTGAGAACCAGTTGATGGAAAATTCATTAATATATGGGTATAGTCCATTGTAAAGGAAAATAGCAGTTAAATCCAGGATTGGTGAGCAATTTGCAAGCTGTAGTTGAGATCTCTGTAATATCTACTTCAGAATTATTCCAGTGGATTACTTTTCTGGATGGCCTCATGCACATTTCGTCTCGCATTCTTTTCAGCAACTGTTGCCTCAGCATAATTATTTCCACTGTATTAAAATTCTGATCACCATATTCCTGGTGTAGCTACAGGCATTAAACTGCACAAGAAGCCTGTATCACATGTATCCATGAATTTTGCATGAAAAATCTTTGAAGCCAAAGTCTTATCTCACTTTCATTTTCTGAATCATCTTCAAGGCATTCAACTCTAATGTGACTGTTTTTAGTCCATCCTTTCACTTTTTATAACTTCTGTTATTGGCTTCACACTAATAAATTAACATCTGTTATAGTGTGCTTCAGAGGATATTCGGAACTTTGGAACTTCCTCACATTGCAATGCAATCCTCTCTCAAAGGAACAAAGTCATCCACCTTTGATTCAATCCATTCATAATTTTATAAAACCAAGAATCTTGCACCCATGAGCTTTTCCACAGAATTTACGCCCACCTGTACCCTTTTTCCCAGATCCATAAGGGTTACCTATCCACTAGGTTGGGGCTCTGTGAAGAGTCATATGCTTGAGGAGAACAGGTAATAAAGTAGATGTACATCTATGGGTCTCCTGCTTCATTTTAATACCTAGTTATTAAAACCTTGATGATTTGAGAGTGCCCTCAGAACCACTTGTGCATGAATCTCCCCAGTCCATATGCGACTGGAAAACAGATTATCTGAATTAAAGTGATTTGAGACCAGAAGAGTCCAGTCAAAATTTCCAGAACAGTTTGATTTGACACAGAAATAATAACAATTGTGTTCTAATCAAGAAAGAAATAATTTTCCTTTGCAAAGGACTAAAAAAAGTGTCAAACATCTGAATTTTTATGTTCCCAGTAAAGTCAGAAATTAAGCTATGAATCTGAAAATAGTTATACAATATCTTGACATTTATTAAATATATTGCAAGCATTTGATTGCATTCCCTACATGCAAACTGTGATGTGCTTCAGTCATTGTTTGTATTACGAGCTCCCATTTTAGTAAAATGGGAACACAAGCACAGAAGTCACAGCCCAGTGATAATTCGATACGTTGGAAGAACTGAGGGAAGGCTTGTCACAGTCTGTACTAAATTCAGTACATTTGCAAAGGCCTTGTGATTTTACAAGGGAGAACCATTCTGGCTGCTGAAGAGGAAGCAGCTTTTTGAAGCAGCTCTTGTGGCCAGCTATTTTGTGGAATTCAGAGCAAAACAGGCTCTGTGAATGACTGGGCCTTTACCGTGGATTGACCTTTTCCAGAAGGGTCTTTTTGGGAAGCAAAGTACTTCACTTTGATTGCGACTGACAGTGGAGGTCACTTGAGAGACTGCTTCATTTTAAGTGTAACTAGCAGTGAAGTTACTTGGAGAGATTGGTGCCAGGGTCTTAGAAGCTTCGTGGAGGCCGTCCAGTTCGACAAAAGGACCAGGAGTGTAATGACCATAGCTTGTGTGATGGACATTTCTTCAAAGGCAACACAAAGATCATTTGTGAGTCTGTAGAAACCACAACTCTAGTCTTCCCATCAGTTCATTGAAGTAACTTTCTAGATTTTGGCCTACACTATAATGGTTTGGGTATATCACACACACACACATACACACACACACACACACAGAGTTGGGGACAGATTTAGTGTTAAGGATAGTTCAAAAGTTAAGACTATAGTTTAAGAGTTAGAAATAAAATTAGTGTTTTAAAATTAAACACTGTCGGGTTCCTTGTCTATTGCTGCTCGTTACACGTGGTTCGTAACATTACCAAAACTGGTTCAAAATTAGCTCACAGCAAATTTAATCTTGCAGTATGATTAATCTAACAATAGCATGTGATGCAGTTTTGGTAAAATAAAGTTTTCTCAGTCATTGAAACATCATGTGGTGGAAATAAACTGGACAAAATCAGAAAACAAATTGGTTATCATCACTTTTGAAGTATTGGAGTTGCTCTGTGATGTTTATATAAATTTTTAACATATGAAGCATAGAAAAATGAGAAAGCACGAGAAAGTTCAAATTTGTTGTCAGAAAACATATATGACATTGCATATTGCCCATCAATTATTCCTTTAGCATCTACCCCTGTGACCACAGGAAATGCTACACATGCACCCACACCTCCTCCCTCACTAAAATTCAGGGCCCTGAACAGTCCTTCCAAGTGAAGCAATATTTCACTTGTGAATCTGCAAGGATCATCTACTGCATCCAGTGCTCCTATTGTGGTCTTCTCTACATTAGAGAGACTGGATGAAGACTGGGAGATTGTTTCATTGACCACCTTAGCTGTGCCTGCCACAATAGCGGGCATCTCTCAGTGATAATGGATTTCAATTCCTCACCTCATTCCCATGCGAACATGTCTTTTCATGGCTCCTGCACAGCCCAGACTGACCACCTGCAAATTGGACGAACAACACCTGATATTCCCTCTGGGCTCCATCCAACATAATGGTATCAACATCGACTTCTCTGATTTTTGTTGGGTGTTCACCCCACTCCTCCTATCCATCTACCTGTCCACATTTTTCTTCAATATTAAAACTGAACTCACATTCACCACTTCAGCTGGCAGCTTGGCCCACATTCCCACTACTCTTGTTGTGAAGAAACTCCCCCTAATCTTCCCCCTAAACTTCTGTCCTTTCACCCTTAATCCTCTGGTGTGTGTCTCACCTAACCTCAGTGGAAAAAGCCTACTTGAATTTAGTCTATTAACTTCAGAATTTTATAAACCTCCATCAAATCTCCCCTCATTCTTTTATGCTCCAGGGAATAAAGTCCTAATATGTTTTACCTTTCCCTATGACTCAGTACCTGAAGTCCTGGCAAAATCCTAATAAATCTTCTCTGCACCCTTTCTATCTTATTCATATCTCATTCTTGTCTGCTTTAAATTCCTTCTGCCATTTTTCAGCCCACTTTTTCAGCTGGTTAAGATTCCTCTGCAAGCTTTGAAAGCCTTCCTCACTGCCCAATCTTAGCATCATTTGCAATCTTGATGATCCAATTTCTCACATTATCATCCAGATCATTGATATAGACATCTATCAATAATTGTCTCAGCACTAATTTCTGAGGCACACCACCTGTCACAGGCCTCCTGAGAAGCAATCAGTCATGACCATTCACTGGCTTCCCCCATAGAGCCAATGTCGAATCCAGTTTACTACATCACCATGAATACGGAATGTCTGAGCCTTCCCTGTTTAATGGAGAGGGTGAGTAAATTTATGTCCTTGGGAGTCACTACCTCTGAGGATCTTTCCTGGACCCAACACACCAATGGCATCATGAAGAAACTTCCTCAGAAAATTGTGGAGGTTTGGTATGACATCAGAAACTTGGCAAATTTCTACAGAAGTGTGGTGGAATGTGTCCTGACTGGCTGCATCACGGTCTGGTATAGGAACACCAATACCCCCGGGCATAAAGCACTCCAAAAAGTAGCGGACACAGCCCAGGACATTACACTACTGGGAACGCTGCTGTCAGAGGGTAGCAGCTATCATCAAACACCCACACCACCAAACACACTCTGTTCTCGCGGCTGCCATCAGGAAAGAGGTGAAGGTGCCACAAGTCTTGCACCACCAGGTTCAGGAACAGCTGCTCCCCCTCCACCATCAGAGTCCTCAATGACAAACTCAATCAGAGACTCATTTAAGGACTCTTATCTGTGCACTTAATTGATTTTCTTTTGTTCTCTTTGTATTGCACAGTTTATTTGCATTCATTATCTGTTTACAGTTCTTTTATTTGTTTGCATGTTTATGCTGTGTACAATTTATTTTTTGTACTACCATTTAGTGGTAATTCTGCTATGTCTGCAGGAAAAAGGCTTTTCAGGTGATGTCATGTATGCACTCTGACAATAAATCTGAAATCTGAAACCTAACCTCCCATGTGGGACCAATAGGTCTAATTTTCTTTCAATGTTGCCACAATTGGGACATATTGTACTTCTTCACATGCATATCTTCAATACCTAATAATTTTCCCATATATAATTAAGAAACTGAGGTATGCTGAGCTTGCAGATGACGTGCAGCAACATGGCTGGAAGGCAGTTGAAGCTGAAGTAAGCTTGCAGAGGATTTGTAGCCACATTGACATCAAAGCTACTCCGTGATTTGGGAGTGCAGGGAAAGTTACATCAACAAGTAGTCAAAATTTCTCCAGGCTGCTGAAAAGGGTAGTCTGTGGCTCTGGATGAGGAGAAAGGGTACCAAAGTGAGTGAAAGGCATCTAGGGGGCGAGCCTGGGATGCTGGGATTCACTGCTGAACCCTCCGGAGGTGTCTTAGATTTATCACTGAGGAAGGAGATGTCCACTTGATAACCCAGAAGATGCCACCACTCACTTCTACCCCACAGAATCTAGGCAGCAAGTGTCAGGAGTGCAATAAGGGATATTAACATCTAGTCCTACATAGCATACCTTAATATTATTTGTATATACATACATAAAGTGTGCAGAAGTAAATAGAAATACTACATGGAGTTGATGTTCAAAACAACGGCTGATTCATTAAAACTGATGCACAAAAGGAGACCAGTCAAATCTGATGCCATGAGCATGATCTTGGTACCAGCGTTATACCCTCAATGGACACAATTACAGAAATTTGATTAACTTAGTTTTACTGTTGTGATTACAGAATGGGAGTTACACAGATCTAGTTACTGGCAAGATAACAGTTGATTAAGAATAAGATGCTTTTTTGTCTATAAGTTTTAGTTAACAATAGGTCAAAGTTTCGGTTTACAATAATGGGTGTATGTTACAATTTTAACTTACTTAGCAATAAATCCAATTTCATATTACAGCAAAGCGTGCATGCTATAACATCACTGGAAAGCAAGGATCACACCGGATGAAGTATGCTGCAAAAGATTTGTAGCCACATTGACATCAAGGCTATTCTGGGAGTGTTCCTGAAACTTGGATGTCATTACTGCTGTATTCATGGCTCTACTCTTGGGCCTGTCTTCGATTCCCTGTTACTGCATTAGCACAATCCACATCCACCTTTACTAGTTAAAGATCTCACTATTCTTTCCCCTGTAACAGAGGGCAAACAAAGTCCCGATAATTTTGATAATTTCATGGAAAAAGTCACATGCAATAATTTGTGATGTGATGGAAAATATGTTGTTTTAATATGTATATTCAGTATTATATTTATTTGGAGAAAACAATCATTGTGCCTTTCACAACTGAAGTGTTTGAATAAAAAATAATTCAGTGGTTGATTGGTAGATAATTTAAAGCTGTAAAATCCTGTGCTCTTCATCTTTATGCTGGGGATAGTACCCAATAGGAATAGGACACTAAATCCACTCTTCAAGCCTTTGCAATATGAACAGCCATGTCATAGAAGAAGGGAAAGAAGAATTGGAGATGTGGAACAACAGAGAAGAGATAAGTTGGTTTAACCTTGTGATTTTTCTTATTTGAGGTGGCAAGTAGAAAAAGTATGATCACTGGAAGGCACTTATAAATGGGATAATAGTACATTGAAAACAAGTATTGAAAATGGTTATTTTTTTAAAAAGTATTTATGAATGGTGTTTTTGGCTGCTTTCCTTCCAAATAAATCATATTGCAAAATGGAGGGATAAAATTTTGCACAACACCAAATGTGATTGTTGTAGCCATTAAAAGCTAGTAATCAACAATAAGTTGATCACTAATGAATGTTGAGAAGTTGTAGCCATAAACACTGGCAACAATCAGTTCTAAACTTCATCATGACTTTCACACGTAGAGTCAAAAATTAACCTTCTTTTAAATACAGGCCCTGAAAATCAATACCTGGAATTCACTGTCTGAACTGAATAGAATTTTAAACATTCAAAAATATGCATTTTAGAATGGATTATTTATAAGATTTACAGAATCAACTTGCTGAGACTTCTGTTTAATTCAAACAATGTAATCATGGATGAAGTTAATCCCAAATTAACCTAATTACCAGTAACCAAGTCAAAAGAATAAAGGCTCTCTGATGTTTCGAAGTATTATAATAGCACAGAAGATATTTGCAGTAAGCGAACTTGCGTGGAAGCTCTGGTGTTTGTGAACATTAAAATGAATTTTTCTCCTTTTTTTAAAAGTGGACTGCAAGCTGGTAATCTTAACATCAGCTACGGGAATGTTATTGGAAAGGATGCTGAGGGACAATATTTGGAAAGGCGCAGACTGACTCGGAAAAATCAGTATGGTTTTGTGTGGGGAGGCACATCAAATGTCATGAATTTGAGTGATTTTTTGAAGAGGTAAAGTTGTCTGCATGTACTCTGGTAAAGCCTTTGCCAAGGTCCTCCATGGAATGCAAGACCAGAAGGTCAGATTGCATGGGATCTAGAGTAAGCTGGCTAATTGGATGCAGAATTAGCTTGACAGTAGGAAACAAAGGGTAAAAATGGAGGAAAGATATTCAGATCAGAGGCCTGTGACCATTGGTGTACCACAGAGATCAGTGGTCAGTTCATTGTGGTTTGGCACCTATATTAATGACTTGGATGACAATGTAGTTAGTAACGATTAGTAAATTTGTGGACAACATTGAAATTAGTGGCACAGTGGACAGAGAAGAACCCTATCTAAGATTACAGATGAACCTAGATCATTGGCTTTCAAACTGCCCTCTTAAATTCACACTCCACCTTAAGCAATCCTGATGCCATAAGTGCTCTGTGATTAGAAAAGATTCCTTAAGGTGGTATGTGAGTGGGGGGAAAAAAGTTGAAAGCCACTACTCTAGACCCTTTTCTTTCCACTCATATTCCACCTTAAGCAATCCCTTACTAATCACAGAGCACTTGTGGCATCGGGATTGCTTAAGGTGTGTTGTGAGTGTAGTGGGGCAGTTTGAAAACCACTGATCTAGATGAACTATGAAATTGGGCCAGTTTGGTCTAAATCAGGGTAGGTCTTACATTGAGAATGGTATGGCACTTGAGGATATTGTAGAATAAAGAGACTTGGGTGCATGGCTACATAGTTCCATGATAGTGATAACAGAGTTAGACAAAGTGGTGGAGAAGGCATCTTGTAGCATGCTTGCCTTCATCAGTCAGGCCACTGAGTACAGGAGCAGGGACATCAGGTTACAATTGTTGGTGAGACCACACCTGGAGTATTGTGCACAATTCTAGTAACCCAGCTGTAGAAAAATATAATTACACTGAAAAGAGTATATAAATGATTCACTCAAATGTTATTGGGAATAGCAGGCTTGAATTATAGGGTGAGGCTGGCAGTTTTTCTCCCTGGAGGGTAGGAGGCTGAGAGGTTTATAAAATCATGGGGGACATAAATAAGATAAATAGTCATAGTCTGATTCCCAGGTAGAGGAATCTAGAGTGAGAAGGTATAGATTTAAGGTGTGGTTAATGATTTAAAAAGGGAACTAAGGGCACCTTGTTTGCACAGAGAGGTGAGTAGACTGTCAGAAAAAATGATGGAGGTGAGTATTGTAATGTTTAAAAGACAGAAACATGGATAAGAAATATTTCAAGTCATTGGGCAAATGGGACTTGCTCAGGTGGACAACTTGGTGGGTATGGACAAGTTGGGCCAGAGGGCCTGTTTCTGTGCTGTAGCACTCTATGACTCAACATGCTAGACCACTCTGGAAACATTTTGCAGTGCATCATCCAAGACAAAAGTGGCCTCTTTTATATTTACTGGTAATCAAGAGTCATTCTAGCTTGCAGCTCGTGGACGTTTCTTTATTTTACTCCCAAATTGCAGTTAGTTTGAGACACACTTGATTGGATGAAGTACAACAGCTGCCAGAATCAGGTAAAACAGGAAAATTATGATTGAAAACAGATTTTTAGTGCAATTTTCTAAATACAGAAACTTTTAAAGTGTTTCTTCTTTGTAATCTGGCTACAGAAATATGTAATTAGCTCTAACTGCTCCTCACAGGGTGGATCATTGAATAATTTTCAGACTATGGCTCCTAGGCCATTGCCAAGAGTTGGCAAAAACAGGTTTAGAATTCCCAAAGGGTATAAACATGCATGTTATTATCATAGATGATGTGCATAAGCAATAAGTTAAAGCACTTTGCAATACTGGCATCCACCCAACTATGTGGAGAATTGTCCAGCTCAGCAGAAGATATCATAAATTTGGTTCAGTACCACCCAACCTTTCTATTCTCTATCATCAGAAAAGGGATGATTTTCAACGCACTTACTCATAAGGAAATTGCTCACCTGATTCTCAGTTTATATTTTGTCAGGACAATTCAGCTCCATATTTTTTCACTAGCTTGTTCCACACATGGACCAAAGAGTCACATTACAGAGTTGAGGTGAGAGTAGTTATCTTTGACCAAATACAAATTATGTCCCCACTTCAAAATGTACTGCTCCAAGCTATTTCACCAATAAGTCCCAAATCTGTGAACTGAATTATCAAGGAGAAGGGAAGAAGACTCTTGGAAATGCTACCATGTCCACATTCCCATCCAAGTTGTAATCCATCCTGAATGTGAAATGCATCACTATTCCTTCATTCTTATAAGGTCTAAATCCTGAAGGTCCTCCTTAAATCCACTACAGAGTATCTTCACCAGAAGGTCTGCAGTGTTTCAAAAAAACAGCTGCACCTACCTTATAATAACAATTAAGGATGGACAACATGTGCAAATCATGCCACAATGACCAGGGACCAACATATATATATATATATATTCTTATATAAAACATTAAATTCTTAAGGGTTTAGACAGAGTAGACACAGGTAGGTTATTTCCAATGCTGGGAAAAACCAGAACCAGGGGTCACAGTTTAAGGATAAGGGGGAAGTTTTTTAGGACTGAGATGAGGAAAAATTTCTTCTCTCAGAGGGTGGTGGATCTGTAGAATTCTTTGCCACAGGAAATAGTTGAGGCTGGTTCCTTGTCAATATTTAAGAGTAAGTTAGATATGACCCTTGTGGCCAAGGGGATCAAGGGGTATGGGGAGAAGGCAGGAACCAGGTACTGATTAGCCATGATCATATTAAATGGCTGTGTAGGCTTGAAGGCCTAAATGGCCTACTGCTGCACCTATTTTTCTATGTTTCGATATATATATATAAAAAGAGAGCATTTACTGTAAAAAGCATCACAACAGCAGTACTCTCCCCTGAGAAATGAAATTTAACTTTCACATCGCAGCCTTACCTCCCTTTGGACATTACAAGGAGAATGAACACATTCCCTTTAACTAATTTTGAACCACAAGACAATACCAGAACTCTACAATTCCCTACAAAACCATACTCTTTCATCAGTAAAGCTACATTTAACTTAAGTGCAGTTTCCTGTTGGACTCTATTCTTCATTAGCATAAAACATTACATCAGCACATTCTATTTTTCTCGTATAAGTTCCAAATTCTACACCATTAACCCACTTTTTCTTCCTACCATATTACTCCTGAGTGCTCATATAAAACAGACATTTGTGTCGTAACAGATACTTAAATACCATTTGAAGACCAAAATTATGAAAGGTGATGAAGTGAGAATGTGTTATGAACGACTCCAAAGAGTCATAACTTGTTCCTGGAAAGTTCAGTGTCACCATTGTGGAGCTGTAAAAATAGTTGAAAGCCTGAGATTCGCACTGAGAATCAACTGAGCTTGTTTCAAATCATGGTCATCATTTTCAAGCAATATCTTGGCTGCAGTGGATTTGGAGGAAATAAAGTCAAGAATGTGCGATTATCATCTCCATGGTAAAAAAAGATAAGAGACAGTAGTGACTGTAACTGCACACAACTGGAAATTGGGTCATCACAAAATAACATCATTCTCTCACAGCAGAGTTTGAGCATTTTTATAGGGATTTAGGTCTTGTACCTCCTCTTCACAGTAGAGACAACACTTAACATGGAATAAAATACTCCTCTAGTAGACTGCATGTTATTAGAGAAAATGATTCATGTGCCCGAGAAGTGAGTTACATCTGATAAGGAAATGGTTAAGTGAGAAATATGCAGGAACAAAGATCTTTTGGGGTTTAGTGCTATACTTGTCACTTTTGTCAAGGGAACTAGTGGTTTGAGCACATGTTGCTGAGGGTGCTATATATAATATAACATGGGCCTGTTTCAGCAAAAGATTACTATAAGGAATTAGTCTTGAGATGGTCCTTTAAAAGGCAAAGAAAATGGTGATGGCAGCCTGCTAATGTGGGACATGAAATAAAGTAGATATAATGGAAAGGATCATGTTTAATAATAGCTGTACTCAGATACTCTAATGAGGTAAAGGACACTCTGCACTATGCTCTAATATCACCAGGCTAATACAGTGAAACTGATACAAAAAAAGTCAAGTTTTTGATCAACATTATATTTATCTCTTGAGCAGGCAAAGAAATACTGGAGGAACTCAGCATGTCAGACAGCACCCACAGCTCAACATGGTCATTCAACGTTTTGAATTTAGACCGCTTATCGAGACTCAGATAAAAAAAGTGATCTATACATATATATATATATATATATATATAAATCTGAAGGGTAAAAAAGTTGGGGGAGGGCTCATATTCTTCATTTTTGTCTCTGAGCAGAATGGGGCTAAGAATGTATCTGAACACTAAACAGTTTTCAGGTCAAAGCAGGATAAGTAGTTGCACTGGCATTGATATTTTGACCATGGAAGTTCCAACTTTCTCTTCAAAGCCTTTTATTGCCTTTTTAAATACTTCAATTAATGTGAATCAGTGTTTTGTTTTGGCATTAGCATGCTTCACAATCCTACAAGTCTTTTATGATCATGTCCCTGAGAATAGTTAAAATAAAATATATAGCTTTTTTAAAATCAACATACAAATTCAAATATCTACTGTTTATGAGACTCATCTATTCTCTATATCATGCTTATTTTAGTAGTCAATTTCAAAAATTCCCCTTCTTTTGTCATTCAAAAATATGAAGATCTTTAGAAGGAAACTTGATTTACAATGAATCAAAACAAAGACATTGTGGCGGCCCCTCGCTGCCCCCTCGGGGTGCCTCAGAAAATGAAGGACGAGCGCGACGTTCCAGCAGGCTGCACGAAGCCCGCAGCGCTGCCCTCCATTTGGCCAAAACTAAAGGAGCCTAACAGGCCTATCAAGGAAAGTGGATCACAAATGCACCAATCACCGCTGACCATGTCCCTCAGTTTCAGAATAAAAGCAAGTCTGTGAGTCCAATAAAGCTCAGTGTTAATTACACCCAACTGGGGTTCGTGTCATCCTTTCTGGGAACAGCGTGTTCTTTCTGATCTAACCTTCATGCAGCTATAACCTCTCCTGCACTATAGGCTCTGCAGAGCTATAGCTTGTACCTAGCTACAACGTCTGATTTGTCAATGCACATAGATCGAATGTGAAACTAAATCAGTAATAGTATTTCTCCGAAAATAATTATAAATAATTATGTCCCATCCTTCTGTTCACATGCATATGTGTAGATTTACTTTTGTTTAAATCAATTGAAATATATTGAAATAAAATACTGTCTCATGAAACCAATCATCCTGACATGCCTTTTCTCAGCATCCTGATTGCTACATGGTTACAACACAAAGAGATCAAACTGTGCTAGCTCGAGTTCAATGAGTAAATTATCATGTTGTAGCAGCCCACGCCTCAGGCCGTCGTAGGAAATGGCCATCGAATGCGGCAATCGGCAAAACATCATGCGGGCTGAAACGCCTGTTTCCATAGGCTGCCAGCAGAGCGGTAAAACTGGTGGATCGCAGGGGGCCCATTGCCTGGGCATCCTAGGTAATTAATCGGCAGACGGCCCGCTCAAGCCTTGCCCCAGTGGTGACGCAGCCAAACTGACTATAAGAGGCAGACCTCCCACTGAATAAACCCAGTTTTGAATACACTCTACTGGTGTGTGTCTTCACCTGCGGATTTGAGCTATAGCCTTAGGGCTGTAACCAAGAGCTGTAACCTAGCTGTAGCCGTAGCAAACTTGCTACAGTGGTGACCCTGACTGATCAAAACGGCACTTTGGACCCAAAGATGGAAGAGCAACCTGCAATCAATGACATAGCACTGAAGCTGCCCAGCTTCTGGACATCGCCACCATGGGTATGGTTCTAGCAAACCAAGGAGCAGTTCGCCATTCGATGGATCTCTGCCGAGGAAATGCGCTACTACCACATGGTCAGCACCCTTGATCAGAACATCGCAGCCCGCATCAACTTCCTCCAGCAGCCTCTGGAACAAGGAAGGTATGTGGCCATCAAAGAGCTGTTAAACCGCACCTGACTGTTGCATATCGATGGTTTGGGGATAGGGCCCTTTCCACCCTCACAAGCGACCTGCTTGCTCTCAACAATGGCCACACCTTCTGTCCGCTGTTCCAGTAAATCTTTCTGCAGAGACTACCTGAGGATAGCCGGCTGTTCATCGCAGAGGAAGACTTAATGACCCCAGGAAGGTGACTGCCCGAGCAGATCTATTATGGGTGGCTAAGAGGGACACTTGTGCTTTGCTCAACCAGGTGACAGCACCGTGTCATCAACGCCCAGCCAAGAAGACCACTGACTGACTGCCTGACTGACCACCTGAATGCCATGCCCCACCAGTGAGCAGTACTGTTTCTATCACCAACGGTGAAGTTCCGAAGCCCATCAATGCCTCTCCCCCTGCGCGTTCCAGGGAAACACCCAGGCTGGCTGTCATTAATGGCTGCGACAACCGGCCAACTGCATAGTCTGCTACACATTCAACACTCCCTGTCAGGCCAACTTTTCTTGGTGGACACTGGGGCACAATACAGCATCATTCCTCCGACCAGCCTGAAGGCCTACTGTGGCAAAGTTGGTCATGAGCTCCGAGCACCATGGCTCCAACATCTGAACATTCGGCACCTGCACCATTCCCCTATGCTTTGGGGTCAAACAATTCACTTGGAAGTTTATGGTGGCAGCTGTGCAACAACCATTACTGGGTGCAGATTTCCTAAAAGGCCAATTCATTCCTGGTGGATATCAAAGGGCGCCAGCTGGTGCATGCCTGGACATTTCAGTCCCTCTCACTCAAGGGCACTAAACTCACCAGCTCCACCTGTACTCAGTGAGTACTGCCGACAACAAATTCGCTCAAGTCCGAGGAGAATTCCCCTCCATCATCACGCCTCACCTCCATTCGGCAGAACCGAAATATGGAGTGAGGCACCAATTCATTACAGAGGGCCCTCCCCTCCATGCCAGGGTGCGGCATCTCCCCCTGAGAAACTCAACCTAGCCAGGGACAAGTTCAAAAAGGTGAAGGAACTCGGCATTGTGCGGTGCTCCAATAGTCCTTGGGCCTCCCCCTCCACATGGTCCCCAAGGCACACTACCATTGCCTCAGTGAGACCACCATACTGGACAGATATCCTGTGCCCCATATCCAAGACTTCAGCACTAATTTGCAAGGAGCATGGATATTCTCAAAGGCAGACCTCATCAGGGGCCATCACCAGTTCCCAGTACACCCCAAAGACATCCCAAAAACCATCATCATAACCCCCTTTGGATTGTTTGAATTTCTCTGCATGCCCTTCGGGTTAAAAAAACGTGGCTCAGACTTTCCAGAGGCTGATGGATGAAGTGGTCCAGGATCTGCATTTTGCCTTTGTCTACCTCGACGACATTTTAATCACCAGGCACACCCACACTGAGCACACCACCCACTTAAAACAATTATTCTCCAGGCTGAGCGATTTCGGTCTGACCATCAACCCAGCCAAGTTCCAGTTTGGCCGAGAGACTATTGACTTCCTGGGCCATCATATCGACCAACATGGAGCCAGCCCATTAGGCTCTAGGGTGGATTTTCCACATGCCATCGATGCTGAAGGGTTTGCAGGTATGATCCATTTTTATCGCCACTTCATACCTGCATCATGAGCCCACTCTTTCTCCTCATGGCAGGACCCAGTAAAAACATACAATGGACCCAGGAGGTGACCGAGGCCTTCCAGGCCACCAAAACGCTCTAGCCAATGCCACCCTCCTTGTGCAACTGCGGACAAGAAGCCCCAACCGTCCTCACGACAAACACCATCAGCACAGAAATTGGGGGTGTACTGAGCAACTGGTGAATGGACAATGGCAACCGCTGGCCTTTTTCAGTCAATACCTCGGCCACCAAAGCCCAAGTACAGTGCCTTTAATAGAGAATTGTTAGGCTTAAACCTGGCAATTTGGCACTTTCGTTACTTTTTGGAGAGCAGGAAGTTCAAAACTTACATGGACCACAAACCCCCTACCTTCGCCTTCAGTAAGGTGTCAGATCTGGGGCCAGCCAGGCAACAGCAGCACCTGTCCGACATTTCCGATTTACAATAGGCATTGAACACATAGCCCTATCCCGTCCGGCTATCATGACCCTACCCCTGGCGTTGACTACGTGGCCCTGGCTGATGTGCAGCAACCAGACCCTGACATTCTGGCGTACCAGACAGCACTCACCGGCTTATAACTGGAGAACATCCAGATTGCCCCCGGCAATCACATGCTGCTCTGCGACACCTAGACGGATAATCCTCACCCTGTCATTCCAGTTGCAAGGAAGAGGCAGGTTTTCGACGGTGCACAACTTGGCTCACCCTGCCATCAGGACTACAGTCAAACTGGTGGCAAACAGGTATGTCCGGCACAGCCTCTGCAAAGAGGTTACCCTGTGGGCCAGAACTTGTACTCAGTGCCAGTCATCCAAAATCCAGACTCATATCGAAGCTCCACCATTAATATTCGAGCCAGCTCGTCGCCGCTTCAGCCACATAAACATTGACATTGTGGGGCCCTTACTCGTATCCAGAGGTGCATGTTACCTTCTCACAATGGTTGACTGGATGACCAGATGGCCAAAGGCGGTGCTACTATCAGAGGCTTCCACTGAAGCATGCACACAGGCTTTACTCATCACTTTGGGGTCCCCAAACACTTCACATCAGACAGGCGGGCCCAATTCACCTCCAGTCTGTGGATTGGCCTAGCCCACGTCCTGTAAGGTAAAACATCATGAGATGGGAATGTGTAAGGAGTTACCCTGTGCAGGGCTGTAACAAGAAGGGGAGGTGTCCTTGTACTCCTGTTAGGTAAAACATCATGAGATGGGAATGTGTAAGGAGTTACCCTGTGCAGGGCTGTAACAAGATGTGAATGCATCCTTGTACTTACAAGATAAGAGAGACATTGATGGATTGAGAGGCAGGAAGCTAGCAGGGAAAGGATAGCAACAGTTTTAGTCATTGGACAAGTAATGATATGATGATGTTCTAAGCACGTATCCAAGGGTATAAAAAATCACCATTTTGCTGATAACGGCAGAATGCATTCTCCGACTAACATTGTTAGTCGCAAGTGTTACAATCCGGTAATAAAGAACAAAGAACCCTGATTTCGACTCAGTCTGGTGTTTGTCTCACTCATTCATGAACAAAGCAGACCTAACAGTCCTGAGGACCCAACTCTACCACACCATGGCGTATCACCCACAGGCCAATGGGTTGGTGGAGAGGTTCCGCAGAGAGCCTTAAGGCAGCCTTAATGGACCTAACTGGACGGTGAACTCCCTTGGGTCTTATTATACATCCACACTGCACCCAAGGAGGACCTCGAGGCATCCTCTACCGAGTTAGTCTATGTCGCACTCCTAGTTATACTGGCCAAATTTGTGATGTCCCCTGAGGACTTAGGGGAGCCCCCAATGATCACATTGTCCCAACTATGTGAGCACCTAAGCACCCTGGCCCACGCTAAACCTGGACATATGGACAACCCTGAACTTAAGTCCCAAAGAACTTTACTGACTGTAAATACGTTTTTGTTCGGCGTGGGGCTCACCAGCCACCTCTACAGCAGCCTTACGAGGGGCCACACCGTGTCCTCAGACATAACGGGTCCTCCTATGTTTTGGACAATGGCAGAAGGGAAGACTTTCACACTCGACCAGTTGAAATAAGTCTACTTGGACTTTGACCAGCCCATCATTCACCTGACCCCAAGGCACAGGGGTTGGCCTCCTAAAAACAGTGCCCCGATCGCCAGTTCTGGGGGGGTGGGGGGTGTGGTCCGCGCCTCAGGCCGATACAGGAAATGGCCGTTGAATGCAGCGACCGGCAAAACACTGTGCAGGCTGAAACATCTGTTTCCACAGGGCACCGGCAGAGCAGTGAAACTGGCCAATCACCACCAGTGAATCATAGTGGACCCAATCAGGGCCCGGGCATCTGAGGTAGCCAATTGGCAGCCAGCCTGTTCAAGCTATGCCGCGGTGGTGACACATCGAAGCTCACTATAAAAGGCAGCGCTGCCACTGAATAAACTCAGTGTCGAATACACTCTACTCATGTGTGTTTCTTTCTTCTCCTGCGGATTCGAGCTACAGACTTTGGGCTATAACCTAGCTGTAGCTGTAGTGACCTTGCTACAATGTGCAATTTAAGATCCCTGAAATCAGAATGTGAGCTTGCTGCCAAAATGTGAATTATTGACAGGATACCGAAACCCAGAAATTTGGCAGGGGGCATTTCTGACTCAATTGTACATGTACAATTCAAATTATAGTAATATTTTTGTATTAACCTGCATTATATTTCAGTTATCACTCTTCAAAGCTGGTAAGTATAATTAAATGATTGAAAGAGATGTGATAGGCATAATAAACTTATTCACAATTATAATGAAATATTGAATATATAGTGTTACTTAATTTGTAATGTTAGATTCCAGAGTGCATGGATCAAATTAGATGAACTAAAATAATAATTATCTCCATTATACACTACTTGTTTTTATAGCCCAGTAAAGTATTATAAGACTTTTAAGACCTAAAGGAATACACAGCATCAGTCACTAATTTAATTTTGCATACCTCCATTCGGAAACATCTAACTACATTTGTGCATGACAGAGTCCCACTGGCAAATACATTAAGAAATGCCTAATTATCCCATTCAATAATAAATTTAAAATAGCAGCAATTTAATTATTCTCTCCTTTCTTGAACACCACATTCAAGTTTGTTTGGCATTAAAAACATATCTTGCTATTGAGGTATAATAAGTGCGTCAGTAAATGTGGCAGCCATACTTGCCCAGGCCATAACACCCCCACCACCGTTTCACAGATGAGGTGGTTTACTTTGGAACTTGGGCATTTCCTTCATGTGTCCACACTTTGCTCTTGCCAACACTGATACAGGTTAATCTTGGTCTCATCTGTCCAGAAGAACTTGTTCCAGAATTCTGCAGGCTCTTTTAAATACTCCTTGGCAAACTGTAATCTGGTCATCCTGTTTCTGTGGCTAACTAGTGACTTGCATCTTGCAGTGTAGCTGTATTGATGTTCATGAAGTCTTCTGCAGACAGTAGTCATTGACACATCCACACCTGCCTCATGAAGAATGTTTCTGATCTGTTGGACAGGGGTTTGGGGATCTTTCTTCATTTTGATGAGAATTCTGCATCAGCAGTGGAAGTCTTCCTTGCTAATACGGAATTCACCACTATGCTCTTTTTTCTTAATGTTGTTAATCATTTAAATTATTAATTTAAATTTGCTCACCCACTCCACGGCTGATCCTCACTGATCACTGGATTGTACACCTCTGGCTTTTCCCTCTTAAGTCCACAATCAGCTCCTTGGTTTTGGTAACATTGAGAGCGAGGTTGTTGTTAGTGCACCATTTCAATCTCCCTCCTATAGGCTGACATTACCCCTTTTATACAACCCACTGCTGTAGTATCATCAGCAAATTTATTGTGGTACTGAGTCAAACATTCATAGGTGTTAAGCAAGTCAAGCAGGGGACTAAGAACTCAGCCCTGTGGTGCTCCAGTACTGATGGAGATTGTGGAGATATTCTTGCCAATCCTCACTGATTTGTGGTCTGGAGGTGGTGAAATCCATAGGGTATTGAGGCCCAGGTCTTAGAATTCAGTGGTGGTGATGGTGTTGAATGCTGAACTGTAGACGATAAAGAGCATCCTGATTCATAAGACATTGCTCTTCAGGGGTTTCAGGGCTTTGTATAGAGCCAGTGAGATATCATCTGCCATAGACCTGTTGCTATGTTGGGCAAATTAGAACGGATCTATGTTGCCACTCAGACAGGAGCTAATTTGCTTCAATACCAGCCTCTCAAAACACTTCATCACTGTGGATGAGAGTGCCACTGGTCAGTAGTCATTTGGGCAAATTACCACACTCTTCTTGGGAACTGGTATTATTCAAGTATGTTTAAAACAGGTGGGTTCCACAACCTGCTTGACTGAGATGTTGAAGATATCAGTGAATATATTGGCAAGTTGGTGAGCACAGGTTTTCAACACTCGACCATGTACTCCACTTGGACCGGATGTTTTCCTTGGATTCACTCTCCAGAGGTCATCCTTGGATTCTGACAGTGGAGGATCATCAGGGGATATGCAGGTGCACAGTAAGAGTACTTTTTCTTTTAGTCAAATCAAGCTTAGACGCAATTGAGTTCATCTGGGATTGAAGCTTTGCTGTCTCCTACTGCACTGATTTGGTTTTGTGGCAGGTTATGTTATGTACACCCTGCCACAGCTGCCAGTTATCCTCTGTTGTTTCCATTCATGTCCTGAATTTTCACCACCCAGTAGATAGCTTCTCATAGTTTGTACCTGCTCCTTGTGTGGTGTTCTGGGATCTCTGGACAAAAATACCTCTGATCTGGCTCTCAGCAGGTTCCAGATTTCATTGTTCATCTATGGCTTCTAGTTAGGAAAAACCCTGAATGATTTGGTAGGGACACACTCATCCACAGCTGTTTTGATAAAGTCTGCAACGATTCTGGTGTAAAATTCAGATCCTCAGCTGAATTCTTGACTAATGGTCAGCCTCTCACACCCTGGCTATCATAAAGAAATTAAGTCACTGAGTGAAGAGAAAATTAGAGGCAACTGCAAGATTTGTAGTCAGGGATTAGAAGAAGAGTACAACATACCCAGCCTTCCTTCCTCCTCACCACCCTGCCCTGCTCAAAAAAAGAAAGTTTAGGGAACATCAGCCCCTCACTTCCTATATTGGTCATTTTTTTTTTGTGAAAGTAACATGATGGACTGGGCAATTTTCTATCCACGTATGACATTTCCAGTCACAGATGCCACTTCTTCCACAGCTGGTTCTGTACCGAGGTCTGTATGACTAAATTAATTTAGGTACATTTAACACATCTGTTAGTAAATATAGACTACACGACAATTTTCAGATTATGGCTTGTTTGTTGCATAATAGATCTACTACACATTACTTAAAATTCATTATTTTAGAATGTTTTGAAATCCATAAATGAATAACCAGGTATGAGAATAAGAAAGCAATGTGCATTAATGAATTATTTTTGATGTTGCAGAATGTCCACAGGGAATTCAAAGGGGAAAAACACTAGATGCTGAACATCTATGAGATTTTTAGGACTTGGATCTAAAAACTTTGGTGGGAGCAACATACGCCAGACAGGAAAAATAGATGTGGGTGTGTTAGGATGAACATTCAGAGAGCAAGGCCCAGGTACCCAAGAGGTCTGTCAATAATCTTGAATCTGTATCAGCACAGGAGGCCAGCGACAAAACATTGAGGAGGGCACAAAGTTGAAGTAATTTAAAAAATATTGTATATGGTACAGGAAGTTAGAATATGACAAACTGGGAGAAGCATGATTCTTGAATCGAACAGTTAAGTTTAAGTTAATTTGTCACATTTGTGACAAGGTACTGTATTGTCAGCAATCTAATGATTTATCTCTTACATTCACACAACCTTGTAAAAAGCACACTTTATAGAGTACAAAGTTTTCATGAAAAGAAGAATCAAGTTTTTCCAAGCAAGGGCCATATGAAACCACTGTTATTGGGTTTATTCAAAAGTCTGATGACTGCGGGGGGGAAAACAAACATCTTTAAGCCTGTTGGTGCATGCTTTCACATTCTCGAGTTTTATCCTCAATGGTTTATAGAGATAAGAGAGCGTGTTCATGGTGTGATGGGTCGTTTAATATGTTGTCAGTCTTTTGTAAGCAGCAAGAGATGAAGATGGAGTCCATAGAGGGGAGGAAAGTTTGTACTATCTTCCGATTTGAATTCATATCTTCTGTATTTTCCAATCTAGAGCAAAGCAGCTCCCATACCATACTGTTTTGCACCCAACATGTATACTTTCAATGGTCCACCTGTAAAAATTGTAGATGTAGAGGGACAAGGAGAACATAGCAAAATTCCTGTCTTCTTCAAAAGAAGAGGCATTACTGCACTTTCTTGGTCTCTTTTCCCTCTCCTGGTAGAATATCATCTCCATTGTCTTTTTGATATTGAAAGAAAGGTTGTAATCTTGGCACCATGCCAATAGACTTTCACTCTCTTTCTTGTATTCCTTCTTGTAGTTTTCTGATATCCTGCATGCTACTGTGATGTCACAGGTAAATGGAAAGAATAGTCCAGAATCCAGACTGCCAAGGTTGAGATTATCAGAATTTCATAATGTAGCTGAGGTTTCAAAGAAAATGAGTTAAAGTTTGATAAAGAATATCAGTGGACAAAATTATAAAACAGCAATTTTTAGGTTTCTTCGGTCAACTGTGATAATAGAGATTGTAATATTACATGACATAAACAAATACAAAGTTCGAAAGAGCCTTCCCTCTGTTTTTGATGTTATGTATGGTACTTGAACATGTAACAATACAAACTATTAATTTGCCATGATCCAGCCTTTGACATGACTGAGCATTCAAATAGGCTCAGGATATTTTGGATATTTTTGTACAGGATATAAAATGCTTGAATGCAACCAAAAAATTCAATCTAATCCCTACACAGCAGAAAACAAATATCCACAAACGAATTAATGTTTCTTCCTTTTTCCAGATCCTAATTAAAGCAATAAAAATGCCTTTAGAACATTCTGTTCATCTACACAATTCTGGAGAAAGTAGAGCACATAAACTTTAGATCAACAATGGAGATCTTAGGTGAAATTCTTGCCATGACCAAAAAAATAAATAAATCATCTTGATTATTTTTGCCAGAATGTAAAAAAAATAACTGACTGAAAATGTTCATTGCTACCAACTGCAATCATCTGGGTCTGGTTAGAGAATTCACAAATATTCAAAAAAATTGGAAACAGGGAACTTTTCTTTTAATGAGTAGTATTACTTCCACATAAAAATATCTACATTCAACATAAGTTCTTGCCTTTTTGACAAAAGGTAGCACAGATTTTTTTTAACCTTTTTAAAGATTGATGCTGGCATTCCAAACGTTTAATTATGGAGGGGACTAAATCATTTTTTAAAATCAAAATTCAATTATTCAGGAACATATTAAAGAATTTGAAATGATGCTACAAGTTGGCAATAATTAACTTTTGTTTGGATGCCGCTGCTGCAAAAAAGTGAACATGACATTTCATTCTACAGATAATTTGAGTAAATTACAGAATTTTGAGTAAACATTTTTCCTTTCTCTTTTCATATAAGGAACTGTAGCAGCATTTACAGATATCCGATATCTCACCTTAATGAATTGATGGAAACATGAATGTAGTATTTAAGTATAAACCGTCATTTACATGTTGATTACAGTTTGGCGGGCAGCAACCTCCTTTGAAGAAGACCGCAGAGCCCACCTCACTGACAAAAGGCAAAGGAGGAAAAACCCAACACCCAACCCCAACCAACCAATTTTCCCTTGCAACCGCTGCAATCGTGTCTGCCTGTCCCGCATCGGACTTGTCAGCCACAAACGAGCCTGCAGCTGACGTGGACTTTTTACCCCCTCCATAAATCTTCGTCCGCGAAGCCAAGCCAAAGACATCCTCGACCAATGTAAAACCAGAAACTCCAAAACATGAAGAGTTAATGGATAATATTTTTTTTTATTTGAGGGTACTCAAGGGAATACTATATTTTTCATGAATGCTTATACATCAAGTTGCCTTTTTAAACCAAATTTAAGGCCCATGGTCACAGTAAATATAAAAATAAGGTCAAAAAGTATAAAGCATAAGCTTTCTCTGTACTATTTAAAGTTAAATTTAAACCAAATTCCTTAACTGGTTTATTTGGTATTGTTGGAGAAAGTGACATAACTTTAACCATATCTGAACGACATGTATTATCTTTTATTTCTCTTATGGCTAGGTGGGTGGTGTTGCTCAGATGGAGGGATGTTACCCTGCCTTAACATGCTCAATGGCTATGTGGCGTCATGTCATGTTTAAACTTAGAGAAGATTAGGTGCTCAATTTCCAATTTGAATTTAACTTTTCAGACTGTGGAGACCCCTTTAGAATTACTTTTATAAGTTGATTTGTTATGAAGGTAGATTAATGAGATAATTTATCACCCTGATAAATTCTTTCTTTTTTTTTTGGCCAAGCAGCTTCCTTCTTGGTAATGGGTTTAGATTTTCCTTTTTTCATAATAAAATAATATATAATCAATACAATATAATCTGTTTGGTTAAAATGTGGATACCTAGGATGAAATGGTATGATTTAAATGTAATGTATCTTTTTGAATTTTAACGTATGTACTCTGTATTTTTGGATATGAAACTCCAATTTTAATAAAAATACTGAAAAAGAAAGAAAAGTATAAAGGCAAAGAAAAAACAAACAGTAGTGGAATATGCCCATCTTAATATTACATTGAGATTTCAGAAAATTCCTCTTTTAATATCAATTTCATTTGTGTTTATTGGATACTGATAAAATGGAATTCTGTCCATCATATGAAATTAATACTGCATATTGATTCTGTGCCTATTTTTAATCATAGTCTAACTGAAATAGTCCAACCTTGCCTTTTGTAGGAAATGGGCATCATGGCTGATTTTTCAATATGCAGATACTTAACAGGATAATAAGCAAAAAAAATGAAAAGAAATGAGAGGCAGGCCAACAATTTAGAAAGATTCAAAGTATTTAAAGATATATTTTAACAATCCTAAAGCAAAAGATTGAGAAAATTCATTACTCTAAGACAAAGAAATTTATGTTTGCACCATGAGAGGTGAATTATCCACACATATTAGGAGTATTTTTTTTATATAAAGAGGAAGCAATTCCTGAAATAGATATTTAGGAAGAGAAATGGAAAGAAAACCTTATCTTAAATTGCTTCATAGGGGATCATGGGCTTTTCTTTTTGAGTAGATGAACCAGATAATTTTGTTGTGGTGTTATGCAAAGTTGAAGACTGTGAGGAGTGTTTATGTTACTCAGATGTTAAAAACTTTATACTCTCTCAAGATACAAATCTGATATAAATGTGACTTTGACATGAGGAATATATGAGTGCATGTGTGTGTGTGTGTGTGTTAATTAATAGTTACAGATGCAGTCGTAATCTGCATATAAATAAGGAATTCATTGAATATTGCAACTGTGTTCCCCATATCTTTCTTTATAATTCTGCACAGCCTGAATAATGCCATTGAAATTCATTATTTCAAAAGAAAACTGATGAAACATTCTAAAACAGATGCTATTGCACCAATTTGAATTCCAAATCTTATATAGAATTACTGAAAAAGCAGAGTTTTGAGCCAAGTCCATTATTGTTGTTCAAAAGATCCATGAATCACACTAATCGAGTGTGAAGCTACTTGCAAGAGCTCCAAAGAATCTTACTGAAATTAAACTAAAACAAAAATGTTCAAACTCCTGAACAAGAAGTCTCTGTGCAATGTTGAAGTAAACTTGTTTTGAAGAACTGATTCAATACGCCAGGTAATTACATCAAAGGAAGGCCACTCAATCAAATAGATAGAAAGACTGTGTATTACAGTTTACAATTGTTCTTTGAACCATATTAAATTATCATAATTTTACATAATTTTGCCATTATAGTAGGTTTAAAGCAAGGGTCTCCAAAGTGGTTGACATCAACCCCTGAGGGGGTTGATGGGACTATCCAAGGGATCAATAAATGCCTGGGGGTTGAAAGGGATTAATTGAACTTTTAGGGTCTCAAGCAGAGGGTAACTGCAGAAAATTGCGCCTATGGTAGGGGTGACCAACCTCTTGCGAGAATTGGCATTGGTGGTCAACCTCTTGCAAGAGCTGGCCTTGGTGGCTGCAATGTTGTATTTGGCTTCAGCCATCTAATAAGTTGAGAGCAAATGGGAGAACGAGGAATGGTGGACGGCCAGCGCCGTCAACCCCCACCCCCCACCCCCGCCCCTAGACACCACCCCCTCCCGACATACAAAGAACACTCGATGGCTGGGGATTGATGAAGGACCAAGGATGCCATGAAGGGGGTCAATGATCTAAAAATTTTGGATGCCCCTGGTTTAGAGAGTATTCCAATTTCAATTCATCATATCATTAAAGTTAAGTAACAGATATCCTGTGTTAAGCACTGTTAACTATCTAATATCTGACATTAGGATTCTAGAATTGTGTTTGAGTATCAAGAAATATAAATCACATTGAATGCTCTGTGAATGGATTCTACCCAAAAAAGTTCTTCTGAAGATTACTGTACTGATTCTTCTGAATGTCTTTTCCTTTACACAGGTGAAAGATATTGAGTATGAAAACCACAACTTTTATTCTGTGAATTCTTGATTTAAACTTCAAATGATTTTATCGCATTAATCCTTGAAGAATCAGGGCTTTCCTCCAATACTGTTATGCACTTCACAAAAAATACTTGAACTGCAAAGATCAGATTTAAATAAAGCTTTCAGGGATTTGTCGGCTTGATGCAAAGCATGTGTGTCTAATCCAGATTTCACATTCTTGCTGCCAGTCACTGCTTCTGAAAAAGTCTAGTCTAGAGAACCAAGTGTCTATTTTAGGAAAGTCGTGCAACTGTGCTACTGAATGCCTCTCCCTCTTGGAGGCCAATCCTTCAAATGATAAATTTGTGGTTAGTAGCTTTGAAAAGTTTTAAAATAAGTCACAAGATTTCCGAAGGCAAAAATAAAAATGTTTTTTGGAGGGAAACAATAAGTCTGTCTTGTAATTGTCAATAGTTTGATATAAAGTGAGATTTTAGTATTCATATATATGTTTTTAGAAAAGGATAATTTGGAGAGATGTGCAGCTGTGCAGGGATACAATTCACTGAACTATATTAACACAAATTCTGTTTGCCTTTAAAAAAAGCTGAAAATATTGTGGTTAAAGTTTCCTTCAAAAAAATCTTCATCTGATGCTTCATATTTCAGAATTCTCTTCTTCACATTTTACTAGACATAAGATTACGACAGAACTGAATTTTCTCATCCATGGATCTATGGTACACTGCTTTATTGATAAATATATTTTACGAGATATGTGAGCCATATTAGAATACATGATTTTCAAAATCATGCATATGTCTGCCAATAATTATTTGAAAATAAACTATTGCGTAGACATCAATTTTGTTTAATATTAAATTATAAGAGGCACAACTAAGCAATTAACATGTGGGAAACTCACACAAGCTGACCATTATTTATTTGGATTGAACTCAGAGCACACAGTTTAAGGTAAACTTATAATTTTTTTTTGTCTGGATGTGAATGAAGCACTTTGCATTCACTTGAGCTATGAAAATATGAGAGCAACAAGATCAGACATAGAGACTCCATTGTGATGCCAACTGACTGCATTTTTGCCCAGCAAATGAGAACCCACAAATATTAAAAATGTACAGGAAAATTACTTTTCTCTTGGATGCCTTTTTTCTCTTATCTAGATCACTAAATTCTTTATTTACAGTCTGGTTTTGCTGATTTTGTTTCTTTTGCTGAAATGCCCTAAGGTAACAGCAATCTATGTCATTTATCTGGCCGAATCTACAAAAAAAAAACAAGCGTCAAAAGTTAACTGTCTAGGATTCAAAACAGTCACCACTATATAAAACAGAATTATATAACTAGAGGCATATTTGCTTTTAGAGATGGGAGAAGACAGAAGAAACAGAACTACAATTTTTTAATTTTGTTGTGGTACTTTTTTTAAAACTGCATTTTTTTGGCTGAGTGGGCGCAGCAACGCGAACTGTCGCCGGCGCGGTTCTGCGGGGGTGCAGACCATAATACGGGCGCTGCATATGATGTAGCAGTTGTGTAGCGGGCCGAGCGGGTGCACAGTACAGCAACGCGAACTGTCGCCGGCACGGTTCTGTGAGCGTGCGGAACCCAAATGTGAACATCTGTCTCCTCACCTAATGGACCGCACGCGAGGGACACTGAGTGCCGAGGAACTGCTGAGTCTCCTGCCAAAAGGCGCGGGACACTTACAAGGCTAGATTTAAACCTGCCGGTCCCATGGATCGTCAGCAATCACATAGTGACGTCCCACCTTGTCCCATGGAACCCGGGAGATACAGTATATAAAAGGAGCATATAAACCCTGAATAAATCAGTATTGAGTTGACTACTCTGGCATGTGTTTGTATTTCTTTAGTAGCTCTACCATAGTAGCCGCTACAAGGATCCCATAATTGAAAAAAATTATTGAAAATGATATTTATTGGATGCAGTTTTAGAAAACATACAGCATATACTAATTTCCTCATATTTGCTTACAATCTACAAGAAGGCCATTCAGTTCAATGATCTACAGCCATTTCTCAGTGTAACCCATCTTTCCCATGCCCTCTCTGAATTCCATTTATCTTACTCTCTAGTACATGCCTGTCAACTTACAAGAACATAAGAAATAGGAGTCACAGTGGGCCATCTGCAAGACCCCTGCCCACTAGCTATATGTCTCTGCAGACCCTGTTTCTACACACTTTGCTTTTCCACCCACTTTAGTTTTCTCCATAAAGTTAGAGATGCTTCCAGATCATTTATGTATATGTTTTGAAAAGTATAGGCCCAGCACCACTCCCTGTGGCACTCCACTAATGACAGATTACCAACCAGACAAACACTAATTTATCCCAATTTTCTGCCTTCTATTGGTTAACCAAACTCTATCCATGCTAGTGCATTCCCCTCATATTTGTATATCCTTATGCAGGTCTCTTATTTGGTACCTTAATGAACGCCTTCTGAAAATGCAACTATACCACATCCACCTGTTCCCCTCAATCCACCCTGTCCTTCCTGAATCCACCCTGTATCTGATTGATGGAACAATTTCTATCTGGATGTCTTGCTATTTCTTCCTCAATGATAGCATCCAGACGATGGATATTAAAAAAGTGGTGGTGCAGCAGCAGCTGCTGTAACAGTGGTGCTGCCATTGGTGCAGACCCAAGGAAGCAGGAATCAGAGTCAGAGCACTCCTCTGCATGGTCTGTTAAGCTGACGGACCCATACAGTTTTTAAACGGCCAGTAGAAGGGGCTGGTGGTCTTTTTTAAAAAAAAACATCGGAGAAGATAAGCAAATTTAAATTCCTGGGAGTCTCTACCTTGGAGGAACTTTCCTGGATTCATCATCTTATTGTCATCATTTTAAAAAAACATGTCAGCGCCTCTATTTCCTCAGGAGTTTGCAGAGGTTTGGTGTGCCATCGGAAACTTTGACAAACTTCCATAGAAGTGTAGTGGAAAGTGTTCTGACCAGCTGCATCACAGCCTGGCATGGTGGCATTAATACCTGCAAAAGGTAGTAGACACAGCCCACCACATCACAGGCAAAACTCTCCCCACCATAGAGGAAATCAGTATAGAACGTTGTTGTTGGATAGCAGCAGCAATCATCAAGGATCCGCACAATCCAGAACATGCTTTGTCTTGGTGTTGCCATCAGGAAAGAGGTACTGGTGCCACAAGACTTGTATATCCAGGTTCAGGAATAACTGCTGCTCCCCTCAACCATCAGACTCATTCAGAAACTCATTTAAGGACTCTGCTCATTATTTATTACTGAATATTTCTTTTCTGTATTTTCACGATCAGTTTGTTTACATCTCTTTCTTTTCTTTTTCAATCTTTTTATGAATATTTCATAATATACACAATATAAGAATAGAAATACCACAATTAAAATGGTATCTCCAAGTTTAGATAGGAGTACCATGAGGAAAGAGGTGCCACAGGACTCTCACCACCAGGTTCAGGAATAGCTGTGACCCCTCCACCATCAGTCTCCTCGGACTCCTGAACAACAAACTCAATCCGGGACTTGTTTAAGGACTCTTAGTTGTGAACCTTATTGATTTTTTAAAATTTCTCTGAATTGCATAGTTTGTTTACAATCATCATGCCTGGATGAAGCGCTCGATCCTGAAATATTGGTTATGTATCTTTATCTTTGATAAATAAAGAACACTGTTTGACCTGCTGAGTTTCTCCAGCATTGTGTTTTTATTCCAATATGAAGCTTGCAGCTGTTCACCAGCATGTGCAGTGTTGGGTATATACTGCAATAGTTAATTAACTAGCACCACAAAATTCAAATGCTAACTGCATCAGGAACAAGAGGTAGGATTTAATCCAATATGGTGATAATTCCAAACAATTTAGGGAGCAAATGAGTTTGGCATTAGTTTTATCTAAATCCTCAATCCAATGAACATCTTCATTATCTATAATAGAGAAGTCTGAGAAGTAAAGAATATGCCTGCATGTTTGATATTTTTAAAAATTTGATGGTATAGCAGCTGTTAACGGCAGTGCCACTAAAATGAAGTACATCCACACAACATGAGGGTGAACCAGTAACTGACTTTAATTGAATCTCTCACACTGCTTTAAGGGGATGACTCACTTCATGTCTGGGGCGCACTGGTCAAAGGGAGTGACGTCAGCGCGTGGTGGAGTCACTGCCTGGCCAGCGACGTGCAACCAGGAAGTGGCGACATCTCCCAGGCAAATGTGGGCTTCTCCTGAGAAGGGAAGGGGGGCCCACGCCATCTTGTACCAATCGATTGGGACGGCAATTTAGCCCATCTAACCACGCGGTCGCTCAGCCCGCTACACCACACTCTTCCCCCACCCCCAGAATCGCTGCCACACTTTGAGCAAGTCACAGTACTGTCTTTATGTGGGCAGCCTCTGTGTCTGACCTGGGGAGCCAAGACAGGCGGGCCTGAGCCCAAATGCACTGTCTTGAGGCGGTCAATGGTAAACATTTCCTAACACCCGCCGATATCCAGGGTGAAAACAACATGTCGCACTGTAACACCTTGAATGGGCCTTCGTAGGGCATTGCAGGGGTGTTCCTTGCTAACAAAAACAAAGTTGGTGGACTGTAGATCCACAGGGACGTTGCAGGGTGGAGAGTCATGTCGGGAAGGTGGCAGAGATTTTGGCTTTCCCATCTGCTCTCTCAAGTGCTGGATGACATGTAAGGCACAGGGTTGTGAGCGGGGAGGGTTGAAGTGAATGTCCCCTGGGATGGTAAGTAGGGAGCTGTACACTATCTCAGCAGACAACACTGGCAGGTCTTCTTTTGGTGCTGTGCGAATTCCCAACAGTACCCATGAGAGTTTATCCATCCAATACAGGCCTTGTAGTCAAGCTTTTAGGATTGCTTTCAGATGGTGGTGAAAACATTTGACAAGTCTGTTTGCCTGAGGATGGTAGGCTGTGATGTGGCGTAACCGACTGCCGCAGAACTTGGCTAGGTTGGACCAGAGCGAGGATGTAAACTGGGCCCCTCAGTCTGAAGTGATGTGGGTTGGGACGCCGAAGCGTGCAACCCAAGTGGACAAGAAAGCTCCAGTGAAAGTCTCTGTGTCACATGTGGGCAGGGATATCGCTTCCAGCCAATGGGTAAAACGGTCAACTACTGTGAATAAATACTGCATAACTTGGCTCACGGGGAGCGGGCCAATGATGTCCACGTGCATATAGTCAAACTGGCGTTGCGCCGGGGCGAAACTCTGGAGAGGGGCCTTGGTGTGTCAATGCAATCTGGTGCACTGGCAGTGCAAGCAAGTCTTAGCCCATGGCGTTATGTTGCGGCAGAGGCCGTGCCACATGAACTTGTCAGACAGCAGGTGGACGATAGACTTATCGAAGGATGTGACAGACATGGATTTGATCGAACACCCACTGTCGCCAGGTCACGGGTAGAATGGGTCTGGGGAAGCCTGTGGACATATCGCACAGAAAGTTCAGGCTTCCGGTGAAGGACAGAAATCTCTAACCTTCAGGTTTGTGATGGCAGTCCGGTTTGGCCTGGACCAGCATCCTCTCCTGGTCTTTGGCCAGTTGAGCAACATCAATTTCTCCTGAGTTAACTGAGATGGCCAGACTGGACAGAGCATTGGCCACAATGTTGGACTTGCCTCCAACGTGGCAAATGTCCATAGTATATTCAGAAATGTTGCCGAAGTGTGAGGGGGTATGACTAGAACGTGGTAGCATTGAATGTGGGGCATCTGTTCATGTCTACCAGCTCATGTGCCCGGAGGAAATCGGCTCCGTGTAGGGCTTGCCCAACGGACGCAATCGTACACTTCCAATGGAAAATTGTTCCAACAGCATGGATTGCGATCAGATGGGTGCCAAAGCATGGAATGGAGGAACTGTTGGCTGCCTGTACAGGGAGACCCTTGGGATTATGCTTGAGCTCGAAGTTTGTCAGCGGGATGAAGTTTATCTCTACACCCATGTTAATTAGGAAATTCCTCTTTGTCCACTGGTCCCTTAGGTAGAGTAGGCCTTTATGTGTGCCAACCGCCGAGGCCACTATTGGCAGCTGGCCTGTTTGTTTCCCGTCACCTAGCTCAATTTGGCATTGTGGTTCAAGCATGGAGGGAAGCACCGCCAGGCATTGCGCCCCCATCTGCTGTGGTAGAAACAGCCATCACTCCGTTTGTCTGAGCGCTCGTTGCGTTGCAGTTGGGCTGCGGCTGGTGGAACTGACGGAGGGTAAAACTCTGGTACAGGGGCTGAGTTGGAGGCACCAATGGTGTAGATTTGTTGTACATATATCGAGCTCTGCTGCGGGGTGCGGTCTATCTGCTTCCTTGGCTACCAGGTGTATCATGTCTGATATTGCTGGGGAAATATGCTCCGGTAGCTTGGAGAGGAACAAAGCCTCGAATAAGAAACCGTTTGTGTGCCCATCTGCTAAATCCACCATTTCGCGCATGAGCTTGGTGGGGTTTCTTTTGCCCAGGCCTTGCATATTCAGGATGTGGATAGCACACTCGTGCCAGATGAGTTCCAGGGAATTGAGGAGGAAATGCCAGAATTGTTCATACTTATGCTCCATTCGAGGATTTTCAATGAAGGAATTTTCTTTGGCTGCGGTGGCAGTGTCCAGGACACTGACAACATGCCACAACTTGGTGTCCTCCTAGACAATGCCTCTGACCTGAAACTGTGACTCAGCCAGTTGTAACCAGTTCCTGGCTGGTTGACCTAGAAGGGCAGCAAATGCACACCCATAGCATTGGTCGCAGCCGTTTTGACTGTAGTAGTAGCAGCATCCTGCATTTTGTCGCATTCGGGGTGGGTTCCAAAGACATTGGAACCTTCAGGGTCACCACTGTAGAGACTGCAAACGTCGGCGCTACTGAAATATGTCCACAAAACACAAGGCTGAAACAATAACTAACTTCATTTGAATCTCTTGAGCTGCTTTACAATTCACTTCCAGTCTGGTCGAAGGGAGTGACATCACTGTCTGCCCAGTGACGTGTAACTAGGAAGTGGCGACATCTCCCAGGCAATGCGCTTGTCAAAAGTGGGCTACTCCTGAGAAGAAGGGAAGGGGGGCCCGCGCCATCTTGTACCAACCGACTGGGGCGGCAATTCGGCCCTTCTAACTGTGCGGTCGTTCGGCCCGCTACAATGGCATATTTATATGAAGTGTCAGAATGAAACAACTATAAAAAGACTATTGGTGAAGAAACACAAACTTTATCTACTTTATATCTTTACTCCACTTTAGATCTTAATTATTCCATGAAATTCCCAAACCTCTTGAATTGCTCTGCAGTAAGTCAGCTGTAATAAATTAAGATTCTTTGTTTTCATCCTATTTTGTATTCATCGTATTTTAAAAATTCTGAATTTTTTAATCCCTCCAAGATTCATAATTTTTTAAGATCTTAGTATTAAAATCAAAGTAACCAACATTATGGAAGTGCAATTCAACTATCAAGGATCGAGCTAGGATTTTTTTTCCAAACAAAACTATGCTTTTCAAATGTTTGAAAGGGGAATTTGCAGTGACTCCAAGTGGTCCGCATTGAAAAATAATGGTCACGGATGGATTCTAAATTCTGCTTTGTCATTACAAATTCCATGAAACAATTCAATGCAGAGTTATTGTCTCAGGAAAGGTTTGTTCCTGTTCTGAAAAATACAATCTTGCAAGATCATTCTTGTTAACTCCTGCCACTGAGAAAAAACTGGTAGATTTAACATCACTAAATATGGAAAACTAATGAGCAAAAAGAGTCAACAATTGCCAAAAAAGCACCAAAGTTTGTTAACATATTCACACCTAAGCAGCTTGGCAAAGCTGGGTGTATGCATAATCAGGTCTCTGTTAAAATGTGTGAATAGATGCAATTTAAACAATGACACAGCAAAATTCTGGAATTCAGTGCTTTCAATACCAGCTATTCTATCTTATCACAATCAACGAATTAAAGTCACAAATGTCCAGGGAGAATGAAACAACAAATCTGTCATCTTTTGTCCAACAGATTCCTTCACTTGCCACTTAGCAACCATGCTATTAAAATTTGAATATATTTCTAGTTGCCCCATCAGTAACGTATACTAAGCAAAGTTAGATTGAATGGTTTCCAAGGTCTCAGAGGTGAAAGGAATGCAGGGAAGAATCACCCTTGCTTTGATCATAATACACAATATGTAACTGCAGAGCCCACAGAGAGAATGAGATGAAGCATTTGTCTCAGAAGGATTTGAAAATTCATGCTCATTTAAGTAGAACAGCAGAAACCCCCCCCCACAGTATTTTAATAGTTTGTTGTTATGCTCATTTTGGTCATCAGATTTAAATCGGATGAAGATTTTCTAAAATGGTGTATTACCTATTAATTTGATACCTTAAAGCTCGCATTTCATCCAGGGTAAATGTGAATATTACCTTCCATTAGATTTCAAAGTGTATGTATAAAGTATATTTCATTAGCTTTTAAAAAGGTCAAATACTGCTGTTCACATTCTGATTGACAGAGAAATGCTGCTTTAGAAATGACTGCACATATTTTGGCCAAATATACCAAGCTATGTTTTCTAATGACAGATATATAAAAAGGGGGAGATTATTTTTTGCAATGATGTCATCTTTGCAACATAAAATGTTTAAAAATAAAGTTCCAAATGTTCATAACAAATTTTCCCAGAACTCTGAAATCTGCAACAGATAACAAAGACAACATAGAGCCATTTAAAAAGCACTATTAATTGGCAGGGTTATGTTTTGCTGGAGTGTAATAAGATGAAAACCTTGTATGTGGATGGAAAAGGTAAAGGCCAACTCAACTTGCATATTAGCCTCCATTTGCCTGTTCCAAACAGTGGAAACTGGGTCAAAAAAGCCCATGTCTATGCCCTAGCCCTTCTCTCAACCTCTGCAAAATTGTGCCTCATCTACAGCAGCAGCAGCTACACACAAGAGGAAATGAGAGAGGATCTAAAATGCATGATTGTGTTAAGTTGTTTTCTAGTAAGGATGTGCGCTATTTGCCTTGGCGAGTCTGTTGTCTATCTCGTTGTCGATCCTTGCATCCGATGAAATGGTGCAGCCGAGATAGATAAACTGGTTGACCGTTTTGAGGTACAAGGACTGCCTAAAGAAATCTCTTGGTGCCTGCCACATTGACCACCGCCAGTGGGCTGATATCACCTCAAACCGTGCATCTTGACACCTCACAGTTCGGCGGGCAGCAACCTCCTTTGAAGAAGACCGCAGAGCCCACCTCACTGACAAAAGACAAAGGAGGAAAAACCCAACACCCAACCCCAACCATCCAATTTTCCCTTGCAACCACAGCAACCGTGTCTGCCTGTCCCGCATCGGACTTGTCAGCCACAAACGAGCCTGCAGCTGACGTGGACATTTACCCCTCCATAAATCTTCGTCTGCGAAGCCAAGTCAAAGAAAAAAGAAAAGTAAGGATGTGCTAGGTAAGTGGAAGACCTTCAAAGGTGAAATTTTGAGAAGTTTATAACAGCAAATGAGGTGCTTGACAAGAATAAAGAATGTGGGGGCGTGGCAAGATTGCATAAGGAATAGACGTGCCTTCCAGCCCTCTCCCGATTCTTTGGTATTGTTTTGTCTTTAAATGCCTGTTAAAACTTTTTCAAGGTTAGATATAGCTGTTAAACTAGTTTCCAATGGTACAATTGTTGAAAAAAAGCAAGAAAAAACGGCAACAGATCATTAAGAAATTAAATTTTCCGAAGATATCAGAGCCTATCTGTTTACAAGAAGCCAGGTCTCAGAGTGGAATGGATCCAGGAGGAGAAGCACAGGAATCAGCAGCGGAGCTCCGTTCTTTGCCGATAGAGCTCTTTAAAAATGGCGCCCGGCAGCCCTTAGAACAAAGGACTAGCCGGGCGCGTGTATTTCAATCAACGCTCGCTATGAGCGCTGTTACAAAGCCTTTGACAGTTGAAACAGCTGGGAAGCCGCCAGCTGAAGGCTTGCAGTTAAAGGGACATCCACTGACTGATGTAGCAGTGGTGCTGCGAAGTGCACCACCTGAAATGAAGATTTCTACAGACTTTAATGTGTCAGAGATGCTTGACAGAGTATGGCTTGGGGATAACCCTCGCCATCAACCTCCAGATATTACTGGGGAGGTTATGGCAGGGGTTTCTACACGAAGTCACACTGCAAGTAAAGCAGTTAAATTAAGGGAGGGAATACAAGATTCTTTGGCTATTCAGAAACAACAGGACCCTATTGTGTCTGAATCTACTTCAGTGGATAAGTTTCTTAAGAGTCTTGAATCTAAGTTAGCTGTTACATTGAAAGAATTCGCTAAAACTTTAGATCAACTTGATACTAAACTTAATACCTTAGTGGATATTAATACTCAACAGATGGCTGATTATGGAGCTTTTAAGCTTAAAACGAGTGAAAGACTTGATTTTTGTGACCAAGGTTTAGTTGAGGTACAAGATCAATTACAAGATGTCAATAAAACAATTGAAACTTTACAAATTCAGAATAAAAATTTAGTGAAAAAGGTTGATTATTTGGGGAATCAATCCAGACGGAATAATATAAAAATTGTTGGTTTACCAGAAGATTTGGAAGGATCAAATCCAAGAAAATTTTTTACTGAGTGGATTCCACAAGTATTAGGACAAGATAAGTTCCCAGAAGGCTTAATACTGGAACGTGCTCATAGAGCTTTGAGAAGAAAGCCTCCTTTTGGACAAAAGCCACAACCTGTTTTGGTTCGTTGTTTAAATTATTATGATAGAGAGAGAATTTTGCGTGTGGCCATAAAAAGTGCACAACAAAGAAGATCTCCTTTGATGGTTCAGAATAATCATGTTTTTTTTTAATCCGGATTTGAGTCAAGAAGTTATGTCTCAGCGACGTGAATTTAACTTTGTGAAAGAAATGTTGTGGAAAAAAGGTTATAAAGCAACATTTAGATATCCTGCAGTATTGAAGATTTTTCAAGATGGTTACACCAAAATTTTTTGATGATCCTAAGGAAGCCATGGATTTTGCTCAATCGTTACCAATTATACAATTTCAGGAAAGATGTAATCCTCCACGGTCCCCAAAGAGAGTGGAGAAACAAGATGGGAATCATATTCCAAGGAGAAATGGAAATAATGGTGGTCGAAGTGATAAAGTTGATTAAAAAAATAATAATAAAAAGAAGTTTTTTTTTCTTTGAGAAAATTTTAAATAATGATGATAGTTTAAGTGAAACGTGTGTTGGGAGAGGGAGCTGGGTGGGCACTATTTTCCAGAAGTCATCAGCTACGTGTGAGTTATTTCACACCCAATATTTTGTGGGACTTACCGCAATGAGTGGTTGACCCAGGAGGAGGTAGCAGTTGCCTCCTGCCTGTTTTTTTTTCTTATGAATTTTTGGATTGAGGAGTGAAGGTTTTTTTTTATTTAAAAATTTTTTTTTTTAAATATTTTTTTTCTTCTTTTTTTTGTAGTTCTCGGAGGGGATAAGGGGAGGGGGTGTTTTTATTTCTTTCTTTCCTTTTTTTTCCTTCTCTTTTTTTGTGTATTTTTAAGTAATGTTTAAATTTAAATTTGTTTTTTTTAATATTTACAATTTTAATAACTTTATTAAGCATAAGAAAGTATTTGATTGTTTTAAAAATTAAAAGTTGATGTGGTTTTTTTGTAAAGTTTATTTAGTAGATAAAGAATATTTGAAATTTAAATGTGAATGGGATGGATAAGCTTTTTATTCTTTCTTTAACTTCAAGGTGAAAGGAGTGGTAATTTTGCTGTATATTATTTTATTATTTTAGTTATAGAACTTGAATTGTACAATTCTTAATGAGGCTTGAATTTTGTTTGTGGTTTATGCGCCATTTGTTGAAGATATAGTTTTTGTTGTAGATGTGTTTTTACTATTTGGATATGTGAATTTTAATGTAATGATTGGGGATATTTAAATGTGGTATTGGAGCTTTTATTGGATAAGTATTTAAGAGTAAAAGGGAAAAATGGTGGAAGACTACTAAAATTGAATTGTACAATGCTTAATGAAGTTTGAATTTTGTTTTAAGATGGTGGTTTATGAGACTAACATGATGATAGATGTGAAGTTAGTTGATATTTGGTGAAGGTTTATTTCTATAGAGAAAGGTTTTTTTTCATCTTTTTTTTAATGCTACAATTCTTTTTGAAGAATTGATTATTGTTTAAGAATTTTTGATAGATAATATTACTCTTTTTTTATATTAAGTTTGAGTTAAATACATGTTTTATTTTGACTCCGTTTGTTAAATATATGCATTTAAGTTTGATTTAAATATGTTTTTAAGTGTGATATCTTAGTATTAATTACTTCTCTTTTTGTTAGTATTTTAATCTGTTATGTTTTTGGTTTTTTTTTGTAAGTGGATTTTTTTAAATATATGCATTTAAGTTTGATTTAAATATGTTTTTAAGTGTGATATCTTAGTATTAATTACTTCTCTTTTTGTTAGTATTTTAATCTGTTATGTTTTTGGTTTTTTTTTGTAAGTGGATTTTTTTTCTTACATATATTATTAACTTTATTAATTCTTCACTCTTTATTTTGGGGGAGGGGGGTATAGTTTATTTAGATTACTGATGCTGTATTGTAATTTCATTATCTTATTCTTAATTTTTTTAAATTTAATCTTATATTTTATTCATGTTATAAAATCTTAAATAAAGTTTTAAAAAAAAGAATAAAGAATGTAGGGAAAAAAGAAAGAAATCAGGAGACATGAAGTCACTTTGGCAGACCATGTGAAGGAAAATCCTAAGGGATATGTATTGTTGGAATCTAGGGGTTAAAACAGTATGAAATAAATGATTAATTAATAAGTGTATATTTACTGCATGGTTCAGGGAAAAAGGAATGTGATTAAGTGGCAATCACAGCATGGAGCAAAGTTGGCTGAGCAAAATTGTCTGCTCCAAAATACAGGGAGAGGAAATGCATAAAACGATTTAGGTGGTGAGTAGCACAGGAGACACAGGCCAGATCAGAACAAAGAATGGCCTGCAAGAAACAAAGGGAATGGAAAACCAGTCTAGGAGGAAGATTAAGGCAGGAGGAGGTATTAAAGAGAACAGCAGAAATTGGCCAGACAAGAACAGAATGGTGATTAGAAATATCTGGGGATGAATTAATTTCTGATCAACACAACAGGATAGTCTGGCCTGGAGGATTAAGATGGGAGTGCTACACCCCAGATATCTGCAAAACAGGAGATGACTTGTGATAACCCTTATGCAAAAAGATCTAGCAAAGGAAGACAACTTTTGTTCTGTATGATAATGAAATCTAGCAAAGGAAGCCAACTTTTGTTCTGTATGATAAGGTTGACCTATATAAACTGAACCAACTGGACAATAGGGGTCAGTCTTGGGGAGTAGCTCACTGTGCAGGTGACCTATGAACTAATGAGTGACCCAGAGCTCTGTTAAGTTTTATTCTTGTGCTGTGTAATAAATTGACTGTTGAACCGAATACCTTCTCCTATCACTTCATTCAAAGAACACGCTGGACTCAGACTACACATAGACTAAATTAAGAGTAAGGTAAAGCCAGAATCCGACAATTTGGTGACCCCGACGTGATGAAGATGGAGAAGTGACGGAAGAAAAAGATACGAAACACCGGTCGATTGTGGTGTGGTGATAACAACAAGTGACCATCCTACAAAGGGAGGTAAGCAGACGCCTGTTTTAACGAAGTTCTGCTATTGGCAAAGATAAATTGTGTGTTGTCGCTACTCTGCAAAAGCCCTCGTTAAAGCCAAAGAATAAAACAAAAGGGGGTTGGAGTCCCCCTAGTAGAACGGGGTTGGAGTCCCCTGTAGTAGAAGGGGGTTGGAGTCCTCCTAGTAGAACAGGGTTGGAGTCCCCTGTAGTAGAAGGGGGTTGGAGTCCTCCTAGTAGAACGGGGTTGGAGTCCTCCTAGTAGAAAGGGGGTTGGAGTCCTCCTAGTAGAACGGGGTTGGAGTCCCCTCGTAGCGATCTCGAGAGATAGCTTTAGACACTTGGCCAATTAGAATAAGGTGTATGGTGATGGTTATTTGCTTCTATAGTGTGTAATAAGTATTTGATTACGGATCGTGTACCATAGTAGTGTATAAGTATCTGTATAAGGTGCATTGTGATGGTTATTTGCTTATATATTGCGCAACCTCATCCAACGTACCCCTACAGCCGACAAGGTTGTCATCCTGGGCGACTTCAACGCTCGTGTCGGCAAAGACTCAGAAACCTGGCCAGGAATCCTGGGCAAGCATGGCGTCGGCAAGTGCAACGACAATGGGCGCCTCCTGTTGGAGCTCTGCGCAGAACAGCGGCTTGTCATTACAAACACCCTTTTTCAGCAGAGGGACAGCCTTAAGACCACCTGGATGCATCCCCGATCCAAACACTGGCACCTCCTGGACTACATCCTGGTGCGAGAAAGTGACAAACAAGATGTGCTCCACACCAGGGTCATGCCTAGCGCGGAATGCCACACTGACCACCGGCTGGTTCGCTGCAAGCTCAACCTTCACTTCAAGCCAAAGCCCAGGAACAATAAAGCCCCCAGAAAGAGGTTCAATGTTGGAAAACTGCAGTCAGACGAAGCGAGAGGAAACTTCCAGGCAAACCTCAAAGCAAAGCTCGACGTTGCAACCCGCCTCACGGACCCGTCCCCTGAAACCCTCTGGGATCAGTTGAAGACTACCATACTGCAATCCACTGAAGAGGTACTGGGCTTCTCCTCCAGGAAAAACAAGGACTGGTTTGACGAAAACAGCCAGGAAATCCAGGAGCTGCTGGCAAAGAAGCGAGCTGCCCACCAGGCTCACCTTACAAAGCCGTCCTGTCCAGAGAAGAAACAAGCCTTCCGTCGCGCATGCAGCCATCTTCAGCGCAAACTCCGGGAGATCCAAAATGAGTGGTGGACTAGCCTCGCCAAACGAACACAGCTCAGCGCGGACATTGGCGACTTCAGGGGTTTCTACGAGGCTCTAAAGGCTGTGTACGGCCCCTCACCCCAAGTCCAAAGCCCGCTGCGCAGCTCAGACGGCAAAGTCCTCCTCAGCGACAAGATCTCCATCCTCAACCGATGGTCAGAACACTTCCAATCTCTTTTCAGTACCAACCGCTCAGTCCAAGATTCCGCCCTGCTCCAGCTCCCTCAACAGCCCCTAAGGCTAGAGCTGGATGAGGTTCCCACCCTGGATGAGACATATAAGGCAATCGAACAACTGAAAAGTGGCAAAGCAGCAGGTATGGATGGAATCCCCCCAGAAGTCTGGAAGGCTGGCGGCAAAACTCTGCATGCCAAACTGCATGAGTTTTTCAAGCTTTGTTGGGACCAAGGTAAACTGCCTCAGGATCTTCGTGATGCCACCATCATCACCCTGTACAAAAACAAAGGCGAGAAATCAGACTGCTCAAACTACAGGGGAATCACGTTGCTCTCCATTGCAGGCAAAATCTTCGCTAGGATTCTACTAAATAGAATAATACCTAGTGTCGCTGAGAATATTCTCCCAGAATCACAGTGCGGCTTTCGCGCTAACAGAGGAACCACTGACATGGTCTTTGCCCTCAGACAGCTCCAAGAAAAGTGTAGAGAACAAAACAAAGGACTCTACATCACCTTTGTTGACCTCACCAAAGCCTTCGACACCGTGAGCAGGAAAGGGCTTTGGCAAATACTAGAGCGCATCGGATGTCCCCCAAAGTTCCTCAACATGATTATCCAACTGCACGAAAACCAACAAAGTCGGGTCAGATACAGCAATGAGCTCTCTGAACCCTTCTCCATTAACAATGGCGTGAAGCAAGGCTGTGTTCTCGCACCAACCCTCTTTTCAATCTTCTTCAGCATGATGCTGAACCAAGCCATGAAAGACCCCAACAATGAAGACGCTGTTTACATCCGGTACCGCACGGATGGCAGTCTCTTCAATCTGAGGCGCCTGCAAGCTCACACCAAGACACAAGAGAAACTTGTCCGTGAACTACTCTTTGCAGATGATGCCGCTTTAGTTGCCCATTCAGAGCCAGCTCTTCAGTGCTTGACGTCCTGCTTTGCGGAAACTGCCAAAATGTTTGGCCTGGAAGTCAGCCTGAAGAAAACTGAGGTCCTCCATCAGCCAGCTCCCCACCATGACTACCAGCCCCCCCACATCTCCATCGGGCACACAAAACTCAAAACGGTCAACCAGTTTACCTATCTCGGCTGCACCATTTCATCAGATGCAAGGATCGACAATGAGATAGACAACAGACTCGCCAAGGCAAATAGCGCCTTTGGAAGACTACACAAAAGAGTCTGGAAAAACAACCAACTGAAAAACCTCACAAAGATAAGCGTATACAGAGCCGTTGTCATACCCACACTCCTGTTCGGCTCCGAATCATGGGTCCTCTACCGGCACCACCTACGGCTCCTAGAACGCTTCCACCAGCGTTGTCTCCGCTCCATCCTCAACATCCATTGGAGCGCTCACACCCCTAACGTCGAGGTACTCGAGATGGCAGAGGTCGACAGCATCGAGTCCACGCTGCTGAAGATCCAGCTGCGCTGGATGGGTCACGTCTCCAGAATGGAGGACCATCGCCTTCCCAAGATCGTATTATATGGCGAGCTCTCCACTGGCCACCGTGACAGAGGTGCACCAAAGAAAAGGTACAAGGACTGCCTAAAGAAATCTCTTGGAGCCTGCCACATTGACCACCGCCAGTGGGCTGATAACGCCTCAAACAGTGCATCTTGGCGCCTCACAGTTTGGCGGGCAGCAGCCTCCTTTGAAGAAGACCGCAGAGCACACCTCACTGACAAAAGGCAAAGGAGGAAAAACCCAACACCCAACCCCAACCAACCAATTTTCCCTTGCAACCGCTGCAATCGTGTCTGCCTGTCCCGCATCGGACTGGTCAGCCACAAACGAGCCTGCAGCTGACGTGGACTTTTTACCCCCTCCATAAATCTTCGTCCGCGAAGCCAAGCCAAAGAAAAGAGTGTGTAATAAGTATTTGATTAAGGATCGTATACCATAGTAGTGTATAATCAGTATCTGTATAAGGTGTATTGTTTTATAGTTATTTGCTTCTATAGTGGATAAGTATCTGTTTAGGAATCGTCTAGTGTATCATAATAGTTTATAATAAGTATTTGTTTAAGGATCGTGTACAGTGTGCTGCTGGTGTTCATAATAACGTGGGAAGGGACGAAGTAGACTGCAGGGTGTCAAAATCCTACCAGGGGAGAGACCCAGTGAAGTACGAAGTATAAAGGGTTAAAGATCAGAACGGAGATGGAAGGAGTAAATAGGGATGTAGGGCAAGAGCTCGGGGGAGACAGAGGGGTTCCCCCATCTGTAAACCGACAGTGGGAAAAAACAAGGAATCAATTACTGGGAGGATTACCGAAGGGAGAGGAGGTACAAGCTATGAAACGGTATGAACAGATATGGAAAGAGCTGCAAAGTCAGGGGAAGGTACCGCTAGGGTTTGAAAAGATCCGGCTTGTAATGTACTTGGGAGAAGCCGAGAGGGAAGCGGCAAAGGAGGTACAGGAACATGAGGCAAAGGGACAAGGATCTATCTGGAATAGAAGAAGGCTTAAACAGCAGAAGGAAGCGAAGGAACAGAGAAGGGCAGATTTACATAATATGACATTGGCTTGCATGGCTGTGGAAGCGAACCTTCAGCATGCTACTAAAAAGGCATCCCCTATCACAAAGGAGAAAACGGGGGAGGAGATGACGGGGGAGGTTAAGCCGTCAGCCCCGCTATATCCAAAGTTACCAGAGACATTGCCACCATCTTATCCGATTCCCCAGATGCCAACGATGCAGATAAGTGAGAGAATAGCAGGTCCAGAACTCCAGGAGGTGAAGGAGAGACTTAAGAGCGTTGTGCAGGAGAGAGAGGAGGAAACAAAGGAATTGATGAATGAAATACAGAACGATATATGTGCAGTTAGGGAAACTAGTAGGTGCCTGGGAAAAACAGATGAGAGAGAACAGGGACAAGAAGAGGAGAATAGGAGGGGAAGTGACCCAGTGAGTGTCAGATGGGAGCGGGAAAGAGGGCAGGACGAGGAAAATGAGATAGCTAGTGTGAGTGTGGAGAGTGAGGATGAGGAACAGCCAGTCACGATCAGGGGAAGAATGGACACACACAGAAGACAGGGTCAGGAAAACCCTCGCTCCCCTTTGGGATACGCGTTGCGAGACAGGGAGGAAGTACGGCTTCCAGAAAGGCCGTTAATTTATAAGGGTCCGCAAATTGGGGAAAGGGATTCACCCTTCTCATTCACTGACATGAATTGTATTTTGGACAAAATGCCACCTCCGACTGAGGGAGGTGGAGCGTGGATGGGAAAGTTCTGCCAATATACGATGGGACATAAGATAGCCATAGGGGATTGGAGAGCATTATTAGGGAAACAACTTGGGCTATGGGAGATACAGCAGGTGGAAATGGTCGCAGGAATCACTAGGTGCCCCGATGCCGAGCCATTTGCCAAACATGCTACGGCAATAGGAGGGGCAATGCGGGATAAGTTTCCCGTTCCCCCCGGGGTCATGCAGTCCCTGACCTTTTCCATAAAGGAGGATGAGGAGATCTCGACTTTTTTGAGTCAGTGTAAGGAGAGTTGGACGGATAAAGCTGGAGTATCCCCAGCCACAGATCCCTTGCAGACTACACTCTTTAGGTCTGCAGTAACGAGCGGGCTGCCAGCTGTAGTTAGGGAGGCATTAGAGAATAACCCTGACATTCCTGGTTGCTCGAATGAGCAATGGGAAAAACATTTGACCCATCACATGAAGCGTTACAGGGCTAAGCAAAAGGAGGACAAACAAAGTACGGAGTCGGCACAAGTGCAACTCCTTAAGCTTCAATTGGAAGAAGCTAGGAAAAAGGTAAACGAGGCAAAAAAGAATTCCTCAAAGGGTGCAAACCAGATGATTCAGCAGCCACCGCAGCCACCACAAGGGAATAATACGAATTGGCCCCCGGCCCCAAATTGGGCACCGAGTCCCACCTATGGGGGCAGAATTGGAGGTCCAATGGGGGGATTCCGAGAAAGAGGGAGAGGTCGGGGTGTTCCACGAATGCCGCCAGCCGTATGTTTCAGATGTGGTCAACCAGGACACTGGAAGAGAGATTGCCCCCTAGTATGGGGTCCTCAGGACACTGGGAGAAGGGGATATGGACCACCACAATATGAGCCTTGGGTCCAGCCCCAGAGATCGTCAGTGCCACCCCCGAGACATCAGGCACCCCATGCGGCTCTCGCTCCAAAGGGACAATTCCCATCGCTGACGGAGGAGGAGCCATATTACCAGCAGTGACGGGGCCGAGCACCCAAGAGCAGGTTAGGTTGGCAGACCCCTTCCTGCAGATTAACGTAATGGACATGGAAGTATCCTTTTTAGTGGATACTGGAGCCAGATTTTCAACACTCATTGGCGCTGAGTTTCAAGCTAAAACATCATCCTCTAGCGTCCAGCTGATAGGGTTCTCGGGTACACCAGAAAATCTGCCGTTTTCTACACCGCTAGTCACTTCGCTGGCGGGACAGACTTTCACACATCAATACATTTTGTCAGCCAGATGCCCTACTAATCTTTTGGGCAGAGACCTGCTGGTCAGGTGCAGAGCATCGATCCTTTGCGGACCCAGCGGAACAGAGATCACCTTTCCAAATGGATATTCTATGAACTGTTCATTAACTACACTTCATTCCGGTTCTCAGATGTTGTTGGCAGCCGCTGGAGGATCCGCGTCTGAGGGACTATGGGCTGACATTTACTGGGGGCTGCTGGAACCAGAGGACCCACAGAAGGGAGGGCTGCTAAAGCTTTATAATCAATGGAAGCCGTGGATCCAGACGTCACACCCGTATACCCCTCCCTTGGACCCCCTCCATGTTACCCTCTTTTACGATAGAGATGGGGATGAAATTTATCAGCATGCCTTTTATGAAGAGGTAGAGGGCATACAATGGGAGATTAATTCAGACTACATAGTGGTAGGAAAGGAGGGAGTGGCAGCTATGGTAGCACTGACATCTGAACAGCTGGAGTGGTATGTGATGGCAGGTGAGGCCGTTCCGCATGTCACCCTTGCAATTGGCACTGCTCACCAGGCAAAAGATGTGGGACCGATGTGTCGGAACTTGATGGCCTTAAGGGATTGGTCCGATACCCAAATGCCGACAGTGCAGTTCTCCTCATCTGGTCAGGCGTACAGGATTTTGTACCCGACAAATGATCGAGTCCTCCTTGAGCATAGACAGATTGAACGCTTTCATGGTAGAGAGAAGATGGTCACCCCGACTCGGCCCCTATGCTAGATTCTCTCCCTGAGAACCTGTGGTCAGTGGGATTAGCAGATGTGGGTTTTTGTCAGCAGGCTGATCCCATAACCTTCGAACTGTCAGATTATACTCCAATTTGGCAGACACAGTATTCCCACAAACCTGAAGCTGAGGTGGGTCTGGCAAAGGCCATTGAGGGCTTAATGGATTCAGGGGTGTTGGAGCATTCGTGCTCAAATTGGAATACACCCATCTTACCTGTTCCGAAACAGGAGATGGGCAAATATCAGATGGCCCATGATTTAAGACGCATCAATGGTATTGTGCGAACACCCACAGTTCCAGTACCGAACCCATATACTGCCATGACTGCTTTAACCCCTGACCACAAGTGGTTCTCTTGCATAGATTTAGCAAATGCTTTCTTTTGTTTGCCGCTGGCAGAACAATTAAGCGATGTGTTTTCTTTCACGTATAGAGGTAGAAAGCTACGTTATACTAGACTTCCGCAGGGCTTTATCTTATCCCCAGGGATTTTCAATCAGGTTTTGAAAGAACAGCTGGGGTGGCTAGTACTGCCATGTGGGGTAGTTCTGATCCAGTACGTAGATGATATCTTATTGGCAGCACCTGAGCCTGTCTCCTGTTTGGAGGCCACAAAACTCCTGCTAGTGCAGCTGTTCAAGGCAGGTTTTAAAGTCTCTCGTTTAAAGTTGCAATGTTGTAGACAAGTGGTCTCCTTTTTAGGTAGAATGGTCTCAGCGATTTCCCCTGCACATCGAACAGCGATACTACATCATCCAAAACCAAAGACAGTTAAGGAAATGCTTTCGTTTTTGGGTTTGACAGGTTATAGTAGGCAGTTTATCCCATCGTATGGTGAGTTGACACATCCACTGCGAACTTTAGTGAATGAGCAGGGGATGAGGAATCTGGGAGCTACACTTGATTGGACTGCACAGGCTGAGATGAGTTTTATTCTACTGAAGCAAGCTCTTACAACAGCTATAGATTTGGCGATTCCAAATTATAAACAACCTTTCTTTTTGGATGATTCTGAAAAAGCACACACAATTAATGGTGTTCTTTTTCAGAAAAAAGGGGGTGGAAGATGTGTGCTCATGTATGTGAGTATCACACTAGACCCAACGGAAGACAGACACCCACCATGTACGAGACATGCAGCGGGAGTAGCAAAGATTTTACAAAAGGTGGCACACATAGTAATGGGACATGGCCTGACGGTATTAACAACACATAGCATTGTAGCATTTGTGAGCTCGACAGCATTTACAATGACTTCACTAAGGCAGACGAGACTAGAAAAGATCCTGAATGCTCCAAATGTTACATTTACCCATGAAGGCATTAACATGGCAGACAATATGGGAGAGGGAGAACCACACTGTTGTGAGAAGAGGGTAGTGAAGGATATTAAAATAAGACCTGACTTACAGGCTACACCCTTAAGAGAACCAGATGAAACCTTGTTTACAGATGGGTGTTGTTACAGACACCCCACAGATGGATTGAAAGCTGCCTATGCGGTGGTACGAAAAACTACAGGAGGATTTGAAGAAATCATTACAGGGACAGTGAGAGGAAAGGAGTCAGCACAACTCGCAGAACTACAGGGAATGATAGCAGCATTAGAATGGGCAGAAGGGAAGGAGGTCAATATATATACAGACTCGGCATGTGTGGTAGGGACAATACAGGTTGAACTTAGTCAATGGATTAGAAGTGGGTTTTTAACAGCAGCAATGACCCCAATTAAACACGAGAAGGACGTTAGGAAACTGGCTGAGGCCCTCCTGAAACCAAGGGCATTAGCAGTTCTTAAATGTAAAGGACATGATAGAACAGATACGATGGTGGCTCGGGGAAATCAGGAAGCGGACATGGCCGCTAAAAGGGCAGCAGGATACGGCCCTCAGTTTATTATGATACAGGCAGACAGAACAGCACATGACTTATTACCACCGTGTAGGGTAGAAGTAATAGTACAGGAACAACCAAAGGCATCACCTCAGGAAAGGATGGTATGGGAGGAAAGGGGGGCAACCAAGGATCAAGGATTATGGAGATAGATAGACGGGAGGCCAGTCTTACCATCTGGACTCATGAAACCCCTCCTCGAGGAGGCGCATGGGCTAACACACTGTGGAAAGAAGCAGATGATAAGGTACTTGATACATTGGTGGCACCCCTTCCTGCCGGCGATGGTGGAGAACCATATTAGAGAGTGTGAGGTATGTATAGCTTTCAATGTAAAGGCGACTGTAAAGCCACATGAAGGTCAGTTCCCACTACCTAAGTTACCAGGGCAGGAAATCGTACTTGATTATATGGACATGATTGAGAGGGTAAGTGGCTATCGATACCTCTTAGTAGCAGTAGATGTGTTCACAGGGTGGCCGGAGGCAATCCCTGCCAAAAGAGAAGATGCAAGGACGGTATGTAAATTCCTGATCAACCAGTATATTCCGAGACACGGATTTCCTAGAAAAATTAGGTCTGATAATGGAAGTCATTTTAAGAATAATGATCTACAGGAGGTAGAAGCAATGTTGGGATTGAAACATGCCTTTGGAACGGTGTACCATCCGCAATCCCAAGGGAAAGTGGAGAGGATGAACCAAACAATAAAAGGTAAGATCGGGAAAGTACAGGCACGGACCAAACTAAATTGGGTGGATGCGTTGCCCCTGGCATTAATGTCAATAAGGAGTTCGGTAAGTTCTGTGACAGGATTTACTCCATATGAACTACAAACAGGGCACCAGTTTCCAGGACCGGGAGCCGGAATTCAGACTACGAAGAATGAGGTAAGCTCAATGGGAAGCAAGCTTTATTATGAAAAACTAACGGCTCTGGTGTCACAAGTCCCAACAGAGAAGGGGAAACACCGATACCTTCAGTCGCGGAGTGGGTTCTGCTAAAGGTCATCAAAAGAAAGTGGTCGGAGCCCAGGTGGACAGGACCCTACAGAGTGGTGGAGAGGACGTCCCACGCGGTTCGACTACAAGGAAAAGGCGAGACGTGGTATCATTGGAGTCAGTGTGCAGCAAAGGACCCACCGACACGGACACTGGAACAGATTCGAACGGAGGTGACTGAGAACCTGTGAAGCAACCACGGACTAAGAACACTTAACGTCCCTTTTTTAAAGAGACTATTGGACTACGGTGACTGTGTATCAGTGGTTGACGGCATAATCAATTTATTGGCATCAAAACAATGAAAGGAGCTGGGATGAATACTATGTGGGGACTATGGGTACTGGTATTCCGAGCCCTTGAAGGGGCTGGAGTAGAAAACCACTGTACAAAGTGTGTGCACTCGGCCTGGGGGTCGCACAACGAAAAAGAACAGTACTTTGCTGATTGGACTAACTTTCCTGAACACTGTGTGGGGACTCACACGGGACGTAAGTGTGTGCATAATGGACAAGTGTATGATGTTAAATTCAATAAGGGCTCTTTACAGTTCACGCCAAATCGAGACCGCTGTCCCCAAGGAGTAACATGGTTTTGTGCCCCGGAGGGAGACCAAGATAAGGAGAAAGGGGGCTCAATTCCCATTCAGAGGATACAGTGGGACCCCATGTGGCAAAAGGGAAAACAACCATACGTATGGGACAGAGATAAGGGGGATATCTATGCCAACGCTAAACGCCAGGCTGCCACTCACAGAGTAGGGGACAATAGATGGGTAGACCTTTGCCAAACTATGGCAGAACTCTTAGGGGTTAAAAACTGTTGGGTATGTGGGGGACCCACAAGAGATGGATCATGACCATGGAGCGGGGAGCCCCTGGAAGTGTGGGAGTTGATGAGTTTTCACGGATCGGCAGATGAAACGCACCCCCGCCAGACATGGCATCTAGCTAATCACCCATAAGGAGAGGAATGTATCAGGAAGGAGCAATGCAAGCATTATAAAGGAGATTCGAGGTGCACAAGGGTTAAGATCTTGGGGAAGTTCCCTCGATGGCATCCTCAGCGACCCCGGTGGTTCCTATCCCCACAGAAGGTAACACATTGCAGACCTATAACAGATAACTCCCATGGGAAAGGGGTATGGAATTGCACGGGCGTTAATCCATATGAAGGGGTTCCCTCACTCAGACAATTTTGGGCTCATCCCTATCCACACGGATTTGCCCCAGAGGGTTTATATTGGATTTGTGGGAATATGGCTTACACTTTTTTGGAGCCAGACTGGAGGGGAATGTGCTGTATAGGTATCATTCAACCACAATTTGTGCTGTTACCACAGAACGACTCCCATCAGTTAGCAGCGCGTGTATATCAGGGGCTCCGCCAGAAGAGGGATTTAAAGATCGGTGAGTGGGGAGAGGACTGGCCTCCAGAGCGCATTATTTCTTATTATGGATCTGCCACTTGGGCCCAGGATGGGTCCTGGGGATATCGAACCCCAATTTACATGTTAAACCGTCTGATTCGTTTATAAGCTATTTTGGAAATTATCACCAATGACACCGCCGCAGCCCTTGATCTGTTGGCAGAAGAGCAGCAACAGATTAGGGCCACGGTGTTTCAGAACCGCTTAGCTTTAGACTACTTGTTAGCCACTGAAGGGGGAGTGTGTGGGAAATTGAATCTCACTAATTGTTGTTTAAAAATCGATGACAATGGGAAAGCAGTAAAAGAGATTTCATCTGGCATTCGCAAATTAGCTCATGTCCCGGTTCAGACCTGGCGACCCTGGGGCAGCTCATGGCTGGGAAACTTGTTCTCTGGAGCCTGGGGATGGATACAGACTGCAGTGCTAGTTACTGGAGTTGTGGTGTTGGCATTGGTCCTGATCCCGTGCATCCTTCCCTGCCTCCAGTGCCTGATTCAACGAGCGTTGTCACAGAGAGACATCCCCAGACCCCAAGGCATGTATTTGTCACTACTGCCCTCCCAAGAGTATAGTGACTACAAGAAGTCAGAGATGCCGGCCCTTGCAATAACTCCTGAGGTCTCGGTCTAATAAGGTAACAGGTGGTTGGTCTCATTTTCATGAGACCAAAAGGGGGACTGTTGGAATCTAGGGGTTAAAACAGTATGAAATAAATGATTAATTAATAAGTGTATATTTACTGCATGGTTCTGGGAAAAAGAAGAATGTGATTAAGTGGCAATCACAGCATGGAGCAAAGATGGCTGAGCAAAATTGTCTGCTCCAAAATACAGGGAGAGGAAATGCATAAAACGATTTAGGAGGAATGCTCAAACTAAAGGAGGTGGTGAGTAGCACAGGAGACACAGGCCAGATCAGAACAAAGAATGGCCTGCAAGAAACAAAGGGAATGGAAAACCAGTCTAGGAGGAAGATTAAGGCACGAGGAGGTGTTAAAGAGAACAGCAGAAATTGGCCAGACAGGGACCGAATGGTGATTAGAAATATCTGGGGATGAATTAATTTCAGATCTAAACAACAGGATAGTCTGGCCTGGAGGATTAAGATGGGAGTGCTACACCCCAGATATCTGCAAAACAGGAGATGACTTGTGATAACCCTTATGCAAAAAGATCTAGCAAAGGAAGACAACTTTTGTTCTGTATGATAATGAAATCTAGCAAAGGAAGCCAACTTTTGTTCTGTATGATAAGGTTGACCTATATAAACTGAACCAACTGGACAATAGGGGTCAGTCTTGGGGAGTAGCTCACTGTGCAGGTGACCTATGAACTAATGAGTGACCCAGAGCTCTGTTAAGTTTTATTCTTGTGCTGTGTAATAAATTGACTGTTGAACCGAATACCTTCTCCTATCACTTCATTCAAAGAACACGCTGGACTCAGACTACACATAGACTAAATTAAGAGTAAGGTAAAGCCAGAGTCCGACAGTATGGAGCCAGACAGGGTCCGGGCACTGTTGAATGCTGGGACCTATCTGCCGACTTGGGGGGTGGGGGGGGGGGGGGGAGAGTGGGGAGGTGCTATTGGATGCTGGGACCTTCCTGCCAACAAATGCTAACACCATGCATCCCTTCGATGTAGGAGACTAGAAGAGGGTGCTGCTTTTATTGCATCAAGCATCACCAGACGATACTGACACATGCTAGTGTGAGAAACAGAAGTACCTTCACAGAAATTGCTCGAGACAAAAATTGAGAACAAAGAACATTTATTATACAACAATGCAAAGTTTGGTGCTTTCCCCTTCCCCTGGGAATAGACACACACACTGGGGCTCACCCAACTTTTATACAGTTTATTTCAGTATAGAAGTACCCTCCCCCTTACATTCTTCTGCCTCCTGGATGAGTTTGGCATTAGGCAATCCTGTCTGCCTACGTGCTGTTTCTGTAAACTTGGAGGACCAGGGGGTATCCTGTCGGTGTCCCATCATGTCATTGTCCTTATTCACACCTTCCCGACCCTCAGAGCTTACTAACTTCTTATATGCAGAACTTGCTAATTTTGTCTAAGGCTTACTAATTACATATGCGGAACTTGCTGAATCTCTCTAAAAGGCTAGAAGACCCTTATCTTATTCAGACTAACTTTACTTCCTACATTCTATTATCTATTATCTATCCTTATCCTATTCATATTGGCTTTCTTCATCTTTCATATTTTCATATTAGTTTTACTCATCTCTCACACTAGTAACACAGCCAGGGGCAGGCAGAGAGTCGCTAGCATGCTTCAAGCTAGACACTAGTGACACAAGATGCATGCCAGTGATGCAGGAGGGGGTGGGGGTGGGTCTGACAGCAAGCGATGGCCACGACCATACAGGGGGCATAGCACCTCGCATTGGGTGGGCAATGCCTGTGTATACCCACCCTTGGCACCAACCCTGGTGCCAGAAGAGATGGGGGAGATATTAATTTTTTATTTTGCATCAGTATTTACTCAGGGAACTAGCACAGAGTGAGGCAAACCAGCAGAGAGGCCATGGATAGTATACAGATTAAAGAAGAGAAGGTGCTTGTTCTCTTTAGGCAAATGCTTTCTTTTGCATCGGCTTCGGATGCCATAGGAACTCTGTGGTTAGTAAGGAATTAATTAAGGTAGTATGTGAATGGGAAAAAAAAGGTTGAGAATGACTGGACTAGGCAGGATCATAGTTTGGTGCAGACTAGAAGGGCCAAAGGGCCAGTTTCTATGCTGTATGTTTTATGATTCTCATACACATTCCAAATAGGAAATGGACAACCTCTATTACCTCCAAAGAAACTCTATCTTTAGTCATCAAGCTGCAGAATGTAGATAATGATTACGATGAAATGATGAGAGAGTTTATTGTCATACACATGTGTAAAAATGCCATTTTTCAACTTCTACAAAATGTTTCAAAAAATCTGATTTAAAAAGACTTGTTTTTAATTTGTTCATTTTTCAGTGCCTGGGCATTGCTGCACACCTTGCATAAACTGCTGATCTCTAATGGTTCTTGGGGAAAAAAGGGGGTGCTCCCGGAGGTGATTTATCAGCAGCAGTTCTGCTAGTTCGGAGCTGGGAGAGGAGAGAGTGGTGCAAGCGGCTCTGTAAAGGCTTTAAATAGCCTGTTAAGGAAGCTGACAATGTTTTATTTTAAAATCCTGCATTCACAGAGGTCTGTACCTAAGTTAATAGCATCTGTACTGGACAATGTACCATGATGGGTGCAAACTCTAGAAGAGTGGTCTGATACAGGGCACCAGAAATGGGGAGAAAACACTCTATTGAAATGGAAAAGCGTCGGACATGACCCTCAGGAAGGTGACCACAGCAGCAGACTAGCGAGGGGGTGAGCAGCTGAAAGGCCTCACACAGGCAATTTGCAGCCCAAGGACCCACATAGGCTGCAAGCTGTGGAGACTAGGTATTGGTACCTCTGAGGGAACTCTCTTTTGCTTCTCTTTCTAAGAATTGTTAGGGGCACCAGACAATTCTCTTGACAACTCTTTGCTTGCCTTGCACAGACAAAACTTGAAGAATAACATGCATATTACATTTTTATGTATTCCTATGTGACATCAAAAGGAACCTTGAACCTGAGATTGAATGGTTATTCAGAGTCAACAATATTTGTGTATCTGAAGTCATATATAGACTAACCTGAATAAAAGAAGCAGATTTCTTCCACAAAAGTACATTAGTGAACCCAAATGGGTTTTTGGACAGTTCAATTGTTTTGTGGTCATCATTGCTGTAGATTAATATATTTAAAATCCCAGAATATTAACTGAATTTAAATTCCACAAATGCCATGGTGAGTCTTGAATTTAGGATTTAACTTGGAACCAACCTTACCATTAAGCTATTTGAGCTCTTCCAAAAGCAAATGATACTCTGCCTTGGATTGCTGTACTCACGCACTCCAAAGCACTAAATAAATAACATTTTTTTTCATAATTATTCCCTCGATAAAAGGTGGCAACAGAGCCTGATAGTGAAGTTCACATTCACGGATATTTTGAAAAGCAAACCAAAATTACAACTTAATGAGTTTTATAAGTTCATAGGGATTCATCTTCAACAGTTTTAAAGTCTTTCATTAACAAACTCATTGTAAACATTGTGTGATGATATGGAGATTTTTTTAAAAACAATTAAAATGAAACTTTATCCGGATTGCCAAGACCTTAGCAGAGATCTAAGGCTGCTTCTTCCAAGGAAAGTAGATTTTGGATAATATCGTCACGCTATGTCATGCTTGAAACGGGGCGCTCCTATGCTCACCACTTCCACAATTTTATTGCAGCTGCGTTTATCATTTGCTGATCTGATGACTGGGCAATACTGGGGATGGATTCTGAGACCCCCATCCCAAGTATTTTTGCTATTGTCAAAGGCTTTGTAACTGCTTTTAAATGTCTGATAGAAGTAACTTTTAAAATTATGTGAAATAAAAAAATAACTGCACTTCTGTGCTCCCAGCCTGCCGCAGGTGACGCGAAGCTGAGGGGCTGCATACTATGTCCAATGGACAACAATGGGCACCATCCAAAAGTTTCTGTCCAATAACAATTGCTTGTGAACTTTGTCTTACAAAATAAACAGTTTCATCCCTTTGGACCAAGATTGCATATAACTCTGAATGTGTTAAGTGTAATTATGAACCATGGATAATGTTATCATATAAATAAGAAAATTAACCATTTCAGTCTCAGTTGCAACTTTCTCAAATCCATGACTGCACTCCCCAACAACCATGCCTCAACACATCAGATTATTTCATTTACAAAACTCGTAATGCAAATCTTTTACTTACGGATGTCTCCAGACATTTCAACTGTCTTTCTATCTCTCCCATTCGCAAATGTTGCTCCCGTTCATCACGTAATTGAACAAGGACCTCCTCTCCTGGCCCAATTTCTGAAAAACTATCCATGGAACTCTGGAAATAAGTTGGATTGAAAATATTTAGCACAAATTTTGATTTTAATCAAATTCCTAATATCATAAAATTCTTAAGTTCAATGCAAAATGATCAGAAAAACCACAAAATGATGAAAAAATGAATTAGGTAAACCAATAAATCTGAGTAAATGCTAAGCTGATCAGACAGTATCTGACAAGGAATAATCAAAAATAACTTTCAAATTGATGGCCTGTCATCTTTCAATCAACATGATGGGTTGGTGAGGGGGTGGGGGAAGTCTCATGGTTGACAGGAAAGAAAGACCTATTGGAAGCACTGACACGGAAGGTGACATCGTCAGGACAGATGTAACTAAAATAGAACCTGCAGGAATGAGAAGGATTCTTCAAAGGAAGCCAGTGATAGCCAAAAGCTGTTGGCTTGTTGAAGATGTTGTCATTGATCTGCATAAATACCTTATGAAAATGTGATACTTTCTGGTATATGGTATTGTGACAGAATATAGATATGTTTTTTGGGAGATAAATTGGGGCAGGTTTTTTTTTTAGAGTAGGTAAACATACAAACACTTTAAAACAGATCTTATTTAAAATACTGGAGCTCTGCTCATGCTAGACATGTTGGCCCCAGAGCCTTTGCAAAACCTTTGGAAAGTGCCCAAGAGACTTCACTAATGGACTGTTGTTTACAAAAAGGCAACAGATGAAAGAGCTTGTCAGAGCTGCAGACTGTCTGCAGTGGAACTTGCTGTTCTAGGAGGGTCATGTGGTTTTGCAAGCAGAGAGAGTCAAGCAGGTTTTTCTCTCTGAGAGAGAGAGACACACACACACAGATCAGTTTTGCAGTGCTTCAGTCAGTAGTAGCAGCTGGGACTGGATCAGGACAAGCCGGAAAGCTTGTGGAAAAAACCCCATTTGGAAGACAGGTTGTGAGTGCTTGGTTCAGCTTGGTCAAAGCCCTTGTGGTTCATGCAAGAGGAGAGGACAGGCTGCCTAATGTTTCACTTGAAATAAGGGAAACAAAAAGGAACTCTGTGGTGACCTGAAAGAACCCTGAACCGAGGTGGCAGATTTCTTCAGCAAGTCACTGAAGTGGCTGATTAAAAAGGAATCAGTTGTGGGTGTCCAGCATACAACAAACCTCTCTCAGAAAACCAACAAGAACCTTCTTGAGCAGTAACCATTTACCTTTCAAGCACCAAAGCCTGGGGAACTTTATAAATGTTAAATTCTGTGCACAGTATAAGAATTCCCTGCAACCAGTGAACTTGGAGGAATGAGAAGGGAGATTGGACTGTGAACCCAAGAACTTTTCTGAACGTACACATTACATACATGTGCACGTTAGAAGGGGGTCGTTAGGTTAGTTAAGTCAATAGTGATAAGTTAAAGTGTGATCCTCTTTTCATGTTTAAAGATAATTAAAAGCAACTTTTGTTTAAGTAAACATTTGTCTTGATGAATATCTATTGCTCCTGGGTTTCGGGGTCCTCTGGGCTCGTAACAGTATGCTTGCCTTCATTGGGTGGGACATTGAGTATAAAAGTAAGAAAGTTATACTTCCTATTGATGCTGTGTGTCATGCTGAGTGTATTATACTCGACCCCAGCAACTGTGTTTTCTTGTTGAACTCCAACTAATTATGCACCTGTATAAAACTTCGGTTAGGCCACACTTGGTGCGCAGTCTGTAATCGATGGATTTTGATCAATATTAGTAATATCAAATGTATTAAGCAGATACAAATTAAATCATGAAAAATGTATAGTTTGGATTCCAATTCAAAACCAGATGCCTTAAGATGAGCAACTGAAGATGTTTTTGTATTTTTCTACAATCTAAACATCGGAGCAGTCAAGAACAGACCCTTTGGCCCATGTATCTGCACTGAGCACGATGCCAAATTTGTCGTGATCGCGTACTTACCTTCGTCAGGAGTGGTGCCATATACCGCTGATGATATCAACGCATGGGAGTAATAGCGTGCATGCGTGGGTGGGTTAAGCGTCAGTGTACAGGTGATGAATCTCAGGTGCAGGAGGAGGAGAATGAGAGTGACAGGATCAGCCATTTGGCAGTGAGCCAATGAGAAGGTCAGAGGAGTTTGGCTGGGTGGTGTTTGGGGAGTTGAATGTTGTGTCCAGTGAATAATAAAAAGGTCGACTTCATGATGTGCTGAAAAAATGAGGGTTTTCTTTATTTGTTTGTAAGCTGTGGTGAATCAGTGCTGTTACAAGTGGTGACCCTACAAGCTCACAGTACCTTAGAACCATAGAATCATGGAAAACTACAGCACAGAAAACAGACCATTTGGCCTTCTAGTCTATGCAGAAACATCATTCCGCTAGTCCCACTGACCTGCACCCATTCCATATCCCTCCAAACCACTCCCATCCATGCATCTATTCAATTTATCCTTAAAACCTAAGAGTGACTCCGCATTTACCACGTCAGATGAAAGCAAGTTCCAAACTCCTACCACTCTCTGAGTGAAGAAGTTCCCCTAATGTTCCCCCTCAAACTTTCACCCTAAAGCCATGTCTTCTTGTATTTATCTCTCCTAATCTAAGTGGAAAGAGCCTACTTGCATTTACTCTGCCTATTCCCCTCATAATTTTGTAAACCTCAATCAAATTTCCCCTCATCCTTCTATGTTCTAAGGAATATAGTCCCAACCTGTTTAACCTTTCCCTGTAACTCATCTCCTAAAGACCTAGTAAATCTCTGCACTCTTTCGATCTTATTAATAACCTTCCTGTCATTTGGCAATCAGAACTGCAGACAATATTTCAAATTTGGCCTTACTATAACATCCCAATTCCTGTACTCAATTCTTTTATGAAGGCCAAAAACTTTCTTTACAACAGTGCCTATATGTGACACCACTTTCAGGGAATTATGTATTTGTACTCCCAGATCCCTTTGTTCCTCTGCACTCCTCAGTGCCCTACCATTTACTATGTATGTCCTACCTTGGTTTGTCCTTCCAAAATACACCTCATATTTGTCGAAATTAAATTCCATCTGTCATTTTCTGGTCCAGATCCCCCCTGCAAGCATTGAAAGCCTTCCTCGCTGTCCACAACACCTCCAATCTTAGTGCCAGCAAACTTGCTGATCCAATTTCCCACATTATCACCCAGATCATTGGAATAGACAATAAACAATGCTAATTTTAAAATGGATAGTGATGTGGTTAAACCCCTTACAGGAGCAGTTGGGGAGGTTAAACTGATGATCCCCCTTTTTTATTATGTGCTGAATGATTTACAATGCTGTTCTCGTGTGTTCCTTCGGCATGATAACATAACATAACAATTACAGCACGGAAACAGGCCATTAGGCCCTTCTAGTCCGCACCGAACCAAACACCCCTTTCTAGTCCCACCTCCCTGCACAATGCCCATAACCCTCCATCTTCAAACCAGTGGTGCTCAATACAGTAAGAATTTGTACCAGGTTAGACTTGAGTTTAAGTGGCCACTGGCATCTGTTCAGATGCTGTTCGCAAACCACTTCAGCCCATTTATGATGGTCCTTTTCAGGTCTTACGACGCCACCCAAACTTTTGTGATTGACAGGAACGGAAAAGCTGACATGATTTCCATCAACAGGTTGAAGCCAGAATATATCGATGGCCCACGTCAAAGGATCAGTCGCACCTTTGCCATTTGGAGTGTGCATTGCCTATCTTGCATTATCATATGAGGTTGGGCCAAACTGTCAGCCCAAGGGATAGTTCCAATGAGTCACCTCCTTGAATGGCTTCGAGGCTGGCTGGGTTGTTGGGGTGGGGGGGGGGGGCAGGGTAACTGTCACTGGATAAAATAATTCACTCCTTTATTTGGAATGAGAAATCTCTAAGGGTTCAAAACGCATGATTGCAAAACTGTAAGGTTAGTGGAGGACCTGCTCTTCCCAATTTCACTACTGGGCAGCACATATATTCTGTACATAAGCTAAGTTACTGGGTGTATTTTCCTGAGCTATCCTGGTGTAAATTGGAAGAATCATCTTGTAAACTGTCGTCTTTATCCATTATAGTATATTTTTCAATCCCCAGAAAACCATCCAACAACACCGACAAACCAGTGGTGCTCAATACAGTAAGAATTTGTACCAGGTTGGACTTGAGTTTAAGTGGCCACTGGCATCTGTTCAGGGTCCTTAAATAACAATCACTTATTTTTACTTTCAGTCACAGATTCTTTTTTAATACATGGCAAACCTAAGGTATTAAATATCTTCAAGATCTTTATGCGGATGGAGTTTAGCAGCTTCACCTCTGTCACACACATATGGTTTACCTGCATCATATTTATTTTGTTACTTTCAGATTCGACATTTTATTTCAAAGTCTTTCCTAAACTTCCCTCAGTTACCTGCCGAAAAACCCTCTAGGTCTAGTATCAAATAATCCAGGAGTGAAAGGAACAATTTCAACATTTATAGCTTACGACGCCACCCAAAGGCGTCGAATGAACAATAAAAAGTCATTCACTTTCCAAAATAAAGAGAGGATGGGAACAAAGAGTTGGAAATGGAAGTTGAGGAGAATCTGTGGGAAGAGGCTACTGAGGGAATTCATTCTACCGCATCCTGAGCTCACTTGGGACTTATTCAGTTCAAAGTGCTGTACAGGATTTACTTTTCAAAATCCAGACTGTCAGCCATTTATCCAGAAATCTAAGTCACATGTTTCATCAGTGCCCCAAAATACAAGGGTTCTCGAGTGGAGTGTTTAGCACACTATTTTAAAAAAAAAATATATTTAAATTTAAATGTAGACATACAGCAAGGTAACAGGTGATTTTGGCCCACAAGCCCTTGCCACTCAATTTACACCCAATTAAGCTACAGCCCCTGGTATATTTAGAATGGTGTGAGGAAACCAGAGCCCCTGGGAAAAACCCACACAGACACAGGGAGGAAGTACAAACTCCTTACAGTCTGAGCAGGATTCGAACTCCAGTCCTGATCGCTAACCTTCAAAAACGTACCAGCGTCAAGGTTAATGGGGTGTCAGTTAGGCAGCACAGACTCATAGAGCCAAACCACCCTATCTGAAAAATTTAATGTAAATTTGCAACCCTACCTGTTGACTGCAATATTTGGAATACCTGACAACTCCCTTAATTCCCTGCAGAAAGATGTGATAGCATTTATATCACTCTTTGACAAGCATCTAATCTTGATACACTGGATGTCTGATCAGGGTCCTTCTATCACACAATGGATTAAGGATATCAGTTTCTTTATTAAACTGGAGAAAAAACAAAAACATATTAAGAGGGTTGACTGAAAAATGTTTCCATAAATGGCAACCCTTTATGCGTTATTTCTCTGAATTACGAGTGCTTTTGAAGTAAAAGACTAACTGTGAGAATGTTGTACCAGTATAATAGGTAATATAACCAATGATACTGTCAGCAAAGGTGCCAATGTGGTCAGGGCCCACAGGGTTCTGGCTTGTTTCTGAGGGCGTATGTGAATATTTGTGTATATATGTGTTGATTTTCCTGTTAAAAGACAAGAAAATATGAGCACAATGTATATCTGTGTAATGTGTACGAAGTTGTTTCTGATGCTCGTTTAATATATTTTGAAAAAATAGAAACCTCCAACATACATCCCTGTGGAACTCCACTGGCAACTGGGAGTCAACTAGAATATGGTCCCCGTATTCAGACTCTCTGGTTCCTGCCAATCATCCAATGCTCTACCCACGCTAGTAAGTTTCATGTTATATCATGGGCTCTGATCTTGTTAAATACCTCATGTGCAGCACCTTGATTGGCAGGTGAGATGACTTCCAACTAGATTTCAGCCGGAGGTCACATGACTATCCAAAAGCAACATTGCAACCAGGTTCCTGGTGGAGAGGTCACATGAGCCTCCACAGTCCACACTACATTTCCTTTATATAGCCTGCTTGTCACTTCTTCAAAAAATTCCAATAGATTTGTCAAGCAGGATTTTCCCTTTAGGAAACCATTCTAGCTTTGACCTATTTTGTCATGTGCCTCCACGTACTCTGTATCCTCATTCTTGACAGTTGACTCCAACATCTTCCCAACTACTGATGTCAGGCTGACTGGTCTTTAATTTCCTTTCTGTTGCCTTCCTCCCTTCTTGAATTTGCGATTTGCCAGTCCTCCAGAACCATACCAGAATTTAATGATTCCTGAAATATCATTATCAATGCCTCCACAATTTCTACTGCTACTTTTATCAGAACCTGAGGGTGCAATCCATCTTGTCTGGGTGACTTATCCATCCTTAGCCCATTCAGCTTTCGGAGCACCTTTCTCCTTGAAATAGTAACTGCATTCACCACTTCCCTGATACCCTTCCACATCTGGCACATGCTAATGTCTTCCCCACTGAAAACTGATGCAAAATACATTTAGTTACTCGGCCATCTCTGTCTCCCATTATTCTTTCTCCAGTGTAATTTTCTACTGGTCCTATTGTTTCATTTTGTATTCATATGTGTGAGTTCTTAGACAACACATGGATGAAGGAAAAGGTTCTTTAAAGTGGTTGGAAGCAGCAACCATGAGGCATGTCGACCTCCATTACAGATCTCTCATACAGCAGTCTCTCCATTTGTCTGAGCTCCCTGCTGGCAGCCAAGTACAGTCAAACAGGAACTATGATCCTTAAGACATTGCTAGTAGCAGTGCAAACATGATCACTATCATTACACCTATATCTACTCTCACCTGTTACTCTTTACATACTTGAAGAAGCTTTATATTCTCTGATATTATTTGATAGCCTTCTTTCATACTTTATCTTTCCCTCTTTATGTTTTTTTAGCTATCGACAAATTTTAATAACTCCCAATCCTCAATCTTCCACTATTTTTTGCTTCCATGTATGCCCTTTCTTTTGCTTTTATGTTGCCTTTGGCTTCCCTTGCTAGTTTGACATTTTTCCATTTGAATATTTCCTCTTTTTGGTCTGTATTTATCCAGCACCTTCCTTATTTCTTGCAGAAACTCCATCTATTACTGCTCTGCTATCTTCCCTCTACTTCCCCTTCCAATCTACTTTGGCCAGTTCCTCTCTTATGCCACTGTAATTCCCTTTACTCCACTGAAATACTGACAGATCTGACTTTAGTTTCTCCTTGTTAAAACTCAAATTGAACTCAATCTTATTGTGATGTCTGCTCCCTAATGGTTCCTTTACTCTAAGGGTTAGTAGAGACTAACCCTCCTATTCTTCTACTTTTCTCTCCCAGTCTTTATTCAGATGCCTGCCTGGCTTTTGCGTATACCTTGAAAAACGGCTCAGGCTCAAAATTTAAGTAATATATCTTTACCTCCTATGGATGCTGCAAGACCAGCTAAACTCCCCCAGCATTTACTGTGTGCTTTTACTCCAATAACTACGTCTGTAGACTTCTGTGTTTCAAGTAATCCAGAGATTACACTTTGGAGGTCCAGCTCTTTAGCTCCTTTCCTAACTCTCTAAACTCTACCCGAATCCTGCCTATATCATTGGTACTAATATGTACCTCAACCTCTGGCTGCTCACCCTCCCTTTAAGAATATTCTGCACCTGCTCAGAGTCATCCTGCACTCAAGGACCTGAGATTGGATTGTCTTTTGTAGCCTCTCTGTTCACCTGATCACTGAATCTCCTAGGACCTATCACTCTACCTGACTTCATCCTTCCCTTCTAAGAGTTGACCACGGTGCTATTGGTCAGAGATAAATGATCAAAATGCCTAACAGCACTTGTACCCATCTAAATGTACTGAACATTTGCTCATTACTACAAAAGAAGCAGCATTATTCAAATGTAAAGGAAATCAGAATCTTGCAAAAAACTTTTTCATAAAAAGCAGAATATGGAAACGTCAGTTGCATTCTGCCAAGACGATTATCCTATGTGATTATGAAAATTAAATACAGAAGCCTTTTGCTAGTTTGAATTTTACAGAAATAAATCAATTAAATAATTTCCACAATTGAATGCAAGACATTTCAAAGCACAATCTCTATGGTTCAATGATTACACAGAAAAGAGGCAAAATGGCACGTGATCCTAATATGAAACTTTGATTCTAAAGGAAGCATCTTCCCCTGACTTACAGTTCAAACACTAAATCAGAGATGAAGGTACATTGTCACCTTGAGATTAAATATCACATTAAGAATTCTGCCTGTTCTTATGACATTACTTGAGAAAGAAGGAGCTCTTCCATTTGTTTGGTCAGGTGGTATCTCCCCATAGAAATATTGATCATCTAACTCATTCCAAACTTTACACACTGAAAGGAAGGTTATAAAAACTGCAGTCATCCTTCCACCTCCACCTTGTGTACATTTTGAAAATGTTCATGGTTCTTATAATTGCCGTTATTTAATGTTATTATTGGATCTCAAGACCTCTCCAAAAACCCGCAATAGAATGATATCATGTTAAAAACTGAAAGTTAGACAAGTTGCACGGTGCCTCAGTTTTCTCATCTGCTTACAAATGAACTGCTTCATTTTTGAAAAAGTAAAACAAATAGAGCCATACAATTGAATTCTTGTACAGTTATGATGTTGACAGTGATTTTTTTGCGAAATGCATACATTTCTTCATGAAGAAGCTTTGTAGATCTAAATTAGAGGGTCTGGCCGTGAAAATATGAAGCCACTCTTGACCTAACTAGTTTCTGGCTGATTTCTCCTTGCCAACACAGACTCCAGGGCATAAGGAAATGTTTTCAAATAATCACTTGGTAAACTACTGTTTTGGGAATAATTGAGGCAACTTTTAAGGAATGTAAATCTTGCCTGAAGGGTGGTGCAGTTCCATTCTATAAATATACTATCGGGAACAAGCTTTCAACTTGCTGGTTTATTTCCAGCTTCTGCAATAGATTTTCAGCTCACAATTCTGGTTTACACCGTAATGTAACTCTGCTACTTGTTTTTTTTTAAAAAGGAGGGAGAAAATAAGTAGGGAACATTGACAAATAGCCTGTAATCTATTACAGGTCAAGTACTCCATACACGAAGATCCGAAAACCAAAAGACCCAAAAACCAAAAAATGTTTTAGTGCCAACATGATGTCACAAGTGGAAAAAAAAATCAACACCTGATTTGCCCATGTGTGGTTCTGATGCTCTGTTGGTGCCAGTTTGATTACAATACCAGGGAAAAATAATGAAATCTTTGCTTCTGGCCAGGAAAATGCCAAATGGACCTGGTCCAAGTCTTCAGCATCAGTTGCAGCCGGAGTTGGTGATGGTGACTCCATTCTCAATATCGGGTTTGCTGCTGTCCAGATCAAAGAAGTTATCTCGGGCTCCTGGGCAGGAGTGGGGACCCTGGGCTCCCAGGCAGGAGTGGGGATCATAGTTGGGGAGGTGTTGGGACTGTCATTGGTGGCGGTGGGGAGGTGTCAGGGACCAGTGGCGACGGTGGGGAAGTGGTCGTCTGTTGTAAGCAGAGATCAATTTTATTTTTGGTAAGTACTAAACATTATTTCATGTGAATTTTCCACTTGTGGAATCACGTCGGCACTCAAAAAGCCTGCCGTTGTTTGTTGTTGCTGTTTAACTCCTGATACAGGAATTCTGATGATGCTACTCTGCCTCTTAGTTCCATTGTTCTGTCAACCAAAAAAACCCCAAAACCAAGCTTTTCGGATACAGGGTACTGTATTAATTTAGAGTAGAATACTGAATATTACTGAGGAAGAGGTATTCAGATATCAATAATTACATAAAGTTAACAAGGATTTATGAAAGGGAAAAAAATGACAAATTTCTGAGAGATGTTTTTTAATGAGTTGTAGCTAGCAGAATGGATAATGAGAAATGTAGAGCATTTGGATTTTCATAATAAAATGCCCAGAGAAATGATCAAACAAAATTGCTGGAAACTCAGCTGTTCACAATCCATTGCCTACTCCTTTTCCAGTATTTGTGATTTCAATTTCCTAAGACAATCTAACTTTGTACAACCTACTTTTGGTATTCAACTGTCAAGTGCTACAGCTGGAAATTATCTTCTGTAGCGTCATCTACTGCTGTTTCGGAAACCCTGAGCCAGTTATAAAATGAAACTTGAAGTAAGTTTACTCAGCACTGACCATGACATTCAACTCCCTTTCACAGAGAATCTAGAAATTTCTCAGCCACATAGGCAACATAAACAAAGTCAAAGGAGTACAATGACAACTCTGTTACCTATGAATGGGTTCTCTACTTCAAGCAACCACTCAATCTGAATGCTTCACTGTTACTGAGTGTTACAATAGAAAAAGACACTTCATCACAAGCTGAAGCACATGAGGATTTCTCAGCATCTCCACAGAAATTATTCATTCAAACCTCAGTTCTGGTAGATGCATTATGAGGCATACTCTAAATAAAGTCGACACAACTGATGTGGTCAATGAAACTGTCCATTACTGACAAAAGTTCTTCCCCGCTCCATTTTAGGATTTCAGAAGGAATACTGTTTACTGACAATGCCTTGCCAGTTTCCAGTTGGAATACAATCAGTAATGGCAGAATAGGCTGCTATAAGATGGGGCCCACAATGACAATCATGGTTGAAATCTTCAAAGTGTTCCTCCAATGGGCAGTAACAGTGTCTCTGCCCATGATGGGTACATCCATTCCCGGTTCTCAGAAGAATTGAGCCTTGGGTGTTTGGACTACAAATGGCTTTTTACAGCATTGAAGAACTTGTTCATTTCACATGTGTTGCTTCTCAAAGATGTGCACTCACTTCCATGCACAGCTTCCTCTACATCCACATACCATTCCAACTCCATCTGCAAATTGGCAGATGCTAACAGTCATTGGCCAAGTATCAAATGATGATGAAGCACATTACAGGAAGGAGATTGTAAGTCTCGTGGCATGGTGTCAAGATTACAACTGCTTTCTCAACATCAATAAGATGAAAGAGATGACAATAGACTCCAAAACAGGCACAAGATGTTGAGTACTGTTGTGGGAGGACAAGGAAAAGGTTCATGAATGTGGTCAAAGCATCCTTGAAGAAATGCAACATCTCACCTGTCTCTTGGTAATCTACAATCCAGGACTTTACAAAGTGGAGAAGAAGTAATCAAAATTGTATTGAGAACCTCAATGCCACACATTGCAAGCACAAAGAAGCACTGCACAAGTGGCAGAGAAAGTGGACAACCTGACCTGTGCCATCACAACAACATGTCCAATTTGTGGAAGAGACCGTGGTTCCTACATTGACCACATTAGTCTCCAAAAAATCCACAAAGCCAGGGTGGAAATAACTCATCCTCAATCTTAAGCGCCTAAGTCAGAAGGTGATGATGTAGCAGAGAATTCAATCACATCCTTTCAACTACCATTCCAACAGCTTGTGATACATGGAACTATAATCACTCTGCATGTGAGCACCCATCATGAAGCGTCCGAAGCTGTGCGTGGAATGTCTCTCAACAGTGTGGTAGCCGCTAGGACCATCTTGGGGTCTGAGTCACTGCTCCCTGATGGTTGAGGTGAGTGGCAGTCGGTGGCGTCCTCTGTAGGCGTGGGGTGCGGTGAGTGGCAATCAGCGGTGTCTGCAGGCGTGGAGTGTGTCGGGAGGGCGGTATGGTCAGCACCCATGTTGACCATGTTGTCAGACCATTAACTGATACACCAAGCTGGATGCCTACCCCTTACCCAGGATAGCCGACATCGTCAATGAGATAGCCCGGTATAGGGTCTTCTCCACAATCGACCTGAAGTCGGCCTATCATCAGCTCCTACACTGTCTTTGAGGTGGACAGGCGTCTCAACCAGTTCCGCCGAGTTCCATTCGGAGTCACTAATGGGGTCTCCATCTTCCAGCGAGAGATGGATTACATGGTAGACCGGCACAAATTTAAAGCGACCTTCCTGTACCTGGATAACATTACCATTTGCAGCCATGACCAGCAGGACCACAATGCCAACCTGGAGAGATTTCTCCAGACGGTCGACGAGCTGAACCTTTTAATCATAAAGAGAAGTGTGTGTTCAGCACCACCTGCCTCGCCATCCTGGAGTACATCATGGGTTGAAGGGGCCCCTGCCTTCCACAAATTGAAATATCTATTTCCTTACAGTCATAGAAGAGTACTCCCGTTTTCCCTTCATCACCCCGTGCCCGGACACCTCCACGGCCATTGTCATCAGGGCATTGATGCAGATCTTCACTCTGTTCGGCTACCCCGTGTTTATCCACAGGTACCAGGGGTCCAGCTTCATGAGCGAGGAACTGCACCAGTACCTGATTGCAAGGGGCATCGCAACTAGTCACATGACTAGTTACAACCTGAGGGGTAATGGGCAGGTGGAGCGCAAGAATGGGGTGATCTGGAAGGCAGTCCTCCTGGCCCTTAAGTCCAAAGGCTGGTCCATGGACTACTGGAAGGACGCCCTCCCCGAGGCGCTCTAAAGCCATCAGGTCGGTCCTGTGCATGGCTACCAACAAGACCCCTCACGAACACCTGTTTATATTCCCTAGGAAATCGCCGATTGGAATCTCCCACCCAGCATGGCTCACATTCCCCAGGACCAGTGCTCCTGTGTAAACACGGACAGGCCCACAAGGCCAACCCCCTGGTCGAACAGGTGTTCCTCCTACACGCAAACCCAACTACGCCTACGTCAGGTACCCCAGTGGCAGGGAGAACACTGTCTTGACCAGGGACCTGGCACCAGCGGGAGCACCCACTGCTGCACAACAGCCTCCACCGTCCCAGGACCATGCTGGCTGATGCATCTCCCCTGCCCCGGACATCCGTGGGACACCAAGGACCACTTCGGCCTGCCACGTTTTCCCCCACCTTGAGCACCCTTGCACACTCAAACCATGGGGGACGACCTCTCTCCCCTGCCCCTCCAATGACTTGCACACGTTCCAACTTAGGTCACCCCGGCCACCCCACCACACTGCGCCAGGCCAGCTGCTCCAGCACCTGTCCCAGCCCCTCTGACTAGTCCCCGTGCATCCTCGCCAACCTTTGACCAGGAGCCAACCCTGCAATGGTCACAGAGACTCTGATGGCCGCTGGACTGTCTAAACTTGTAAATATGTATGGACCTGTGGAAGATTGTTATGTAACCTCCCCACCCCGGGACAATTTTAAAGAAGGGGGTGAATGTGGTGATACACTACCAGCCTACTTCAAGGGGCGACCACTGTAACTGCAGGAAGATCACTGGAGGACAGACAACACCTGGCCGGCTGTCAATCAGTTGACCTGAATGGACTAAACCCCACCCGGCCGGCTGCCAATCATCCGCCCAGGATATATGCCGCATCCGGCCCCTTTCGGGGTCAGTCACTCGGGAGCAGAGCACAGCCAGCTACAGCAGAAACTTTAAGCTGAATAAAACCTGTCGCCCAGTCTTTGAATCTTTTGTCTACTCATTGTCACGACAATGCAACACACTACATTTCAATCAGTCTTGGAGTTTAGTCCAGGGCACTCTCCAAAGGCTGAGGTCTTCATTTTAATTAATAGAGGGGGATTCAAAGTGCCTTAATAGTTGTTTAAGGCACTTAATAGTTGCCAAAGAAAAGGTACAAGGACTGCCTAAAGAAATCTCTTGGTGCCTGCCACATTGACCACCGCCAGTGGGCTGATATCGCCTCAAACCGTGCATCTTGGCGCTTCACAGTTTGGCGGGCAGCAACCTCCTTTGAAGAAGACCGCAGAGCCCACCTCACTAACAAAAGGCAAAGGAGGAAAAACCCAACACCCAACCCCAACCAACCAATTTTCCCCTGCAGCCGCTGCAACCGTGTCTGCCTGTCCCGCATCGGACTTGTCAGCCACAAACGAGCCTGCAGCTGACGTGGACTTTTACCCCCTCCATAAATCTTCGTCCGCGAAGCCAAGCCAAAGAATAGTTGTTGGGAAATGCACAGATGAACAGTTAAAAGAACACATTCACATTTGCTCAAGCATCATGAAGATTTCATGCAGCCTACTTACACGATTATTAATCGACACATGCTAATTTCACTCCAGGATTAATCACCCCATTTAGGAACCATACACTTTTAGGCAACATAATTTCTTGATCACACGCCCCAGATGAGCTCTCAGAATTAGAAACATAATTTATTCTCAGGAACAAGTCACGAAATTCATTGCTTCCTGCTAACTTGCACATTTGTAAACGTGAGTGGCAAAAACTGTTTTAAATCAAAAAATACAAATTTGAAACAGCCTCAGATATTAGGCTAATGCAAATTATGAGTCCTCCTGGACTCACTTATATTTTTCAATATTTCATGAGAAATTTCCTATAATCTTTTAACAGAAACGAATGTGCTTCTATTATTATTATTGACAAATAACAAAATTTTACTAGGTAATCCTGTAAATATTTTTCTGAAGGCTTTTCAACTTTCTCTTTTTCAGTTTAGTGGTAATATTGAAAATCACTGCAGTGACAATAATTAAAAATTATCTTAGAGCCATCTTACAATTCGAAGACTAATTTTTCTTCCAAAGTTTCCAAAGCCACATCCGGCTTGGGATGTTATGTTGAAGTTGTTTAAGACATTGGTGAGGCCAAATTTGGAATATTGTGTGCAATTCTGGTTGCCTAGCTACAGGAAGGATATTATTAAATACTTTTTAAGTCTTAAATTATACAGAAAACATTTTTTAGATTCTGTAGATTGTAGGAAGCATGCTGCAAATTAAGTAACAAAACAGGTTATAATAAGAAATAAACTATTTGCTAACTTCATAATCTATTGTGGCTACTTCCTCCATTTACTGTCATTGTCAAGCTGATTAGCAGTTCAGGTTGTAATTCCCATTTCCCACTGACCCATTCTGCCAGGATTCTCGGTGGAATTTTATTTCTTTCAATAATCTTTATATTTTAATTTTGTTTATTTTCCATGTTTCACTTCATTTTCACTTCACCACAACTGAGTTTTACACCTCAAATTACTTAGCTTGTTAAATTCCATTTCTGGGAGCACATTAAAAAAAAATCAAGCTTTGCTTAAGACATGGTGTTTGCAATAATTAATAAACTATCAATGTAATGGTTACAGGGAAAATTAAAAAGGAAAAAAAAGACTGACATTATTCAAGCAGATAGCAAGAGAGCTCTGAATGAAATCAAGTGAAATAATTTATTGATAAGATTGTATTGGTTTATAATCTACATACAAAATACCTAGAGTCCAGGAAAAATAGCATTCATCTACCCCCACTCCAATCTAAAATAAAGTATTTCAACACAAATTAGACAGCCTCAAAAATGGTGTGGATTGTAAAGAACAAAACACTTGTGCATACATTGGTGTTGTGCATCAATCTTGTATTGCCTGATCACTTAGATGGTCATTGTGAATATTCATTGACTGCAGGTATCGTCAGGAATCTAATTATAGAAGAGGCCATAATTAGTAAATGCTTATCTGGACTACTTAACCAGTCCGAAATTCTTAAAGGAAAAGGTGTGCCATAACTAGCACTTGATGTTTGTATATCTGGAACTGACCTGGAATATATTCACTAATGGAAGACTATAAGCTCCATTTTAAAAATAACCCTTAGAAAGGGCATAGAAAGTAAAATGTCACAGATGACCTGAGAATAAAAATGTAATAAAAATCAAATATTTTCTAAGCACTGGTCATGACTTCAGGGTTCCATAGTGTTTTTCTCCCACTAAAGTAGTTTTGATATGTCGTTGTTTTTGCAATGTGAGAAATGGAGCAACCAATTTCCACACAGCAAGGAATCATTGAACAGTATTGAAATACTTAATCAAATATCTTTTAAATTATAAGTTGAAGAATAAACATTGGAAACTACAGGGAACTCTAGCAATTTTCTTTGAATGATTCTTTAAGCTGATTTTTATTCATCTTCAGAATAATGAGACCAGAGCTAAAGTAGCCATTGAAGTGCAGATGGCACAATGCACATTCTTCCTGCGATAGCACAGGTTTCATCCCACCTCTGTTCCCTGAAAGTGGTGTCGCATGTGGACAAGTTTGTAAAGAAGGCTTTTGGCATCTTAGCTATTATAAACCAAAATGTTGAGTATAGGAGTTGGGATGTTATGCTGAAGTTGTTTAAGACATTGGTGAGGCCAAATTTGGAATATTGTGTGCAATTCTGATTGCCTAGCTACAGGAAGGATATTATTAAGATTGAGAGAATGCAGAGAAGATTTAATAGGATGTTGTGGGTCCTCAGAAGTTGAGTTACAGGGAGGTTGGGATTCCTTGGAGCGAAGTAGAATGAGGGGAAATTTGATAGTTTACAAGATTATGAGAGGTATACACAGAGTGAATACAAGTAGGCTTTTTCCACTTAGATTGGGGAAGATAAACACGGGCGGGGTCATGGTTTTAAAGTGAAAGGCTTAGAGGGAACATTAGGGGAAAGTTCTTCACTCAGAGAGTGGTGAGAGTGTGGAATGGGCTGCCATCTGATGTGGTGAATGTGGGCTTGATCTTGAGTTTTAAAAATAGATTGGATAGATACATAGATGGGAGAGGTCTGGAGGGTTATGGAGTGGGAGCAGGTCAGTGGGACTACCGAAATGGTAGTTGGCACAGACTAGAAAGACCGAATAGTCCGTATTCTGTGCTGTAGCGTCCTATGGTTCTATCTCAGAGGTGTGCTGGTAGGCTGATTGTTGCAGCACATTTCTTCTTGAACAGTTGGGTGGCAGAAGTTTGAGATGGGAGTGTGGGAGTGGCAGAGATGAGTAATGGGGTGTGTGAGTGGGAAAAGCAAGGGAAATAGACTAATGTGAGGCATCATGTGATGTAAGGAAATGTGAAAAATATGAATCAACCTAGATTGGATGCTCAAGTCTCAGGAGTGGAACTTGAACCCATGAACTCCTGAGGCATGAATGCGACCAATGTTTTAATGCTAGCAGCTTTTGGAATATATGCAACAGCTGTAAGAGAAGAAATTTATAAGCCAAAAGTGTGGAGTCATGAAATGGAGAAAATAGCATCATACACATTGGGTTATGAATTCAAGATTATCTATCTTTTACCTTGCCAAAAGGGTTAATGGAAGCAGTCAGTAATGAGAAACTAAAGGTTACAAGCAGCATGAATAGCTAAAAGAAAGCCACATGTATTCATGTCGGGATTGGTGCAATTGTAAAGTTAAATTTTAAAAGCATTAATTCTAGAGGGAGCTTTGGCTGATACTTAAAGTATCATGATCAGATACAAATGGATAGCAAAGCTCTACCAACAACATCTGATATTTGTCAGCCACATGAATTGGCTTGAAAAATCAGACCATTCTCTTTGAAGAAATGCATGCAGATAAATCTTAAGAGTTTTTACAGTCATATACAGATGGATGCTGTGAATATTAACTATTCAAAATAAACTATGTATTATGTTCTTAGATCAAACAATACAAACGTCTGCAATATTCAATTCTTTAAGGATTTTCAAAAGTATCAAAATGTTGAAAATAATGCAACAGACTACATGGATTAAAGTTAAGATTGCCCAGTGATGTGTCACTGCCAGTGATGGTTTCTTGGAACATGTTTGATTGCCTTACAGAGACTGGAAGGAATTTCTCACTTTCTCTTGAACTTGGCTGCTGTTCTTTTCCTCCACTACTGCCTCCCTGAGAAGTTAACATTGCTACCAGGTTCTGTGAATAGGGCTAGCTAGCTGTCTTTGTTCTTTCCCTTCATTAACTCTTGCCAAAAATGTAACTATATCACGTCTACATTTATGCATCTTTCACTTTTGGAATTTGAATTTTCACGTGAAAACACTGGAGTTTTAATGGAACTCATCAGTGAGACTAACGATTCTTTCAGTAAACCCGTTCTGCATTGATATTAATTTATTTTCAATGAATTCAAGATAAACCATCATATTAAAATGTCAATTATAGCTTTGAGAGTGCAAAAAATTTAATGAAGTATTACAAAGTGAAAATCACATCCTTTGCATTGACACTGAAATAATACTGGATATTTCATTAAACATCTTTTTTCAATCACAAAGATTTACTGCTGCACAAAGGTTTTCTAAAGCATCATAACAATAATATCCAGGTTTGTTTTAAGCTACAAAGAAAAAAAACATTTTCAAGGACTTTTTATGGTGGGAACTCAATGAGAGCGATGCAATTGAAATTCAAGGGTCAATTGTTAAGACTCTCTCATGTTATTGATGGACATTGCCTGGCACTTCCATAGCTTGAATATTATAGACCTGTTATCATCTCATGCATGAATGTTGCCTGGGTGTGGCTGCATGCAAGTAGGGCTACTTTGCTTGCTGAGCAAATGTGAGTGAAATTTAACATTGTGCATCCTTCACCAAACATCCCAATGTCTGACCTTAAGAAAATGGAAAAGTTATTGATATGGCTGCTGACAATGGTTGGGTGGAAGACACCCCCCTAAGAAACTCCTGCAGTGATGTCTGGAAATTGGGATAATTGACTAACAACCAACATAACCATCCTCATTTATGTCATGCCTCCACTCTGATATTCAGCTCTTTGATCCACGGTTTGTCAAAAGTTATGATGAGGCCCGGAGCCAGGTGATTCTGGGAAAACCCAAACTGGGCATCACTCAGTCAACTTGAAAGCCCTGTGGCTGACACCTGTCATCAACTAGCTGATGACCGAGAGTTGATTGATTTGGTGATAATTTCATGGATAGGATGCACTGTTTTTTGGGAACATGCCACCCTCTTTTACCAGCGCTCATTTATATGGCCAATTTTAGCAATCTAACTCAAGGTACAATTATATACAGGTGAATGTGAGCCTTCACTATAAATAATAGACTAAAAGTCTCTCGTCTTAGGATTAACAAAGAACAAGGAAACCTCATGCTCATCAAGCACTACCACTCTAACATTCAAGTGACAACTCAGAACCTTTTTTGCACACATCACTTAAAGTGAGTCCCGGAGGAAGGAAAAGCAAGGCATGTACTCTGTGTAAACCCCTTCTATATTCATTTTCAAATTCACATAATAGTCCCACTACTGATGAGTAAAATGAGCCTTGTCAGAGCAGTAAAGTTAATATCATCTGCATCCATTTTCATTTTTTAAAATATTTTGAGAATTTTTAATCAACATGCAATCATTTTCAAAAACTAAAACATCAATGTCCATAATATTAACAAAACAATACAATATTTTAAAAAGTGAGAAAAAAGTCAACGTGTGATTCAATTTTTATAAAGAAAGAACTATTACAAAAATGCAAATTCAATGTTAAAGTTCAACCAAAGGGAGAAAAAAATAATAGAGAGAAATGACAAAATAAGAGAAAACCTCCCACCACCCCCCACCAAGAAACAAGAAGAAATAAGAAAAGAGAAAGAATGAGAAAAAGAAAAGATACAGTATTTTTTATTTTTAAATGTTTAGTGAATGTTTCAAGATATTGTCATGTACAAAAAACGTACAAAAATCTTTCCTTTGTTTCTAGTATAAATCCCTCTCCCATCAAGGGTCCTCGGCACTGCAAGCACTGGGGGGAAGAGGCGGGGGGGGGGGGAAATCATTAAATATTTACCCCGATGTACCTTAGGTATGAATTTCATATGCTTAAAAATACATCATACCTGTTTCTGAGGTTGTAGGTGATCTTCTCCAGAGGAACAGAATTATGCATTTCTATCTTCCAATGGGCTAAAGCTATTTGGCAACCATATTTACAAGTAACTGCTATGCATTTCCTGGTCTCTGCTAATTAATTTTAATTGATATTTCAACAGCCTCATTTTCGGTCTTACGTTTTCTAAATTCCCCAATAAAAATAATTCAGGTACTGGAAGGTATCGAATGCCAGTAATGTTTTTCCAGATTACCCAAACCCAGATGACCAGGTTGAATGCAAGAAAGTACCTAGTTTTTGACCACATCAAAAACATTTGTCTAATATTTCTGATTTGAATTTATGTAACTTTTGTGGAGTAAGATATAGCTGATGCACCAGTTTGCTGCCTTGCTTACTACTCCTTGGCTGCTGGGTCTGTGTCTAACTCGGTGGTTCTCATCCTTTTTCTTTCCACTCACATACTACTTGAAGTATTCCCTATGCCATAGGTGCTCTGTGATTCGAAAGGGATTGCTTAAGGTGGTATGTGGGTAGAGAGAAAAATTTGAAAACCACTGTTTGAATCGTACCTAATTGACTCGTTATGTGCACGGTTTCAGAACTCCAAAGGAAATGGCCCAATGACAATTTTTCTCAAGCAAAATATTTCAGTAACAATTGGGTCTAGAACAGTGATTCTCAACCTTCCCTTCCCACTCACATACCACCTTAAGCAATCCCTTACGAATCACAGAGCACCGATGGCATAAGGATTACTTAAAGTGGTATGTGAGTGGAAATAAAAAGGTTGAGAACCATTGATCTAACTGGAGCTGATCTTCCAGCAATGTCCACAGCAGTTCAAACTGAGCTTTCCTCTATGCAACCATGGATAGCAAATAAAATAGGCAACAAAATATACAAGTTACAAGATCAAATCATTGAATAAAAAGCAAAAAAAAATCAAATTGAATTACAGTCCAACTTCCACAATAATCCATTGGTTCCTGAGTATTTTAAATTAAAAGTCAATGCTATTCATGTTACTTAAAATAAACAAAAACTTTCCCAAGTTGCTTTTGTTACTTCAGATACAGTATTTTTTATTTTTAAATGTTTAGTGAATGTTTCAAGATATTGTCATGTACAAAAAAACATACAAAAATCTTTCCTTTATTTTGCTTGCAGAGAAACATGGAATCACTAACTAGTACAGTACCATTATTAAAACAGGTTTATTTTCATTTCAACACTGACCCTGCTTTTTTACAATTTGTAAATATATTTAAATATCAAGAATTTAAACATTTTTAGCTTCTTATTGGATTCTGGCTTGGATAAAAGAGTGCTTTCAGAATATATAAAAGACAACCAAATATATGATTATTTAATTAAATGACATTGATTGAAAAAAACTCTTACAAGTGCCAATAACAATGTATTTGTAGATTATTTTAATTCATTACAGAGATTGTAACTACTGGTAAAGTGATTGTATATCTACATCATGTCCTTAGATAAACTTCTATTGTGGAAAATGTGTTTCTGTTGTGAGAGGAAGTACAAACACCTGAATGAAATAAAACAGGCTCTTGATGTCAATTTTTTCCTTCCAGACATTATTGATGCCTAAATCATTGACCAAAAACTCTAAACATATTTCTGAACACACTTCTTCCTTCTGAAAGTTTCAGAAAATGTAAATTTATCATGAGTTGGAACTTGCTACCAGCTAACTAGCAGTTCCTGGACTTCTGAACAGTTTATGCAAGTCTGGCATATGGAAGGATGACTGGCAGATTAGAGCTGCATGGACACACCAATGGTTCTGTCACACTTACCGACCAATGCTTGACGAACAAGTACAAATGTTGTACGAAGCTTGACAGTGAACAGTATACTTTCAAAGTACCTTAGTGACAGAATGTCATGCTTTCAGTGATTACGCACACACACACACACGCGCACACACACACACACACACACACACACACACATAAAACAACAGAATGATCTTAGATTACTGACTGCTTCAGCATCTTGAGTAATATCCTGCACATGTATCATCGCTAGATTTTACTAAATTTGGCTTTAGTGGTAAATGCCTTTTTATATTTTTTTTAATGTTTTGATCTCCGTGTAATCTATTTACATTAACATTGTTGTTAGATGTGACAGTCTGCCAAATATATTTTCCATCCATCTGTGAATAATATTGGATTTGGCATCGTTAAATAGCATTGGTTTTAGTGTTTTAATACTGTGGTCTGGTAGATTTTCACAGCTTTTAATTGAATTGTCAATCCTATGCCATTAATAAGTTTATTGTGATATCCCACTAAAACTGACAATAGGGTTAGAATTCCCCTCAATCATTGTTAACACAGCTTTCACAGGCATTCCATTTAACTGAGGAAAGCAGTGGAATCCACATTCCTCAAAAAACCTTTGTAAATTGCTTCATGCTGTACTGAAGACAAGTATCATTCTTGTCTTCATGTTGTACTTGTTCAACAATTTGTGGTCCAAAAAATGTTTTTAACATTGCAATCTTTGTAGTTTTCAATGGAGATGTTTTAAACTACTTAGATTAGTAATTTGCCATTGGATAATTTTCTGCAATAAACTGGGATGAATGTAACCCCTACTTCTGTCAAGCTTCATGAGATTTAAAAAATTCTTTTCGTTAGCTGCTAATTGAATAACAGTTGTTTCATCGATGAACATGTGAGTCAAAGGGTTTGGTTGAGGTCTCAATAGAGAAAAAAAATAGAAAGAGAAAGCAGAAACATTAAACCAAAATTACTGAATTACTGATATTCAACCTTTGAAACTGAAGCAAGTCTTTGACTGGTTCCGGAGCAACCTTCCACAGAATTGGTAGTTCTGCAGCAATTTTGCTATTTTCATTATTTTTAAGGGTTTTTATGCATTTCAATCACTTTTTAATACCATATATTTTGCCTTATAAAGTCAACTTTCAGATAAGTTGGATCCTCATTTTCAGCCTCAATTTTCATAGTTTTATCATATATCAGGCATATAAGTCAATCCCCCCCCCCCCAATTTTCTGCGAGGAACATGCCAGAGACTGGTGTCCAGGTTTCCTAGCAACAACCCAAACTTTGTTACAGCATCCCAATTGCCAAGTAACAAATCTATAAGTTAAGCAAGTAAAAAAAATGTTAAAAAAAAACCTTTGATACTGGCCTGGAAGATGGGTCCAAGTCTTCAGCATTGGCTGCAGCTGGAGTAGGCAACAGCGACTTCATTCTCAACATCGGGTGCAGTGCCATCCACATTGAAGAAGTTGCCTTGCTGCGCAAGTGTGCTCGGTACTGGAACCATGGCTATGTGTCGGCTCCCAGGCAGGAACTTGGACCTTGGCCTATCAGGCAGGAGTGGGGGCTCGGGTTCTACAAAATGTCTGGATGTGTTATGGTGGCGCCCGGCATTGGGGAGGTGTCGGAGAGTGGCAGAACCGGTGGTGGGGAAGTGCTTTGGGTCAGCTTATATGCCGAATCTGCATTGAGCTGTTTTTAGAGTTGAATTTGTCTCATTTTTGTATCTGATTTTTGAGGGTTTCAAGACTCAACTTATATGCTGAAATATATAGTATTTTAAATGTCAAAAACTTCAAAAAAAAGAACATCTGACAGCTTTGAAAGAACACAGTGTACCATCTCCAGCTTTGCATTCCGTCCATGAATCCTCTGCACATTGTTACAGAAGCCTGGATACTGGCACAGGTTGCTGAACTCAGGTTTTGGACAGCAAGCAGGATAGGCCTTCTGCAATATGCTAATGTAAATGCAGGAAAAGGGAAAAGTCTTGGCCAGCAGGCCATATGATCTGACCCAGTATTATCACTGACAATAAAAAAGATGAGCTGAATCTTAATGTTGTTATAAAGTCACGTAGGCTACTGGACCTGACAACCTTCCGGTTGTAGTATTGACATCCTACTGTCCTGATCTACTTACATTAAGTTACTCCAGTCCAGCTATAACACTGAAAACTACCTAACAATGTGAAAAATTGTTCAGGTATTCATGGTTATAGAGGGTGGAAATTAAGGAGGCTAATTGTTCCAATTTCAATCAAAAGTCAGAGGCAAGAAATCCTGTGACAGGTACCTCACATCCTGGGTCCCCAAAGTCTGTTGGGCATAAATACTGACATTATTAGTAATGGAAATTTCAAATGGTGAAATAAAAACTTAAATTTGTTTTCCTCCCCATAGATGAGACCTGACCTGATCTATTATATTTCCAAGGGAAGAATGCTAATAGATGGTGACAAATGGCATCTCTGTGGGCCTCGGCCCAGAGTACCTGACAATGGCCAGAAATTTTCTGGAGCTCTCCACTCCAGTGGATCTGTAATGATGTTCATCCTGCATAGTCGAAGATGACCATGGCTTCAAAAGCATTGGGTTTGAAGTCATGACTTGCACTTGACTTGGATTAAAGTGAAGGAGAGTTGAGCAGGTCGTCAGCCTCACTCTCTCACTCTGGACTATCTGGACCCAGTGGCAAGACATAGTCGAGATGGCTGGAAACAGGTCAGGATGCAGTGGATGGCAGTGTTCTGTATGGGTCTTGCTGTGCCCTCTTAGCACTCCACGACGCATTGCTGAAAATCGTCTTTCTGCCCGTTGAACCAATAATGGTTTCTTCCGTACAGTCCGCCAAATCCAGACTTTACATGCTAGGTAGACAAGCCCTGAGTGTTGTGGGTCCACAGCAATTCTTGCGGCGTGCTCGCAAGCCTTCCTACCCATTGTTGGGCATCCTCATCTGCCTTTGCAGCTGTTGGGAGATGTCTCCTCTTCCGCCTGCTGCGCTGTTGGGATGATCACCTAGTGGTGTAGTAATGACACCACCCCCTCACTTGTTTTCACCTGCTAGCTGAAGCGGTTACCAAGGTGTGGCACGAGGAGCCAACAAGTGAGAGATTTAGGAGATGAGGGATATCTAGTGATGCCTACCATCCCCACCTTGGTGATGCACAGCTATAAGCACCAAAAGTACTTCCTCTCCTCAGAGCTCCCTACACCCTGGATCTGTAATAAGAAGGCAAAAATGGCCATCTTGACACCACATCATCGAATAAACAAGGCATCCCAGAAAAATACAAACCATCTTGCACTTCTCCAACATACTATCAAAGTATTTACATTAAATGTTACATTCAGATCACAAGAGTTGACCATGAGTTAATTGGGAATATTTCCATATTCCAAATAAAATTTAACGAGTTTCCACATGAAACTATGGAACATGAAAAATGCAACAGCAAAACATTGTTTTCATTCGCTAGAAAAGATTGAAGCCATACAGAAATGATACATTGGAGATGGTAAAAGTCAATAGAAAAGCAGAATTATTGGCAATAACTGGCTTTATAAAAAATGAATGCAATTAGCAATGTACTCAACTCACCGTTTGTTAACTAATAAGTGCTTACCCCATAATTACTACCTCAACAATGTACTGCAAGATCAAAATACACATTCACTCTTCATTGTGTGCTCAAGCTACTTTGGAGCCCACAAGAAAACTACAAAGACACTATTAAACAGAGATGTAGTAATGATTCATAGGCAAAATGTCTGTCCTCTCATCTTTTTTTATGAGATAGCCTTCCAAACTCCACAATTTCAGATAATGATTCTACTTTTCCAGCCTCAACTTCCTTCAGGGACATTTTTTGTTTATTTTCTTATCCTTTCCTCTTTGTTGTTATACACTCCATTCATCCATCTTAAAACAGACCTTCATTCTTTCTTCTATCCTCCCTTTCCCTATCTCTAACATTTTCCAGTTCCGAAATTTCATTGCCTGTAAACATAAACACTGTTTTCTCTCGGATATCAGACTTGCTGAGCTTGTTGGATCTTCAGCAATCATCTTATTTAACTTTTAACAAAATCTTCTTGAAACTATAATTATGCAGGGTGCAATCACAAGATACATAACTTTTTTTTATAAACTGGTATTTAAATTTAAATAAATTCTGCTAGAAGAACAGCTGGTAATTTTGCCATGATGATGGTAAATACATTAGTGCAGATTTCACTGGACCTAAGCCACTTTTTATTGTTCCTTATGGGATGCTCACAGCTGCACTTAATTTTGCAGATGCATGGCTTCTAATTCCCTGATGGCCTGACTGCTGCAGCCATTCCGTGGGCAAAGGCTGCAGAAGGTAAGGTCCTGCTCAGGGTCTAACCGGATGAATATTGTGCTGTCAGATGCTAAGGCTGATCAAGTAAACTGAGAAATAATTTAAGCAATTTTTATAATTATGAAATCAAAAAAATTAATTTAATTTTAAATTAGATTGACATTTTCATGACATAATGAGAATTAATACAATAATAGTATTCATTAAAATAACTTTTTGAAGATGCCACACCGTTTCAAATACCTCTTTAGTAGTCAGTCAACCCATTAAATAAGATAAACAGTGGTCAATGTCCTTGCTGTGACTGGTGGAAAAACAGATCAGCACAGAACATTAGATCGTGCAGCGTTCAGAATCAGAATCTTGTTTATTGTCATGAACATGTTTCACAAAATTTGTTGTTTTATGACAGCAGTACTGTGCAGTACAAGGTGCACAATTACAATTCAGAAAATTCAAGATTTTAAAAAATAAATAAATAAATGGCATAAAGATAAAAGTTGAGGTAGTGTCCACAGGTTCATTGTCCATTCAGAAATTTGATGACTGAGGGGAAGAAGCTGTTTTTGTAACCTTGCCCTTGTGTCTTTTGTTATGGAGTCCAGAGGACCCCCCAAACAAGCAGCAATAGATATGCACCACAACATAAAGGGATACTTAAACAAAAGTAGTTTTTAATTATATTTGAACAAGAAAACAAAATTAAACTTTAACCTATTACTATCAACTTACTTAACCTACTTAATTCCCACCCCCCCCCCCCCCATACTAAGCGCAGGTGTGTGAAATGTGTATATAAGTGTAGAAAAGTTCTTTGGTTCACAGTCCATTCTCACTGGTTGTAAGGAATTCTTGTACTCTGCACAGAAGTTAGCATTAATAAAGTTCACCAGGCTTTGGTGCTTAACAGGCAAATGGTTACCACTCAGGAGGGTTCTTGTTGGTTTTTAGAGAGAGATTCCTTTTGTTCCAGGACATCCACACCTGATTCCTTTCCAATCAATCTTGCTAACAAAACTTGCCCCCTTCAGCGTTCTCTAGATGATCCTCTTTCTTTCAGGTTACCTTCAGACAGCCAGTCTTCTCCTTTGACCAGGCAGTCTTCCAAAGTTTGCCAGCTTGTCCCTCTGGAACTGAAGTCTGTGTCTTTCCTGTCTCTCTGCACCCTCTCTCTCTGAGAGCAAAGCTGTTCTCCCGTTCTGCCTACAAAGATCACATGCTCTCCCAGGCAAGCTGCTGAATGTTGCTACTTTCTTGCTTTTTTGCAAAATAGCAGTCTGCAAAAGTCCTGCAAAAATTCTGGGTTTTAAAATGTTTGTGTGTAAGCTGCTCTAACAATCCTCCCAAACCACCTTTAAATACTCTGTAACACTTCAGACTCCTGTACCTCCTTCCTGATGATAGCAGTGAGAAAATGGCATGGCCTGGGTAGTGAGGGTCCTTATGATAGAAGCTGCTTTCTTGAGGCATCACCTCTTAAAGATGTCTTTATTAGAGTGAAGACTAATGCCATGTGCTAGCTGAGTTCACCACCCTCGATGGCCTGTTCCTGTTCTGTGCATTAGACCTTCATACCAGACAGTGATGCAACCAGTCAGAAAGCTCTCTCTGGTACACGTATAGAAATTTGCGAGTTTTTGGTGACATACCAAATTTCCTCAAACTCCTAACGAAGTAATGTTAACAATACAATAATAGTATTCATTAAAATAACTTTTTGAAGATGCCACACCATTTCAAATACCTCTTTAGTAGTCAGTGAACCCATTAAATAAGATAAACAGTGGACAATGTCCTTGCTGTGACTGGTGGAAAAACAGATCAGCACAGAACATTAGATCGTGCAGCGTTCAGAATCAGAATCTTGTTTATTGTCATGAACATGTTTCACTCCTAATGAAGTAACTCCTAATGTTAATTGCATTAACATGATGGCTGCAGGATAGGTCTTCTACAGGAAGCAAAGATATATAAGCAATGTTACAGGCCTGAGCATTTTGTCAAGGTATGAGCAAAAAACAGGCAGGCTCCTGAATAAAATGGTGATGGGAAAGAGGGAAGAAGGGGAAGAGGGAGGATCACAGGCTAAGAGGCAAGAGGTAAGTGGCCAGCCATTTCAAGACAAGATGCAGACTGCGAGATTGTTTCATTGAGGTCCTTCATGCTGGCTGCTGCAATAGCAGTGACCACCAGGTAGCGAGCCATTTCAATTCTGCACCCCATTCCCACATTGGCATATCTGTCCATGGCCTCATGCACTGCCAAACTGAGGACACTGCAAACTGGAAGAACAATATCTAGTATTCCATCTCTGCACTCTCCAACCAGATGGAATTCATATCAAGTTCTACAGCTTCCATTATGCTCCTCCCCGTCTCTATATCTTTCACTATCCCTCTTTCTCCTTTACTCCAACTCCCCTCACCATACCACTTCCCTGCTTTTTTTTCTCTTCTGCCCTCCCACCCATATCCACCTGTTGGCCTGTGCTCCTCTCCTTGCTCCTTCTTTCCTTCTACCACCAACCCACCCCCCCATTTTTATTCAGGAACCTGCTCAAGCCCAAATTATTGGTGAGGTATCTTTGCTTCCTTTGGACATTGCTTGATCTGCTGAGTTTCTCGAGCACTTTTGTGTATTAAAATACAAACAGCATCTGTGGACTTTCTTGTCAAACTCAGTACATTATATAATGCCTCTGGACTCAGGGCAAAAGGGAATGGAGATGTTGTGGTGCGTTGAGTTAGCACCAAGCAAGCACAAACTCAAACGACTATAAAAGAAGATTTATTCCAGTAAAAGTCTGAACACCAGTTCAAGCCTTGGTGGCTCCCCGTGTGACTGACTCAGGAGGGGCCAGCTCAGGTTTATATTCAGGTTGGCTGAATGACAGCCGGCCAGTTGGAATAAGCGCCTTAGGTGGTCTTCCTGCAAGTACAGAGATCGCCCCATGCAGTAGGCTGGTGGTTGTATCACCATTGTCTCCATTTCTGACCTCTAGTGCAGATATGCAAGACCACAGTGCATTCACATACACACTTAAACTCAGTCATTATCAACCTGTTTTTGGCTATAGCTCTCTTAGGATTCTGCTCAGAGTTTATGGGCCACCTTCCCTGCGAAGCAGTCAACTTTAGTTAGATTCTTCTGAACGTCTCCCTACCAACTACATAAAAAACATAAAAATGTTTTGTGATTTCAGTCTGTGGAATGTGCCATGGCCCCTGTTGAAAATGGCTGCTCTAACTAGCTGACACTTTGCATCTTCCAGCAACCAGCATGATCTTGCCCATTAACTATACTCATAACTACCTCTTTTACTAAGCCTTTACTCATCCGTCCTAATTATCTCCTTATTTGTTTTTTTGAGATGTCTAATTATTTAAATTGGCCAAGTTGTCATTAAGTTTTGATGGAATATAACTTATTATATGTAGCCCAAGGATACATTAACATTTTCTTATAAGACCCCGATCAGAATATGACATGCAAACAATACTGATCCCTGGAAATGTACTGAATACTTAATAAATCATAGGAAAAGCAACAAAACCATTTCATAACACAGGATTTACTTTAAAGATACATCTCCAGGATCGAAAGGTAAAATTTCAGTTAAGATACCACTATATCAGAATCAGACAATTCCATTTTCTATGAATAATCCTTATTTGAAAGATTGGGAATCAAAAGGAGTGATATTAGTGGAGGATTGTTTTGAAGTAGGTTTATTTCTTTCGTTCAATAGACTTAAAGAGAAGTTTGGTATATCACAGAAGACTTTATTTGCTTACTATCAAGTATGAGATTTATTATTAGAATGCTTTGGTAGAAGCTCTCAAATGAAATTTGAGAGATTAATTGTTGACAAGAGAAAAATGGGTTTTATTTCAGAAATGTACCTATTATTACAGGAAAAGATGAAGAAGGTAAACATATTTAAAATAAAGGATAAATGGGAAAAGGACCCATCAATTCCTATTTCTGTGGAGGAGTGGTCGGATATGTGCCTGGATAGCATTACGAAATTAATTAATGTACAATATAGTTTAGTTAATTATAACTTTTTGCATCAGTTATACTTAACTCCCGAAAAATTGAAAAAAATATCGATTTAGAGTGACAGAATTGTGTTTTCTGGTGATCAAACAGGTACTTTTTTACATTCGGTGTGGGAATGTACAAAGGCTAAGCCTTTTTGGGAAAAAGTAATTAAATTTAGGCAAGATTTATTCAAAATAGATTTATATGTTGATACATGGGTATGCTTATTGGGATATATGAATACAATTACGGCAAATTTATCTCAAATTGCATTTATACATCTAGGATTAAATGTGTAGCTGTAACTTGGAAAAATGATGTTGAACTGAGTATACAAAGATAGCATAATGAAATTCAATCATGTATTTATTTGGAGAAGATGACGTATAATTTGTGGAATAATTATTATTTCTTTGTTAAAATGTAGGGTTTGTATTTGCAATGTATGGGTTTAGATATTAAGTAAAAGTTTTATATGTGATGAAAGATGTAAATGGATGGCACACCGTACACAACAGCTGTTATTACTTAATGTTACTGTGTTTTTTCTTAAAAATAAGCTCCAAAAGGGGGAAAAGTTGTAGAGGGTGGGATAGGTGGGAGGGGGGAGGAGGGGGGTTAGTAGGGGGTAGTTTTAGACTGTTTTGTATTTTTGGTTTTGTAAAATTCTTAAATAAAAATTTCAAAAAAAAAGATACATTTCCAAATACCAAAAATTCCCTTTCTGTTTTCTAATGTAAATTCTTACTTTATGCTATTAATTGGATGATTACTAAATAGAAGGAAAATGCCACTACCAAGCCATAACAAGTTCAGTGTTTTGAGTTCTTCATTGCGTGGTTAAGAAAAGAAAAATTCAACTTGGCACTATGTATCCAATCAGCAGACAACTTGAGATATCAAATATTTATCTGGTTAACATACCAAGCATGTTGAATGTAATGATTCCAAATAGATGCACTCATGCTCCTAGACTTTGTGGCACCCAGACTCTGTGTTGTGTGTCCACCATTTTGTTATGCTCAGTAAGTAAACCACTGGAAACTTGGACCAGATGATTGGTCATAAAGTATTAATGATCCTACATTTCTCAAAGTTTATATCTCTCCATCAGTTTTTAAACATATAAATTTAATAACATTGATAAGCTAACTCTCTCGATAATTTGTTCCAAAAAATGATCACTCCCTGAGCAGTAATAAAAAACACCTATTCAATATGCTTCTCTACTCAAATCTGTGCCATTTTAACAAAGCCTTTCTTCAAAACAGCTTCTCTGATAAGTATATTTCTTGATTATTTCTTTCCATCTTTTCATGGAGATGCTGTGTGGCGGTTTGATTTCTTTTCTAAAAAAAACTTTTCCCCTTATTAATGGTACAAAATATCCATGGCAATTGAGCAAATCAATGAACAAAATAAAACCTATTTGAAATGCAAAAAAGACTTTGCAATCTAAAAGATTCTTGCAACCTGCAAAACCTATTCTGGAAACTGTTGAAAAATAGTCATTCAAGTGGGTGAGGTATATAAATATCTTTCTGAAATTGTGCAAGACATTGGTGAGATGAGGTGAGAGTTTATTGTCATATACATCAGTATAATCAACAGAGGTACCAAAATTCTTACCTGCTGCAGCCATACCGATACATAAAATTCACCAATTACAAATTAAATTACAATAACATGCCAAGGTAGAAAAAAAGAGATTATAAATATAAAAGATAAATATTCACAATTGCACTTAGTGTAAGAAAAAAAAAAGGGATTTTTCAAAAATGTAGAGAGTCCCAGGGTAGTTTAAAATTGGGTTAGGGTAGCATAGAGAATTTCAAGAGCATGATACCAGTTGGAAAAAGAAACTGTTTTTGAACCTGGAGGTACCAAACTTCAGCTCTCTCAATCTCCTACATGAAGGTAGTAACAAGAGATTGTGACCAGGGTGGATGGGGATCCTTCATGATTTTGACTGCCTTCTTGAGGCAACATCTCACATAAATGTCTTCAATGAATGAGAGATGGATGCCCAAGGTCTATTTGGCTAAGTTTTCCACTCTGCGCAGTTTTCATTTCCAAACCAGATCATTAAGAAATCAGTCAATGTACTTTTCACAATACAACATGTCAAATCCCCTGAGAAATGTAAGAAAGATGTTTATTTATGTTCTTCACGATTGTTCAGTGTTGGCTTCAGGAGAGGCCCTCTAATATGTCAACTCGCAGTAACTTGAAGGTACTAATTCTCTACACCATTGCTCCATCAATGAAGGGAGGGAATGGTCCTTCTGTCTTCCCTTCCTAATGTCCACCATAAGCTCCTTGGAGTGAATCGTGAAAGTCTGCAGACACTGTGATTGTAGTAAAAACACAGAAATGCTGGAGGAACGCAGCAGGTCTCACAGCATCCACAAGAGGTAAAGATATATAACTGAAGTTTCAGGCCTGTGCCCTTCTTCAAGGTGTGAGTAAAAACCAGAGAGGCACCTGAATAAAAGGCTGAGGTCAAAAAAAGAAAGAACAGTGGGAGGAGCATAGGCCAACAGGCAAAGTCCATAAATGGACAAGGATAGGAGGGTAGGAGAGGAAAGGTAAGAATTAATCAGGGGAGGGGGTGGCTCGGGGAATGCAGAACTGGAGGAAAGGAGACAGAGAAAAAGGAAAGAGAGATAGAGCAAGTGGAAAGGATAAATTGAGAAAAAAGTGTGTGTGGGAGGAGGTGGGGGTGGTGTCATGTACCAGACAGCAGCAATAAAAATTAGCCAAGGCCATTAATTAACAATAATATAACATCTTATCTAATTTAGCTAAACTTGTCTACTTAACCCCCAACTATACATAAATATACGTGCGCGTGTGTGTGTCTGGGTGGGTGGGTGGATGGGGAATACTCAAAACCACTGCAGTTCAGGCATAATTCTGGAAAAGCAGTCTCAGAAAATCTAATGTTGACTCACAGGCTTAAAATCGATGCAAAGAAGTAGTTGCAGAGCAGGTGGGAGAGACCAGGGTGACAGACTGTTGTAAACACACAAAATCCTTGTCGAGAGGCTTCCAGAGAAATATCCTTTTCAGATGAGTGGCAATCAAAATTCCCCTTTTCTTTTCATAAGGGACACGAAGCAAGCCATTCTCACAATGTTTCCAGAACCCTTTTGTGGGTCAGTCAAAATGCAGTCTTTCTTCTGCTCCCTAAACCCATTCATGGGTCAGCCATTCCAAATGACCTTCACAATGGCCAAAATCCAACTGCAGAATTCCTCTGCTCTCAGAAACCTTTCGTGGGTCAGCCGTTCAAAGCGACCTTCCCTTTTGGTCACTCTGTGGTATTCTCATTCCACTGTAACACGAAGAAATCAGACAAATTGTCTATTACCACACGAGGTCACTTCAGCACTATATTACTCACAAGAATTTTGCTCAAAAGTGATGTCTCCTTAAAAATAGCCCCTGAGCAAACAGTGTACTGTGTCTTTAACATGTTGGTCACATGGTCTCTGCACCTGTGCCTCCAGGTACTTTGTCTTTCCTCATAAGTATTGAATTTGGGTACATGCTGTCCTCAAAACCCTGCAGGGTTTTGTTAAATTTGTTCTCTTAAAGTGACATTCCCACGCAGATGAAAATAAACTGAAAATGGGAGCATGAAATTCATCGATATTAATGCCAACAGTTTGGAGGGTGTTCAGATGGAATATGAGGTGTTGTTCTTCCAATTTGCAGGTGGTCACAGTCTGGTAGTGCATGAAGCCATGGACAGACATCTCGGCATTGGATTGGGGCAAAGAATTGATATGGGTTGTCTTTGGGAGATTCCTGCTACTGCAACAGACAGAGCTGAGGTGTTCAACAAGGTGATCTCCCAGTCTGCGTGCAATTTCTCCAATGTAGAGGAGACAATAACTGAGCACCAGATGCATCAGGTGACCCTTGCAGATTCACAAGTGAAGTGTTATTTCATTTAGAAGGACTGTTTGAGGTTCCAAATGGTCGTGGGGGAGAAGGTGTGGGTGCAAGTAAAGCACTTCTTGTGGTCATAGGGGTAGGCACCAAGGAGGCCGTTGGTGGGAAGGGAAGAGTGGTTGAGGGAGTCATGGAGGGAATGGTCCCTGCAGAAGGCAGAAAGGGGAAGAGGGGTAGATGTACCTGGTGGTGCTATCACTTAGTAGGTGGCGAAAATAGTGGAAGATGATATGTTGGATGTGGAGGCCAGTAGGATGGCAGGTGAGGACAAGGCGAATCTGGTTCTTGTTGCATGTAGAGTTGGAGGGGGCCAGGGGAGATGTGTAGGTAATGGAGGATATCCAGGTGAGGGATGAATTGACTGTAGTAGAAGAAAAGCCATGTTTTTTGAAGAAGGAAGATATCTCAGATGATGTGGCATGGAAAATCTCATCCTGCGAGAAGATGCGATGGAGACGGAAGAATTGTGAGAAAGAAATGGAATCCTTACAGGGGCAATGTGTGCAGAGGTGCAGTTGAGGTAGCTGTGGGAGTTGGCAGGTTTATGGAAAATGTCTGTCAAGTTTGATGAGAGTCAGAGAGATCAATAAAGGGGAAAGTGCTGTTAGAGGTGGTCCATGAATTTGAGGTCATAGTGGAAGTTGGTAACAAAGTGGATAAAGTAGACAAGCTCATCATGGGTGCATAGGGCAGCAGCAAGTAATCGTCAATGTAGCGGAGGAAGAGATGAGGAGCCTTTCCTGTGTAGGTTTGTAGCATGGATTTCTCCACATAGCCAACAAAAAGGCAGACATAGCTGTAGCCTAAGTGAGTATCCCTTTGAATTGGAAAAAATGGGATGAGTCAAAGGAGAAATTATTGAGGGTAGGCAAAGTTCTGCCAGCTGGAGAAGTGTGTGATGGTGATAAGCCCCTTGGTCTCACTGACTTGAAATCAAGATTGTTGTTCTGGCACCACTCAACCATGTTCTCGATCTCCATACTATTTTCCAATTCATAATTTTCCAGTATTCAGCCAACAACAATGGTGTCATCAGAGAATTTATAGATTGTGTTGGAGCCGAACTTTGCTCATCCATTGTTCATGTAGAGCGATTAGAGCAGGCCACAAAGCTTGCAGCCTTCAGTTGCCCCTGAATTGATCAGAGAGGAGGAGGTTATTTTGCCAATTCACGCTGATTGGGGTCAGCCAATGAGGAAATATAGACAGTCTCAGATCTCCAAGTCTGTTTATTAGTGTTGCTGGTGTGATGGTGTTCAATGCCAACCTTTAGCCAAGGGGTCCCCAAACATTTTAGATCATTGACCCTTTAATGGAATATTTGATCCCTCATCGACCCCTAGGCATGGGGGGGTGAGGGTGGCGGCACTGGACCGGGATGGGGGGGGAGCACTGCCAAAGATACAAAGAATACATACTTTTTTCTTCTACACTCAGTCCATCTTCCCATTCACTCTAAACTTGTTCAAAGGCCGAAGCCAAAAATAACAAGGCGACTGCCAGGGCCTGCTTTCGCGGGAGATTTGCTACTACTGCCATAGGTGCTATTTTCCATTGATCCGACCTGCTTTCCACTGCAAAAGTTCAATCAACCCCCTTTATCGACCCCTTGGATAATCCCATCGACCCCCATGGGCCGATATTGACCAGTTTGACGACCCCTACTTTAGTCAATGAATAACAGCCTGATACAGGGAGTAGACATTTGGAATATTACATTTAGTTACAGTCTTCATCCCCATGGAAAGATATCCTGGCCATTGAATCAGAAAAACATAAGGATTCTTAGGATGAGTGAGTTATCCTGTGATGATAAATTGAAGATTGGCCTAAATACTCCAAAATTTAGAAAATTACATCTTGTAGAGACATAACATAATTCTAAGAGAAACAGTCAGGCTAAAGGCCAAGAGGTAATTTTCTCCAGTTGATGAGTTCAACCTGGTTCAATTCCATATGGTCTTAATCACAGCATCAAAGTAACATATTAAACATGTGTCATGTCAATGTCACTTAATAAGTACTTTAAAGACAATAGAAACTGGATGGCAAATAGATTGGAACATTGTTTTTACACTGCATTAGAACATGGGTTCATAACCTGTTTTAGATACTGTAATAATGCAAGAAATTTATTGCCTATCTTCATTTGTTCTGCTTAATCAATCTTAACCAGGTAAAAAAATGATCAACATTAATTCATACTCTAACTTATTATCAATAACTTAATACTCTAATTCATTATGAATTATATAAATTAACTGATCGTAATTGCCAATCTTGTAAAATTAGCATGTAATTTTGATACAAAAGGAAATTAGATGGATGTGTATTGTCTAACTAAAAGCTCATTCTATATTTGTTCCAAGGTTTTGCAAACTTCTCTTCCTCAAGTTGAAACAATTTGCCATAAGTAGAAAGATTACTTTTCACCAAAACATCACAGTTTAATCTTAAAAATGTCTAAATAATATTTATTTTTTTCAGTCAATTTAACTAAATTCCTTGTAATTTAGTTCAATCTGCACCAGAATAAACTGTAAAATTTCCAGAATGTTATCATAAATGATAAATATTTTTTCACAGAAACAGAATAGACACACCCATTTTATAGAATGACCTGCAGCCCCCTCTTTAGGCACAAATTCTCAATTTCTACATTTGCAAATTTTTTAAAAATTTAAATCAAAATGGAACTGATGCTGGCTATTTTATGGGCTACATCCAAACACATCAAATCCTACACTTGGATCGTTAAGGGTGGCACGGTTAGTGTAGATGTAGTGGTTAGTGCAATGCTGTTACAGCACCAGCAACTGGGACCCAGTTTTGAATCTGATGCTGTCTGTAAGGAGTTTGTATTAGGGCTCGCACCCTTTACAAACGAACCAGGGTTATAGATCAATTGGGTGTAATTAGACAGCATGGGTTCATGGCCCAAAAGGGCCTATTATGTTATCATGCTGTATTCATGTCTAAATGTCTAAAATATGGGAAGTTTTTTCCAAAATGTGACATTTGTCTAATGAAAACTTTTAGGTGTTGACTAATTTTGACTGAACTGCATAGAATTTTAAGCCATTATTCTTTGGTTGAAAAGAATCCATGAGCTCTGATAATTTGCTATTTGAATAGTTTAAAAATGTTAACAGTAAAAATTAGTGTTGCCTGCAGTTTGGATGATTGTCCTGCAATTAACTGAGTTACATAAAGCTAATGTACAGAATGTAAAATAAAATTAATTTCTTTCTGAGCATATCAGAAAATAAAAGATAATATCTTTTATTTCATACAACAGAAATCAAATGTATTAATAAAAACACAATGCTAGAGAATGGTTATGTATCTTACTTCAACCATGGAGTCTGGAGACTTTCATGTTTTACATATAATGTTAACATAAAATAATCTAAATCCTCCTTTTCTTGTGCACAATTGGAAATGATAGTTTAACAGAATTAGAGATTTGTTTTGTTATTTTCAAATAGAGAGAAACTGTTGGCACAGGAAATCGATGAGGTCATATTATACTGTACTTTCCACTTTCCCAAAATGAACATCAACAACATCATAAAAATATGATCAGAACTTCTGGAAACAGCATGCTTTTTATACTTCTAAACCCACTCAAGAGAATAATATTTGTCCTGTTGTTAGCTGGATTTTATTTAAAAGCTGGGTCTGAATAACACCTTTTGTACCACAGTCTTAATATATATTTTAAAATCTGTATTCTATCATTCTCCTCTTGAAGTTCACATCATACTTTTTTTTTTACAAAAGCCAAAGACATCAGAAATTCATGAGAATTTATTATTTCTGATATTGATAAAGTGCATTTAACATTATTAATTTGGATTCTTAAATCAAAAGAGTTAACATAAAATAATCCATAAAGGAAAACAAGTGCATAAAATCATGGGTTTTGAGGAAAGGAATATTGAAGTACAAACCATACAGAAGCTATCCACATTTACGTGTTTCTATTTGTATAATTCAGTATGTGCCTATGTTTATAAAATTAAATTGTATTTCATAACTGAGTAAATAATTCTTTTTGTACATCTCATTGGGTTCTGATTCCTCGTCAATTGATATGAAGCCATCATCTGCACACAATGAGTAACATTTTTACTTGATTGGTCCAAAGTAAATGATGATTACATAATGAATCAATTGTATACAAGTAGATACATACAGAAAGGGAAAAAAAATAAGTAAATAAGAAAATACGCATAGTTACTTCTAATAACTTAATCTAGTAATAAACATAATGTATGCAACCATGACAGACCCATTTATTAGAATGTTTTAATAAAATAACAAAGATTAAAAAAGAAAAAAAGACTAATGGACTAACCTAATTTAATCTGTCTCTTCCCTTTAATCAAGGTTATCTTATAAATTGGTAATGAAGAAAAAAATCAATAATGATGTGGAATCACTGGAGACCCCCAAAGAACAGACAAAGAATTACCAGAATGTATTATAATAATTGATTCTTCCAATTATAAAAAAAATTCTAAAAATGGGCTCCAAAATTTCATAAATTGAAACTTTCTATCTTTATTATATCTGATTTGCTCTAAACTTAAATTAGACATTACACCATGCAGCCACTGCATATGAGTAGGGTATGAATCTCCTTTCCCTTTCAATAAAATAGCTCATCTGGCTATCAATATAGTAAAAGCTAAGATTTTTTCCTGAGATGCCTATAAGAGTTCATCTGAGTCACGAGAAAAACCAAATAGGGCAATTAACAGACAGGGTTCCAAGTTAATCATGAAAATTGTTGATTGAGTTTGAAAAATCTATTTCCAAAATCTCTAAATTTGGGCATTCCCAAAACATATGAATCAGAGAGGCTTTGAAAAAAATTACATTTCTCACAAAAAGGATCAATATCTGCATAGAAATGGGATAATTTAAGTTTAGACATATGTGTTCTAAGTACCACCCACCTTAAATTGTAATAAACAATGTCTTACACAAAATGGGGAATCATTAATCAAGCTGAGAGTAGAGTACCAATCTTCATCTGAAAATGCTATATTCAAGTCTCTTTCCCAATCTCTTTTGATCCCAGCCATTGGAACTGAATTTAAGTCCAGTAAATTATCATAAGTACATGGTATTAATCCACCATGAAAATAAAATCATATTGTGGTGACCCACATACCAGCAAGCGAACTGGCTCCAAAAATGGTGGACATTCTGTGGAAAACGTGGGAAAATGATCTGCATCCAACATGGGTTTTTATCTAGGCTAATGACATCACGTCCTGTCCTTGTGACAGAAGCAGTGATGTATATAAGACCACCAACGAAGCCCGGAGCTGTCAGTTTTGCACTAGACTCCGCAGCGTGTACAGCAACTTCCCAGCATAAACATTAACTCGACAACATGTACAACAATTCCACAATGTGTACACTGATGTCTATAGCAGCTCGGTATAGAGTACAGTATATTACAAAGCAGATCAAGAGTCTTAGTATAAGAAATTCGGAGAAAATCCGAAAGCTTGGATAAACAAAATGCATAATTTGTAAATATCTAAAAAACTGCCTTTTGGAAAGATTAAGTTTAGCTGATAATTGTTCGAAAGAGGCAAATTTATTTTGAATAAAAACATCCTTGAAACTTTGAATACTTCTTCTATGCCATTCCTTGAAACCTGCATCCAACAAACATTTGAAAAAGATGGTTATCTATAAATGGAATCTATAAATTCCAAAGAATTTTCTAAACTGAGCCCAATTTCTTGATCTATTTCTCATCAATGGATTATTTGTTAATTTGGAAAAGGAAAATATTTAAAAGGATCCTAAAATTGCAATATAGAGGTTCTTTTTAGTAAATTGTAATTCCATTTCTACCCAGGAAGGGTGATTCACTGATTTATCCAAATGTGGTAACAAAAATAAATTGTATACATTAATCGTCCGATCTACAATTTGGAAATGGTTATCCTCCATTTCATGTAGTCTATTGAAGATAGGCTTTGTTTATACATGGTTTTTTTCCCCTTGCCAAATATGCACAGAAATAGCCAAATCCAACAAGTTGAAAAAAGATTTGGGGATAAAACTTGATAACGCTTGAAAATGATACAAAAATGTAGGTAAAATATTTATTTTAATCGAATTAATATGTCCCGTCATTGGGATAGCTAAGAGAGACCAACCCGATAATGATTGATTAATCCTATCAAACAATACCCAGAAATTCTTTCTTTCAGTAAGTTTTTATAATTTTTTAAATTGTAATTTCTAAATTTTCAAAATGTTCTTTCACTATTTTAAACAGAAAACTGGAATAGTCTTCAAAAACACCTTTTCAGGGTAAAAGTTCACTCTGATGTAAATTTAACTTGTAACCTGACAACTGACTGAATTTATTAAAAATGGTTAATATGCTAGTATAGAAATTTTAGGAATTGAAATAAAAAGCAATAAATCATCTGCATAAAGTAATACTTCATGTTCAATTCTTCCTCTAATATCCCATTAAATTCTCTATACTGTTGAAGAGCAACAGCTAATGGTTCCAATACTATATCAAAAAGGAAAGAACTTAAAGGACAACCTGTCATGTTCCCCTACTGAGATTAAACATAGCCAATTGCAGTAAATTAGAATGGACCCACACTTTGGGGCTTGAATATAATAATTTAATTAATTTAATAACATCTGGACCAAAATTAAATTTACCTAATGTAGCAAATAGATACTCCCAGTCAACTTGATCAAATGCTTTTTCAACAAATAATGAAAAAACACAATTGATGGAGAAGAAGGCAAAGATAGAATATTCAATAATCAATGGATTGTATATTATAATAAGAATAATGACTTAATAAAACCAGCATCGCCTGAGTCTATAATAGTTGGTAATTTTTTTTCTAATCTATGTGCTATCTAATCCCAGCTAAATGGCCACCAGTTGAATGTTCAGCATTATGTACCTTCTTGACATTTACCCTCACTCAATAGTTCCAATTCAATGAAAGTAACTAAATCGTTGAGAACCGATCCAAGTTGAAACTGCCTGACCTAAAAACTTTTATTGACTGACATACATTTTCAAAAACATTGTTCAAAATTCTTGCACAGAAATTAATCTTTGTTACCTTCTCCTACAAATAGAAGTAATTAAGCGAACCATGGCGTCATATTCCAAAAATCACCATCTAAAGAAGGTAGATGTGTAAAATGATTCAAAAATGCACAAAAATTGTACCAAATAATTCCATTGAACTCTCAATATGTGGGTTCACTATGAGTTGTTTTAATATAATATACTATAGTTTGTTGAATTAGGTTTTCTTGGATGAAATACAATTTCCTGGAATACCACCTGGTATAATATTTCCCTAAAATACTTTAATTGCAAAAAGCTAGCAAGAAGCACAAAAAGTTTATAGTCAGCAGTTCTAGCTTGCCAAATAAAGCCTGAAACTAATGGGCAATATGAACCCTTTTGGTGAATAGGTTTCTTTGACACGTCAAATAGCAGCTGACTTGCAGCTGCTGCAAAGATTAGTTTTCTTGGAAGCTTAGTTACTGGTATGTAACTTCGCTATTATTAAGTACAATTCACTCTTCATAGTAATGAGAGGAATTACATTGAATTATTTGATCAATAACTTCAATAGTAACAAAGTGGTTTAAAAAAAATCATCCAATTTCAGAGTATTTTAAAGTACCAACTAGCATTGCTCTAAGCTTCAGCGCAGGAGCAACTGAGTTTGGAGGTGGAAGTATTGGAAGGGTGGAGATCACAGTTTCAATCAGGTTTGGGCAAATTGGGAGGACGTTAGGGTAGAGGAACAAAGATCTGTGCAATTAATCCAATGCCTGAGGTCCAAGTAAGTCTTTCCCCTTTATTCCAGCATGAAAGCAGATCTCATTTGTCCTATTAAATCATGTTTCAGGTGAATGGTCCACACCATCTGAAGTTCACAGATGCATAAACTAATGTTACGCTGGATCAAAATGTGCACAGCTAACACAGCACATGCATAACACAGCCAACAACATTTTTTGCCCGAACTTTGCTTTCCTTTTAGCAATGCTGTTAGGCACTTTTGGCAATAATTTCCAGACATGGATCTGTAAACTTACTTGAGTAATAGAACTTTATGCTTTGCTCGACTACCCCTTCCAATTAGTGGATGTTTATATGGGCAGCCAGTAACTTCCTTGGGTCTTAGATTTAATTCATTTTAAACCAATATATATTTTGAGTGAAAACACAGTGACCCAAGGGTAATTAAGATACCACACTAGATAACATACAATTTAATGACAAAGTATTATAAAGTGTTCTCTGGACTTTTCTTGGAGCTGTCGGAGGGCAAAGACCATGTCAGTAGTTCCTCTGTTTGCGCGAAAGCCGCACTGTGATTCTGGGAGAACATTTTCGGCGAGACTAGGTATTATTCTATTTAGGAGAATCCTAGCGAAGATTTTGCCTGCAATGGAGAGCAGCGTGATTCCCCTGTAGTTTGAGCAGTCTGATTTCTCGCCTTTATTTTTGTACAGGGTGATGATGATGGCATCACGAAGGTCCTGAGGCAGCTTTCCTTGGTCCCAGCAGAGCTTGAAAAACTCATGCAGTTTGGCATGCAGTTTTGCCGCCAGCCTTCCAGACCTCTGGGGGGGATTCCATCCATATCTGCTGCTTTGCCATTTTTCAGTTGTTCAATTGCCTTATATGTCTCTTCCCGGGTGAGGACCTCATCCAGCTCTAGCCTTAAGGGCTGTTGAGGGAGCTGCAGCAGGGTGGATTCTTGGACTGAGCAGTTGGCACTGAAAAGAGATTGGAAGTATTCTGACCATCGGTTGAGGAAGGAGACCTTGTCGCTGAGGAGGACTTTGCCGTCTGAGCTGCGCAGCGGGCTTTGAACTTGGGGTGAGGGGCAGAGAACAAAACAAAGGACTCTACATCACCTTTGTTGACCTCACCAAAGCCTTCGACACCGTGAGCAGGAAAGGGCTTTGGCAAATACTAGAGCGCATCGGATGCCCCCCAAAGTTCAATTTTCCCTTGCAACCGCTGCAACCGTGTCTGCCTGTCCCGCATCGGACTTGTCAGCCACAAACGAGCCTGCAGCTGACGTGGACATTACCCCTCCATAAATCCAACTGCACGAAAACCAACAAGGTCGGGTCAGAGACAGCAATGAGCTCTCTGAACCCTTCTCCATTAACAATGGCGTGAAGCAAGACTGCGTTCTTGCACCAACCCTCTTTTCAATCTTCTTCAGCATGATGCTGAAACAAGCCATGAAAGACCTCAACAATGAAGACGCTGTTTACATCCGGTACCGCACGGATGGCAGTCTCTTCAATTTGAGGCGCCTGCAAGCTCACACCAAGACACAAGAGCAACTTGTCCGTGAACTACTCTTTGCAGACGATGCCGCTTTAGTTGCCCATTCAGAGCCAGCTCTTCAGCAAATAGCGCCTTTGGAAGACTACACAAAAGATTCTGGAAAAACAACCAACTGAAAAACCTCACAAAGATTAGCATATACAGAGCCGTTGTCATACCCACACTCCTGTTCGGCTCCGAATCATGGGTCCTCTACCGGCATCACCTATGGCTCCTAGAACGCTTCCACCAGCATTGCCTCCGCTCCATCCGCAACATTCATTGGAGCGACTTCATCCCTAACATCAAAGTACTCAAGATGGCAGAGGCTGACAGCATCAAATCCACGCTGCTGAAGATCCAACTGCGCTGGGTAGGTCACGTCTCCAGAATGGAGGACCATCGCTTTCCCAAGATCGTGTTATATGGCGAGCTCTCCACTGGCCACTTTGACAGAGGTGCACCAAAGAAGAGGTACAAGGACTGCCTAAAGAAATCTCTTGGTGCCCGCCACATTGACCACCGCCAGTGGGCTGATCTCGCCTCCAACTGTGCATCTTGGCGCCTCACAGTTTGGCGGGCAGCAACCTCCTTTGAAGAAGACCGCAGAGCCCACCTCACTGACAAAAGACAAAGGAGGAAAAACCCAACACCCAACCCCAACCAACCAATTTTCCCTTGCAACCGCTGCAACCGTGTCTGCCTGTCCCGCATCGGACTTGTCAGCCACAAACGAGCCTGCAGCTGACGTGGACATTACCCCTCCATAAATCTTCGTCCGCGAAGCCAAGCCAATGAAAAGGAAAGAAAATTATAAAGTGTATAAAGTAATTAAATAGTTAATCCCACATGTCCACACAAATACTTTTGCTGTACACATATAACCTCAACTTCTCATTACTTCCCTAAAAGATGAATAACAAATGTTATAGTACTGATTCCCTCAAACCTAACATTGTTGCTTGCAAACTGAAAAACTTTATTTTGCTCATACACTTTTTCAGTTTGCTATCCATCTGATTCCATGACCACATGCCCACTGCTTAGTCATAAATCTACTTTGTGGCTTCTTACTAATGGATTTCTTCAAATCAAAATTGATGAATGCAAGCCTCAACATCCTATCACATAAAATGTTATTCACAATGTGAAAGCATTTTATCAAAAACATTGCACTGGAAGCAAAGCTCTGAATTTTGTTTTGTGGACTTTTTGCATAGACATCCACATGCATGGAGGCTGATAGACACTGATGTTTAAACGCACAAAAAGTTTGTTTCATCATCAGGCACAAATTACTCTCTGCATTCAAGTTTCAAGAGTATTACCAAGCACAGGCCTGTTTCTGCACTAAAGGAGACTTTGCTTCATCCACTGCCAGAGAGTCAGCGGCATCCATTTCCTTCCAGGTAGATTGTAATTTAAGTGTTTCTTTATCATCCCACACCCACCTCTCCAACTATTTCACTCCAAATTATCAAACTGATTGGTGCAACCATTCACTACCCACCAATCACTGTTTCACCAAAATTTTAAACAGTTTCTCAAGCACTGCCTAAACCTCTCTATCCTCTACTGATATCTGCAATTGCTTGATTCATTCATCTTTTCTGTGATCCTCCATAACTCCTCTCCCTCTATTTTTTCTCTCTTCCACAATAATCAGAATTTGTTACCCATCTAACTTCCTCTGAAAACTCCCTTTATTGTATATATTTAAGCAAACAAGGTATGTCCTTGGGCTTGTGCAGAAGAGAATGCAGAAGAGAAATGTTCTTCCCAGAACCTCAAACACATGCTCTCTGTATAAAATTATTTCAAGCAACATAATTTCTAGTCCATTAATTTATTTTTACTTTTCCAAGGAGTTTGATAGTGTGTCAACTGTGTTGACAACTCTTTGTTTCAATACTTTTCTATCAGATTTTTTAAAAGAAATCTCAAAAATTCATCAGATTTGGCTCCACAAAACATCAAAAAATGACAGTATATGTAATGTGTCATTTACACAGCAGATCTTTTCATAAATACAATTAACACATTATTCAGGACCTTCAAGCGCAGTGGTCTGTTTCAGCAATTTCTACGTACAATAATAGTATGGTTGGGCTAAAAATAAATGACCAGAAGATGGTAGCATTTTTTTGTTGCATTCTGTGGTCAATACATAGCTCACAATGTGATTGCTGTTTTCTTAAGTCATTTCAAGGGAGCTATAGATGGGTCCGTTCCAGTCAAGTTTTCATTGTGGGTCAGTTGCAATGAACGAATGAAAAAAATCATCTGATTGCTGTATGAGCAAAATAATGTAGCAATCAGGATAAAATTGGAGTAGATGCACTTTATCCTCAATAATAAATATTAGCACAGGATTCTTTTCAAAGTTCTTTCAGTCAGTGGAAATGTACAGTAAATTGTTTTAACCATCTTGGAAAACATTTGTTTATGTGAATGCATATAAATGATGATATAATTTCTAAATGATAGTGTTCCACATTGAAAAAGATTAGAACTATTTTTGTACCATATTAATTTGATGTTAAACTATAGACTGATAAACCAAGCATAACAGTTCAGGCATGTTATATTTTTTCTTAAGTACAACAAAAAAAAATTCACCTGCACAAATCTTGCTGATCTTTGTCTAATTTGGTGTGAGATCTAAGTAAACATGCACATTGTGATTCATGCCAACCATTCTTTTGTTCCAAAATGCTCTTATCCACCAGAGACAAAAAGAGTAGATACATTTTGACAGCAATCAGCATATGAAATTAATTCAACAATTCAAGTCCCAAATCAGCCAGAAGAATCCACAGCCAATTAGCCATGAAGTTTACTGAATGGCAAAGCAGGCTCAACTGGACAGGTGACCTTCTCCCCCTCATATTTCTTATTAAATGTTACAAACCAGTTGCTGATTCAATTAATATAGCATTGATCCATCAGGTTTCTACAAAGTTTGTCAAGACCAGAGAGTTCTCCATCAGGAACTCAAAGGGTTATTTTGTTGACCCCTGCAGTCCACAGCTATTCCCAGGTTTGCTATTTGGTAGCCATTCATCACAGTGTGACAAGAATGAGAAGTTATAACAGAGACCTGAACAAATGAACCAAAAAGGGAGAAGAGCCAAAAGATTATATCCACCAAGAGTTTTCCAGATATAATTCTTCCACATCCGCCTCAACAAGGAAAAATATGTGAACTGTTAGTTAAATAAAGAGATCTTGATTGAAATATGTCACACCCTACAGCTCTCAGGAGAAGAATAAACTCCAGAGGGTTGTTAACTCGGCCAGCAACATCACAGGTACCAGACTTCACTCCATCGAGGACATCTACATGAGGCAGTGTCTTAAAAATGCAGCCTCTATCCTCAAAGACTCCCACTACCCAAGCCATCGAGGAAAAGGTACAGGACCCTAAAGACGAGCACTCAGCGGCACAAGGACAGCTTCTTCCCCGCTCCCATCAGATTCCTGAATAATCAATGAACCTTAGACACTTTCTTACTTTTCGTGCACTATTATTTTTATTTTTTTCTAGTAATGTTGTACAATGGTTATAATATGAATGTTTGCTCTATGATGCTGCTTCAAACACCAAATTTCATGACTCCTTCATGGCAATAAATTCAGATTCTGATTTCCTTGCAGGAGATTAAGATATAGTCAGCAGTTAAAGTAAAGCATCTCTGCTTTGGCTATTATCTCACAATCAACTAAGGAAAATATTTATTTGTGCAAAGGTAGTCCAAATTTGAAGGCAGAATACAATGTTAATTGGAGGACTCTGAGGAGTGTGGACAAACTGAGAGGTCTTGGAGTCAGTGTCCATAGGACACACAAAACTGATGAACAGGTGGATAGTGTTGTGAAGAAGGTATATGGTGAGCTGACCTTCAATAACCATGGGATTGAGTTCAAGAGCTATGATGTAACATTAGACAAGACCTTGTTAGATTCCACTTGGAATATTGTTTTCTGTTCTGGTCACTTCATTATAGAAAATATGTGGATGCTAAAGAGAGGGTGCAGAACAGATTTACAAGAATGTTGTGAAACACAAAAGTCTGCAGAAACTGTGATTGGAGTCAAAACACAGAAATTCTGAAGGAACTCGGCCAGTCTCACAGCGTCCTTTGGAGGTAAATATATATGACCGACATTTTGGGCTGGATCCCTTCCTCAAGGTATGAGTGAAAAAGGACAGGCGTCTGAATTAAAAGCTGGAAAAAGAGAGGGGGAAGGGAGGGAGAGGAGTACAGATCAACAGACAAAAGGTGTTAATTGGATATAAGAGGAAAGATGAGAATTGATTTTGGCTCCGTGAAAGGAGACATATGGAAAAGGGAAGAAAGAAGAAAGACAGTGCCATAGATAAAAGGCAAGGTTTTCATAGAATGCATGAAATTCATTGCTGGCAACAGTGGAGGAGGCAGATACTATAGGAACTTTTAAGATTCTATTAGAAGGCTACTTGGAACTGAGAAAAATAGAGGGTTTTGGAAATTTTAGGCAGCCATTAGAGTAGATTATTAGGGTGACGCAACACTGTGGTCCAAAAAGCCTGTACTGTACTGCAGATTTCTATGTTCTATTTTCTAACATCCAGAAACAACTTTGCACATGTTAAGGTGGTATAATCACCTGCCAAGATAAACATAATAAGCTTCTGAAACTTGAACCAACAATAAAATGCATCAAAAATGCATGGAATTCTGCCAGCAAATGCCTCTCTGACACCAAGTTGTGTTAGGCATATTACACAGATTAAGGAGCATCTTAAAAGACAATGGTAAGATAAGGAGGCTAAGAAATCAAGGGTGGAATTCAAGAGATCATGACAGATAAAGATATGACAACTAACAATTAGTGAAGCTCTAGGAGTGTGGGAGCTCAAAAAGCAGAAATTAATAAGCAAAAGAGTGGGAGATCACAGAGAGAGAGTGGAGTTTGGACACTTTAACAATGAAACCACTATAGATTGGCATGCACAGAGGTAATAAGTGAACAGAACTCAAAGCAAGTTAAAATGCAGTGTTTTGGATGAACTCCAGTTCGCAATGAATAATATGAGGAAAATATAAGAGCAATGAAGTGAAAAATAGACTTGGATAAGTAAAGGCACTGTTATAAGGCTGAGAGCTCATCTCATTGAAAACTGCATTTGATTCAACCTCAGACTCTCACAGTGGAAGGGATGTTCAGTGACAAATGGCTGAGATTATGGTGAAACTATTTTGAAGGCAATATCTTCAAACATCATATTTGGAGGATTTCCTCAATCAGTGTGGATCAGCAACATCATCTCTTCGCTAACCATCAGCATGGGTACCTCAGGCTGCGTGCTTCGTCCCCTGTTCTATTCCCTCAGAGCCAATGACTGAACAGTCAGATTCAGCCCCAATGCAATCTATAATTTTGCTGATGACACAAACGTTTTTGATCAAGTAACAGGAAATGATGAGGCAGAATATAGGATGGAGATCGGGAATTTGCCAGAACAGCAATCAAATTCTAAACATCAGTGAGACCAAGGAGTTCATTGAGGGCTTTAGGAAGGGGAGGCCATTGGACCACATGTCTGTATCCATTGACAGGTAGAGAGGGTTAGCATCTTCATTCATGGGAATCTACATACCGGAGGACCTGGAGCGAGCAACAGTGAAGAAGGTACATCATTTCTGCGAAATCTGAGGAGATTTGGCATGTTGTCGAATACAGGTATACTGTGGAAAGTATACTAACTGGTTGTATCATAGTCTAGTTTAGATACAATTTAATTTAATTTTTGAAATACAGCACAGTAACGGGCTTTTCCAGCCCATAAGACTGCACTGCCTAAACATGACTAACTCCATATACCTTTGGAATGTGGGAGGAAACCGAAACGCCCAGAAGAAACCAACCTGATCAGGGGAGAATGTACAAACTCCTTACAGACAGTGCCAGATTTGTATACACTATCATGATTGTCCAGGAACACAGAAGGCTACAGAAAGGGGCAATAATAATAAATAAACAAATAATGAGACAAATAAATAAAGTGCAGGGAGTAGTGTAATTGTATGGGGAAGTAAGGGAATCGAGTTATAAAAGACCTTTGCCAGTGTGAGATCCATTCAACAGTATGATATAACATTAGGAAAAAAACTGACCTTCTGGAGGTTCATATCCTTTGCCAAATATTTGAGCTCTGTGGGTCAAGGCTTAAATTTCCTGTAGCCAATTACTTCAATTTCCCCAACATTCTGACAGATATGTCTACCATGGCCTCATACATTGTCATGGTGAGGCCAAATGTAAACTTATAGAACAACGCACAATGTTCCTCTAGGACAACCTTGGACTAAAGAGCATGAACAGCAATTTTTCGGTAACCCACTCCTCTAAGTGATTCCTGCCCTGATTTAAGCTACCAAAATGCAACGCATTGTATTTGTCTGACTTAAAGTAATTCTTTAACTATCATTTCATCCAATATGATCTCCAGAGCCATGGAGAATACTGGATACATCAAAGTCTGGGAAACCAGATAATATTTCAACTGTAATATAGAATCTGTGCTTCAGAATTGCTGCACCTCTAGCCAAGATGTGGAAAATTATCCAGTTGTGTCTTGTTCATAAAAAGCAGACTAATCTCATCTGGCTATTCACTGCAAATCAAATAATCATCACTGAAATGTCATTGCTTTGTGCGATCAGGTAACATATTCTCTAATAACCTGTTCACTGATAAAAGTTTGAGTTTAGTCCAAACCTACACCAAATTGGGGATGGGCAATAAAATTGGAATATGTCAGTGATACATGTATCCCAAAAATTGAATAAAAGCAAAATAAATTTGTCATCTTATAAGTCTACAGACAGAACAGACAGACCAGGCATCCAAGTATGTGATTTTTGTGACATTCAAAAAATAAACAGGTATATAACACTGCTAAAGGCAGAGATACTGAAATAACTGCTGTCCACACCAAGCAAGTAAACAAGTAACTGCTGTTTATTCAAACCATGCACGTTCCATTTTGTGGGAGGTGACAGGCTCACAGGAGTAATGTCATAATGCGTTCCCCTGGCAATGCATTCCTGCAGTCTGGAACTTCTGCATACTGAGGGGAAAGCCCCTGTGCCCTGTCATGCTGGCTGTTCGCGATTCAGCCCATTGTGTGCGGGGTTGATCCAGCCCTCTACACACCACCCCCTCCCCCTCCAGAATCATAGTCTCTCTGAGTGAGGTTTGGGATATTGTCATTGAGTGGGCACCCCCGACGCCATAGTGTAGGGGCAGGGAATGTCTCTGAATAGTCCAAGTGGGCTTTCTTGAGGCAGTCGACTGTAAACAGGTCTTGCCTGCCTCCAATGTCTAGAGTATATACAACCCCCTCCCTTCTCAGTACCTCAAAAGGCCCTTCATAAGGGCACTGCAGGGGAGTCCCTGGTTTGCCTGTCTTACAAAGACAAAGTCCGTAGCTTTGAGTTCTTGTGGGACGTGGCTGGTTGGTGTCCAGTGGGTGGTGGTAGGATGTGGATGTGGTTAGGCGGTGTTGTTCCTCAGCTGCTGTAGGACATCGAGGGCGTTCAATGGTGGTTCTGTGGAGCTGAAATGGATGTTGTCTGGGATGAAGAGTGGTGCGCCGTAGACCATTTCCACCAATGAGGTGGGGAGGCCCTCTTTAGGTGCTGTGTGGCTGCCCAACAGGACCCAATTGAGTTCATCCATCCAGTTGGGCCCATGCAACTGTGATTTGAGGGCTGCTTTCAGATGGCAGTGAAAGCGCTCTACCAGCCCATTGGATTGGGGTGGTAGGCAGTTGCGTGGTGTAGTTGGCTGCCGCAGAATTTGGCCATGGTCACTCAGAGGGAAGAGGTAAACTGGGCTCCCTAGTCTGAAATTATGTGAGAAGGGACAGCAAAACAGATGACCCACTGTGAGGTAAAGTCTCTCACACAGGTTTCCGTGTCACAGGCCAGCATGGGCACCGCCTCTGGCCAGCGTGTGAAGCAGTCGACCACGGTGAAAAGGCACCTCATCCCCTGGCTGATGGGAAGGGGGCCCTACAATGTCCACGTGCACGTGGTCGAACCTGTCTGCTGCGGGCCAGGAAATGTTGCACTAGGCCTTTAGTGTGCCGATGGACTTTGGCTCACTGACATTGTTTACAGGTTTTTGCCCAAGTGAAACTTCACACTGAAGCCCATGCCATATGAACCTGTCCGAAATGAGGCAGACTGTTGACCGGATGGAAGAATGAGAGAGTCCATGCACTTGACTGAATACCTCCCATCTGCAGGTCGTAGGCAGGATTGGCCTGGGGTGGCCTGTAGACATATCACACAGGAGCGTTGAGTCTCATGGGTCCGGCCCGAACTCCTCAATTTGTAGGCTGGTGATGGCGGTGCAGTATGCCTGTGTGTCACCTGGTCCCTGGTGAGCTGAGCTATGTCGATGCCACCCATCACCTCAGTCCAACCTGAAAATGGCATTCCAGTTGTAAATGGTCACGCAACGTGTCACATAGGTAGGGATGGTTGAACCGTTGGCAGCCTATAGGAGTAGGCCTCTGACATTGTCCATCCACTCAAAGAATGTGGGCTGAATTAGGCTGATTTCTGCACTGGTGTCCATCAGGAATTACCGCTGGGCCTTCCGGTCTCAGCCAGCTGGTTTGCCCAGAATGACAGCAAGTGGACACTTATGGTGTAAACTGACATAGGAGATCTGTTGGTGGCAGCCGCTTGGGCTATGGACGAGTTGGCAGGATTCATCTTGTTGCGTGTTGTGGGTTCTAAAAGGTAGAACCTGTTTGGGGTCACCACTGGAGCACTGCCAAAGGCAGAGCTGCTGAAATAAATGCAGTCCACACCAAGCAAGTAAACCAGTAACTGACATTTATTCAAACCACATGCTCCTTTTTAGGGGAGGCGATAGGCAGTCTCCAGGGGAACATCGGAGTGGTGCAAGGCATCAATAACAGGGAGAACAATCCCCCCACCAACCCCCGTTGAGAAGGAGAAGGAGATGACCCCAAGGACAATGACGACGGTGGCAGACCAGCAAGGAAATCTGCAGCTTAAGGACAAACACAAGCGATTAGCTGTTGGCAACCTGTAGGCAGGGGAATCCACACAGGCTGCAGGCTGCTGGCAACTTGAGGTCAAAGGACTCACACCAGGCTGTAGACTGCTGGAGACTGACTCATGAGAACCAGGTATTGGAAGGTGTTCAAGAGAATGTTGAGGGGAAGGAGGGCTCCTGAAAGGCCCTGGGCTCTGAAGGCTTCCTCATCATGTCAGCTGATTGGATCTAGGCTAGGGTTGATGATAGTTTAAACTAGACTGGAGTCCTATGTGGCTACAGAGGCTGCAGGAGCGAATCCACAGACACTCATGGACTCTGGGGGGGACTCTCTTTTGCTTCTCTTTCTCCAACACTATGTAATGCTATTGCTAATGGCAAATAATTGTCTGCCTTATGGAAGACTAAAGGCAATTTTGTGTAATATTATATTTGTTTTATTAGGTGACAATGAACAGTATCTGCTCTGATATATAACAAAATAAGAGCTTAACGTCAACAGTAAAGGTTAAGTGTAAAGCTCTTCTATGAGGGAAATAGCAACCATGCCATGCATTTATAATGGTCCCATTAAGTGAGTGTGCTGCTTCGATAACCCAGTCAACCCCATAAAGGGCCCCATAACTACAATCACAACCTCCGTTTGCAGCTACCTTCAGAAAGAAGATACAGAAACCTGAAGTCCAGCACCTCAAGGTTCAAGAACAGTTCCCCCCAGCCACCCCCCCCACCCCCACCCCCAACCCCCTGCTCCAAGAATAAGCTATTGAACTTCTTCTTACAACCCTAATCATAAATTACTTCGGGACTACAATAGGTCCTGCCTGCACTATTGAAATGTCACTTTTTTTTTTAACTAATATAACTGTGAATATTTATTGTCAACTTTTATATTTATTATGGAATCTTTTTCTATCTGGTAATTTAATGTATAATATTGGAGGTTTTTTTTCCATCAAGTACCTGTTAGGCTGCAACAAGAAAGAATTTCAATGCATCCATGCATTGTACTTATCATTATCACAGAACTCATGGTCATATAATTAAAAGATTGCCCACAAGGAATAATTCACATCAGCAAACCATCTCATACTTGAAATATTGGAGAGAAAAAAATTGCATATAATTTAATTAACACATACAAGCCCTTTTGGCCCATGAGTCCAACCAATTACAGGTAGACTCTGACTTAGGATGCGGTTCAGTTCCGGGACTCACATCATTAAGTAGAAATTATCGTAGTCGGGGTCTACTGAACAGGTTGTATTCTGCCTTGTCTCTGCTGGAAGGCCAATGTCCCCGCTGCTGCCAGGAGCCCGAGGTGGCACCGATTAACTAGGGGCAGCAGCATCACCTCATAACCAAAGTTGATTTGGAAGGCTTGCACAGATTGCCATCACTCTCTCCTTCTTCAAACACTCTCCCTCCCAGCAACGGCAATCTGCGCATGCGTTCCAAATTACCTTTTTTTAAAAAAAATGGGTTGGGTCTATCAAAGCACATTTCCTGGATATCACTACAAGAGGAGCACTAAAATGATGATGTTTTGGGGGGTGGGATGGGGGGGGGGGGTTGTGGTGGCAGTGATGGGAAGCTATCTGCCTGCACTGATTGGACTGAAGCATTTCCTTCTAGAGGTAGACCCTGTCTTACCTTGATTCAAAATGGATTCTTATCATCATTATTTTGAAATATCCTAAGTTTGAACATCGTAAGTCGGAGTCTATCTGTATATGCAATTGACCTACAGCCCTGGTACATTTTGAAAGGTGAGAGGAAACCGAAGACCCCAGGAAAATCCCACACAGACATGGAGAGAATGTACAAATTTTTTGACAGACAGAGTGGGATTTGAACCCTCGTTGTTGGCACGCTACACGCTACGCTAACCATGCAGCTAAGCTAATGGCTCGGCTTCATGTAGAATATTTTCCTGTACTTCTAAAAGCAAATTATTTTCATTGGAACAAATGATTTTACAAGATTTATTTTTGCTCTTGGTTGTTTATATGTACTAAATATCATTAAATTTCTGCTTTGAAACAGAGCATGGTTTTGGAAAGAATATCATGTGAAATATTTTTTATGTACAAGGGAACAATTTGAACACTTTGACATTTTGATTATGTAAGTTTATTTTCATATATGGATTGCCTTTCACCTGACACCAATTGCTTCAGGGTTCAAGAATATTTTATCATTTCAAAATAGTGGATTGATGTGTGCCAGCCCTTGATTGTTCTTTTAATGTCCTCCAAAACACTTGGGATATTCCTATATCATATTTTAAACCAGTGGTTCTCAACCTTTTTCTTTTCAGTCACAAACCACTTTAAGTATTCCCTATGCCATAGGTGTTCTGTAATTAGTAAGGGGTATGTGGGTGGAAAGAAAAAGTTTGAAAACCACTGGTTGAATCATACCTAATTGACCCGTTATGTGTACAATTTCATAACTCCAAAGGAAATGGGCCAATGACAATTTTTCTCAAGCAAACTATTTCAGTAACAATTGGGTCTAGAGCAGTAGTTCTGAACCTTCCCACTCACACATACCACCTTAAGCAATCACTTCCTAATCACAGAGCACCGATGGCATAGGGATTATTTAAAGTGGTATGTGAGTGGAAAGAAAAAGGTTGAGAACCACTGGTTTAAACTAAACTGCACAGTTAAAGCAGAGGAATGATCCAGGTCATCTGTAATATCATAATCCAAAATAAATAGCTGATCTCCTGACTTACAATTAAAATTATCGATGATTTGTTTTGCATTAAAAGAATAAAATCAACCCTCCATATAAATAAAAAAAGATTTAAATAATAATCAAAATATTTTTCCAGCTATGACTGTCAATATGATGTCAAAGAATCAATATTAGAACCAGACCCAACACACCATATTAATGATGTTGATCCAGAACAATTGCATTTACTGTTCAATTGGAAAATTTAATTGTTTCCAAATTTATTTTCTCTCCTTTTTCAAGGTTTATATTTCAATCTCCTCCTTGTTTTCTCTATCTTTTTTCTGATGATCATCGGTCAACCAGCATCTATCAACCGTCTCCTGAATCACAAGGTTAGATCGATTACACTTCCTCACTTCCTGGAAGAGCATTATTTCACTTCCACTGTGTCAGCTTTATGTTTTCCGATATTTTACCTGCTCTCCTAATTATACCAGTGGAGCTTCCTTTTTCCCCAATCACAGACTCCCCTCCACAATGGTTGCCAAGATTCTAAACTGCACCTGTGCAGGTTCCCACAATTCTTCTCTCATGTCTGAGCTCCATCCACCCAGAACTACACAAAGACCTGACCTAACATAAGCCTCCACCATTTCCATCTCATCTAATAAAGGGACACTAAAAAGCACATTTTCCCTAACACAAAGATCTACATATTTCTTTTAGCATAGCACTCTGTAACTGCTAACCATGCATTAAATCAAATTTAACATATGCTAGTCACCTGGCATCAGTGTACAAACATGGCCAGAGTAGTACTTAGTGCAGTGTTATGACAGCACCAGGGCCCTAGGTTTGTATCTGGCACTATCTGTGAAGAGTTTGAACGTTCTCTCCATGATCCGCATGATTTTGCCTGGCTGTGTCCACTATCTTATGCAGGGCTTTATGCTCAGAGGCTTTGGTATTGCCATGCCAGACCATGATGCAACTGTTCTGCACACTTTCCATATCACTGATGGAAATTGTGGAGGAGATGTTCTTACCAATCCTCACTGATTATGGTCTGGAGGTAAGGAAATCCATGATTCAATTACAGTGGGGTGTTGAGTCCCAGGCCTTATCTAATGATAAGTAGAAATTCTACCTGGCCTGCAGGAAAAAGAATTTCTGGTTGAATGTGATGTTGTCTATGCTCTGTGTAAATTTGAATTTGAACTTGAACATTTATGTGTATTGTTACAGGGTTAAATTATGTTTCAAATTATATATAAATATGTTTTTAAAAGAAATAGATTATGGGGATTTAGTGTAGTCACTTCACAAACAGACATTAACATTTCACAAAAAGATCTCATTTAAAATGCGAGAGTGACTTTACAGAAACTTTGAAGAATGCTTCTGGAAACTTCACAAGTAGGTGTTAATTGGACTGATGTTATGGAGTAAATGGACTATTGTTTTTAAAGCAACAGATGGCCAGGCTCAGGATACTGATTCCGGTGCCAGCAATCTTTCTGATTGCAGTTTGCTGTTCTAAGAGTCGTGTGGTTTTGCAAGCAGAGAGAGAGAAAAGACCAAACAGGGTTTCTCTTTTTGAGAGAGAGAGAAAATGGAGTTCTGCAGTAGCTTTTGGGAAGCTGGCAGGCTTGTTGAAAAACCCCATTTTGAAGACGGGTTCTGAGTTCAGCCTGTTGAAAACCCTAATAGTCCTTACAAGAGGAAATGGCTGGCTAGAGTGTTTCTCCTGAAATAAGGGAAACAAAAGGAACTCTGCGGTGACCTGGAAGAAGAGGTTATCATTTGGAAACCCATGATGGGGCTAGTTTCTTCGGCAAGACGCTGAAGGGATTGATAAGAGGAAATCAGTTTGTGTGTGTCCAATAAGCAACAAATCTCTCTGAAACCAACAAGAACCTTCCTGAGTGGTAATCATTTATCTTTAAGCACTAAAGCCTGGTGAAATTCATAAATGTTAAATTCTGTGCACAGTATAAGAATTCCCTGATACTGTTGAACTTGGAGGATTGAGAAATGAGATTGGACTTGGAATCAAAGGACATATACAAATTATATATACATGCACTTAGAATTAGAAGGGGGTTAGTTGAGAGGAATATGTTAAAGTTTGATCTTGTTTTTTAAAAAAATTTTTATTTAGTGTACCACATCAGTAACAATATATACAAATATTCAGTATTAATAAATACACAGTGAATTTTCATTTTCGTCCTCTTCCCCCCCACCTCCCCACCACCTATAACTTAAAGTAGGAAATAAAAGAAATGGAAGAAATAAATAAATTATAGAAGAACACAAAAGAAAAGAAGAAATCATGTTGTCCAATATTTCATATTTAATTATTTTCATAATTGTAACTTATCACATCAAGAGATGGAGGTCTAAAATTGGCAGTTTCTAATAAACTCTGTATGGTTCCCAAATTTGTTCAAATAGAGCAGATTTGTCTTTTAGATTGTAGGTAATTTTTTTCTAATGGAATACCGTTGTTGTATTTTTGCTTTCGTTTTCCAAGTTATCATTATGCACTTTTTTGCTCTTGCAAGCGCAATCATAATAAATCTTTTTTGAAATGTCTAATTTTAGACCTAATTCTTTATCTTTTATGTTGTTTTACAGGAAGATTTTTGGGTCTTTTGGCATCCTATATTTTGTAATTCTATTTAATATTAGGTTTAAATCCTCCTAAAATTTTTTCACTTTTCTACGTCCAAATTGCATGTATTGTTGTTCCAATTTCTTGTTTACAATGGAAGCATTTGTCCAATATTTTTTGGATTCCATTCTTTTAACTTTTGAGGTGTAACATATAGTATATGCAGCCAATTGCATTGTATCATATGAAAATAGTATTTATTGTATTAATCATGGGACCTGCACATAGTTTTTTCCATGTTTCATTCTTTATTCATATACTTAAATCTTTTTCCCAACCTTTTTTGGGTTTATATATTGCATCAACATTTTCCTTGTATTTCAATTTGCTAAATATGTTTGTGATCATTTTTTTTTACTATTGCAGTGTCTGTAATTAAGTATTCATAGCAGCTACTCTCAGGTCATCTTAGACTAGTTCCCAACTTTTCTTTTAAATAAGTTTTCAATTGATAATATGAAAATATTGTACCATTGATATTCCATATTTATTTTTAACTGTTCAAATGTCAATAAATTATTTCCCAAAAAGCAATATTTTATTCTTTTCATTCCTTTTCCTGCCCATTCCTTAAAAAAATAGATTGTCGATTGGTAAAAGGGATTAATGGGTTTTGTGTTAATAACATTTTTGGTATTTGATCATTTATCATCGTTCGTTCCAAATGCATTCTCTTCCATATTTTTAGTTTATGATGTAGTATTGGTAGATTGATATGTTACACCAGTTTCTCATCCTATTTATAGAGTAAATGTTCAGGGACCTTTCCCCTAATTTATATAATTCTATCCTGAGCCAAGCTGGTTTTTCTCCCATCTGATAGACATATGATAAATATCTTAACTGTGCTGCCCTGTAATAGTTTTTGAAATTTGGTAGCTGCAATCCTCCTTATTTATATGCCCATGTTAATTTTTTGGAAGCCACTCTTGGTTTTTTATCCTTTCTTATTAATTAGTTTAATTTCATAAAAAATTCCCCTGTCAAGGGAATCAGTAGCATTTGGAGCAGGTATGTAGCCATGAAAATACATTCATCTTGATACAGTTAACTCTCCCTATTAGAGTCAATGATAAATCTTTCCATTTCTCAAAGTCTTGTATTTTCTTTATTAACAGTTGGTAATTTAATTTATACAAATGATTTAAATTATTATCTATATTGATACCTAGGTAACATATGGCCTGTGATTGGCATTTAAAAGGGGATTCCCTTTTACATTTTGTATAATCGACTTTGTTCATTGGCATCACTTCACTTTTATCAATATTAACCTTGTATTCTGATATCGCCCTATATTCTTTAAATTTTGCATATAACTTTTTTATTGATTTATCTGGGTCCATTAAATATACTATAATATCATCCGCAAATAAGCTAACTTTAAATTCTTCCTCTTTTACTTTTATTCCCTTTATCATAGGTTCTTTTCTTATTAGCTCTGCCAATGTTTCTATAGCCAAAGCAAACAGGGAAGGTGATAATGGGCATAAGATATGTCCCTGCGTGTCTGCTATCTTTTAAAAAAATGTTCTGCGTAAATTCCTGGTCATCTTTATTAGGTGCATTAGGTTCAACAAGTTTCAAGATTCTGAATAAATCTGGCACATCATCATTACGTTTCTACCCCCTGGGTCTGTTATTACTTTCTTTATCTTAATTGGCAAATTCTTATTAACTAATATTGCTACTCCCCTGGCTTTTGAATTGTACGATGATGCAACTACATGTCTCTCTTTAGTTTGCGATGTTCTAACTCAGTTAAGTGTTTTCTAGTATAAATGCTATGTCTATTTTCTCATTTTTAAGTAATGTCAGTAACTTTTTTCTCTCTTAATTTGATTGTGACTTCCATTAATATTAATAGTCATATAATTCAATATATTCATCTTATCCATCCATTTATACCTCTATTCCACCTCTTCAACCCCTCCATCTTCTAAAATCAGTCTTTAGATTGTTCTTACTCTTTACTATATGCAACGACACAATTAGTAGGAAAATAACAAAAATTATAAAAAGATTAAAGAATAATATTAAAAAAAGCAACATTAAATACCCCTTTAATGAGTTGCCCTTGCCACCTTGCATGACAACCACAACTCCCTTTTCTTTGTGAGTTGCGGTGTATACCACAAATGTCAACAGATTTCGTAGTGGACGGATCGTCCCCCAGAGAAATCACTATATATTATTCTTAAAAATATAACAAAGCCTTTTTTTTCCTTTTTTTTTCTTAAACATCTATAATCCAACTATTAACATTCCAACTTATTCATATACATTATTTTAACAGTCCTTTTATTATTTTCTTTACTCCTCTTCTCGTTGTTTATTTGGCAATTGATCTCCAAAGCGACGAGCTTCTTCTGGATCTGAAAATAGTCTATTTTTCCCACCAGGGATGAATATCTTCAACACTGCTGGATGCCATAACACAAAGTTTAACCTTTTCTCCGTAGAACAGTTTTTGTTAAGTTAAACTCCTTACGCTTCTTTAAAAGTTTGAAGCTTATATCTGGGTTAAAAAAAAATTCCATTGTACTCCAATGGTTCCTTGTTTTCTTTCACTCTTCTAATAGCCATTTCCAATATTTTCTCTCTTGTTGTATATCACAGTAGTTTTATTAGTATGGATCGCGGTTTCTGCTGTGGTTGCGGCTTTGGCACCAAAGCTCTGTGGGCTCTTTCAATTTCTATTTCTTCTTGGAGTTCTTCTAGTCCCAAGATCTGTGGGATCCATCTTTTTATAAATCCTTTTTATATCTGCCACCTCTTCACCTTCTTTCAGGCTCACTATTTTTATATTATTACGACTGCTAAAATTCTCTAGAATGTCAATTTTCTGGGCCAATAAGTTGTGTCTTTTTAATCTCCTTATCTCTGTCTTCCAATTTTTCTCTGAATTCATTCACCTCCATTTCCACACATATCACTCTGTCTTCCACTTCATCACTTTGCTTTCTCATTTCTGCCTTAGCATTCTGCATTCTTTGTATTTTTACATCTGTCTCTTGCATAGTTTTTTTTAATGGGTCTGAACTCAGCCATTATTATTTCCATTAAAATCTTTATTTGACTATCAAAATATTCCTTATCTACCATCTTTGTTTGTTTTTTACCTTGTACTTTTTCTTGTATGTCTTTATCTTGGTCTTCTTTCTCTTGCTCCATTTCTTGGCTCCGTGTTGATCTTGCTTCTATCGCTACCTTCTACGCTGCTCCCATTATAGTATCAGCGTCCTATCGGCGTCTTCTTTAGGATGTGTACTGCGCATGCGTGCTGACGTTTAATTTTCTGGCTCCACAAGCCAGCGTTACAGACCTCCATGGGAGACATCACCCCTGAGCTGCCCGCTTACCGGCTTCGCAGCTCAGGCCATCCTCTTCGGGAGAGCTCCCTGTTCGCAGATTCTGGTAAGGCCTTCCTCTTTTTTTTCAGTGATTTCTTCATCATTTCTTGTCATTGTAGACTTTTCTTTCTTTTGAGCCAACCTCAGGTTCTTCTTATACTGTTTATCTTGCAACTTTTTAATGTTTTACTTCTCAGCTCTGTTTTTCTGCCTTTTTTTTTCAACGTTCTCTGTGGAGGGCTGAATTTCTTTAACCAGCCACTACTCCATCACATGATAACCTCTGATCTTGTTTTTATGTTTAAAGAAAATTAAAAGCAACTTTTGTTTAAGTAACCATTTGTATTGGTGAATTTCTATTGCTGCTGGGGTTTGGGGTCCTCCGGATTCGTAACAGTATCCACTTAATTCTAATGGCGAGCTAGAGTGTTTCTCCTGAAATAAGGGAAACAAGAGGAACTCTGGTGATCTGGAAGAAAAGGTTATCATTTGGAAAACCCATGATGGGGCAAGTTTCTTCAGTAGGACACTTAAATGACTGATCAGAGGAAATCAGTTTTAGTGTGTTCAACGAGCAGCAAATCTCTCTCTGAAGACAACGAGAACCTTGCTGAGTGGTAACCATTTACCTTTCAGCACCAGAGCCTGGTGAAAATTCATAAATGTTAAATTCTGTGCACAGTATAAGAATTGCCTGATACTGGTGAACTTGGAGAAATGAGAAGTGAATGATTGGACTGTGAAACAAAGAACTTCTCTGAACATATTATTGGAATCTAGGGGTTAAAACATTATGAAAGAAATGATTAATTAATTTTATATTTACTGCATGGTTCAGGGAAAAAGAAGAATGTGATTAAGTGGCAATCACAGCATGGAGCAAAGTTGGCTGAGCAAAATGGTCTGCTCCCAAATACAGGGAGAGGAAATGCATAAAACGATTTAGGAGGAATGCTCAAACTGAAGGAGATGTTGAGTAGCACAGGAGACTCAGGCCAGACCAGAACAAAGAATGTCCTGCAAGAAACAAAGGGAATGGAAAACCAGTCTAGGAGGAAGATTAAGGCATGAGGAGGTGTTAAAGAGAACAGCAGAAATTGGCCAGACAGGAACAGAATGGTGATTAGAAATATCTGGGGATGAATTAATTTCTGATAAGAAACCCGTCTTCAAAATGGGGTTTTTCAACAACCCTGCCAGCTTGCCATTTTGCAACCTCAACTGCTACTGTAGAACTCACTTCTCTCCCTCTCTCTCTGTGAGAGAAGAATCCTGTTTGTTTTTTTCATCTCTCTGCTTGTAAAAACCAAATACCTCTCCCAAGGCTCCAAACGCAATCTTTGAAAGATCTTATCAATACTTGAGCCTGGACTCTGTTTCAATTTTGACCTCCTTTTGAAGTTCTTTCCAAAGCAGTTCCATTGTCTCTGCAAAATCAATCAGAGACTCAAAGTCTAGCTTCAGCAAAGCTCTTGCATTTTACATGAGGCCTTTTGTGAAGAGTTACTCTGTTTGTGAAGTGACTGACACTAAACCCCCACAATCTATCTCTTTTAAAGACATATTTATCCATAAACATAATAATATAACCCATAACAATAGGAAATCCAAAAATTAAACAAAACTTCTTTCTCATTTTTTTACATTTTCCTTTGCCTAGAAGAACAAAAAAAACCCTGTCAAGAGAGCTGATCACACAATTTATGTTAATGACATGTTATACTCTGCCTCTCAACTTCATTCAATTAAATTTAATAGAATGCTTCTTGGAAGCAGAATGCACTGTGCTGATAACACCATTGATTATAAATGAAAATTAGATAATTAGCATAAAAAGTAATAGAAATATTTTCCCAGGGTAAAAATGCCACATACTAGAAGACATGCACTTCAATTGAGGGGAAAAAGTTTAAAGGTGATGGTGGGACACATTTTTCTTACACTAGGAACCGGCTGCCAGGGGGGGTGATGAAACTGATTAGGATAGTAGCATTTAAGAGGCATCAAGGTAGACAAATAAATGTGCAGGGAAGAGAGGGATAGTCATCAAGTACGAGCAGCAAAGTTTTAATTTAATTTGTATACCACGTACATCATGGGTCAAAAGACCTGTTTCAGTGCTGAGGTCTTCTATATAATGAATTTAAGTTTTTAACTTTGGAAATACTTATACATCATCAGCGGATGTCCAGTATCCAGACACATCATTGAAAAGTCCAAATATTTACTGAAGTTTGCTTGAATTCTCCTGTACATTGTTTTAGACTGCAACCTCACAATTATTCTGAAGAGTGAACTTTTCCTTAAATGAAATTCAATTATGCTTCGAACTGTTATGGAAGGAAACACATTTCTACTTTGAGCTCACAGTGACTGCATAAAACTCCCCAAAGGATTATCACACAGCCATGATAGTTTTTATTGGTCTGAGGGATATTGTATTGCCAGATAAGTACGCTTCTACTGCTCTACATAAGAAATCTAAACACATGTCCAATGAGAAATTTAAAACATAAGAATGCAAGAAGCAGGAGAAGTAGGCCATTTGACCCATTTCTTTTTTTCTCTTCCTAATTTTCCATTAAAGCTATCTAAAAGAAAATAAAAACTTGGCTTTTATGCTGAGTTATTCACTCTTGTGCTAAAAGCACGACTTAAGAATGCCAACAACAAATTTTACTCATGATTCAAACTCTGTGTAGATAGAAGTGATTTTCATCCTACTGTAAACTGGTGCTGGAAGATGAATACGAGTTTACTTTTGATGCAAAAAGGGGTGTTAGTAAATATTCTTAATAGAAATGTTATTTTATAAGAATTTACTTCCATCTAAAATTAAACAGAACATGCCATTCAAATTTGGGAGGTACAAACTAATTGATTTGTACTGGTAATTATCATCTGCTACAAAAATTCGTCAAAATTATACCTATTCTCACTTTTCAAAAAAAAAGAGAGATAAAAATCAAGTCTCTCTCCCTTTTCTTCACCGCTGGTGTTGGAATCTAGGGGTTTAAACATTATGGAAGAAATGATTAATTAATAAGTTTATATGTACTGCATGGGTCAGGAAAAAAGAGGAATGTGATTAAGTGGCAATCACAGCATGGAGCAAAGTTGGCTGAGCAAAATGGTCTGCTCCCAAATACAGGGAGAGGAAATGCATAAAACGATTTAGGAGGAATGCTCAAACTGAAGGAGGTGGTGAATAGCACAGGAGACACAGGCCAGACCAGAACAAAGAATGGCCTGCTAGAAACAAAGGGAATGGAAAACCAGTCTAGGAGGAAGATTAAGGCAGGAGGAGGTGTTAAAGAGAACAGCAGAAATTGGCCAGACAGGAACAGAATGGTGATTAGAAATATCTGGGGATTAATTAATTTCTGATCCAATCAACAGGATAGTCTGACTTGGAGGATTAAGATGGGAGTGCTACACCCCAGATATCTGCAAAACAGGAGATGACTTGTGATAACCCTTATGCAAAAAGATCTAGCAAAGGAAGACAACTTTTGTTCTGTATGATAATGAAATCTAGCAAAGGAAGCCAACTTTTGTTCTGTATAATAAGGTTGATCTATATAAACTGAGCCAACTGGACAATAGGGGTCAGTCTTGGGGAATAGCTCACTGTGCAGGTGACCTATGAACTAACGACTGACCCAGAGCTCTGTTAAGTTTTATTCTTGTGCTGTGTAATAAACTGACTGTTGAACCGAATACCTTCTCCTATCACTTCATTCAAAGAACACGCTGGACTCAGACCACACATAGACTAAATTAAGAGTAAGGTAAAGCCAGAGTCCGACACTGGAAGCTCCTACTCTTCCACAAAATGCTGTTTTGCTTTAAATTTTATTTCTTTTTCATTTTCAGATAAATAACAGTGCCGATGGTGTGCCTACTGCAGCAACAGGTCTATGGGAGATGCCATCTCACTGGCTCTACACAAAGCCCTGGAACACCTGGACCCATTCATTAGGTTGTTCTTTATTAACTACAGTTCAGCATTCAACATTATCATCCTCTCAAAACTGATGAGCAATCTCCAAGACCTCAGACTCAATACCCAACTGTGTGTTTGAATCCCGGATTTCCTCACCTCCTGACCACATTCAGTGAGGATTGGTAAAAACATCTCCTCCACAATCTCCATCAGTACCAGAGGACCACATTGGTGCTTTTTTAACCCCCTGCTTTACTCGCAATAACAGAATCTACAAATTTGCTGACAATACCACAGTACCAAGGGGTCAATGAATCAGGAGAGTGGCTGAAATTTTGACTAAATGGAATACTAACAACAACCTCGCACTCAATGTCACCAAAACCAAGAGCTGATTGTGGACTTTAGGAGGGGAAAAACAGAGTTGTTTGATCCAGTGATCATTGGGAGATCAGAAGTGGAGAGGGTGAGAGTCTCAATCTTAGAGGACCTGTCCTGGACTTGACACACAAATGTCATAGTATTGAAAGGATGTCAGCGCCTCTACTTTCTCAGGAGTTTGCGGAAGTAGGACATCAAACACTTTAGCAAACTTCAACGGTTGTTTAGTTGAAAGTGTGCTGGCCAGTTGCATATTGGCCTAGTATGGGGGCACCAATAGCTCTGCAAAAGTTAGTGGACACGGCCCAGAACATCACAGGCTTAACTCTCCCCACATTGAGAAAATCTACACAGAGCATTGATGTTGGAGAGCAGCAGCAGTTATCAAGAATCCACACTACCCAGAATATGCTCGGTTCTCGTTGCTGCCATCAGGAAAGAGGTCTAGGTGCCACAAGACTCGCACCACCAGATTCAGGAACAGCTGCTACCCCTCCTCGACATCAAACTCAATCGGAGACTCATTTAAGGACTCTTACTTGTGCACTTTATTTATTATTTTATATTTATTTTCTGCAGAGCACATTCAGTTTGTTTGCACTTTTCTTTGTTGACATTTCTCTCTTTTTTATACATATCCTTTTCTGGGTCGTTTTTTTTGCATAACCAATGAGTAGAAATTCTGCCTGGCCCACAGGAAAAATAATCTCAGGGTTGTATGTAATGTCTTGTATGTATTCTGACAATAAATCTGAACTTTGAACAACAGTTCTCTGCCTCAACCCAATAGTGGAAGGAACTTTCAAAGTACAAAAAGATAAATAAAAAACGCAAGTTACTAGAATATTCAGTCCCATAAATTTTTGACAAGTTCCCAAACAAATGCAATACAAATCAAACATGCCCATAAGAAAAGAAAATCTCACAAAGAAAAAAAGGCAATAAAATATCTGTCTAAATAAAAATACTTCCAAACAGTTCTCTTGGGTGGTACAATTAGCCTAGCAGTTAGCACATTGCTTTTACAGAGCCAGCAATAGGAACTGGGGTTCAAATCCCCTGCTGTCCATAAGGAGTTTGTACATTCTCTCTGTGGCTGCATAGGTTTCCTCCATGTGCTCTGGTTTCCTCCCACCATTCAAAAAAACATTGTGGGGATTGTAGGTCAATTGGATGCAATTGGGCTACACAGGCCCAAGGGCTGAAATGGCCTGTTACTGTGCTGTACATCTAAAAAAAAATTGATTTACAATATTATGATAATGAAAAAGCCATTTAACTCATCCATCCATCTTGCAACCAAATGTAAGACCAGAGAGGATATAAAGAAGATGCCTGATCTTATTCAATGTTTCTCTTTTTGCTGACAGGTTAGTATCAAATTGCCATAACAATGTAACCAACTTTGAAATGGCCCTGAAATTATATCAAAACTGCCATCACATGGATTGATTTACCAAGATGACTTACCAACACCTTCTCAAGGATACTTCAGATATACAGTGAACATTAACCTTCACAATGACTCAGACATCCATATCTTCATGGAACAGTATCACTGAAAACCCAAATCTATATGTCACTTCGTAAAGAACAGGTTGTTGGAAGAGGCTATACAGGACCACTGCCTGTCTGGCATTACTACTGGGAAATTAGTTTTCAGTTAGGTAGCTCAACTATTGCTGCTTCCTCAAGTCCTTTTACAAAGTACGAAAAAGCACCGAAACATCAAATAAGGCAGACATAAGTCAGAGTAAAGAAACACATACAACTGGAATTGGGATGCAGGAGTGAAATGAAGGAAGTGTGCTATTCTTCTGTAAGTGTGAGAAAATATCCAAATTTGGCTAAGGAGCCTGGTGACAATTATTTACCATTATTTCACAAGTGTTTAATTCAAATGTTGCCTCAAACAGAGGCACTTGATATGTTAATCTCCTCCCTCAAAGGCGGGTCTACGAAATTAACATTGATAAAGTGCAGTGCCCTAGCCAGAATGTCCTGTTTATAAGAATACTATGGCATTCAGTACAAATATACCCAAAATCAAAATTTCCCACGCCCACTATAAATTGTGCACATTCTTTTATAGCCGCTATTACATTCTCATGCTCACTATAATATTCCCACGCTCACTATAAATTGCCAACGTGTCTTTCTCACGGCCACTACTAACTGTGCACATGCTTTCAATGCTGCTATTATATTCCCATGCCAACTATAAATTGCCAGTTCAAGTTCCCCATGCCTGCTATTAATTGTGTGCATTCTTTCAAAAATGTTCTCGTATACCATGCACATGCATATAATGCACGGGATATAACTGGTTTGTAAAATACACATATAGGGCGTGCGTTATATGCTTAAAAATATGGTACTCTTTATAAGAGATACAAATAAGAAACTTCAATTATAATTGAGTAGTTTATACATTTTTCACTAGGAGAGCTCAGATGAAGTTGAGGAAAGATTTACCAACTATATTAAAGGCATTGCATGAATTTCCAGCAAAGTTGTCCTGAAGGATTTCTGTTGTTTCCAAGAACATTTTTAAATCATGGAGGCTTCAAATAATGGGAACCAAATGATGGAGATTTCACAAGATTTTTGATTTTATGTTTCAAACATCCTTCTAATCAGGCATCTCCAAATCCCATTCATTTTCCTCATGTTGCTTCTCTTACTAAAATGTTATCAATGTTAAGATAAGGGATGGAATTTTCATATTTGAATCTGGAATATCTCTGGTATTATACCAATGGAATAAAATAAGTTTACATAGCCTTCTGGTTTTAATTTATTTTAACCTTTTATGCCTTGACAGAATTCATTTTAAATACTCCTTTGTGAAATCTGCATTATTCATTGGCATCGCTTCACTTTTATTTGCGTTGATCTTCTACCCCGATATTTCTCCATAATCCTTCAATTTCTTATGTAATTCTTTTATTGATAATTCTGGTTCTGTTAAGTATACTAAGATGTCATCTGCAAATAGACTGATTTTATATTCCTTCTCTTTTATTGTTATCCCTTTTATTTTATTTTCTGTTCTTATCAGTTCTGCCAATGGTTCTATTGCTAAAGCGAACAGTGAGGGAAATAGTGGACATCCTTGCCTAGTTGACCTGCTTAATTTAAATTGGTTCGATATATATCCATTTACTGTCATCTTCGCCATTGGACCCTTATATAATGCTTTAATCCAATTAATATATTTCTCTGGTAGGTTGAACCTCTGTAATACTTTGTATAAATAATTCCATTCTACACTGTCAAAGGCTTTCTCTGCGTCTAAAGCAACAGCCATTGTTGGCGTCTTATTTCTTTGTACTGCATGGATTAAGTTATTGAATTTACAATTATTGTCCGTTGCTCGTCTTTTCTTAATAAATCCAGTTTGATCTAGTTTTAATATTTTTGGTACACAGTCGGCCCATCTGTTTGCTAATAGTCTTGCTATTATCTTATAATCTGAGTTAAGGAGAAATATTGGTCTATACGATGCTGGTGTTTGTGGATCTTTCCTCATCTTTGGTATTACTGTAATTATTGCTGTTTTACATGAATCTGGCATGTTTTGTGTTCCTTCTATCTGGTTCATTACTTCCAGGAGAGGAGGAATTAGTAACTCTTTAAATGTTTTATAGAATTCTATTGGGAGTTTGTCCTCCCCAGGCATTTTATTGTTCGGTAGCTTTTTTAATATATCTTGTATTTCCTCTATTTCAAATGATTTTATCACTTTGTTTTACTCCTCGTCTTGCAATTTCAGTAGTCCAATTTTAGCTAGAAACTCATCTATTTTGTCTTCTTTCCCTTTGTTTTCAGTTCGGTATAATTGCTCGTAGAATTCCTTAAAGTTTTCATTGATCACTGTTGGGTTTTATGTAATCTGTCTGTCCTTTTTCCTTGATGTCAATACCGTTCTTTTGGCTTGTTCTGTTTTAAGCTGCCAAGCTGGTATTTTGAGTGTTTTTTCTCCTAGGTCGAAATACTTCTGCTCTATTTTCATTATGTTCTTCTCCATCTTATATGTTTGTAGTGTTTCGTTTTTTTTTCGTTCGCCAATTCTCTTCTTTTTGTTGTATCTTCCCTTATTGCTAGTCCTCCAATTCTATTGCTAATAACAGGGGTGAGTGATCAGATAACAATCTAGCTTTTTATTTTATTTTCCTAACTCTCCCTTGGATATGGGCTGACAACAGGAACAGGTCAATCCTTGAGTATGTTCTGTGTCTCCTCGAATAATAGGAGTATTCCTTCTCCTTTGGCTGTTGTCTCCTCCATATATCCAAAAGTTGCATTTCCTGCATTGATTTAACCATAAATTTGGCTACTTTGTTCTTTCTGCTAGTCTTTTGTTCAGTTTTATCCATCTTTGAATCCAAATTAAGGTTAAAGTCCCCTCCTATCAATATTATTCCCCTGCTTATCTGCAATCTTCAAAAAAATATCTGGCATAAACTTTTGATCCTCTTCATTAGGTGCACATATATTGAGCAAATTCCAGAGTTCTGAATATATCTGAAATTTTAACATTACGTATCTCCCTGCTGGATCTATTATTTCCTCTTCTATTTTGATTGGTACATTTTTATTGATTAATATAGCTACACCTCTGGCTTTTGAGTTATATGATCCTGCCGTTACGTGCCCTATGCAGTCTCTCCTTAATTTATTGTGTTCCACTTCAGTTAGATGTGTTTCCTGCACAAATGCTATATCTACTTTTTCTATTTTGAGTAAATTTAATAGCCTCTTCCTTTTAATTTGGTTATGTATTCCATTAATATTTATAGTCATATAGTTCAACATGGCCATCTCATACTCTGTTTCCATCTCATTTTCACTTCCTCACCACCACCTTTCCCCTTTTCATTTCTCAGTTTTCTTTTTTTGAACGCACTGTATGACAACACTTTTAAAACATAAAATACTTCAACCACTCCCACATCTAAACTTCCCCTCTCTGAGACGCCTCTTGTCCCTTGCCGGGCAACCAAAGCGGTCCACAGGGGTTGCCAAATTTATGGTTAAATCAATGCAGGAAATGCAACTTTTGGATATATGGAAGAGACAACTCCCCTCTCCATTCGGACTGCGAACCCGTTTCCAAGTGTCAACTGATTTCGCAGTGACTGTTATTCTCTCCCACCCAACCCCCTCCAGAAAAGACTTTTATCTTCACATTACAACAAAGCTCCCTCTCTTTTCTTCTCTTTTTCTTTTTATTTTTTTAAAATCCCTCCTCTTTTTCACCTTCTCCCTAACTTCCCTTTTCTTCCCTCCTCTTGTTCTTACTTATACATTATTTTTACTTCCTTATCTGAAGTTTGTCATTGTTCTTTTTCTTGTTATATCTCTTCATCTCTCTTTCCGTCTTGCAGGAGTTCTGCAAATTCTCATGCTTTCTCTGGATCTGAGAACAGTCTGTTTTGCTGCCCCGGGATAACTATTTTAAGCACCGCTGGATATCTTAACATAAATTTATAGCCTTTTTTTTCCCAATCGGATCGATTTTGCTGCGTTAAACTCCTTCCTCTTCTTCAGGAGCTCAAAACTTATATCTGGGTAGGAAAAAATTTTTTGACCTTTGTATTCCAGTGTTTTTTTTTAAATCCTCTCTCATTTTATTCATTGCCTTCTCCAATATACTTTCTCTTGTCGTTTATCTCAGAAATTTTACTAAAACGGAGCTTGATTTTTGTTGTGACTGTGGTTTCAGGGTTAATGTTCTGTGTGCCCTTTCTATTTCCATTCGTTCCTGCATTTCTGACATTCCCAGGACTTTTGGGATCCATTCTTTACCTTCTTCATCTTCCTTAAGGCCCACTATCTTTATATTGCTTTGCCTACTATAGTTTTCCATTATATCCATCTTCTGAGCTAAGAACTTCTTCTAATTTTCTTTTTAAATCGTTCACTTCCATTTCTACAGCCATTATACATTCTTCCACATTTTCTAATCCTTTCCTTACATCTGTTTTGACCAGCTCTATTCTACTCACTTTTTCTTATGTATTTTTCATTTCACTAAATTCTCAAGTCAACCATTCTTTTAATGCTTTCATTTGTTCTTGAAAATTTTTTTTATCTATGTACTGTCCGTTAATTTTACCTCCTTTTCCTATGTGCAGAGCTTGGTCTTCTTCTTCTTCTTCTTCTTCCGTGTCTGCTCTTGGGTTTGTGTCTTTTATTTCTCTTCCTCGTATCTGTGTCTCTTATGACTTCCTTTTTTCCATAGTTTCTTGATGTTGGTCCTCTTCTTCTGTGCTGGTTATCTGTTGTGTCTCTTGCTTCCTTTTTTCTTTCTCACCCCTCCCTTTCCTGTTGCTTTCTTTATCTTCCAGCTGGGAGCCCTGCTGTCAGACGTCTCTCAGCTGTTTGTGCTGTGGTGATTCACTCCACAGCTGGTCCCCCCTCCCGTCAGTGTTCTCCTTGTCATGCGCATGCGCAGTTGCGCACCTCTGTTTGGCTCAGTGAGCCATTTTTGCAGTCCCGCGGTCGGTGGGTCGCAGCCCTGCGGGGTCTCCACTAACCTCAGGGAGCGGGATCCTCTTTCCACAGCAGGTCCCTGCTTTTTTGTGCAGGTAAGGCCTTCACCCTTCTCTTCCGGCGTCTTTCCTTCTTCTTTTCTTCCCATTGTTTTTGACTTTTCTTTCTTAAGTGCCATTTTCTCCACACCTTTATTTTTTATTTGTTGTGATTTGTGTGTCTGGGGCTTTGCTTTTTCTTCACTTTTTTCCTTCTTTTCTGGAGAGGGCTGGTATTCTCCAACCGGCCACTACTCCATCTCATGACTCCTCCTTAAATACTCCGTTTTGAAGATAATGTGCCTGGGCTATTGACAGGCCACAGTAAAATATTTTCCTCTATTTTTCTTTAATCAATTGTTGATCCCAATTTTAAAAGTAGATATGGTCCCAGATTGCTGTATTTTGAAGAAAGCTTTCATTGTTCTTTTCTCTTGAAAATTACAACTAGGCTATTTAGGCTACCAAGCTTGTTTCACTATTCAATTGAAAGCATGGTTCTCCATACTGTATAGTTCTGCTGTGATCTCTCAGTACTTTTGATTACAAATATAACTCTGTCAGCTCCATAGGAATTTCTGAATGAGAGGTCAAATCAGGAACTACAAGTTATCCTAACGGCAAGATGTCCAGTCATCTGACTATCTACTTCAGTGTATTGAACCCAGCAATAGAACAGTAACTTGATGAAAAGACTGTTTGGATGTGTTTTGCATTGAGACTTCAGACACAGCGTACTTTATATCACAAAGATAAAAAGACATAACCAATGTTTCAGGCTTGAGCCCTTCATCAAGCTATGAGCAAAAAGTAGGAAGGCGCCTGAATAAAATGGTGGTGGGCAGTGGCAGCAAGAGGAGCATAGGCCCAGGTAATAGGTGAATAAGAGAGGGAGAGCCTGAGAAAATTGGGGGAGGGGGGGGGGATAGCTCTGCAAATGAAGAGGGGAGGAGGTAGAGAGCTGGAGGAAAGGAGACAGAGGGATATTTCAGAGATTGGGTACCAGATTAAAGTCCCTGCAAGCAAGCCATTGCTCATTATCTGTATCTAAAAAAAAAGTATATACAAGTGAAAACCCAGATGGCAAATATAAGAAATAAAAGGAGTAGGCCCATTGAGACCACTCTGTCATTTAATGTTTATGGGTGACCTAACCATAGACTCAGTGTGAGCGCTGCTGTGCAAATGATTCTGACAAAAGGTCCACAGGCTGTACAATAGCTTAAACTTGTACATCAGTCTCAGGATCTTTGCTGGCTCCATTTATGCCTGACTGTCCTTTGCTGGCTCCACGAGTCTGACTGACCTCCGAAGGGGCTGGCTCAAGTCTTTACCAGTGATTGACAGCTGGCAGGTGGGGCCAGCCTCCCAGTTTGCCTACCTGCAGGTACAGTGGTTGCCCCCTGCAGTAGGCTGATAGGAGTGTGGCCAGTGCAATGGTTGTATCACTTCACTCCTTGACACTTACCCACCAATGTTCCCTCTACTTTTTAGAGTGTGCAAAAATCTTATTTTGTGCAAACTTTTTTCCTGTGACAAAAGTATGTGCACACTGAATACTTGTGCAAATGTAAACTTGAAAATGTTTCAGTATAATTTTGGCACAGCCTATTTCTCATGGCTAATAAAACTGTATTGACATGTTTTAATAAAATACAATAGTTAATTAAGAGATTATTTTCAATAAGTATAATTATTAATTAATACATTATTTTAGTAACTAACCTTTTATGCATGTATTAATTTCCTTTACCCGCTGGGGGGCCAAAATGTGTGCACTCACACATGCTCACACCTTAAAGGGAACAGTGTTACCCACTTTTGCTCCATAACTCAATTCTCCTACAATGCAAAAATCTATCTGTGTCTTAAATAATTTTTAACATGGCAGCCTCCATTGCTGCCTTGGGGAGAGAGAATTCCACCAATACACCATTCTCGGAAAAAAGCTGTTCTTCCCCATCTCTATCCTATATCTACTCCCCTTAATTTTGAAGCTATGTCCCCTGGTTCTCATTTCATCTACCAGTGGAAATTACTTTCCTGCCTATATCTTATATATTCCTTTCATAATTTTATATGCTTCTATAACTTACCCCTCTCATTCTTCTGAATTGCAACCAGTACAGTCCAAGCCAACTTTCCTCAAAGGCTAATCCTCTCATTACTGGAATCAGCCTGGTAAACCTTCTCTGCACCATCCTCAAAGCCAGTTTATCTTTTCTCAAGTAAGGATACCAGAACTTTACACAGTACTCCAGGTGCAGCTTCCTCAGTACCCTGTTACGGCAGAACCTCCTTGTTCTTAAATTCAATCCCTCTAGTAATGAAGGCCAACATTCATTATAGTCTTTTTGATTAGCTGCTGCGCTTGCAAAACAACTTTTTTGTGATTCATGGACAAGCATTTCCAAGTGCTGCAATCTTTCACAATTTAAATAACAATGTGGTCCACTATTTTTCCTTCCAACGTGGATGATCTCAGATTTACCAAGACTGTTCCATCTGCCCACTCATTTAACCAGACTTGCACACTCTCCACATCCAGAATCAGAATTTATTGTCACAAACAAGCCATGAAATGTGTTGTTTTGCAGCATAGGGTAAACATTCACATAAACAATTGACACAAAAAATAAATAAATAAAAATAGGGCACAAAAAGTCATTGATGGTTCAGGAATCTGATGACAGCGGGGAAAATGCTGTCTTTGTGCTACTGAGTGCTGGTCTTTAGACTCCTGTACCTTTCTCCTGAGTGAAGAGGGCATGGTCTTTGCATTCAATTTAGTGTCATCCTTGATATGCAACACTCAGTTCCTTCTTCCAAATTATTAATGTATATTCTGAACAATGTGGGCACAGTACTGACCCCTGTGGCACTCTATTCACCATGGATTGCCAACCAGAGAAACACCAATTTATCCCAACTCTGCCTTCTACTGGTTAACCACTCTTCTATGATAATACATTACTATCCATTTATACCTTATTGATAAATCTTTTAAGTGGCAAATCCAAAACATTCTGGAAATTCATTCACTGAACTCATGATATGAACTCCAGTAAATTTGTCAAATATGACCTGTCCTTTCTGAATCCATGTTATGTTTATCTGATGGAATCATTTCTACCTAAATATTTTGCTATTTCTTCCTTAATGATAGCATCAAGCATTTTTCTGACTACAAATGTTAAGTGAATTGGCTGACATTACCAGCCATTTAACTACATCCTTTTAATACAACCTGTGGACCAGATTCAGGCTGATACAACCCATTCGTCTGTCCAGAAATGAAATCTCGGGTTATTGAACATCTTACATCTAACTAATGATAAGCAGAAAAATAAATCATCAGCCATTCTGCAGCTCTTGAACACAAATTGGGTTAGCTAAAAGAGTGATAACACATTTAGGAAGATTCATAAAACACTGCTGAAAATGTATTAACTTGTCCCACAGCAAAAAATTGGTTTACTTCAATTCTCTAAATCACTTTTAAGTAATCCTAAATTCTATAACTTGTATTTGTCTTTCCATGAAGCATAACTCTGTAATCATGTGATGATTCCTCTTGCATCATAAGTTTGCATGGATATCTGACTGCATTATAATTATCTGATGAAAGATTGAATTGGAGGGGGAAAGAATGCTATACCCACGATGAAGGCAGAAAATATAGAAGATGATGAGCTGAGGATAATGTTAATCTATAGCAGGAGTGGACGAATTGCTGCTCAGGAGTCTCACGCAACTCTATGATGTATAATTTGCAGCTCACGGAAATATGTTAGCTGAGACCATCCATGCACCTGATGCCTCGACCACCATCTCTCGCCCAGCCCCAGCCACCTGCCCTTTGGAGGTCCTGACGCCTCGAACACAAACTCTCACCTAAGCCACCCGCACACCGGAGCTCCCGATACTCTGACCACAGACTCTTGCCAAGGCTCTGGCTGCCCGACTATCCAAGCTCCCGATGCTCCAGCCACCCTCCCACCTGACCACCTAGACCCCGGCCACCCTCCCATCTGAGTTCCTGACTCCCCAACCACAGACTTTTTCTCAAGCCCTGGCAGCCCACCCATCCAAACTAGAACTTATCACCTGGTTCTGGCCATCACCTGCCCATCCAAACTCCTGATGCCCAACTGCAGACTCTCGCCTAGGCCCTGGCTGCCCATCCATCCAAGCTCCCAAAGCACTAACTTACAACGCAGTCCCGCTGCCCGCCTACCCATCTAAGCTCCTGAAGCCCCAAATAGCGCAGGTCTTACTGCAGTCAAAGTAGTATGCGTGCGTTATATAGTAAGGATAATGTGAACTATTTTGTAACTGCGTAACAATACACCCTTGGGGTGTGTGTGTGTGTGTGTGTGTGTGTGTGTGTGTGTGTGTGTGTGTGTGTGTGTGTGTGTGTGTGTGTGTGTGTGTATGAACAGTCTCCTGAGATGGTGGAAGACATCATTCAGTAAAAGTCTCTTCTGTTATTTGAGTCTTGCATCTTTAAGTTATTTAAGAAGCCTCCCAAGTAACCCAAAGACATAAGTGTGTAATAGTTGACCCCCTAAATTTTCCCCTAAAAAATTATCCACAAAATTTGACTTTTACATAGTATGTCTACTTTTGGCTTAATGAAACTAATACAAATTATCAGTTTAAAAACTACATACATAAATAAATATTATTACATACATGTATTTCTTAATATTTATATAAATGTGTACAAAATATGCATGAAAGAGTAAAAATTGCATGTCATTTTTTCATGCATTGCAGTTCTCAAACATCTGAAGTTCACATTAAGCAAATTTGGCCACCATTGACCTATAGCCGCAGGGCTGTCCAATAGGTCCTCCTACCTTGCCATTCTTCCACAAATCTTGAAAAATCTGCAGCCTTTACAAAATGAACACTATCTCTTGATGTACCATCAATAATCACAAAAGGTTGATATTGTGAAACAATCAGGCTTTTATTATCTAAAGACAGGAACTACTTATAACCTCATCAACTGATCAAAGCAAAGAGAAAGGGGAACATGCAAGGGGCTATGGATAGGATCAGTCTCAAGAGGCGTGTCCTTCTAGCAGCAGCCAATCATGGCACGACAATGGTTTACCACATCTATAAAATGTATTTCCCTTTCAATCACTGCTACAATGGCCAAGCAGGTCAGTTTTTATTTAAATTCACCATTATTGTACAATATTCAAACAGCCTACTTTTGTTGGCTAAAATTCCTTTCTGTAGGATGTGGGATATTAAGTAAGTTAGGTGGAATCTTATTTTATTTATCTCAACAACCCAAACTATTTGCATGTCTTTGGTAGACAAATTCAATTTTATGTCTATTTTGACAATTGTCTGGTCAATAAAGCTTCCAGGAGGCATCAATACCATTTATACTTGTGCAATAGTTGAGTTTTGGGTAAAATTTGGGAGTTTGACTTTTACACGGATACTATTTTTGACCACGATAAGTACCTGTGTCGTTCAAGGTGTCATGGACTCAGATGGGCAGGAATGGATGGTAAGTTCACGTTCAAGGAATCTGGATCTCAATGGGCAGGCGGCTGAGGCGATGATCAATGGTTGGGGCATCAGGAGCTCCAGTGGGCGGGGGGGCCAGGGTGAGGATTTAAGGTTGGGGCATCGAGAGCACGGATAGGCAGCCGGTCAGGATGTCATGAGCTCTGATAGCTGGGCGGTTAGGGTGTCAGGAGCTTGGATGGGCATTAAACTGAGGTAAGGACACACAGTCAGGGCATCAGGAACTTGGATGGGCAGGCAGTCGAGGCCAAAGAAAAGGGGGGGGAGGGGTTGCCTTTTACATGGCCTCAACTATTACATGAGTATATATGGTACTAGGACACATTGCATGTATTTATATCATCATCTAAACACAACAATGGCAGATGTGGCTATTTTCGCTTCTCTTGCCAAATTCTATAGGCCATCCTTGCCTCCATGTGAAAAATACCTGAGAACCATAGAGCACTACAGCACAGAAACAGGACCTTTGACTCCTCTAGTCTGTGCCAAACTATTTTTCTGCCTAGTCCCTCTGACCTGCACTCAGACCATAACCCTCCATACCATGTACCTGTCCAAATTTTACTTAAATGTTAAAATTGAGCCTGAATTTACCAATTCAGCTGGCAGCTCGTTCTTCACTTCCATCACTCTGTGCATGAAGAAGTTCCCCCTAATGTTCCCTTTCAACTTTTCAATTTTCACCCTCAATCTATGTCCTCTAGTTTTTATCTCACCTAATCTCAGTGGAAAATGCCTGCTTGTATTTACTATATCTTTACCCACCATACCTCTGAGTGAAGATAAAGCTAAGACAAATTTCTACCTTTAGACAAAGATGACAATGTTTTCTATTGCTCTCTGATATTCATAAGACATTTGAAAACTCTTATTTGTGAAGTATGAAAGGTTTATTAAAATAAAAATCAATCAAAAACATATTAGAACAAGAAATAACAAAATGCAACCAAAATGTCAAAAATAAATAACTGTACTTCCCTGTTTTGCACCCAGGGGAGTGAAGACAAAGTACTGCTCCACAAGGTCCTACTGCTCAGTCATAATGTCAATATCTCTGCACAAGCTGTAATCAGCCTGTTAGAGGAGCCAACGGAGTTTTTTTTTTAAACATCCTGCAACTACAGAGATCTGTGCTCAGGATGGAGCCATTTGTGCTGGGTAGCATACCAAGAGGTGTTGCAGACTCATGGGGAGTAGCAGAATTTGTTTTGCTTCGGCCATCAGCAGTTACATCATCAATGAAGATAAGTGTGCCAGTACCAGAGCCAACCATACATGCCCAGACCATAACACCCCAACCACCACGTTTCACAGATGTGGTGGTATGCTTTGGTTCTTGGGCAGTTCCTTTGCACCTCCACACTGTTCTCATGTCATCACTCAGCTGGTCACTTCTATGATGTTCAGCTACAACAAGAATTTCAGTGCATATATACATTGTACAATGTATATGACAATAAACTTATTTTCATCATTATCATTCACCATTTTTCCAACTGATTATACAAGTGCCTCAGCAGAGTCCTATCTGTGTTTAGGAGTCAAGTAGTCAGGGGATTGCTCCTACCTTGCAAATGAAAAGCAAACACGGTATAAATAGGCACAGAGTAAATGGGTCCAGAAGAACAAGCAAGTTCCCTACCTGGCTCTTATCATTATTTTTAGAATTACTGGGTGATGTTACAACCAGTTGGCCCAAAGGTCTTTTAAGCTGTAGTCTCATGGCTTCAATTGCCATAAGTTGAACCTGATGCCACGTTCATACAAGCATACCAGCCCACATTCTACAAAAATCAATTCCTAAAGAATCCTCCACTTTTCTGAAGAATCAATGTCCAAAGATGCATGTGTTGGGTGGACTGGAGTGAGTGGACTGGAGTGAGAAGTTTTCAAATGATATTTGAATCAGTTATTGACACAAATTAAAAACCAGACTTTATTAATACAAGCTAGCCATCACTATGTACTCTGGCCATGAAGACTTTTTCTGTTTGGATTGATGTTATGGAATGTTCAGTTCCTACTTGAGCAAAATGGGCAAGCCTTAGTTTAGGGAAGGTAACTCTAACTTCAGTGGCATCATTTATTATTTGTTTCATTTTGGTATTCACTTCATCCATCTTATCTCTGTATAGTTTTGCAAACATTTCAATTAAAAAACTAATTACAATCTAAATTAGAATATCCCTTCCATTTTAAAGAAAAAAGAATCATCTAATAGTACATCAAGCAAGATAAAGAACATTGTTTTGGGAAAAAAATAAGAGGAGAAGCAATCACAGGTTTGCATGAGAAGCTGGCCACTGAATTCCATTTGGAGTAAATTAGAAATGATAATTGCATTCCTTTTTACTGTTCGACTTTCTCAAGAACTAATTTACAAACAATTCATAAAATTCACATTGAAAATGCCACACAGGACTTCTTTCTTTATAATTTTTATGTATCTACTTCAAGGCATCTTAAATAAAATGAACTGAAATTTTGACAAAATATCAGTTAATTGACAAACTGGCAAAGCATTAAATGTCATATGAAAATGAAAAATGGCCATGTAACTGAAAAAGGGAGAAATGTCAAATTAACGAGAATTGTTTTTCCCATCAGCTTAGCATCACACAATACAAATTAGAAAAGCCATGATGTAAAAAGGTGATCACATGTCGTCCCCTTGTTTATAAAAGGTAATAGGGAGAATCCTGGGAATTATAGATCAGTGAGTCTTAAGACAGCGGTGTGCAAAATATTGGAGAGGATCCTTAAGGATTTGGAGAAGTACAGTCTACTCAAGGATAGTCAGCATGGTTTTTGAAGGGAAGGTTGTACCTCATGAGCCTAATTGAGTTTTTTGATATAACAAAAGAAATTGATGAGGATAGGGCAGTAGATGAGGGCTACATGGATTTTAGCAAGGCATTTGACAAGGACTCCCATGAGAGGCTCATTCAGAAAGTCATGAAGCATGGGATCAATGGAACCTTGGCAGTGTGGATAAAAAAAACTGGCTTGCAGGTAGAAAGTAGAGAGTAGTAGTGGAAGGGAAGTATTCTGCCTCAAGGTCAGTGACTAATGGAGCACCGCAAGGATCTGTTCTGGGACCCCTGCTCTTTGTGATTTTTATAAATGACCTGGATAAAAAGGTGGAAGAATGGGTCAGTAAGTTTGCAGATGATACAAAGGCAGGAGGAGTTGTGGATGGAGCTGAAAGTTGTCAAAAGTTACAAGGGAATATAGACAGGATGCAGAGTTGGGTAGAGAAGTGGCAGATGGAGTTCAATCCAGATAAGTGAGAGGAGATGTATTTTGGAAGGACAAACCAGAAGGTTGAGTACAAGGCTGATGGTCAGTTACTTAAGAGTGTGGATGAACAGAGGGACATTGGGGTCCAAATCCATGCATCCCTCAAGGTCACCACACAGGTTGAGTGTATAATTAAGAAGCCCTATGGAATGCTGGGCTTCATTAATAGAGGGATTAAATTCAGGAGTAGAGAGGTCATTTTGCAAATCTACAAATCTCTGGTGGATCCACACTTTGTTCAGTTCTTGTCACCTCATTATAGGAAGGATATGGAAGCTATGGAGAGGGTGCAGAGGAGATGAACCAGGATGTTACCTGGATTGGGAAACAAGTCTTATGAGGCAAGGTTAGAGAGCTGGGAGTTTTCTCTTTGGAGCATAGAAGGATGAGAGGAGTAGAGGTCTACAAGATTATGACAACCAAAGATAGGTGGACAGCCGGACAGTGTTTCCCAGGGCAGGAGTACAAATGACAAGTGTACAAAGTGAAGGAAGGGAAGTTTAGGGGAGGCATCGGGTAAGTTTTTTTTATGATGCAGAGAGCTGTGAGTGCCTGGAATGCCTTGCCAGGGATGGTAATGGAGGTTGAAATATTAGGGGCATTTAAGAGACTCAGACAGGAACTTGGATGTAAAAAAAAAAGGGTTATGGTGTAGGGAAGTTTTGGTACTTTTTATAAGGAAATATATGGCTTGGCATAACATCGAGGGCTGAAGGGCCTGTAGTGTGCTGTTGTGTTCTATGTCTATGTTCTTGTTTGTCAATATCATTTTCAGAGTACTCAGAAGCATAGTAAAACTTCACAAGGGCAATTGGCTCTCATTTTTATCCTCCTTAAATGTATACATTTGTTTTCTAGATCAAGTCATAGAGTTTGACAGCACAGAAACAGGCACATTGACTCAACCTGTCCATTATGACTATGCTGGTCCCCTTGGCCTGCGATTGGCCAATTTCCCTCTAAACCTTTGCTATCCATGTACCTGGCTAAATTTGTTAAATGTTACAACTGTCCCCAGCTCTGCCACTTCCTCTGGAAACTTGATCTATGTCCCACCACCCTCGAGAGAAAAATGTGCCCCTCAAGTTCTTTTTAGATCTTTCCCCTCTCACCTTAAATTTAAGTCTTCTAATTTTAATTTTTTTTTGTTTCCCCCTACCTTTGTGAAAATGTCTATGACTATTTAACTTATCTAAACCCCTCATGATTTTATAAATGTCAATGTTCCTCCTTAGACTCCTTTGTTCCAGGGGAGAAAAGTCCCAGCCAATCCAGCCTCTTCTTATAATTCAAACCTCCCAATGCCAGTAACATTCTTGCAAATCTTTTCTGCACTTTTTCCAGTTTATATTTCCTTTAACTGAGTGACAAGAACTACACACAATACTCCAAGTGTGTCTCACCAATTTATTTTACAATTGTAACATGGCATTCCTGTTCCTGTGCTCAGTGTCTTGATTGATGAGAGTAAGTGTGCGAATTATCCTCTTCTCCACCCTGTCCACCTGTGGTGCCACTTTCATGGAACTGTACACTTATATCCTTAAGTCTCTCTGTTCTTTAACACTCTCCAGGGCACTACTATTCTGTATCTGAGTCCTGCCCTGGTTTAACCTACCAAATTGCAACTCCTTACATTTGTCCAAGCAAGATTCCATCTCCCAGTCCTTGGCCCACTTTCCAATTTCATCTAGATTATGTTGTAATCTTGATGAGTATTGTCCAATTTGCAGATTCTGCTATCTGGGCTCATTAGTGATCCCACAGAAAGTTACAGGACCACATGTCATCCATGACTGCTCAGACCAACTGGTGGCTGTTTGCAGTCATCTTCAAACTCTCTCTCTCTCTCTCTCTCTCTCTCAAATAGGATAAAATACCCAGCTGCTTCACAAAAGCCACCTTGGTGCCAAAGAAGATTACGGTGAGAAGCCTAAATGACTATCAGCAGATGGGTCTGACATTCTGATGCCTACCATCATGAAGTGCATCAAGAGGGTGGTCATGGCTCAGGTTAATCTGAGCATACCAGCCACTCTTGACCCACTCCAGTTGGCATACAAATTTGCAGCAGATGCCATCTACCTGACCCTACACACGACCTTGGAACATCTGGACAACAAGGAGACATATGTCAGACAACTATTTATAGGTCTGTTTTCAATACAATAGTACAAATAAAAGAAATCTCCAATTTATGTGACTTCATTCTCAGCACCTCTCTGTAACTGGATCCACATGACTTTCTATCCCATATGATATACTCAATGGAGATTAGTGGCATTGCCTCCTCACAATCACCAGGGCACCACAAATCTAGGAACTCTGTCTTCTATTCGATTCCCTGTACAACATCAACAACATGGATAAACACAGCATCAATTCCATCCATGGATTATAATGCTGTTGCAGATCAGCTCTCAAACAATAATGATATGGAGTACAGAAGTGAGATAGACTTCTGGGTTGGTGCCAGGACAACAACCTCTTCCTCAATGTCAGCAAGACCAAATTGTTGGTTATAGACTTCCAAAGGTGTGATGGAGCTCACTCCCTGATCCATATCATTGATGCTGAGGTGAAGGTGGTAGACCAGTAGCAGATTAACTACCACCTAGGCCCAAGGCTGAACTTTAGAAAAGCCCTTGCTGACCTTGACCCCTTGCCCCATGGCCCCCACCCTTTGTTGAATAGAATAAAGTGAAATTGTTCCATTCATTAGCCTTTGGGCGTGATGGCCTCACATATTCCAAATTTATCTGCCGGCTATGTGCTGGGAATACACCAGTTGGTGTTCAGTTGGAGGAAGGGGAGGAAAAACTTCATTAAAATCTAGCAAAACTTTAATTTAAAGAAGCCATCTGCTGGCCCCAAATAATTTGAAAAGTCTGTTAGTTACAAAAGGATAAATAAAATCAGTTCTTTAAAAAGTCTTGATACAAAATAACATAGAAGAGAGAGTCTTTTTAAAAAAGTAAACCTCCTGTGAGTGACCTGCATGAGCCGAGCTCTGCTGTAGGAGGCAGACCTCAGACTTGTATGCGTACAAATGCAAGCATTGCTTGACATGTAGCATTGGGACAGGCGGAGCCCGAATTGATAAATGGCACCAAGATCCCATTGCTGATTGACAGGTGAACGCAGTACTTTCGCGAGCCTTGATTGATGGGTGGACCCAGGAATAACGCGAGACCATATTGACATGGTTACCTTCTTGGTCCCTAGGCTTCAGCCTACTCAGCCTAATGGTTAATCCACCACTGTGGTAGACAGCTTTAAGTTCCTCAGGATAAACATCTCCAGTGACTTGTGGTAAAGGCACAAAGCTGAGGAAACTCATTAGATCAAACAGTGTACTTTATATAGCAAAAATAAAGATAAAAAGAGAACTAGGAGTTCTGTGGGAATCACTCTTAGTGCTTCCCATCTGTAATCCCTGCTGCTTTTCAGCTTTAGAACATGTGCTCACCCAGTCGCAAAACTCTACAGTGATTTGTCCTAGTCCAAATACATCGATGCCATAGCCAATAAAGTGCCAGCACTTCTACTTCCTCAGAAATCTGAAGAAGTTTAGCATGTCACTAGCATCCCTTAACAACTCCTATAGGTGCACTATCGAAAACATCAGGGTGTAATCACTGCATGGTATAGCAACTGCTGCTCTGAAGACCAGAAGATTGTGGCCCAGTTCATCATATCCTTTTCCTCCAGTGATTTCATCTATAACTCCTGCTACCTTGGAAAAGCAGCCCAAAATTAAAATATTCATCACACTCCTGCTACACTCTCTTCTCCTGTCTCGAGTCAGGAAGATTCACAAGCGGGAGGTCAAGCTCCACCAGATTCAAGGATAATTTCTTTCTTGCTGTTATCAGACTCCTGAATGAAACCCAAAATTATGTTGGCTTTGCTCCACACCAACTGAGCCTTCTCTAAATTTTCACTTTTGTACTTTATCTTACTTGATGAGCTATGCATGAGATCTCTACTGGTCTGCTCGCAAAGCAATCTCAATCACTGCATTTTCAATACATTTGACAATAAACGAACTTGATTCAACAGTCTGCAGATTCAGACTATTGCTCACCATGAAGACTTGCAAAGAAAATAATTGCTATTTAATATCAACAATTCATTCATTTTCATTTGTTATAATTCAAATCAAAATGAGGACAATCGTAATTTTTTTAAGCATACAAAATATGCAACTGAAATGTGAATGTAAATCATAAAAAGGTAAGCAGAGAATATTCATGGGAAAAGACTGGAAATAGAAGCATTTTAAGAGTTGATATCCAAGATGTCTAAAGTATTTCTGCAGTGCAAGTCTCCAGTCAGATTCATACAGACTGCCAATTTATACAGGGTATGGGAAGTGTGGCTTTTCCATTTTCCAAAGCATGTCCTGATATTAGAAAGAAAGGAATTTTGTTCATCTTGGCCTCCTTAACTGCCAAGTGACTTGAAATCTTGCTGCTTGACATCAGGAACTACTCAGAAGTTCACATGTACCTTGGGGTCCTGGGCTGAATCCTATAAAAAAATTCTTTCAACTTTTATAAAAAATGCGCAAACAAAATTGATTTTAAAATTTATAGGTTTGGACTGGAGGATTTTAGAAAATAAGAGGAAATGGGAACACTTTTCTCTCCTTTTCCGCCTGTACTGGACCTTGTCAACGAGGAAACCCATGGCTTAGCTTCATGCTTTCAATACTTCAGCATGGTTGGGCACAGAAATCCAGTGTACAACATTCCTGCCAGCAGAACTGAACCAAGGTTTCTAACACTATGAGTACATCCAAATCATTTTCCTCAAGAAAATTACAAATTCAGATCAGATATGAAAATTGATGATGCTGTGTATAGTGGTGAAGGTTGTCAAGGATACAGCAGGATGCAAGATCAGTTGGAAATTTGACTGAAGAGATGGCAGATGAGGATAAATCCAGGTAAGTGTGAAATGTTGCATTTTGGGAGGTCAAATTCAAGAAGAAACAATAGAGTCAGTGGTTGGACCATTAGGAGCATTATTGTACAGTGGAATCTTGAGTGAGAGTACATAGCTCCCTGAAAGTTGCAATGCAAATGGACAGGGTAATAAAGAAGGTGCACAGCTTGTTTGCCTTCATTGGTTAGAGCCATAAGTATAAATGCTTGGAATTCACATCACAAATATATAAAAACTTTAGTTTGCCCACATTTAGAGTATTGTGTGCAGTTCTGATGACCACAGTAAAGGAAGAAAGTGGGGGTGTGGGAGAGGTTACAGAAGAGGTTGAATTTTAGTTAGAAGAAGTTGGACAAATTTCTGGAGTGATGGAGACTGAGAGGCAAGCTAATATTAGACAGATTAATTTTGTATATTAGGTTATCTCTCAGTCTCCATTACTGGGGTGAAAATGTTGTACATGAAACCATCAGTTTAAGGTTAACAGGGGAAAGATCAAAGGATGTATGCAGAAGAAGTTTTTCTTCCTACACAAATTATGTCAAGTGTCTAGAACAAACTGCAAGGCATCTGGTGGAATCAGATATGATAGCAACATTTAACAGGCATTTGAACAGACACATGAACCTGAAGGGAACAGAAAGATAGAGACCATATGCAAGCAGATGGGATTAGTTGATTAGCTTCACAGTCAGCACAGACGTGGTAGGCCAAAGGGCCTGTTCCCATTCTGTGCTCTTTTCTGTTCTATGTTTAGAGCGTAGTGAAACTTCAAAAGGATAAAATGACTGTTGGTTGAAAACAATGCTTAGAAGGCAGCCAAAAGGGTGTCCATGTCTACATTAAACCTTTTTTTCTCCCAAGAGGAAAGTAGCTACTTAATTGCAGATAAAAGTGATAAAAGTCAAGCATGTCTACCAAGATTAAAACTGTATGTTTGTTTTCTGATACAATCTGTTTAAAGATTACAAAGATATTTTATTGTCAAAGCAATTCTTCAGTGTTCTCTTACTTTTAATTGCTAATAAATGATGTACGAGTCTGTCCTGCCAACTCAGTAAATATTTCTCGAGCTTGCGGTCAAAATTAGACCTCATAGACTAATAAATAAAGTTGCCATGGCTATGTTTAAGCACGCCTTCATCAGTTGCCAATAGGATTTGGGGATGACTTTAGTTTAAATCCTATTGAATGCCTGTCCTGCAGAATTGCCATAATTAATGTTAATAATGTGATTGTAAAGCAATTAACTAGTCCAGGATGCAAATATGCTTGGCTACTGTAAAATGTATAGACAGGTCTTAAAATTGCTGGAGATCCTTAGGAGTGAACTTAGGGAAGGAGCATTAAAAGCAAGACCTTGAGAATATTGATCTTTGGATTACTGCTGAAGCCACATGGTAGTCAGGTTAGGAGTAGAAAGATAGGGCAGATAAAAAGTGGCTGAGCAGCTGGTGCAAAGGGCAGGGATTCAAGTTCTTTGACCATTGGAATCTCTTCTGGGGAAGAGGGACAGGTTATCTATCACCTGAACTGGAGAGGAAACAATATTCTAACAGGGAGATTGCCAATGATTGTTTGGAAGTTTAAATTAGATTGGCAGAGGAATGGCCCTCAGAGTAGAAAAGAAGCAGATGAGAAGTTGGGGGCTAATACTGTTCTCAAAGGAAGGATGATAGGTAGCAACATGGCAGAGTGAGAGGAAAGACCCATGGATAAAAATGTATTTATTTAAAAGCCATAATAGGGAAGGTAGATGAACTCAGGTTGTGGATTAGCTAAAAGAAGGACAAGATTTGCAGTTCATTATTCCAGGATACAGATGGTGCTGCACAAGAAAGAAATTGGGGGGGGGGGGGGGGGGGGTGTTATAGTTTTGATAAGGGAAGACATAATAACTGTGTTTGGACAGGATATTCTTGGGAGATCATCTAGCAAATCCATAAGGGTAGAACTTAGAAACTAGAAGGTAATGATCACATTGATGGAGCTTCAAACAATTAATGGGAATAAGAAGACCAGATGTGTTTGGAAATTGCAGAAGTAATAAGATAGGATTATTGAGAAGTTTTAACTTCCTGAATATTGACTGAGTTGATCATAGTACAAAGGCTGGACAGAGTGGAATGTGTCCAAGACAGCTTTCTCAATGAATAAAAGAGGCAATTTTCAAGTAAGGGGCAGCTGGAAAGTGGGATGATTTTAAAAAGGTGAGCTAGCAAGAGTTTAGGCATTGCATCTTCCTGTTAGGATGAAGACCATGGGTGGTGAGTTTAAGGAACATTGAGGTCCTAGACAGAAAAATGGAAGAACGAATGTGTCAAATTTAAAGCATCGACGACATCTATAGTTGTAGTTTTGGCGAAATCATCTGGTATGAGCCAGCTGATCTTGTTGGCCATCCCCTTGATTTTCTTTATCTTCTTACTACTTCCCTCCCTTGGTGGACGTTGGTGAAGATGTCCTCTGCAGTAGCATGGACATTAGCCCTTAAAACGATTTTGTCCTCTATCAGGTTTACCTTCTTCCCTGGCAACCTGGTTTTCATTTATTTTACACCCTCGGTAATTTCTCCCCAAGGCTGGTTGCTATATTGTAGGTGGGGACCATAGCGACGACAAACAAAATAAGGTGGGTAATATTGTTTTCCATAAGGAGGGCTGTGTTGTTGATTTTGATATTCTTGGTTTTCCCCATCTATTGCGGTCTCTGCACCATCCCCTTTCTCTCCAATATTCTGTCGATAATGAGGTGGTGATCCTCAGCGAAGAAGATCGTAGAGACAGTAACCATTTCTGTCTGCAGCATATCAGCTATCTTGGACTAGAACTCCACTGGGACCAGTTAATTTTGCTGCCTCTGCACCCTGTTCTCCTTCCACTATGTCGAATTCTACAGTTTCACTACCTCTAACACTCTTTAGGTATTTCCATTTGTTATTCTTCTTTATGGCAGTCTGATGAATAAATACATCTTCCTTTGTATCATTCCTGTTGATGAATCCATAGATGTTTTGTACATTGAACCACTTTACTGTTCCAAAAACCTTTGTTGTGATGACTTTCTTCTCTCTGATTAAGGGCATCCTTGCATCTTGTGAGAAGACAGAATAAGTTGGAGGTCCTTGCTGAGATTGTTTAATTATCGTTGGCCTCAGCTGGAAGTGCCAGAAGCACAAGAATAGAGGGTGGCTAAAGTTGTGTCCTTATTTAAAATAGTTCAAGAACAAGCCTGACAACTACAGGCTAGTGAGCTTAACATCGGATTTTGTAAAATTGCTGGAGGGGATTACGAGGGACAGCATATACCAGTATTTGGATAGGCAGAAAATGATTGGAGTTATTCAGCATGGATTCATGTGGAACAGATGTTTTTTAAAAAGTTGAAAAAGAGGATTGATTAGGGGAGGGCAATGGATGGAAATGGACTGAATGCCAGCAAATTGGATTAGCCCAGAATGCCATGTTAATCAGCATGGACTAGAACTATGTTGTATGACTCCATAACTCAGTAGGCAAGGTAGCATCCATGGGTATAAATAGTCAATAGACCATAGACAAATACAGCACAGTACAGGCCCTTTCACCCACAGTGTTGTACCAACCTCACAATCTACTCTAACAACTGCCTAGAAATTTTCTACTGCATAACTCACCCATAGACTTATCTAGAATATTGCATGTGGGGCACAGAACTGGAGCACCACTTGCAGGGAGTGCCACTGTCCTCACCTTACCCACCCAATATCTGAGTCCCTAGTCCAATATGGGCTGCTTCGGGGCTATTCCAGCATGAAAATGCGCATGGTGGCACTTCAATGCAGGATTACTGGGCAAAATGGCCATCGTCCCTATCCATAATCTCCCATGCAGCTGGAACTGCTCTGCCAGTGGCAGTACCAGCCAGGGAAATATAGAGCAATTCCAGCTCTGTGTGTGTGTGTGTGGGTGGGGGGGGGGGGGGGGGGGGTGGATTATGGGTAGTGAAGATTGCCATTTTGACTATTGATCCTGCAATGAGCTCCTGGTGCTGATGAGCGGCCCTGAAGGCCAAAGCGGCCCAATGAAGTGCCAGAGGCTGGGCTGTCAGCGGGAAGCTGGTGGGCTGTCAGGGCCAACCCCGGCTGCCCTCCTGACAGCCCCACCAACAGCCCACCCCAGCCATGTGATGACCACCCCGCTGACAGCCCACCCCAGCCACCCGCTGAGATTTTCCAATTAATACCTTGCCAATCTCCCTGCAGCCTACCCCGTGACCCGCTCCCCAAACAAACTTCTGACGGACTTCCATTGCCAGAATGTGGGTTCCCAGTGATCAGGAGGAGGTAAGGGGTAAAGACAGATAGGCGACTTCGCAACCTGTGTATGTGGTGGTGGTGAGGGGCGCGTAAAGTGGAAACTATGTCAAACAGCAGCAGCACAGTTAGTGTGTGGTGAATTTTTGTGTTTTTTTAAAAACGGGGGCAGCGATATCAGTAGCAGCCCTAGGACGCCACATGACCTAAATATGCCACTGAATCTACCATTTTTCTCAGTTCTATGTATGAACCTACTAACAATTTCTTAAAAGATCCTATTATTGGCAGGTACAATAGATAGATCCTATTGTACCCACTGTTTCAGGTCGTGACCCTTTATCAAGAATAAAGTTTAAAAAAAAAGTTGTTATCACATGTATGAAGGGGGCAAAAAGCTGGGGAGGAGCCAAGGGGTAATGGAATGTTGAACAGATGGGAGAGGTGGAAACAGGCAGAGAGAGAGAAAATTAAGTACAGGATACTATCAGTAAACAGGTGGAAACAGTAGAGGCAGATGGAGGCTGGGATTAGATCAAATTAGAAAAATTGATGTTTATGCCATTAGGTTTAAAGCTATCCAAGAGGAATAGGAAGTGTTATACCTCAAGTTCACATTTGGCAATGGACAAGGCTGAGGAGAGATGTATTTATGTAAGATTGGTTAGGGGAGTCAAAATAATTTGCTACAGCAAGTTCAAGCTTAGATCCATAAACAAAGGGCAGATAATCGGCAAAGTAGTTACCCAATCTGCCTATGGTCTCACAAAAGTAGAGGAAGCCACACCCAATACACCAAATGCAATAGATTAGGTTGAATGATATATTTGTACATGTTAATCTCTGCTTCCAACTCTAAACACACTGTGCTAGCGGAACTAAATGGATCAAACAGCATCAATGGGATGCAAAGAACAATCAAGATTTTGAACTGAAGCCTTTCATCAAGATTGGAAAAATATAGGAGAAGCATTGTAAAGGGGACAGAATGGGAGGGGAGACACAAGGATCCTGTGTGGGATCAGTATACCATGTGGTGGTGAAACTTGACATACATAAGTAGTAAATAGGCAGATGCCAGAAAAATGAAGAGAGAGACAAGAAAAACAAAGGGGTCAGGTGGAGGAAGATAAGTTATACAAGAGGAGTGAGTGATTAGGAGATAAAACCTATCATTTTTGAAACTCGATAAGAAGAGAAGATGAGAATGGTGGCAATAAAGAAAGACCACACAAGGAGGGGAGGGGGCATGGAGGAGAGTGGAAGAATCCAGTGAGGATGTGGGGGTGGTTGGGGATAGAACCAAAAAGAGGGTGAGGAGATGAGAATGGGTAGAGCACTGAGGGGGGCGGGGGGATGTAGGTGAGTGAGAAAGGGGACAAAAAAATATAATGGAGAATAACTCTAAGGCTGCAGAAGGGTGAGGGGATTCATTACCTGAAATTAGAAAAGTTCATAGCACTGAGGCCCGTCTCCATCTCAGGTTTGTGCAGTTAAAATGGCAGGTTTTTTTTCTTCAAGAACAGACCTTTCTTCACAGACTTCTTAAACATTAAGGATCATGCTTATTTCTTTCGTTATGCTACTTATATTTACAGCTGTTGACCATTTTCTTCTCACACAATAGAATAAAAGTGTAACTAAATAACCATGGAACTATTTTAACTACCGACACAGTTTTTATTAATACCAGCATTATATCAAACAAATCAAGCTCAAAGTACTTTTTGTTAGGCAATTAAACAAATATTTTATTAGATTACAGAACACTTTTCAGGCTAGTCAGCAAGGAAAACACAGTCACTTCATAGGCTGGCGTCTATTGGACATGTGCTTTTAATTTACTACCAAATGTATTTCACTCATTTTTCACCATTGTAGGAACAACAGAGCAACATCATAGAATGTTTCCACTGTACTAGGTTAATTTACTTAATTAAACATTTTGAACAACATACCTGAGCAAATTAGCTGCTAATTCATTAAACCTATTAAGTGTTAATTGGACCTTTAATTAATTTTACATTGCATAATTATTCATTATTATTATTAATGAGGTGTTCTTATTGAGCTGCAGATATAACACAGGATTCAAAGTAGACCACCCATTTCAGAAATTAGACAATTAAGTTCCTTGTTGAAAATCTGCTCGAAGGTGTGTAAAACATATCTTTGTAGAAATGCATGCCAGATGGTCAAACAAAAGCATAAAATGCTGTGAACACTCAACAAGCTCAGCAGCATTTCTGAAAGATTGATATATTTAATGTATCAAGACCTTTAATCACATCTCTTAACCTTAATTAATAAATCAGTTTCTATCTCCACAATGTTGTGTGACCTGCAATATGTTTCAGGTTTTTTTTTGTTTTTGATTTCATATTTCCAGCATTTGCAGTTTCTTCTATTTCCAGATGGTGAAGTTCAAGTTTATTGTTACATGTATCAAGATGCAATGAGAGAGGTTGTTTTGCAAGCAGATCAGTAAATATTTCATAACTGGTACAAGTAAGATGTAGTACAAATGTGAAGAGTTACAGAAGGAGATTGATTGCCACAGAGCAAAAGCAATGTAATTTACTATTTTAGGGTTCATTCAGGAGTCTAATAGCGGGAAAGAAGGTGTTCTTAAACCTGGTGTAGATCAATCAGCCCCTAAAATGTTTCTGGCCATTGATGATATGGATCTTAACCACAATCACCTGGCCCATATGCTTCAGGACTCTCACACACAATTCTATTCATCTCAATTTTAAAATTATTCCTTGAGCAAACTCTATTGCTTTTCATGGGAAAGAATGTAACACCCACTTCTTCTGTGAAGGCACATTTCCACTTTCTCTCTTGCCAATTCCTTCTGAATTTTGAATCAGAATCATTTCATCTGCAATACCCCTCTTTTCAGATCATCTCAGCTTTGACTGCTTTTCATTATCACTAAAGAGGCAGCTCTGCTGAATGCAATGATGATCATGACCTCAGACCAATTCAAAAAGAAAATGCTGAAACTGTTTCATTTGGGGGGAAAAAAATCTACTGTGAGTGACTGTCTTGATCTTCAGAGTTTATTTTGTACTAATTATTCTCATGTGTACACTAAGAAAATGAATGATCCTCCTCCAGATTTTTCATTGAGGATTTAGAAATGAATGCATTTCTAATGAAGGGTTAAGCTTGCTCTGAAAGAAAAAATATTATAAAGAGCCAACAATTAGCTAGCATGTAGGAAAATGTTAAACTGCTTAGTAGGCTCCAAGTAGAAGCTGACTGCTAAACAGCAAGAATTATTGAATATGAATTGTCTTAAGTATACGATATTTGCAATAATTAGAGAACATTCCTCAGAACAGGCTCATGATATAATTTCCTTTAGAAATGCACTTTCTCAACTAGAATCTGATTCATTCTACTACATGTTTACCTTTCAGGGTTCTGGTTGAGTGATAGATTCAACCATCTATTTATTCAAGGACACAGAACACTCTGCTACATTTCTAGGAAATAAATTTATCAATTGCTGTATACAACTCAAATGTTGCAATAAACAGGATTAACAGTATAAACATGCTACTAAACCCAATTTGAATTTTATTGAAGCAATAGCTCAACTTAGTCATTCTGTATCTAATTCAGGGGTGGGTAACCAACCGTGAACCGCCCAGCAATCCAAATTTATCCAGCCTGCAATCTAACGTTGACCAATCACCTTCAGCAGCTCCAACATACACTGTTTGTCGCTCTAAACCAGGGGTGTCAAACTCCAATTCACGGAGGGCCAAAATTAAAAACTTGGACTAAGTCGAGGGCCGAACTAAATATTTATTGAAAATTTTCAACAACATCTGCATGTTTTCTCTTCTTTCAACATATGTAATGTTAAACATTTTCTTATTAAAATAAATGTTGAATAATAGTTTTGGATAAACTCTTTCCAGAAGCATTAACAAATGAGAAATAAAATATTCAATAAATAATATTTCTCTATAGAGGATTTGTCAAATGTTGCTAGTGTGCTGTCGAATAGTAAAATCTGAGGGCTATTGAGAATGTGGGAGAATAACATGATTCCTGAAACAATCAAATGGGTGACTGATTGTGGGCATAGGGTTATTTGCCATGCCCTTTTTCCATTGGTACAGATATCCTTTGATTTACACACTTTTCAAGTTTTATGCCTAATGAGCTTGTATCCAGGTGCAGGACCATTTTTAACCAGGAATATATTTATCACTGTGACATGAAACTATTGGAAGATCGTTTTATCCTGAGATTAAAGTTCATAATCCTTACTCAGGCCTGTGTGCGGGAGGGCGGGGTTTGCGGGCGATCGGGTTGGACGACGACAGTGCGGGGGCATCGGCTCTCGCTGCAGGGCGGCATCTCGACGGATCAGCGGCCCCGTCACCGTGAGTCGCGGGTCGGCCTGCGGCAGGGAGGGGGAGTGGGCAACGGTCCTGGCGAGGTCAGGCCCAAGGCCTCCGGTTCCGGGTGCTGGGAAGCGGCCTTGGCTTCCCCTGACACCGGCCAGGCCCCAAAACCAGAGTCCACGGTGAGACCCTGCAACGTAAACAGAGGAGGTGGGGTCGATTAGCGGGCTGACGCCAATGCATTCTGGGATTTGTTGTATTACTGTGCGTGCGCTATACTGGCACGGCGGCCAGCGGGCCACCTCTAATACATTTTTGAAATGATCTTGCGGGCCAAATATAATTATACCACGGGCCAAATTTGGCCCGCGGGCCAGAGTTTGACATGTGTGCTCTAAACAGTCAGTCTTTGTCATCTGTGGCCTCGGGACTGTGCATGTGGATTAAACAAAGTACATACATTGTTGCCATATAAATCCCGCCTGTTCCTTCAGGGTCATGAACCAGGCAGCAAAATTACTGTGTTCACGCAGAATGTTCACTGAAGTCTTTCCACATCGTGATAACCGGGAATCTATCATCAACCACTTCACTTCACTTTCTGCTCCTGGAAAAATAACCTACCCTGGCATTCCCAGGAACACATTTTGCCCTCAAGATAGACCTGAGATGAGTTTTGTTCACTGGGATTTACCTCATTGAACTATCAGTACCTTAGAGTGCAGAGAAATTAAATAAAAGTGGGAGTCCAGGAGCAAAGACAGAAGTTGAGAGGAATAAACAATAGCTTCTGCTGAGAAAGAATAAGGATGTTGCATTTGACAAATTTATTTATGTCTGCAGTTTTGCAACAAAAATAATTGTTACCCCTTTTTTTAAAACTCCTGAACTACTTGAAGAATTATTTAAAAGCAACCAGATTTAAATGACAGTTTGCAGCACTCCAAACACCTGTTTGAAATATTTATATCCAGCAAGGGATGATTTTATCACTCCTGCTAAGTAGTTTGTTCTTAGCACAACTCCTAAAGATGATGTCTTGCAATTGGCATCACAACTCTGTCACCCAATATCGGAATGCTTTCAAACAACAAACAAAATCAAGTGTCCCACTGATTGAGCTGCTGTCTGTTTTGGGATGAGTTATTTTGTTTTCGTTGTGACAAATTTTTCTCCATTTTGACTTTTATGATTTTTCTTATTGTGTCATTTTAATGACTAACTCGTGAGTTTTGGTGCATTTCCAGAGTTGAAGATGCCTTCCCTGACCTGAAATGCATCATCTTAATGACTAACTCATGATTTTTGGTGCATTTCCAGAGTTGAAGATCCTTTCCCTGACCTGAAATGCATCATCATAGATTTTTTGGAAGGAATACGGTTGATCTCATTGCTTGAAATTTTTCTGTGGATTGTTTTTTGTTAAATTATTGTCAGTTAATGTTCATGCATTGTCTCTGCTTGAAGTACGTAATGTACAATCAAAAACTTAAATTGCATAATGTCTGTGTTTGATTATTTATTTTATTTCTGGTGGTATCAGTGCAGCCTGCTGTTCAACCACTGACACACCATCCAACCCACTCATGGTAAAAGGTTTTCCGCCCCTGATCTAGCTGTTTAGGCGGTTGATAGACAGCTCCTGCCAATGTGCTATGCTTCGAAAATGTAAACTCCAAGAAGGCAAAAAATGGCCAGCACTTCGTTACCACGCAACTTTCCAACAGTCCTGCCCTGAACATTTGTGAATCAGAAGCTGCCTTAACACTACTATGAATTCAGCATTAAACTACATACTGCACACATGGAAAGGCAGGTTTTTTTTGAAAAAGAAAATGTTTTCTATATTTAACACATTCAATGCAAGTAATGAGAAGCTGCTATTTTAGCTGTCTGAAAATATTCAGGGGGTTAAAAAAAATTCACGGAGCACCCGAGGTAGACCTATAATCATGGCAACATTCCAGAAAGAAGAGATTTTCTGCAGCTGTGGGACACAGCTCAACTTAAACTTTTCATATAAGTCTAACAATTTCATAACTGTAGGAAAGATTTTCATGCCAAGTTAATATACAAGATTGAGCTCATAACAAGATTTAAATTAAAAGTGAGTAACTTTATCAAATTCAGAAAATGATAAAAGGGAAAATGGAATTCAATTACTTTTCAGAACAACATTTTCAAATTATGGCAAACAGACTTTGGAGTCTTCAAAGTAATATTTGAGCATCGCACTAGAAATATTTCAAGGAGTCAAATGATCAATAAGGTGATATTGCATCACAATTATATGGCATCTTCCAAGACATGCCAAAGTGGTTCCAAAACAGCACACTTGAAAGCAGTCACATCTTTGAATATATTTCCTGCAATAACAACAGTGACCACTTTCAAAAGTACTTAATTGGCCATCATCTTCACTGCTGTAAATATTTTTATAAATAGACTTTTGTCTATTGAGAAATAACACATTTGAAGATCAAATCCTCAGACCTGGCACAAAATATATTATTTTCTGGGTGGTAGTGATCCCTGACTTACTAAGCCTTTCCAAACCTGGACTACCTACAGCAAGCATCTCAGGGCACTGAAAAAATATCATCAATGCTATCTCTGAAAAATTGTACAAATTCATTGCCTGGATACGCACATAAATATCAACACCCTCTGACAGGCCAACATCCCAAGAAACTGAGGCCCTTGTCACTCACAGTTGGCAATGTTGGGTCAGCTCCCTCATATACTGGGATGAAGTTAGCGGTCTTGGAACCCACAGGGAGGATGGTGGCTATCTTGGAACCCAAGGAGATAATGGACTGCTGCAGTGACTTGTTGAAGATATCTGTAAGGATCTCTATCAGTTGGCTGTGCAGTCCTTATCCAACCAGCTACCTTGTCCAGTCCCATTCTCTTCTGTGGGTTCAATTTCGATAGAATTCTCTTCACCTCAGTTGAGGCTATGCAGGGGGTTCATTCATCAAGTGGATACAGAGCTTTCTTCAGCATTAGCATGCATAGAAGGTGTTCAGTCTGTCGATGGGAGGCATCATTGTTTTTGACACACAAGATGGTCTTGTGGTCAATTATAGTTTGGATCCCCTGCCTCCTGCACCTCATGTCACATAGTTGTCTATGAATCTTCTGTGTGTACCCATGCTTTGCCTTCCAAGTTGCATGGGAGAGTTCTTCCCTGGCATCTCTTAATGGCATCTTGTCTCCTGTCTTGAAGGTAGCATCATGAGCTCTAAGAAGTGCCTGGATCTCTGCATCCAACCCTGGTTGTGAAGCATTTGATTTTGGTGACCTCCTCAATGCACTTGCTGATGTAGCCAGTCATTGAGCTCACATACTCCTTGATGATTACGGCCATTATAGGTTAACAGCTCCAGTCCTGATGCAGTGCTGTAGCACTGCTGTGTACTCCCTCCCTCCTACAACCACGTTCAGATCTCCCTGCAAAATGGCTTCATTCATGTTGCCAGCTGTCTGTATCTCAAGGTTAGCAGGATTGATATTACTTGTATGATCAGAGTATCCAAGATGGGGGTGAGGGGCAGCCTTTTATGCTCCAGGGATGTTGGTGTTCACCCAATCCAGGATGTTCTTTCCTCTGGTGGTGAAGTTGAAATCTTGTAGGCATTCCACAAATTCCTTGGGATGAAGTGCCAATGTGATTTTCCCAGACTACCTGCATATTGATGGCCTCCTGTACCACTATAAAGTTGCCCTTTTTTTTACATTCCTTTTCAAACTTTTTTGTCATTTGCACATTACAACATGGCTGCTATTTGAAGATCTGCAAGTAACTCCCATCAGGAAATTTTTACTTATGCAGTTTCTCAATTCTACCTACAAGGATTCAACATCCTTTGATCCTATGTCTCTTCTTGCTAAGGATTAGATTTCATTTATTTAAACCTACAGAGCCACTAGCTCTGCCCACCTGCCTGTCTTTTTGATAGAATAAAAGGATGTGTTCCAAGGATGTTTACCTCCTAGCTCTGATCCTCCTTCAGCCTCGTGTCCATTATGCCCACAATGTCATATCTACCAATTTCTAACTGCACTTTAAGCTCATCTACCTGGTTTTATATATTGCATGCATTGAAATACAATACCTTTTTTTTAGAAAAGGATAAACTTTTTGTACCATCTGTGGCGGCCCTTCGCAGCTCCCTCATGTGGCCTCACAAAATGAAGGACAAGCGCAACAATCCAGCAGGCTGCACAAGGCCCTCAACACTGCATTTCAATTGGCCACAACCAAAAGAGCTTAACTGGCCTATCAGGGAAAGCAGATCACAAACACACCAATCAGTGCTGAGAGGGTTTTGACCACGCCCCTCATCTTGAGAATAAAGGCAGGGCTGTGAGCCTAATAAAGCTCAGTGTTAACTACACTCAACTGGGTTTGTGTCATTCTTTCTGGGAGCAGAGTGTTCTTTCTGAGCTTACCTGCATGAAGCTATAACTTCTCATGTGCTAGAGCCATAGCATGTTTTTTTTTAAAAACTTTATTTAAGATTTTATAACATGAATAACATATAGGATTAAAAAAATTAAGAATAAAATAATAAACTTACAATACAATATCAGTAATCTAAATAAACTATACCCTCCCCAATAATTATTACACATTAATAACCCAACTCAAATTAGTCAAATTCCCCCAAAAATAAAAAGTGAAGAATTAATAAAGTTAATAATATATGCGAGAAAAAAACCCACTTACAAAAAAAAACAAAAACATAACCGATTAAAATACTAACAAAAAGAAAAGTAATTAATACTAACATATCAGACTTAAAAAACATATTTAAATCAAACTTAAATGCATATATTTAACAAATGGAGTTAAGATTAAATATATATTTAACTCAAACTTAATATAAAAAATTAGTAAAGTTAGTAACATCTATCAAAAATTATTAAACAATAATCAATTCTTTAAAAAAAATTGTAGCATGAAAAAAAATTTTAAAAAACTTTCTCTGTAGAGATAAACCTTCACCAAAGATCAACTAACTTCACATCTATCATCATATTAGTCACATAAACCACCATCTTAAAACAAAATTCAAACCTCATTAAGCATTGTACAATTCAATTTTAGTACTCTTCCACCATTTTTCCCTTTTACTCTTGAATAGTTATCCAATAAAAGCTCCAATACCACATTTAAATATCCCCAATCATTACGTTAAAATTCAGATGTCCAAATAATAAAAACACATCTACAACGAAATCTATATCTTCAACAAATGGAGCATAAACCACAAACAAAATTCAAGCCTCATTAAGAATTGTACAATTCAATTTATAACTTTCACCATTATTCCCTTCGTTCTATAACTAAAATAGCAAAATAATATACAGCAGAATTACCACTCATTTCATCTTAAAGTTAAAGAAAAAAAATATTTTAAAAAACTTATCCATCTCATTCACATTTAAATTTCAGATATTCCTTATCTACTGAATAAACTTTACAAAAAAAACCACATCAATTTTTAGTTTTTTAAACAATCAAATACTTTCTTATGCTTTTTTTTATATTTAAACAAAAAAAAAACCCTTTCATTCTTTAATCTAATAATACAAAAAAAAAGGAAAAAAAACAGGTAGGAGGTTAAAAATACCCCCTCCCGTCTAAACCGCGCAATGCGGTAACTTCCAAAAAAAATGGGTGTGAGATAACTCACATGTAGCAGATGACTTTCAGGAAATAGTGCCTATCCAGTTCTCTTCCCCAACTCTCACTTCATCTTAAACTAACATCATCATTATTTAATATCCCTTTTTTAAAAAAAAACATTAGAAAAAAAAGGAAAACTCTTCTTTTAATCAGGTCCAACTGCCGAGTCACCATTACAACCATTCCTTCTTGGAGAACGGCTCTTTTCTTCCATCTCTTGTCTCCTTAGAGATCGCGGCAGACTATGTCTCTGTTGAAACTGAGTAATTGGCAGCTCTTGAGCAAATGCTATAGCTTCCTTTGGAGAATCAAAGAACTTTGGTTGGCAACCATCTTGAAAAACCTTCAAAACAGCTGGATATCTAAAGGTTGCCTTGTAACCTTTCTTCCACAACAACTCTTTAGCAGGATTGAATTCCCGTCATTGGAACATAACTTCTTGACTCAAATCCGCATAGAAGAAAACTCGATTATTTTGAATCATCAAGGGTGATTTTCTCTGTTGTGCATTTCTAATAGCCACTCGTAAAATTATTTCTCTGTCGTAATAATTCAAGCAACGAACCAAAACAGGTCTTGGACTTTGACCTGAAATAGGTCTTCTACGCAAGGCTCTGTGAGCACGTTCCAGTATTATACCTTCCGGGAAATGTTCTTGACCCAACACCTGCGGAATCCATTCAGTAAAAAATTTTCTTGGGTCTGGTCCCTCCATACCTTCCGGCAAACCAATAATCTTTATATTGTTCCGTCTGGATTGGTTTTCCAAATAATCAATCTTTTTCACCAAATTTTTATTTTGAGTTTGTAAGTCTTCGACCATTTTGGTCACATCAAAAACTTGATCCCGTATTTCGTCTATATCTTCTTCACACGAATTAAATTTATCTCTCACTTCAAGCTTAAAAGCTCCAAACTCAGCCATATGTTGAGAATGTATTTTCACCAAAGTATTAAACCTAGTACCAAGCTCAGTCATAATCTTGGATAATCCCTGCATTGTATAAGATAATTTAGATTCAAGATTCACAAAAATCTTTTCAATTGGAAGAGATTTTGGCTCAACAGATTCCTGCTTCTTCTCCAAAGGATCTTCTATTCCTTCCTTCATTCTGGTTGCCTTCCTTGTAGTAAGAATGCATGTGGAAACCCCAGCCACAGCCTCTCCAGCAATGACTGGAGGATGCTGGCCGGGGTTTTCCCCAGTCCATAATGTATTAAATTCTCCCAGTACATCAAGTTGTATAGGTTCTTCTATCTCAAGAGATGCAGTTTGCAGCGCCACCTCTACAGCTGACAAATGCCTTTGAGTAACTCTTTGTTCTAAAAGCTGTTTGGCGCCCTCTTTAGGGGTCTCTACCAATGTAACATAGAGCTCTACCTCTCTCCTGGGATCCATTTCACGCTGAGTCCCGGTGTCTTTCCTGTAGGTAGGCTCCAAAACTTGAACTTTTGGAAAATGTAGTTTTTTGATGATCTGTTGTCGTTTTTTTTTTGCTCTTTTCCACCAATTGTACCATCATAAGTTAAATTAACAGCACTGAAATTATCTAAACTTTTAAAGAATTTTAACGGGCATTTCTAGACAAAACAATAAGATAGAGTCACGAGAGGACTGGAAGGCACGTCTGATCCTTACGCCATCTTGCCACACCCCCGAGGCATAGCATGTAGAAGCTAGCTACACATCTATTATTCTGGAGATCTCAATAACCTTTCCTATATTCATTTCTTTAACTTTATCCATACTTTACCAATCTGTCAAACTCACCCCTGCAATTTAATTTAAAGCACTACCCTCAGTCTGAGTTATGTGATTCACCAGGTGGAGCCCAACCCATCAGAAGACTTCCCTCTTTCCCAAATACTGGTGCCAATATTCAACAAATTCCAACTCCCTTCTCTTTGAGCCACAGACCCAACTCCCTAAATGTAATCAATCCTGTGCCAATTTGCATGTGTTTCAGATAGCAATCAGAGAATATTCCCTTTTTGGTTCTGTTTTTTTAAATGTAGTTGCTAGCTGCTCAAAAGAACCTGTCTTAGTTTCCATCTATTTTGTTGGCACCCTCATGAACCATGACAACCCATTTCCCCTCCTTCTTCAAATTCCTCTGCAGGTCAGATGAGGTGTCCCAAACCCAGGCACTAGCCATGCAGCCCAACTTTCTGGACTCTTGATCCTCACTACAGAAAACTATCTATTCCCCTGACTATGCTATCCCCTTTTACCAGTATATTCCTCTTCTCTCTCCCTTTTCAATGGCTCCCTGAACCACAGTGCCACAATCAGGTCACTCATCCCCCCTGCAGTCCCGACTCTCAACAGTAAGAATTTCCAACCTGTTGAACAAGCTCAAAGTCTCTGGCTCCTCCAGAACTACCTCTTGGATCCTTCTACCTGGCTCTCTAGCAGTCAAGCCCTCCCTGATGTGTCACAGTGTTTGAAGCTCATTTTCCAGGTCATCAACTTTGATCCTGAGTTTCTAAAGCACCCAACACTTGGTACAGATGTGCTAACCTGGATCCATAAATGGGTCTACTGGCCCCCATATCCTGCAGCTACAGCACATCACCAAACACTGCATCCTAGTTTTATTTAATTATGTAGTTGTAATATGATGTCTATTACTTGTGATGTTGCTGATTATCTTGTTTAGTCTGAGGCACCAGGCTATTGGGTACCAAATTTGATGGCATATAAGACACCCTTCCCCTTTTACCCCTCCAAAAATCACCCTGGGTCTTATACAAGAAGGTGACATTTTGGAGCCGCCATTTTGAGCACTGCAGTGAAAGCTTTGATCTGCAAGATGGCAACTGGAAGAAAGCACTCAAGCTACACTATTGCATACAAACTAAAAGTTACAATGTATGCAATAGGAATAGAGTGGCGGCTAAAGTTTTTGGAGAACCGCCTACAGATAGGAAACATGATGAAGTTCCAGTAACATTCGATGTACCGTCCAACAAAACTGAGAGTGTTAAAGGAGCTAAAACCGTGGTAGTAAAAACCACCAGTTATGAAAAGACACACTATACAGTACTTCTGGCATGCTAATGGCACAAAACTGCTACCTTTTGTAATATTTAAAAGAAAGACTCACCCCAAAGAAAAAAATACCACACAGTGTGTTTGTTCGTGTTCAAAAGGCTGGATGGACAAAGTTGGAATCAAATTATGGTTGCAGAAAATATGGCGAAGCAGTCCCGGTGGACCTACAAAAACCTGAACTTCTGGTCTGGGATCAGTTCAGGGCACACAGGACTGAAGATGATTTTTAAAAAAAGGCTCGCGAACTGAAAATCCAGATGGCTATTATTCATGGTGGTCTAATAAACCAATTGCAGCCTTTAGATGTGTATAAACAAGCTGTTTAAAAATAGCATGAGGGAACACTCGAACGAATGGATGGGAGAAAAGGACAATGTAGTATCACAAACAGGAAAAGTGAAACGCCCAATCATTACACAGGTATATGAGTGGGTGAAGACTTTTTGGGAAACTTTAAGAGATAAAATTATTGATAAGGCTTTTAAGAAGTGTGGGATTAGTAATGCCACTGATGGCACTGAGGACAATGCATTATTTGAGGACAGTGTTACGGGGTATATTATATTTTATATTATATATTAATATGTCTTTAAAAGAGATAGTTTGTGGGGGTTTACTGTTGGTCACTTCACAAACAGATACTTACAAAACACATCTCATTTAAAATGACAGAGCTTTGCTCAAACCAGACATTCAGGCTCTGAGAGCCTTTGCAAAGACAATGAAGTTATTTTAGAAGGAATTTCAAAAAGCAGGTGCAAATGGAAGAGTGCTGATAAAGATCTTTCAAGGAATGGGTTAGCCCTGCAAAAGGTTTTGATTTTTACAAGCACAAAGAGAGAGAGGAAGGAACTAACAAGATTTCTCTTAGAGGGAGAGAACTGAGTTCGACAGTTCTCCAGTAGCTTTTAAGGCTGCAACATGGCAAGCAGGCAGGCTTGTTGAAAACCCCATTTTGAAGATGGGTTGTGAGTTCTGAGTTCAGCCTGTTCAAAACATTTGTAGTCCTTACAAGAGGAAATGACTGGCTGGAGTTTTTTTCCTGAAATAAAGGAAACAAGAAGAACTCTGTGGTAACCTGGAAGAAGTTATCATTTGGAAAACCCTTGATAGGCCTAGTTTCTTCTGCAAGACACTGAAGTGACTGTTCGGAGGAAATCAGTTTGAGTGTGTCTAACTAGCAACAAATCTCTCTCTGAAACCAATGAGAACCTTGCTGAGCGGTAACCATATAACCATATAACCACTTACAGCACAGAACAGGCCAGTTCGGCCCTACTAGTCCATGCCGTAACAAATTCCCACCCTCCTACTCCCACTGACCAGCACCCGGTCCATACCCCTCCAGTCCTCTCCTCTCCATGTAACTATCCAGCCTATCCTTAAATGTAACCAATGATCCCGCCTCAACCATGTCCGCCGGAAGCTCATTCCACATCCCTACCACCCTTTGCATAAAGAAATTTCCCCTCATATACCTCTTATAATTTTCCCCCTTCAATCTTAAACCATGCCCTCTAGTTTGAATCTTCCCCACTCTTAATTGAAAAAGCTTATCCACATTTACTCTGTCTGTCCATTTTAAAATCTTAAACACCTCTATCAAGTCCCCTCTCAATCTTCTACACTCCAGAGAAAAAAGCCCTAGTCTGCACAACCTTTCCCTGTAACTCAAACCCTGAAATCCTGTCAACATTCTCGTGAACCTTCTCTGTACTCTCTCTATTTTGTTTATATCTTTCCTATAATTTGGTGACCAAAACTGTACACAGTACTCCAAATTTGGCCTCACCAATGCCTTGTACAATTTCATCATAACCTCCCTACTCTTGAATTCAATACTCCGATTTATGAAGGCCAAATGTCTTCTTCACCACACCATCTACCTGAGTATCAGCCTTGAGGGTACTATTTACCATCACTCCTAAATCCCTTTGTTGCTCTGCACATCTCAATAGCTTACCATTTAATGCTTATGACCTATTTAGATTTGCACCAGAGCCTGGTGAAAATTCATAAATGTTAAATTCTGTGCACACTATAAGAATTGCCTGATACCGGTGAACTTGGAGGAGTGAGAAGTGAGATCGGACTGCGAATCAAAGGACTTTCTTGAACATTAACATATTACATACATGTGCACTTAGAATTAGAAGGGTGTTAAGTTCGGTTACGTTAAGTTAATAGAAATAAGTTAAAGTTTGATCCTGTTTATATGTTTAAAGAAAATTAAAAGCAACTTTTGTTGAAATAACTATTTCTCTTGGTGAATTTCTATTCCTGCTGGGTTTTGCGGTCCTCTGGACTCGTAACAACAGTAATACCAGGAGTAGTGATTCTGAGTTTCTGGACTTTGACAGTGAGAATACTGATGACACAGGCAGTGGAGATGATTAAAGTCTGTGTTATAGAACAGTGATGTTTTATTGTGTTTTTGTCTATGATAATTATTTGTTTAAATGTTCTCTTATTAAAGGTTAATTATTGTTATATTAAAATGGTTTTACCAATGTCCTAGTTGCATGTTCTGTTCAAGTTTTACCTGTAAAAACTAATTTTTCCTAAAATTTCACGATAAAAATGGGTGGGGGGGGAGGGTCTTATAAGCCAGTGATAATATATACCATCCAATATAGTAATTAGAGTGCTTGAGTGTATAGTACCTAGAGTGCTTGAGTGGTTTAAAGAGTATGATTTATGGGTTTTTACCTGGTTCTCTGTGGTCTCTTGAACCAAACCTCCAAGTCCCTCTCACACACTTGCCACTCCTGTAAATGGATGCTCCAGTTTGGCTTTGCTTCCTCTTTTTGGCTATATTAGTTAATCACTTTTAACTGTCACTTATTAAAATGCCCCTCTCTCACTCACTCTCACAACAACTCCCATTGTACAGATTGTACGGTTGTATAGAAGTGTAGTGAAAAGTGAGCTACATCATGGTCTGGTGTGGGGACACCCATACCCAAGTTTAAACCCCTGCAAAAGGTAGTGGATTCAGCCCAGGGAATCACAGGCAAAACCCTCCCCACTATCGAGAACATCTACAAGGGAACGCTGCCATCGGAGAGCAAAAGCAATCATCAAGAATCCATACAACCCAGCCCATGCCCTGTTCTCACTGCTACTATCATGAAAGAGGTAGAGGTGCCACAAATCTCACATCACCAGGTTCAGAAAGAGCTGCCACTCTCCCACCATCATACGCCTCAATACAAACTCAAACAGGGACTCATTGATGGACTTGTACTTTTGGACTTTATTGCACAATCGGTTTGTTTACATGTGGACATCGTACAGTTTTTTTGGCATGACCAATAAGTGGCAATTCTGCCTCGCCCGCAGGAAAAAAAAAATCTCATTATTGTATGTGATGTTATGTATGTACACTGACAATAAATCTGAAATCAGTTCTGGTTGTCACACGACAGGAAGGTAATGGCAGCAATAGAGAGAGTACAAAAGAGATTCAGTGGTACTTTGCCTGGAATAGTTAACTATAGTTACAATGAGTGTGGTTAAGTTGGGTTAATTCTCACTGGAGCATAGTCGGCAGACAAATCTAAATCTAGAAGGCACATGTTTAAGATGAGAGGGGAGAAATTTAAAGGAAATCTGAGGGCTAAATTTTTGGTGAACATCTGAAATGTTTTACTGGAGGAGGCAGGTACAATTATTATGTTTAAAAAGGCATTTGTACAGGAGAGAAAAGGTGGAGAAGGATACAGGTCTAATACAGGCAAATTGGTAGTGTCGGTAGGCATTGGCATATTGGCATATGCTGGAAGAGTCCATTTCTGTCCTATGATTTTACATTTCCCACAACAAACTGCTCTAAAACAAAAGAAAATCCAGCAAAAACAATCAAAATAAGAGGATATTTTTCCTAACCTCATTCTCTATGATTTGTAAAAGAATGGCTTTATTTAGTATTCACAAAAACTTTGAAAATATTTAAAGTATTGTATATCTCAGCATATAACTCGAGTCTTGAAATCCTCAAAAAAAACACTCAAAAATAGGGGGTTGACCTATATGCCAGATACACATTTGAGACCTTAAATTCAACTAAAAAAAAAACCACAGCGCCAATTCAGCATACAAGTTGACCCTTGAAAAATAAAAAAAACTACAACAAATTTTCATGCTGCTAGTATATTAGAATAATTTTTTTGTTAAAAAAAAACATTTAGAGTCCTTCAAAATCACTATTATTACCATCGTCTGAGGCAAAGACCGAGGCAAGCACATCCATAGCCTCTTTAAACAATCATCATATGGGTCCCAATCGGTATCTGATGAAATAGCTTCAGCTTTGTTGACAGCGTCCCACAATAAATCATCCATTGCACAAGAGATACCACACTTTTTTAATGATTTTATTAGTCTTTACTTTCACTTCATTCCATGCTTTGAGCACAAAGTAGCACCGCACATCAAGTGATGCAGCATGCATTGCCCCACCTTTTGTGAATGATTTTTCTGCACTCGATATCCAAGTATTCCATTTTTGATGCACATGGTCTTTGAATGACTTGTTCAAGAAGACATCTAGAGGTTGCAATAGGGATGTCAAACCACCAGGGATAAAGTAGATTTTGTCCTAATCTACGTTAAGTGTTCTCAGTTAATTGGCTATGAAACATATCCCACACCAGCAAAATCTGTTCCTTGCAGAAACAACCTGTTCAACACATTGTCTATCCATAGCTTTATACCATTTTCATCCATCCATTCTTTTTCATGAAAATGTACAAAAAATACCTGCTGGGAATTTTATTTTAGGTTTAAGCTTGAGTTCTAAGATTACCCTAGTCTTTCATGGCCTATACTTCTGGTTTGCACAGGTATCTCACCATTACATTCCACTATTCTGTTGCCAATTATATCAAAATTCATGGAGGTTTCATCCACATTTCCAATATTTGCCAATACAAACTGGGCTTCTCCAGGTTACACCTAATAAACTGGTGAAAACTTACAATTTTATGAAGATCTTTTGGTAGTTTCTGAGCAATTTTTATTTTTCATCATAATACCAGATTATTCCTGTTGATTAAAGTGTTGCACCAGCCTACTGTAGCTTCAAAATCTTTACTGTGTTCCAGCTGCGACTTTGCCCACTTCAGTGCAAATGCTCTTATTTTCTTTTGTAAGACTATGTACCATTCTTTCCACTGATCATGTAGCCATTCTGCGATGTGATTGTCCAACTCTGGCCAACAAAGGAGTCCTCTTCTCATCGAACATTGCCTCTTTTGTATTTTTCTGAAAGTATCTTCTTTTTCTAATCTCTTACCAACTTCTCATCTATCTCAAATCCTCTTGCAGCAACACAGTTGCTGGATTTCTTGGCTATTTCTCTTACTTTTAACTTAAAACTCACTTTATAATTTTGCCATTTTGCTGGAGCCGCCATGTTAATAACCACCCTCAGCCAACGACCCAGCAGCTCAGTCATCGCAATTTTGTTGGGGGGGGGGGGGTGTCGACATATGCCCGATATATGATAAAAGCCTGAAAATGAATCTGAAAATGAGGACTCAACTTACCTGAAGGTTGATTTATATGACGAAATACATGGTACTTCCAGTATTGCTGAAACTTCTATTATATCGACATTTATTGCTGATGTGTAAATATACAGAGAGAATGAGGATTTAACCAAAACAACAATACATTTTGCCAAGGAAACCAGTAGCTTAAAAGACTTACTGGGTTCCACATGAAAGATAGGACATAATGTTCTGCTCATTAAAAGCAATATTTCTTTTCCAAGATCTTCAGAAACCATGTATTAAATAGAAAACAGGTCAAAACTTCCCGCGCTGTTCACCAATGTTTTACTGACAACAAAAGCTATCAATATTGATAATCTGTTTTAACACAAGATTCATTAGCAATCTGAGAAGCAACATTTTATTATTTTTCAATGTTGAATTTTTATATAGTTCAAATAATTCAGTTTCTACAGAAGATAAACCCATCAGGTTGAGCTTAAAAATCTTCTAAGCATTATAATCTGAATTCATGTTGCTAGAATTAGGAAACCAATGCAGACATTAACCAAGTGATTTCAGTTAATTACAAAACTCCACATTAATTTTTTCCATGCATCCACAGAACATTATAGAACAGAAACAGGCCCTGCAGCCATTCTAACTGTGATGAACTATTTTTCTGCCTAGTCCCACTAATCTGCACCCAGTCCATAGTCCTCCATACCCATCCCATCCATGTACTTGTCCAAATTCTTCTTAAATGTTAAAATTGATCCCACATTCACTACTTCAGCTGGCAGCTTGTTCCACACTCTCACCACTGTGTGATGAAGTTCCCCCTAATCCCTCTAAACATTTCCGCTTTCAACCTTAACCTATGTCCTCTGGTTTACATCTCATCTTCCCTCAGTAGAAAAAGCCTCCCTACATTGGCTCTGTCTACACCCCTCATAATTTTAAATATCTCCATCAAATCTCCCCTCATACTTCTACATTCCAGGGTACAATATCCTAATCTGTTTAACCTTTCCCTCTAACTCAGTTTCTTTTTTTTATTTTTTATTTTTCACACTATGAACCATATTAACCAAAATACACACAAACATTTCTCTCTTGATATATAGAGTCATTTTTTCCCTATTTAGCCCCCGCCCTCCTTCCCACCCCCCTCCCTACCCACAAAACGTTCAACATATACAATACAATAAAACCATTAAACAATGTCATCACACAATGAAAATAAACAAGAAAATTGTGTCATCTACTTTTACACACTGGGTCATTTCATTTCATCTTCTCATTCTATCATTTTAGGGGGTGGAGGTAGACGGTAGGACCTCTCTGTTGTGTTCCATGTACGGTTCCCAAATTTGTTCAAATACTGTGATGTTATTTCTCAAATTATATGTTATTTTTTCCAATGGAATACATTTATTCATTTCTATGTACCATTGCAGTACTCTCAGGCTCTCTTCTGATTTCCAGGTTGACATTATACATTTTTTTTGCTACAGCTAAGTCTATCATAATAAATCTTTTTTGTGCTTCATCCAAATCGAGGCCTAGTTCTTTACTTCTTATATTACTTAGAAGAAAGATCTCTGGATTTTTTGGTATGTTACTTTTTGTGATTTTATTTAATACCTGATTTAGATCTTCCCAAAACTTTTCCACTTTCTCACATGCCCAAATTACATGTATTGTTGTTCCCATTTCCTTCTTACAGCAAAAATATCTATCTGATACCGTTGGGTCCCATTTATTTAACTTTTAGGGTGTGATATATACCCTATGTAACCAATTATATTGTATCATGCGTAGCCTCATGTTTATTGTACTTCTCATAGTTCTGGAGCATAGCTTTTCCCAACTTTTCATTTTTTATCTTTACGTTTAGATCTTGTTCCCACTTTTGTTTGGGTTTACAGCTTATTTCATCGTTCTCTTTCTCTTACAGCTTGATGTACATGTTTGTTATAAATCTTTTAATTATCATTGTGTCTGTAATCACATATTCAAAGTTGCTTCCTTCTGGTAACCTCAGCATGCTTCCCAATTTGTCCTTCAAGTAGGTTTTCAGTTGGTGGTATGCAAACATTGTATCGTGAGTTATTCCATATTTGTACTTCATTTGTTCAAAAGATAATAAATTATTTCCAACAAAACAATTTTCTATTCTTTTGATCCCTTTTCTCTCCCATTCTCTAAAGGAAAGCTTATCTATTGTGAAAGGGATTAGTTGATTTTGCATCAATAATAATTTTGGTAGTTGGTAATTTGTTTTTTTCATTTCTACGTGAATCTTTTTCCAAATGTTGAGGAGATGGTACAGTACTGGTGAACTTCTATGTTGCACCAGCTTTTCATCCCACTTATAATGTATATGTTCTGTTATCTTCTATTTTATCTAGCTCTAATCTGGTCCAATCTGGTTTTTCTTTTGTTTGAAAAAAATCTGATAGATATCTTAATTGTGCTGCTCTATAATAATTCTTAAAGTTTGGTAGCTGTAAGACCCCTTGTTTGTACCATTCTGTTAATTTATCAAGCGCTATCCTCGGTTTCCCCCCTTTCCATAAGAATTTCCTTATTATTTTCTTTAGCTCATTGAAGAATTTTTCTGTTAAGGGAATTAAAATAGTATCCTTAGGAAGATATTAATTTTAATGCAATTTGCCCTTCCTATCAGTGTTAGCGGTAAATCTTTCCAATGTTCTAAGTCATCTTGTAATTTCTTCATTAATGGCTGATAATTTAATTTGTATAGATGGCCTAGATTATTATCTAGTCTAATACCTAGGTATCGGATTGCTTGTGTTTGCCAAATCACCATAAATGGTGATTCTTTCTTAAATTTTGTGAAATCAGCATTATTCATTGGCATCGCTTCACTTTTATTTACGTGATCTTCTACCCCGATATTTCTCAATAATCCTTCAATTTCTTATGTAATTCTTTTATTGATAATTCTGGTTCTGTTAAGTATACTATGACATCATCTGCAAATAGACTGATTTTATATTCCTTCTCTTTTATTTTTATCCCTTTTATTTTATTTTCTGTTTTATCAGTTCTGCCAAGGGTTCTATGACTAACGCGAACAGTGAGGGGGATAGTGGACAGCCCTGCCTAGTTGACCTGCTTAATTTAATTGGTTCGATATATATCCATTTACTGTCACCTTCGCCAATGGTCCCTCATATATAATCCTTTAATCTAATTAATATATTTCCTTAGTAGGTTGAACCTCTGTAATACTTTGAATAAATAATTCTATTCTACCCCGTCAAAGGCTTTCTCTGCGTCTAAAGCAACCGCCACTGTTGGCATCTTATTTCCTTGTACTGCATGGATTAAGTTAAGGAACTTACAGATATTGTCCGTTGTTCGTCTTTTCTTAATAAATCCAGTTTGATCTAGTTTTACTATTTTTGGTACACAGTCGGCCAATCTGTTTGCCAATAGTTTTGCTATTATCTTATAATCTGAGTTAAGTAGAGATATTGGACTATACGATACTGGTGTTAGTGGATCTATCCCCGTCTTTGGTATTACTGTAATTATTGCTGTTTTACATGAATTTGGCATATTTTGTGTTTCTTCAATCTGATTCAATACTTCCAGGAGAGGAGGAATTAATAAGTCCTAAATGTTTTATAGAATTCTATTGGGAGTCCGTCCTCTGCAGGCATTTTATTGTTCGGTAGCTTTTTTAATATATCCTGTATTTCCTCTATATCAAATGGTTTCATCAATTTGTTTTGCTCCTACTATTCTTGCAATTTTGGTAGTTCAATTTTAGCTAGAAACTCATCTATTTTGACTTCTTTCCCTTCGTTCTCAGTTCAATATAATTGCTCGTAGAATTCCTTGAAGTTTTCATTGATCTCTGTTGGGTTATATCTAATTTGTTTGTCCTTTTTCCTTGATGCCAATACAGTTCTTTTAGCTTGTTCTGTTTTAAGCTGCCATGCCAGTATTTTGTGCGTTTTTTCTCCTAGCTCATAAAACTTCTGCTTTGTCTTCATTATGTTCTTCTCCATCTTGTACGTTTGTAGTGTTTCGTATTTTATTTGTTTGTCCGCCAATTCTCTTCTTTTTGTTGTATCTTCCCTTGTTGCTAGTTCTTTTTCTGTACTTACTATTTCCCTTTCCAGCTGTTCTATTTCCTGATTGTAGCCCTTCTTCGTCTTAGTTACGTAACTTATTATCTGCCCTCTGATGAAAGCTTTCATTGCACCCATAATATAAATTTATCTTTCACTGATTCCGTATTTATTTCAAAGTACATTTTAATTTGGTGCTCAATGAATTCTCTAAAATCCTGTCTTTTAAGTAGCATGGAGTTTAATCTCCATCTATACGTTCTTGGTGGGATGTCCTCCAGCTCTATTGTTAATAACAGGGGTGAGTGATCCGATAACAATCTAGCTTTATATTCCGTTTTCCTAACTCTCCCTTGGATATGGGCTGACAACAGGAACAGGTCAATCCTTGAGTATGTTTTATGTCTACTCGAATAATATGAGTATTCCTTCTCCTTTGGGTGTTTTCTCCTCCATATATCCATAAGTTGCATTTCCTGCATTGATTTAACCATACATTTGGCTATTTTGTTCTTTCTGCTAGTCTTTTGTACAGTTTTATCCATCTCTGAGTCCAAATTAAGGTTAAAGTCCCCTCCTATCAGTATATTCCCCTGAGTATCTACAATCTTCAAAAAGTTATCTTGCATAAACTTTTGATCCTCTTCATTAGGTGCATATATATTGAGCAAATTCCAAAATTCTGAATATATCTGACACATTATCATTACATACCTCCCTGCTGGATCTATTATTTCCTCCTCTATTTTGATTGGTACATTTTTATTGGTTAATATAGGTACTCCTCTGGCTTTTGAGTTATATGATGCTGCCGTTACATGCCCTGACCAGTCTCTCCTTAATTTATTGTGTTCCACTTCAGTTAGATATGTTTCCTGCATGAATGCTATATCAATTTTTTTTCTTTTTTCAGTAAATTTAATAGCCTCATCCTTTTGATTTGGTTATGTATTCTGTTAATATTTATAGTCATATAGTTCAACATATCCATTTCATACTTTGTTTACATCTCATTTCCACTTCCTCATCACCACCTTTCCCCTTTTCCCATTTCAATTTCTCAGTTTTCTTTTTTTGAACGCATTGTATGACAACACTTCTAAAACATAAAATATTTCCACCATTCCCACATGTAAAATTCCCCTAACCCTGAATGTCCCCCCCCCCTCTCTGAGTTGCCCCTTGTCCCTTGCCACAACTCCCCTCTCCATTTGGATTGTGAACCCGCTTGCAAGTGTCAACTGATTTTGCAGTGACTCTTATTCTCTCCCACCCAACCCCCTCCAGAAAAGACTTTTATCTTCACATATAACAAAGCTCACCCTCTTTATTTCCCCCCCTTACTTCCTTTCTTCCCTTTTCCTTCCCTCCTTTAGTTCTTACTTATACATTATTGTTACTTCTTTATATGTAGTTTGTCATCGTTCTTTGTTCTAGTTACATGAAATTATGATGAAATTGTACAAAGCATTGGTGAGGCCAAGTTTGGAATACTGTGTGCAGTTTTGGTAACCGAATTATAGGAAGGATATAAACAAAATAGAGAGAGTGCAGAGAAGGTTCACGAGAATGTTGACAGGATGTCAGGGTTTGAGTTACAGAGAAAGGTTGAACAGCCTGGGGCTTTTTTCTCTGGTGCATAGAAGATTGAGGGGGGATTTGATGGAGGTGTTCAAGATTTTAAAAGGGACAGAGAGAGTCAACGTGGATAGGCTTTTTCAATTAAGAGTGGGGGATATTCAAACCAGAGGCCATGGTTTGAGATTGCAGGGGGAAAATTATAAGGGGAACATGAGGGGAAATTTCTTCACGCAAAGGGTGGTTGGGATGTGGAATAAGCTTCCGGCAGAGGTGGTTGAAGCAAGGACGTTATTTACATTTAAGGAAAGACTGGATAATTACATGGAGGGGAGAGGATTGGAGGGGTATGGACCAGGTGCTGGTCAGTGGGACTAGGAGGGTGGGGATTTGTTCTGGCATGGATTAGTAGGGCCAAACTGGCCTGTTCTGTGGTGTATATGGTTATATGGTTATATCTCTTCATCTCTCTTTCTGTTTTTCAGGCGTTTTGCAAATTCTCGTGCTTTCTCCGGATCCGAGAACAGTCTGCTTTGCTGCCCCGGGATAACTATTTTAAGCACCACTGGATATCGTAACAAATTTATAGCCTTTTTCCATAGGATCGATTTTGTGGCATTAAACTCCTTCCTCTTCTTCAGGAGCTCAAAACTTATGTCTGGGTAGAAAAAAAAATTTTGACCTTTGTATTCCAGTGGTTTTTTGTCTTCTCTCATTTTTTCATTGCCTTCTCCAATATATTTTCTCTTGTCGTATATCTCAGGAATTTTACTAAAACAGATCTTGGTTTTTGTTGTGACTGTGGTTTTGGGGCTAATGTTCTGTGTGCCCTTTCTATTTCCATTCCTTCCTGCATTTCTGGCATTCCCTGGACCTTTGGGATCCATTCTTTTATAAATTATTTCATATCTTTGCCTTCTTCATCTTCCTTAAGGCCCACTATCTTTATATTTTTTCTCCTACTATAGTTTTCCATTGTATCCATCTTCAGAGCTTACAACTCCTGTGTTTCTTTAACTTTTTTATCACTTTCTTCCAATTTTCTTTTTAAGTCGTTCACTTCCATATCTACCCCCATTAAATGTTCTTCCACATTTTCTAATCTTTTCCCTACATCTGTTATGATCAGCTCTATTCTACTCACTTTTTCTTCTGTACTTTTCATTTTTCTTTTTATGTCACTAAATTCTAGTATCAGCCATTCTCTTAATGCTTTCTTGAAAAAAATTTCTACCTATGTACTGTCCATTCATTTTACCTCCTATTTCTCTGTGCAGAGCTTGGTGTTCTCCTTCTTCTTCTTCTGTGTCTGCTCTTGGGTTTGTGTTTTCTATTTCTCTTCCTTGTATCTGTGTCTCTTCTGACTTTCCTTTTGAGCTGCTTGTCACAGATGGTTGGGTATTTTTTTTTCCATGGTGTCTTGATGTTGGTCCTGTTCTTCTGCATTGGTTATCTGTTGTGTCTCTAGTTTCCTATTTTCATTCTCACCCCTCCCATTCCCGTTGTTTTCTTTATCTTCCAGCTGGGAGCCCTGCTGTCAGGTCTCTCTCAGCTGTTCGTGCTGTGGAGTTTCATTCCACAACTGATCCCCCCTCCCATCAGTGTTGTCTTTGTTGTGCGCGGTTGCGCACCTCTGTTTGGCTCCATGAGCAATCTTTGCAGTCCTGCGTTCGATGGGTCGCAGCCCTGTGGAGTCTCCACTGACCTCGGGGAGTGGGCACCTCTTTCCATGGAGGGTCCCTGCTTTTTCGTGCAGGTAAGACCTTCACCTTTCTCATCCGGCGTCTTTCTTTCTTCTTTTCTTCCTGTTGTTTTTGGCTTTTCTTTCTTAGGTGCCATTTTCTCCACACCTTTATTTTTTAGTTGTTGTGATTTGTGTGTCTGGGGCTTTGCTTTTTCTTCACTTTTTTCCTTCTTTTCTGGAGAGGGCTGGTATTCTCCAACCGGCCACTACTCCATCACGTGACTCCTCCCTCTAAGTCAGTTTCTGAAGTCCCGGCAATATCTGAGTAAATCTTCTTTGCACTCTTTCATTCTTATTGATATTTTTACTGTAGTTAGGTGACCAAAACTGCACACAATACTCTAAATTTGGTCTCTCCAATATCTTATACAACTTTACCATAACATCCCAACTCCTATACTCAATACTTTGATTTATGAAGGCCAATTTGCTAAAAGCTCTCTGTACAACCCTATCTACCTGTGATGCCACTTTCATAAAACTATGAACCTGTTCATAAAATTCCTTAAAATTTTCATTAATCTCCGTTGGATTATATGTAATTTTTTGTCCTTTTCCCTTGTTGCCAATACTGTTCTTTTAGCTTGTTCTGTTTTAAGTTGCCAAGCTAATATTTTATGTGTTTTTTTCTCCCAGTTCGTAATACTTTTGCTTTGTTTTCATTATGTTCTTCTACACCTTATACGTTTATATTGTTTTGGGTTTTTTTTGTCTGCCAATTCTCTCCTTTACGTTATATCATCCCTTTTTACTAATTCCTTTTCTGTACCTACTATCTCCCTTTCCAACTGTTCTATTTCCCGATTGTAGTCCTTTTTCATCTTAGTCACATAGCTTATTATCTGCCCTCTAATGAAGGCTTTCATTGCATCCCATAATATAAATTTATCTTTCATTGATCCTGTGTTTATTTCAAAATATGTTTTAATTTGGCATTCAATAAACTCCCTAAATTCCTGCCTTTTAAGTAGCATGGAGTTTAACCTCTATCTATATGTTCTTGGTGGGATGTCCTCCAGTTCTATTGCTAATAATAGGGGTGAATAATCTGATAGTAGTCGAGCTTTATACTCAGTTTTCCTAATTCTCCCTTGCATATGGGCTGACAATAAAAACATATCAATCCTTGAGTAAGTTTTGTGCCTACTCGAATAATATGAATATTCCTTCTCCCTTGGGTGTTGCCTCCTCCATATATCCATAAGTTTCATTTCCTGCATTGATTTAACCATAAATTTGGCTACTTTATTCTTATTACTTGTCTTTTGTCCAGTTTTATCCAACATTGGGTCCAAATTAAGGTTAAAATCTTCTCCTATCAATATATTTCCTTGTGTGTCTGCAATCTTCAAAAAAAAATCCTGCATAAACTTTTGATTCTCCTCGTTAGGTGCATATATATTGAGCAAATTCCGAAATTCTGAGTATATCTAACATTTTATCATTACATATCTCCCTGCTGGATCTAATATTTCCTCCTCTATTTTAATTGGTACATTTTTGTTAAATAGTATGGCTACACCTCTAGCTTTAAGATGCTTCCGCTACGTGTCCTACCCAATCTCTCTTTAATTTATGTTCCGCTTCAGTTAGATGTGTTTCCTGCACAAGTGCTATATCTATTTTTTCCTTCTTCAATAAATTTAGTAGCCTCTTGCTTTTAATTTGGTTATGTATTCCATTAATGTTTATAGCCATATAGTTCAACATGGCCACCTTAAATCTTGCTTATATTTCTTTAACACCTCTTCACCACCTCCATTCCCCTTTTCATCTCTTAGTTTTCTCTTATTAAACTTAATGTACGATAACACATTTAAGACATAAAGTAATACCTTAACCCCAAAAGTTTCCTCCCTCTCTGAGTTGCCCCTTATCCCTTGCCAGGCAACCACAACTCCCCTTTTCATTTGGATTGCGATCTTACTCGCAGCGACAACTGATTTTGCAGTGACGGTTCTTCCCTTTCCCCCCAGCCCTGCCCAGAAAACACTTTTTTTTAAACACATAAAACAAAGCTCTCTCTCTTTTTTTTCCCACCCTTACTTCCTTCCTTCCCTTCTATTTTGCCTCTTTAGTTCTTTACATATACATTGTTTTTACATCTTTATATATACTTTATCACCATTCTTCATTCTTATTACACCTCTTAATCTCTTCTTCTGTCCTGCAAATGTTTTGCGAATTCTAGCGCTTCCTCTGGATCCAAGAACAGTCTGTTTCGCTCCCCAGGTATAAATATTTTAAGCACAGCTGGATATCTTAACATGAATTTGTAACCTTTTTCCCATAAAATCGTTTTCGCTGTATTAAACTCCTTCCTCCTCTTTAAGAGTTCAAAACTTAAGCCTGGGTAAAAAAATATTTTTTGACCCTTGTATTCCAATGGTTTATTATCTTCTCTAACTTTATTCCTTGTCCATTCCAGTATGTTTTCTCTTGTCGTATATCTCAAAAATTTTCGGAGCTAATACTCTGCGAGCCCTTTCTATTTCCATTTCTTCCTGCATTTCTGTCATTTCCAGGACCTTTGGGATCCATCCTTTTATAAATTCCTTCATGTCTGTGCTTTCTTCACCCTCCTTCAGGCCCACTATTTTTATGTTGTTTTGTCTACTATAATTTTACAACATATCAATTTTCTGAGATAACTCTTGTGTCTCATTAATTTTTTTGTCACTTTCTTCTAATTTTTCTCTTAAGTCATTTACTTCCATTTTTACAGCCATTTCCCGCTCTTCCACATTCTCTACTCTTTTCCCTATTTCTGTCATTACCAGTTCTAACCTTTGCATTTTATCTTCTGTTCTTTTCATTTTCCTTTTAATTGCATTAAATTCTAATAATAACCATACTTTTCATGACCTCATTTGTTCTTAAAAAAAAACTTTATCGATATTCTGTCCATCAGTTTTTCCTTCTGTTTCTCTTTATCCATCAGTTTTACCTTCTATTTCTCTGTGAAGATTCTGGTCTTCCTGCCGTTGCTCTTCTTGCCGGTTGTCTCTCCATCTCTCTCCCACATCACTCCCTTCTCTGCTGCCTTTCACATCCTCCAGCTGAGCGCCCTGTTGTCGGACATCCCTCAGCTGTTCGCATTGCGGCTCCCCGCTCCTCTGCTGAGCCCCCCTCCCAGCGGTGTCCTCTTTTTCCCTTATTTCCATTGGTTGCTCAATTTTTTTGGCTCAGAGAGCCATTTTTGAAGTCCACCGGCAGGTGAGTCGCAACTCCGCAGGGCAGGCACTGACCTCGGGGGTCGGGCGTTCTTCGCCACCACTGTGTCCTGTTCCTTCGGTGATTTTTCTACTTCCTTTATTCCTGTTCTTTTTATTTTCTCTTTCTTGGATGCCATCCGCTTTCTCTTCTCTGTAACTTTATCTTCTATTTCTTATATTTTATTTTTGTTGTGCTTTGTCTTTTTCTAACTTTTTTCCTATTTTCCTGTAGAGGGCTGGTTTTCCCCACCGGCCACTACTCCATCACGTGACTTCTCCCCATCATCCAGATCATTTATATCAATGACAAACAACCAATCCCTGAGGCACACCACTAGTCACAAGCCTCCAGTTTAATAAGCAATCATCCACCACCACCCTCTGGCTTCTCCTGTATACCAATGTAAAATCCAATTTACTACCTCATCATGAATATAGAGCATCTGAACTTTCCTGACTAACCTCCTATGTGGGACCTTATGAAAGGCCTTACTAAAATCCAAGTAAACAACATATAACCATATAACAATTACAGCATGGAAACAGGCCAATTTAGCCCTTCTAGTCCGCACTGATCCAAGTACCCTCCCCTAATCCCACTTACCAGCACTCTGCCCATATCTCTCCATCCCCCTCCCATCCATATATTTATCCAACTCTTGCTTAAATGACAACATTGACCCTGCCTCCACCACCTTTCCCAGAAGCCCATTCCACACAGTAACCACTCTCTGAGTAAAGAAGTTCCCCCTCATGTTACTCCTAAACCTTTGCCTGTCAACTCTCAACCCATGACCTCTTGTATCCATCTCACCTACTCTTAATGGGAAAAGCCTTTCCACATCAACTCTATCTATCCCTCTCATTATCTTAAACACCTCTATCAAATCCCCTCTCAGCCTTCTACATTCCAAGGAATAAAGACCTAATTTTCTCAATCTTTCCTTGTATCCCAGATGCTGAAACCCAGGCAACATTTTTGTAAATCTTCTCTGCACTCTCTCTATCTTGTTAATATCCTTCCTATAAAATCGGTGACCAGAACTGCACACAGTTGGCCTCACCACCAATGCCTTGTACTGTTTCATCATTACTTCCCAACTCCTATATTCTATGCACTGATTTATATATGCAAGCATACTAAAGGCCTTCTTCACCACCCTACCTTCAGGGAACAATGCACCATTATTCCTAGATCTTTCTGTTCTACTGCATTCTTCAATACCCTCCCATTTACCACGTCTGGCTTTGATTATTCTTTCCAAAATGAAGCACCTCAGTTTAAATCCTTCTGCAATCTTTGAAAATCCTCTTCATCATCCACAATTCCCCCTATTTTAGTATCATCTGCATATTTACTAATCCAATTTACTGCCCCATCCTCCAGATCATTAATATATATTACAAACAGCAACGATCCCAATACCAAACCCTGAGGTACACGACTTGTCACTAGCCTCCATCCTGACAAACAATTATCTACTACTACTGTCTGGCACCTTCCTTCCAGCCACTGTTGAATCCATTTGACTATCTCCAAATTAATACCCAGGGACTTAGCCTTCCTAACTAACCTCCCATGTGGAACCTTATCGAAGGCCTTACTGAAGTCCATATACACAACATCCACTGCTCTACCCTCATCAACATTCCTAGTCACCTCTTAAAAAAATTCAATAAGATTGGTCAAACACGATCTTCCACGCACAAATCCGTGTTGAGTTTCCCTGATCAGACCCTGTCCCTCCATATACTTATATATACTATCTCTAAGAACACTTTCCATCAATTTACTTACCACAAATGTGAAACTTACAGGCCAATAATTGCTAGGCTTGCTCCTCGAACCCTTTTTAAACAAAGGAACCACATGCGCAACACGCTAATCCTCCGGCACTATACCCGTCTCTAATGACATTTGAAAAATCACTGCCAGAGCCTCCGCTATTTCCTCACTAACTTCTCTCAAGATCCTGGAGACTTATCCACCTTTTCTTCATCAACTTGGTTAAACACTACCTACCATGCAAAAAAGAAAAACAACAAAAGTATCAATCAGGATTTGTTATACAATAGTGTTCAAGAGGTTTACTTAAATAATTATCCTATTTAAAATTTGGGAATTTGCGAAATTTTGCAAAAAAAAGAATTGATTTTAACTGGTAACTGAAATCTTTTCTCAGAAATGAGCATAAATACTTCATTTATTTTTTTGCCATTGTGTTAAGGAATGCAACTCTGTCAGAGATATTAAATGAAGTGTTCATCTAAAATATCTTATTTTAATTATTATTCTGTAGATTATGGTATCTATAATCTGCAGATGCGGTGGCTGTAGTGCAATATGTAAACGTACTGGAGAAACTCAGCAGGTCACACACCATCTATAGGAAGTAAAGAGTAACTAACATTATGGGCCTGAGCTCTTCACCAAAATTAATTGTGGAGAAAATGCAAGATAGCAGAAAAATTAGAAACTATTAACAATGATGCAATTGGAATTTTAGAAAGTCTATGATAAAATCCCACATGAAAAAATAAAGTAGATGGCATAGAACCATGTACATTGACATGGATTGATAAATGGTTGATAGACAGAAAGCAGATTAGGAACATATAGGTCTTTTTCAGGGTGGCTAGTAGCAAATAACAGAGTACCACAATGGGGTTGGCCTCAACCATCCATTATAACCATATAACAATTACAGCATGGAAAAAGGCCATTTTGGCCCTTCTAGTCCATACTGAACTAAGTACTCTCCTCTAGTTCCACCTACCTGCACCCTGCCCATAACCCTCCATTCCCCTCCCATCCATATATCTATCCAATTTTTCCTTAAATGACAAAATTGACCCTACCACCACTACTTCTCCCGGAAGCTCATTCCACACAGCCACCACTCTCTGAGTAAAGAAGTTCCTCCTCATGTTACTTCTAAACTTTTGCCTCTTAATTCTTAACTCATGACCTCTTGTTTCAATCTCTCCTACTCTCAATGGAAAAAGCCTTTCCACATCAACACTATCTATCTCTCTCAAATCCCCCCTCAACCTTCTATGCTCCAAGGAATAAAGACCTAATCTGCTCAATCTTTCTTTGTAATCTAGATGCTGAAACCCAGGTAACATTTTCATAAATCTTCTCTACACTCTCTCTACCTGTTGATAACCTTCCCATAATTCGGTGACCAGAACTGCACACAATACTCCAAATTTGGCCTCACCAATGCCTTGAACAGTCTCAACATCACTTCCCAACTCCTGTATTCTACACATTGATTTATAAAGGCCACCATACTAAAAGCCTTCTTCACCACCCTATCCACATTAAATTCTACCTTCAGGGAACGATGCACCGTTATTCCTAGATCTTTCAGCTCCACTGAATTCCTCAATGTCCTCCCATTTACGATGTATGTTCTGTTTTGATAATTCCTACCAAAATGAAGCATTTCACACTTATCAGCATTAAACTCCATCTGCCATCTTTCAGCCCACTCTTCTAAGCAGTACAAACCCCTCTGCAATCTTTGAAAAACTTCTTCATTATCCACAATTCTACCTATTTTAGTATCATCCACATATTTACCATTCCAATTTACCACCCCATCATCCAGATCATTAATGCATATGACGAACAGCAAAGGACCCAATACAGATCCCTGAGGCACATCGCTTGTCACCAGCCTCCAGCCTAACAAACTGTTATCCACTACGACTCTCTGGCATCTCCCTTCCAGCCACTGTTTAATCCATTTGACTATCTCAAAATTAATATCTAACGACTGAACCTTCCTAACTAACCTTCCATGCAGAACCTTATTGAAGGCCTTACTGGTCCATATAGACAGCATCCTTGCTCTACCTTCATCAACATTCCTAGTCATCTCTTCAAAAAATTTAACAAGATTGGTCAAACATGACCTTCCACGCAAAATTCCATGTTGAATGTTCCTGATCAGACCCTGTCTCTCCAAATACTTTTATATACCATCTCTAAGAATGCTTTCCATTAATTTACCTACCACAGACGCCAAACTTAGAGGCCGATAATTGCCAGGTTTGCTCCTCGAACCCTTTTTAATCAACGGAACCACATTAGCAATACATTAGCAATCCTCTGGCACTATACCCATCTCTAATGACATTTGAAAAATCACTGTCAGAGTGGCTGCTATTTCTTCACTAACTTCTCTCAAGTTCCTGGGGAAAATCCTATCAGGACCTGGAGACTTATCCACCTTTATATGCTTCAAAAGCTCCAGTACTTCCTCTTTTTTAATCACTATAGTTTCCACAATTACCCTCTTTGCTTCCTTTACCCTGCACAATTCAATATCCTTCTCCTTAGTGAATACCAAAGAAAATAAATTGTTCAAGATCTCCCCCATCTCTTTTGGCTCCACACACAGTTGTCCACTCTGATTCTCTAAGGGACCAATTTTATCCCTCACTCTCCTTTTGCTATTAACATATTATTTTCACCTTGCTTGCTATAGCCACATCGTACCTTCTTTTAGCTTTTCTTATTTCTTTCTTAAGATTCTTTTTACATTCAATGTATTCTCCAAACATCTATTTTCCTTGTTTCTTATATTTATTATAGGTCTCCCTCTTTTTTCAGACCAAGTTTCTAATATCCTGTGAAAACCATGGCTCACTCAAGCTTTTGACCCTGTCTTTTAACCTAACAGGAACATAAAGATTTTGCCCCCTCAAAATCTCACCTTTAAAAGACCTCCATTTCTCTACTACATCCTTCCCAACAAATCATCCCATTCCACTCCTCATAAATTCTTTCACATCTCCTCAAATCTAGCTATTCCCCACTCAAAAACCTCAATCTTAGGTCCTGACCTATCCCTTTCCATAAATGAAGCTAACGCTCTATGATCTCTGGACCCAGAGCGCTCCCCAACACATACCTCTATCACCTGACCTATCTCATTCCCCAACAGTAGATCTAACACTGCATCTTCTCTAGTTGGTACCTCTACGTATTGCTGAACAAAACTATCCTGCACACATTTTACAAACTCCAATCCATCCAAACCTTTCACAGAATGGGTTTCCCCAATCTATATTTGGAAAATTATAATCTCCCACAATCACAACCCTGTGCTTATTACATATATCTGTTATTTTCCTACAAATTTGCTCCTCTAGTTCTTGTTCCCCATTAGGTGGTCTATAATACACCCCTATAAGTGTAAGCACCCTTTTCTCATTCCTCATTTCCACCCAAATAACCTCCCTGGATGAGCCCTCCAATCTATCCTGCCTAACCACCGCTGTAATATTTTCTCTGACAAGCAATGCAACATCACCCCCTCTTGCCCCTCCGATTCTATAATTGGAACAGAATGTAATATTTTGAAGTTTCCTCATTACATTAAACTAGTTAGAATTGTGAGAGTCTGCAAAGGGGTCTTAATGTGACGTAGATTAAGTGGCCAGATAAAATTAAGGGAAATGAAGACTACATGATTAAACACGAAGTTATCCACTTTGGCAGGAAAAATAGAAGGTTGTTTTATCAGATAAGTGGTATTAGGTTGGAAATAGATTTGAATATTTGATTACATCCATTACCAAGATCAAATATACATCATGAACAAGTGGTTAAGAAGGCAGTGGTAGGTTGGCCTTCAAAACAAGATTAACAACAAGAGGCCTTGGTAAATAAAAAAAACACCTTTGGACTGTGCACACTGAACAGATAATATTGTCACAGAGGGAATTCAATTACAATTTATCAGACTGATTCCTGGGATAGCAGGACTGCCACTTGAGGAGAAATTAGAGATTCTTTGTGTGTCTGCTGAACAAGAGAGCATTTAATTGAAACTTAGTAAATTATGACTTGGTTAGGCAGACTGGATGCAAAGTGGCTGGGGTATCTACCACATTCTCATTCAGGTCAAGAGATTTAGGAATGAACGAAACAGAAATTTCTTCATTCAGAGAGTGGTGACTACCCCAGAGGGATGAAAGTGCCAAATCACTGACTATACTTGAGGAGAAAGAATTCAGGACATGAAAGGTATGTAGGCAGAAAGCAGAAGCAAGGTATTGAGAGATCAGTCACAATCAATCTTCCTAGTAGAGCAGGCTTATGGGGTGAATGATCTACTTTTGCTCATATTTTCTATGTCTTTATGTTTCTATCATTTATTAGACAGGATGATTGCTCTACAAGGAGAAGTTGAAACATCTTTGCCGATGTTCCCGAGAGTATACTAATCTCATCAAACTGTAACATCCTTAAGGGTCTAAGATTAGACCTTGCAGGATGTTTCAGCTGTTTGAGGACTCCACATTTCAGAATCACAGAATAGGAAGTCAGCCTTTTAAATGAGATGAAGAAAATGTTATCCAAACAATGGAACTGTAGCTCAATATATTTACAAGAGTGGTTAAGAAAAACAGGGATTGTGTTGGATGGTGGAGGATTAATCCCATCTTACTTTTCTGGTGAAGCTCAAAAGAGAAAATAACATTCTACATTTTCTTAAATTGTCATAAATGGCCTTTCCCCAGAATTAATAAAAATCTCAATGATATAAACTTCAAAGAAATTTCTAAAACACCAATGAGAGGAAGGCAATGCAAAATAGTAAAATTCCAAAACCAACTTAGATTCCAGGCAACAACTTTTAGATATATTAACATTGATGTGTTATCCTTTCATTACTTCAAGTTACCGACTGTGTTTCAGGCCAATGGCTCAGAAAAGTAATTTAACAAGCGTTGATTCAAATGTTGATGTTGGCTACTGTATTTTATCTCACAGATTTTACTATTAATGTCTTTTAGACTGACATTTCCCTTTACTGCTGCACAAACATATGGTTTAAAGCAGCCATTCTCAACCTTTTTTTGCTATGGTCCCCTTGGGACACTGCTGAAAGTTTATGGGCCCCTTCCCTGTGAAGCAGTGAAGTTTAGTTGGTTTTTTCTGTACTTCTCTCCCATTGACTACATAAAAAACAAAAAATATTTTATGATTTCAATCCGTGGCTCCCATTAAATGTGCTATGCCTCTGCAGGAGGGGGAAGGAGGGGTGCTGAATGGCCCCCATTGAGAATGGCTGGTTTAGAGACATAGGATGGACTTCTGCAACTTAAGCGTGGCTTCCTCAAAGAATGTGAACATTATACACCACACAAAGTCTCATGATGACAAAAAAAAATCAGCCATATACCAATTTCCTGGACAGAAAAGGGTAGATGTTGTTCAAAGTTCTTTCTGATCATTATAACGGTGTGCATCTTTTTAACTACATGAAGTATGGGAAATAGTTAGTGAAGCAAATTCAACAATTTCATATACTAACAACTTTCAAAGAGATATTTTAAAAGGTTAATGAGTTTCTGGGCGAGGCTTCAAAAATATAGATTCTAAATTGGAATGATTGTTACTTTTGATCAATTGTTAACATTCAAACATATACACAGCTGAGTCAAAGTGTGGTGGCTAGAGCAGAAGCATGTGACACTGTCTTTCCCTAATGCTAAATCTTCCACAGTGATTCTATCTGGACTAAATTGTGTTACTGATCAATGACAATATTGGAATCAGAATCAGGTTTATTGTCAATGAACGTGCTCCTTGATGAAAGAGACTGCTTTTTTGAGACACCACCTCTTAAAGATGTACTTGATGGAGTGATGACTAATATCCATGATGGCACTGGCTGAGTTTGCAAACCTCTATAGGCTTTTCCTGTCCTGTACTTTGGCACTATCATGCCAGAAAGTAATGGAACCAGACAGAATACTCTTCACAGTATACCTAATATAAATTTGCAAGAATCTTTGGTGATACACCAAATCTCTTTAAACACCTAACAAAATATAGACTAGGTAGCTTCAGCTGCAATCCAAAATGGGACCACTCAACATTTCTCAAAATTAGGTGTTTGCCTAATGATGCCAAATGTCACACAATTTCAGCCAACACATATTGTCATATATAGGAGCTCAGAGCTCTGTGTCCCTGGTAGGGAACAACCTCAGGAAGAATGCAACATGCGACATTCTGGCTTGACTGCATGTAATCTGACATCAAAAGTCTTCGAAGGTCAACTTTGAGGTACACTAAAGTGTTGAACAAAAACCTGGGAGCATTCAGTTGCTGATCTACTTTCTTGGATGACATTTGACTATGCTCTTGTGTCTCTATCTGAAGGTGAAGGTTTGGTGACAAATTCTGCTCTCTTTTTATGTTTTCTACTCAGTATAGCTGATGATGGCTGTTGGATAATGTACCAGCCCAACATCAGCAACTTAATCTTCCAAGAGAGCAGGGAGGCGTTCTCTGGACAAGCAATAAGGGATTCTCTTATAAAGAGTCAATTTTCCAAAACAATTATATAAACCCCTCTACTATCATAATGACATTTTCCAGACTCCAATTGTTATCAACACCACAATACATTAATAAAGAGTGAGAACCAAGCCAAGCAAGGCATAATATTCCATCATGTGCTACTTTTCAGAACGATCTACATTGCTTATATCACACCCTGATCCAATTCAATAACTGCCTTCCCACGTTTTCTCTGCACTTTCTGATGAATGATGTTTCCATACTGTATTTTTCTCTGACTAACAGCCAAGTCTGCTCAACACAGCAAAACATCCTAAAATGCTTCAGAAAAACCATTCATCCAAAAGGTTAAATAGTCTTAAATCCAAGGAAAATTCAAGAAGCCTCTCAACCTCACCCAAACCTTTCATTCCATAAATTGAAAGCACTCCCTTCAAACTCAAATGCTAATGGAATTTATCTCCATTTTTCATTTGTTCAATGACAGCATTAAAGCCTAGATATTAGCCAATTGGCTAACAGACCATTTTCAGTAAATAGAGGTGCTATACCACTCCCCCACCACTTCTCTCAATCTTTGTTGTCAAAATGTTGCATTTCATCTCCAACAAACTTATTGCAAAAGTGCAAATAGCCTTCAGAGCTAATGAGGTGATGTCAAACCAGCAATGACAAAACTCCAGAATCAAAGCTGCCTGAACTTCAGAACCAAGCAGTAATATGTGGACAATGCTAATGTTTAACTCAATGGCTGAGATCTAAAGTAACATTAATACTTTCACTAATATGAGAGGATGCTGTTTGCACTCAACCTCAATGAGATAAAGTTTCCCATTGTATCATGCAATTCTCTGACAATAAAGTCTCAGGGCAAGATCCTGGAAAATGTGCACTATTTTCTATATCTCAGGAACCACCTCTTAACGAAGGCACACAACAATGATTAAATTTACCATCATCTTCAACATGTAAGGTCTTTGACATTGAAGAATGGGAAATTTGAAGATCAAAATTTCATACCTGACACAAAACTCCTGGTCCACCAGGCAACAATGATCCCGGCATTCCTAAAAAGTTCTGGGACTCACAGCTTACCTTCCAGGCATTGGAGAGACATCATAATTTATGTCTCTCCAAATTGTTTATACAACCAGGACAGGCAAATCATTATCAGTGTCTTCTCCCAGGCCAATATCCCCATACTTTGGCACTAGTTCCAATGCCACCTCAATACTTGCATGGCCATTGCCAGATATCTGAAAAAGACACTCTGTGAATGCAGAGCTGGAGGAAAGGATAGAGGGATTGGAAAGTCAGAGAGACAGAGCTGGAGGAAAGAAGACATAGGAATAGGGAAAGGGAAAGAGAAAGGGGGAAGCAACAGAAACTGGAGAGGTTTGCTCCTGTTGTGGCTTCCTCTACATTGGAAAGACTGGATGCCTTCATTGGGTACCTTTGATCTGTCCACTGCAAAAGTGGGGATCTCCTAATGCAACCCATTTCAATTCTCTGCCTCATTCCTATGCTAACATTTCCGTCCATGGTCTCAGGCACTATCAAAATAAAACCACCCAAAAATTGGAGGAACAACACCTCATATTCAGTCTGGGCACCTTCCAACCACATGACATCAACGTTGATTTTTCCTTTTTCTGTTAGCCCCCACATGAGGTTCTCCCTTTCCCTTTCCATATGTTTCTTTCCTCCAGCTCTGTCTCTCTGTATTTCCCTATCCCAGGGTTTCCTTTCCTCTAGCTCTGCATTCATAGAGCTACTCATTACCCCAAATCAATTCTCAGCTTTTTTCTCTTGCCCTCTAATCTATGTCCACTGTGACAGAATATAGATATATTTTTTTCTTGAGATAAATTGGGGCAGGGTTTGTTAGTGTAGGTCACATACAAACACTTTAAAACAGATCTTATTTAAAATACTGGAGCTCCACTCATGCTAGACATATTGGGGCCAATAACATTTGCAAAAGCTTTGGAGAGTGCCCAAGAGACTTCACTAATGGATTGTTGCTTACAAAAAGGCAACAGATGAAAGAGCTTGTTGGAGCCGCAGATTGTCTGGAGGGGAACTTGTTCTAAAAGGGTCATGTGGTTGTGCAAGCAGAGAGAGTCAAACAGGTTTTCTCTGTGTGTGTGTGAGAGAGAGAGACAGAGTTCTACAGTTTTACAGTCAGCAGCACCAACTGGGACTAGAACAGGACAAGCTGGCAAGCTTGTGGAAAACCCCATTTGGAAGATGGGTTGTGAGTGCTTAGTTCATTCTGGTCAAAGCCCTTGTGGTCCATACAAGAGGAGAGGACTGGCTGCCTAATGTTTCACTTGAAATAAGTGAAACAAAAAGGCACTCTGTGGTGACCTGAAAGAAAGAGGTTATCATCTGGAGAACGCTGAGGGGGCAAGTATCTTTGGCAAGACACTGAAGTGGTTGATTGAAAAGGAATCAGTCTCTGAAAACCGACAAGAACCTTCTTGAGCAGTAACCATTTACCTTTCAAGCACCAAAGCCTGGTGAACTTTATAAATGTTAAATTATGTTCACAGTATAAGAATTGCCTGCAACCAGTGAACTTGAAGGAATGAGAAGTGAGATTGGAGTGTGAATCAAAGAACTTTTCTGAACTTACACACACATTACATACACGTGCAATTAGAATTAGAAGGGGATTAAGTTAGGTTAGTTAAGTCAATAGTGATAAGTTAAAGTGTGATTCTGTTTTCATGTTTAAAGATAATTAAAACCAACTTTTGTTTCAGTAACCATTTGTCTTGGTGAATATCTATTGCTGCTGGGTTTTGGGGTCCTCTGGGCTCGTAACACCACCTATTGTCTCTTAGCTGTTAGCCTCTTAGCTGTAATTCCTCCCCCTGCTCTTTCTTCCCTCCTTCCCCCTGCCTGTTTTATTTAGGAACCTGCCTGCTCTTTGCTTACATCATGACAAAGGGCTCAGGCCCGAATCATTGGTTATACAGGTAAACGATCCTTTATCCGACATCAAAAATCCGGAAAGCTCCAAAATCCGGCAAGTGGGGAGAGAGGCGGCAGCACGAGTCGGGCGGGCGGGGGGGAAGACTGGCAGCACAAGTCGGGCAGGCGAAAGACTGACAGCGCGAGTCAGGCAGCCGAGAGACCGAGTTGGGCAGGCAAGGGGGGGGGAGACTGGCAGTGCGAGTTGGGCGGGCAAAAGATCGGCAGCGCAAGTTGGGTGGGCGAGAGACTGAGTTGGGTGGCCGGGAGCTGCTGCGGGCAAGGGGGGGGAAGACTGGCAGCGCGAGTCGGGCGGGCAAGGGAGGGTTGCGGGAGACGACAGGGTGACTGGAAGGGAGTGGGGGTAGATTCGGCAGCAAAGTTCGGGTGGGCTTAAATTGGGCTTTCCGAAATCCGGAAAAAATCCAAAATTCGGAACCCCAAAGGTTCCAGATAAAGGATAGTGTACCTGTATATTTTTGCCTCTAAGGGATGCGGTGGGGCCTGCTAAATTTCTCCAGCACTTTTGTGTATTAATGAAAATATAATAGTTCATTTTGTTTGCATAACTCACGTGGAAATGATTTTGATATTTCTCTGCCAAAATCTTTAATTGTCAAAATTAATTTTAGTGTTTTTAAACATAACACATTGCTGTACCATAACTTAGTTGACAATTTTCCTATGTGTGAAGTGAGAGTAAAGTTCAAAGGAGTCTCTATCTTGGAGGATCTTTCCTGGACCCAAAACGCTAATGACATCGTGAAGAAAGCATATCAGTGCCTTTACTTCCTCAGGAGTTTGTGGAGGTTCGGTATGACACCAGAAACTCTGGCAAATTTCTAGAGATGTATGGCGGAAATTATGCTGATCAGCTGCATCACAGTCTGGAAAGAGGCCATCAAAATCACTGAGCGCAAAACCCTCCAAAAGGTAGTGGACACAGCCCAGGACATCACAGGCAAAACCCTCCCCACCATCAAGCACATCTACAGGGAACACTGCTGTCAGAGAGCAGCAGCAATCATCAAAGACCCACACCACCCAGCAGATGCTCTGTTCTCGCTGCTACCATCAGGAAAGAAGTACCACAAGACTCACACCATCAGGTTCAGGATCAGCTGCTACCCCTTCACCATCAGACTCCTCAACAACAAACTCAATCAGGGAATCATTTGAGGACTCTTAATTTTTCACTATTATTTTTTTCAATTCTCTCTGTATTGCAGTTTGTTTACATTTGTAATCTGTTTACAGTTCTATTTGTTTACATGTGTACAGTTTTTTTTTATTGCACTACCAATAAGTGGTAATTCTGCCTCGCCTTCAGGAAAAAGAATCTCAGGGTTGTCTATTATGTCATGTATGTACTCTGACAATAAATCTGAAATCTGACAAAGAAGGTTGGGAGTTAATGTCCAACTAACTTGGATGCAATCTAACCTGATGGTCCAGAGCAGTTCTACAGGAGTACTGGGAGTGCCTTCTTTTGATTGAGGTGTTAAACCAAGTCTCTATCTAATTTCAGGTGATCAGAAAAGATCCCACATGGCTTATAAAGAATATCAAGGAACTGTTCTTGGATTCCTGTACAATTTCTATTATTGTCACCAAATCAACTTGACTAGTCATGATCACAATGTTACTTTAGCTGCAAAGCACTTGGAGATATTCTGAGAAAGTAAAATGCAATATGAAAACTTTTTCTTTTTGAATAATCAATTCAGCTTTAGTTACAGGGCTGTAAATCTGCAGTCCACCAGGGCATTGCATATATTTTAGTTCTATGTGTACAACAGACCCATTGCCATGTGACAAAACAATACTTAAATACAATCAAAAGCATGCAAAGTTGGAACAGATTACTGATGAGATGATAATGAGTGTTTATTGTCATATACAATGTACATATGCACTGACTTTCATTTGCTGCAACAAGTAACATACACCAACAAACAATAGGTATACGCATCACACAAGAGAATAAAAGTCCCTTTAATTTAAATTGGCTCCTCCTGTTTTGAAATTTTTTTTTCTTCCAAATCCAAACTGATAGTTGAGGTGCTATCAATAACTCAAAAAAACTGGAGTTATAGAACTTTTAATTTACAATAAACTTGAAGGTCATCCAGTGCTGTGACCCAGGCTTTCTGAGGAAGGGTTATGGTGTTGGAGCCTTTATACAGGGTCAAGAGGGAGGTGCCACAGGTACAGTCACAGAACAAGGTGGAGCTGGATAAATTAGTGTACAGCAGTTCACCACAATCACCCCTTGTTTTTTTTTATTTTGTCCACCGGGGTGACATGGGGCACAAAGTCTTACAGGTGAAGTCTGTCCAGCACCCTGGTCTTCCATTGTGGTCGACGAAGAGCCGGTTGCTCTACTGTAGCTGGGGCCTTTGTTGAGTCCTGGATCTCCATCGCTCTGTTGACTTTCTGGGGGCATGGAGACTTGACCGAAGTGACTGGGGCAGGGTGGGAACAGGGAGTGACAGTACGTCCATGGAAGGGGGTGGGGTTGTTTTATGGGTATACTCCTCAGGTGCCCCACGTGCGCAAAGTCCCATATGGAGACAGTTTCCTTATGGCTATCCTGGTGGACCACGTACACATATTGGGGGATTGCATGGAGGAGCTGGACTCTTTCATCCAGTGAGTCGCTTTTATAGCCCGTCACGTAGTTCTGTAGCAGAACTAGCCCTGGGGACATCAACCAGGATTGTCCCCAATGCAGACTTCCTGGGGAAGGAGAAAATTCATTCGTGAGGGGTAGCATTGGTGGAAGTATATAACAGTGACCTGATAGCATGGAGCACCTTGGGAAGGATCTTCTGAGAGAGAGACTGGCAGCTTCTGGACTTAATGGCAAGGAGAATGGTCTTCTACATAGTGACATTCTCCCTCTCCACCTGGTCGTTCCCTTGGGGGTTATAACTCGTGGTCCTGCTGGTGGCGATACCTGTAGCCATCAGGTATTGGTGCAGCTCGTCGCTCATGAACAAGGACTCCTCCATTCGCTGTGGATATATGACAGGTACCCATATAGGGTGAACAAGTTGCGCAGTGCCCTGATGACTGTGGTGGTGGACATGTCCAGGTAAAAGGGAAATGTGAATACTCATCGAAAATACATGTTGCAGTTAGTGGAGGGAAGGAGACCCTTGAAGTCCATACTCAGGCATTCAAAAGATTGAGTAACTTTTTACCAGGTGTGCCCAATCTAGTTTTGGATTGACCCGGCTGTCCCTAGTCATGTCTGACATCCCCCATGGAGTAAGGCAGATTAAGAGATCTGATGAAGTGGAAAACTCTCGTGACACCAAGGTGGCAGATGTCATTGTGGAGGGTTTTGAGGCTGTCTGTCTGTGCACTGGCACATGTCCCTTGGGACATAGCATCTGGGGGCTCATTGAGCTTCTCCAGCCGATACAGAATACTGTAGTTATAGGTGGAGATGTCGATCTGCTGTTTGTTGTTAAACATGAATGCCTCGGCCCATTGATCAGTGAACAGAGTAAAATGTCTGCCGGCCAGGTAATTCCTCCAGTGCTGCATTGCCTCAACTATTGCCCGAGCCTCCTTCTTGACGGAGGAGTGTTGGACTTCGGGCCCTTGGAGGGTATGGGAGAAGAAGGCCACGGACCAATCTGCCTGATTAAGGGTGGCAGCAGGGCCAAATCGGACACATCACTCTCCACCTGAAATGGGGCAGATTCATCCACAGTATATGTTGTGGCCTTAGTGATGTCTTCTTTTATATGACAGAAGGCTGCCTGGGCCTTTCGTATCAGGGGGAAGGATATGGACTTAATAGGGGGGGCGGGCTTTGACTGCATAATTAGGGACCCATTGGGCATAGAGGGAAAAGAACTCCAGGCACCTTTTCAGGACCTTGAGGATGTAGGGGGGGAGGGGGGGGAGGAGCTCCTGCAGGGGGCACATGCAGTTGAGGTCAGGGGCAATGTCTCCATTCTCCACAACACAGGCAAGGATCGCCAGGCAGGTCGTGATGAAAACACATTTATCCTTGTTATCGTTTACATTGAGGCATTTGGCAGTTGTGAGGAATTTCTGGAGGTTGGTGTCATGATCTTGCAGGTTATGGCCACAGATTGTGATGTTATTCAGATAGAGGAAAGTGGCCCACAGGTCATTTTGGTCCACTATCCGATCCATCTCCCTCTGGAAGACAGAGACACTGTTGGTAACATTGAAGGGTACCCTGAGGGAGTGGTAGAGTATCTTCGAAGGCAGTGTACTGGCAGTCCTCTAGGCAGATGGGGAGCTGGTGGTAGGTGGATTTCAGGTCAATCATGGAAATGACACAACATTGGGCAATTTGATTGACCATATCCGTAATGCAAGGGAGGAAATACGCATCCAGCTGCATATAGCGGTTAATGGTTTGGCTATAATCAATCACCATTCTGAGTTTACCCCCACTACTTGAGCTCTCCACATTCAAGAGTCACGGTACTTCTGCTTTAATGAAAGCCCTGTCCCCTTCACTGTATCACATGTTTTTTGTAGCGACTGGTTTAAAGTTGGGGGTAAGGTTCATGAACAGTGGTGGGGGATCAATATGGAGAGTAGAGACCATGTGTCAGTTGGGCCGGAAAGGGAAGGGGGGGGGGTGCTGTGGGGGAGAGCAGGGCAACCGCTGACAAACTGCAGGTTGCCGACCATAAGGGATCCAAGAGAGGTCCATCATATTGCATCATATCACTCTTGAGGTGGTACTGAAATTCTAACCCCAGCAGCACTGGTGTGCAGAGCTGCAGCATGACTAAGTTTAAAGCCCTTATAAGTCAGTGTTGCGGTGGTGTGGCTGCAGATCTTGACTAAGTGGGGCTTTGAGGCCAGAACGACTTTATACCTTATTGCCTTTGCTGCACTGTATCAAGTTGGACAAAACCCTCAGTGCTCCTGCTATCTTGTCACCTGATTGTTGAGCGAGATATCCATCATAGAGTGGGAGAGTTGATGTGGGCTTTTTGATCCAGAACCATGGAGGACAGTGCCGGTGTGTGGTCTGGTCCATGCTGACTCATAATCTTGGAACATAATGGCGGCACCCATGCGGAGGCATGGTTATCCCCAGAAGTTGATGGCATCCAAGATGGTGGCCTCCATGTCACGGCATGGTCATTTCCAGAAGATGATGGTGCCCACAAAAGTAGCACTGGTGGGTGCACTCATAGTGGACTGCTGGCCTGTAGACCCACATCCCAAGATGACGTCCCCCATGTAGACCCCGAGCCGTTTGCTGAGTAAGCATCAATGTTACAAAGGGCAACCTCCAGCGATTTCACAAGGTCGAAGTCCAACTTACCCTGCTCAAGTAACCTCTGACGCACATAATCCGACCTAATGCCTACAATATGGGCATCCGGATCATATCCTCAGTGTTTTTGGCGGTTGACACCGACTGGCAGTTGCACGCTTGTGCGAGTACCTGCAGGGCCTGGAGGAACACATTGCTCAATTCACCCAGTCACCGACTACAGGTGCCCAGCGTTTTCCTGGCATATATTTTGTTGACATTCTCCCTGTACTGGAATATATCCATTGCCTCCATGTACTTTGCGGCGTCCGTGATCATCAGGAACTCTCAATGTCCGACCTAGGAGAAGAGTAGGTGCAACTTGTTTGCTTCCGTGACCACCATTCCAGAGGAATATTGTAGAAAGACCTCAAAGCAGAGTAGCCAGAGTTCAAAGCAGTCTGAGCTTCTGACAATTGTGGGCCAATCTCCAGCTTATCAAGCTTCAAGAGTTGTTCCACCATTGGAAAAAAAATGTTGCAAATAAAATTGATGCATTATCAATAACTCAAAAGACTGGAGTTACAGAACAATAGGCCTTTATTTACAATAAACTTGAAGGTCATCCTGTTCTGTGACCCAGGCTTTCTGGGGAGGGGTTATGGTGTTGGAGACTTTATACAGGGTCAAGAGGGAGGAGCTATGGGTACAGTCACAGAACAGGGAAGAGCCAGATAAATGTGTGCACAACAGTTCACCACAATAGTCTCAAAGGCAGATGTATTTAATTACAATTGTGTTTATTTGAACTCGAATACTCTCTTAGGTCAGTGGAATGCAACTGGAGAAATCCTGAAATGATTACAAATCACTTTTCATTGCCAAGTTAATAGAATAAGCCATGATCAGTAAAAGCAGGCAATTTTTCCTTAATACCAACTTGCACCATTTCTATTTTGCCAGAATTCATAATGCTGCACAAATTCATATATCAGACTCTAGCCCAACATCAGTAACTATAAATGCACACATTGCAAAATTCACACAGTAAAATAAATAATTTGAACATCATGTAAACTAAACATTTGGAATTAATTATGAGAGAAATGGAAGACTTTTCCATTTTCAAGTACTTCAATTGCTGACAAATACACACAATAAAACTAATCAGCCTACAAAAAAAATCTCAGCCCTTCAAAATACTCAAAAACAGCCGAGTTGGCATATTAATTGCAAAGCATATAACATAACAGCTTCAGTAAAATCTCTTCTAAAAGGCTAAAAGTACTGTTGACATGTTATAATAATATACTGTACTTATTATCCCTAATTAAAACATTTGACTGTCAAAGGAGATGTGTACAGGTAAGACCCTGACTTGCGATGGGGTTCGGTCCCGGGACTCGCATCGTAAATTGAAATTATCGTAAGTTGGGGTCTACATGCAGTAGTCTTGAACCTGTCAGCAGCCCGAAGTCCCCGTTCCCTCTGGCAGCCCAATGTTCCCGCTCCCGCCAGCAAGCTGAGGTTCCCACTCCTGCTGGCAAACCCAAAGTCTCCGCTCCTGCAAGGAGGTGGTGCCGGGTATCTCGGGGCAGCAGCATCACTTCGCAACCTACATTGTGATTTGGAACGCATGCGCAGAATGCCGTCACTCTCTCTCACTCTTCAATTTCTCTCTCCTTCCCCAGTGACAGCAATCTGCACACGCGTTTCAAATCACCTTTTTTTTTAAAAAAAAAGGCATTGGGTCCATCAAACCATGTTTCCTTGAAGTCACTACAAGAGAAGCACCAAAATTATGACATTTGGGGGGATGGTGGCAGTGGGAAGCTATCTGCATGAGCTGATTGGATGGAAGCATTTCCCTCAGAGATGGAAAAGCAACCATTGTGATACAGGTAGAGCCCGACTTAACTCTTTTCAAAACGAATTCTGATCATCATAACTTTGAGATATCTTAAGTCGAAACATTGTAAGTCGGGTCTATCTGTACAATAGTTCAAGCAGGTGCAATGTAGTAATTGACTGATCTGGAAAATGAAGAATGAGCAATAGAGAGACAATAGTCTACATGGTTTCAGGTTATACCAAAGAATTTAATGAAGACGATGGAAATTTGTTGAGATGTATTATATTAACAAGAGTCCCAGAGATATGAATCTCGTGATACTCCCAGCCACCAGCTCACATAATTCAGTTATTTCAGATATACAAACTACACATAGTGCAAATGTCAGCATTCTTTCTTTGGCTTGGCTTCGCGGACGAAGATTTATGGAGGGGGTAAAAAGTCCACGTCAGCTGCAGGCTCGTTTGTGGCTGACAAGTCCGATGCGGGACAGGCAGACACGATTGCAGCGGTTGCAAGGGAAAATTGGTTGGTTGGGGTTGGGTGTTGGGTTTTTCCTCCTTTGCCTTTTGTCAGTGAGGTGGGCTCTGCGGTCTTCTTCAAAGGAGGTTGCTGCCCGCCAAACTGTGAGGCGCCAAGATGCACGGTTTGAGGCGTTATCAGCCCACTGGCGGTGGTCAATGTGGCAGGCACCAAGAGATTTCTTTAGGCAGTCCTTGTACCTTTTCTTTGGTGCACCTCTGTCACGGTGGCCAGTGGAGAGCTCGCCATATAATACGATCTTGGGAAGGCGATGGTCCTCCATTCTGGAGACGTGACCCATCCAGCGCAGCTGGATCTTCAGCAGCGTGGACTCGATGCTGTCGACCTCTGCCATCTCGAGTACTTCGACGTTAGGGGTGTAAGCGCTCCAATGGATGTTGAGGATGAGACATATAAGGCAATTGAACAACTGAAAAGTGGCAAAGCAGCAGGTATGGATGGAATCCCCCCAGAAGTCTGGAAGGCTGGCGGCAAAACTCTGCATGCCAAACTGCATGAGTTTTTCAAGCTTTGTTGGGACCAAGGTAAACTGCCTCAGGATCTTCGTGATGCCACCATCATCACCCTGTACAAAAACAAAGGTGAGAAATCAGACTGCTCAAACTACAGGGGAATCACGTTGCTCTCCATTGCAGGCAAAATCTTCGCTAGGATTCTACTAAATAGAATAATACCTAGTGTCGCCGAGAATATTCTCCCAGAATCACAGTGCGGCTTTCGCGCAAACAGAGGAACCACTGACATGGTCTTTGCCCTCAGACAGCTCCAAGAAAAGTGCAGAGAACAAAACAAAGGACTCTACATCACCTTTGTTGACCTCACCAAAGCCTTCGACACCGTGAGCAGGAAAGGGCTTTGGCAAATACTAGAGCGCATCGGATGTCCCCCAAAGTTCCTCAACATGATTATCCAACTGCACGAAAACCAACAAGGTCGGGTCAGATACAGCAATGAGCTCTCTGAACCCTTCTCCATTAACAATGGCGTGAAGCAAGGCTGTGTTCTCGCACCAACCCTCTTTTCAATCTTCTTCAGCATGATGCTGAACCAAGCCATGAAAGACCCCAACAATGAAGACGCTGTTTACATCCGGTACCGCACGGATGGCAGTCTCTTCAATCTGAGGCGCCTGCAAGCTCACACCAAGACACAAGAGAAACTTGTCCGTGAACTACTCTTTGCAGATGATGCCGCTTTAGTTGCCCATTCAGAGCCAGCTCTTCAGCGCTTGACGTCCTGCTTTGCGGAAACTGCCAAAAATGTCAGCATACCAGAGGGAAAAAGCACACAACTTCTTTTCCAGAGAAATTTGTTAAAGATTTTGATGGACTCCCCACAAATGAAGCCAAAGAAATGTTTGGAACCTGCAAAAAATTCCTGCATGCATCATTAGGGAGCAAAGAGGAATCCCACACCAACAACGTGCAAGATTTCTTTCCACAGAATTTGGAGTCCATTTCTTTTAGCAATGAATTGGTGGGGATTACATTAGATATTTGCTCGTCAAACCTTAACAAGACATCTATAGCCAATGACTCAAGCTCTACTGTATCATATGCATAAGTTCCCAAAAAATTGGGTGCTATACAAGTTCAAACTTCAAGCAAGTCTATCATGCAAGTTCAGATTAATGTCATAAACTCAAACTGCTGCTATTATATGTACAGACACCAATATTACAAGGAACTTGGAGGGTGTTTCATAAACTGTCCTTCAATTGGCAGTTCCAGGATGCCATCATTTGATTATACCAATGCTAGAACTTTCTGCTGTGCATTAATTATTTCAGACAACACTGTTGCTTCTCATGTCAACAATATATTAACTATCAAGCAATCTGTTCCTTGCCTCCAATCCCACCAATGGGTAGAGATCATGGATGAAAGCATTTTCTGCATAATTGACACGATAGTCCCATTTATCATTTTACCATTTTACCAGAAACTCATACGAAAAAAAAGCCACCCGTCACCCCCCACTCAAGGACTGCAAAAGCATGAGAACATTGAATTTTAACTAGGATATTCTGAGGATAGAATGTTCACCTGACTTGCTGGTTACCTTGCACTGGAACATGATGATTCTTCCAGACTTGCCTAGTGTACAGTCTGTTTGTGGCAGATCCACTCTCAACTGATCAATAGGTTACAGCTAAATAGCAGGTTGAACTTCCACAAAGGACTTATGGTTGCATCCTCTCCAGGATCATCATTGACTAAAGATGGGAAATCTAAGGAAAACTGTGCCGTCCTATTGCACCACCGGAAGGCAGGTGTCCCATATAACCAAATAACAATTGCAACATAGAAACAGGCCAACTTGGCCCTTCTAGTCCATGCCAAACTCTTTTTCCCACCTAACCTCTCTGACCTAAACTCAACCCATAACTCTCCATTCCTTTCCCGTCCATATACATATCCAACTTCTCCTTAAATGCCAATATCAAGCCTGCCTCTGCCACATCGTCTGGAAGCTCGTTCCACATACACACCACTCTGAGTAAAGAAGTTCCCCCCTCATGTTTCCTCTAAACTTTTGCACCCTAACTCTCAACTCATGTCCTCGCATTTATATCTCCCCCTTTCTTAAAGGAAAAAGCCTCTCCACGTCAACTCTATCTTTACCCCTCATAATTTCAAATACCCCTAATAATTTTAAATACCTCAATCAAATCTCCTCACAACCTTGTACACTCCAAAGAATAAAGACCTAACTTATTTAACCTTTCCCTATAACTTATGCCCCGTAACCCCAGCAACATTCCACTAAATCTTCTTTGTACTCTCTTCAAATTGGTGATATATTTCCTTTACTTTGGTGACCTAAACTATACTCAATATTAATTCACTGAAACAGAAGAATGCACTTTAAATTGAACTCAAGATACTGTGGCTACAGCAATGCAGGGTACAACTGATGTAAAAATGCATGAATAATCATTTAATAGCTTAGTTTATGGAACATTATATGAAATTATTTTATAGAAATGTACTTTGACTATCCAATATATGTTTTTAGGACTGCATTAAAAAATGTCAATCTATATTGTTCCTTAATTAATATAGATTGTCATTATTTCTATTAATTTCTACAACTGTGTTTTCCTCAAACAAAACTTTTTAGGATAGGTTTTAAAATCAACGTGGGGTAAAAAGTTTTAAGATTCAAGATTCTTTAACGTCAGATAATAGTAATATTACATGAAATTGCTTTTTGCCTGCCATAAGGTAGACAAGGCAAAGATTCGGCATTAGCGTCATTGGTCCTTCTTACGTTAAAAGAGAAAGAGAAGCAAAATAGAGTCCTTTCAGAGTCACTGAGTCACTGGAATTGTCTCCAGTGCTCCTGCATCCGCACAGACTCTTGTTTGATCCATTGGCAAGCCTAGCTCCAGATCCAAACCTCCTAAACAATCAGGAAGCCTTCAGGGCCTAAGGTCCTTCAAGAGCCATATTTGCCCTCAGGACCCTCTCAAATCCCAGCAGTGATAGCTGGTTTCCATGAGCCATCAGCCTGCTGTCCAACCAGGTCCCCTGAATGCAAGTCGGCCGCAGCCTGTGTGGGTCCCTCAGCCACTGAGCCCATGTTAGTCTGCTCCTGTGGTCACCGTCTTGAAAGGTCATCCCCTCTGCTTCCCTTTTTACAATGGAGGGGGTTCTTCCCATTTCTAGTGTTGTTCACTGGTCCACTGTACCCCAGAGTCTCCAATCACTCATGGTCGCTGTTAAGCATAGGTGCTGCCATCTTGGGCACAGACCAAAATGGCACAGCACTATGTAAAAACAGCAATATTGCTGAAGCCACTGTTACAGCAGCGCTGCCACTGGTGCAGACCCATAGAGAGCGAGGAGTGGAGACACAGCACTCCCATGGGATCCAACCGCCCAATCAACTGCTATCAGCTCCACACAGGTTTTGAACAGCCCATTAAAGGAGCTAATGGTAGTTTTATTTAAAATCTTGTGACCGCAGGGTCTGCGCCCAAGATGGCGGCACCACGAGGGGCTTCAGACAGTGGAGAACTGGTGCAGGGCACCAGAAAATAGGGAGACCATCCCCGTTTGAGAAAAAGAAGCAGAGGAAATGACCCATGGGTGGCAGACTAGAGAAGGATTCTGTGGCTGAAAGACCCACACATGCTGCGGGCTGTTGGAGACTTGAGGCAAGGAACACATCGAGGGGCTTGTATCGAGCTGCAGACTGCTGGAGACTGGCTCGAAACTCACTGAAGAGGTACCAGGTATCAGAACCGAGATGTCTGGGGTGTCGAGGGTGCTGATCGTGTCAGAGTTTGGTCAGATCAGCAGCTTGGGTTGCAAAATGGTTTGGACTGAACTCTGTGACTGCAGAAATGCTGGAGGCGAATCTACGGACATTCGGTGACTCGGGGGTGGGGGGGGAATTTCTCTTTTGCTTCTCTTTCTCTGACTTTAAGAGGCACTTCAGGCAATTTCTGCTGATGGCAAATCTGTCTGCCTTACAGTAGGCAAAAGCAAATTCTGTGTAATATGACACTTTTATTATATCATAATAAATTTTATGCTGAATTTTGACCTGTGATTGCGTGATTTTATTTTAAAAACACCATCGTCTCCTTTAACAGACTGTTTAATGCCTGCATGGAACCGCCAGTATTTGAACCAGATAGTTGAACCCTTCAGCTGTGACTCCGCTCTCCCAGGTCCACACCATCAGCAGCATTGACATGCCATTTTTTCCCTTTGTGCATTTTGAAAATTAATTTGCTCTTTTTCCTATTTGCAGAACTGCTACAAATGCTTCAAATGTTAAATAGATTAAGAGGAATTGAGTCACATTGGTGTAAAGCTGCTGTGTGGTTTCCTGTCAAAAGGTATAATGCTGGATAGAGTTTTTTCCCATTTTAATCAACCAACACTCAAAACTGAATTGAAAAAGAAATTCAATGGAAACTATTTTAGTTAATAATGCATCTGAAGAAGTAATAAGGTTACATTTTTCTTTGCTGGTCATAAAGGCCCCTAAATATCAAACTTTAAGCTACTTTATTAAAATTCAATGTCCCCTTTTGAAATGTGTGCATTCTCTTAACAAGTACACGTGGACAGATGTCCAAAGCTCAAACAAGGAACATCCCACAAAAATATGAAAAGCACAAAATTAAATATAGCTTAGTAAAAATAGTCCTTTTAGACACACACAAAAAAAATATCTTTTACTCTTCCACTGAGCACTATATAATCAAAATGTACAATCACTTGACCAAATAACTAAAATTACATGATCAGACATCTGGAACTCTGAGCTCATGCCATTCTCCATTGGCAGAGATCTACTCATGGACATTCAAAGGCTACTTTTAACATTAAAATGCTTAAGAATTTTTTTTTTAAATTCTGGTGATGCATTATACTTTTCAGCGATTATTACATAATTGTACAGTTCCTGATGCAAAAGCAAAGCCATAGAGCAGTACCCATACAACGAGCACATTTCCTTCCGTGGCAGCAATTCAGCAACTTCACTTTGAAACTATATTATACTGTATTGTCAAAGTGGAAATATGACATTGAAACTGCAGTATCAATAGGCAAGAATTTCTGAACTTTAGCAAGTCCTTTGACAAGGACCCGCAAGGTTGGCTCACATTCACAAGATAAAGGAGCAGAAGTAGGCCAATTGGCCCATTGAGTATGCTCCACTACTCTGTCTTGAGCTGATCTATCCTCCCACTCAGCCGTACTCCACAGTCTTCTCCCCTTAGCCCTTGATGCCCTGACTAATGAAATACCTGTTAATCTCTGCCTTTTTTTACACAACTCTATTTCAAATTGACGACCTTTTGTCCTGAAGTTGTGCCCTCTTGTCCTATACCTCCTCCACACCCCCCCACCCCCAAGTCTAGAAGGTCAGACTGCATGAGATCCAGGGTGAGTGAGTTGGCACTTTGAATACAAAATTGGCTTGAAGGTAGGAATTAGACGGTGATATTGAAGTGTAGTTATTCAGATTGTTGGCTTGTGATTAGTGGTGTGCTATAGGAATTGGTGCTGGGTTCACTTTTGCTTATAATCTACATTAATGACAAAGCAAGTTTGCAGTTGTCATTCATAAATGTTCATATAGTGGACAGTAAAGATATCTGAAATTACAAAAGTATCATAATGAACTGGGAGAGTGGGTCAAAGAATGGCAAATGGAATATAACTCAGTCAAGTGTGAGATGTAGCACCTTGGTAGGTTAAGCCAGGGTAGGACTGACATAGCACTACCCAGTGCCGGATTAAGGCATTGCTAGGCCTGTAGCATTTATTTTAAAGGGGTCCTAAATTGTGCCGACCGGCGCATGCGCGGTGAGAGGGAAGGGTGACGGCAGTGCATGAAGTGCTGGCTGGCACATGCTTTTAATGAGGGGGAAGTGTAACCGTGGCATCACCCTGTCGCACCATAACACTAACCCTGCATGTCCATTTTGATAAGTTTGAAATAGTCTTAATTATTCTTAACAAAATGATACTAGCTTTCTCACATCACTATATATTTAGTGAATACCAGTGGCGTATCTAGGGAACATAGCACCTATGGCAAGCACTGAAATTGTGCCCCCCTCACTAAAACTTGCTTACACATTTTGCACTTACGCTGAAATTGCCCTCTCCCCTCCAGTGTTAAAACTAACTTACACATTTTGTTAAAACAAAACTTACTTAAACCTTAAATTTAAGGTTAGACAATTATCACCTTTAATCAGGGGTTATTAACATAGACTATCAATGTGGTTTCTCATAGCCACTACATGATGGTAAAAATGAAAAAGTTTCTTATAATTCATAGTACATAAACACAGGGGCCCTTGAAAATCTGGGGCCCATAGCATATGCTACTACGTTAATCTAGCCCATTATTCTACCCTGGTAAATGCTAGTACCTGAGGAATGTGGTAAAACAGAGAGACCTAGTGGTAGAGCACATATTCCATGCAAGTGGTGACACAGGTTGACAGGGTGGTAAAGAAGATATTTAGCAAGCCTACCTTTATCAGTCAGGACAAGACATTGGTGAGACAACAAATAGAATATTGTGTGTAATTTTGGTCACTCAACTGTCAGAAAGATGTTATTAAGTTAGAAAGAGTGCAGAAAAAATTATGAAGAATGTTTCTGAGACTGGTAGGCTTGATAGGTCTATTTGAGAGGCATAGACAGTTAGCATCTTTTTTTTCTAGGGTGGGAGTAGCAAATACCAAACTGCATCTACACAAAGTGAAGAGAGGAAAGTTTAGGGGAGTGTGGAAGAACACATGGCCTCCCTGTTTGTTTGAAACATTATGGATTGCAAATGGTTACATGTCCTGCCTGTCTGAAACTTATTCGGAAAGCGCATCAGCTGCCAATCAAGGTTGGACTCTGGCCACCCATTAGTGCACACCTTGACGTTGTCTCATTTAAATTACTTAGGGTCATCAATGGCTAGTCATCCAGCTCAGAACTGTGTAAAATGTCATGCATAGCACATTCCTTTATCTCTGCCTTGTGGTCCAAGCCTGGACATTGCTCCACACCAGGTCATTACAATGGACATCACTAGAAGAGATGTGGGTAAGGTGTGCCCTACACTTAAGCTAAGCCGTAGTACTGCGATAGATCATCAGTGCTTTCAGAGAGCCGCACCCCCAGTGCTACAGGAAACTGGAAGCGTGTTTGAGAGTCCTTGTCTGTAGAGTGTATACACGTGTGTGAGCATGTAGAAGATAGGCAACCACTGGTATCGGAGTCCAACCTGGGTCTGATTCGAATGTCCATATAGTTGTTTAGTAGTAGAGTAATTAAGTATCGTTTGATGTTCTTCCCTGTTTTCAATAAAGTTACCTGTAATTGTAACACGTGTCCAGACTCATCTCTCTGTGAACCCACCAAACCTGATACTTTCAAAACACAACAGGGAGACCTCAGGGGCAAGTTTTTTTTTAAAAACAGTTGTGAGTGTCTAGGGTGGCAGTGGAGGCTGGAATAGGGGTATTTAAGAGACATTTAGAGAGGTACCAAGATTAAAGAGGATTATGAGGTAGGGAAGGTAAGGCTTTATTTTTGGCAGGTATATATGGGTCAGCACAACATCGTGGCCAAAGGGCCTGTACTGTCTAATTATAAGGAGGTGGTTGGATAAGCTGGGACCTTTCTCCCGAAAGCAGAGAAAGCTGAATGTAATCCTAAAATAAGTATATAACTTGAGTAAATCGTAAAGCTCAAGCCCAAAACATTGGTTATATACCTTTACCTTTGCAACATAGAGGACACTGTTGGACCTATTGAGCTTTTCCAGCATCGTGTGTTTTTTATTGATATATATAGCATGAGTGGTATGGATAGGCAAGTAGTCATAGTCTTTTAGGGAAGTCTAAATCTAGAAATCACAGATTTAAGGTGAAAGGGACTGTGTTCACACTGTGGTGAGCATGTGGAATAAGCTGCCAGAGGAAATAGTGGAGACTGTTAAAATTGCAATGTTGAAAATACATTTATACAGGCACAAGAATACGAAAGATTAAGAGAGATATGGGTCAAATGCATGCAGATTGGACCAGCTTACGTCGATAACTTGGGTCATCATGGACAGAAGGGACTGGTTCTGTGCTGTAAACTCTGAAATTCACAAAAGGTGTCACAAGTGATTAACAACTAGCTGCAAATGCAGTCAAATTAATCTAAGCTTATAAAGATGCAATGTAATGTAAACCTCACGAATTTACTAATATAGGTTAAGTTTCAAAACTGTCTCATTGTAATATCTTGATTCAAACTCTTTCCTCATCTGGGATCATATGTTAGTATGGAAATTAAACATTGGAATATTATAAAAGGTGTTGCCCTTCACTCAAGGTACTTAATTGAGATCCTGACTATTTAGAAAGAGACAAAAACAGTTCTGATGGGGATATATATGACCTTAGCAAATTATAGAATACAAGTTCTATGGTGAGCCAATGAGATTTGAAAAACAGCTACAAAGAAATAGCATGCAAGGGATATAAAGAGAAGAAATGGGCTAAGAAAGCAAAAATCAGCTGACTTACTTATTCCATATAGGGTAAAAGGATTAGGATCCAAATTAATATTAAGAATTAAAGACAAGGTACAGAAGATACTTTCTCAATAAATGAAAAGCAAGGAACATGTCCAAAACATGTTAAGACTGTAGTTTTACTTTATTTAATTAGTAATTTTCTCTTTTATTCTTCCATCAAAATGGATAGCCTCACAATTTTCCACATTAAACTGCATCTTGTCAATATTCTTGCCTGTTTTCTTAACCTTTTATTCCAATATCTATATTCCTTTGTAAGCTCTGATGGTTCTCTTCACAACCTGGCTCCTTTATCCAAGTCATCACTGTAGATTATAAATAGTTAATGTCACAGCACCTATGGCACCACTTAACTTGTATTTGCCAATCTAAAAATTATCCATTTTTATCGACATTGCTTTCTGTTAGTTAGCCCTGTCTGTGTCAATAGACTTACATTATTATATTTTTACAATAAATTAGAATAAAATTTAGCCAATTTAACTTTGGAGAAGTAAGCTCAATGTATTACTTTAAATTGCCATAATGAATGTCAGGAACATAGAGAAGATGAATTAACCAATTTCAAGATAGAATCCCATGTAGCATCAGTATTGTAAATCTTGCTCCCATCTGGGCAATAATTCCATTGAGGTGAAAGCATGCTGTCCCTCCTACACATACTCAATGGTTATCTGATGTGACGGCATGCTTAACTCTGGACAAAATTAGATGCTCCAAGAATGAACCTTAATTTTCTAAATTTATGGGGTCCTTTCCTTAATTATTTTCAGAATTTATAAGATTATTGGATCCCATTTTACAGTTTGGTATTCCTTTCTTTCATGCATTAATGGAACATATATGTTCAATCATAACTTCACAAGGGAAGAGTTAGATTATTAAAATAGTTTTTGTTTTATATACATTTGGTGGGGGGGTTGTCTCTTTCACAGGTTGTTTACAGCTATTTGTTAATATATGTTTACTTTGTTGGATATATATTCTTATATTACCTATATATAAAGCATATATAAAAGTCAATAAAAATATTGAAAAGAGAAAGCAAAAACACAATTTGCTAAAGTATATTGCATGCAGAAAATTGTATCTTTCAGTACAAGAAGGAGTGATTAGCATTACATTCAGTATCATGACCGCACGAAAATAGAATAACCACACATTTTATTACCAGTTTTAACTTTCCAAGGTAGACTCAATTAAGCCTATCAGTGCAAATCCAGGAACTTCTATTGACACAGACAGGGCTAACTAACAGAAAGCAATGTCGATAAAAATGGATAATTTTTAGATTGGCAAATACAAGTTAAGTGATGCCATAGGTGCTGTGACATTAACTATTTATAATCTACAGTGATGACTTGGATAAAGGAGCCAGGTTGTGAAGAGAACCATCAGAGCTTACAAAGGAATATAGATATTGGAATAAAAGGTTAAGAAAACAGGAAAGAATATTGACAAGATGCAGTTTAATGTGGAAAATTGTGAGGCTATCCATTTTGATGGAAGAATAAAAGAGAAAATTACTAATTAAATAAAGTAAAACTACAAAATGTAGAGGTACATAAGGAACCACTAGGTCCAATAAAAGAAACACAAAACTCACCATCCAAGTACAACAAGCAACTAAGAAGCCAGAATTAGAATCAGAATCAATCGTTATGAACATGTCATGAAATTCGTTGTTTTGTAGCAGCATTACAGGAGCAAATATTGCTCTAAATTAGTTTTTAAAATTACTGCAAAAGAAGAGAAAGTGAAGTAATGTCTGTGGCTCATTATCCATACAGAAACCTAATAGCAGAGGGGAAGAAGCTGTGTGTTCCTGTACCTCCTTCTTGATGTGAAGTGGGCATGGTCTGGTTGGTGAGGAGGGGTGCAGTGCTGCTGGAGCACCACTCTAGCACCTCAGGGGCAGCTCTGGGCACCTCCTTGTCGCCATTTTTGGTGAGCTCCTGCTCCTAAAAAAAATTAACACAACCCCTGGTGGTGAGGGTCCTTGAGGATTGAGGCTGCTTTCTTAAGACACTTCCTCTTGTAGATGTCCTCAATGGAGTTAAGTCAGATGCATATGATGGTGCTAGCCAAGTTCATAACTCTCTGCAATATTTTCCTGTCTTATACATAGGAATCTCCGTATCAGGTAGTGATTCAACCAGACAGAATGCTCTCCACAGTATACCTGTAGAAATTTGCAATAATCTTTGGTGACATACCCAATCTTCTCAAACTCCTCACGAAATGTAGCCACTGACAAGCATTTTTTTGTGATTGCATCGACATGGAGACCCCAGGATAGTTCTTCAGGGATGTTGACACCCAGGAATTTGAAGATCTTAACACTTTTTCACTGCTTACCCCTCAATGAGGACTGGTTTGTACTCTCTGCATTTCCCCTTCCTGAAGCCCATAGTCAGTTCCTTAGTTTTGCTAACATTGAAAAATGTAAGTTTGTTGTGACACCACTCAACTAGATGATCTATCTCACTTGCTGTTGTGTCATCAGACAATAGACAATAGATAGATGGCATTTGAATTGTGCCCAGTCACACCATCATAGATGCAGAGAGAGTAGAGTAGTGGGCTAAGCATACATCCTCAAGGTGTGCTGTGTTGCATGTCATTGAGGAAGAGACATTGGTTCTGATTTGTACTGACTGTGGTCTTCTGATGAGGTCGCCACAAGGATCCAGTTTCAGAGGCTCAGGTTTTGGAGTATGTTGGCCAGTCTTGAGGGTATGATAGTATTGAAAGCTGAGCTTTAGTCATTAAAAAGTGGCATGATGTATGCATGCTGTTTGTCTAGGTGATCCAGAGCTGAGTGGAGAGATAGTGGTGGCAAATGAATTCCATTGAGTCCCGATCTTTATTTAGCGCGAGTTAATTCTGGACATGACTACCTCTCAAAGTATTTCATCATGGTAGATGTGAGTGGCACTGGGAGATAGTCATTAAGGCAGCTCACTCTGCTCTGCTTGGGCACCAGCATAATTGAAGCTCTCCAAATACAGCAATGAGAAATTGAAAATGTCTGTGAACACTCCAGTTGGTTGGGTGGCAGAGGTTGTCAGTACCCTGATAGAATATTTGGAGATTTATGTCGATAGTGGAGGATTGAAGTAGGAAAACTCTGAGGAGCTTTATAGAAAACAGGTGAGACTACAATTTTGGCCTCTGTATTTATGGAAAGATATACTTCCCATTAGAGGCAGTGCAGAGAAGATCTCGAGGTAGGTTTCTGGGATAAAGAGATTGATGTATGAATAAAGGTTGAGCATGTTGCACATGTGCTTCAATCAGCACAAATAATATGAAATGCTTTTATTGAAACATGCAAGATTCTGGAGAAATGTCAAGGTTAATTCTGAGAAGATGTTTTCTCCTGTTGGGATTACTAAAACTAGAATAAGAAATTATCCATTTAAGAGGGCAACTTCTTCTCGCAGTGGGTTGGAATCTTTAGAGTTCTCTACCCCAGTTTATTATTGAGGCAGAGTCATTAAATGTATCCAGGGACAAGAGTGACAGACATTCAAACTTCAAAGGAGCCATGGTATAAAGCAAGAAAGCAGTAAAGTGGTGTTGAAATGAAGATTGGATCAGCAGTGTTGTTTTTGAAAAAGAGAGCAGGTTCAATGGGTTTATGGACTACATCTGCTCCAATTTCTTATGTTCTTGACAACAATGGAGAGAAAAAAGAAAAATAGACCAAGTTCTGGACATTCTTAACTCATAACATATCTCCTAATCTCCTAGGTTTGAAGGCTAAATTTATGGACTAGCACACTGCTTTTCTTACAGAAGGCTTCAACATATTAATTTCTCGTTTCTCTTTCCAGCCTACCAATAACCTGGTCTCTTCCCAGGGAGAGAAGTTAACAACCTAGAGAAACATGTACTGGTTTAAAAAAAAGGTTTGCTGCTTATTGACCTCAGTGTGTATCAGTCAGATTTCCTTGCCATAAAGATGTCCCACGATAAGAAATCCAAAATTACTTCTGTACTTACAGATCATTAAATGAATAATTACAGAGTTGGATTAGTTTATTTTTAAACTCTCCTCCCCTACCCACCCTACCCCCGCACTGAAATTCATGCCATTCAATTTTCTGATTTCTTTCCTCTAAATATTTCCAAGGCAGTGGTGCTTTGACTGTAAACAACCCATGTTCAGACATTAAATATCAATTCAATAATATGGACCAAGACACACAGAAAATGAAGAGAGAATGATACTCAAATAAGACAAAAGTACTGTGTCCTAGCTACAACACTTCCAACAATGAAAGTCAGCACTATTTTAAAAATATGAATTATTACAAAATGGGACAGCAGTAATCCAAGAGTGTGTAAAACCATGGAAAAAAAACAGGAATTGTTAAGCAATAATTTTGTGTTATCCAAAAAAGTTACTCTTGGGTACAATTAATTTAAAAATGTTTATGTTAGGCTGTGTACGGCCCCTCACCCCAAGTCCAAAGCCCGCTGCGCAGCTCAGACGACAAAGTCCTCCTCAGCGACAAGATCTCCATCCTCAACCGATGGTCAGAACACTTCCAATCTCTTTTCAGTGCCAACCGCTCAGTCCAAGATTCCGCCCTGCTCCAGCTCCCTCAACAGCCCCTAAGGCTAGAGCTGGATGAGGTCCTCACCCAGGATGAGACATATAAGGCAATTGAACAACTGAAAAGTGGCAAAGCAGGAGGTATGGATGGAATCCCCCCCAGAGGTCTGGAAGGCTGGCGGCAAAACTCTGCATGTCAAACTGCATGATTTTTTCAAGCTTTGTTGGGACCAAGGAAAACTGCCTCAGGACCTTCGTGATGCTATCATCATCACCCTGTACAAAAACAAAGGCAAGAAATCAGACTGCTCAAACTACAGGGGAATCACGCTGCTCTCCATTGCAGGCAAAATCTTCGCTAGGATTCTCCTAAATAGAATAATACCTAGTATCACCGAGAATATTCTCCCAGAATCACAGTGCGGCTTTCGTGCAAACAGAGGAACTACTGACATGGTCTTTGCCCTCAGACAGCTCCAAGAAAAGTGCAGAGAACAAAACAAAGGACTCTACATCACCTTTGTTGACCTCACCAAAGCCTTCGACACCGTGAGCAGGAAAGGGCTTTGGCAAATACTAGAGCACCTCGGATGCCCCCCAAAGTTCCTCAACATGGTTATCCAACTGCATGAAAACCAACAAGCTTGGGTCAGATACAGCAATGAGCTCTCTGAACCCTTCTCCATCAACAATGGCGTGAAGCAAGGCTGTGTTCTCGCACCAACCCTCTTTTCAATCTTCTTCAGCATGATGCTGAACCAAGCCATGAAAGACCTAAACAATGAAGACGCTGTTTACATCCGGTACCACACGGATGGCAGTCTCTTCAATCTGAGGGGCCTGCAAGCTCACACCAAGACACAAGAGCAACTTGTCCATGAACTACTCTTTGCAGACGATTCCGCTTTAGTTGCCCATTCAGAGCCAGCTCTTCAGTGCTTGACGTCCTGTTTTGCAGAAACTGCCAAAATGTTTGGCCTGGAAGTCAGCCTGAAGAAAACTGAGGTCCTCCATCAGCCAGCTCCCCACCATGACTACCAGCCCCCCCACATCTCCATCGGGCACACAAAACTCAAAACGGTCAACCAGTTTACCTATCTCGGCTGCACCATTTCATCTGATGCAAGGATCGACAACGAGATAGACAACAGACTCGCCAAGGCAAATAGCGCCTTTGGAAGACTACACAAAAGAGTCTGGAAAAACAACCAACTGAAAAACCTCACAAAGATAAGCGTATACAGAGCCGTTGTCATAACCACACTCCTGTTCGGCTCCGAATCATGGGTCCTCTACCGGCATCACCTACGGCTCCTAGAACGCTTCCACCAGCGTTGTCTCTGCTCCATCCTCAACATTCATTGGAGCGCCTTCATCCCTAACATCGAAGTACTCGAGATGGCAGAGGCCGACAGCATCGAGTCCACGCTGCTGAAGATCCAGCTGCACTGGGTGGGTCACGTCTCCAGAATGGAGGACCATCGCCTTCCCAAGATCGTGTTATATGGCGAGCTCTCCACTGGCCACCGTGACAGAAGTGCACCAAAGAAGAGGTACAAGGACTGCCTAAAGAAATCTCTTGGTGCCTGCCACATTGACCACCGCCAGTGGGCTGATATCGCCTCCAACCGTGCATCTTGGCGCCTCACTGTTCGGCGGGCAGCAACCTCCTTTGAAGAAGACCGCAGAGCCCACCTCACTGACAAAAGACAAAGGAGGAAAAACCCAACACCCAACCCCAACCAACCAATTTTCCCCTGCAACCGTGTCTGCCTGTCCCGCATAGGACTTGTCAGCCACAAATGAGCCTGTAGCTGACGTGGACATTTACCCGCTCCATAAATCTTCGTCCGTGAAGCCAAGCCAAAGAAAGTAATATAGTGGAACTATATTATTTTAAGAAAGTACCTTGTTCATCAATGTTCTGTTGAACAATGTACCACAAAATAATGTTACCTTTGGGCAGAAGATACAGCACCTCTTGGTTCAAGAACAATGACCAGACTCTTGGTACATGAATTATAGACTCCTCTGACAGCACTAAAAGATAACCTGCACTATGAAAATTACTCTTTTTTTTGCAGATGGAATATTGTGAAAATTTGTTATCTATCTTATGAATTTATTTTCTTTATATAACCCAATTAGTTTACTATTATAGCTTTTCTTTAAAAAATACTTGCTTTGCTGCAGCAACTAAGAATTTTGTGTATGTTTACAATGGACAATGTGTATGAAAATAAACTCATCATTAAATCTGCACTTCAGATAGTCTCTAGTCTGTGGTCAGTTCGCTTGTCTTAATTTGGGCAGGACTGAGCATTATATAGGGTCTCTGCACATTAAAGGAAAGGATATCAAAGAGAAGAAAGTTAGATGGTGTTTCAATTCCTGACAACTATTCTTCAACTTCCTTCTGGAAAGTGCAACTGCATGGCTGTCAAATGAACACAAGCTTATGTTTGTGGTTATATTAAGTTCAAGTTCATTACAATCTGACTGAACATATGCAACCAGATGAAACAGCATTTCTCCAGATAAAGATATAAAATAAATACAAGTAAATATTTTGAAATAATTTACTTGTTTCATTTACAAGAGAATCAATGTTATAGGATACCATTCATCAATTTCAAGCTATTTCCCAGCCTGGCAGTCCTGATTTTGATGCTCCTATACTTCCTTTCCAGGGGTAGGAACTCAAAGATATGTGTGATGAACAGTAGGGGTCTTCCATAATTTCTTGATCCCAATTCAACCATTACTCCTGGTAAATGTCATCAATCCAATGAAAATCAAAATGGTGGCACTGCCAAAGCTGCTGTAATGGCAATGCTGCCACAGGTGCAGACCTGCAAAGAGCAAAGTCACAGGGCTCCCCCATGCAGTCCAACTGCTGTTGGCTCAGTGCAGGCTTTAAACAGCCTGTTACAAGAGCTAAGGGTTGTTTCTTTTAAAATCATGCAACTGCGGGATCTGGGCCCAAGATGGCGACACCAATGATCGGCAGTGGCCATGAGGGGTTACAGACGCCAAGGAAGCAGAGGAGTGGTGCAGGGCACCAGAAGATGGGAAGAGTATCTCTCCTTTGAGAAGGAGAAACAAAGCAGATGGCCCATGGTACAGTGACCACGGCAGCAGACCAATGAGGGGTTTTGCGGCTGAAGAACATACAGGTGGGTTGTTGGTGACTTGAAGCGAGGAACCCACATTGGCCATGGGGTGCTGGAGGCTGCAGATTGATAGAGACTGGTTCAACACTGGCTGAAGTGGTACCAGGTATTGGAACCGAGATGCAAGAGTGTGTCAAGGGTGCAGGAGACTTCCTGATCATGTCAGATGTGTGCATCTGGAGCTCGAGGTGCTGATAGTTTGGAATGAAGGCTATGTGGCTGCATGAGTGCTGGAGGTGAAGCCAAGGACTCTCTTTTGCTTCTCTTTCTTTGGCTGAAAGGGACGCAGAGCTTCCTTTCTGCAATAGCACATCTTTGTCTGATTTACGGTAAACTAAAGAAAATGTGTAATATTACATTTTCTGTTTTATTACATGACAATAAAATAATCTTGAATCTTCTTGGCTATTTAAATGATCCTCTGTATTGACTTCCAATCCAATGCTTTGCAGCTACCATACCATCCAAAGATGCAGCCAGGCAATAAAATGTTATCAAGATAGGGACCAGCAGCTTCACCCATCTCAAACTCCTTAGTAAGTGACTAATGAGGGGGAGTTGTGGGTCCAGGGTAGGTCATTCATTAAATGCTCCCCAAGAAACTTTGTGCTCTCAACTCTCTCCACAGCAGACCCATTGATGTGCAGTACAGTGTGACTGAAGTCCATGATCATCTCCTTTGTTCTGTCCACAATGAAACTCAGGTTATTGTTTTCACACATTTTTATGAGCTTCCAAACATCTTCCTCATCACTGTTGCTGATAAGGCCCAACTACTGTGTTATCATCCCCAAACTTGAAGATTCTGTTTGAACTGAATCTGGCAGTGCAGTCAGAAGTCAGAAGCGTGAAAAGTAGTGGGCTGAGCACACAGCCCTGAGGAGTGCCAGAACTCAGTGTGATGGGACATTAGATTTTGCTACCAACTCACACTGACTGTGATCTCTCAGTCAAGAACTCCAGAATCCAGTTGCAGGGAAGGGTATTGAGCCCCAGCAAGCATGGTTTATCCACCAGCTTCTGAGGCATGATCATAGAGACTTCCGGATGGCTGCTCATGGGGTAACAGCAGCAATGTGACACTCTTGCTTACTTTACAGCTCTTCCATCTACTCAGTTCTTTATTCTCCAACTAAAATGCTTCAAATTATTTGCCTTTTTTTCTTATACTCGCATTGAAATGGCTACAAGAAGCAAATTTGGGAAGAAAGAAGTGCCAAATGATTCTGACTATGGAGACAATCACTGAGTTGCTAAATCAGCACAGACAGATGATTATTGACAATCTTAAAGAATAACTAATGAACACTGAACGTTTGACAACTGTTGGGCAGGAATTGAGCAACTGAATGTGTTGATGAAATGACTACACATGTTCCAGATTAAATGACAGTAATTTGAGACTTATGGAGAAAGTCATTGACCTGGAAGGTAGGAGCAGACGTTAGAATTTATGTATCATGAGCTTGGCTGAATCTACAGAAAGTGAGCAACTTACAAAATTCTTTTCGGAGTTGCTTTACGAGGTCTTTGGGAAGGAACTTCTTTCATCTCCTCCAACGACTGATAGACCTCATCCCTCATTATTACCCAAGGCAGCTCCCAAGCAGAGACATTCAGTCATTCTTTGTGATAATGAAATGGGGGGGGGGGGGGGGGGGGGGGGGAGGCGGATGTATTACACTGACTGCTTTTCATGTATGGAGTTTCTTGCTCCACCCTACTGGTATAACAGATGAAGATGCTTTCCCACTGGCCAGTATAGAGCTGAGAGTTTGTTAATAAAAGCCCTGTATTAGAATAACACTTAACTGGTTCATGTCTATGGAATATCATTCTTTGACTATATCATTATCAAATAAAGGGGTCTTTGATTCATGAAGCCCTTCAAAGAGGGACACTGGAATAACATCATGATTAGGATTTCAGTATTGTAGGAGATCATGTCCCAAAGTCATGAAGCAGCACAGCAAATACAGAGAAGTCATGTCGGAGCTGTATAAACGTACTTTAAAACATTCTCTGCAATATCCTGCACAACTCCACATTACACTTTCTAAGGGTCAGAAGATGTTTCATTCTGCTGAAGAGGCTCAGAGCTACCTCGAAGATCTTACTACTACAACATGCCCAGTTGGAACTTCTACTCAAGGACTGAAGATGATTGGCTATTATTAATTTTAAGGTTTTCTAATTGTGAGAGCATATATAGAAGATAAATTGGGAAAGACTTGTTAGAGTAGGTCACACATAAACACTTCAAAACACAGAATGCTCAGACTCATGATGGACTGTTTGAAAAGGCAACAATGTAGCAACATACAGCAGCAAGTTTGTCTGAAAAACAGTTTGCTGTCTGGAAGAGCATGTGATCTTTGTAGGGAGAGGGAGAACAGCTTTGATCTCAGAGTGGGAGCGAGTGAGAGAGCGGAGAGACAGAGACTTCGATTCCAGAGGTACAAGCTGACAAGGTTTGAAAGACAGCCTGGTCAAAGGAAAGGACTGGCTGTCTGGTGTTTCCCTTGGAATAGGAGAAACAGACAGGAACTCTGTGGTGACCTGAAAGAAAGAGGTTATCATCTGGAGAACCCTGAAGGGGGCAATTTTCGTCAGCAAGATACTGGAGTGGCTGTCCTGTTACGAGAAAATTCTCTCTCTGAAAACCAACAAGAACCCTCCTGAGTGGAAACCATTTACCTGTTAAGCACCAAAGCCTGGTGAACTTTATTAATGCTATCTTCTGTGCACAGTACAAGAATTGCCAGCAACCAGTGAGATTGGACTGTGAACCAAAGAACTTTGCTGAAACTTACATATACATTACACACACCTGCGCTTGTAATTAGAGGGGGGTTAAGTAGGTTAAGTAAGTCAATAGAGATAAGTTAAAGTTTGATTCTTTTTTCATGTTCAAAGATAATTTAAAGCAACTTTTGTTTAAGTAACCCTTTGTCGTGGTGCTTATCTTTTGCTGCTGGGTTTTGGGGTACTCTGGACTCATAACATTTATTATGTAACATTTGTTAATTGAGCACTGGTTGTATTTTTTTTACCTGGGTAATTTTTCTCTTTTATTTGTTTTTTTTTTCCTGGGATATTTAACTTACGAGTATCTTTTTCCTTCTCCTTTTATTAAAGACATTAATGTATTATGAGAATATTAAGGAATACATATTCATTTATTTTTCAGTAATATGATTTAATTTTTAGGGGGAAAATACATGAGAAATTTTAAAATAATATTTGTTTTGATGGAAATCAAAATAGAATTATTATTCAGAAGAGATGCTTATATTTACATTTGCAGCCATGGAGCTAATAACAGATCCAGGAGGGATGGTTAATTGTGTAAAATGTTTTCCTTGCTGAATCTTTAGCAGCTGACTGGGTTCGGGAAGGAAGGGTTGGTAGGGAGAGGTTGTGAGATTTTTTTTTTCTTCATGGTTGTTCTAGCTATAGAAATATGTTTAAAATTCAACTGCATAATGAATTTTTACAGAATATCATCAGTTTTCTATTTTTACTTTAAGGCTGTCACCTGTTGGGTAGTTATTAGTTGTACTAATAATTTACATTAATTCCAGAAAATTATGGATAACACTATTAACTTGCTTTGTTGGAATATAAAAGGTAAGAATCATCCAATCAAAAGGAACAAAGTATTCGCACATATTAAACAGCTTAAAGCTGTATTTTTACAAGAAATGCATATTCATAGTTGTACATTTCCCAACTTTTAACAAAGGCAGCTAAAGCCGGGGTGGGAGGGAGGCGGGTTCAATTCTTATCAATCAAAATGTTCCTTTTGTCTATCACAAAATTGTATCAGATATAAATGATCAATATATTATTGGTTCATGGAAATTAAATAATAAAAAGGTAGTTTTTGCTAATATCTATGCCCCAATGCAGATGATGTGGAATTTTTTGAACAGTTTTTTTTCTTCTTTACCAGATTGGAGTTTATACTCTCGTACTTAGTGGGGATTTTAATTGTTGGTTAAACCTTGCTTTGGATTGTTCAACTTTTAAACCCAGCATAATAAAAAAAATCTGCCTCATTAATTCATTCTTTTTTTAAAAAACAGATTATGGCATTTCTGATGTATGGAATTATCTTAATCTGAATAGTAGAGAATATTCTCTCTTTTCACATGTTCACTGAACTTATTCGTGCATTGATTATTTTCTTATTGATAATCAACTGATCCCACCGACTCGGTCCTGTAATTATCAAACTATAGTAATATCAAATCATGCCCCTACTGTGTTACCTACAACTTTTCCTGGCTTTCCTCAAATAAAGACTTTGGCGTCTCAATTCAAATTTATTATTAGATAATAACTTTGTGAAATTTATGAAGAAGCAGATAACCTTTTTCTTTGATACAAACAAATCATCAGAAACTTCTAGTCTGATTTTTTTTGGAATGCAATGAAAGCTTTTTTTGAGGGGGAAAACTATTTCTTACACTGTGAATACAAAAAGAAAGACCAATTAAAAAAGATTAAAATGAGTTAATCAAATTAAACAAATTGATCAACAATATGCTCAAACTAAAAATCCTAATTTACTTAAAAAATGAGTTGAACTTCAAACTAAAATTGATGATCTTTCAATGTATCGATTGAAAACCAATTGGTGATAAATCAAACAAGCTTTTAGCTAACCAGCTGGAAGGTTTTGCAGCCAAGCGGCAAATTAAAAAGATTCAAAAGGATGATGGTAACATTACTACAGGCAATTCTGAAATAAATGACACATTCAGGAAATTTTTATCATCACATTACATCTCTGAATTTACAAATGATAGTAATTTGATGGAAAATTTCCTGGATTGTTTAAATATTCCCACACTTTCTTTGAATGAACAAATGAGATTGGAATGAACCTATGATTTATGAGGAAATAATTGCTGCTATTTCTCCACTACATTCAGGAAGAGGTCCAGGAACCAATGTAGAGTTTTTCAAATTTTTTCTCAACTACTTTCACTTCAATTAAGTTTAGGCAGGGTAATATTCCGGAAACATTTTACAAAGCGTGTACATTTCTTATTGCAAATAAAGGTAATGATTCAACTGAATCCTCTTCTTACAGGCCAATTTCTTTCTTAATCGTTGATGTAAAAATTTTGGCTAAAGTTTTGGCCTGTAGATTGGAAAATATCTTACTACCTATCATCTCTAAAGACTAGACTGGTTTTATTAAAAACCTTTACTCTTATTTTAAATATGTAGTTTATTGGATATTTTGTATTTACCTTCGAGTGTGATTCCCGAAAGTTTTCTCTCACTTGATGCAGAAAAAGCATTCAATTGAATTGAATGGAAATATTTATTCACGATTTTAGAAAATTGTAAGTTTGGATCAGGCTTTATTTGATAGATTGAATTAATGTATTCATGTCCTATGGTTTCAATTCTTACTAATTTTCAACAATCACAACCTTTCAATCTCCAACAGGTCATGGGTGTCCTCCAAGTCCATTATTGTTTGATTTGGTCTTAGAGTTATTAGTGATTGCATTTTGAGAGTATGGGGACATTTCAACCATTTGTAGAAAGGGAAATTAACAAAGTTTCCCATTTATGCAGATAATCTTCTGCTCTACTTATCAAACCCTGACAATTCTTTACCATCCACCCTGTCAATACTGTCCAAATTTAGTAAATTTTCAGGATATGAATAAAATCTTCATAAAAGTGAACTTTTCCCTTTGAATTCACCTGCAGCAGTGTATACCAATTTCCCTTTTAAGATTGTGGATAACCAATTTAAATATCTTCATATTACAGTTACAAAGAATCAAAAATACCTTTTTAAAGAAAACTTTCTTACATTATTTTTTTTTCTTCACACTATGAACCATATTAAACAAAATACACACAATTTCCTCTTGAATATACACAGTGTCACTTTCTCACCTTTTTTCCCCCTCCCTACCCACTAAACATTCAACATATACAATACAATAAAACCATTAAACAATGTCATCACACAATGAAAATAAACAAGAAAATTGTCATCTACTTTTACACACAGGGTCAGTTCATTTTGTCTTCTTCTCATTCTATCATTTTAGGGGGTGGAGGTCTGCGGTAGGCCCTCTAGGTTGGGTTCTATGAACGGTTCCCAAATTTGTTCAAATACTGTGACTTTATTTCTTAAATTATATGTTATTTTTTCCAATGGAGTACATTTATTCATTTCTATGAACCATTGCTGTACTCTCAGGCTCTCATTTGATTTCCAAGTTGACATTATACATTTTTTTGCTACAGCTAAGGCTATCATCATAAATCTTATTTGTGCTTCATCCAATTTAAGGCCTAATTCTTTACTTCTTATATTACTTAAAAGAAAGATCTCTGGATTTTTTGGTATGTTGCTTATTGTCATTTTATTTAATACCTGATTTAGATCTTCCCAAAACTTTTCCACTTTCTCACATGCCCAAATTGCATGTACTGTTGTTCCCATTTCCTTCTTACAGCAAAAACATCTATCTGATACCGTTGGGTCCCATTTATTTAACTTCTGGGGTGTGATATATACCCTATGTAACCAATTATATTGTATCATGCATAACCTCATATTTATTGTACTTCTCATAGTTCTGGAGCATAGCTTTTCCCATTTTTCATTTTTTATCTTTACGTTTAGATCTTGTTCCCACTTTTGTTTGGGTTTACAGCTTATTTCATCATTCTCTTTCTCTTGCAGCTTGATGTACATGTTTGTTATAAATCTTTTAATTATCATTGTGTCCGTAATCACATATTCAAAGCTGCTTCCTTCTGGTAACCTCAGCCTGCTTCCCAATTCATCCTTCAGGTAGGTTTTCAGTTGGTGGTATCCAAACATTGTACCGTGAGTTACACCATATTTGTACTTCATTTGTTCAAAACATAATAAATTATTTCCCAAAAAACAATTTTCTACTCTTTTGATCCGTTTTGTCTTCCATTCTCTAAAAGGAAAGGTTATCTATCGTGAAAGGGATTAGTTGATTTGGCGTCAATAATAATTTTGGTAGTTGGTAATTTGCTTTTTTCATTTCTACGTGAATCTTCTTCCAAATGTTGAGATGAACTTCTATATTGCACCAGTTTTTCATCCCACTTATAAAGTATATGTTCTGGTACCTTCTCCCCTATTTTATCTAGCTTTAATCTGGTCCAATCTGGCTTTTCCCTTCTTTGATAAAAATCTGATAGATATCTTAATTGCGCTGCTCTATAATAATTCTTAAAGTTTGGTAGCTGTAAGCCCCCTTGTTTGTACCATTCTGTTAATTTATATAGTGCTATCCTCGGCTTCCCCCCTTTCCATAAGAATTTCCTTATTATTTTCTTTAGCTCCTTGAAGAATTTTTCTGTTAAGGGAATTGGTAACGATTGAAATAGTATCCTTGGGAAGATATTCATTTTAATGCAATTTAACATTCCTATCAGTGTTAGTGTTAAATCTTTCAAATGTTCTAAGTCATCTTGTAATTTCTTCATTAATGGCTGATAATTTAATTTGTATAGATGGTCTAGATTATTATCTAGTCTAATACCTAGGTATCGGATTGCTTGCGTTTACCATTTAAATGGTGATTCTTTCTTAAACTTTGTGTAATCCACATTATTCATTGGCATCGCTTCACTTTTATTTGCGTTAATCTTGTACCCTGATATTTCTCAATATTCCTTCAATTTCTTATGTAATTCTTTTATTGATAATTCTGGTTCTGTTAAGTATACTATGATGTCATCTGCAAATAGACTGATTTTATATTCCTTCTCTTTTATTTTTATCCCTTTTATTTTATTTTCTGTTCTTATCAGTTCTGCCAAGGGTTCTATAGCTAAAGCGAACAGTGAGGGAGATAGTGGACATCCCTGCCAGTTGACCTTCTTAATTTAAATTGGTTCAATATATATCCATTTACTGTCACCTTCACCAATGGTCCCTTATATAATGCTTTAATCCAATTAATATATTTCTCTGGTAGGCTGAACCTCTGTAGTACTTTGAATAAATAATTCCATTCTACCCTATCAAAAGCTTTCTCTGCATCTAAAGCAACTGCCACTGTTGGTGTCTTATTTCCTTGTACTGCATGGATTAAGTTAATGAACTTACAGATATTGTCCATTGTTCGTCTTCTTAATAAATCCAGTTTGATCGAGTTTTACTATTTTTGGTAATAGTTTTGCTATTATCTTATAATCTGAGTTAAGTAGAGATATTGGTCTATACGATGCTAGTGTTAGTGGATCTTTCCATGTCTTTGGTATTACTGTAATTATTGCTGTTTTACATTAATCTGGCATATTTTGTGTTTCTTCAATCTGGTTCAATACTTCCAGGAGATGAGGAATTAATAAGTCTTTAAATGTTTTATAGAATTCAATTGGGAGTCCATCCTCCCCAGGCATTTTATTGTTTTGTAGCTTTTTTAATGTATCCCGTATTTCCTCAATTTCAAATGGTTTCATCAATTTGTTTTGCTCCTCTTCTTGCAATTTCAGTAGTTCAATTTTAGCTAGAAACTCATCTATTTTGTCTTCTTTCCCTTCGTTCTAAGTTCGGTATAATTGCTCGTAGAATTCCTTGAAGTTTTCATTGATCTCTGTTGGGTTATATCTAATTTGTTTGTCCTTTTTCTTTGATGCCAATACCGTTCTTTTAGCTTGTTCTGTTTTAAGCTGCTAAGCTAGTATTTTGTGCGTTTTTTCTCCTATCTCATAAAACTTCTGCTTTATCTTCATTATGTTCTTCTCCATCTTATATGTTTGAAGTATTTCGTATTTTATTTTTTGTCCGCCAATTCTCTTCTTTTTGTTGCATCTTCCCTTGTTGCTTGTTCTTTTTCTGTACTTGCTATTTCCCTTTCCAGCTGTTCTATTTCCCAATTGTAGCCCTTCTTCATTTTAGTTACATAAGTTATTATCTGCCCTCTGATTAAGGCTTTCATTGCATCCCATAATATAAATTTATCTTTCACTGATTCTGTATTTATTTCAAAGTACATTTTAATTTGGCGCTCAATAAATTCTCTAAACTCCTGTTTTAAGTAGCATGGAGTTTAATCTCTATCTATACGTTCTTGGTGGGATATCCTTCAGCTCTATTGCTAATAACAGGGGTGAGTGATCCAATAATAATTTAGCTTCATATTCCGTTTTCCTAATTCTCCCTTGGATATGGGTTGACAAGAGGAACAGGTCAATCCTTGAGTATGTTTTATGTCTACTCGAATAATACGAGTATTCCTTCTCCTTTGGGTGTTGTCTCCTCCATATATCCAAAAGTTGCATTTTCTGCATTGATTTAACAATAAATTTGGCTACTTTGTTCTTTCTGCTAGTCTTTTGTCCAGTTTTATCCATCTTTGAATCCAAATTAAGGTTAAAGTCCCCTCCTATCAATATATTCCCTTGCGTATCTACAATCTTCAAAAAGATATCTTGCATAAACTTTTGATCCTCTTCATTAGGTGCATATATATTGAGCAAATACCAAAATTCTGAATATATCTGACACTTTATCATTACATATCTCCCTGCTGGATCTTTTATTTCCTCTTCTACTTTGATTGGTACATTTTTATTGATTAATATAGCTACACCACTGGCTTTTGAGTTATATGATGCGGCCATTACGTGCCCTACCCAGTCTCTCCTTAATTTCTTGTGCTCCACTTCAGTTAGATGCGTTTCCTGCACGAATGCTATGTCAATTTTTTTCTTTTTTCAATAAATTTAATAGCCTCTTCCTTTTGATTTGGTTATGTATTCTGTTAATATTTATAGTCATATAGTTCAACATGGCCATTTCATACTTTGTTTACATCTCATTTCCACTTCCTCACCACCACCTTTCCCCATTTCCATTTCTCAGTTTTCTTTTTTTGAATGCACTGTATGACAACACTTCTAAAATATAAAATATTTCAACATCTAAAATTCCCTTAACCTCAAGTGTCACCCCCCCCCTCTCTGAGTCACCTCTTGTCCCTTGCGGGGCAACCACAACTCCCCTCTCCATTCGGACTGTGAATGTTCGCAAGTGTCAACTGATTTCGCAGTGACTGTTATTCTCTCCCACCCAACCCCTCCAGAAAAAAACTTTTATCTTCACATTACAACAAAGCTCCCCCTCATTTCTTCTCTTTTTTTTTCATGTTTTATTTATTTATTATTAATTTTTTTTAACCCCTCTTCTTTTTTCCCCCTTCTCCTTTACTTCCCCTTTTCTTCCCTCCTTTAGTTCTTACTTATACATTATTTTTACTTCTTTATATGTAGTTTGTCATCGTTCTTTCTTCTTGTTACATCTCTTCATTTCTCTTTCTGACTTGCAGGCATTCTGCAAATTCTCGTCCTTTCTCCGGATCCGACAACCGTCTGTTTTGCTGCCCCGGGATAACTATTTTAAGCGCCATTGGATATCTTAACATAAATTTATAGCCTTTTTTCCATAGGATCGATTTTGTTGCATTAAACTCCTTCCTCTTCTTCAGGAGATCAAAACTTATGTCTGGGTAGAAAAAAAATTTTTGACCTTTGTATTCCAGTGATTTTTTTTGTCTTCTCTCATTTTATTCATTGCCTTCTTCAATATATTTTCTCTTGTCGTTTATCTCAGGAATTTTATTAAAGCGGATCTCGGTTTTTGTTGTGACTGTGGTTTTGGGGCTAATGTTCTTTGTGCCGTTTTTATTTCCATTCCTTCCTGCATTTCTGGCATTCCAAGGACTTTGGGATCCATTCTTTTATAAATTCTTTCATATCTTTGCCTTCTTCATCTTCCTTAAGGCCCACTATCTTTATATTTTTTCACCTACTATAGTTTTCCATTATATCCATCTTCTGAGCTAACAACTCCTGTGTTTCTTTAACTTTTTTGTCACTTTCTTCCATTTCTACCACCATGACACGTTCTTCCACATTTTCTAATCTTTTCCCTACATCTGCTATGATCAGCTCTATTCTACTCACTTTTTCTTCTGCACTTTTCATTTTTCTTTTCATTTCACTAAATTCTAGTGTCAACCATTCTTTTAATGCTTTCAATTGTTTTTGAAAAAAAATTTTATCTATGTACTGTCCACTCATTTTACCTCCTATTTCTCTATGCAGAGCTTGGTCTTCTTCTTCTGTGTCTGCTCTTGGGTTTGTGTCTTCTATTTCTATTTCTGTGTCTCTTCTGACTTTCTTGTTGAGCTGCTTGCCTCAGTTCGTTGGGCATTTTTTTTCTATGGTGTCTTAATGTTGGTCCCGTTCTTCTGGGTTGGTTATCTGTTGTGTCTCTAGTTTTCTTTTTTCTTTCTCACCCCTCCCGTTCCCGTTGTTTTCTTTATCTTCCAGCTGGGAGCCCTGCTGTCGGGTCTCTCTCAGCTGTCGTGCTGTGGAGTGCAACTCCACAGCTGGTCCCCCCTCCCGTCGGTGTTGTCCTTGTCGTGCGCATCGCGCATGCACGTTCCTCACACATGCACAGTTGCGCACCCCTGTTTGGCTTCGTGAGCCATTTTTGCAGTCCTGCGGTTAGTGGGCCGTGACCCTGCGGGGTCTCCACTAACCTCGGGGAGTGGGCTCCTCTTTCCGTGGCGGGTCCCTGCTTTTTCGTGCAGGTAAGGCCTTCACCCTTCTCTTCCGGTTTTTTTCTTTCTTCTTTTCTTCCCATTGTTTTTGGCTTTTCTTTCTTAGATGCCATTTTCTCCATACCTTTATTTTTTAGTTGTTGTGATTTGTATGTCTTGGGCTTTGCTTTTTCTTCACTTTTTTTCTTCTTTTCTGCAGAGGGCTGGTATTCTCCTACCGGCCACTACTCCATCACGTGACTCCTCACTTTCTTACATTATTAAAGCAAGTGAAACAGTCTTTAACACAATGTTTTTCCCCTCTCTTCATCCCTTGTCAGTTGTAATAATTTTATTAAAATGAACATTTTACCAAAATTTTGTTATACCTTTTTCAGTCTATACCAATTATATACAAAAGGGTAAGCACCCTCGTCTAAACAAAGTTCATCTTCAAAAACCTAAAAGGAACAGAGGCATGGCTCTACCTAATTTCAGATTTTACTTTGGGTGGTCAACATATGTAACCTTGTGTTTTGGTAACATTTTCATAATCAAGTGGACTGTCCAGCATGGGTAGCAATGGAGTTGAATTCTGCTTAAAAATCTTTCCATTCCAGCACTTCTTGGATCATCACTTCCTTTCTCTTTAAATAAATCAATTGATATCCCTATTGTCAGGCACACTTAGAGAGTCTGGATCCAGTTTAGAAAACACTTTGGACTTCATGGTTTTTCTCTTTCAAGTCTTATTTTATCTAATCATCTTTTTCCACCTTCTTTACATATCCTGTTTTTCATGAATGGTTTAGATTGGGTATTAAATGCTTCAAAGATCTTTTTATTGATAATAGTTTTGCATCATTTGAACAGCTTTCTGGAAATCTCAATTTACCATATACTAATTTTTTTCAGATATTTGCATATCAGACATTTTCTTAAAACTCAAATACCTAATTTTCCCTTGGGCACCTGATGCAAACATTATTTGTTATTTAAGCTACAACATTGTCTCACAGATTTTGTATCTATTATTTATGATAAGCTGGCGGCTTTGAGACATGTCCCTCTAGTTAAAATTAAAAATGCCTGGGAACAGGATCTGAACTTCATACTAATAGACAAAGTCTGGAATCCAATTCTTAAGCTGGTTAATGGTACATCCTTATGTGCCAGTCATTGTTTGTTACAATTTAAAGTTGTACATAGGGCTCATGTATCTAAAGCTAAATTATCTTGTATTTATTCAGATGTAAATTATTGTTGTGTTAAATGTAAGAGAGAAGAGGTTTCTTTAATTCATGTTTTGGACATGACCTAGCCTTGAAAAATATTGGAGGGAGGTTTTTCAAACTCTTTTTTTGATTCTTAACATAAATTTAGAGCCTAATCCTTTGGTTATTCTTCTTGGTACAACTGGAGAAGATGATATTCTTTTAACTCCAATTAAATGTTGTTTCTCTGTCTTTTGCATTTCTCTTGCCAGACGTGCAATGTTGTTTAGATGGAAGGATGCTGCCCTGCCCACTCATGCTCAATGGGTGAGGGACAAAATTTTCTAAATTTAAACAGGACATAAATAAGTATATTGTTTCAAAGGCTGTGGGGACCATTCCTGAAATACTTACATATCCTCCAGGCATAATATTATTTTTAAATTTTAATATTTGCTGTTTTAGATTAGGGGGATAGGGTTTAGATTCATGCTGTACATGGGCAAAAAAATCTTTTTGTTCTAATTTTGAATCATTGTTGTGTTATAGATGCTTTATAATTTGGTGAGTTATTTAATTTGTCTTTAGTATTTCACATTCCCTAAATGTTTTGTATATACATGCTTATTTGTGAAAATTATTAAAAATATTTTATTAAGAAAGAGGAATGATTGTGTTAAACACAAAGCTGAAGCCAACAAATAATGATGCATTTGAGGCATCATTCACCAGGTGGGTCAAGACTATTCCATCATCTGTGGACCAGTTTGGACAGTAGGCAAACTGGAACAGGTCCCATGTCACTAGAGGGTGCAATTTGAGGCATTCATTACCATTCACTCAAAGAACTTCATTATGGCAGAGATCAGTGCAATGGAAAGTAGTTATTTTGTTGAGTTATCATTGCTTTCTTGGTCACCAGTATGATGGTGGTTGCCTTGAACTCTGCTGCAGTGAACTGCTAGTGAGATGCTAAAGATGGCCATTAGGACCTCTGTCAGCTGGGCCGCGCAGTCCTTCAGCACCTGACCAGGTATGTTGCATGGTCCTGCTGCTTTGCACAATTTCACCCTTGATAGGATCCTCCTTATCTTAGCCATTGCTATGCAGGGTGCCTGTTTGTTAAGAGGAGATGGGGCTTTCCTTGGTGTCACATTGATTTTCTCATCAAACTGCACATAGAAGGTATTCAACCCATCAGGAAGGGAGGCATCATTGCTTCTGGCATGCAGGGTTTACTTATAGTCAGTTATGATTTAAATAAATGTTAAAACATTTGGATGTACAGCATGGTAAAAGGCTACTTTTGCCCTTGAGCCTATGCCACCCAAATTATATCCAATTAACTTACAACTCCTGGTATGCTTCGAACGGTGGAGGGAAAGCAGAGCCCCTGGGGAAACCCACACAGACAAGGGGAGCACATACAAATTCCACATAGATAGTGCAAATTCAAACCCCAGTTCAGATCACTGGTGTTGTAAAGACATTGCGCTAACTGCTATGCCAATCATGTGACCCAATGAATACCGTTATAATGCTGGTGTTTCTGGGTTAGATTTTTTAATTTTAAATTTAGACATACATTGCGGGTGGCTGCCTCCGTGAATCCACTTCAGAATGGCATCTTCTGGCAGCCCCTAATCTCCCTGAGAACTTGTTTGGCTTGTTTTACCAGTGGTCTGTCCGCACTGATTAGCAGAATAGATATTGGTCAGAGTATCCAAGATGGGTGAAGAGGGTGGCCTTACATGCTCCAGGGACATAGATATAAACCAGTTAAAAGATATTCTCTCCTCTGGTTGCAAAGTTAACGTATTGCTGGAAATTCACCCCAACTGTTTTTGGGTTAGCACAATTGAAGTCACCAGCAACTACCATCATGGTGAGTTTCTTGGGCTTCACAAATCTTAACACCCAAGATCTAAACAAATACACCAAGAGAATGGCAGATTGGTTGCAGATGGAGTGTAATGTGAGAAAATAAGAGGTAATGTACATTATCAGAGAATGTCGAACATGATCTAGGAAATGTAACACAGTCCTACAAATAGAGTTACCACATGGCATACCAACAGATATTTCAATCTTTGACCAGCCACTGTAAATTTCAAGGCTCAAAGCCTTGAACTGGCATTCATCATTATGTAAATTACTTTTCACAAATTCACCGATGCTTGGCGGAGTAGTGAAAAAGGTGGACTGGAAATCACACAGACGGTGCAAGGATTGTGAATCAACGGAAAACCCAACCTGATGCTCAGTCATTGAACTTTTGCGGCCAAGATCAATAATATTTTGAACAGTCAGAGAATCAGAAGATATAGATAGTAAATTACATAATCAACCAATTTTATTGAATGATGAAAAAGGCTTGAGAAGCTGGTTGGCCTATTCCCAAATCTCATCTTCATTTGTAAAATAAAAGAAAATATTAACACAAAATTATTTTTTCTTCACATTACTGTGGAAGTCTAGTTTGAAGTCCTGCCCACAGAACAACAGGTTTAATTCCCTGTTCCCAGCTTGTGATGCTGGGGGTATATTTGGTGAAGGATAATATTTGAATGCATTCTCACTGATCTTGATCATTCCCAGGTGATCACCACACTTTTTTGTGGCAACATATTCTTTGAGCTGGATCCTGACTCCTGACATAAATTTTTTCAGTTGTCTTGACCCCCCAATACCTCGAAACTTTCACATCTTCCCAAAGGCTGCAGACTTCTCTCTTCTCCACTTACCTACAAAGTCTCAAGCAACTCATCTGAAGGTGTAGGTTCTCAGTTCCACCTGTGTGAATTTGTGTCTCAAAGTCAGTAGCAAAGATCTCTTGAATTATTTCACTTCCAGCCACACAGCATATTCTATTTCAAAGGTGGACAAGCTTTTTTAAAACAACTCACATTCCATCTTAATTATTTCTTATGTCATAAGTGCTCTGTGATCAGTAAGGGGTTGCTTACGGTGGTATACCAGTATAAAAAAAGTTTGAAAACCACTGCTCTAATTGTATGTAATTGCCTCGTTATGTGCATGGTTTCATAACACCAAAGAAAATGGGCCAATGACAATTTTTCTCAAGCAAAATATTTTTTGAAACAATTGGTCTACAGCAGTGGTTCTCAACCTTTCCTTCCCACTCACATACCACCTTAAGCAATCCCTTAAGGTAGAATACAAGCTTTTTTTAAAAAAAGATTGCCCACCCCTGCTATTTCAAAATTACAAACTGGCATTAATCTGCACCAGACAACTTGAACTTTTGTTTTTCATTCACAGCATTATATTGCACAATGGCTAAAAGAGGTTTAAATTGTAAAGTGAGAAATAATTATGTGCCTTCCATTTAATATATTTTTATTGCTGTTCTTACCTGATAATTCCAGGTTTGTTCACTGGATCTTGAGCTAATAATCATGGGGATGTCCTCAGTTAAAAGGTAAACCTGCAGTTTGGCATCAACCTCAGCCAACTGTTGTTGGTCCATGGGCTCTGAAGTATATCCATCTCTTTCTGCCACTGTTACTGCCCAGGGCATTGAAGCATCCTAATGATCAATAACATGCAAAACTTCAATGTGCAAATGGTTAAAACTTGTTTTTTTCTCAAACCTGAAAACTAGCAAAGGTAGCAACTAGGTGACATTTATTCTATGCAACAATAATGTTACAAATTTTAAACACAGAAAGTAGAAAAGAAGATAGGCTTGGGAAAAGATAAATCCCTACATATAAAATGTATCATAATTAATCATGTGGTAGGGAGTCAACAGATTATTGTATAAAATATTCAAAATTACCAATAAAAGAATATTTGTCAAAGTGATTTCAGTGACAAAATAAAAGTGGCATTGCATTAACCTTTTGGATTTTTTAAAAACCCTTGATTTCAACCAAAGAATCAATAATTAAATTGATTCATTATATATATTTTAAAAATGGACAATTAAAATACCTACAACATCAATCCAAAAATTATAGAATCTAAAATTGCTACAAATTCAAAATTCTCCAAGAAAAATCATTCAAGAAAATTTAAAAGTTTAAGTATTTACAGGATTTTGTCTTTTCTTAAAAGCATAATAAATATATAGAATTCTACAGAACAATGGTAGATTAATTTCTCTTCAGCAAATACACAGTTCCTACTGTCAAGCAATATCAGACGGCAAGTACGTACACAATCAGCTAAGAATTGACATTTACAGCAATAGCTTACCCCTACCAAATAAACCATTTGCCAGTTTCTAATAAAAAGGTGTTTTGAAGTGTTGATGGGATTTCAAACAAGATTACTTAAATCCCAGATGAAAATCGACACAGGATTCATTGAGATAAATCAAAGTGAAATTCCTCATTTCCTAAACTGTGAAGCAGGAGAGTCACTCACAAAACTGTTCTCAAGTAAAACTAACATTTATTTCATCTATCTTTCACCTGGAGGAAGAAGTGAGAGGCGGTTCACCTACTCATGCAGTCTGCACACATTCACTAATTGTTCTAGTCATAGCATTTTTATACATACTTAAAGATAAGGCACAGAATCTTCTCCATAGTAGAAATTGAGTATTTACTTCTGGATCAACCCAATATCAGAAGGCATATGGATGTCACTTCTGACTTAACTTACCCCACCTGCCTCTTTATGGGGTCTGGTGATTACATATTCAAAATATAGGGACGCAAGGTTAGCATAGCTGTTAGCGCAATGCTATGACAGTTCCAGTGATCCAATTTCAAATCTCATGCTGTCTGTAAAGAGTTTACATAATCTCCCAGTGTACGACGCAAGTTTTCTCCAGGTGCTCAGGTTTACTCCCACCTCCCAAAATGTATGCATACGGTAAGTTAATTAGGTACAATTGGGCAGATTGGATTTCATAGACTAGAAGGGCGGCCTATCATGCAGTATCATTAAAATTAAATATTAGTCCTTTGTTGAATAAAAGGCTTGGTTACCATGCTGACGGTCCTATCCCCATATTCCTAACAGAAGGCTTTTGGCATCTGTTGTTCAAATTTAAGTCAAAATTTATTGCCAGACATCATTTTCATTATCCACCAGGCCCCAGGCCCGGCAGATTTTCTAATTACTGGTAACTGTACTCAGGAAGAAAAAAATTGTATATATAAGAAATATAAACAAACTGACTGCAAATCCAAAAAAATAAATATTCAGTAATTAAATAATGAGCAAAGTAAGAGTCCTTAAACGAGTCTCTGAATGAGTCTGTTCTCCAGGAGTCTGATGGTTGAGGGGTAGCAGCTATTTCTGAATCTGGAGGTATGAGTCTTGCAGTACCTGCACCTCTTTCCTGATGACAGCAATGAGAACAGACCATGTCCTGGGTAGTGTGGATCCTTGATGATTGCTGCTGCTCTCTGACAACAGCAGTCTAGGTAGACTTTCTTGAAGGTGGGGAGAGTTTTTTCTGTGATGCATGTTCTGACCTATGTCCACTATCTTTTGCAGGACTTTCTGCATTGAGATATTGGTGCCTCCCACACTAGGCCTTGATGCAGCCAGTTAGCACACTTTCCACCATTCATCTATAGAAGTATACCAAGGTTTCCAATGAAGTACTACACCTCTACAAACTCCTGAGGTGCTGACGTGCTCTCTTCACGATGACATTAGTATAATGAGTACAGGAAAGTTCCCTCGAGATGGTGACTCCCAGGAATTTAAATTTGCTCACCCTGTCCACCTCTGATACTCCCAATGATCACTGGATAGTACATTTCTATTGCACAAACCAGGCTTGACTTATTTGCCTTATACTATGGTGTCATAATATAATTTCCAAATTAATCTTACAGGCTTTCGTCCACATCTGTGATACGTTTCACTTCAAAAGGTTAAAGCACAATTCGGCAGACAAGAATCATGTTGCCAGTGGTATACTTTTCTTCTTTCAACAAAATTTCTTCAGTTTACATTGTTGCTGAATGTCCTCACCACCACTTCCCTGCTGAGGACTCAAGGCAGCTCATTAAACTCCTTTCCCTCATACAATTATTAATGCTTTTCCCTACTCTCCATCCAAATAATCACTAAACCCATGCATTCTCTATTATCCACATTGCAGAGTAAAAATCTTTATGCATGATTTCTTATGTAAAGTCACAAAGCCTTGCACAATGACTGACCAAACAAAAAAACTAACAAGAAGTTACAACATTAAAACATATTTCAGTTTCAGCAAACTCAGACCTGTTCTTTTATAGCTTAGCCAGCAGACTCAAAAGTACAATTAAGTAAAATTCAACTCACTGGAATGTTCTCTTGAAGATAGCCCTCTCTTCACCAGAGTCCATAGAATTATAGTCTTTCCACAAACATTGAAGGTAATTAGGGCCCTAGTCAGCATATGAACAGAGCAACACAAAAACACAAACACAGAAATGGAGATGCAAGAGACAGAAGATATAGAGACACAAGAGACGGAAGATGTTGGGATCAGAGACAAAAAAAAACTATGTGCTGGAGGAACTCATCGGGGGGGAGGGGGTAATAGAATTAACATTTCAGGTCAAAACCTATCATCAAGGCTGCCTTGATGAAGGGTTTTAACCCAAAACAAAGATAATATTGCAATGACTAGGTTTATATATTTATACTTTCCAGCAGTCTTATTTCCCCAGACCACAAAGGTTGTGACACAGGTCAAGTAACAGAGAGAAAAAAAAATTGACATAAATGGCCTCTAGACAATGTTACAAACTTACAACCCTTTTAAATTTTGTTTGGGACTAAAAAGACATTGTTAGTACTAACACAAGAACAGCAATAGAAATTTCACTAGACAATGGTAAATTCAATAGAGAGAGAGAGAAAGTTTAGTATAATTTTAATCTTACTTGAAGATCTTAAATTCTTAGTTAATAAATAATTATAAAGCACTTTAAAAATTATATCAGGCCATTTTACACACAATGTGGCTATTTACTTCCACGATGAATTCATAAACCCAGACAAAGGTTAAACAAATAAGGTTATCCTCTTCCACGATGAAGTCCCAAACCAGACAAGGGTTATTGAACTGGCCACATGAAAACAGACCCAGTAGAAATCTGTCCTCTTTTCCAAAGAGACAGCAAAATGGTCTTCCTTATTTCAAAAGCCACTGGATCTACGTTCCCCTTTTCCCAGGAATAACACACAACAGCAGCACCAATTCTGGTTACTGTAACTCAATCCTGTCTTTCAGAAGATGTCAACTCATGTGTCACAGGGATTTTGACTTCTGTACTCTCCAAACTAAACTCTTCCAAAACTGAACTCAAAATATCTGAATTCGGTAATATATTTGGTAGTTTTATTATTACCAAAATTCTGTTCCTTTTTCAAAATCATTCCATATCCACAACAACCTCTGACCTCATCTCTGTTCAAGAGGCTTAAGTGGCTTTGATTAAAAACAGATTGCTTCCTGCAGCAGTTCTTGAATAACTAAGACCCACTTGAAATCCATTAGCTATCTGTCCAAGACACTGTGAATCCAAGAATGAAACCTCTCCGAAGTACAATGGATCTCGATAAATGTGCTGTGACCTGTGTGTGATCCTGTACCAGCCTACAACTAAGAAAACATTTCTAGATAAAATATAGTTTGAACGTTATAAACAAGATAAAAATGACCTGTCTCTCCTGTGAAATGGGAGAGAATCTGTGGACGGATCTTTGAAGAAAATAGGCCTTCTTTCCCCTTGCGAAGTGCCTCATGACATTTCCTATATCTTGATGGAAAATTAAATATTGTAATAAAGTCAGATAGAAGCCCTTGTTGAGAATGACACTGATGCCAATTTAAACTGCTCATATGCCTGCAGATAATCTATATGTCTCAATTCCCTGCATCTTACGTGCAACAAAATACCTTTTTTCATATCAGTTTCTACCATTTCCCCTCAAAGTACATTCCAGGCAGCTACCACTGTGTAAAATATGTGCTCCATAAATATCCTATAATTTTTACCCTCTCAGCTTAAAGTAATGCCCTGTAGCATTTGAAATTCCAACCAGGGGGGAAAAAAACTATTGATCCTGTTTGCTTCTCATCCTTTTATATACTTATCTGCATTGTTCCCCCAGCCTCCACCACTCTAGAGAAAACCTCCCCTAATACCTGATCTCTAATACCTATCTCTAATCCAGACAACATTATGCACCCATCCCAACCTTCCACAGCCTCCTTGTAATTCAGTGGTCAGAACTGCACAAAGTTCTATACAGCAGCAAAATAATTAGCCAACTTTTATATGAAGCACCTCAATCATTTAAGACATGCACCACCTCTACCAGTCTACCAATCACGCCCTATCTAGTTCTATTGTCACTTTAAGATGTCTATGGACCTGTACTCGCTGATCAATATTAAACCGACTGGCCTATAGTTACTGAGTATTGTGACAGATTATGTTATATTTTACATTGTATATAGATATGTTTTAAAGGAGATAAATTGTGGTTGGTTACTTTAGTGTAAGTCACATACAAACACTTCAAAACAGATCTCATTTAAAATGCCAGAGCTCTGCTCAAACCAGACAGTCTAGGCTCTGGGTGCCTTTGAAAAAACATTGAAGAATGTCTATAAAGGACTTTACAAGTAGGTGTTAATTGGACATGCTGTGGAGTAATGGATTACTGTCTTCGAAAGCAACAGATGAACAAACTCGGAAGATTAGGTTCGGAGCCGCATTCTGTCTGAGTGCAGTTGGCTATCCTAAGAGGGTCATGTGTTTTTCTCAGAGACAGAGAGAGAATTCAGTTCTACAGTTCAGCAGCAGCAGCTGGGACTGGAACAGGACAAGCTGGCAAGCTTGTGGAAAAATCTCATTTTGAAGATGGGTTGTGAGTTCTTAGTCCAGCCTGGTCAAAGCCTTGTGGTCCATACAGGAGGAGATAGCTGGCGAAATAAATGTTTCACTTGAAATCAGGGAAACTAAAAGGAACTCTGTGGTGACCTGAAAGAAAGAGGTTGTCATCTGGAAAACCTTGATGGGGCAAGTTTCTTCAGCCAGACACTGAAGTGGCTGATCAGAAGGAATCAGTTGTGGGTGTCCAACGAGCAACAAATCTCTCTCTGAAAACCAACAAGAACTTTCCTGAGCGGTAACCATTTACCTTTCAAGCACCAAAGCTTAGTAAAATTTATAAATGCTAAATTCTGTGCACAGTACAAGAATTGCCTGCAACCAGTGAACTTGGAGGAGTGAGAAGTGAGACTGGACTGTGAATTTAAGAACTTTTCTGAACTTGTACACACATTACATATACATGCGCTTTGAATTAGAAGGGAGTTAAATTAATAGTAATAAGTTAAAGTTTGATCCTGTTTTCATGTTTAAAGATAATTAAATGCAACTTTTGTTTAAGTAACCATTTGTCTTGGTGAATTTCTATTGCTGCTGGGCTTTGGGGTCCTCTGGGCTCATATCAGTATATCCATTCCCTCAAATTTTTAACCATAGCATATTGGTCTCAGTCTCTCTGAAATTTCTTCGATTACTCTCTTTGGTAATCAAGGGTACAATTCACCACACCTTCCAACTCTAAGCAGTTGTATTTACCACATTCTTTAAAGATGCAAAGTACTCATTTAGAAATTGCAGCACCATGTTCATTTGCAGTTCAACTTGAATGTTATCATTAAAAGTGTAAAAAGTGTGGTGCAGTTGCCCTTTGGCAAACTGATTTGAACCATGCAGAGCTTGAGTCACCTCTCAACAGCTCTTCACATATTTCTCTGGATCATGATTCAACCATGAAAATTTAAGCTTTCCTTTTCCAGACTGTGGTAGACCTCATCTTATTCCAAGCACAGCCTTAAATCTCATAGCCTCCCAATTACTTGCAGCTTCAACCTCCTTCAATATAGAATTAATAAACAGGATTGCCCTGATCTTGGAGCAAAAAAAAAACATTCTCCTCTTCACCAGCCTCTTCCCATTTGTTTCCAAAACACTTCACATTCGTCTCACTTAACACATTCTAACTTTCTGATAACTATCCTATTTTCACCTCATTTCTTTCATCTTTGAAGACATTTTCTGACACTTCCTTGATTTCTGATTTACGGAACTTCAATCAAGTATTTCCATTATAGCAGAGCAACGTAATCCACAACCACATCTGTTCTATTTCCCATAGATCTATGACCACTCAGTCAACATCTGCACTCTGACTTTGTGATGGAAGGAAGGTCATTGAAGACCAGCTGAACATGGGCTGGGCAAAGGATGTTATGCCAAGGAATTTCTGCTGAGTTCTTGGGGCTGGGAATAATTAACTATGAAAAGCCTCAACCATCTTCCTTTGTGAAAGTTTTTTTTTTCAAATTTTATTTAAAAGATAACAAAAACATAGCATACAGTATAGAAATAATCAAAGAAAATTTTTCATTAACACCCATCCCACCCTCCCACCCTTACAGCCAACTCCCTTTAAGGGAAGCAAAAAAATATATAGATTATATATATATATCTAAAAATAAAATGTTAATAACATTTCAAATTATATCTAAATGCATATATTTCAAATACGGAGACCACTTACTAACAAAAGAAGAATAATGATCATGTAAATTATAAGTAATTTTTTCCATAACAATACATACTTTCAATTCATTATGCCAATGTAATATACTAATCTCAGTATCATCTTTCCAAGTACTAGCCACACATTTACGCGCTACTGATAACACCAAACATACAAAAGCAATATGAATTTTATCCAATCCCATTCCCCTTAACGAAAACAAATTTCCAAACAAAAAAAATTGTTGGATCTAACAGTAATATAAAATTATATAATTTTTCCCAAACTACTTTAATTCCTTGCCAAAATAATTGAACTTTAACACAAGTCCAAACAGCATGTAGAAAAGTTCCAATACAATATCTAAAACAAGAATCCGAATTACTAAACACTTTTTTAAAAAATTTTCTGGGGTCAAATATAATTGATGTAAAAAATTATAATTAACCATTCCATATCTTACATTAGTCAATTTAATTACATTGTCCTGACATATTTTTGCCAATCATCTTCGGGAAAAATAAATACTAAATCACTCTCCCATTTAAGTTTAGATTTCTCCCAATCTGACTTATCCATACTATCTTGTAACAAATTATACATAAATGAAATATAACCCTTTTTCAGTATAGAGGAAATCAAAGATTCAAATCTCGACAAAGTAGGTAAAATCATCTCTCTACCATAATTATCTTTTATCAAAACTCTTTAAGTTGATAATACAAACAAAGAATTTACAGGTATATCAAATCTTTCTCTCAATTGATTAAAAGAAAGAAATTGTCCCTCTACAAAACAATCTTGTATTGTCTTTATACCTTTAGAATCCCAAATCTTTAAATGATTATTAAACATTGAAAAAGGAATAAGCTGATTATTATACAATGGAGTTAAAATTGATAATTTATCTTTCGACCCTAATACCATTTTTTAAAAATCCAAATCTTTAACAAATGTTTCAATATTGGCGTATCATATTGCTGTAATAAAATCAAGTTCCAACGAAATATAAATTCATGTATCTCAACCCTAGAAATACACGCCATCTCCACTTTAGCCCAGCTCAGAGGGTGATCTACATCCATCAATCTACTAACAAACTTCAACTGGGCCGTTTCATAATAGTTTTGAAAATGTGGTAATGGTAGCCCATCCAATGCATACTTCCATGTAAGTCTATGTAACACCACTAGAGCTAATTTACCTTTCCATAAAATCTTTCGCACTGCTTTATTCAAATCTTGAAAAAAGCCCTTAGAAAGTAAACAAGGTAGCGACTGAAATAAATATCAAATTCGAGGAAAAATATTCTTTTTAATACAATTAACCCGACCAATCAAAGTTAATGGAAGATCTTTCCATTTAATCAAATCTGCTTTAATCCGTCTTAATATAGGTACATAATTTAATTGATATAATGATTGATAATTAGTGTCCATAAACACACCTAAATATTTAATTTTACTTCTCCACCTTAATTTTGTAATAGTTTTAAATTCAGAATAATCTCCCACTCCAACTAGTAAAATTTCACTTTTATCCCAATTAACTTTATATCCCGATAATTCTCCAAATTTCAACAAACACTCTTGTAATTGTTTCAATAACCATTCCAGTTCTGTCAAGTATACCAATACATTGTCCACAAATAAGTTAATTTTATATTCTTCATTCTTAACCCTCATCCCTCTAATTTATTCATTTTGTCTAATAGCCTGAGCTAACAGTTCAATAACCAACGCAAATAAGGCTGGTGACAATGGGCAGCCCTGTAGAGTTGAATGAGTCTATTTAAATGGTAAAGAAATCTGTCCATTTGTCATCACCCTAGCAATTGGGTTCGTATATAAGGCCTTAACCCAACCATTAAAAGAGCCAAATTTAAATTTCTCCAACACTTTAAAATAAAAAATCCCACTCAAACCTATCAAAAGCCTTTTCTGCATCTAATGCAGCCACCATAGAATGGTTAGATTGCTTTCGATATGGATTAACCAAAGTAATTATTCAAAATATATTACCTGTTTCATTTCTATTCTTAATAAAACTTGTTTGATCAATATGTACCAATTTAGGTAAATATTTAGCAAGTCTATTAGCTAATACTTTCGCTATAATTTTATAATCTACATTTAATAAAGAAATAGGTCTATATGAAGACATTTTTAATGTATCTGTATCTTTCTTTGGAATGACAGTTATTAGAGCACTTGAACATGATTCTGGTAACTTCTGATCTTCAGTCACTTGATTCAACACTTCTCCAAATACAGTAGAAAAAGTCATCATAAAAAAATTTATAAAATTCCACAGGGAATCCATCATTCCCTGGGGACTTTCCATTAGGCATTTCCTGAATAGCTTCCTTAATTTCAAAATCCATAAATTAAGATTCCAATTCCTGAACATCATTTCCAACTAATACCGGTACATTTAATTTATAATCAATAGAACCATTATCCTGTTTCCCCTCAGAAGTATATAATTTTAAATAAAATGAATAAAACCGGTCATTAATTTCCTGAGGTATATAAGTAACTTTTGAATTATTCTTAACAGCATTAATTATCCGAGATGTCTATTCAGCTTTCAATTGCCAAGCAAGTAGCTTATGAGCTCTTTCCCCCAACTCATAATAACATTGTTTAGATCGATTAATTGTCCTCAAACTGATAAATTGTAAAGTATTATAAGGTAATTTCATCTTCGCTAATGCGACTTTTTTAAATCTTCTGTTACACCTTTCTGAAAATCTTTCTCTAACTCAGCAATCTTATTTTTAACTCTAAACATTCTGCCACATATTAACCATATATAACCATATAACCACTTACAGCACAGAACAGGCCAGTTCGGCCCTACTAGTCCATGCCGTAGTAAATCCCCACCCTCCTAGTCCCACTGACCAGCACCCGGTCCATACCCCTCTAGTCCCCTCCTATCCATGTAAAGATCCAGTCTTTCCTTAAATGTAACCAATGATCCCGCCTCAACCACGTCTGCCGGAATCTCATTCCACATCCCCACCACCCTCTGCGTAAAGAAATTTCCCCTCATGTTCCCCTTATAATTTTCCCCCTTCAATCTTAAACCATGTCCTCAAGTTTGAATCTCCCCTTCTTAATTGAAAAAGCCTATCCACATTTACTCTGTCTGTCCCTTTTAAAATCTTAAACACCTCTATCAAGTCCCCTCTCAATCTTCTATGCTCCAGAGAAAAAAGCCCCAGTCTGCACAACCTTTCCCTGTTACTCAGAACCTGAAATCCTGTCAACATTCTCGTGAACCTTCTCTGCACTCTCTCTATTTTGTTTATATCTTTCCTATAATTTGGTGACCAAAACTGTACACAGTACTCCAAATTTGGCCTCACCAATGCCTTGTACAATTTCATCATAACCTCCCTACTCTTGAATTCAATACTCCGATTTATGAAGGCCAACATTCCAAATGCCTTCTTCACCACACCATCTACCTGAGTATCAGCCTTGAGGGTACTATTTACCATAACTCCTAAATCCCTTTGTTGCTCTGCACTCCTCAATTGTCTACCATTCAATGTATGTGACCTATTTAAATTTGCCTTTCCAAAATGTAGCACCTCACATTTATCTGTATTAAATTCCATCAGCCATTTCTCAGCCCGCACCTCAGCCTTCCTAAATCACCTTTTAATCTACGGTAATCTACCTCACTGTCCACAATACCACCAATCTTTGTGTCATCCGCAAACTTGCTTATCCAATTCTCTACCCCTACATCCAGATCGTTAATATATATAACAAATAATAGTGGACCCAGGACTGAACCCTGAGGAACTCCACTAGTCACCGGCCTCCAATTGGACAAACAATTTTCTACCACTACTCTCTGACACCTTCCATCCAACCACTACTGAATCCATTTCACTACCTCCTTATTTATACCTAATGCCTCCACCTTTTTTCCTAACCTCCTGTGGGGAACTTTGTCAAAAGCCTTACTAAAGTCCAAATAGATAACATCCACAGCTTTCCCTTCATCAACCTTTTTTGCAACCCCCTCGAAGAACTCAATCAGGTTTGTCAAGCATGATCTACCCCTGACAAAACCATGCTGATTACTCCCTATCAATCCCTGTACCTCCAAAAATTTGTAAATAGCATCCCTCAGAACACTTTCCATCAATTTGCCCACCACAGACGTCAGACTTACAGGCCTATAATTCCCAGGTTTGCACTTGGACCCTTTCTTAAACAGAGGAACCACATGCACCACCCTCCAATCCTTTGGTACCACCGCCGTGGCCAGTGACATCCTAAATATCTCTGTTAATGGCCCCACTAACTGTCCACTAGCCTCCCTGAGTGTCCTAGGGAATATTTTGTCCGGTCCGGGAGATTTATCCACCTTTATCTTTTTTAACACAGCCATCACTACCTCCTCGGTTATCCTTATATGCTTCATGACCTCCCCACTATTTTTCTTTACTTCAACTGGTTCAACATTTTTTTCCCTAGTGAATACTGAGGAAAAGAAATCATTCAAAATTTCCCCCATTTCCTCAAACTTTTCACTCAGCCTACCCTCACTATCTACAAGGGGTCCAATTTTATCTCTCACTAATCTTTTACTTTTAATGTACTTATAGAAACCCTTTGGATTTATTTTTACTCTGTCAGCCAAAGCCTCTTCATGCCTTTTTTTGGCCTTTCTAATTTCTTTCTTAAGATTCCTTCTACCCTCCTTGTAGTCCTCCTTCAACTTCTCAGCTCCCTGCTCTTTATACCTCTTGTACACCTCCCTTTTTCTCCTAACCAAATTTCCAATATTCCTCGAAAACCAAGCCTCCCTATGACTTCCAGCCTTTCCTTTGATCCAAACTGGGACATAACTACTTTGTACCCTCAAAATTTATTTTTTGAATATCCTCCATTTTTCATTAACATCCTTACCTGAAAATATCCTGTCCCACTCAATACTCCCCAAATCCCTTCTTATTCCTTCAAAATTTGCTCTTTTCCAATCCAGAACCTCAACTTTAGGCCTCTCCTTGCTCTTCCTTAAAACTACCCTAAAACTAACAGAATTATGATCACTAGACCCAATTGGTTCTCCAACATTAATGTCTGCTACCTGACCTAGCTTGTTCCCTAACAGGAGATCCAGTATTACACTATCCCGAGTCGGTTCTTCTACTAACTGATTTAGAAAACAATCCTGAAAACATTTAACGAACTCCAGCCCATCCAGCCCTCTAACCGTATGGGTATCCCAATCAATGTGTGGGAAGTTAAAATCTCCCATGATCACTACCCAATGATTTTCACACATATACGTTATCTCCCTACAAATTTGTTCCTCCAATTCCCTTGGCCCATTTGGTGGTCTGTAATACACCCCTATTAGCACCCTCTTGCCTCCTCCACCCCTCAATTCCACCCAAACAGCCTCACTGGTCGATCCCTCCATACCATCCTGCCACCTCACGGCAGTAATGTCCTCCCTAACAAGCAGAGCAACTCCTCCTCCTTTTTTACCCCCTGATCTATCACATCTAAAACAAATGTATCCCGGAACATTAAGTTGCCAGTCCTGCCCCTCCTGTAGCCAGGTCTCACTAATTGCCACAATATCGTGACCCCAAGTATCTATCCATGCTCTCAGCTCATCTACCTTGTTCACTATGCTTCTTGCATTAAAATATATGAATCTCAGAGAATGACCCTCACATATATTCTCTTTTTTACCTTCTACCCTAATCTCCATCCTACCTTTCTTATCTTTTTTATTCCTAGCTAGGTGGCCATACTCCCTGGACACTGCTCTCACCCTCTGTTCCCCACCCCCCTGTTTAAACCTTCCCCCACAGCTCTAGCAAATCTACTTGCCAGCACATTGGTCCCCCTCCAGTTCAAGTGGAGTCCGTCCCTCTTGTACAGGTCCGACCTTCCCCAGAAGAGATCCCAATGATCCAGAAATCTTATCCCTTGCCCCTCAAAAAGAAATTTTTTAAAAAACCAGAAAAATGCAAAAAAAACCACCAAAGATAGTAATACCCTAAAAATCTGGGTGTGGTAAACCCACCAGCAGCAGATGACTATCAAAGTTTTCAGTGTCATCCACCCACCCCCCCCAACCCAGCCAGATACATATTTATTATTTAATGAAACATAATAGAATATAGTCCATATGTTCAGCCTAATGATTCCAAGCCCAACGACTGCTCCGGATCTTCAACATCAAGAAGACTTTGTGTCAACTCTTCTTTCTTTCCATACTTTCCATTCTTTCCATTCCCATGTACATTTCCATTTACCCTCCTCTTAGGAGACAATGGAGGAGAAGATCCATTTCTTCACAATTCCGGCAAAGAATTAGTAAAAAGCAATTCATCATGATCATTCTCAAAAAATTGAGATTGAAAATTTCCAAAGAAAACCTTCAAAATTGCAGGATAACGAAAAGCAAACTTTTAGCCTTTTCGCCTCAAAACATCCTTGGCCATATTAAATTCTCGTCGTCTTCTAATAACTTCTTGGCTCAAATCGGCATAAAAGAACCATTTGAACCATTAATGGAGATACTGCCATACATAAATTAATTTCTCTATCTTGATATTTTAAACAACGAACCAAGAGTGCTCTCGGTGTTTGTCCTGGAAGTGGTTTTCTTCTCAGAGCTTTGTGAGCCCTATCCAGTTCCAAACCTTCAGAAAAAATCTCTTTACCCAGCACCTCTGGGATCCAGTGCTTAAAAAATTTTATAGGGTCAGCACCTTCAATGTCCTCTGGAAAACAAACTATTTTCACATTTTTCCTTCGACTTTGATTTTCCAACGAATCAATCTTCTTCATTAAGTCTCTTTTTTGAATCCCCCAATCTACAAAAGAACCTTCCACTTTTTCTCTATTACGTTCTACCTGAGTTTGACACTCAGAAAAAGCTGTTACAATTATCTTAAAATTATCTTGCACAGTATCAACTGATTTTATACATCTATTAATATCACTTAACTACAGTCATTTCCTGTTTCATAGTTGACATTTCATCACACAAGGTATTCATTTTTATTTTCATCTCCATAAATCCTTGATTCACTTGAGTTGATATTTGTTTTGACATATTCTGTATTTGACAAGCAATCTCTTCCAAAACAGTAAACACTGAATCCATTCTAGATTCCACTTCCACTTTTTGAGGTCTGCCTCCTTTAACTGCAAGCTCCTCCTCCTCCTGGACGAATTCTAATAAGGCAAGTTCCTCTTCTTCCTCAGTCATCGTAGGTCCTTTGGCTGAACGGCTGCGGGTCTGGACACCCAATGATGGCACCCTGACCTCTTCGGGACACCGGCATTCGAGCTCCCCCACAGCCCACACTTTATCCAGCAGTTCTCGGTCATGGGATGCCCCACGCAGGCCAGGCAAAGACGTCGGATGCACAGGAGCATCCTTTGACGCTACACTGCACGCCACTGGGCCGCCCAGTAAGGTTCCGGGTTTGCGGGCCCCCTTATTGGCCGTGCTGCCCGCGCGCACGACTTCACGTGAACGGTCAAGCTCACCAATGTATCGGCACCATCTTGCGGAGGCAGGATCGGCGCCGGAGTCAGACTCAAATGGGCTGGAGTCCTCTAAGGCTTGGAGATTCCCAATGACGACTCCATGGATTCAGCTATGCAGGAATGCCTCAATTCTTCCGCATTTTTATATGGTGATTTTTTTCTGAAGCTGAGGTTTAAATTTTTTCACATTAGATGCCGTAATAAATCAGTGTTATTTAAACAACTGTAAATATTATTTTTAACCACTTTTATGCTTTTTAAAAACCGGGTATTTAATGATCCAGCTGGGGAAAGGTGGAACACATGTCTTTCTTCTACGCCATCTTGCCACACCCCCCTTCCTTTGTGAAAGTTATGACCACAATCATTGGAGTGTTTTCTCCTTGATGACCATTGAAGATGTCACACTTGGTTAAAAGTTGTCTTCATGAAAACAGCAGCCACTCTCACCTCTGAAATTCAGTACTTTGGTTGATTTGGACTAAAATTGTGATGAAACTTGGAACTGACTGATTCTGGAAAAACACAAGCTGGGCTTTGGTGAGTGGGTGATTAGTGAGTAAAAGTTAATTAATAGCAGCATGAGCCACAGCTTCAATCATATTGTTGATGAACCATCTATTTTTTTTGTCTAATCTTTTCCTTATCCTGTCCTGATTTTCATGATATTAACAAGAAAAATTAATAATTTTGCTGGTCAGTAAGAAAACAGTACACCCATAAAAGCACAGTACAACAAGCAATCAGTGTTACTTTTGCCTTTGAACAAGGCAAAGCTCTAAAAGTGGTTCTTACGTCATTGTTCGATATCTCAACGTCAATATTCTTCAATAGTTCTGCTAATCTTCTTTTCTCATCATCAGTCAGCAGCACTGGGTTCTTAGCTTCTTTTGCCAACTGCAAATAACAGTAATTAAAGTCAAAAATTTCAAAATGTACAAGGGTTGCAGGTTCATTGGGATATTTGGGTGGCATGGGCTTGTGGGCCAAAAGGGCCTGTATGGTGCTGCAGGTCTAATTTTTTTTAAAAGTTATAAACAAGTTGGGTTTTTTTTAAATGCACATCAGCCAAAAACACACTAATAAAAAGTAAAAATGAGTGCAAGTGCAGTAACGAATGCATTATCAACAATTAGTTTAAAACCTACAATTAATAACACTATACATTCAGCAACAATTCTACTGAAAGATGTGGTTAAGTGAATTAATTTACATACCTCAATGTTCTTCTTAATAAAATCTTTTATCTTATTTTGGGGAGCCACTCGACTGCTTGTTTCTTTTTGGACATTTTTGGAGCAAGCTGCTGAAGGCAATTTAACTTCTTCAGCACAGTCCTGGTAGCCTGACAAAAAAATGTTGGCATTTATTGAACAAATTGTTTCAACTTAATGTATAAAATATTACATCCTGCTCCAACGCTCATAAATGTGCATCCAATTTACTAGAATTGCTGTACAACAAATGTGCAGATCCAAAAGCTACTTGAAAATATTTTCAGCAACTTGCTCTAGAAAAAGGGCAAACGTTTTTCATAATCTACAAAATAAATTTGGTGTCTGCAAATCAAAAAAATCCCTAAAATTTGAGGCTGGGAAAATCACCTTTAGCACAACTTTACAAATAATCAAATCTATCAGGATCTTCCATTCCTTTTTTCAGAAGGAATGGTAGATTTTTTTTCCTCTCTAAGTTCAGGATATGAGGCTGCCACAGAAAAGGAATTGAAACCATGATTATATTGAATAGTGGGAGGACTTGAGGATCCAAGTAGCCTTATCCTGCTCTCACTATTTTGTATTAATTTGAGTAATCTGAATACATAGTCGATCTACACAAAATACTGATCCATACTTGCCGCAAAGACTGTGACAAATTTACATAAATCTTAAACGACAGAGAAATGTTAGAAGGAAATAAATAAATGTGTCGTTTATAAGAAGTACTCAGGCAAAGGTATCACTTGATGAGAAGAAACATTTCCACTATTTTATGGTCAACCATACTGAAGGTAAAATGAAGTTTACGGTGGGATAATGCACCACAAACACTGAAAGATGCAACTGTTAAATACTGTGATGGAGCAGTTATTGATCTGGAAAATTCAAACATGGAGCACTCGAAAAGTTGGAATAAATGTTTAAAATTGTTTAAGTTTGAGATGGAATAGAGAAGTTATTGAAGTTTTTGAATTCAAAAGTGATGATTTTGAAAAAGGTTGGCAACATGTCTCAAGACAATACATGTTTTCTGAGAGTTATTTTGGGTGGTCAATTGGTTAAGCTGAAAAGGTAAACACAGCAGCAGAATGAGACAGAGTACTCAGGAAGCAAAGCACCATCTGGAGGGAGAGGGAGACATTGCGAGATTCTTACATCTTACCTCTGGTAAGAATCAGAGAGGAATAAAATGGGAGAAGAAATATCTTGTTTTGGCCTTGATGAAGCTAAACTTTTTAACTTGTCACAAAATAGTAGTATATTGAAAAAGGTTCTTCTGAGAGCAGACTTTTAGGTTATTTCTTTTATTCATACAACTGTGGGTCGAGAATGATATAGAGTGTTGGATTGCAATGAAAAGAAAGATCAATTAGCACCAACCATAACACTGTTATGGGGTTCATCAGGACCTGATGGCTGCAGTGAACAACCTGTCTTTAAACCTGCTGATGCATCCCTTCACACTTTTAAGCCTTCTCCCAGATGGAAGGAGGCAGAAGAGAGTGTGTCTGGAATGTGACAGATCCTGCAGTATGTTGGTTGTCTTTCCAAGGCATAAAGGATCAACAGAGGGTAAAGAAATGTGCATTATGTTCTAAGGTGCATTCACAACCTTCTGTAACTTTTTCTGACCTTGAACAGGGCAGCTTGAATAGGGAGTTAGCTTGATAGAAGAGAAAAAAATCAATAATATTTGAAACCAACAAAATCATTTGTGATATATAGCTAAGTTGTTAGGTTGCATTCTTCTTCTTAAAAAAAAGTGGGCATTTATACCTCAAATTGACTATTGTCTAAAGTCTGTAACCAATTTTGAAAAGACTGATATCAAAGCAAATGAACTGATATTAAGCATTGCGATGCTGAAAATCTGCTCCCTCTCTCTTTCGCTTGCTGTGGTAGAATCATGGACAGCATTTTAGGATACAGAATCTATGCAGATAAATCATTCCTCAGATTTGGTATTCTAAAATGCTATCCATGACTCTATCGGGGAGAGTGAGAGAGTGATGGTGCAGATTTTCTCCATCCCAATACATAACATCAGTATTTTCAAGATTGACAACAGACTTTCGACAACAGACAAGTAATTCAAGGTGTAAACACCTACCTTTTTATCTACTGTCACACATTATACTTCCGATATTTTTTCGTTAAGTTTTTCAGGCTGACCGAGCCCTTTCAGGCTCCAAGTTTATGGTTCCTGTGTAGTCCGGACATTGGATGTCGTCATACTAAATGGAGCCTGTAGCCTGAAAGGCCCGTGCCAGGTGTACAAAACAGTTTTATAGCTGAGGGGACAAGCATAGGTCCAAGATCAGGAGACTGAGGGTTTGTTAACTCAAACCAAAAATGCCCAAATATTATATACCTGCTTTGCAGATGCTTCTGAAGACTCTTAGCAAAGGTATAATGATCATTACCATTTTAAAAACCTGTTGTCATGAATTACATCTCTTCCACATTTAATGGAGTGGAGTACTCAGCAGATCATTGGCAAAATATCCTATCAGCAGTTTTTTTTTTTAAATACAAATTCTCGATCCTGTGCTTGAAAATACCCTTGTAGCATAAAGCCTTTGCTATTCCACTTGAAGCATTGATGCCATATGTGCCATTTAGAAATTGGCAGTCACTACTGGGCATGACTATTTCTTCTTGCATTAGACTTAAAATCTGACAGCTTAATCTCAACCTTTTAAAATTTATAAATGAAACCAACAAGGAATTTTATTAAAAATACAAGATGTACAACTTCCATTCGTCCGCCTATTCATTTCTCCATTTCCTGTTCTTAGGTTGACTAAGTGAATAAAATTCATCAAAGGTTAGCAAGTTCAGGTAAGAAACAACCCAGAATGTGAGCCTTTTAATTGGAACTTGAGAACTAACCAAGCTGCTTCATCAATCAAATTAAAGCACAATTTAAGAACTGTCACTTAAGATACTCCCTTTCTAATCAAAATAACTTTTTAAGCTTATATGAAGAAAAGTATTAAAATTTTGGTTCAAAAAACAAAATAGTTGCTTAAAGGAATTATAGCATGACGACAATTTAAATATTCTAATTTTTCAACTAAACATAAAAGCTACACAATTAAAATATTTCTGTTAAAAATATCACACAATTATATGAAATACCTAATTCTATAATTTTTTACAATAAGACATTTATGTTTTGTTAGTAGCAGTTGGTGATTATTAGTGTTCTGCTGCCATCTGCTGTTTTGAATAAGAAAGGAAATATATGTTTCAACAATATCATTCTAAGCCTTTTTATAGTGGGGAAAAAAGTGAATGATATTCTCCGCCTTTACATCAATTGTTACGAGCCCAAAGGACCCCAAACCCCAGCAGCAATAGACATTCACAAAGACAAGTGGCTTTCAAAATAAAAGTTATTCTTAATCAACTTTAAACATGAAAATAGAATCAAACTTGAACTTAACTCTATACTTATACTATAATCTAACCCAAATTACCCTTTTCTAATTCTAAGCGCACGTGTGTGTGTGTGTGTGTGTGTGTGTGTGTGTGTGTGTGTGTGTGTGTGTGTGTGTGTGTGTGTGTGTGTGTGTGTGTGTGTGTGTGTATTTAAGAAAAGTTCTTTGGTTCATAGTTCAATCTCACTTCTCCTTCTTCCAAGTTCTCTGATTGCAGGCAATCACCATACTGTGCACAAAATTTAACATGTATAAAGTTCACCAAGCTTGGTGCTTGAAAGGTAAATGTTTTCCACTCAGGAAGGTTCTTGTAGGATTTGCAGAGGGAGAGATATCTGTTGCTCCAGGATTCCACAACTGAGGTACCACCACTGGTCACCTCAGGGTCTCGCTGATGAAATTTGCCCCATCAGGGTCTTCCAGGTGGTAACCTCTTTCTTCAAGCTACCACAGAGTTCCATTCCTTCCTCTATTTCAAGAGAAACATCAGACAGATAGCACTTCCAGCCATCTACTGCTCTGGAATTTGTTTTCATCAGTTTTAAAACAGTTTTCCCTGGTTGCATTTTTCAGTTACTTGTCAGTGTCCCACACACTGACTGACTGACTGAGCTGTTAACTCAACTCTCTCTCTTTTCCAACTGCCACTCCAGTGAAAAGCATGAGACTCATGTGACTTGCAAAAACCCCACCTTCTCCAGCAAACAACAGGAGTTCTTCCTTCTGCTCAAGTTGTTATCTGAGGTAAACAACCCAAGATTGACCTGTCTGTGCACTCTGCAGAAAGATACTTGTAGTCATCCCGGCTCCAGTTCAATTAACACCTAGTTGTGAAAGATGGTTACATTCTCCATATCTTCATTATTTCTTCAGTCTTTCAAATAAGATCAGTTTAAAATGTGTGAATGTATGTGACCTACTCTAAATCTTATAAATTCTCCTCAAATATTAATATTGTTACACAATTCACCAATCTTTATAAAAGCGCTAGCAGCAGATACTGGATGCAGATCTGATTCATCCGGGGGGGGGGTTTCTCACAGGTGGAGCAAGTCACTTTGTTCCATAAAAGCAATGCCGCTGAATGTGGCTGCTTACGGCCATCAGCCCGTGACCCAGAAGCCACCACCAGGGCTCCCACAGTGATTGGTGCTGGGGTTAGGGCTCCCTCCTGCCACCCGGAAATATCCTCTTCCCATTCCCCTTCCACCCCTTGCTCCTTCACCAACATCACTGGAGCCAGAGAGAGAGGGAATGAATATGCAAGGTGAGGGGGAGTGGAGGGAGTCCAGCCTGAAGAGTGCGGAGGCCTATCAAGGGCAACGAGAGTCGGAGCCCACCAAGCCACCAGGACCAGAGGGTGAAGGGTCACGGGTGCTGAGCTCCATGGCCTGGGAGGAAGAAAGAGAGATGCTGAACAATGGACACAGAGAAGCAGAGCCAGAGAGTCTGATGGACGAAAGAGGGGAGCGAAGAGCCAGGCTTGGCATGCCAGAGGGGCAGAAGAGCTGGAAGAAGGAGCCTCAGGTTTTATAACAAGAAACTCTTTTTGTTTTAATGCTGGATCAATGAGTAACAAAGACGGCCATAATCCCCCACACAGCTGGAATCGTTCTGCATTTACCAGAGCAGTTCCAGCTGTGTGAGGGATTATGAGTAACAAAGATGGCCATTGCTCAGAGCGTATGTTTGACCTCACGGCAACAGGTGGCACTACTGCACCACTCGCCCCACCTCCCTCAGCTCTGGAGGATGGCTCCCAATGCAGCTCTCTTTAAAAGCCTTATAAGCCCTCTCCATAAAAAGGCAAGTCCACTCCCCGCTCCCCCCCCCACCCCCCACAAAATGCCTCAATGCGGCATTGCTCCACAAGAACACCTTCTGGTTAAGAGAAGATTGCGACTCACAGAGTGCTAAAGTAGTTTTTTTTAAATGAGAAACAGTAGAGGCAAAAACGAGATGAAAACGTGGCAACAGAATGCACTCAGAGTGGTCAAAAGAAGATAAACTATGATGGAAGATGGGAAATAGATCAGGAATCAATTGAACCAAGAATTCAATTGTGTTGAAATACAAGGAAAGTATAATTAGATTCTAATCTAAATTTTAAACAAAAAGTAAATAGAGAAGTCTACTTATTTACAATAGCAGTTTCTCACTGATGTTTTTTCATTAGGCAGTTAGCAAATCAGATAAATTTTAGTTGCAATCACATGTAACAAGGAGAGACAAGGAAAGATTCCTCCTCAATGAAAATACCTTGTAAACTTTCTAAGTTCTTACCTTGGTCTTGTTCATTGGTTTTCATTTCATAGTGCACAATAGGGAGTTGCGTGTGAAATATAGATGGAACTGTAAGTTCTTCACCTGATTTAAGTTGAGGAATAAGTATGGAGAAGACATTAGAAATTTTACACTGATTGTTTTTACTTTAGTACATATTTTTATAGTTTGTATATTTTAATTACAATGGATTTTGAAATCCTTTTGGTGATGTCTCTCCACAGGTTAAAAATAGGAAATGCTTCAGATAACACCTACTGAGGATCTACTCCTGAATGGCCAAGTGAGGTTTCTAAAGCTCACTGGTGTCAAAGGTCTTTGAACACTTTTTAAATCTTTTTTTTAAAGAAGTATTTGAATCATCATAAAAATAAAACTCATTAGCAAAATAATACAGGAATTACGTGTCCTCCCAAGATTACGAACGCTTGATTTATGGTCACTCCGTGCATACAAACATTAGTAGGATGGATGGGATGGATTTGTTGTCTGCTGAAAGGCTGCCACCAACTTCTCCCTCTCTTTCTTCACCCCTACCTATCTAAAAAGCCTGAATAATCCAGAGCTGGATTGGAACAGAACTGGGAGTACAAAGTCTCAAGGCTGTTTGAGACTTTTCCATTAATGGTATAGGTAAGGAATTATCCAATTAAAACTGAAGGAAATATAGCACATGGTTGACAAGAATAAATGAAGGATAGGTTAAGTTGAAAGACAAGTTTTATGTACAGGGAGCACAGGATCAACTCTGCGAAGTATCAATTAACTTTGTATCATCCACTGCGCTGGAAAATGGACAAGTATATAACTCAATATACTATTCACTCATTATTATACAGCCAACAGATAATTTACTCAGTAGACAGAGTCATTAAAAGAGCAAAGGAAAAAGAACATAAAACATCACATAGGATAGAAGGAGGCCATCTAACCTTTCCTGGCTGTATCAGGTCTCTGAAAAAGCTATCATTTAGTACCATTCTTTAAAATGCAGGCAAATTATTTTTCAAATACAATGACACACGTCCAAACAAATTTTCTCATTCTCAACTTGACTTCAACACCTTGTTTCTTCATGTAAATGATTTTAATTTTGTGCCTTTAGGATTATCAACCTTCTTAACAACATGTGATCACAGAGGTAGCAGAAAGCAAGCACAAAACTCGAAAGTCTGTTCAGCAGACTTTATTCCACTAAAAGTCTGAACACGAGTTCATGCCTTGGTGGCTCCCCGTGTGTCTGCCTCAGGAGGGGCCGGCTCAGGTCTATACTCGAAGGGCTGATGTGGCCTGTTTCCGCGCTGTAAACTGTTATATGGTTATATGTTATATGTTATATTCAGGTCAGCTGATTGACAGCCGGCCAGGTGGAGTCAGCGCCTTGGGTAGTCTTCCTGCAGGTACAGAGATCACCCCCTGCAGTAGACTGGTGGTCATATCACCACATAACAGCAAAAGTCGCTCTCTATCAATGTCACCAAAACTCCTAAAGCACTTAATCACATCTCTCCTTTATCGTCTCTGCTCTAAAATCAAGTAGATGGTACAGTTAAATGTGTGCCTAAGGAGCTTGTTGAGGAGAGAAGGCTTCAACCACTTGAATCATTTTGGGTCTCTTCGTGTACAAGAAATTCAGTTGCACCTAAACTGGAGGGGTATCAATATCCTTGTGGGGATGTTTGCTACTCAGGATGATTTAAATTAGTGTAGCAGGAATGGGATCAAAAGTAGGTCAGCCAGTGGACAGATTGAGAGAAAGGTAGAGGCATTAACAAGATGTGATACTTCAGCCACAGTTTAGCCATTAGCTTTTAAAGATTTAGCATAACTTCCTTATTTTTGACAAAAAGCCAACAGCACAAATGTTGTTTAATATGCTGAACATTTCCAGCATTTTCAGTTTTATTGATTGCCCAATCAATCATTGGAAGGATATTGATACTGAAAGAGGTGCAGAGGAGATTCTCCATAATGTTGCCCAGACAAGGATTTGACTTTTAAGAAGAGGTTGGATAAGCTGGTTCTTTACTCCCTGTAGTGTAGGGATGACCAGATGGGTTACCTTATAGAAAAATATAAAAGCATGAAGGGCACAGATAAAGTGAATTCTAGAATTATTGGACACAGGTTTCAGAAAAGGGAAAGATTAAGAAGGTCCCAAAGGGTGACATTTTCATTCAGAGGTAGTCTATATCTGAAGGAGCTCCAAAAAAAAAAACACTATAGAAAAGAGTACAATGACAACATTCAAAAGACATGGGTTGGAAGGATTTAGAAGGTTATGGACCAAATGCATTCAAGTAGGATTAGCCCAAAATACCAACTTGGACCAAAGATCCTGTTCTGTGGTGTATCACTCCTTGACTCTATGATGTGTTAGTCCTTGTTTTTGTGCTTTATTCTGTTTACCTGTCAAGGGTGCCATATTGCTAAGATTCTCTGTCAAGACTCAGATGTTAAGATAGCCATTTGAGCACAGAGCACCATGGAACTAAAATCAATAATGAGTTAATAATTTCAAAAAACAATGTGAAATATTGATAGAAAACAAAAATATTTTAAATATAACTAAACAAATCACAACAAATTAGCCATACACAAAACTGAAAAAAACTCTCCAGGTCATGCCGACTTGCTGTGTTTCTCTGCACTTTTATATATTGAACTAGCATTTGTACAATTTTTTTTGTTCAACTTCTTAACTTCCTGAATATTCATGAACCAAAAGACACGGTCTTACTTTGGGTTTTTGTGCCCTATTGTTATTTGTCGTTATAGTCAGGTGGTTTATATGAATGTTTACACTATGACGCTGCAGCAAAACAGCAAATTTTGTGACTTGTTCACGACAATAAATTCTGATTCTAACACATTTGTTCATTTATAAGTTTGCTTCTCACCATTAAATATGTTTATTTCCATATAAAAATATAGCAATAAATCACCTTCCTAATATCGTCTGCTTTTATGTCAGAGTTCTTGCAGTTATCTAGCTTCCATTTGATTGATTTCATATTAATTTGTGCTACTAACCAGCCTTTGGAGTTTTTTTTCTGACTCACCATTTCCACCTGGTGTCAGAGCCAAGAATCTCATTTCATTTTCTGCCACCTCAGGGTATTCCACCATTCCTTCTGATTTTCTATTCTAAACAAAAAATAATAATAATTATGGGCTGAGGTAGTTTTTGAATGTTTTCATGCAAATTTGCTAATGTATGACATGGTATGACTTCCAATATAATTGTATTCCATTTTACGTATTGTATTTTAAAACAATTTTTTTCTGTATTCTCTTATGATCAGTTTCCTCAAGAATATGAAATCAAACATATTTCAAAAGCAAAGAAATTACAAACAGTTGTGTCTAATGTAATTGTTTCTACACTGCCACCTTTAGTGTTGAAAGAATCATTAAAGTTCACAAACAAAACTGCATTTGTGTAAGGTTTGCTTCATGGTAGAATGTTTGCACTTCAAAGTGTAATTGGACAATTCCAAATAAACAAAAGGAAACAGTTATTAATAACACTTAAAAAATGCACTTTTAACATTTTCAACTGATATTTAAATACCAGAAGATGATTTTTACTTAAATAATTATTTAAAGATAGCAGCCACCATTTTAAAGATAAGCAAATGTAAGCTCAAGGTCACAAAACATAAAATGCAGTACAGGTACACGATCCTTTATCCGGAACCCTTGGGGGACAGTGTGCTCCAAATTTCTGATTTTTCCAGATTTTGGAAAGCCAGATTTAAGCCCACCCGAATTGTGCTGCCGTATCCACCCCCACCCCCTTCCAGTCACCCTGCCGTCTCCCCCCAACCCCCCTCACCCGCCCGACTCGTGCATCTGGTCTCCCGGCCGCCCGACTCGCACTGCCGTCTCTCTCCCCATGTGCCAGATTTTGGAGATTTCGGATTTTAGATGTCCAGATAAAGGATCGTGTACCTGTACATCAATTCATAAAAAAGTAAATGGAACCCAAGTTTCATGATAGCAAAGAGATTACATTCAAATAAAATAGTAAATCCATGGGACAGCATGGTTAGCATAATGCTTTTTACAGTCCCAGCAATCCGGATTCAAATCCAGCACTCTCTGTAAGGAGTCTGTGCAGTCTCCCCATGTCTGAGTGTGTTTCCTCTGGATGCTCCGGTTTCCTCCCACCTTTCAAAACTTGTGGGGGTTGTAGGTTAATTGAAGTATTTTTGCGGCACAGGCTCATGGGTCGGAATGGCCTGTTATCATTTTGTATGTCTAAACTTTTAAAATTTATGATAAAGTTATTAAATCGTATTTGTAAGACTCCAATGTGAAGAGTAATGAACATCTCACAACATGAATTAAAAGATTATTTCTGATATCAGGAAATAAAAATTATCCAAATATGCAATCAAGATTGTAGTCTCTCACGCAGTAATAAGTGAGCAAGTTTAAATTATTTTTTTTTCCATATACATTGTTCAATATGCAAATGCACTGAAATTCTTATTTGCTGCAGCTGAACAAAACAGAAAAATTGACGACACAGCACTGCTCCAAAGGGTCCAGCCACCTGGTCCTAATGCCAGCAGCTCCCTACAGGCTTAAATAGCCTGTTAAAAGAAGCCAATGCTGTTTGTAAGTAAAATCCTGCATCCACAGAGGTCTGTGTCCAAGACGGTGGTGCCTGTGCTCGGCAGCACCCAAGAGGGAAAATAGACTCTGGGGGAGTAGTGGACTAGCACAGGCCACCAGAAATGGGAAGATAACCTCCATACAAAAGAAGAAACAAAAGAGATGACCCTACATGATGGTGACTTGGACAATGGACCAGCGAGAGGCTCAGCGCCTGAGGGACGCATAGAGACTATGGGTGACTTGCAGTCAGAGGACTAAAGTGCCAGTTAGTGAAGTAGACAAAGGTGACATAGTGCCATAATTATTGTTTGAAAAAAATATGGCGAACCCCTGGCAAATGCTACTTTTGTAATAAGAGCTGATACCCAGACAGAAGTGCCCAGCTCGATTTGCTACCTGCAGCTATTGTGGGAAACACGGCCACTTCGCTAAAGCGTGTAGAGCGAAAAATACTCCCACTGATAAGAAGAAGAGAAGCACCAAGAAAATTCATCCTGGAGCTGCAGCAATGGAAGACAACTATGAAAGGGAGGAACCTTCAGAGGAGCCCGCTGAATCAACTTCAAGTGACGGCGAGGTGAGATCAACACAAAGTTCCCCTGTGATAACTCAATTGACTGTAAAGCTTGGGGGGTGTTTACAGACTGGAACGGTCAACTATGAAGGGGGAGGTGAATGGTGAGACTGTCGATTGCTTAATAGACTCGAAGTACTGACAGCTGCATCCACGAGAAGGTCGCCAAAACTATAAATTTGCGGAGATATCCAGCGAACCAAAAGATATCAATGTCTTGTAGTGAACTATATGGGATAAGTGTAATGTTACTTTGAACTTGCAGGGACATTGCCTTGGTGATGTTTGGCTTTTTGTAATGCCTGATCTCTGCGCTCCTGTGTTATTGGGGTTGGATATTCAATCTCAGATGAAAAATGTAGTGTTAAATTTCAATGGGCCACTACCCACATTTACAATCCCCTGCACTACTTACTGTGGTCTGTCCACACTAAAGTTCAAAGCTCCCTCCCTGTTCAGTAATCTGTCTCCCCAGTGTCGACCGACTGCCACTAAGACCCATTCTTACAGGAAAGAGGATCGTGAGTTTATTAAAGCTGAGACCTGGAGATTTCTTAAAGAGGGGATGATTGAACCTTGTAAGAGTCCGTGGCAAGCTCAAGTGGTAGTTGTGAAAAACCACACTAAGAAATGACTGGCTATTGACTACAGCCAGACAATCAACCGTTACACTAACTTGGATGCCTACCCCCGCCACGCATCAATAAAATGATTAATCAGATAGCGCAATACAGGATGTACTCGACTATCGACCTTCCTTACTCCCTGGAAAAAGTCAGAAAACTGACTAAAAGCTGTCCTGTTTGCGCAGAATGCAAACCGCAGTACTTTAAAGCTCTGGAGGCCACTCTCATCAAGGCAACCTGACCTTTTCAGAGGATCAGCTTAGATTTTAAAGGGCTGTTATCTTCCAACAACAAAAATGTATTTTTCCTTACTGTAATCGATGAATATTCAAGGTTTTCCTTCACGATACCCTGCCCTGACGTCTCAACAACATGTCATTAAGGCACTTGACAGAATTTTCAGTATTTTTGGTTTTCCCAGTTACATTCATACAGAGGCTCATTTATGAGCGCTGAGCTGTGCCAAGTCCTGTGACACAAGGGGATTGCCACCAGCCGCACCACGAGCTACAACCCACAGGGCAATGGGCAGGTCAAAATGGCTAACACCACAGTCTGGAAGACTGTTAACCTTGAGTTAAAGAAACATGGTTACCCTGTTACCCGGAGGCAGGAGGTGCTGCCTGAGGCGCTACATTCTATTCGGTCTTTACTGTGTACTGCAACAAATCAAACACCTCATGAACGTATATGTTTGCTTTTCCTAGGAAATCAGGAATTGTGATGGACTGGCCAGCCTGTCTATCTGAGCCTGGAACCGTACTGCTGAAGAGCCACGCTCGGATGCGTAAAACGGACCCTCTAGTCCAACCAGTTCAGCTACTGCACACTAACCCCAATTATGCCCATGTTAAATTCCCAGACGGGAGTACGGACACTGTACCCCCAAGAGATCTGGCCCCACCTGTTCACCCCTTCCACACACCCCTACTCGAAGTAATCCTGAGAGGTTGGACATCCCCCCCCCCCCCACCCGCCTGTGATCCCCCAGAGAGCATTCAGATGGCCATGCTGAGGCCCCACTGCCTCACGCTGGTAATTCTGGAGTGGGGCCAAATGTCCGGCCTTCTCACACTACAAACCAGGGAACTGTGTCAACACCACCAGCTCCCAAGGTTGCAATGCCTACACCTGTCCTGATAAGGAAGTCCACTCGTATCCATAAACAAACTGAGAGGCTCCAGTATTCATCATATACATCTCATTATATTCTGATTGCTCTGCTAGATAATGGCCTTGTTTTGGCTATGTTAGTGAATTCTCAATGCCATTTATTTTATTAATGTATTACGCTTGCAGTAAATTGCCTGCCTGCTAAAATTTTAACTAGCAGCTGTCCCTTTGATTTTAACCCTTCTTCTGCCAGGGGGAGACCGTGATGAATCTCTGCTGAGCTGTCAGTCTTCCACTTGCCTAGCCTTGCTTTACTGACATTGGCCGTGTATTATGTCTACCATTAAAGACACTCCCCTTGGGTATATCTGTGTATGCACCCATTGTCTTTCATTATTGTACCATTAGTTTCTGCTAATAAAAGTCATGATTATTGTTTGACTACGTCACCTTTGTCTACTTCATTAACTGGCTTTTCAATTTTATTAGCACAAGGACCTGCACAGGCTGCGAGCTGCTAGAAACTGGCTCATGGGAACCAGGTAAAGGAGCTGGATTCAAGAGGGTGCTGAGGGCAAGAAGGGCTCCCAAAGGGCGTCAGGCACTGAAAGCTTCCTGATCACGTCAGAGGTTTGGAACTGGAGCTTCGGTTAGCCATGAATTGAACACGAGTCTGTACTGCTTCAGAGGTGGCGGGAGTGCTGGAGGTGAATCTACAAACAGTCAGTGCCTCTGAAGGGACTTTCTTTTGCTTTCCTTTTTCTTGTCTACAAGAGACGACAGGCAACACTAACTGTGATTCTTTGTCTGCTTACAGCAGGCAGAAGGCAATTTAGTGTAATATTACATGTTCTGTACTATTACGTAACAACAAAAGGAATCGTGAAAACTACTACAATAATATACATTCAATTAAAAAGATAATAAATAGATAATAAATATTCATGTGATCAGGATTTTAATATCATGGCACAAACTTTTTAAAAGATGTCATTACCCCTTCATCTTCAACATATTAATAACTTCCCATTTGAATCCCAAGTGAATTTAAATCATGTAGAATTTCCTGCTCTTACTACTGTGCACTTCTCAATGATAAACATTGTTCACTGAATTATTTCCTCAGCAATTACTTTTTCTGCAATTGAGATTCCAGTATTCATATTCCTGCAGCTTGTCTCCTTCATACTCCCTTTCTCACTCTTTTCCTATCAAATCAAGTAATAATAAGGTACTATAAAAGGGCAGATTTCTACAGTCTGTCTCGAATGAAAAAACATTACACTACATCTTAATACAATGAATCCCAATTTACTCTATTTTGGCTTTGCTTCTTAATTCCTTCTATAGTCTTGGCTTCCTATCCTTTTTGTTATTCAGAAGTTTTATTTGCACCATGCTTCTGCTCAATTTCACTTTATTTGTTCATCTTACTCATCAACATATCATCTGTAAGATGTGGAACTGTTATGTCGCAGACCAGCACCAATGGACTGAGAGAGAGCAAGACACAGAGATCAGTTCTACAGTGTTACAGACAGAAACTGCAGCTGGGACTGGAACAGGACAAGCTGGCAAGCTTGTAGAAACCCCCATTTGGAACACTTGCTGTAAGTGCTTAGTTCAGCCTAGTCAAAGCCCTTGTGATTCATGTAAGAGGAGAGGACTGGCTGTCTAATGTTTCACTTGGAATAAGAGAAACAAAAAGGTGACCTAAAAGAAAGAGGTTATCATCTGGAGAACCATGAGGGGACAAGATTCTTTGGCAAGACACTGACGTGACTGATGTAAGTAAAACAGTTGTGGCTGTCCTGGAACAACAAATCTCTCTCTGAAAGTCAACAAGAATCTTCCTGAGCTGTAACCATTTACCTTTCAAGCACCAAAACCTGGTGAACTTTATAAATGTTAAATTCTGTGCACAGTATAAGAATTGCCTGCAACCAGTAAACTTGGAGAAATGAGAAGTGAGATTGGACTGTGAATCAAAGAACATTTCTGAAATTACACACACATTACATGCACATGCGCTTAGAATTAGAAGGGGGCTAAGTTAGGTTAGTTAAGTCAATAGTGATAAGTTAAAGTGTGATTCTGTTTTCATGTTTAAAGATAATTAAATCAATTTTTGTTTAAGTAACCAATGGTCTTGGTGAATATCTATTTCTGCTGGGTTTTTGGGGTCCTCTGGGCTCATAACACTCCAAACAATAAATCCTCATCATATTTTTAAGAGTAGAGTGAAATTTTTCCAACATTCCTGATGATCGCTACTGTGACTAGCCCCATGGTGTAGGCAGGTGACAAAAGAATTAAAGGAGAGTTGATGGGTAGTTAATACACAAAAGTACTGGAGATATACTGCAATTTCTCCAGCACTTTTGAGTAGTAACTAATTATACAGGCTGTAGACTTCTATGTTTCACTCTGGATTTGATGGGCGTGTGAGGGACAAGTTGCAGGTTGAAAGGAAGATAAGTGGCGGAATGGATGGAATCGGACTTCTGTGTCATGGCAAGTCGAGACGAGTTTGTATTTTGATCCTCTGTTAATTGAGTTTGGGGATGGTGAGCATGAGGGTGTGTACCAACATTGCATACCACCTGCCTGACTTGTAGAAGAGATCGAATTTGGCCTGATCTATTTATTTAATTCTTGAAAATTTTTTTGTGGCAACAATATTGGCAAAGCTTGAAAAAAGAATTACAGGTAAGATGTACGGAAGGTGTACGGAACCTTGGTTTTCAAGAGATATTGAGACCCTGGTTAAGAAGAAGAAGAACGGGACCATTGCCTGAAGAGGGCACACAAAATCAGTGAACCGGTGCGGACTCAAAAGGCCAACATGGCGTGTTTCCGCTCCATAAATGGTTATATGGTTATATGATCCCTGAGTTTCAGGATGGTATGCAGATAAAGTGATCTGTTTAATTCCCAACTTATAAATCAACTACTGAAACAACCCAGGCATAAAATTAGATCCTCAATCACTCTGGATCTCCTTAGGTAATCCAAAAGCTGTGAAAAAATCTTTCCAGAGCCTTTACAACCGTTTTGGCTTTAATATTCCTTAATGATATAGCCTCTGGAAATCTCATTGCTGTACACATAATTGTTAATAAGTACTGATTCCCAGACTTAATTTTAGGCATGGGGACTACACAATCCACAATAAAAGTGAAAGGTTCCCCAACAACAGGAATAGGTTGCAATGGAGCTACTGGAGGACCCTGGTTAGGTTTCACTACAACCTGATAAAAGTGGCATGTCTGGCACCAATTTACAACATCCTTCCTCAAACCAGGCCAGAAAAATTGTCTCAAAATTTATTCATGGTTTTCTTTATACCAAGATGACCACCCAAAGGTGTACTGTGGGTTAGATTTAAAATTTCATTCTGGTCATTTCTACGAACTACTTCTTGATGAATCACCCCTCTCCCCCAACTCTTCATTAGCAGGAATATCAAGAGGTCTCCATTTCCTCATCAATTCACCCTTCAAGTAATATCCACAAGCCATTTCTTCCATCTCCTGTTCACCTCCTGCTTTGTCCCTTAAGTCAACAAGATCTGTATCCATTTTCTGTTGCTGAATTAACTCTTTTCTTGACAAAGAGAAATCCTGACTCTCACAGTGACCCTGCTCTTTCAAAACTATTTCAGAAGCATTGGGCAAGTCTCCATCAACTGAATCATCCTCAGCTCTCATCATTTTCTTAGACAAAGACCTTGCAACAGCATATACAGGATATATCTCATAATCTTCTTCAACCTCATCCTTACTACGCTGATTTGGTCATCTAAAAACTGACCCAACTTTATCCTCTGCCAAATCATTCCCTAATAAAAATGAGACCCCCTACATGGGTAACTTTGAAATTACTCCTACTACAAAAGGCCTTTGAACTAATTCTGAATTCCTATGTTGTGAAGAGATATTGACTGTACATCACCTCCAACACCTTTAAGCAAAATTGTCTGCCCTCTGTCGAATTTCTGATCAAGAACTAAAACATTTCCAACACTGACTGAGCAGCTCCAATATGTCTAAGAATTTTAACTGGAACTTGTGATTCTCCCTCCTTTACTGAAAGCAAGCCCCCTGACACAAAAGGTTTGAAAACATCCATGACACCCTTACCAGGTTTGGAACATCTGCTCTCCTCAAATGTCTGAACACCTGCTTCTGGTAAAACCTCCTTTTCTTGTCTCTTTCAATACTAAGAAATTCACAATAACATGACCAGGTTTCTTACAAAAATGAGATATCAATCCAGAAGATCTGTCCTTTCCCACCTTACCTTCATCTTTTCCACCTTACCTTCATCTTTTCTCTTAACATTCTCCCCAGACTTAATTTCAGGCTTTCTAGTCTGCTCCACATTAACCTTCTGAACAGGGTTAATAATCTGTTCCACATTAACTCTCTGAAAATGCTTCCTATTCTGAAATGTATTTTTGTGAATTAGGGCAAATTTGCCCGCTAATCTAGCTGTTTGCTGCCATGTCCCCATGTCTCTCTCATCCAGTTATAATTTAATCTCATTTGGAACGCATCTTTTAATTTCCTCTATTAATATCAATTCTCTCAATCTGTCAAAATAATTTTTTATTCCTTTTGAGGTGCACCAACAGTCAAAATGTACAGATTTTTTAAAGAGCAAAATCCATATAAGATTGATTCCATGTTTTCACCAAACTCCTAAATTTTTGTCTATATGCTTCTGGAACCAACTCATAAGCTTTCAATACTGCTTGTTTAACAGTTACATAATTTGCCACTTGCTCTGTAGTCAACTAGTGTATGCAATTTGTGCTTTTCCTTTCAATACACTTTGGAGCATAAGAGGCCATTTTTTTTTCTGGCCATCTTGAGCTCTCAGCAACCTTTACAAAAAGCTGAAAATATGTATCTCTATCTCCCTCATCAAAAGGAAGAACTAGATTTACTTCTCTACTAGCCAAAAACCTCTGCCAAGGAGTTACAGTCTCAATTCTCTTACTTCTCTCCATCTCAATTTTTAACTTCTCTAATTGAAACTGTCTGTCCCTTTCAATTTCGTCGCTCTGTCTTTCAGCTCCCTCTAACTCATATTTCCTCCGTTTTTCAACTTCCTCTTAACTCGTATATCCTCTGTTTTTCAGCCTCTTCTCTTTGATTTTCAGCCTCCAAAATCCTCCATTTTTCTCTTTCTTCTTTCATCCTCAATTTCTCCGATTCCAATTGTAACTCTAAAGATCTATCCTCTGGAAAATTGTCTAAGTCTTTCTCAACAAATTTTCCCTCACCTATAAAATATTTCACTATAACCCTCTGTATTTGTATTTTCCTCATCCAATGCTTGACTTCAGTAGCTTTAATGCCTTAGAAATAACCATCAGTTCCTCTTTTCCCTTGCTCTGCAGGTGATGGTTGTGATAAAAATGTATCAACATCCAGTCCTGCTGTTTTTCCACACACAAGCTTTAAATTAGCATGAAAGATAACCATTTAACTAATAAATCACAAAAACTTCAATTTTCAATCTGAAAGGATGAGCCCCCTTAAAATATTACGAGCCCAGAGGACCCCAAAACCCAGCAGAAATAGATATTCACCAAGACAAATGGTTACTTAAACAAAAATTGCTTTTGATTATTTTTAACATGAAAAGAGAATCACACTTTAACTTATCACTATTGACTTAACTAATCTAACTTAACCCCCTTTTAATTCTAAGCGCACATATGTGTATGTTCAGAAAAGTTATTTGATTCACAGTCCAATCTCACTTCTCATTCCTCCAAGTTCACTGGTTGCAGGGAATTCTTATCCTGTACACAGAATTTAACATTTATAAAGTTCATCAGGCTTTGGTGCTTGAACAGTAAATGGTTAGCGCTCAGGAAGGTTTTCAGAGAGAGATTTATTATTTCAGGTCACCCACAACTGATTTACTTTCATCAGCCATTTCAGTGTCTTGCTGATGAAACTTGCCCCATCAGGGTTCTCCAGATGATAACCTCTTTCTTTCAGGTCACCACAGAGTGCTTTTTTGTTTCTCTTATTCCAAATGAAACATTAGACAGCCAGTCCTCTCCTCTTGCATGAGCCACAAGGGCTTTGACCAGGCTGAACACTCACAACACACCTTCCAAATCAGGTTTTCCACAAGCTTGCCAGTTTGTCCTGTTCCAGTCTCAGTTGCTGTTGCTGACAGTAACACTGTAGAAGTGATCTGTATGTGTGTGTTTCTCTCTCACACACATACACACACACACACACACACACACACACAGAAAGCCTCTTTGACTCTCTCAGCTTGCAAAACCATATGACCCTCTTAGAACAGCAAGTTCCCCTCCAGACAGAAGGTAGCTCTGACAAGCTCTTTCGTCTGTTGCCCTTTTGTAAACAACAATCCATTAGTGAAGTCACTGTAACTTGGGCAGTCTCCAAAGCTTTTGCAAAAGCTACGGCCCTGACATGTCTAGCATTAACAGAGCTCCAGTATTTTATATAATATCTGTTTTAAAGTGTTTGTATGTGAGTTACACTAACAAACCCTGTCCCAATTTATCTCCCAAAAACATATCTATTTTAAGTCTCAATCTAACAAATTCAACTGCCCATCCTCATTAACTCATTGTTCCTTGAATAACACTAAAGGACCTCTAACTTGGTGTCCAAATATCAGTTCAAAAGGCCTAAAACCTAATGATTTTTGTACTGAGTCCATCACTGCAAACAAAAGCAAATAGACACCCTGATCCCAGTTCCTTCTCATTCTCAAAACAATATTTCCTTATCGTGGTTTTGAGAGTCGAATGGAACCTCTCCAAGGCCCCTTCTGATTCTGGATGATATGAAGATGACATGATTTGGTTAGGTCTCAATTTATAAACTGTGCTGAAACAGCCCCAATATGAAATTACTTCCCTGGTCTGACTGAATCTCTTTAGGCAAACCAACTAAAGTGAAAATTTTATAAGACCCTTTGACACAGCTTTAGCTTTAATATTTTTAAGTGGCACTGCTTCTGGAAACCTGGGTTCGTCAAAAGCAGGAATGGGTTATAATGGAGCCACTGGGGGGGGAACCTGATTGGGTTTACTCACAACCTGACAGATGTGGCATGTCTAGCAAAATGTCACAACACCTTTTCTTAAACTAGAATTGTTTCATAATCTTATACATAGTTTTTCTTACACCAAGATGACCACTCAGGGTGTGATATGGGTCAAGGTTAAAATCCCTATAGGCTTTAGGAACTTCAACCTTAACTGGCAGGGATATCAAATGGTCCCACTTACTCATCAACACCCCATCCTTGAAGTAATAGCCAAGTGGCATTTTCTTAACTTCATCATCAGAAAGAGCCTCATCTCACACTTCAGTAAGATCAGGATCTTTGTTCTGTGCAATCCCCCATTATTTTGTTTCAATAATGAAATGGAAATCAGGCAGAAGACTAAACTGCCAGTTTACCAACTACCAGCTTAGGCTGTGCAGATAAAATCTGTTCCTGAATTGCCATCCTTGTATTTTGTTGCATGGCAACTCTTTAGACATTTTCTAAACTTCTTCATAATATTTTTTTAAATCTTGTTTAATGTTGCATTTGCATTTCTTTTTATTAAATAAAAGTGACTGCTGTGATTTAAATTCCTTTTTCCAAATTCATGTTGATTTTTTTTTAATATCTCCAATACCTTGCCTAATTATTCATTTTCCCACTCAATTCACATTGTCTGTATCAAATGCAGCACTGCTTGGGAACATCACTCTGAATTTTTTTCTAGTTTCCATTTCAAAATCCTTACAATTCTAACCTGGATGAAACATCAGATGGAGAAGACGCATGAAAAAAAAAATCCTGATCATATTACAAACAACTGCACCTTTTGACATACACTATTATACCTTGATTGTTCTAGAGCATAAACCTTATAGTTCATCAACCATGGGATCATCATAACCTCGAGAATTTGAGAAATTCAATGAGAAATTTGAGCAGTACGTTTTCTACAAGCAAATTAAATTATGAATAATAAAAACAGCCTCATTAGCAAAGCCCATATTCCAAAACAAAATTAATCTGCTTGATAAATGCATAATGACACCTGTGACAGAGTTTATAGATATGTTTTTGGGATATCAAATGGGAAAGGTTTGTTAGAGAAGGTCACATACAAACACTTTAAACAGATCTTATTTAAAATACTGGAGCTCTGCCCAAGCTAGACATATCAGCTCCATGGCTTTTGCAAGAGCTTTGAAGAGTGCTCAAGAGACTTCACTAATGGATTGTGGTTTACAAAAGGCAACAGATGAAAGATCTTGTTGAAGCCGCAGATTGTCTGGAAGAGAACTTGTTATTCTAAGAGGTTCATGCAGTTTTGCAAGCAGAGAGAGTCAAACAGGCTTTCTCTCTCTGTATGTGAGAGAGAGAGAGACACACACACACACAGATCAGTTCTAAGGTGTTACAGCCAGCAGAAGCAACTGGGACAGGAACAGGACAAGCTGGCAAGCTTGTAGAAAGCCACATTTATAAGACTGCCTTGTCAAAGCGCTTGTGATTCATGCAAGAGGAGAGGACTGGCTGTCTAATGTTTCACTTGGAATAAGGGAAACAAAAAGGAACTCTGTGGTAACCTGAGAGAAAGAGGTCATCATCTGGAGAACCTTGATGGGGCACGTTTTGTCAGGAAGACACTGAAGTAACTGATGGAAGTACATCAGTTGTGGATGTCCTGGAACAACAAATCTCTCTCTGAAAACCAACAAGAACCTTCCTGAGCGGTAACCATTTACCTTTCAAGCACCAACGCCTGGTGAACTTTATAAATGTTAAATTCTGTGCACAGTATAAGAATTGCCTGCAACCAGTGAACTTGGAGGAATGGGAAGTGAGATTGGACTGTGAATTAAAGAACTTTTCTGAACTTACACGTGAGCTTAGTATTAGAAGGGGATTAAGTTAGGTTAGTTAAGTTAAAGTGTGAATCTATTTTTATGTTTAAAGATAATTAAAAGCAACTTTTGTTTAAGTAACCATTTGTCGGTGAATATCTATTGCTGCTGGGTTTATGGGTCCTCTCGGCTCGTAACACACAATTTTTTAAAAAATTGAAAATCAGAAACAGCATTAACCAATTATTCTTACTTCCAAAAAAAATTTAATTATCTTGAAATAATGGGAATCGTTAATCCTCAATTTTAGTCCCCATGATCAAATCCACAGACAAAACCCACCAGAGATCAGAGACAAATGATGAAATTTCAGTAAGTACATTTTCCATGTTTTATGATGAATACTTCAGTGGCTTTTTTTGATAGTCATGTTAGCAAGCAGTTAGAAATGTTTTTTTTTACAATGAAGATAAGATTTATCATGACTGAAGGGGCTCTGTAAAAATAAAACTTTGTAAGCATTCAGCTCACACAGCTAACATTTTTAATCCATTTAAATTTAATTTCCATTTGCCTTTTGCTGAATGTTTCATCTGAAGATAAACTGGATTCTTACATGCATTTCTAGTGCTATTTTACCTCAAGTTCTTCCCAAAGCTTTTTCCTCAGTTCTTCTCCTTGCTTCTTCACTTGTCTTTCCTTTTCCTCCTTCATTACTAAAATCTTATCCAATGTTTTCATTTTTGCAATTGCATCTTCAAGTTGGGAGTCTTCAGCACTGTCAGTAAAATCCTCTTCCTTATAGTTATCTATCATTTATTGAAGGATGATCTTTGTTATAATTTTTTCAAGGTTAGATCCTTAAAAGCAATACAATCTCACTTGTCATCTGCATAATGTTAAATGGTGTTTTAAATGTTATTCAATGAAATGAAATAAATAAAAGAAAATCTGAATCATGCTCGAGGAACAAAATTACTTTGTCATTTACAATTAGTTGAGTTATCAGATTCTATTGTGTGCCTCATGCAAGTTATTTTAATAGACAATATAAAATTTCAAGAAAGATTGTAAATGGAAAATTGATGGAGAATACAGAAAAGGTTTTATTAAGAATATCCTTGCCGTCTGCATCTGCACATTATGCAATGGACCCTCACATTGTGTTTCTTCATTATCAAATAGAGAATCATTTTGATTCTTCACCTGGAACTGTCTTTCACAAAACAAATATTCTCTTACCAAAATGCAAGGAAAGTGACAAAAAAATATGTATTTGTTGTCCATTGGTATGGATTGCAATGCCAGGGATTTGCTATGAAATGGTTGGGAATGTCAGAGTGGAAGAAAAAACCATGCAAGCTTGGGATATGCAATTCCTGTCAATGACAGGGACTTCAAACAAAAATCATTTTTATCTTGCCTGATGGCCAGTCCAATTAAAAAAGCAAGCTGCATGCCAGCTGCAAAAACCTGTGCCTAAGGACAACAACCAGATGCCATTAGGAATAAACATCAATGAATAGAAGGGAAATATTTAAGATCAAGGCTTAGGATGAGCAAACTGTGACAATCACAGCAGGAGTTTGAAAGAGGTTGTGCTCAGTAAGAGGTGCAAAGAGAACACATCTGCTAGTCTTTGCCCAAGAAAGAAATGCTACAAAAGGCCTGAAGCTTATCCCTATGCTTCCTAAATGTTGGAAAGCTCGCATGGTGGCAAATATTTTGAGTGGGTGTCTAGTTTAAATATATTAATAAATTGTTCTCATTTCCACCATAGGTTAGAGGGCAATGTTCATGCAACAAAAAATTGCAAAAGGGTCAATGCCACAGATTAAGGTTAGAATTTTTAACTCCCATATGCCAGCCATGAAGAGCTATTAATAAAGGACATTGAAGCACTGGACATTCTGTCTGTACTCAATTTAAATAATAATTTCTATAAAGATTTAGTAGTGAAGAACAATTTTCTAGAAACAAAAGCATTTCTTTTTCTGCATTTCCAGGTTATGTGTCATAAACAAATCACAAGAAGAAAAAACTTTCATGCAATTTCCTTTACAAAAAGAGAACAAAAACATAAGAAATAGGAGCAGGAATCTATCCAACCTTGTCTTAAATGTACAGTATTTACTGAGGTCGCATCACTGACAAAAAATTTGAAATCTGATTAGCCAGGGTATCAAAGGTTATGGGGGCAATAGGACTAAGTGGGGAAATGGATCAGCTCATGATGAAACGGCAGGGCAGACTTGAGGACTTGAATATCCTATTCCTGCTGCTATGACTTATCGATGCCAGTCGTGGACTATACCCTTTGCATAAATAATGTGGGTTCAAGTGCTTAAAGGAGATAATTGAAAAACTGAAAACAGAGAGAACAATCTCTCTGGTTAGAGGGCAATCTTTTAATTTTTAATTTAGACATACATCACAGTAACAGGCCATTTTAGCACACAAGTCCACGCTACCCAATTAACTTACTCCCCCAGTATTTACTCATGGGCCAAAATGGCCTGCTGCCGTGTTGTATGTCTAAATTAAAAGTTAAAAGGTTGCACACTCCTGGATTAGAGTAATATACAAAACATTTGGCAGGCAAGCAGACAATGCAATCTTGATTAGAGTTCTTCATGACACAATAAAATTAACCAAGCATGAATAAATGTATAAAATCAGTTCCTAGTGTGGGAAATATTTTCCTACCAGACTCAATTTTTAATGACTTTGTCTGATCTTGGATAGGTAAATGATCCTCGGAATTCTCTTCTGAATCTGTTCGACCATGAAGAATTCCTGAAAGAAACCAAACACAGTAAGGCAATATGAATAATACAAAATGAATTTTCAAAGGCTGACTTTATTCTTTTCACTTCATTTATTCATTGCTTCCTGTGGTGGTACACCACTGGCCTTCTGCAGGTACAGAGGTTGCCCCCTGCAGTAGGCCAGTGGTGTACCACCACATTCACCCCCTTCATTAAAATTGTCCCAGGCGGTGGGGGGAAGGTTGCAGTCCATGGTCTACCCAGAGCCCCAAAAACATATACACATTATTTACAGATTGAGACGGTCCGGCAGCCGTCGGAGTCTCTGTGTCTGTCGCAGGACTGGTTCCTGGTCACTGGTCAATGGGAGTATGCGGGGGTTGGGGGCAGGGGCCGGAGCGGCTGGCATGGTGTAGCATGGAGGGGTGGCCGGGGTTGAGGTGTGTGTCACATTGGATGGGCGGGGGTGGCAGGTTCGTCGCCCACAGTTGTAGTGAGTTCTTGGTGCCCAAGATCTTGAGTGTCCCTTAGCTGTCTGGGTCGGGGGGTTGTGTCAGGCCAGCGTGGTCCTGGGCTGAAGGATGCTGTACTGTGGTGGATGCTCCTGCTGATGCCAGGTCCCTGGTTGAGACGGTGTCCTCCCTGCCACTGCTGAACCTATTGTAGGCGTAGTTGTGATTCGCGTGTAGGAGGAACACCTGCTCAACCAGGGGTTCGGCCTTCTGTGCCCTCACATGTCTACGCAGCAGCACCGGTCCCGGGGACATGAGCCATGCTGGGAGAGACGTTCCTGTTGCCGATTTCCTGGGGAACGAAAACAGGCATTCGTGAGGGGTCTCATTGGTAGCCGTGAACAGGAGTAACCTAAAAGCATGGAGCGCCTCGGGAAGGCCATCCTGCCAATATTCTACGGACCACCCCTTTGACTTAAGGGCCAGGAGAACTGTCTTCCAGATCACTCCATTTTCTCTTTTCACTTGCCCATTACCTCTTGGGTTGTAACTAGTCCTGCGAATAGTTGCGATGCCCCTTGCTGTCAGGTACTGGCGTAGTTCCTCACTCATGAAGCTAGACCCCCCCCCGGTCACTGTGGATAAATGCGGGTAGTCATACATGGTGAAGATCTGTGTCAGTGCCCTGATGACTGTGGCCATGGAGGTATCGAGGCAAGGGATAGCAAAAAGGTCTATGACCATGAGGAAATAGACGTCCCCATTTGTGGAAGGCAGGGGCCCCTTGTAGTTCATGCCGAGGCACTCGAAGGGCCGAGTGGCCATTACGATATGAGCCTGGGGCGGGCGGAAGAAGCGAGGTTTGAATTCCGCGTAGACTCGGCACGCATCGGTCATGGTCCTGACGGTGTATGGGAGGTTCCAGGACTTGATGAAATGGTATTAGCAGGTGATGCACGGGTGGCAGAGGGACTTGTGCGGTGCCTGCATCGTGGAGCAATGCACAGGTCCAGGAGAGGGCATCGGGGGAGTCATTAAACTTCCCCGGGTGATACTGGATGTTGTAACTGTATGTTGCCAGCTCGACTCTCCAGCACAAGATCTTGTCATTGTTAATCTTGCCCCTCTGGATGGTATTGAACATAAACGCCACGGCTGCTGGTCAGTGAGGAGAGTGAACCTCCTGTCTGCCAGATAGAGGCACCAGTGGCGGACCACTTCCAAGATCGCCTGGGCCCCCTTTTTCAGTGGCAGAGTGCCCTAGCTCAGAGCCGTGGAGGGTCCTGGAGAAGACGACCGGGCGCACCCCTTGGTTGAGGGTAGCGGCAAGGGCTAGATTGGAGGCTGTCCTGGGTAAACTTGTACCTCTCACTTTGTTCGTTTTAGATTGGTCATAGTGTTTGAGCTACCGAAAGAAAACAGACACACACGCCAAGAGCACTTCAGTTTATACAAATCTTTATTACAAAATCTAAAGCTGATTTCAAACTACAATATGCAAGCCCTTCCCAATTATTCTTATCAACGCCTGGACTGGTCCCAATTGCCGAAGCAAGGCAACGACCGCACACTTGTAGTAGGTTGCTGGGGCGCCGGTAGCAGCTTCTCCACCTCCCCGACCGGGACGTTGGTTGGACTCTAGAAGTTCTTCTTCTTGCTGAGAGATGTTGCCACCCCTTAGAGAGTCTGAAACTTCAGCAGCAGGACCATGGCTTATATTACCCAAAAACTGCTTACCCAAGCACCTATTCCCTGCACAAAAAAAGATAACCCAGCAGCCTAGGCTTCTATCAAATACCACAACTTTCTAGCTTATCACTTTGAATACAAAGATCTACTTCGCTGCGAGGTCTCGCTTGACAGTCTGCGACCATCAATCTCAAACTGCAACCGGCTAACAAGCAGGAAGATTAAAACATTCTTGGTACCAGATGTCTATGTCAGATAACTGCATCTCTGGGCCCCATGGTGGAATTAAGCTTATGTCTGTTGATTCTTACATTATTCTCAAAGTAGGTTACTAATACTCAGCCTTGCATAAGCAAAAGCATGGTTTAAATCCTCCATTACATTCCACCCCTTGGTCGCAGTCTGTCACTTATGAGACCTAACAAGCATTTGAGTACAGAAGGAGCGAAAAAGAGAAACCAAAACTACAATAATCACAAAAATAAGCAATAATGCGAGCAACCAACAGAGAATAGTGTGGCTTAATCCCCCAAATGTACCATTTAACCATTAAAAAGGATTCCAACCAAGGCTCAAACTATCCTTCTGGGCCACACTTGTGGGTCACAAACAGATTTCGAAACATGTTGAACAATATCAGATACATTAGTGGATACATCGGGAATATATGATCAACATTCAGAACCGACAACGCCACACGTGCCACCCTGTTTTGCTAAAAGAAAATCCAGGGCCATACGATTCTGTCAAGCTACTGTCCTGACAGCAGAGAATTCGTGATTAAGGTCATTAAGGTCCTGACAGACAAAAGGGTGAAGGATGTCTCATTGGCAATAGAGCTCATCAGATCATATAATTTGTAAACCTCTTGGGAAACGCGAATAACGCCATAACCTGGGATCAAGCCGCCAAAGAAAATCTCGGCACCTGAGAGGGCACGTCTATGCCGAAGGACAGGGGACATACGCATAAGCGAGGGATGATCCTGTAAACGGGAAATATGATGCAGGTAGGGGACAGCATATGCCAAACAGCAGCAACCACCCCAGGTAAGGGGTAACCATGCAAAGGCGCGAGACCCACAAACCCAATAGGTCCCGTTCATAGGGTGCTTGGAAATAAAAGGGGAATATGCCAGAAATTCACTGTATCCCAGTGCATCGGCTGGCTTGTCGGGGAACTTACAAAAGCAGACAGAGCCCTTCACATGTTGAGAAACAATAAAATAGGGGGGTATCATATTAGAAGGAGGGGTAGGAATATGCCATCCTCGAAAAATATCCAAAATGTCACTTAGACTAAAGTCTCCTCAGGCACAGACTCATTAGCATAAATGTGATCCCTGCCTTGGGAGGGATCAAAATATTTCCAGGCAGCAACCTCCTTTCGGGTGAAAGGAATGAGGATCATGGGAATGCCTGTACCGGTATGCAAAGGGCCTACGGTACAAATCCAACAATCAGAAACATTCAGTCGGTGATTTCAAACTACAATATGCAAGCCCTTCCCAATTATACTTATCAACACCTGGACTGGTCCCAACTGCCGAAGCAAGGCAACGACCACAAACTTGTAGTAGGTTGCTGGGGCGCCGGTAGCAGCTTCTCCACCTCCCCCGACCGGAACGTTGGTTGGACTCCAGAAGTTCTTCTTCTTGCTGAGAGATGTTGCCACCCCTCAGGGAGTCTGAAATTTCAGCAGGGGACCATGGCTTATATTACCCAAAAACTGCTTACCCAAGCACCTATTCCCTGCACAAAAAAAAAGATAACCGAGCAGCCTAGGCTTCTATCAAATACCACAACTTTCTAGCTTATCACTTTGAATACAAAGATCTACTTCGCTGCGAGGTCTCGCTTGACAGTCTGCGACCAACAAAATCCCATCAATCTCAAACAGCAACCGGCTAACAAGCAGGAAGATTAAAACGTTCTTGGTACCAGATGTCTATGTCAGATAACTGCATCTCTGGGCCCCATGGTGGAATTTAGCTTATGTCTGTTGATTCTTACATTGTTCTCAAAGTAGGTTACTAATAGTCAGCCTTGCATAAGCATGGTTTAAATCCTCCATTACAGAGGCATCGCTCTCCACTTGGAAAGAGGAGTCCTTGACCACGGCATGCATCACGGCGTCTGCGATGTCCTGTCTGATGCACGTGAAGGCTGCATGCGCCTCGGGTGAAAGAGGAAAAATTGTGGCCTGGGCCAGTGGGTAGACCTTATCCAAAAAGCGGGGAACCCACTGTGAGTAGAAAGAGAATAAACCAAGGCACCTGCGGAGGGCTTTGAGCGTGGGGGGGTTGGGGAGGGGCAGCTCCATTAATGGGCGCATCCGTTCTGGATTTGGGCCAATTACACCATGTGCCAGGATGTACCCCCCAGGATGGTGAGGCAGGTGATGCTGAACATGCACTTCTTTTTGTTGTACATGAGGTTCAGCTCCTCGGCCGTCCGGAGAAATTACTCCAGGTTGGCATCATGGTCCTGCTGGCCGTGGCTGCAGATGGTGACATTATCCAGGTACGGGAAAGTCACCTTTAGCTTGTCCCAGTCTACCATACACTGAAAGGCGGAGACCTCATTCATGACCTCAAGCGGAATTCGCCAGATGCCCATTCGCCTCGAAGGCGGTTTAAGGCTGTCCCCTGGGTGGATGTAGAGTTGGTGATAGGTTGACTTCAGGTCAATCGTGGAGAAGACCCGGTGGGAGGCTATCTCATTGAACATGTCGGCTATCCTCAGTAAGGGGTAGGCATCCAGCTGGCTGAAATCCATGACCATCCTCGGCTTGCTTCTCCCTTTGACCACTAGGACTTGGGCTCTCCAAGGGGTGTTGCTGGGCTCTATGACACCTTCTGCCAGAAGCCGCCGCACCTCTGCCCTGACGAAGTCTCTGTCAGTGGCACAATAGCGCCTACTTCTGGCGGCTATCAGCTTGCAGTCTGGCATGAAAAGTGAGAAGAGCGCGGGAGGGGTGATGCGCAGCATGGAGAGGCTGCAGGTTGGCCGGGTTGGACGTTGTACTGTGGAGCACGAGTGGAGGTAGGGCACCCCCCCCCCCGAAGGCGAGGGTGACACTCTGCAGGTGGCATTGGAAGTCTAAGCCCAGGAGGACTGGGGCGTAGAGTTTGGGCATGATCAGGAGCCTGGACACGGTGTATGCCTCTCTCTCCTTCAACCCAGTCAGCACCCAAGGGTATTGATAGTCCGGTCCTTGGCGGCAAAGGAGATAGAGAAGGTAGTGGGATAGATTTTTAGCTTTAGGGAGTGGCTCACACTCAGGTGAATAAACTTTCGGTGCTGCTACTGTTGATTAGGCACTTTGTTACGTGCCCATTGATATTGGCATCCATCATGGAGCATCCAAGGTCTTGGGGGATGTTCCTGGTCAGGGTGGTGGCCACTAGGACCATCTCGGGGTACGAGGCATTGTTCCCCAATGGTAGAGATGGGTCGTGGCCATCGGTATCCCCTGAAGGCGTTGGGAGAGGTGAGTGTTGACCAGTGGTGCTCTCCTTAGTCGTGGGGTGCAGCGTGTGGTGGTTAGCGGCATCTGGAGGCATGGGGTGCATCAGTAGGGCGGCCTGGTCAGCGCCTGTGTTGAGCACGTTTTCATTGTCATCAGTCCCCTCTTCGTTGGTGGCCTGGGAGGGCTTGGGTGGTAGTGGTGCCTGCGCCAGACCGGCCCAAGATGGCAATGTAGCGTGGGAGAGCAAGGCATGGCTGGCCTTCTTCCCCAGCTGCACTAGTTGTGCCGGGGGAAGTGACATCATGCATCCAGCAGTCGGTGAGAGTAACGTAATCACGGGTGGCAAAAGTGACATCATTCTGTAGACCGGAAGGGAGGTCGTTGTAGTCTTCAAGAGGTAGTGCTGGTAAAAGTGAGGGCTGGTCCGGGCACATGACATGCACACGGCCAGAAGTGGCTGCTGGGGCAATGACATCACCTGGCAATCACACATGGCAGGGATCGTAAGGGAGGGGGGCAGGTCATAGAGGGCCGTTGCCCTGCTGGCAGGCTTTGAGATGTGAATTTTGGCGAAGTGGCCTTTCTCGCTACATCTTGAGCAGAACTGGTTTTTGGCCGTGCAGTTTTGGTGCGATCGACAACCAGACGCACACCGGAACCCACAGTACTTACAAGGGCACTGGGCGCCCACAGCAGTGATGTTTTCATTCCCAGTCTGATTCAGGGCCACAGCAGCCGAATGTGCTGACCTCATGGAGGCCTAAGGAAGCGTGAAGCTGAAAGCTTTAGCATGCAGGGCTGCTGCCTCCAGGTTCGGACTACCTCCACTGTTTTGGCCAGGGAGTAGATATTGTCCTCTAGCAGCTTCTCGCGCATGGCTCTCAGACGTAGGCATCTCTGATTAGTCTCTCGACCTCCCTTTCATTTACCCCGGGTTCAGCCAGACAAGGTTGGGCTAACTCACACAGGACTCCCAGGTAGCTGGGTATGGATACTTAGGAAGTACCTTGCAAAGACTACATTTGTGGGAAGTTTATACATGGTCTCGAGGTTGTTTATCGCTTTCAAGTACCCGGTGCAGTTTTTGAGTGCCTGGAAGGCTCAGGGACCCAGCTTCGATCGGAGTAAAACGAGCCTCTTTCTGTTGGAGTCTAGGATGTTATTGGCATGTGCCTTGATGATCGCTTCAAACGTGTGCTTCCAGATCTCGAAGCGTGTTTGTGCTTTCAGGTGGCTTGGGTTGATTTCAAGGCTCTCAGCACTCAGGACCTTTTCCATAGCAGCTTTAAAATTTTTGTGTTGAATAAATTGTGGTGCGCAATCAAACACTCAAAACATAAAGTCTGTTCACAGTCTTTATTCATCATAAACTTCCATAGAGCTAGCTATGAGGAATGCTATTGCAAGCTCTGAGACGTCTTCGAAGGGCCGGCTCTGGCTGATATCCCGGAGGGTGATTGACAGCAGACCGGGTGGGGCTTGGTCCATTCGGGTCGGCTGATTGACAGCCGGCCAGGTATTGTCTTGTCCCCGTGCTCTTCTGCAGGTACAGAGGTTGCCCCCTGCAGTAGGACAGTGGTGTACCACCTCACTTCCACTTTTAGATTATGTTTGTCACTCATCAACTCCATAAATCACACAAAAATAATTTTTACTTTCCTGGATATCCAAATAGGTTCACAGAGAAGTCTGGAATAAACAGACATACCTTTAATTTATTTCAATGGCGATTGCTAATGCATGATCCTTCTAGATGTTGTTCTAGATGACGCTGAAGGAATTGCACCAATGACCATGCACATCAAAATTCAGTTGCAATGAACAGACACCGCACTCCTTTTCATTACAAAAAAACTATACCACCAAGTCCTTTATTCCACATTATTCTGGAGGTTAACTTGACTGGAAATGTTGCCACATTAGACAGGCTCTTAAAACAAGGGCATACTAGCATTACCAATAGCGTTTAAAGTCACGGGAGATGTTGGAGAAGATGGAGGACAGCAGGGCAACACATACTGTAGAGGTGGAGGGAGGTAGAAATGTTACTTAAATGTGCCAGTGGCTGCTGCTAAACAGGATTTTCCATGAAAGTTGACCACGAAAGTCCATTTTGGCTGTTCCAGCATCAAAGCAGCTTTAGTCATTGTTTAACATCACAATAAAATGAAGCAATTTGTCAGGCAACATGAATAACACTGCAAGCACCAGTGAATAATTGAAGGGCAAATTAATAAAAATTGGCACTTGTAACATTGCACCTAAATGACAGACGTCAGAAAGCCAAATTTCATATTGGAGTATGAAAGCTCTCTTTACCTATTCCAATTGTACATAAAGTATTACATTGCACTATTCAAACAGAAAGGTCATTATTGTTCTGGCCAAGAGTGAATACTCGGCCAAATCATCAAAACAGCTTAATCAGACATCCATCAAATTTGCTGACTGTATGGCCTCATGCCACATCTTGACTACTGTATTTTATCCTGTAGCATTAATGATACTTAAAAATAATTGGGCATGAAATGTTGCAAGTGTTTTCCTTTTTACATTGAAAAAGCAAATTTACATAAACCCTATTAAATTTTATGAAAAGGCCAACACTTTGCCCAACAGAGAGTGAAAAGACAACTTTGAGTAATCTCAACTGCATTTCAGAATCATGAAATTTGATGTTTAGCAGCAGAATCATAGTGGAAACATTCTTATTATAACCATCTTACCACATTACTATTTAAAAAAATTGCATGAAAAGTAAAGCAGTGTCTTTGGTTCACTGATTATTCAGGAATCTGATAGCAGCAGGGAAGAAGCTATCCTTGTGCTGTTGAATGCCCATCTTTAAGCTCCTGTACCTTTTTCCCGCCTTCAATGGTAGCAATGTGAAGAGGGCATGGCCTGGGTGATGGGGGTCTTTGAGGATAGAGGCTGCTTTTTTAAAACACTGTCTCATGTAGCTATCCTCAATGGAGTGAAGTCTGGTGCCTGTGATGTCACAGGCCAAGTTAACAACCCTCTGGAGTTTATTCTTGTCCTGGGAGTTGGTGCCTCCATACCAGATAGTGATGTAACCAGCCAGAATACTCTCCACGGTACACCTGTAAAAGTTTATGAGAGTCTAAGGTGACGTACTGAATCTCCTCAGACACCTCACAAAATATAGCCGCTGGCGAGCTTTCTTTGTGATTGCGTCAACGTGGAGGCTCCAGGACAGATGCTCAGATATGTTGACACCGAGGGCTGAACTTTAAAACCATCTCTTCAGAATTAAGCTTATATTGTAATGGTTTGGGTTTTTGCACGCATACACACACATAGTGAGGTTAAGTTTAGAGTTAAGTAAGAAGTGTTACGCTGTTAGTAGTTATTAAAATTATTGTTTGAAGATACCATTGCTGCTGGTCAAGTACATAATTGGATGTCAGTTCAGTTTAATCAGCAATAGAATTGAATTTTTTTGAATTTGAACATTTTCATTAAAAAAAAACAAAAGCTAACGCTATCAGGTCCAATGCACAATGTTTTATACTCAGGAAAAAAGTTCATTGCATGAAATGTTTCAGATTGTATAGTGCATTGACTGAGCAACGTATCCTTTTATTTCTGGGCATTCAACAGAAACTGTGGATTTCCATCAGTCTGTTGACTACATGAAACATTACTATGCCAGTAAGTTAAATGTCCATTGGATACACAGAAGTTTAGCTTAGCAAGATTTAATTAATTCCCATGTTGAAGCAAACCTTGACTTAGTTTGAGCATTTCCTCTTTTATCAAAGACTCTTTTTCATTGATTAAGTTAAAAAATACAAACAAATCAGACTGAATACAGGTCTATTTACCTAATTAAGCAGAATGTGGCAATGACCCCTCCAAAAAAATTACCTAGTGGGAAATGGCAAAGAAAATTAACCCTAGTACTGTAGAGATCGCTTTCTAAAAATTAGTCAGAGTTGAGTTTATTCTGTCGCAATCACCTTTGGTAATTCAGAGGCATTAAACATCATTAAAAATTTACCATTTACACCCCCTAACAAATCTTCAAATGTTTAAAAATTTTATCTCAAACATAAATAACACAAGTATCTGCAGAATCTGAATCTTGGAGCAAAAAAGAATGGTTGACATTTTAAGTCAGAATCCTTCAAATTTTGGTGAAGTTCCAACCCAAAATGTCAAACATTCTTTTACATCCACTTGACAGATAACTTAAATTTTTTTTATCTTTCTTCCTTCATAGTCTCCCTTCAAACAAATGTAATCACAGATTCCGAGCTATTCCTAACCTGGTGCTAAATGTGTGAGAACATTAAATGCTGGAAAATTCTGCCAGAAATTCAATACTTCCAAACCATGCTGGAATTTATTACCTTAGAACTATCAATCAAGCTAGAAAAAGTCCATTATAATATAATCACAATAATGGAATATCCTTAACTGGTTCACATAACAGCCAAATAGACATGAGATGATTATTCTGACACTTCTTGCTCCAACTTATGAGGTAAAGGATCAAGATGAAGTTTACAAGAATGATCCCAAGGATGAAAAGGTTAATGTATGAGGAGCATTTAATGGTTCTGGGCCTGTACTCAATGGAGTTTAAAAGAAGAGGGGGATCTCATTGAAACCAACCAAATATCGAAAGGGTTGGATCAAGAGGATGTAGAGAACGTTTCCAACAGTGCGAATGTCTAAGACCTGAAGCCCCAGAATAAAAGGGGATCACATTAGAACAGAGATAAAGAGGAATTTCTTCAGTCAGAAGGCCAAATTTAGACTAATGTATGTAGTTTTGGTCACCTAACTACAAGAAAGATATCAGTACGATTGAAAGAGTGCAGAGAAGATTTACTTGGATGTTGCCAGACTTCAGGAACTAAGATACAGGGAAAAGTTAATCAGATTTCCTGGAGCATAGAAGAATGAGGGGAGATTTGATAGAGGTATTTAAAATTATGAATAGACAGAGTAAATCTAGGTAGGTTTTTTCCTTGAGGGTAATGAGATAGAAACCCATAATTGATGGAGTAAATGGCCTACATTTGCTCCTATATCTTATGGTTTTGTGTCTCATGGCCTTTGTACATATTAAAATTAACAATATAAACTCAAGCAAATTAGTTTGAGATTTTACAAGTTCTCAGAAAGGAAATCCCAAAGTTCTGAAATAGCAGAGTACTGCAATTAATATACCTGATTTATCTGAAATCTGAACTTCCAGTATATTGGATTTGGTTTGTTCTCTTGACAAGGAAAGAGTTTCATGTTGTCCTCCAGGATCCACTTTGTCAGTAACAGTGTTCATTCTGTCTTGTTCACTAAAACTCTCGAGCTCACTATCCAGATTGTCAAAGTAAGAACTAGTTGAGGAATCCGCAGGGTTAAACTTGCTTTCCAAAGACTCCAACCTTTCCTGCAATCAGAAGAGATATTTTGATGAACATAATTGATAATTTTCCTCAACTAATCAAAAAAATTAGGACTAGAAACTGATGTCCAGCAAATAAGTGTGCTATGGGTTCAATGCATGGCACACCAATGATTGATTCAATTATACGTTTACTGCTTCAAATTTGTTGTGCTGTGGCTTTCAGCCCATTACATTAATGCCAGGTTTCAAAGCAATCCCCTCAATCCCATCTGCCCATCTACTGCCTGGAAACATTTGGACTTTTATGTCCATCAACTCCAAACTGGTCTTTCTTTCACTTACCTTCACAGGGGATCATCTAATGGCCAATTAACTTGATAATCAGAGTGCCTCATAAGGATGTGTGAGAAAGTCAGAGCATTCAGGAAAAGCCATTATGATCATTGGGAGAACAGATAGTATTGGATGTTCAACCTGGTCACTGAAGCGGTTTTGCAGCTATACCGTAAACCAATGGGATGTGAGGTCTCTGCAACCACCTCTTAAATGGATATACTGAAATACAAGAACATTATTCCTTCTTCACAGACTTGTTACTGCTGATTCATGGGTACTTCAGTGACAGAAGAAAGTTGGGAGTTAACTCTTGAGGATCTCAGAGAGGAATCAAGACAGGCTGGTGGCACCAGAGTGCTTAAGGATCTCCAGGGCTACAGCCAGGTATGTCTGGCAAAATGTTCCTTGAAAGGTCACTGAAAGAAGGACGTGTACCAAGTACCAGTCCAGTCATATGCTGCATTTGTTTTACCAACAATACCCCTCTGGCAGCTTATTCTAAATAGTCATTGTGTGAAAATTTTACCCTCAGGTCTCCTTAAAGTTTCCCTCCCTTCACCTTAAATCCATTCTAGACTTAACTGTCCTGAGAAAAAGATTCTGACCATCTATCCTATCTATGCCTCATTTATTTAATAAACCTCCTACATCCCACTGAGAATATATGTAGCCTATCCAATCTCTCCTTTAAACTACAACCCTCCATTCCAGGGAACATTCGATTAAATCTCTGCTCTCGATTGCTTTTCATCTTTCGTTGGAGCGTAGAAGGACGAGAGATTTGATAGAGATCTGCAAGAGGCATAGGTAGGGTGGATTGCCAGCACCTGATTCCACAGGCAGGAATAGCAAACACCAGAGGACATACAGTATGTACAAAGTGAAGGGAGGGAAGTTTAGGGGAGACATCAGGGAGAGTTGTAGGTGCCTGGAATGCCTTGTTATGGAGCCTGAAACATTAGGGGTGTTCAAGTGACTCTTAGACAAGCACAAGGATGAAAGAAAAATAGAGGGTTATGGGATTGGGTGGGTTTATCACTTTTTAAAAGAATATATGTGTTAGCACAACATCAAGGGCTGAAAGGCCTATACTATGCTGTGGTGTTCTAGGTTCCTGTCATGCAGTGATTAGGCCATATGCAATTCTATTTTGTGTGATCAAATCTATAGAATGCAATCTAACAACTTTAAAAAAAATGTACATGGACAAAACAAAAACCTGACCATGAAGTTATTTCCTCCCTCTGCTATTTGATAAAATCTTGGCTAATCTTATACCTTAGTGTCAATTTCCATCACTAACTTTATATTCCTTGATTCAATTAGCATCCAAAAAAAAAAGCTATTGATCTCTGTCTTAACTGCACTCCAGCTTCCCTGGCACTTTTGGGTTGAGATCAAAGAAGCACTCCCCTTCAGATGAATAAATTTATTCTTATTTCAGAAGATACATAGGAGACAGCAGATGCTGCAATCTGAAGGTTAATCTACTGGAAGAACTCTGAGTCAAGCAGCATAGGTAAAAAAAAGAAAGGTTGACATTACAGAGTGAGGCTCCCATGGCTCCGGCCTGAAACATTAATCATTCTTTTTCTCCCACTGATGCTCCCTGACCCGATGTGTTCCTCCAGCAGATTGTGTTTATTCTCATCTCAGTCCTGAATAATTTGTTTACTTTGAGACTGTCACCCCTGATTTGGGACATCAATGTTGTAAAACCTGGGTAATGATGGTACAAGTCCAACAGGCCAGAATATATCATTCTATTCTTGTCTAACCCTTTCAGACCTGCATCCCAAACAGAGGTGGCAATGGAGAGACTTGTGATCTTTAAAAGCTCCACAGTTTGGAAGGTGGTTGAGAGAAGTGTAATATCTTGCTTGTTGTCTATGTGTGTTGTGAAGAAGATGCAGGGAGAATTCAGAGATAGAGACGCAAGGAGTCACGTGATGGAGTAGTGGCCGGACGGTGAACTCCAGCCCTCTCCAGAAAAGTCGGGAAAAACAAGAGAAAACACAAAGGCACAGAAATAAAAGTTACAGAAAAGTGAGTATAAAGGTGGAAAGAAGATGGCGACAAAAAAAGAAAAATCGAAAGCAACGGTAAGAAGAGGAAGAGAAGACAAAGGAGGAAAAAGGTGAAGGCCTTACCTGTCCGAAGAGGCCCGCTGCGGAGAGAGAAACCCGCTCCCTCAGGTCGGTAAATAATGGACTACAAAAATGGCTCGCAGAGCCGAGTAAAAGTGCGCAACCGCGCATGCGAATGAAAAAAAACACACCGACAGGAGGGGGGACCAGCTGGGGAGTCGATCTCCACAGCCGGCAACGACAGCTGCAGAACACCTGCAGCAAGAAGAGACCACAGAAGACAATAGAAACAAGAAAGAAGAGGAGGAAAGGGCAACAAAGAAACAACAGATGGTCAACCCAGAGGAAGAAGAAGAGGAAGAGTATGGTGAAATAGAAGAAGAAAAGAAAGGCAAGGTAAAGGATATACTTGCTCTTATTAAAGGATACATGGAGTCATTTAAAGAATGGCAAACACAGGAATTTAAGGATTTAAGAAAAAGAATAAACAACACAGAAGAGAAAATAAATAAAATGGAGATGACCTTAACAGAAATGGGAAAAAAAATGGACAAGATGGAAGAGCGGGCAGTAGCAGCAGAAATGGAGGTAGAAGACTTAAAAAAGAAATTGGAGAAATCTAATAAAAAAACTAAAGAGACACAAGAACTACTAGCTCAAAAAATAGATACAATGGAAAACCATAACAGAAGAAATAACATAAAGATAGTGGGCCTTAAGGAAGATGAAGAAGGCAAGAATATGAGGGAGTTTATAAAAGAGTGGATCCCTAAGACCCTAGGATGTCCAGAACTACAGCAAGAATTGGAAATAGAAAGGGCACATAGAGTATTGGCCTCTAAACCACAACCACAACAAAAACCAAGATCTATTGTAGTAAAATTCCTAAGATATACTACAAGAGAAAAGGTACTGGAGAAGACAATGGAAAAAGTAAGAGAGGGCAACAAACCACTGGAGTATAAAGGGCAAAAAATCTTCATTTATCCAGATATAAGTTTTGAACTCCTAAAGAAGAGAAAAGAGTTCAATACAGCAAAGGCGATTTTATGGAAGAAAGGGTATAAATTTATACTAAAGCATCCAGCGGTATTGAAAATATTTATTCCAGGACAACAAAACAGACTATTCTCGGATCCAGAAGAAGCACGAAAATTTGCAGAACAATTACAAAAATAGACTGAGGGAAGAAGACGGGTAATGAGAGTTAAAATGATCACGATTGATATGTATGTGGGTAAAGACAAAAATAGACTGAGGGATGAAGACGGGTAATGAGAGTAAAAATGATCACGATTGATATGTATGCGGGTAAAGAGGTATAAGAGTGAATAGAGACAATGAGCATACATGAATGTATCTGTACTTAGAGGAAAATATAGATAGTATAGACAAGAATTAATAAGGGAAGGTAATGGAATAGAGAGAATAAGGAGGGAATTAAAAGAGTGACCTTTGTGACATATGAAAAGTGAAATCTTTTCTGGGGGAGGCGGGGTGGGGGGAAATAGCGGTCACTGCAAAATCAGTTGACGCTTGCGAGTGGATTCGCAAATCCAAATGGAGAGGGGAGATGTGGTTGTCCGACAAGGGATAAAGGACAACTCAGGAGGTGAAGGGGAGATTGGGGATAAATAAGATAGAAATAGGAGAATAAGGAAAATGTTGGATGTTGTAGGAATGTTGTCTTATAAAGAGTTGAAAATAAGAAAACAGAAATGGAAAAGGAGGAAAGGTAATGATGGAAAAACGGAAAGAGAAGATAAACAAAATATAAAAGGGCTACGCTGAACTATATGTCTTTAAATATTAATGGAATACATAACCAAATTAAAAGGAAGAAACTACCAAATTTAAATGAATAAATGTATTCCATTAGAAAAAATAACATATTGGTTAAGAAATAATATTGAAATATTCGAACAAGTATAGGAGCCTTACATTAAATACAATAGCGAAAACCTACCAGGGACAAACATTACCTAAGTTGATGGAAGGAGAAGGAAAGAAAAGAATGGACTCAGTAGAATTTCTGGTGTAATTTTGTTGAATGACAACATTGTCTGACTGGCTTAATGCAACCTAGATTGTATACCTAAAATGGATGAGGGGGGGGGGTGGGGGGGTGGTTTGGGAGGAAAGGGGGGGAGAGAAAAAGTCACTGTATATGTGTGAAAAAGAAATAGTGTATATCATGGCTAATGTGATTTATGGTGTGAAAAATAAAAAAATTTTAAAAAAAAGAGATAGAGACTATCATAGCAGCTAAGTGAATGAACAAGTACATGGTGAATAAAACACAGAAAGACTTTGTTTAAAGAAACTGAGCACTTTTTTTTAAAAAGGCATAGAACAGTATAGCACATTTGTTGTCCAAAAATCACTGAAAGTTAACAAAGGAAATTGAATGGCAATTTGACTTTCATTGCATGAGGTACAAGAATAATGCTATCTTGCTGCAATCATATGGAGGCCTTGTAAGAGAAACAGAAAATACTTGAAAAACTCAGCAATTCAGGCAATATCAATGGAAAGAGAAATAATTACTGTTTCAAGTCCAAGTCCATCACAACTGAGAAAGAGAGCAACAATTTAGTTTGGGTAGCAGAGAAGGTGATGAACAATTGGAATTTATCTCACAAGTTCAAGTTTATGATCATCTGTACATATACAACCATACAAAACAGCATGTGAAATAATATAGCAGTTAAGAGGCAATTAAGCTTCTATGTCTGTGTAATGTGTTGTCAATGTTGTAAAACCTGGGTAATGATGGTATAAGTCCAACAGGCCAGAATATATAAATGATTGAAAAAGAGAGGGATGGCAGGAAAAATAACCAGTCCTTGTACCTCTCAGTATGCAGGAATAAATCTGAGACTCCATTTACCTGACAATATAATTCCACATCCCACTTTGACCTCTATGTCTGTGGCCTCCAGCAGGATACATGGAGTCCCAATGCAAGTTTAAGGAACAGCTTCCTACCTTTCATCAGGGCAGATTACAACACAAAACAACACGAACAGGCATTTCAGCCCCTGAGTCTGCACCAAATATGACGCCCAAATCAAACGAAAACTCTGCTGCTTGAACATGATATATGCCCCTCTGTTGCCTGATATTCATGTGTTTATTTATAAGCCTCTTAAACACTACTATTATATCAACTTCCAAGCACCTATCACTCTTTGTGTAAAAGAAAAAAACCTTCCTTGCACATAAATTTTTAATTTTCCCCACCTCCTCTTAAACACGTGTCCTTCATGAGGTGACATTTTTACCCTGGACAAAAAGATTTTGTTGTTACCCCTTGCATAATTTTGTAAATTTCTATCAGACTTTCTTGCCGTAACATCCACCATTCTCTTAACTTTTCCACTTGCTTTCCACCTGCTGTAGTCCCCACCACTCCCTCTGAAGTAGCTCCAGCAAACCTTCTTACAAGAATATTTGTTATCTCCAGTTTAGGAGCAATCTGTACCTTTTCTACAGGTGTCATCTCCCCTACTATTGAGTCTAATGATCCATACATTTGAAGCTCTCCCTCCTACACCAACTCCATAGCCATGTATTGAACTGTATTGTCTTCCTATTTCTTGCCTCACATGCACATGGCATGGGTAGTAATCATGAGATCAAAACCCTGGATGTCCTGCTTGCTAACTGGCCATCTAGCTCCCGAGAAATAATTCTGCAGGACCAGACCTTCCATTCTACCCATGTCATTGGTACCAATTTTGGCCACTACCCAGGTATAGGGAAGTCTTCAAGGGAAGGGTAAGCACCCAAAGACTTCCCTATACCTACTCAGAGACCGTGTAGAAGTGACACACATCATCCTGGATTCTCACTTGCAGCCACTGAAAATCTCATCTTGTGCCTCCAGCTTTGGTGTCACCTATCACAGTTATTCAACCTGACTTTACCCTTCCCTATGGATCCTCAAAGCCAGACTGAATGTTACAACTTTACAGCTATTTTTTTTCCTTTCTTTGTTTTGCATCAACCCTGGCTATTTTTACCTGTCATCCCTGTTTTTCTTTCATTACTTCACCCCATCATAAAATAATTCCTGTTCTTCCTCTATTCCTTCACTGCTATACAGAGTAATTTGTTTTCTCTTCTTTCCAGTTCTAATGAAGGTGGGGAGTGTTAACTGTTAACTTCCTCCATCCATAACTGCTGCCTGTCCTGCTCAGTCTTTCCAAAATTTTCTGGTGTGATGTTTACCATGTCTGAGATGTCCAGGGGAGGGTTACAGATCCAAAATAAAGGGTCAGCCAATCAGATGAGAAAAAAAATCTCCTTCACATAATGGGTTGAGAATCTTTGGTACACTTTACCTACAAGTCAGAGGCTCAAGATAAAGATCAATAGATGCTTGAAAATTAAAGAAATCTAACTTTATTGAGCCAGCTTTTTTTTAAATTTAGACATACACCAGGGTAACAGGCCATTTTAGCCCACAAGACCATGCCACCCAATTTACACCCAATTAACCTACACCCCCAGCACATTTCAAACTGGGAGGAAACCAGAGCCCCCAGAGAAAACCCACGCAGACATGGGAAAACATACCAAATCCTTTCTGACAGCACGAGATTCGAATCCCGGTCCCGATCGCTGGCACTGTAAAGGCATTGCGCTAACTGCTATGCCAACTGTGCTGCCCTGATTTTTTAATCATGGCTTATTAAAAGATCAGCCATGATCTTATTGAATGGTGCAGCAAATAGCTATTCTGTTTCTTAGGTTTTTCCAATGCAGCGAAGTTATGCAAGAGCATAATATAGCAGATTAAGCAATTTTGCACCCACATTGCAGTATTTACTTTGAAATTATGCAAAAGAATTTCTTGGCAAGGGTCTTTCAGCTTCAGTGGACCTAGCAGTTTGGAATGAAACCTCTTTGTCCCAATCATCACCATATTTTGTTTTGAAATCATTATTTATGGCAATGGTTAAATTATTGTTTACAATCTCATCTTCTGGAATTGTCTAAAATAACCACTCAATAAGAGGAAACAAAGCTGATTTTCAAACCACATGCTTTTTACCTGGTTTAAATTTGGTTCAGGGGTTAGAACCATCATCGCCCCTGAGCAGTGTACACTCCGTCCGCGCCTGTCTGGCGATGGGCCACTTGCCACACGGCTCCCCGGGCGAGTTCGGAAACCAGTTGCACAGCGGTTAATTTCATCGAACTGTCCTCTAACAATGTCCATTATTATCTAAAATATTTCAAAGCTTTAAATCAATTAATGCGATGATGTCAGAGAATAATTATGTATATGAACATCCAACACCAGAATGAGTAAATAACAATCTAGCAACATTTTACAACTTAGCATAGAAATCTTAAAGAGCAACACAAAATCTTCAATATGTTCAGAACGTTCAACAGAACTGCAGATAATTGTATCCGACCACATTAAAATAACACTGGAATATCAACAAATAAATTACATTATTCAGCATGTTGCAGGAAGGATAAGTAAACTTGGCCTTTTGACTTGCTACTAACAACTTCCAATGAATTGAAATTATCAGAGGAAATCTGCATGTTAAATGATAGCACACAATGTAGATTATGCACTAGAATACCTTGTAGTCCTGCTCCAAACATAATAAGCCAAATTTTGTCATGAAAACCAAGAGAATGGCACTAATCAATTTGATGTGCATTTCCCCTTAAGGTATAGAAGCTGCTGCATGGAAGATCCATATAGCAACTTGTAAAATCTGGGACACCAGCGATACGTAGTCACAGAATTTACAAGTAATCTGTAATACCTGCCCCACCCCCCACCCCATTGATGTGATGAAGACTAGAGTTGTAGACAACAGTGACTGCTGCAGTGTACTTTGTTGATAGTATATACTGCAGTAAAGATATGGTGCCAAGAATTGCAGATCATGCACCAAGACAAGCATAAACAATTCTATCACATTCATGACATTACGTTGTAAGTGGAGGTCAAAAATTTAATCCCTCAGGACAAAATACCTGGTGTCACAAACTGCAGTCAGCTATTTTTAGATTATTTATTCAATGTAACTATTTGGTGTAGTTCATGAGAGAGTCCATTTTTAAAAATGGCAATGTTTGGAAAAGCAATGATTTTTTTTTAAATCAACTACACAATTGAAAAGAAACAGACCAAAATTTTTCATTCCTCCCTAATTGCTGCCTTACACAGGCACAGTTCATGTTTACAGGCACAGTTCATGTTTACAGGCGAGTATTGTACTTGGACAGACTGTGGTAGTATTGCTAATTCTGTTTACTTGCATGCTGCAGGCGCACTTGTTATGAGCCCAGATGACCCATAAACCCAGGAGCAATAGATATTCACCAACACAAATGGTTACTTAAACCTAAAGTTGTTTTTAATTATCTTTAAACATGAAAATAGAATAAAACTTTAACTTACCACTATTGACTTACTTAACCCTGTTAGAAATAGAAGTACCTTTAAAGAAATTGCTCGAGACAAATATTGAGAACAAAGAACATTTATTACAACAACAATGCAAAGTTGGGTGCTTCCCCTTACCCTGGGAATACACACATACACTGGGGCTCACCCAACTTTTATACAGTAAATTTCACTATCAGAATACCCTCCCCCTTACATTCTTCTGCCCCCTGGATGGGTTTGGCAGAGGCAATCCTTCCTGCCTACGTGCAGTTTCAGTATACTTGGAGGACCAGAGGGTATCCTGTCGGTGTCCCTTCATGTTATTGTCCTTATTCACACCTTCCTGATTCTCGGAGCTAGTCTCTTGGTATGTAGAGTTGGCTCATCCTGTCTAGGGTTGGCTAATTTAATATGTATAACTTTGTAAATCTGTGTAAGGTTAACTAATTAGATATGTAGAACTTGGCACTTCTGTCTATCCAGACTACCTCAACTTGGCACTTCTGTCTATCCAGACTACCTCAACTTCCTACATTCTATTGTTCCTTACCGCTCCTTATCTTATTCTTATGGTGGCTTATTGATCTTGTCACAAAGACTAGAAGATTCTTATGTTAATCGTGCTGACTCTGTTTTCCTGCATCCTATTTCCCAAGCTCATCCTGTTTGCACTGGTTACAGCCATTAACTGATGTATGAATTTTAGTTTCCTTCATGTTCATAATTTTAGATCAGTTTTCCCATCTCTCACAACCCCCTTCTAATTCTAAGTGCACGTGTATGTAATGTGTGTGTAAGTTCAGAAAAGTTCTTGGGTTCACAGTCCAATTTCACTTCTCATTCCTCCAAGTTCACTGATTGCAGGCAATTCTTATACTGTGCACAGAATTTAATATTTATAAAGTTCATCAGGCTTTGGTGCTTGAAAGGTAAATGGTTACTGCTCAGGAAGGTTATTGTCAGTTTTCAGAGAGATATTTGTTGTTCCAGGACCTCCACAACTGATTCCTTTTTAATCAGCTACTTCAGTCTCTTGCTGACAAAACTTGGCCCATCAGGGTTCTCCAGATGATAACCTCTTTCTTTCAGGAGACCAGAGTTCCTTCTTCTTTCTCTTATTCCAAGTGAAACATTAGACAGCCAATTCTCTCCTCTCCACAAGGACTTTGACCAGGCTGAACTAAGAACTCATAACCCGTCTTCCAAATGAGGTTTTCCACAAGCTTGTCCTGTTCCAGTCCCAGCTGCTGTTGCTGAATGTAACACTGTAGAAGTGTACCTGCTGTGGAAGTCCTTGCTGCTATGGTAGTGCTTGCTGCTAGCCGCTGCGACCGTGCGCGCCGCCAGATACCCCTAAGGATGTGTGTGTGGGTGTGTGGGTCTCTCTCTCTCTGAGAGAAAGCCTGTTTGACCGTCCTAGAATAGCTCCAGACAATCTACGGCTTCAAAAAGATCTTTCATCTGTTGCCTTTTTGTAAAAAACAGTCCATTAGTGAAGTCTCTCGGGCATTTTCCAAAGCTCTTGCAAAGACTGTTGGCCCTGACGTGGGGCAGAGTTCCAGTATTTTAAATAAGATCTGTTTTAAAGTGTTTGCTTGTTACCTACTTTCTCAATTTATCTCCCAAAAACTCTGTCACACCCTGCCAGCATATGCTTGCTCTAGGAGGGTCAAACAAGCTTTCTCTCAGAGAGAGAGACGCACACACAAAGATCACTTCTATAGTGTTACATTCAGCAACAGCAGGTGGGACTGGAACAGGACAAGCTGGCAAGCTTGTGGAAAGCCCCATTTGGAAGATGGGTTGTGAGTCCAAGTCCTTGTGGAAAGGAGAGGCCTGGCTGTCTAATGTTTCACTTGGAATCAGAGAAACAAGAAGGCTGCACACAATCTGTTGGGTGGCCCACACATTCAACACAGGCGGGCTGCCCACCTAAAAGCTGGTACTGTCCAGACAAGCTTTCTGAGCAATACCAGCGCCAGACAGGGCCAAGCTCCACATCCGATGTCAGTCGAACTCATGGCTGGGAACAGAGTCAGGCGGAGATGACGGTGGGATGGTGAGCACCAGACAACGAGAGAAGGAGCAGAATCTCGCCCCACTCTGACAGGAGGAGTGAACGTCTGCAGGGGCTGGGGTCGAAAGCGATAGGCAAAGGTCCGCAGGTCCCGCAGCCTCCGGCCGCGTCGTGCCCCCAGTGACAGTCTCGATACCGCCCACACACTCACCGCCGAGTTGGCGGCGCCTGCACCTGCAGTCGTCCGCGGTCCGCGGCGGGGTGGACGCGCGGTGCAGCCGCATCGCCCCGTTCGGTCAGTCCGCAGCCTCACGCCCGTTCTCAGGCGCCCGCAGTGGAGCCCCCGAGAACCTCCTGGCCTCTCAACGGTCGCGAACGCTCGAGCCCGGGCTGCCAATGACGCCCAAGGTCCCGGATGTGGTTGCTATTCAAAACAAAGGCAACTCTATTGATCGGGTCGACGGCCCCGGTCCGTCCCTGCGGCCAAGGCGCCGGGTGCCGGTTGTGGCTGTGCGCCTCGTCGTCATGCAGCTGCGGCTCCCGAAGAACTGCTGGGCCGCGCATTCTTACACGACATAATTCAATAATTAACATCCTGGTCCAGCAATTCTTCAATGAGTGGGCTGTGGAACGAAGATCTGTACAAAAGCAAATCTTTGCTTAATCAACTTGCAATTCAAAAAAAAAATGCCTATATTTTTCTCTTTCATTCCCATCAAAAACTCAGCATTCAGTTTCCCCACCAAAATGTTGTTGGCAACTCTAACTTTCCCTGCCAAGTTTACTCCAACGCCATTGTTTCAGCTATTCTGCTCAATGAGGTCATTATTACAATGAGCTCTGTACTGACAATAACCACACCAGCAGTGCGAGCATAAGACAGCTTTAATAAACTAATATGTACACTAGGGGTCTTGTCTCTCTGCAAGACAAACCTGGTCGTACTGACAATAACTACACCAGCAGTGCAAGTATCTTCTTTGGCTTGGCTTCGCGGACGAAGATTTATGGAGGGGTAATGTCCACGTCAGCTGCAGGCTCATTTGTGGCTGACAAGTCCGATGCGGGACAGGCAGACACGGTTGCAAGGGAAAATTGGTTGGTTGGGGTTGGGTGTTGGGTTTTTCCTCCTTTGCCTTTTGTCAGTGAGGTGGGCTCTGCGGTCTTCTTCAAAGGAGGTTGCTGCCCGCCGAACTGTGAGGCGCCAAGATGCACGGTTTGAGGCGATATCAGCCCACTGGCGGTGGTCAATGTGGCAGGCACCAAGAGATTTCTATATGTACACTGAGGGGTCTTGTCTCTCTGCAAGACAAACCTGGTTGTACTGACAATAACCACACCAGCAGTGCAAGTATAAGACAGCTTTAATAAACTAATATGTACACTGAGAGGTCTTGTCTCTGCAAGACAAACCTGGTTGTGCTGACAATAACCACACCAGCAGTGCGAGCATAAGGCAGCTTTAATAAACTAATATGTATACTGATAGGGCTCTCTGCAAGACCAACCTGGAAGGCTAGATTGCAGTTCTGGACTGCTTTATAGACAAGGTCACCGGGTTGACCCCTAGTGGTGTAATTACATATCACCATAGAAACACCAAGAGCCCAATGCCTTAAACTGACTCATTTGAAACGGCATTTTGGAGTTTCTTTCCTAACAAAAAGAATCGCGATTTGTAATGAAAACTAGAAAGGCTTGTATTTGCATCACACACCCATTTGGCAGCAACCTGCAGGGAACTGGGATTCACTGGGAGGGTGTTGTGCCGATGGCTAGCACCGCCTCCACCTGCTCACATATAACCCTGGTTTCCCACCTAAACCCCAGACCCTTCTGAAGACTACCCTTAGTTATAAGCTAATAAAAGCGTTTATTCTCCCTCCTGTCCTGAGAGCTTTTATTCACGCTGCACAACCCAAAGTGCTTTACAATTAATAATTTTTTTTAATGCAGAGCTAGTGTGTTTATCACACGTAAAATGTGGCCCATGGGAGTCAAGAATCACTTAACTATCCAAAGTAATATTATTAATTTATTGAATAACTTATTTTACATCCTCTTCATCTCTAAACAATTTAAGACTTGGAATTCATTGAACTAAATGTCACATCAACAATGGCATGCTTAAATATTATCATTTGTAGATGGCCATTCCTCCCCCTTGATTTCAATAGGGCAGCTACACCTACACCTCATTCAGAGAGCCACTCCCATTGAAGGAGCCAAGTAGTCTAAGGAAGTGTAGCAAAACTAAATATATTGCACGGTATCCAGGATATGGGCTATTTCCAAGCTTCTGCGCAGCTGTACACTCAGATCTGCCAGCTTTTAAGCAAAAGATCTGCTCTATTATTTCATTGGGATAATGATGAGATTTCTTTTCAATCAATGCATACATTGATATCCACAATGTTTTCTTGAACTGAAATCAAAAACATATTTGAAGGATATTAAAAAAAATAGCTCTGTGATATCCAATGAAAAACTCTTTTGAATGGACTTGTCAAAAGGCAATTGACTAATTACAAACCATTACCCACCCTCCTCCCACCTCACAGAGTTTCCATGTCTGGGAAATTTTGCCGTAAATTACATTATTGCAACCTAGTTATCGGAGTAAGCCGATCTCTTCTGGTCAATGTTACATTATTTAAAAAGTATATCTGTACCTTTCCAATATTAAGCACACCAAAAAGACAACAACTTGGCCAAAAATTAATAAAGGATCAATTTTACATCAAATGGAATTCTCTTTCCCAGCATGGACACGGTTGGCCAAAAGGTATGTTTCTCTGAAAGTCATTTCACATAAAAATAACTTGGTTCAAACCCACAGATCAGTTGTTTCAGGCAAATTTTAAAAAAACAAATACAATTATAATTCCAACTTGAAGTAAGGTTTTTCCTTTATATTTTTAATAATAAAAATGCTGGCCACATAATATTATCGTAATATTTATACACTGAGCAGTCAATCAAAACAAATATGCATTACACCTTCCAGATAGACAAAAAAACTAGAGATGGCATTCTTTTTTACTGATTAAAAGAAGTGAACTGTGTAATGCAGTTCAAGCTATTCTTTCTATTTGGTCACATGAACAATAATATACATATCAGACAAAAACAGCACACCACAGATCATTTTATGTGCATTTTAGACAATCAAAAAAGGTGCAGAAAATAAAAAATAGTCATGTACACAGCATCAACCTCTTTTTGGGGGAGAAAGTCTTGATGCTTGGACATGTATTAGAGTGTTACTGGAAAAGTAATCCAGAGGCCTGGGTTAATTATGCAGACTGAACAGAATTACAATTCCACTTTGGCAGTTTAAGAATGAGAATTCAATTTCAAAAGAGGTTGAAATAAAAATCATGAAACTGCCAGATTGCTGTAAATTTAAAAATAGCTAATGAATCTCTTTTCAAGAATAAAATCCGCTGTTCTAATTAGACCCATGAGTGACCTCATTTGAGCTGCTCTAAGGGCAGCACTGTCGCTGGTGCAGAGACACACACTGCCCCGAGGGGTTCAACTGCGTCCTAATGCCAGCGGCATTAAACAGCCTGCTGAGGGAGTCGACAGTATTTGTAAGTAAAATCTGCAATGGCCAAGGTCCAAACACAAGATGGCGGCGCCTGTACTCGGCAGTGGCCACTAGGGGTTGCAGACTCCAAGGCACAGTGGACCGCACAGGGCACCAGAAACGGGAAGAACACACCCCGTGGAGAAGCAGTGGAGACAACCCTACATGATGGTGACTACAGCAACAGTCCAGCGAAGGGCTCAGCGGCTGAGGGACTCCGGCTGCAGGCAAATTGCAGTCAGGGGACCCACGCTGGCTGCTGGAGACTGGCTCATGGAACTAGGTAGTAGAGCCAGCTTCAGAAGGGCTCCTAAAGGCCCTTAGATGCTGAAGGCTTCCTGATCGCACTAGAGATTTGGATCTGGAGCTCAGGTTGCTGATGAACTGAACACGAGTCTGTGCGCCTGCAGAAGCTGCGGGAACATTGGAGGTGAATCCACGGACACCCACTGACTCTGAAGAGACTCTTTTTTTGCTCATCTTTCTCGTTGACTGTAAGGGGCATCGGGAGATATTAATGGCAAACATTCATCTACTTTACACTAGACAGAAGGCAATTTCATGTAATATTACATGTTCAATAAAATTTCATCGACAGTAAAAGAATCTTGAAACCACCAAGATTGAGTTTTACCTGCCTTCTGGGATCTCCCAAAAAACACTCAGTTGTGTCAAACAGCTGAAAAGTAATGCCCACTGCCATATATCATGCCATCTAGAAGCAGGAAATACATGCCTTCGACTGAGAGCAAATATAAAAGACATATAATGCTTGAGAAGTGATGCAGACTAACTGATGGAAGAATCTCATCCATTGGCCCCAGGTGAAACTGAATGATTACAAAATAGCATGGCACTCTGGCAGAATTTAAGATTGCGGTACAAAATCAGCAAGAGAGGGATAGGGCAGGCTGTTAAAATTATTCAGAAATGTTGCTGTTAAATACAGTAGATATCAACTTTAAATTAGATTTAAGCAATCGTGTAAAAAGTAAATAAGAAAATAATTTTCATTTTTTAATTTCAACAGCTAAAATTAAAGTATTTTTCCATTCACTATTTCATATCAAAATATGTACTGTTTGCAAGCAAGCATTCTTCAGCTGAAGGTGAACAAAAACTTCAAATGTAAATCCTTCTGATTATTACCCACAGGAGTAGTGCTATAAATTTAAAGCAGAGTTGGTCTGCAGTTTATATCTCTTTTGTTTTAAAAATAGTTTGACATACAGCATAACATTGGGTAGGCAGTGTTACGTTACTGTGCGCTGCAAAGACTGACTGGCCTGTGTTTCCAAAATACTCTGCACTCTTGTTGGACTAAATCAAATCATTGAGAGTCCACTTTGGGAAAGATGCTGACTTTATTGTTTCTACTAATCTTTCGCTCTGTTTTGAACTTTGTTTGCTTTTCAGATATTTGAATTAATTCTTCTGGTGTGTTACCCAAGGGAGGCAAAAGCCTTTTCTTGCTATTCCGTGTCTCAGATAGCCACTGTGGAGGAAGTTCAAAAGGGCCAAAGCCACACTGCATTGCATCATTTTCAGAGACTACATCTGAATCTGGAGGTGGTGCCGCTGCTCCTGGCACTGCACCAAGATCATTGCTAATGTGTGGTGCAAATCTTTCCATTGACGTCTGCTCCACTTCCAAACTGGCAGTAGGTAATTCTTTTTGGCAACATTCATTAGATGCCAGTGACTTAATCTCATTTTCATCCTCCTCTTCCTCCGAAGGTTTAAAAATCTGCTGCTGCCCAATATGAAACATTTCAAGCAACTGGCTGCCTGAACGAACCCCAGGCTCAAGTGTGGCTTCTCCAAGGGCACCTGAGTTCACTATGTTACGTCTACTGTACCTGCGATGGAACTGAACCACGGTCCCCACTAAGCATTTCCGAACAGACTTATTGACGGTCAGGAAGAGTAATGGGTTAGTGAGCAGAGAGACCTTGGGCAACCAGATTGCCGTTAGCATCAAAAAAACAGAAATGTCAGTGATGTTAAATATGATTCTATAGATCACAAAAACCATATAAGGAACACTACAAACAATAAAGATCAGCACCATAGAGAGCAGCATAGCATGTAGTTCAGCCTCCCTCTGGGAAACATATGGAATAGAAATTGTGTTCTGTGGAGTTCGTAATGCAGCAATAATTACTTTCTTCTTCTGGCTGGCACTGAGAGCTCGACGAATTAGAATCATGACGAAGAATACTATGGCTATGGGCAATATGACTGTAGTGATGTTATATACAATTACATAAGCCATGTGTCCAAAAGAATGGCTCCATGAACTACTGCATGTAGTCATGGCATAAATGTCTGAAACATTGGTCACTGCGAAAACTGGAACACTGGCTAACACTGCATGAATCCAGATGTAGATCACCAAGTCCCTGGACTTTGTATCAGAGATCTTCCTCTCTAAAGGATACAAGACAGAGTAGTACCTGTAATTTAAAAAAAAAGCCAGTGAATGCATAGATCACTCTTCCTCGCTTCCTTTCTATTTATTTGCATTAAAATCTTGCCACGTTTCAGATTCCTTTAAAATTTCTTGTGATCACATCATTTTACTTTTTACAAGTTCTTATCCTTTTTTTTTAAAAAAAACAAGATTATTTACTAAATTCAGTTAATACACTGACCTTTGGTTAATTTTGTTCAGCAATATCCTGTTCTGCTAATTGCTACTGTTGTCTCCAACTACCTAATTCTTCTCATGTGACGCACACTTAAACAAGCCCGCCAAACCGCACTTGTCAGATCTGTTCTTTCAACATAGAAAAACCTTTAACATTAATAAAGTGGGTTAAAAATAACTTTCTGGTATTATTTCTAATCAAATTGATGCAATCCATTAAAATCTGAAAATTGAATCCCTTCTGAAAAATAATTGTCTTTGAACATTTATTTAAAATAAACTGACAAAATAAAATTGTAGGATTAAGAATGAGCCATTTACCCTCTCAGGTCAGTCCTACTCTTTAATGGGATATTAATTCCACACAGAACAATATTGTGCTTGTCAGTTTTGAAAAGACATTACCTCAGTACCTTCATTTAATCTTGAAGAAATTTATATTAATTTCGATATCCTTCACGAGTTTCACTTTGTACTCCTTTTTCCAGGTTTTACTGACCTTTTGCTATGTTTGCTCATAGATGCATCTTTCCCAGATAGCTGGATTTACATACTTTGGCACATCCATCCCTTTATTCTCTTCTTTTGGCTATTATATATGGTCAGAAGTGTTCAAACAAATATGGTTGAAGAATGGAAACCTGTGAATGGAGATATGTGGGGAGGAAATAAGGATTGAAGCAAAAAAACAGGAAGGAGGGAAGAACTAAAGCATAAAATAAAGAAATCAGGAATAAAATAATAAATACAGTCACAGTGCCAAACAATACCAAGGTGACAAATAAAGTTTTAAAATGTCAAAATGAAAGGTAGTGATCTTAAAGTTCAGAGCATTTTCATTAAGATGGATGAATTGATCACCACAAATAGAAACGAAATAAATGGAATTTGGGAGGGATGACAATAGGTCTTGTCAACATTTAGTAGGAAAAGACAAAAAATGAAAGGGAGGTGGTAAAGAATGAGAATAGATGCAACATGGAAACTGCCCTTTGTCCCAACTCATCCATGCTGATTTGGTTACCTTTCTGAGAAGGTTTTATTTGCCTGTGCTTGTCCCATATCCCTCTATCCCTTCCACCTACCTGTCTTTTAAATGTTATAATTATAGCTGCCTCTACCACTTACTCTTGTAGGTCACTTCATGTACATACCACCCTCTGCATGGAAATCCTGACCTTCAGTTCCCTTTTAAATCTTTCTCCCTCATCTTAAACCCATTCCCTCTAGTTCTAGACTCTCCTATCTCAAGGAAAAGACTGTGATTATTCACATTTATTCCTCTCATAAATTTCTATTCTTCTACAAGGTCACCTCTCAGCCTCTTATACTAAAGAGAAAAAAGTCCTAGCTTCTCCTTATCACTCCAGCCCACCAGTACTGGTAACATTCCGGGAATCTTTTTAGCATTCTTTCTGATCAACAATCTCTGCAGCACATCATTTGTCATGGTCCTTCAGTCTAAACACCAGATCCTCCACCACCACTGTCTCCTACTGTCAATTGGCTAGCTCAGCTATTCTCAACGGGCCCTTTCCCCTCCCCTCCTCCCTGGGAGTCACAGAGCATTTAAGTACCATATATGGCGGCATATAAGGCGACTCATGTATAAGACAACCCTCTGATTTTCCACCTAAAGTTTAGGTTTTGAGCTTTTACTCACTGAACAAGACTACCCAAAGTCTGGCACATACCGCTGACCAGTAGAGTGATGCTGCTTGGCACATTTAATATACTAATTCACAATATATTAAAAGCAAATTACCTGATAAAAGTTTAAATTTTATTAGTATATTTTAAAATAAACCACAGTTAACTCCTTTAACATGCCATTTGAAGCCTGCACAGAGCAAACAGCAATCGGACTGGGCACGGGGGCTCTGCAGGGGAGCTCTGAGACTTCATTATTAAGGTTCATATTTTATACTTTGCTCAAAGGAGCGCTGAGATTTCATATTCTAAATGGCATGTGGGAGCACTGAGATTTCACTGTTAAGGTTTGTATTTTATATTTGGCAGGGGGAAGCGCTGAGACTTCACTATTAAGGTTTGGATTTCATACTTAGTGTACAAGATGACTCCTGGTTTTGAGGCATCATTTTGAACATTTAAAGACTGCCAGCATATACAGTAAAACCCTTGCTTTTTTTCACTTCAAGTAAATATTTTTTTCTGTTTTTTATGTAATTGGTAGGACATGGTAAGGAAGAAACCAACTAAACTTGACTGCTTCACAGGGAAGGGTGCCCATAAACTTTGAGCAGAGGCTTGGGGGGGAGGGGTCCATAGCTGAAAAAAAGTTGAGAATGACTGGGCTAGTTTACCTTGCAATTTAACCTTCTGGATCAGCCTACAAATTCACTTCTTTGTCAAAAGTCTTGCTAAAGTTCATGTAAACAACATTACGACCCTGCCCTCATTAAGCTTTTCGATCATATCTTAAAATATAAATAAAAGAAAGGATATTAGCTCATATAACATGGAATCACTATGGTTTGACCGAAGAAATACCAAAGGTGAAAAAAATATCTAGACCTCCAATAATTCCTAATGATACTTAGGAATTAGAGATATATGCAATAAGACTCTGACTGTAATTATGGATAGTTACAGGTGTCACACCTCAGGATATGGGGAAGGTTGGTAGGAGTCACAGGTCAAGGATACAGGTTAAGCTATTTCAGACCAAAACAAGAAAAAATCTTAATCAAAAGAATGGTGAACCTGTGGAATCTCTACTGTTACGGAGTCCAGTGGACCCCATGTAGTGCGCGTCGAAAGAACCAAAGACATGTTGATCCAAACCAAGGCTTTTATTAACTAAAAGACTGGAGCATATCACAAGTAGGTCGACCAGTCCAGAATGACCTGGTCTGGCTAGGAGCTATCCTTTAAGACCTGCCAGTAGGTGTGACTAGACTCTCAGCCAATCACAGTCATCCTACACAACCATCTGTACATATGTACACATACACATTGGTGATAAAATCTGTACTATCACACCCCAAAAACCAACAGCAATAGATATGCTCCACAACACAGGGTTACTTAAACAAAAGTAGTTTTTAATTATATTTGAACAAGAAAACAGAATTAAACTTATTACTATCCTACCTAACTACTTAATCCCCCCTCTAATACCAAGCGCAGGTGCATGTAATATAATGTATATTTAAGTTTAGAAAAGTTCTTTGGATCACAATCCAATCTCACTGGTTGCAGACAACATTAATAAAGTTCACCAGTCTTTAGTGCTTAACAGGCAAATGGTTACCACTCAGGAGGGTTCTTGATGGTTTCAGAGAGAGTTTTCTTTTCCAGGACATGCACATCTGATTCCTTCTCAATCAGTCTTGCTGACGAAACTTGCCCCCTTCAGGGTTCTCAAGATCCTCTTTCTTTCAGGTCACCTTTCATACCACCAGTCTTCTCCTTCAACCAGGCAGCCTTCCATAATTTGCCAACTTGTCCTTCTTGAACTGATTTCTGTTTCCTCTCTCTGTTTACCACCCTCCCTCTCTGAGAGCAAAACTCTTCTCCCATCTTTCTTCTACTTCATTGAATTCCCCAAACTTTCCCTCCACTTTCACTTTGATCTTTTGGTGGGAATTTGTTGGGGTTGTTAGGTAATCATTTCCTACCTTCCTTCTTTTGTTTTCCTTCTCACAGTTGGTGGATGGAGTATGTGTAGGGTTCGTTTCGTTCCACGTCACCACTGTTGTGTATGCACTCCACAATTAAGACTTGGAGATGTGATGCTTTCTCATCCTTTACTTCTATTAGACTAACATGGCACTGACACACAGGGTTACATATATGGAAGGGTGACATCATGACGAGGGCATCATGATGGCCAGCAGAGGGAGAGGGTGGGCTTATTCCCAACATTCTCCCCCCCCCCCATTTATTTAAAATTGCACATAAAATTGACAGTTGGGCAATTTTCATGCACAATTGGACTGGCACTAACTGCTGCACCAACTGTGCCGCCCAACATATCCTTGTAAATTACAACGCAAGGTGTGAAATTTATTAGAAGTGAGCCAGTGGATTAACTCCCACCCGGGCCTCAAGGCTGAGCTTTAGTAATGGAAAGGCTCCCCCCCTTGCTCCACCCCCCACTAACAGAACCCTCAAATGCGAACCATGCCACACCATACTGAGGTTTATTATTTCCATTCACCCCAAGACGTGGGATGCTCCAGCCCATGTTGAAGTGACCCAAGCCTTGTGTTTATTACCTATGATTCCCAGCTGGAAGCTGCGGCCTCCTCAGGAGAGCCCGCGGCTTCTGTGCTCTTGATAACTTTGGGTCAGTCGACTCGGAATGTCCCAGACCACTTTGGCATCTCATTGGGCTGCTTGGGAAGCTCGCAGAGGCAGCAGCTCAATGTGGGATCAATGGGCAAAATGGCTGTCTTCCTTACCCATAATCCTCTACCTGCTGGAACTGCTCTGAGTTTCCCTGACTCTGGTTCCGGCAGAGCGGTTCCAGCTGGTGGGGGATTATGGTCAAGGAAGATGGCCATTTTGCCCATTGATCCCGCATTGAACTGCTGCCACCGCCATGAGGTGCCCGAGGGGCCCTGAAAGCTGAAATGGCCTGTTGAGTTCCCAGAGGCTGGAATGGCCTGGTGAGTGCCTGTAGCACTGCACCCCTGGCTGGGATAAAACACATAACACACACCGAACTGGGTACCCGGTACATTCAACAATAAAGGAAAACCAATACTCAGCCACATGGCTCTATGCTACTACTAGGAACTAGGGAAACTAATTACACCTTTGACAACAACAACTTACGAACAATTTCTCCAGCAGTGAACGCCATTCCACAATTCTAGCCTGGAATGAAGCAGGTTGGTTCCAATGCCAAAGAGGGCAATTCGAGCACACGTGGTCCCAACAATGGCAAAGGGGGTGATTTGAGTGCACATGATGTCCTTCAAAGGGCTGGAGGTTCCAGCCCAGGTCATTTACAGGAGTTCATGGCACACTGCCAGCAAGGTTAAACCAATTACAACAGCCAATGGCCTAATGCCAAGTACAGGGAGGCTGGGAGGCCCATCTTAGGTAATTTACTGAGGACCAATAGCTCAGTGCTATCAAGGATAAGCAGATTACAAAAGCCAATGGCCCAAGGCCAAGTACAAAGGAATTTAAATTGGCCACTGCAAGATGTGCACTTAATGGGTGGGGCAATGCAGTGCTAGGTAGTGCTATCATGACCTTTCACAGTTCAACAGAGTGGTGAAATGGTAATTCAATTCTTCAGATTACAGTACCCTTTTCAGTTACACACCCATACTTAGAATTCACATTTTAAAGATAATATGTAATTCTCTGTCAATGTCACAAAAATGATACACTGTGTTTCCCTGGCAATGCAGAGTGGTTCCAGCTGCATGGGGGATTATGGGTAAGTAAAACAGCCATATTTCCCATTGATTTTGCATTGAACTGCCATGAGGAATGGCCCCGAAGTGGCCCAATGAGATGGTGGCTGTGTGATGATATATAATTACACCACTAGGTCACCAGGGTCATCCCAATTACCTTGTATATAAACCAGGCTTGTCTTTCAGAGAGAAAAAACCTCTTAGTGTGTACATATTAGTTTATTAAAGCTGTCTTATACTTGCAATGCTCGTATGGTTATTGTCAGTACAATTTAATAAACTAATATCATAGCTACTAGGATGGTAGCTGCTTCTGCTCCAATGCGCATTCCCAACCACCTGGAGACTCTTCCTGAGTAATGGAATCCGTGGACGACCAGCACACATGTGCATCCGAGGACAGAGGCGGCAAGGGACCGCTGTATTTGAATCATGGTGGAATGCAGGGAAGACAACAGAAGTATGATGGGGCAGGTAAGAAACAGCCAAGAGCCCTGACTGCCCATGGGTTCACCGGTACAGGCGCCGCTGACTCTAAACCCCAGTCCGATCAGAAAGGGGCCACTACAAGCGCAGGTGGAAGGATCTCCACAAGTCGTGCTCCCGATCGCCACGTATGTGCAGAATTCCCAACCACTCCAGAGACAGGAAAAGCAGACACTGCTACTGTCACTCCCCCAGCAGCAGTTTCCCCAGTACCACGGAGATCTGATGGTACCGCTGGGATCCCCCCTAAGACCACTGCAAATGTCCCAAAGCCAGAGACTCAGCCAACAGCCCCAAGCACCCAGGTTACTCCTCAGCAGACACAATCCCCACAGAGGCTCTACCAGCAGCTCCCAGTACCCCAGGGTCCGCCCTTGCTACACCTAGACCCAGAGACCATGTGGAGATTGGGAACAACCCCCAGGGTGACCCACATTGCCTAAGGGTCCAGAGACTGCGGCTTAGTCATATGTTGCGACCAGGCAGGCTGGAGCTTGACCCCAGAAATCCCGGAGCCGGCACTCACTTCGGCCACTGGCAGAGATGCTTTCTGAATTACGCGGAGGGTGCTGAGGCATCGGATAAAGAGCTGTTAATGCTGCTGTTAACACAGCTGGGAGACCACCCTTACTCCCTTATACAGGATGCCAGGTCCTACCAAGAGGCAATGAGCACATTACAGAGGCATTAAAGTAAGGGCCATAGCAAACTCCACTCCCGCTACAGGCTCATGACCAGGTCACAACAAGTAGGGGAGTCTGCCAGAGACTCTGAAAGACCTGGCGAGAGGCTGCAACTTTAAAGCAGTATCAGCTCAGGAGTATGCGGAGGACCTAATTAAGGACAGAATTGTTGCGGGCATATGGTCCACTGAGACGAGACATCAATTGCTGGAGAAAGGAATGGTGGGGCTAGATGAGGCAGACCCTATTGCAGATGCTTTAGAAAGTCCCAGGAAAGAATTGGAGGAGTACTCACAGGACCCTGGGGCTTGGACAAATGTCACACTGCTGGACTCTCTAGCCCCACGAAAAGAAAAGTACGCTGCCTCACAGGAATTCACAGCAGCAGCAGCACCTTGAGGGTCCCAAGTGCTTTTTCTGTGGGCAAAGAAAGCACCCCAGAGTCCTCTGCCCTGCCAGAGAAAATGTTCCAACAGTGGAAAAATGTGGGCATTATACAAAAGTCTGTAGAAGCCCCAAGGCCACACCCAAGGCCTATTCTCATGCTAATGAGAGGCGGGAAAGCTCTTTCTCCACAAACAGAAGAAGAAGAATGCAATGTGTAGCTGGCCATCTTGGACAAATGCTACAGAGCAGAGGACACAGTCTTCAGGAGATTAATACGACACCGAGTACTATCGGATGGAAGGACACGCCAGACTTGCTACGCTATGCATAAATCAGGCAAGGCCACACAATTTATCTGATGCCTCTGTGTGCATCAAAATTAATTATTATGAGGGTAAATTGCTTAATAGATAGTGGAAGCGCTGAAAGTTTTATTGACCAGGGGTTAGTCAACCACCTTTCCCTCCCCACACGCCCGAGTGACCACCAGATCCTGTTAGCAGCCTTGCAGCTGAGGTAAAACAGTTTTGCAGCGTTACTCCAAAAATCCAGGGCTCAAAATACGAAGTGTTCAAATTACTAGTACTCCCTCACCTCTGTGCCCCGGTACTATTGGGGTTAGATTTTCAGTGCCAGTTAGAAAGCATTACAATAATGCACAATGGGCCTCACCCCCCAACTACGACTTACGAAGAAACAACACTGCAGCCTGTCTGTCCTGAACATAGAACCCACAAAGAGCATGAGGTCCACAGGCTAATACAGGAGGGCATCATAGAGCAGAGCACCAGCCCCTGGAGAGCCCAGGTGGTTGTAGTAAAGTCAGGAGAAAATCTGCGCATGGTAGTGGATTACAGCCAGACAATCAACAAATTTACACAACTAGATGCCTACCCTTTGCCACTCATAGCAGACATGGTCAACAACATTGCGCAGTTTAAGGTGTTCTCTGTCACATTTGTGGCCCGAAATGTGAAATTCATAACACCATCAACACCTGTTGAACATCAGAGTGTCTTTATTTCTCTGCTTCCATTATTCCACCATTTCGCGCCTGCCTACAACACTCGCATGCCCTCTCACTTCCGGTCAGGTTAATAGCTCAACCTCTATCTGCATACATCTCATGCATATTCATTAACATGACATCCCTCCTTTCACCGGAAATAAACTTTATATCTTTATGTGTCTTAACTTTTCAATCTAAATGTATATCTCATATGAATATCACTGAACATAATACATTGCTGTGTTTCTTTCTGTTTAAATGCAAACACTTTAACACTATCAATAGCATTTTTCTGCCTTCAAACCAACAAAAGCAACATCATATTCCCTCTTCACAAAATGTAACGTAACCATGTTATAACCAAATATAATATAGAGGCTCAACATTTCTTCTGTAGTTCTATTAATACAATGGTCACCTCATATGCAAAATGTACACGTTTAAAATTATACATTTTTTTTTCATTTAATACCAAATAGTCGACCAAAACAAAAATGCAATTCTTACAGCACTCATACATGTACTTTATGATGTATTTATCAAAATCACTGTCCAAATGTTCCCCTTATCATTCCTCTTCCTGCATCAAAATACTTCTGATTGTTGGTTACTGCTACTGATGGTCCAAAGTCAAACCACGTCAAGTATAAATTAAATGTTGGGCGCACAGTTTTCTTTTTCTAATAATGCTAAACACAACAAAACAGCGATGATCCAGGTAATCATAGCACAACTTCGCAAAGGTCTCTTTCTCGGAGTTCGCGATGGTTTCCTTCCCGACATCCACATATACGCATTCACTGCGTGTTTCACAAGGGCAGCGTTCGGCGTACACCCTTTTCATTATTTCTCTTTTTTTTCCACAATCACCACACATTTCCACTTTTCCTCGGCGTATATCATTACTGCGCTTCCAACGAATCAATGCACTTTTTTTTCCTTCATTGAAACTCATTCCAACTATCACAAACTTTCACTTTCATGATAATGCGGGCACGATTAGAAAAATGGCACAAAATCTTCATATCGCTTAGGTGGTTTCCTGTCCCATCTCAGCCTTCCTGCAATGCTACTGTCATGACTTGGTTGCTCACCCTCAGCACCGGAAACACTGCTCGCTACGGCCTCTGGTGTTTCTGGTACTCTGGCCACTTCATCGGGAAAACTGGTAACTACCTCTGGAACGTCGTCTGGTCCCTCAGGTTGAGCAACTCGTACTGGATTTCCAACCACTTTTCTCGGTGCTGCTCTGGATTGGTACTTTTTGACACCAGACACATTTCTTTTGTAGAGGACTCCAGCTGGAGACCTGACTGTCACCATACTGCCGCTTCTGGATACAACAGTGTAGGGTTGATGATAATAAAGTGTGTCTAGCTTACCACCACTCTCTTGCCTCACAAGAACATTACCTCCAGGCATGATGTCTGAGTACCTGGCCCCACGCCTCGAGTCTGCATCCAGCTTTGCTGCCCCCTTCTTTTCAGCATCGTGGTCCCTCATCTCCTGGTCATCCCTGATTTCCTTCAGTTCGGGCATTTTTGTGTGGATTTTCCTCCCGAAGAGTACTTCTGCTGGACTTTTTCCTGTGGTTGCATGAGGGATTGCCCGATAGACAGCTACATAGGATAGCAATGCTTCTCTCCAGTTCTGTCCTTCTGCATGAGTGATCCGTAGTCGTTTTTCGATGGACTGATTTTGTCTCTCTACTTCTCCGTTGGCTTGTGGCCATTTAGGAGTTACTTTGTGATGGATGCCTGTGGTCCTCATATATTCAGCAAATGTCTCTGAGATGAACTGTGGACCATTGTCAGAGTATAGCGTAACAGGCAATCCATGTCTCACGAAGATCTCTGCCAATGCTTGTATCGATTTTTCAGTGGTCGTTGACCTCATCACAGAGTACTCATAGTATCTGCTGTAGTAGTCCACCACTACCATGATTGACTCACCAGTTGGTAAAGGTCCGAGAAAATCAACAGCTACATCGATCCACAGTCCTGTCGGGAGTTGCGTACTCCGGATTGGCTCTGGGGAATTACTCCTACTTGTGAGTTGACATCCATGGCAGGTTTTGACGAATTTCTCCGCGTCTTTATCACAACCTGGCCACCATACTTTACTCCTGAGGTTTTGCTTGGTACCAACAATACCTAGGTGTCCTTCATGAGCTAATGATATGATCTTCGGTCTCAACGTCTGTGGTATCACCAATCTACAACCCCTCAACACACACTGCCCGATGCAACAAAGTTCGTCTCTAATGGGAACATATGCCTTGTGAGTGCACTTGTCCCATTGTCCACTTTGGATACATTCTCTAACTTCCATGAGTTCTGGGTCATGTTCGGACTCTCTCTCGACTTCCCACGTTGTCACAGCTCCCAGTGTCAACTGGATAGCTACGAAGTGTACAAAGCTCTCTGCTTCTGGATTGTGGGCATCCATCTTTCAACAATCTGGACAGCGGATCAGCAATGTTCGCTTTCCCAGCAATGTGGACTACTCTGTACTTGTACGGTTGGAGTCTGAGCACCCATCGTTCTATCCTGGCACACGGTTTGGACCTGGCGGCGTAGATCACCTCCAATAGTTTATGGTCCGTGATGAGTTCAAATTCAATGCCATACAAATATGCATGGAATCTCTCGCAGGCCCATACAAGTCCGAGTGCTTCTTTCTCTGTCTGAGAATATCTCCTTTCAACGTCTGTCAAAGATCTGCTGGCATAGGCAATGATTCTTGGTCCCTCATCATGCGTCTGGACCAACACGGCTAGTAAACCAACAGGGCTAGCATCCGCTATGACTTTGGTTGGTGCATCCAGATCATAATATCCAAGAGTATCGGCATTCATCAGACTTTGTTTCTGAGATGTGAATGCTTCCTTCTGCTCAAGGCCAAAATGGAATGGTACACCTTTCCTGGTTAGTTTCCTCAGTGGTTCTGCCAGTGTAGCAAAATTAGGGATGAACTTTGCACAATAATTGACCAATCCCAAGAAACTCCTCATCTCCGTTGCATTCTGGGGTTCACGTATATAGGCAACAGCTTTCACCTTGGCATCAGCTGGGTTCAGTCCTTCCCGTGTAAGCCTGTGTCCCATGAAGTCCATCTCTGAGACACCGAACTGGCACTTGTCTCCATTCACAGTAAGACCTGCCCCCTGTAGTCTGGATAGCACAAGACTCAACCGTCTGTCATGCTCTTCCTGTGTAGCCGCATGGACTATGATGTCATCAGAAATGTTGGCGACTCCAGGAATGCCTTGAATCACTCGATGGATTTCGTACTGGTAGATCTCAGGAGCTGCATTGATGCCGAACAATAGCCTCTTGTACCGGTACAATCCACAGTGAGTCACAAATGTTGTCACGTCCCTGGATTCTGGATCCAGCTCTAGTTGATGATAGCCCCATTTTAAATCGATTTTTGAGAACACCTGACTGGTTGTTAACTCCTGGAGTACTTCTTCTACTGTTGGTATGGGGTGTCGTTCTCAAATTATAGCTTCATTGGCCATCCTCATCGCCCGTCGGGTCAAAATGAGGAACACCGCGAAGTGCTAGAAATGTCACCATTTGGTTTGGGCACAATCAGTACTGGGCTGACCTATTGCGTTGAATGTTCTACAGGTTCAATAATGTCTTGCTCAATCAACTCTTTGATTTTGGCCTCGACTTTCCCACAAAGTCCAAATGGGGTTCTGCTCACTGGTTGTGCCTTGGGTTTGACTGTTTTGTCCACTGCTAGCTTTAGTTGTCGACCTTTCAGCTTTCCTACTCCCTGGAAAACTGCAGGGAATTCTTGCTTCATATCCTCGTATGACTGAACTGAATTGACACGAGCTCCAATATGAAGTATTGCCAGATCTTGCGCCGTGCGTCTACTCAGCAATGGTTCTCCCCTCTCGTCTATGACAACAAACTCTGCTTCGGTGTACTTGTCACCAGCTTCAACCGTCACAGTGAAACATCCAATGGTCCACAATGGCTTAGTTGCTGTGTATGGATACAGTTTCTTTGAACACTTCTTTGACGTACAAATTATCTTTTTTTTTCAATTTCTCCCATAAGTGTCGGCCAATTACATTACTGTCACTGCCTGAGTCTACAATGACAGGAACTGTCACACCACCAATTATCACTGGGACTTTCTCATGATGGTCATCATTCAATGTAAACTGATAGTATTTCTGCCCATCCTGGTTGTCGTCATTATCGTCACTTTCTGGGTCACCTTCTATATGGCGAATAGTGCGTTGCTTTCTCTGTCCATAATTGCCTTTCTTTCCAGGAGACTTTCCTTTCCCGCAAGCTTTGCCCTTAGAAGCTGTACTCTTCCCATTCTGGTTTGCATTTGACTTGCTTTTGCACTTCTTTGCAAAGTGATCTTTACCTCCACACTTTCTACAAACTTTCCCTTTTGCTGGGCAGCATGGGTCTTTTCCAAAATGACCTCTGTCTCCACATCTGTAACACTCCAAGTCACATGTCGGCATATTTCTTGGCTGGCTATGGCTATGCGAGAGCCTATTTACTTGTTGACCAACTTTGTCTTTACTGGGCTGGCTTGAATTGTCTTTCAGTTTCATGGCATGAAATTGCCCCTCAACAGCCTCTAATGCAGCAGCAATTGCTAAAGCATTGGTAAGTTTCAACTCACCCCCTTTTTCCAGCAATCGCCTTCTGAGTTTGTCTGATCTGCAGTGCTGCACGACTTGATCCAATAACTGGTTGTCCAAATCAGCTGCCACGTAATTGCATCTAACAGCCAGTTGTCGCAATCTCGTCACGTACTGGGCGACCGTTTCCCCATCTTCCTGTTTTGTTTTGCGAATCAAATGGCGTTGGAGTGTGGCATTCGGTGTCACTACATAGTGTGCATTCAATGCATCTACAGCTTTCTGGTATTCCTCCTTCCTTCCAGTATTCGAAAGCGTCTTAAAAGTTTCCCGAACTGCAGGTCCTGCGGTGAAGAGAAGTAACGCCCTCCGCTGAGCTTTCTGCTCCGCCGTACTCCCATCGAGAAATAGGCCACGACTGTCGGCGTAAGCTTCGAACTCTTCAAGCCATGCCTTCCACTTCACGCTTACAGTGCTTGCATCGCCCGTCGGGTCAAAATGAGGAACACCGCGAAGTGCTAGAAATTCAGCTCTAGTGACTGCCATGATGAAACGTTCCAGCTCAAAGCCACGGATTCAAAATCCAAAATGTTTCTCCTCGTCGCCAATGTCACATTTGTGGCCCGAAATGTGAAATTGATAACACGATCAACACATGATTTACCTGTTGAACATCAGATTGTCTTTATTTCTCTGCTTCCATTATTCCACCATTTCACGCCTGCCTACAACACTCGCATGCCCTTTCACTTCCGGTCAGGTTAATAGCTCAACTTCTATCTGCATACATCTCATGCATATTCATTATCATGACATCCTCCACCATAGACTTGAAGGCAGCATATCACCTACTGCCCATTAGAAACAGCGATCGCATTTACATGGCATTTGAGGCAGACGGCAGGCTGTATCAATTTCTGCGACTTCCCTTCAGTGTCACCAATGGAGTGTCCCTGTTTCAGAGAGAAATGGACCGAATAGTAGATGAGTTCCAACTGAAAGCGGTGTTCCCCTACTTAGACAACGTGACAATCTGTGGCCACTCTGAGGAGGATCATGACACAAATTTAAATTGCTTCATCCAGGCAGCCGAGGAAAGGAACCTAACATACAACAGGGACAAATGCATTTTTAGTGCCAGGAAGTTCCCAATCCTGGGCTACATAGTTCAGAATGGGGAAATCAGCCCAGACCCAGCACGTATGCGCCCTCTCCTAGACCTCCCAGTGCCACACACGCTGAAAGCACATAAAAGGTCTTTGGGATTGTTCGCTTACTATGCCCAATGGGTCCCCAACTACACCAACAGGGCCCGCCAACTTATAAAAGCCTCAGTTTTCCCACTGTGCCCAGCAGCCACCAGAGCATTCAGGGACATTAGGGACCATATCTCTAAAGCTACCATGTGGTCCATAGATGAGTTGATCCCGTTTCAAGTAGAAACGGATGCATCCGATGTGGCTCTGGCAGCCATCCTAAACCAAGACGGATGACCGGTGGCCTTTTTCTCGCGAACCCTACAGGGGCAGAGATAAGACACTCAGCAGTAGAGAAGGAGGCCCTAGCCATTGTGGAAGCAGTAAGGCACTGGCGACATTATCTGGTGTGCAAACACTTCACCCTTGTCGCGGACCAACAGTCCGTGGCTTTTACGTTCGATAAACAGAACAGGGGGAGAATTAAGAACGACGAAATCCTGCGCTGGCGGATAGAATTGTCTACATTTAACTATAACATTCTATACCGCCCCAGGAGACTCAACGAGACCCCAGACACACTGTCCAGAGGCATTTGTGCCATCCTTAACCACACGTCCCAGTTGCAGAGCTTGCACAATGAGTTGGGCCACCCGATGGTCGCTAGACTGTTTCACTTCATTAAAACCCAAAACCTCCCATTTTCAGTAGAGGAAGTGAGGTCAGTGAACAAGAGCTGCCCCATCTGTGTGGAATGCAAACCGCAATTTTACATGCCAGACAAAGCCACCCTGATAAAAGCTACCAAATCTTTTGAGCACCTCAGCCTCGAATTTAAAGGCCCACTCCCGTCCAATAATAGAAATGTCTATTTCCTAAACGTAATAGATGAATATTCCCGTTTCCCCTTCGCAATCCCGTGTTCTGATGTATCAGTAGCCACTGTTATAAAATGCCTCCAACCCATCTTCAGCATATTTGGGTACCCGAACTTCATACACACAGACAGCGGTGCTTCATTCATGAGCACAGAAGTACAGCAATATCTGCACGAGAGAGGGATTGCTACCAGCTACACTACAAGTTACAATCCCAGGAGGAATGGACAAGTCGAAAGGGAAAATGCCACTATCTGGAAAACTGTCCTCTTGACTTTAAAAGCAAAAGACCTGCCTGTTACTAAATGGCAAGAAGTGTTGCCAGAAGCCCTACACTCTATATGTTCTCTGTTGTGTACTGCCACTAACATGACCCCACAAGACCGTATCTTTTCTTTCACAAGGAAAGCCACGACGGGCACAGTGCTACCTAAATGGATGATGACACACGGGACCTATGCTCCTCTGGAAGCACTGCAGACCCCACAAAGCAGACCCGCTGGTGGATCAGGATGATCGTATTGAATGGCAGAGCAGGCTCGATGGGCCATTTTTGGCCTACTCCTGTTCCTACTTCCTATGTTCCTATGTTCCTATCAAGTGGAGTTGATGCATGCAAACCCTCAGTACATCTTTGTCACATTCTCAGATGGGAGAAGACTCGATGGCCACCAGGGATCTCGTGCCGGCCGGATGTGTGAACAATGCGGAGGAAACACAGATGTCTACGGATCAACAAGCAGTGCAGCAGCAGTCACTAGAACAGTCGTCCATTGAGTCACCCCAGAGGACTATACCACCCACCCCGGAAATCAGGACCCTGGGTACGCCCGCCCCACAAAATATCACCACACTAGACTTGATGGCAGGACCTAATCCCAGACAAGAGGATCCCCAGCCTACACAGCCATCTAGTACTTCCCACTCCCACACCTCCACCAAGAAAGGCCAAAAGACAGACCAAACTCCCCACCCCTATACCACTACCGAGGAGGTCCAGAAGGCAACGGAAGCCACGAAAATCTTTTGGACTTATGAACTTACAAACAAGGGAAGGAGGACGGGGGTGGGGGGAATAACAATTTTTAGGGGGTGAATGTGGTGATATGTAATTACACCACTAGATCACAAGGTGTCATCCCAGTGACCTTGTAGATAAAGCAGTCCAGAGCTACAGTCAAGCCTTCCAGGTTCGTTTTGCAGAGAGACAAGACTTCTTAGTGTACATACTAGTTTATTAAAGCTGGTGGATAGAATTGTCTACATTTAACTATAACATTCTATACCGCCCCACACTGCTGGTGTGGTTATTGTCAGTACAGGCTGAACTGCCACGTGGAATGGCCCCAATGCAGCCCAATGAGATGGTGGCCTGGAGCAGTGCTCCCAGGCGTTCAAGTGGGATGGAGAATTGGGGCAAGGACAGTAGCGCCCCTGCACATGATACCCAGGGCATGTGCCCTAGCTGCTATACCCTAGATATGCCTATGTTCAGCATCCATTGGAGATGAACATATTTTGGCAAAATTTCAGGCCTGAATCCTTCAAATAGTAAGCAGAATGAGCCAAAAGCAGGAAATCTCAGAATTCAGGCAATACTGGCTGGAGTAGAAATCCAGACCACCAAGAGGTGCTAAGTGGAGAGATGAGAATTTATTATGACTGTGTGAAAAGAGAGGGAAGGTGACAGGGAAAGAAGTGAGGTTGGGGCTGTGTGTGTGTGTGTGTGTGTGTGTGTGTGTGTGTGTGTGTGTGTGTGTGTGTGTGTGTGTGTGTGTGTGTGTGTGTGTGTGTGTGTGTGTGTGTGTGTGTGTGTGTGTGTGGGGGGGGGGTGGTTTAACAAAACCCAGAAATGTCAATACTAATGTTATCCATTTGGAGGGTGCCCAGTTGGAAGATGAAGAGTTGTTCCTCCAAATTTGCCAGTGGTCTCAGTTTGGCAGTGAATGAGACCATTGACAGACATATCAGAAAAGGAATAAAATGGAGAATTGAAATGGGTGCCCACTGAGAGATCCACACTATTTCAGTGGACAGAACCGAGGTGCACAACAAAGTGATCTCCCAGTCTGTGCCTAGTCTCTCCAATGTCGAGGAGACCACAATGGGAGAACCAGATGCAGTAGATGACCCTTGCAAATTCACAAGTGAAATGTTGCTTCACTTGGAAGGGCTGTTTGGGGCACAAATGGTGGTGAGGGAGGAGATGGCATTAAATCGACTTCTCTGACTTTCATTAATCCACATACCACCTCAATTCTTCCCCCTGCTCTGTCGCTCCCTTTGCCTTGTCTCCTTTTCCCACAGACATAATAAATTCTCACCTCTTCCCTTATCGTATCCAATTAGCATCTTTTGTTGGTCTGGATTTCCAGCTTCTGGTTCATTCTGCTGACTCCACGAAGAAGGGCTCAGGCCCAAAATGTCAGCAATATATCTTTGTGTCCCATGAATGCTGAAAGACCGGCTCGACAGACCGGCTCCTCTGCATTTCGGTGTGTTTACACCACTATCACAGCATCTGCAGTCTTTCGTGTTTCACTCTTGCCAAAATCTAAACCTTGACAATGCCATTGGCATTTTGTTTTCATACCTAATATTGATTTTAAATACATTATGTATTTGTTGATGATTATTTATTGGAAATTATGTCTGTCTCATTACCCATTACTAAATCTAGTATGGCTTGGTTCTGTTAATTCAATGAAGCTTTCACATTTCAAATAAATTGAATTATTCATTACTTTGAATTAAACAATAAGCTGCACAAAAGGTTTTTTTTTAAGACTACGGGGTTAAATTAAGCAAGGCATGTTGTAAAAAGTAAATTATGTCAAGACTTCACAAGTCAAGTAAGCCAATACAGCTAGGTCTTGCACAGAGGCAAGACCTAGCTGTATATATCACTCTATTAAAGCCTGCATTTAACCTTCACTCTGTGTGCTCTGTGTGCTCTGTGTGGTTAATGTCAGTCTCAGGAAAGACTGGAGTTGTGGCTGGTAAAGACTCCAGAATCCCTCTGCGGAGGTCACGTGATGCGGGGAGAGTAAGAGGAGGTGGATTCGGAGAGCTCCCAGGATTTTTGAATACAAACAAGGTCAAAACCTTAACTGACCAGTCCAAAACGCCAAAAAAGGAAGTGAGAAGAATTTTTTTAAACGCAATATAACAAAAAAACCGCGTCTGCAAGCAAGAGTGAAAAAGAATTACCATCGAGGCGAGAGGGCAAGCCTGGAATGCCTCGTGGTGAGGGAAATGGCAGGGCCACCCCAGGGCTTGAAATGGGAATCGTAACTCCAAAGGAGGATCTCACAGACGGGGAGAACAGGTCCTGGATGAATCCAGTGTCAATTCCCGGCAGGTACGGAGGGAAACCCCTCTGGAAGCCCCTGGAGAGAAGGAAAGGGCTGGGACCCCTTCCTACAGCAGGATCACAAAGTCAGGTGCACTCATGGCGGGTGCGAGGCCCGAGTGAAGTTGGCATCAGCGTCGGTTGCAGGGCAGCAGCAGCAACCCCCATGGGGAACGGACCTGCCTAACAAAAGAGGAAACTGCAAGAAACCAGTGTTGCCGGCGGCACTAAGGGAGAGAGTGAAACTTACCTCTGCCCTGGCAGCGGGCCAGGAGTGAAACTGCAAGTTTCAGCAGGAGTCCCAACAGCAAGCGACTTCAGAGAAAGCAGAGCAGCCTGTAAGTCCAGCGCTGGATCAGAGGAGGCAGGGAGCACCAGAAGCAATGAAGAGAGGTCCAGCAGTTTGGGGAATGAAGAGTCCAACAGCCAGGGGAGACCGTGTGAAGCTATGAGCCCCAAGGGAAACAGACTGTTAAGGAAAAGTAAGCAAACAAGCTAGGGCAGATGGAGGGCAGGCTCTTCCTAGCTGTCGACAAAAGTGCCCAGGACATGGGGGGGAAAATGGATAGGGTCCAGAGTACCCTATCTGGGCTAATGAGCAGGATGACTGAGGCAAAAGGAAGAATAAGTAAAAATGAAGATGATATCCATAGTATGTCTAATAAAATGGAAAAGTTAATAAATGAAAGGGAGAGCATCTGGAAGAAGCTGGATGCCCTCGAGAATTATAGCAGGAGGAACAATATCAAAATAGTGTGGCTAAGGGAGGGGGTGGAGAGCAGAACCCAGTGTGCTTCTTTCAAACCTGGATCCTTGAGGTGTTGGGTAAGGAGATACTGGGTGAAAGAATAGAGGTGGAGAGAGCACACAGGTCCCTCTTCCCCAAGCCTGGTCCTCGGACAAAGGCCACGCTCTGTTCTGGTGAGGCTGTTGAGGTACCAGGACAGGAGAAAATATTAGGAGCGGCAGCGATCGGGGCAAAGAGAAGCGGATCCCCTCTAGAGTTAGATGGAAACAAAATCTTTTTCTACCCATATATTAGCTCTGCACTCCTGAAGGCCAGGAAGGCATTTGAACTGGCTAAGAGACTGCTCAAGCAGAAGAAATATGAATGTGTGTTGAGGTACCCGGCCCCCTGAAAATATCATTGGCAAAAGGAGAAAAGAAATTTTTTACAGATCCAGAAAAAACCCAGGAATATGCCACAGGCTTACCCGCGTTGGGGAGCATGATGGGAATGTAAAGTCTGGTCGGGGGATTGCCTGAGGTAGTTTTAATAAATAATACATTTGACCCACAGCGGGATATAGACATTCTTTGGACTATAATAACATGGTGTTTTTTATGGTATCTAATTTGAATAAATACAGATGTTAAGAAAGAGGTTAGACCGAACAAATGAAAAGTTGTAATAGTAGGTTATCCTGGTGAACTCAGGAGATCGGGAAAGGAGTTGATGGATGCCGGTGGCACAACCAGTTGTACGAGGGGTTTGTTGGTAATCAATGAAGGTTGTCAACAAAATAGAGGGAGTGAGGGAGGTAGTATGGGATGGAGGGTTAATGGGGAGGGTAGTAGTGGTTTTCGAGGAAGTATGATTTGAAATGTTTTTTGCATTTGGTTTTATGCTGTTTTGGTTAGTTATTTGAGTTGTTGTCCTTGTCTTTGTCTTTCCCGTCATTTTCTATTTGTCTGCTCTTGCAGATCAGATGGAACGGAGCAAGGGCCAGATGGTAAGAGATTGGGGAGTCGTGGGAGAGGTGGTACCTGGGGGGGGGGGGGGGGGGGGGAGAGTATCTGGGAAAGCTAAGAGCATAAGGTTCGTCTCTTTGAATGTCAATGGCTTAAATAGTCCAGTGAAATGGAAAAGGGTCTTGGCACACATTAAAAAGATGGGGGTAGATTTGGCCTTCCTCCAAGAGACACACTTAATGGAATGGGAACATCAAAAGTTAAAAAGAGAGTGGGTGGCTGGGCCAGGTCGTATCCTCCTCATTTGGCTCAAAAGCAAGGGGAGTAGCACTTCTAGTAAGAAAAGATTTTCCAGTGTAGGTGCAGAAGGTGGCTGCAGACAAAATGGGAAGATTCACTGTCAAATATACTCAGAATCCTAGACCCTAGTTAATATGTTCACTCCCAATTTTGATGATGAAAAATTTATACAGGACATTTCCCTAAGTTTGGCAGAGGGAAGGGAGAATGTTTTAATGGGGCTGACTTTAATCTATGTCTGGATCCCGTGTTGGATAAGTCCACAAAATGTGTAACTAGGACCAAAGCGGCAAAAGCCACCAATGACTGTATGAAAGAGTTGAATTAAATAGATGTGTGGCATAGAAAGCATCCAAGAGAAAGGGACTACTCATTTTACTCAAAACAACTTGAGTCCTACTTTAGAATAGATTTTTTTCTGGCATCAGCCCATTTAGAGGGTAAGATCATGGAAGTCAAGTACAGACCAAGCCTCCTCTCAGATCTTCCCCTCCCCTCTCTGGTCTTGACTATAGACATGCAGATAAGCAGGACACAGCATACAGATGGCATCTTAACACTCTGCAGTTGAAGAAACCGAAATTCTGTAGCTTTATAAGATCTCAAATAGCCCTGTTCTGTGAGGCTAACTGCCCCTCTACTTTGGATAAATTTCTTCTGTGGGATACCCTCAAGGCATACTTGAAGGTCCAGCTAATTGGGTATACGAAGACAGTCAAGAAAAATTATATGAGGGAATTGGAAAGGGACATTACCCAATTAGAGAGGAATTTTCAGAAATCAAGCTCAGAGGATCACTAGAGAGCTCTCACAAATAAGAAATTGGAATATAATACGCTTCAGACAGATAATATAGAGAAGGCCATTACAAGGTCGAGACAAAAATATGAATTGGGGGAGAGAGAGCTCATAAGGTACTCGCCTAGCAGTTGAGGGCAGGACAAGCTTCTAGAACAATCAACGCAATATAAACTGGGAACGGGCAGGTCTCGTATAAGCCCAAGGAAATTAACGAGACTTTTAGAGAAATTTATGAAGGGCCATATAAATCTGAATTGACTGGGAATTCCAATCAGGGGAACGAGTTCCTGGCCAGATTGGACCTTCCATCCCTGAACCCAGAGGAGCAGACAGGACTAGATCTTCCTTTTACAGAGGAAAAGTTGGGTAAAGCATTGAATGAGCTACAAGCAGGCAAGTCTCTGAGGGAGGACGGGTTCCCGCCTAAGTTCTTTTGAGAATTTAAGGACCTATTAATGCCTCTGTATATGGAGGTGATGGATCAGGCTGGGGAAGCACGGTCCCTTTCAGATTCTGTTACAATGGCAATTGTTATGACGATCTTGAAGAAGAAAGATCCACTTAGGCCCTCTTTCTATAGGCCAATTTCTCTGCTGAATACTGATTACAAGATCCTAGCCAAAGACTTGGCAAACAGATTGACATTACATTTTTCCAAAATTGATAAAAAAGGATCAGACAGACTTTGTGCAGGGGATGCAGGCAGCAGATAATATGCATTTGGCACAATCTAGAAATGAAAGGGGGTTTCCTTAGATGCAGAAAAGGCCTTTTATAGACTGGAGTGGGAATTTTTATTCAAAGTGCTGGACAAGACAGAGTTGGAACCAATTTTTCAAAATTGGATCAGGGCGCTATACCAAGGCAAATATTGTAACCAATGGGCAGGTTTCGTCAGCCTTCCCACTCACCAGATCTAGTAGGCAAGGATGCCCATTCTCACCAGCTCTCTTCGTATTGGCAATGGAACTGCTGGTGGAAGCCATTCATCAGGATCCAGACATCAAAGGTTATAGAATGGGTCAGGAGGAGCACAAAATCAATTTGCGGATGATGTGCTGATATATTTGAAGGAATCTACGACTTCCCTGCCTAGGCTGCATGAGGTACTGGAGGACTATGGGGGGTTTTCTAGGTATAAGATCAATTGGGATAAGAGCGAGGTGATGCCACTCACCGAGGGTAATTATAGCCAATCGCTCAGTCCAAGATTCCGCCCTGTTCCAGCTCCCTCAACAGCCCTTAAGGCTAGAGCTGGATGAGGTCCTCACCCGGGAAGAGACATAAAAGGCAATTGAACAACTGAAAAGTGGCAAAGCAGCAGGTATGGATGGAATCCCCCCAGAGGTCTGGAAGGCTGGCGGCAAAACTCTGCATGCCAAACTGCATGAGTTTTTCAAGCTTTGTTGGGACCAAGGAAAACTGCCTCAGGACCTTCGTGATGCCATCATCATCACCCTGTACAAAAACAAATGCGAGAAATCAGACTGCTCAAACTACAGGGGAATCACGCTGCTCTCCATTGCAGGCAAAATCTTCGCTAGAATAATACCTAGTGTCGCCGAGAATGTTCTCCCAGAATCACAGTGCGGCTTTCGCGCAAACAGAGGAACTACTGACATGGTCTTTGCCCTCAGACAGCTCCAAGAAAAGTGCAGAGAACAAAACAAAGGACTTTACATCACCTTTGTTGACCTCACCAAAGCCTTCGACACCGTGAGCAGGAAAGGGCTTTGGCAATTACTAGAGCGCATCGGATGCCCCCCAAAGTTCCTCAACATGGTTATCCAACTGCACGAAAACCAACAAGGTCAGGTCAGATATAGCAATGAGCTCTCTGAACCCTTCTCCATTAACAATGGCGTGAAGCAAGGCTGTGTTCTCGCACCAACCCTCTTTTCAATCTTCTTCAGTATGATGCTGAACCAAGCCATGAAAGACCTCAACAATGAAGACGCTGTTTACATCCGGTTCCGCACGGATGGCAGTCTCTTCAATCTGAGGCGCCTGCAAGCTCACACCAAGACACAAGAGCAACTTGTCCGTGAACTATTCTTTGCAGACGATGCCGCTTTAGTTGCCCATTCAGAGCCAGCTCTTCAGCGCTTGACGTCCTGTTTTGCGGAAACTGCCAAAATGTTTGGCCTGGAAGTCAGCCTGAAGAAAACTGAGGTCCTCCATCAGCCAGCTCCCCTCCATGACTACCAGCCCCCCCACATCTCCATCGGGCACACAAAACTCAAAACGGTCAACCAGTTTACCTATCTCGGCTGCACCATTTCATTAGATGCAAGGATCGACAACGAGATAGACAACAGACTCGCCAAGGCAAATAGCGCCTTTGGAAGACTACACAAAAGAGTCTGGAAAAACAACCAACTGAAAAACCTCACAAAGATAAGCGTATACAGAGCCATAGTCATACCCACACTCCTGTTCGGCTCCGAATCATGGGTCCTCTACCGGCATCACCTACGGCTCCTAGAACGCTTCCACCAGAGTTGTCTCCGCTCCATCCTCAACATTCATTGGAGCGACTTCATCCCTAACATCGAAGTACTCGAGATGGCAGAGGCCGACAGCATCGAATCCACGCTGTTGAAGATCCAACTGCACTGGGTAGGTCACATCTCCATCGCCTTCCCAAGATTGTGTTATATGGTGAGCTCTCCACTGGCCATCGTGTCAGAGGTGCACCAAAGAAGAGGTACAAGAACTGCCTAAAGAAATCTCTTGGTGCCTGCCACATTGACCACCGCCAGTGGGCTGATATCGCCTCAAACCGTGCTTCTTGGCGCCTCACAGTTCGGCGGGCAGCAACCTCCTTTGAAGAAGACCGCAGAGCCCACCTCACTGACAAAAGACAAAGGAGGAAAAACCCAACACCCAACCCCAACCAACCAATTTTCCCCTGCAACCGCTGCAACCGTGTCTGCCTGTCCCGCATAGGACTTGTCAGCCACAAACGAGCCTGCAGCTGACGTGGACATTTACCCCCTCCATAAATCTTCGTCCGCGAAGCCAAGCCAAAGAAGAAAGAAAATAGTCATTTAAAGTGGCCACAGAGGGGATCAAATACCTAGGTGTTAATATTGATAGTAATTTTAATAATTTATACAAATTAAATTATGCCCCCTTGTTGGGAAGAACTGAGGAGGACTTAAAGAGGTCAATGCCCACTACCTATCACATTGGTGGGCAGGGTTAATTGTATCAAAATAAATGTGTTGCTGAGACTCCAGTATTTTTTCCAAACATTGCCTGTGCCGTTGCCCCAGGGTTTCTTCAAGCAGCTATTGGGTATGGTTAGAAGGTTTCTCTGGAACGGTAAGGTACCAAGGGTCTCCACAGAAAAATTGACAGTGTATTGAAATTGCCAGATTTCAAAAATATTATTGGGCACTCAATCAAGATACATCGTCTCTCTCTTTCAGGGAGGAGATGTACCATCTTGGGCACAAATTGATCTCCACCTGGTGGGTGAGAAGATAGCAGAGGATTTTATTCATAAATGGGACATTAAATTGTTGACAAGGAAGAAGTGCAGCCCCATATTAAAACAAGTGATTAGTATCTGGGCCAAAATTAACTAGTATTTGAATACTAAAGTGGGGCTGTCATGAAAGATGCCCTTGACTCCTAATAAATTAATACCACTGACAGTGGGAAACAAGACTCTGGACATCTGGCTCCATAATGGAGTCAGATGTATAGAGAACTGTTACGAGCAAGGGCAATTAATGTCGTTTGAACATCTTAAAAACAAATATGATTTACCGAATAAAACATTCCACAGCTATCTTCAAATAAGGTCTTTTCTACGGGACGCATTAGGTCCAAGTATTGCCCTACCTCGTTGCAGTAACATAGAGGCCCTGATTCAAAGGGGGATCGGCAAGAAATTTATTTCACCAATGTATTACCTGTTCCAGTCAGAGGGACCCAATTGGGCCTTCATAGGTCGAGAGAAAGATGGGAGTCGGACTTGGGGATTGCAATGGGTGAGAGGTGCTGGTCCAACCTGTGCTGGGAAAGCATGACCACAGTCGTCAATGCAAGATACAGACTGGCCCAGTATAACTTTTTGCACCGCAGAAAATTAAGAGATCTAAAGCAGAACTCCCAGACAAATGCTTCAAATGTGGTGTTGTACCGGGACGTTTGTGCATGCAACCTAGTCATGTACCAAGGTGAGGCCCTTTTGAGTACATCTAGGCCAAGTCCTGGAGAAAATTATAGGCAAGCGATTCCCCCAGGACCCAGAGATATTCCTGCTGGGGAATATAATGGACATAAAGCTTCCAATGAAGCAGTCCAAATTTCAAATCCAATTTGTGTTAATCGCATTGGCAGTGGCCAAGAAGTGCATTGTGGTGGCCTGGAGGTCCGACTCTATTCTTAGTATCAAGCGATGGAACAGGGAAATGCAAAGTTGCTTTCCCCTGGAGAAAATAACTTACAATCTGAGAAACAAATGTAGTACTTTTTGTAAGATATGGCAGCCATACATGTGCTACATAGATGCATGGAAGTAATTGCTTTCCCCATTCCCTGCTGCCTCATCCTCTCCCCCGTGCTGGTCCCGGTCAAGAAAAGTCTAGAATGAGTACCGGCCCGGAAGCCGTCCATTGAGCTGCAACAGTCCCTGCCTTTTGTTTTTCTTTCTCTTTCTCTTGTTCTTTGTTTTCTCTTCCAACGTTAATGTTTGCTATTTTCCAATAGTATGAGTGAACCGTCTTGCTTTATAGGTGGAGGAAGGGGGGTTGGTAGAGACATGGGCTTGTATATAAAGTCATAAAGAAAAAGAACACATGTATATGTATATGTGATTCTGAACCGCCATCGTTGGCAGGACGCGGCATATGACTGTACAAGCTTGTGTGAAAATATAAATAAAATATTTTTTTTAAATAAGTAATGCTTTGACAATGCCCAGCTTGTTAGATACAAATAACTACTTGCCAAAAGCAAGTTATTCAATGAAATTTTGTTGGTTTCATTCTTAAGCTACTTCGATTATTATCCACTTCAAAACGTATATGAAATGTGTATATAAAAGGCTGTAATGTGTCAAAATTACAATGCGTCAGGAAGGGAAAACAGCTAATCCTTTCGGAAATGTGAAAATATGCAAGTCAGAAATGGGTTTGACTATCTAAGAGTAAAGCCCAGGTAGAGAGATAGGACTTGATAGATTACTGCTAAATAAAGATGATCATTCCAAACTATTGAGAAAATATTCAGTAATGGAAATTTACTTCAAACTGGTCTTTTACCTCTGGAGCATAGGAGGCTGAAGGGAGCCTACATTGGTTTATAGAATCATGAGGGGCATAGATAAAGTGAAGAGTCATAAACTTTTTTCCAGGGTATTTTTGGAATCAAAACTTATAGGGCATAGATTAAGGTGAAACAGTAAAAATTTAAGAGACCAGAAGAGAAAATGTTTCACACAGATTGTGGTGGGTATTGTGTCAGAAGAAGTGCTAGAGAAAAGCATAATTGTAATATTTAGAATACATTAAAGCAGGTGCATGGATAAGAAAAGGATGAGAGTGATATGAATTTAAGTCGATCAGACTAGCTTGGGTGAGTATGGACAAGTTGGACTTACCATCAAAAATGTAAAAAATATAAAAATTGAGCAAATACAGTACAATAATTATCCAAAATAGTCAAGTCCAGGTCTATTTCAGATAAATAATATTTTTCAGATAACTAGTTATTTTTTTAAAACAACCCAGTAGCAACAACATATTAACAGAGTTTAAACAACAACAAAAAGCAAGGAAAGGATTTTTAACAAGAAATAATGTTTAATCCTCACCAAAAATATTTTCTGAAATCCTCAATTATCCAAAAAAAAAATTCTGAGCTGAACAGACATCACTTCAAGGTCAAATAAAAATTGGATAACTGAGGATTTTGGATAATCGGTGTAGTACTATAGTTTTAAAAGAACATTTTTAGAACCATTGTTCATTGCTACTTAAGTAAAAATCCAAATGGGAAACCAGTACTGACAAAAAAAAATTCTCTATATTGATTCTTTATATTGGACAATGATTTCATAATCTTTGGATACTTTTTAGTTGGACCCTTATCTTCCAAATACCATTACAATGACGGATAAGAATGTGGAAATCTATACCATATGGTCAGATTGGCTGGGAGTGAGCTGGAGAAACAGATGGAGGAAGTGTCGAAGAAAAATTTATGAGTTTCATTTACTGTCAAAACTAGCATACAGAGACAGTTAAAAGATGTATTGATTATTAAATAATTTTTAAAAAGTTAATGAAAATGTATAAAAAATAAACGACTGCAAAATAATTAAAAGATAACAACAATTTCCATTGCAGAAGAAGATAATGAAACTTACACTTTGGTGTTGATAAAATGAAATAAAGCGGGTAGAGGACAGTGTTGATAATTGGATCAAATCTATCACTAGAAACTCCAAGTCACAAACCTTAATCAAATTGCCTGTGACCAGTGAATCCAGTGTAAACTGAAAACATTCAGTGCAAGTCATGACTTTGCCAGTGGCAGATGGCACAACATCTGTAACTGTACTTCACGCGGTGTCCATTAGTGGAGTACAGGCTGTCAGGCTTACTGGAATCTCCTGGCACGAGGCTGGATCAGAAACATCATTCATGTCAAATTTCTAGTTTCATGCACATCTTGCGTTTTAATCAAGCCACCATTGGTGGATGTGATTTCATTCATCTGAATCTCAAAATTCATTCTCTAACCTGATCAGCCCTCCAATTTTCTCTCCTCATTTAAGATGTTGTTGAAAATATGTTTTTTTTTGTTCTAATCTGTTCTAATATTACTTTGTGCACCTTTGTATACTTACCACAGCTTTTCAGGCCACTCTGCTGGGTTTCCATGGATGAATGAAGCATGCAAGACTCCTGTAACATCATGATGACATCAGAACTTGTCATTTCAACATGTAAAGCTGGTCTTTACCTGTCTTGTGCATGGGTCCCTTCAATACCAGAAATGTCCCCATTAAAACAGCTACGGTAGGAGGAGAAATTCTTTACGCAGAGGGTGGTGGGGATGTGGAATGAGCTTCCGGCAGACGTGGTCGAGGCGGGATCATTGGTTACATTTAAGGAAAGACTGGATCGTTACATGGATAGGAGGGGACTAGAGGGGTATGGACCGGGTGCTGGTCAGTGGTACGAGGAGGGTGGGGATTTGCTACGGCATGGACTAGTAGGGCCGAACTGGCCTGTTCTGTGCTGTAAGTGGTTATATGGTTAAATCTAATTTGTGGCAACAATTGTTTAACTATCATTTTAACTCTCAATCCATCCATTATGCGTTGGATATGTTGTGTTTAAACTGGGTGCTTGTAAAAATGGTATATGCATCACCCCTTTTAGATTGTCAAAATAAAAGTATACCGTCAGATGCGAGCATTGGACATCATTGGAGCATTGCAGTAGGACTGAAGACAGGGAAGTCAAATTGGGAATCAAATGGAGAATTAAAGTGACACGAAACTGCTAGCTCAAAGGTTGCCCTTGCGACTGAACAGAGGTATTCTGCAAAGAGGTGAACAGTAATCCCACTAAATTTATTTAAGAATAAATTTAAGACTATACCACCCTTATAATACTCGGTACTTTTATAATCTTTATGGAATGTAGGAGCTTCTTCAGATCTCTAAATTAGTGGTTTAGTGACTGGTGTCCACCACATTACTTGCTTTTCAAAATGCAAATCGTGAAATATAACTAATACAAAATTAGACAAAGGAGATTCTATAAAAGTGCAAACTGGTGGCTTCACAACAAAGTACAATTCAAACATCAGGGTCATTATGTAACTAACTTATGAGTGGGATTCCACAAAATAATTTTGTAAAAAGTATCTGATGTCCTTTTTAGTTCTGGCAACAACCCAGGAGCCGATATAGTTTCAAAATTCAGACATAATGAACACAACCAACTGTGGTCTATATTATATGCCAATCCAAATATTGTCTGCAGTTTTCATGAAGTTAGCAAAATTATTTGATTAAATTAAGGGAGAGTCACTGTAATTTTTATTGCCTCTCTGATCATAATCACTTAAATGTGTCAGCCAACTGGGGCTTGTCATGAGAATTATATTTTTCTAAATAAGTCTTTAAAGTTTGACGGTGCCTGCCTAAATTAAGGGAGTGTGATAGTACAGATTCTATCGCCAATGTGTAGATGTACAGATGGTAGTGTAGGATGACTGTGATTGGCTGAGAGTGTAGCCCTACCTACTGGCAGGTCTTAAAGGATTGCTCCTAGCCAGACCAGGTCATTCTGGACTGGTCGGCCTACTTGTGATAAGCTCTTTGATAAAAGCCTTGGTTTGAATCAACGAGTCTTTGGTTCTTTCGACGCGCACTACAGGGAGTTTACATCAAATTAATTCTCTCACCATCTGCTATTAATTAGAAATGGAATTTCACAATCAAGTTAAAAAATTTTATCTGACTTACAATAGAAACAGAGATATTAGGCTGTTCTGCAAAGCAGAACAAATTGTATTTAGTGAAGTGAAGCTCTGAAAGCATCCAAAAGGATTGAAGCATTGTATTCTTTATTTAAGTCTTTCTCCTGCTTTAATACCTTCTCTAATTACAAGATGAAATTAAGGAACCTGTATTGGTAGATAATGGTCTCAGAAAAGCGAATTCCCCATTCCTATTCACCAGGCAATTTTCTGATAACAAGGTCCTACCACTGAATGTTGTTCGACTGAGCTTCACTAATGAATCATTGCATGTACCGTAAATGGTTATATGGTTATGTTAATCCTACTGATGACCTAGATCCCCAAATTCCTGGGATCGATCTTCAAAGGAAGAGTACTCTTTGTGCATTATCATTCTGAACAGTCACTGGAGACCATAAAAAAGTGTACAGTACTTTGGTTGGTAACCTCAGGAAGTAACTGGAGGGCTATAGCCTTCCATGCTGTCTTTCAATGCCACTGTTTACAGGTGGCAACTTTAGCAGAGATGTCATGTCAGATACATCTGGGCTAGTTACTAATTCTCAGCAAGTCGACTGCCTCCAAAAGCCCCTAGGATTCAAAGACAGGACACTGAATAAAGGAGCTGGGATGTCATGTTAGAATTGTTCAATATATTGGTGAGATCACATGAAATATTGTATGCTGTTCTTGTGCCCAGAAATAGAAAGGATGCCATTAAACCGGAAAGGATACAGAAAAGATTCTTGGAGATGTTACCATGTCTGGAAGGCTTGAGTTATTGGGAGAGTCTGGATCAGTTGTGACTTTTATTTTCCCCTGGGGCAGAGGAAACTGAGGGATGAATTTGTAAGGGAGACATAGATAAGGTGAATGATCCCAATCTTTTTCCAAGGGAAGTTGTTTTAGAGGGTATATGTTTAAAGTGAGAGGGGAAATATTTAAAAGGGCACTGCAGAGCAACTTCTACCACAGAGGGTAATGGGTATATAGAATGAGCTACCAAAGCAATCAGTAGGGGCAGATACAATTATAATACTTAAAAGTCAAGCAAATGGATAGGTAGAGGTATGGGCCAAGTGCTGGGAAATGAGACAATCTCAGGAAGACAATTTGGTCAGCATCAACATGGACAAGTTGGGTCAAAGAGCTTAACTTCAATGTAACAATGTACCATAATGTATTTTACACAAAAAATGTAGAGAAACTGAACAAGTCATGCAGCATTCTATATATAGCAAAGATAAAGATATATAATAAATATTTTGGGTCTCAAGGTATAAGCTAAAAGCAGGGGGGGCCCTGAATAAATTAGTACAGGAGAGACAGAGGAGCACAGGGCCATAAGTGAATAGGAGTAGGAGGGCACAAGAGAAAAAAACTGATGGGGGAGAAAATAGCCGCTTTCAGGTGCATTCTCCGCCAAGACAGCGGGGAGGGGGCTGTCAGGCAGTGGGGAGGGGGCTGTCAGGCAGCGGGGAGGGGCTGTCAGGCAGCGGGGAGGGGGCTGTCAGGCAGCGGGGAGGGGGCTGTCAGGCAGCGGGGAGGGGCTGTCAGGCAGCGGGGAGGGGCTGTCAGGCAGCGGGGAGGGGCTGTCAGGCAGCGGGGAGGGGCTGTCAGGCAGCGGGGAGGGGGCTGTCAGGCAGCGGGGAGGGGGCTGTCAGGCAGCGGGGAGGGGGCTGTCAGGCAGCGGGGAGGGGGCTGACAGGCAGCGGGGAGGGGGCTGACAGGCAGCGGGGAGGGGGCTGACAGGCAGCGGGGAGGGGGCTGACAGGCAGCGGGGAGGGGGCTGACAGGCAGCGGGGAGGGGGCTGACAGGCAGCGGGGAGGGGGCTGACAGGCAGCGGGGAGGGGGCTGACAGGCAGCGGGGAGGGGGCTGACAGGTAGCGGGGAGGGGGGGCTGTCAGGCAGCGGGGAGGGGGGGCTGTCAGGTAGCGGGGAGGGGAGGCTGTCAGGTATGGGGATTTAGGTCACCAGCTGATTGTCATCAGCCCGCCCCCTAGCAGCCACTTTCAGGCGGCTGCATTCAGGTTCCTCAGGGGACTGCTCAGATGCGGAGATTATACCTCCCGGAGAAAGGTTGATGAGTACTTCTCTGAGCCGCAACAGGCTCTTTCAGGTGGCCTCCCGACAGCCATATTCGGGTAGAATATGCGGCTTTACATCAGGGTATTCTGGCCACTTGAAAGAGACTAATGGATCTCTGAATGGAGAAAATAGGTGTGGGGAATGGAGGATTGAAAGTTTGGTGAGGGAGGGGAGGGATGGGATGGTCAGAGGGGAGAGATGGTAGGGTATTTCATTCTTTTATATTGATTTTTGATCTTTTACATACTTTCTACAGTAAAAAATAAAGGATTAATATTATTGATATAATTTTGCTTTACTCAAGTCACATGAATGGTGTGTTTCTCTTATGTCAATTACAATAAATTGCTTCAGGAATTTGCCACATTGCAAGAATTAGATAAATGACTTCAGGCTGCTGCATTCAGACAACACTAATGCTAACCAGTTTTTCTTTTATTTGGTACATCTCATATTGATATTTATGCCTTATGAACATAAAAAAAATTAGAAAAATTTAATTCATCAAAATTGTTGTTTGGAATTAATGTTTTTGTGTGTTCTGCACCAGAATGGTACACTCTATCCTTACCTGTACTTGTTTCTTCAAGTGTTTGTCTATTTTCCTATGAGGAGTTCTGAATGACAGCTTCAATTACCACTTGTGTTAATGCATTTTGTGTTCTAATGACCTTGAACTTCATGTTTACTTCAAACCTCACCTTTCAATATCAAGTAATTTTAAATTCATGCTGCTTCTTAATGATTCATTCAACAGTGGAAATAATATTTTATAATCCTTAACACTTTTAATTTATCTTTAACCTTCATTGGCGGTACAGTCGGCGTAGCTGTTAGTGCAATGCCTTTACAGCACCAACGATTGGGACTGGACCGGAGTTTGAATCTCACGCTGTCTGTGAGGAATTAGTACATTCTCCCCATGTCTGCATAGGTCTTCTCCGGGGGCTTCGGTTTCCTCCAAATTAAGGTTAAAGAGAAATTAAAAGTGTTAAGGATTATAAAATATTATTTCCACTGTTTGCTGACTCAATCCCCTCCCTACTATCGAGAATATCTGAAGGGAACACTGACATCAGAGAGCATCAGCAATCATCAAGGATTCACACCACCCAGCACACACTCTATTCTTGCTAGTGCCATCAGAAAGAGGTATAAATGCCAGAAGACTCACACCACCAGGTTCAGGAACAGCTGCTACCCTTCCACCATCAGACTCCTCAACAACAAAATCAATCAGGGACTCATTTAAGGACTCTTACTTTGTATTAATTTTTTAAAATTCTCTCTGTATTGCACAGTTTGTTTACATTCATCATTTGTTTACAGTTCTTTATTTGTTTACATGTATATGCAGAAATTTTTTGCACTACCATTTAGTGGTTATTCTGCCTTGCCCGCAGAGAAAAAAAGAATCTCAGGGTTGTATGAGATGTCACGTATTTACTCTGACAATAAATCTGTAATCTATAGCTCAAGCTACTGAATCATTGGAATTTCATGTTATAAATATAATAATGTATCCTTTTTGACACAGTGCATGTAATGCCCATGTGTAGGTCCAAGGGGTAGTAACTGCCTCACGATCAATCTTCGTCAGTTGCTTTGTGCATTGGGTGGTTTTAATTCATTGAGATTATTAAATATAAATAGAATAATTAATGAAGCCACACCAATTTTACAAGATATATACTATAGTAGCAGCTTGATTTCATTGATATCAGTTTCCACAGAATGCAATAACTTATGTCACCACTTTGGCACACTGTGGAATTAGGATTACTCTGTCTGACAGCCATAAATTTTACTTTGGAAAGACATCAAAGCTGAGTGACCTCGGACATTTCTTCAAATGGCCTGATTAACAATCAGCCCTCATTTTCCACCAGAAACTTGAAATAGACTTGTTTTCAATTTACCATTTTCTGTTCTGTTTGTGGGCTGCCATGCACACGTCCTCCACAGCCTTCAACTTAACAACAATGACTGAAAACTAGATATAAACCAGGAAATCTCCCTGCTCACTTTCAACAGAATTTTGAATAATAATTGTATTTCACCATCAGGCAGGAAATAAGATTAAAAAACCTTCATATAATTTTAAAATAGCAAACAGAACAAGAAAGCACCAATTTAAATCAACAAATATCTTTAAACTTATTCAAAGATGCTTCTTCATTCAAAAATCTGATAAATATTTGGATCAACTACGTAGAAAGTGCTGGAGAAACTCAGCCAGACAGACAACATCCAAGGAAAACAATCGATATGAACTTTTTGGGCCCAAAACCTTTCACAAGGAAAAAAAAATAGACCTGCTGGCCTCCACAGATACTGCCTGACCCGCTGACCTCCACGGATACTGCCTGACCTGCTGAGTTCCACGGATACTGCCTGACCCGCTGAGTTCCATGGATACTATCAGACCCGCTGACCTCCACGCATACTGCCTGACCCACTGACCTCCACGGATACTGCCTGACTCGCTGAGGTCACGGATACTGCCAGACCCACTGACCTCCACGGATACTGCTTGACCTGCTGACCTCCACGGATACTGCCTGACCCGCTGACCTCCACGGATACTGCCTGACCTGCTGACCTGCATGGATACTATCTGACCAGCTGACCTGCATGGATACTATCTGACCAGCTGACCTGCATGGATACTATATGAGTCACCAAGTTCCACTGATACTGCCTGACCTGCTGACTTCCATAGATATTGCCTGACTCCCATGGATACTGTTTATGTCAGATGATGAATGAAAAACTGAAAAATGAAAATTCTAACAATTCTGAACATCAATACTCTTGAAAAGATTGGCAACTAAATCTGATTAAGAGTAAGGGAGTGGCTATTAAGTAGTTGATGAACAAGGAATTTGAATATTAGGCCACAAGACAAATTGGGCCATCTGGTTAGTATTTCAATGTAAGCTTAATTTACCCTAAGGGAGTTGTGCCAATTGCATGGTTTGCACATTAAACTAAAAGTGCTGGCATGTAGAATCCACTGAACATACATTGGAAAATATGATGTACAATATCAGATACAGAATTCACATTTTAGATCATGAGAGAAGAATTATTTAATAGATAATTTTCATGATAGTTAAGAGAAAATGGGTTACTGTGAACTTAAACAAAGATTGCATTATCAACAATGTCAGATTTTAGCTATCGTGGCAGATTTTTAAAACTAAATGCTCACATGGCCCAATAAGTAGATAATTAGCAGGGAAAAAGAGTCTTTTTGGTCATTGGTTTTGTCAAGACCTGTGTTTCCTGCCTTGGGAAGATAATGATAAAATACATTATTAAACCACTGCATTCATTCTGTGATCCTGCATACCCATTCTGTATTCTCATTAGTGGGGGAAGTTCCAAAATTTGGACTTGGCAAAGATGAAGTATTTGTAATAAATGTTCAAGTCAGGATGGTATGCACCTTAGAAGGAAAAAAATAAGCTCACCCTGTTTCTGCCTGAAATCCTTGGCAGCAGAGGTGTGGGTTTCCAAGGTGTGACCTGGGCAAGAAACTGAAGTGCATTTTGTGTACAGTTCACACAGGTGGTGGATGGCACCAATCTGGATCAGTTTATTTATCAGTGATTGATTCTTAACTGCTCTCTACATTAGATTAGCAAAATAGAGTTCAAGTAGATAGGCAGCGAGTGTTAACATACTTCAATGTCCTTATCCTGGAACGAATAAATAGAAAAAAACTAAAACTCCTTTATCTGACAAAGGTTTTGATGCAATCCTGGCAAGAATGTTGTGGAAACATTGCAGATATGTAATAAGATACTACCTACCTGTCCAATGCGATGACTGTAAAGCTGAGAACAGTGACTGAACAGAAGATTTTGTGCAGGAATTTGATAATTTTGCAGAACAGCAGGGTATAAATCCACCAACAGCAGTGAGGACTGGCACTCAGGATGATATCGAAAGGCACGCAAACCACACTTGCACAGATTCCAGTGCAGGCTAGGTTTTTGATGAAGCGATTTGTGACGGACTTGAATACAGTTGTATGGCATGTTGACCACAACACCATTAGGTTCCCTGTATCAAAATTGAATGGCAGGATTGTGAGAAACACAGAGGGATATAACATGTTGCAGAGGCCTTATGATGTTTATTATGAACTTACATTCTTTTATGATTAAGATATGGGCAGGCAAAGCAATAATGATTTATTTCACTTCAATTGAATGGATGATACCCAGAGATATAGCTTCTTTAAACTGCCTTTGCTTCTGTTGCACCAATGTTCTCCCCTGTTGTCATAAAATTGCCAACTCATGCACCTTTGTCCTATTCTAACACTCATCCAATTTTCATCCCAGCTGTTCCTTGGATATCAGTGAGTTTTATTTCTCAATTTGACTGCGTGCAGGGTCAGAGCCACAGATGAACCCCCAGAAACAAGATGAAGGGGAAATATCAGCATTTTATGCCGTTTTTTTTAATCTGAAATGCAGCAATGATGAAATGAACTGTCACACTCCTCTCTTTCACAGTTTTGAAAGAGTCTTTAATCTGAAAAAACATTCAGTTTCTCTTTTCACAGGTTCAGCACTTCCCATTGTTTTGTCACATTGCTGATCTGACTACTGCTGTAGTTGAGCCGGCTCACACTTAAAACTAAAATGATTTGTCAGGGGAAGGAGCATCTGAGGCATGCAAGGAAAGTTGCCTAAAATTTCTCGTAAAGGCTCAGCATTAAAGAAACTGGTGTTCCTGGTCTCTGTCTTAGATTCAGGTTGATTGAATCATTCTTGAGCTGAGCACAATTAAAAACAAAATCAAGCATTGAGGTGAAAAGTTGAAAGATATTGAATGAGATAGCTCTGCTCATATGAACTTTGAACCTCGCAATGAATTGGCCCCTTAAATGCTAGTATATGATTTTGTACAGAGCGAATTAACAAAGCCGTATTAGCCAGACTTCAGTTTATGAAATTAGGTTCTGGAGACTTTTTGCTATATTCTTGACTATTTCATTGTATGCTATTATCCCTAATTACCAAATGACAGCAGTGGTGAACCACTTATCTGAACCACCATATGCCTTGGTGAATCCCTTTGTGAAATCTTGAATTGTAACCCAGTCACAATCGCTAGCTACACAGTTCCAAGCCAGAATGGCATATTACATGGAATGGATCTTGCAGGTTGTGGTGTTTTTAAGTTTTGTTCTTCTCGTTTTAAGTGTATGGTTTGTGGATTTGGAAGCTGGACACAATAGTGATGAAACCTTGAGAAGTTCCATAGCATGCATTGAGAATGACACACATTGCAACCATTGTGATGGAGGGAATGAATGTTTCAAGTGGATAATGGAGTGCCAATCATAAGGGAACATTTGTCTTGGAGGGTTATTGAGTGTGGGAGCTGCACTCATCCAAGCAAGTAGAGGGCATCCCACAGTAATCCTCATTTGTCTGATAATTTTTAAAAGCTTTGTAGGGTTGGGTGGCACATCAGACCTCAACGGGTAGCAGCCTCCAACCTCCTCTAGGGGCCAGAGACTTTATGGGGCTGGCACAATTACATTTCTAATCAACATCAGGATATTGGTGATGCAATATTTAGGGATGCCACTTCAATTTAATGTCAGGAACTGTTTGAACTCTCATTAGCAATGAATGTTGATAACCTTTTATCACATTTAATTTGAAAGCCATTCAGATTTTGCAACCTGTGGGAATGAATCTGAGCCTAAAATGAAAGGAAACTTACCAATTCATATCAGATGCATCTAATGAATGCTAATTAACTCAAAATTTAGAGTTAACAAATAGAATGGTTGAGGAGAGGGAGGGCTTCATTTTAAAACAGAACATCTGACCCAGAGTTTCAGGGCTCAGGAGGTATATTTTTTGATTGGCCTTTGCAAGTAGCAGCAGCCAAATATAAGGAAAGGTAGATTTAAAACAGCAGCCCATTTGAAATTCCAAAGAGGTGAGGCGAACAACTTGAAATAATGATGCTGTGGACATTACACAGACTTTGCGGCAAAAGGGATAGGACTGGCAGCTTAATGTTCCCGGGATCCACTGCTTAAATATTATAAATATTTTAAGGTATAGAGAGGGAGGTAAGAGATTGAAGGGACAGTGTCCCAATGGCACTCAGGGAGGAAGTAATATAGAAGTCATCCACTGAGGCAGCATCAGAGAATTTCTTTTTAAAAAAACGAAGGTACAATCACGCTGATAGAGTTATATTATTGGGCTCCCAATCACCATCGAAAGATAGTGGAACGGATGTATAATAGAAACGTGAAAAGCAACATGAATTGGGATGTTATAGTGAAGTTGTATAAAACATTAGTGAGGCCACATTTGGATCATTGTGGGCAGTTTTAATCAACTACTACAGGAAATATATCAATAATATAGATTTACAAAGATGATTTGAGAAGATTTACAAAAATGTAGCCAGGATTAGAAGAAATGAGTTGCAGGGAAAGGTTAAACAGGTTAGGCCTTTGTTCCCTGGAATGTAGAAGAATGAGGGAAAATTTGATCGGCTTATATAAAATTATGAAGGGTATAGATAGAGTAAATGCAAATTTCTCAAAATATTGCCTGGGAAGTTCTTGGTGACAGAGGCTTAGATGGGGCAGAATCTGCTAAGTGTGCCCAGGAGGGGTTGTTGAAGCTACATGTAGATAATCAAATCAGGGAAGAGACCAAACAAGACCTCATGTTGAGAAAAGGGCCTTGCTAAGTGATCGGAGATTCAGTGGGAGAGCATTTTGGGAATAGTGATCATAATTCTTTTAAGTTTCAGGATACTTATAAGGATAACCCTGGAGCTTGTGGGGAAAATACTAAACTGGGAGGGAAAATAATGACATTGTTATAATTTAGGCAATTTAATTGGGAGTAGCTGTAATTGGGAAAATCTATAAGTGACAAATGGGAGTTGTTATGGGCCAGCTTAATCGAGTTCAAGACTGGCATGTAACCAGTAAGGAGGAAGGAAAGGGTTGGAAAGGTATGAGAACCCTTGATGATAAGAGAGGCCATAAAACTAGCCAATAAACAAAAGGAAACACGTAAAGTTTAAAAAGCTAAAATTGGACTGGGCCCAGCACCAATACAAGTATTGCAGGAAAGAATTCAAGCAAGGCATTGGGAAGGCCAAAGGAGCAATTAAATGTCTTTGGTGAACAGGATTAAAGAGAATTTTAAGGCTTTTTATGCTTATATCTAAAAACAAAAGGGGAGGATGTCTAGCAAAAAGCTATAACAACTCGTGGACAAAGAAGGAAATTTATGCTCGGAGTCAGAGAAAGTGGGCAAGTCACTTTCAAAGAGAAGGACAAGGACAGTAATATGGAGCAATGGCATGGCGAATATTAATACATTGGGACATTTTGAGGATGCTGGGTCTTTTGAAGAGCATTAAGATAGGCAAGTCGCTGAGGCATGATGGAATATATCCCAGGTTTTTGAAAGCGCTAAGTGAGGAAATTGCTGGTGCCTTCACAAACTTATTTGTATCTTCACTTCCAACATGTGAGGTCCAGGAGGACAGGATAGCAGCCTTGTTTGAGAAGGGAAATAGGGATAATACATGAAATTATCAGCTGGTAAGACTCACATCAGTGGTAGGGAAACAATTAGAAAGGAGATTTGAGGATAGGATGTACACATATTTGGAAAGGCATGGTCAGAGAATGGAGAGAGCACAGCTTTATGTGGAGCAGGTCTTGTCTTACCACTGAGTTTTTGAGGTATTAATAAGGGTAGGGTACAGAAAGAGGCCCTTCACCCCATCTATCCTTGCCAAATTATTATTCCATTTTGTTCTATTGATCTACACCCTCTATACTTCTCCCATCCACATAGCTATACAAATTTTTAATGTCAAAGTTGAACCAATATTCATCACTTCAGCTAGGAGCTTGTTCCACACTCTCAACCCTCCCTTATAGTTCCCCATACTACCCATAAACATCTCACCTTTCACCCTTAACTCATGTGCTTTAGTTCCTGTCTCACATAACATCAGTGGAAAAAGCCTATTTGCATTTACTCTATCTATACCCTTCATAATTTTATATAAGCCGATCAAATTTTCCCTCATTCTTCTACATTCCAGGGAACAAAGGCCTAACCTGTTTAACCTTTCCCTGCAACTCATTTCCTCTAATCCTGGCTACATTTTTGTAAATCTTCTCAAATCATCTTTGTAAATCTATATTATTGATATATTTCCTGTAGTAGTTGATCAAAACTGCCCACAATGATCCAAATGTGGCCTCACTAATGTTTTATACAACTTCACTATAACATCCCAATTCACATTCTATTTAGGAAGGCATTTGACCATGTCCCTCATGGTAGGCTGATCCAGACAGTGCAGATACATAGGATCAATGGTGAATTGATAGATTTGGAATTGGCTGACCCACGAGAGGGTCTTATTTTATCAGGGTGCTATTTGTGATCAATAATTGTGTGAGGTAGTATTTTGGTTTCATACATTAGCTGTTAGGCATAGTAAAGTGGATATTATTGCAGCATTTAAGAGATTTCTAGATCGACTTATTATTATGTAGGGTAAATAGGGATTTTGTATCATGTGCAAGCAACAGTTTTCGTTTAACTTGGTATCATGTTCAGAGCAGACAAATGAGCTGAGGGGCCTATTCTTGTGCTATACTATTCTATGCTCTGTAAAACCTTAATATGGCAATTTAATTTCACAATCCCATGGACTCCAGTTGATCTTATTCGGATCAAAATGTTCTCATGATTCAATGGCCAACAGCATGTTTTCCTTAATCATTGAGGATTAAAACTTTCATCCTGTGCTTCTATTCTAAGCATTTAAACAAGAATAAAAAGAGAGAAAACACTCAGTCAGCATTGATGGATAAACAAAGTTTCAGGAGAATAACTTATTTAAATACATTCAGAAGCATCAAAGGAGCAACAAAAAAAAAATTGTATGGAATCAGATAAAGATTAATGACTGCACTCCCAACAGATAGACATTACCTTTCACACATACTCCATCACTGAAATAAATCAATACTTAGGTTCACAATTGGTAATCAAGACTGCATCATAGATCAGAGAACAAACAGGGTTGGAGATTATTCATCCCATCAAATTCATGCAAATTATATGCAAGATCATTTCACCTAATCCCACTCCCACACTCCACCCACTGTTATGGGACATTTTAGAATAGTTATGGGTAAAATATGTCTTTAAAAGAGATAGATTGTGGGGGTTTAGCTTAGGTTACACTTCACAGAGTAGCACTTCCCAAAAGGCATCTCATTTAAAATGCAAGAGCTTTGCTAAAGTGAGACATTAGGCACTTTCAGGTGGCCAATTGCCCCACATGTAAAGCCACATGTTTAGGCAATATGCGGCTGTTTTGAGGCCACCTGAATGTGCAGGAGGCACTCTTGAGGTGAGCTACTTAACCCTCCTCTGAGAGGGATAATCAGCTCAGCTCAGTGGATCCCCCAGCCACCTGAATGCAGCTGGCTGAAAGCGAATGTTAAAGGGTCAGGCTGCTGATCACAGCTGACACTGGGCAGGAGCCGGAGTGTGCTCAGAGCTGCATCCTGTGCAGTGGTGTCCTTCAGGTGGCCAGCGTTGCGCTTTAAACGCTGCCACCTGAACGGCAATTTAAAGGGCCACTTCTGCTTCTTCAGGTGTATTCTTAGTGTAGAATGCACCTGAAAAAGCCTATTGTGTCACCAGTGACTTTGCAGAGATAATGGAACTGCTTTGGAAAGGACTTCACGAGGAGGTCCAAATGGAACAAAGTCCAGACTCAGATACTGATAAGATCTTTCAAAGATTGGGTTTGGAGCCCTCTAAGAAGTTGAATGGTTTTTACAAGCAGAAAGAGGAAAAACTGACAGGTGAGGTTGCAAAATGGCATGCTGGCAGGCTTGTTGAAAACCCCATTTTGAAGATGGGTTGTGAGTTCCAAGTTTTTTCCACACGTAATTAACAAAGCATTATACAGAACAATAAATGTTTAAATTTCAGAAAATTTCATTTGTTAAAAAATGGTTAGTGATAATAAACTTGAACATGGCTTGCTAGGTGTTAATGTATACATTATATCAGTCCTGAAATCCACTTAAGAATCAATTGCAATAGTTTAGATTACATTATACATAATAATTGTTATAATTCTGTAATTACTGTATTGTGGTGGAACCACTGTATAGCTATTAGCACTGTCTGTATGTGTGTACTGTATGAGCTGGCCTGCCCCCTGCACCTGAGACTCCTCCCCCCAGAAATCCCCATGAATGCAGTTGCCAAACTCCTCCCTCAGGCCAGTGTTACAAGATCAAACCAGCAACCACAAAGAAGGCATACCACACAGGGGTAAAGATGAACAATTACTTTATTAACAAAAATTCACCTTTAAACTTTAATTCAAAATCCCCCCTTTTATAGCAATGCCCACTGGTTACTATGCAAATTTCTATAACAGTGTAAAACTAATAAATTCCCCAGCCTAAATATAACATATGTAATTAAAGTCTAAGCTACACTTCCAACCAGCCCACAGAAAAACAAAACAAACAAAACACACAAGACTCACAAAACTTAAATTCAGTTTGTTTGGTAAACTGAAGCCAAAAGATCTTTGAGAGAGAAAGAGAGAGAGAGAGAGAGAGAGAGAGAGCACAAAATTCGAAGTTGTCTTGTGTTGCTTACAGAGAGAGGAACAACTGGCTTGGTCCGGATCCTTCTGGCTGCCTTCGGAATGTTCATCCCTTTTGAAATCCCAACATTCTAAACTGTCTTCCAGACAATGACTCATGCTCTGGGCCTTCTTCCACTCCACAGCACCCCCAGTGGTGGTTTATCGTCCAAGTCCAGAAATTTTTAGATCATTTTCTGCACCTGCTCAGACCGTCTCCCACTCTCTCAGCAGTCCACCTTCACCTTGGCTCTCTAAGGCAAACTGTCACTTTTCAACACAGAACTCTGTAACACCAGCAATATGTGAAATGTGTTTATGTCTTAAGGGGAGATCTCTGTCTAATGTGGTTCATTGATTGTGCTACAATTTAATCACCTTAAATTTTGGGTCTTGGACAAGGCAATAAGAGCAGATAAACTGGACATTGATCCTATAGATCAGGAGACCTCCATCAAATTCGATCAATGGCTCCACTGCCTCAACACATTCATGGATGCAACGACGTGCAGAGTGAGGAAGACAAACGAGATTTCCTCTTCGCTCAGGTCAGCCACCACATTTTTCAGATGATAAGGGACTGCACTACTTACTCAGCCACAATGGAGCTTCTGCAGAGACAGTATCTGACCCGGACGAATGTTATCTATGCCAGAAACCTTCTGGGCAGTCGTCGATAAGCGCCTGGTGAGTCGGTGGTTGAGTACATGCGGGAGCTTGGGTGAGCCTGCGGCTGCAAGAGATGTCTCTGCTGTTGTCCACTTAGAGGAACTGATACATGATGCATGTGTGGCTGGATTCAAGTCTGATCACATCAGTCAGACTCTTGAAAACGGGCGAGCGAAGCCTATAAGAAGTTATTGACCTGGCTAAAGTGCTAGAGTCAGCACAATAGAACGTGGAGTTCTTCTCGGGAAATGCAGCCACCACATGGGGAGCACAGGCACTGCCATCTTGGGACGTGGGGTCCCAGGTCACCGCCGCCACCATTGAGCACCCAAAGTGCTAGTTCTGTGGCCACACAAAACATCCCTATAAGAGCGCAGCCTGAACCACTATATGTTTCACCTACAGGAAGAAGGGACACTATGCGTGACCCAACCCTCCTCCAGCAGTGCTGTGTGCAGCCAGCAGCTGCCGCCGTCTTAGACCATGACACTAACCGCTTCACTTCCAACGACACTTTGGGTCATGTGGAATGGCTCAGCGGGACTATGGGGACAGCAAATCAGGATGTCACCTCCGGCGGCAAGGAGCAGCACCACTTGTGTGGCATGGGGACAGCCATCTTTGGAGAGCGCCCCCATACCAGTACTACAACAGCAATTCAGTCAGCGACCAGACGTTGGCCTCGATTCCCCTGGATCAAGACATCCCACATCAACGGTCATGTCATGAACTGCCTATTTGATACAGGGTGCATGGGGAGATTCATTTCCCCAGGCACAGTGCAGCACTACTCCCTTGCGGTAACCCCAGGAAAGTGTAAAGTCTCCCTGGCCTCCAAATCCCACTCAGCTGAGATCCACAGAAGCTGCACCAATGACACTGACTGTGCGGGACATGGAGTACAAGAACTTTAAGCTCCTTGTCATGTCACAGTTCTGCGCACCAGACTTACTGGGACTGGACTTCAAGTGCCAGCTCAAGAGCGTCCAAATGCAGTTTAATGGGCCACATACCCCATCCTGCTCTCCCCATGGTCCGCTATTTTTAAACAACCCAACCTCCCCTCCAAACACGACCTGTCTGTCCACCCAGGACCCCACCATCACCCGAGAACCTCACCCCCAAGAGGTCAAGCCTGTCACCACCAAGAGCAAGTGATAAAGCCTGGACCATCTGCAGCCATGACCAGCAGGATCATGACGCCAACCTACAGAAATTTCTCCAGATGACCAAAAGCCTCAACCTCACATGCAACCAAAAGAAGTGCATGTTCAGCACATCACAGCTGGCCATCCTGGTTGCATGGCCGAGATTTGTGTCATTGGGCCAGACCATGACTGCATGCATCCCCTGTTTGAGCTTTCATTACCCCATACCCCCAAGACCCTGAAAAGGTGCTTGGGGTTCTTTTCTCATTATGCCCAGTGGGTTCTGAATTACGCGGACAAAGCCCAACCCTGTAAAATCAACCATCTTTCCCCATCAGCAGAAGCCCAAGCAGTGATCATACGCATCAAGGGCAACATCGCCAAGGCGGCGATGCACCTTGTGGATGAATCCATCCCCTTCCAGGTGGAGAGTGATGTATCTGACTTTGCCCTGGCTGTCATGCTCAACCAGGTGGGCAGGCCCATGGCATTTTTTCCCCCAAATTCTCCAGGACCCCGAACTCCGGCACTCAGCCATTGAGAAGGCGGCCCAGGCCATAGTTGAAGCTGTATGCCACTGGAGATACTACCTGACAGGCAAACCATTCACCCTGCTGACTAACCAACGTGCAGTCGTCTTTATGTTCAATAACAAACAGTGGGGAAAAATTAAGGACGACAAGATCCTGAGGTGGAGAATTGAGCTATTCACCCAAAACTATGAGATCTTGTACCAGTCTAGGAAGCTCAACTGTCCCAGGGGACATCCACCAACACGCAGTTGGACCTCCTCCAAGTCCTCCAGGATCACCAGGCTCTACCACTTCATTAGAGCTCGCAACCTCCCTTACTTGGTTGAAGATATCAGGGAATTGACCTGGAGCTGCCCAGTCTCTGCCGAATGTTCACCCCAATTCTATCAACCAGACAAAACTCACCTGATTAAAGGCACCCGCCCTTTCAAACACCTGAGTATGGACTTCAAGGGCCCCCTCCATTCCACCAACAAGAATGTATAATTCCTAAATATCATCGATGAATATTCCAGTTTCCCTTTCGCCATCCCTGCCCAGACATGACACGGCCATGGTCAAAAAGTCACTGCACAACATATTCAATCTGTTCGGATACCCCTGCTACATCCATAGCAACCGGGGATCCTCATTTATGAGTGAGAAGCTGCGCCTGTAACTGCTGTCTAAGGGCATAACCATGAGCAGGGCCAAGAGTTATAACCCCTGGGGAACAGCCAGATAAAAAGGTAGAACACTATCTTCTGGAAAGCAGTCCTCCTAGCCCTCAGGTCGAAAGGCCTGCCCATCTCCCAGTGGCAAGAAGTCCTCTCTGATGGGCTCCTCTGTACTGCTACTAATGTGACACTACAGGAAAGGCTCTTTTCCTTTCCCATAAAGTCAGCATTAGGAACCACACTGCCATCCTGGTTTACGAGCCCTGGGCCCGTCCTGCTCTGGAGGCATACCAGGAGCCACAAGACTGACACTCTGGTTGAGAAGGTCCACCTCCTCCATGCAAACCTCCCGTATGTGGAGTACCAGGATGGGTGGAAGGACCCAGTTTCCATCCGAGACCTGGTCCATGCAGGGGATCCCTTGACCAACCCAATCAACATCCCCTCATAGTAACCCCGGCCAGCCGGCCCCACCCCAGCCCCAGACCAAGCATCCTCACAATCCTATTAACCCCACCTCAGCCACTGGAGGCACAGCCTGACACACAAGACACCACCTGGGAGCCAGCAACTGAACCATAGGAAATCCTACACCAGACATGTAATGGACATTGACTCATGTCACTCCGCCAGACTTTGTTTCAAAATAGGGGGTGAATGTGGTCCAACCACTGTATTGCTATTAACATGGTCTGAGCCTACCTCACTGACAAAAGGCAGAGGAGGAAAAACCCAACACCCAACCCCAACCCACCAATTTTCCCCTGCAACCGCATCGGACTTGTCAGCCACAAACGAGCCTGCAGCTGACGTGGACTTTTTACCCCCTCCATAAATCTTCGTCCGCGAAGCCAAGCCAAAGAAAATGAATGTACTGTAGGAGCTGGCCCGCCCCCTGAACCTGTGACTCCTCCCCCTGGAAATCCCCATCAAGGCTGTTACACCCAAACTCCTCTCTCAGTACCTGTCTTGGAACTGGGCCAGTAACATGGGAGATATTATGTCTTAAGATGATTAAAGCCTATTAATAACAACCCTCTGTCCAATAGCAATATTACAGCTTAGATTAGATAATACATAATAATTGTTATAGTTCTGCAATTATTGCATATAATTATCTAAGACATTAAACAAGATTAAAGGATTAAAATCATCTGATAGTTCTTTTTTCCTTGGAACATCAATGAGCTTCAAAAATTAAGGTAATTTTTTTTCTGATATTTTTAACAATGTCAAAATGTGGGTATTGACAGCAATGATTTTATGATGACATCTACATTGCAGCTGTGTCCTTGTAATTGCAAATACCATATATACTCATGTCATCATCGATGCCCTTTTTTGGATCGCATAACCCATGTAAAAGTCAACCCCTTTTATTTTGACCTGACTGCCCACCCACTGGAGCTCTCAATGCCCCAATTGTGGGCCCTCGCCCCGACCACCCACCTATCCGAGCTCCCGAAAGCTCAAACGTGGATTCACCACCCACTCCCAGCTATCTGAGCACTTGACGCCTTGAATAAAACAATCAAAAATGTAACCCATGTAAAAGTTGATCTCCCCCACCAAATTTGACTGTAAAAATTGGTCCAAAAAATTTGACAATTACACAAGTATATATGGTATATTGAGCAATAAAATCTGTGGTAAATAACCTGATTAAAAATATAATTAGAATTTCCAACATTTCAATTACAGCTATTGTCTTTTATAGTAAATTGTAAATTGTAAATTAAAATGTCCAGAAATGTAAACAAAATTATAAATTCCCTACAAGAGGTGATATAAATGTTAGGACTCTTTTACTTATTAATATCTAAGCATTTAGCACAATTTTCAGAAGGATGAAGTAAAGTTTCTGGAAAATGTTCTCAATGAATTGTTTATCACTGAAAAAAATTAATTTAAAATTAGATGGACTTTGCTTGAAGATGCATGTCAACGTAGAATTTTGAATACTTATCCAAAGATCATTGAGCATAATTAATCTGATCAAATTTGAAGCCCACTAGAAACAATGAATTTTATCTCTGTTATCTGTTTAGTCAGAAGGAACTGGCAAAAAAATGGCTTTCAATGGTGCAGTACATTTCACCTTTCAATACATCATAAAATTGACTGATGAATTTTCTTGTAAATAATTGATTTAATTTGTTTCATCCAATTGCTTCAATGAGCAGGATGACAGAAACCACCTGCACAGTCATTATCAATTACTACAATGTTCCAGGTTTTAGAAAAGTTACTAAATACAACTATAACTGCCCTTCCTCTAACTTGACTAACATTTGCAATTGAGGTTGTGGTATCTATGCCAGGCTTGCACCAAGTAATTGTCACATGACATTCCCTCCAGTGAATGCAAAAAAATGCCCTAGGCAATAATAACAGAAAAAAAATTGAAAATAAAAGGCATGGTATGAATGATCCTGCCACGATCTCTCTTTACTATTTCACTTCCTGCAGTCAACCTTGCCCAAATTTATTTCAGCCAAGGAAGAAAGCTTTCTTGGCCAAGTTATTCTGGGGCCAAGAGACCCTGAGCAACAACAGGACTTTAAACAACAGTGACATTCTGGCCCAGAAAAAGCCCTGCCCATGAATTTTTTTTTTGACATGATTTCACTCCAATTTTACTAATCAAGGATATTAAATGTTTCTGAATTCTCTTGACAAAATTGTGGAATATTTCTCCATGGAAAGTAAAAGACCTGGGAGGACCTCATGGAGGATGAGAAAAGCATGAGGGGCATATGCAGGTTGTAGCTGTTTTCACAGGGCAGAGAATCTAAAACCAGAGGAAATAGATTTAAGATGAGAGGTCAAACTTTAAAAGGGACCTGAAGGGGCACCTCTGTCCAGACAGAGGGCAGTGCATTTATGGAATGAGCAGTCAGAGGAAGTGGTAAAGGCAAGGACAATTGGATCGGAAAATTTTAAAGCAGTGATTCTCAACCTTCCCTTCCCACTTACATACCACCTTAAGCAATCCCTTACTAATCACAGAGCACAGATGGCATAGGGATTACTTATATTGTTACAGAAATATTTTGTTTGAGAAAAATTGTCATTAGGCCATTTTCTTTGGAGTTATGAAATCGGATACATAACAAGTCAATTAGATACAATTAAAACAGTGGTTTTCAAACATTTTCTTTCCACTCACATACCATCTTAAGCAATCCCTTAATAATCACAGAGCACTTATGGCATAGGAAATATTTAAAGTAGTATGTGAGTGGAAAGGAAAAGGTTGAGAACCACTGGTTTAAAGGTATATGCTCAAATGAAGGCAAATGAGACTACCTTGGTCAGCATGGAGAAGATGCCCCAAAGGGCCCCTTACAGTGCTCTAATACTCGTGACTCTATGAAGAATGAAATACTTATCAATTATACATTTCTATTAAAATGTATTTAAAATTGAAATGAATACGTTTAAGAAATTTTAAACAAAAAATATTAACCTTCTCTTCCTTCCCTGTGTAAATATGGTGTACATTAGCAAGCTTCTACTTTAGTTCTCCTTGGTGAGTACAATGATAGAGTACATCTGGGAATGGTTGGCCATGCTTGGCCATTAAGATTGAGAATGATGTATTCATGCTACAGCCCCAAAACTTACTGGCACTTTCAAGATCAAGATTCCTTTATTGTCATATAATAGCCTTCTGCCTACCTTAAGTCATACAAAGATTCACCACTAGTGTTGTCCGGGCTCCTTACAGGAAGAGAAAGAGAAGCAAAAGAGAGTCCCTTCAAAGACACTGAATATCCGTGGAATTGCCTCGAGCTCTTCCCGTGTCTGCTGTTCAATCCATCGGCAACATGAACTCCAGATCCAAAACTCTGATACGATCAGGAACTCTAATACAATCAGCACCTGAGGCTGTTCGGGAGCCCTTCTTGCCCTCAGCACCCTTGAGTCCCAGTTCCATGAGTTGCTGACTGCCTGTAGCCTGTGTGGGCTCCTCAGCCACTGAACCCCTTAATGATCTCCTTCTGAAATGGAGTGTTCTTCCCGTTTCTGGTGCTCCAAGGCAGTCCGCTGCTCCCCCGGAGCTAGCAACCCCTTGTCGCCTCTGCCGAGCATAGACACCTTCATTTTGGGCACAGACCCTGTAGTTGCAGCTTTTTAAAGTAAAATACTGTTGGCTCCTAAAACAAGACATTTAAAGCCTTTACGGAGCCATCGGTGTTAGGATCGGGCAGTTGAACCCTTCAAAGCAGTGCCTACCCTTCCGGGTCTTCATTACAGCAGCTCTGGCAACACCCACAGTTTTTTTTTCCCTCCTGTAATGTCAGCAGATCTTGTAGTTTTTCCCAGCAAAACATAAAACTTTACTTGATCGCATTTGTGATAATGTCATTATTATGAGTAAAGGGTAGTCTGAAAATGGTTCCAGTTTGTGCAGTCAATGCTGCAGCCAAAGTCAAACAGCCACAATAATCTTTAAGATTGAATAAAACCTATCCAGTAACAATTTATTTAAAACACCAGAGATATGGAAGCTGACATTTTAAAATTAATTTAAGTATGATCACTCAAGGTCTTTCACTGCAGAATTTTAATGATTGATATAAAGGCAGAAATAAAATATTTTCCTATTGATGCCTTTTCAATTCAAAAGATAAAACGAATGTAATTACCCATTACATAGTAATAGAACTGTAATGGTTACCTCTTTAGACAAGTAACAGAGTATCTGGCTTGTAATCCTTAAAATGTGACCTAAAGTGTACATTGTGGATTTAGAATTAGAATTCACTTTTAAAAGAACTAAAAATCTCCTCAGGAAGAATGCCCTCAGTGCATTACCACTAAGTGCAGTCACTGGGTCCATGCAAATTAGCATACTTTGGGTGAATCATGTGAAAGTGCTACAGGGGCAGAAGGCTGAATGCTTGCCTTCACTATTTAGTATGGTGTCCTCAGTAATGTTGTCTAATGCCAGCCCTGTTAAAGAAAATGTAATCAACCTTACATGCAGGACTGATGACACTCTTTTCCACCAAAAGAGTTTCTCAGCCAAAACCAAAGTATGAGAAGTCACATGTGTTGGTTTAAAGGACTTTCTTTTCGCTGTTGACTGTGGGTTCAATATGCAGGAAAACTTAGACAAATTTTGACCTCACAGTTATCACGGCAACTTAGGCACCAACCTGCATTCAGCACGGAACTGAACATCCCCGTGAATGGCCAAAGGCTTACAATTCACATACCTTGCCAGCACTCTCTTAGGATCAGCCAACCAAGTCAATAACAGGATAAGAAAAGCCAGCCCTGTGTTTGTAAGATTGAGAAGTGTGGGAAAAGAGAAAGACCAAGCTGAAAGTATATTGTGTGGATCTAATACCCACCTTAACCTATGCTTGTGAGACATGGACAGTGAACAGTAGGCATGCCAGGCAGCTCAACCACTTCCACATAACTTGCCTGTGCAGAATAGTTCACATCAAGTGGCAAGACAAGAATTCAGACACACATATTTGGTCATAGATAAACCTCCCCAGATTCTACAAACTGCTGAGAGAATCTGATCAATTGGGGGCAGGAGTGAAACACGAACATCCCCAGACGATGTGATTGTAGTAAAAACAAAAATGTTGCAAGAACTCAGCAGGTTATGCAGCATACATAGGAGGTAAAGATATATAGCCAACATTTCAGGACTGAGCGAAAAGCAGGCAGACACCTGAATAAAAAAAAAATTCCGCAGGAAAAATGAAGAAAGGGCAGAGGGAGGAGCACAAGCCATCAGGCAAAGACCATAATTGGGCATAGATAGGAGGACAGTATAGGAAAGCTGAGAATTAATCAGAGGAGAGAGAACATTAGAAGAATATATAATGATAGAATGCCAAAGCAGCTACTTTATGGAGGATTAACTGAGGTAATGGATGGACAGAAACAGAGATCAAATTCCCTTTAGAACAGCCCTGAAGAATTTCAACATTCACATACACCCCTCACAATAAAAATAATTGAATCATCTCGTTTGGTGTAGCTGGAAAGAAAGCGGTGCTCATTCTTATGAAGAAGTTAGAATGGAGGAAGCAAAGTGGAAAAGAGAATCTCAAAAATCAAGAACCGCTACATCATTACACCTGTCATCTACGTGAAAGAAACTTTGAAGCCCAGATTGCCATGATCAGCCACTTTCATATACATTGCAATAGTAAAGACTAGATGTTATAGTCTTACTTGAGAATGAATGATTGACAACACCTGGAAGGGATGTTTAGGTCCATAGATAATGATGAAGAAGGAAATGTAGTGGCATGGGTTGCAAGAGGTAAGAGAAGGAACTAAGTACAGTTAGCATAGTGTTGTATTACAACACCAGCAAAATGGGTTCAAATGCCCCGCTGTCTGTAAGGAGTTTGTATGTTCTCACTGTGACCATGTTGGTTTCCTCAAGTTTCCTCCCACATTCCAAAGACATACAGATTAGCAGTGATCACATGGGTTTAATTGGGCAGTGCAGGCTTACGGGCATGAAGGGCCTGTTACCATACTGTATCTCTCTACATAAAAAACAGTTCTGTGGGAAAAGAGTAGCCTTATCAGGATTATGGATCCTGGGGAGAAGGTAAAAGGGGGCTGTGCAAGGTTAAAGGTTGAATGTCTGGAGTTATGGAGGGAAGATCTGTGAAGGAAATTAGGTCAGTGACTACCTGGGACTGGCCTGATATTAATGAGATCAGGGTCTATTGAGATAAGGCATTGATTTGGAGAGGATGTTTACAGTTGTAGGGTTGGCTGGAAAATGGGAGGCTTTTAAAGGTGAGATAGCAAGAGATTGGACACACATATTCCTGTTGGGGTAAAGGGCAAGTTTAAGGATCCCTAATTGATGAGGAAAAAGAAGGCATATTTTGATGAAGGGCTCAAGCCACTGGTATAGGAGATCACTCTATCCAATGCGAACGTCTACATAGATTTAGTATCAAGAGTTGTTTTGTGTCTTCCCATTATGATTTTCCCAGGTGTACAATAATGATCATCTCTTGTTTGTTAGCCTGAGTCTGAATTCACTTCTCTGTGAACCCACCAAACCTGACTTAAATCTCATGGAACAGCACGAGATTCAATAAGTATATTAAGAGTAAATGGATGAGTAGGGAGAAAATTGGTCCCATTAAAGATCAACGTGGCCGTCTTTGTATTCGGCTACTGGAGATGGCTGTGATTTTAAATTACTAGTTCTCATTGGTCTTTACTGCGGAGAAGCTCAAGGAAGCTGTGGTGATACAATCATCGGACTGTCTATGACTGTCTGCATTCCTACCTGCCTTCTGCAGGGGCAACCCACTGTACCTGGGAGGCTGGCTCCACCTACTCCCTGCCAATCACCAGCTCCATATAAAGGCTCATGGCGGCCCTTGTGCAGGCAGTAGAGTAAATGGAACCAGAAAGGATACTGAATCTTGTGTTCAGGTTTTAAGCTAATTCTTTCTTTGGCTTGGCTTCGCGGACGAAGATTTATGGAGGGGGTAACAAAGTCCACGTCAGCTGCAGGCTCGTTTGTGGCTGACCAGTCCGATGCGGGACAGGCAGACACGATTGCAGCGGTTGCAAGGGAAAATTGGTTGGTTGGGGTTGGGTGTTGGGTTTTTCCTCCTTTGCCTTTTGTCAGTGAGGTGGGCTCTGCGGTCTTCTTCAAAGGAGGCTGCTGCCCGCCAAACTGTGAGGCGCCAAGATGCACGGTTTGAGGCGTTATCAGCCCACTGGCGGTGGTCAATGTGGCAGGCACCAAGAGATTTCTTTAGGCAGTCCTTGTACCTTTTCTTTGGTGCACCTCTGTCACGGTGGCCAGTGGAGAGCTCGCCATATAATACGATCTTGGGAAGGCGATGGTCCTCCATTCTGGAGACGTGACCCATCCAGCGCAGCTGGATCTTCAGCAGCGTGGACTCGATGCTGTCGACCTCTGCCATCTCGAGTACCTCGACGTTAGGGGTGTGAGCGCTCCAATGGATGTTGAGGATGGAGCGGAGACACCGTGAGCAGGAAAGGGCTTTGGCAAATACTAGAGCGCATCGGATGTCCCCCAAAGTTCCTCAACATGATTATCCAACTGCACGAAAACCAACAAGGTCGGGTCAGATACAGCAATGAGCTCTCTGAACCCTTCTCCATTAACAATGGCGTGAAGCAAGGCTGTGTTCTCGCACCAACCCTCTTTTCAATCTTCTTCAGCATGATGCTGAACCAAGCCATGAAAGACCCCAACAATGAAGACGCTGTTTACATCCGGTACCGCACGGATGGCAGTCTCTTCAATCTGAGGCGCCTGCAAGCTCACACCAAGACACAAGAGAAACTTGTCCGTGAACTACTCTTTGCAGATGATGCCGCTTTAGTTGCCCATTCAGAGCCAGCTCTTCAGCGCTTGACGTCCTGCTTTGCGGAAACTGCCAAAATGTTTGGCCTGGAAGTCAGCCTGAAGAAAACTGAGGTCCTCCATCAGCCAGCTCCCCACCATGACTACCAGCCCCCCCACATCTCCATCGGGCACACAAAACTCAAAACGGTCAACCAGTTTACCTATCTCGGCTGCACCATTTCATCAGATGCAAGGATCGACAATGAGATAGACAACAGACTCGCCAAGGCAAATAGCGCCTTTGGAAGACTACACAAAAGAGTCTGGAAAAACAACCAACTGAAAAACCTCACAAAGATAAGCGTATACAGAGCCGTTGTCATACCCACACTCCTGTTCGGCTCCGAATCATGGGTCCTCTACCGGCACCACCTACGGCTCCTAGAACGCTTCCACCAGCGTTGTCTCAGCGTTTAAGCTAATTAAAGCCTGTAGTACAGCCTTCGTAATTTGAGCTTGTTTGTTCGCACTGCAGCACACTACAGAAGCCAAGGGATTGAAGGAAAGAGTTTCAATGTCCTAGGCTGTGTAAGAAGTGCCAGAGAGGCAGCCTCAGAGCATATTAAGGTGGACAAATCCCGAGGGCATCCTTGCATGTTATGGGAGGCTAGGGAAGAAATTGTAGAGGCCTTGCTCAAGTAGTTGTATCGTCTCTGACCTTGTGTGAAGTATTGGAAGACTGGAGGGTGCTATAATTTAAAAAGGGGCAGCAAAGAGAAGCTAGGGAAGTACAGGTTAGCCAGCTTGATGTCAGTGGTCAAAAAATTGCTGAAGGGAACTCTGAGGAACAGAATTTACTAGCATTTGATTTTAACATTGTTTGGAGATTTATCTAATAAAGGTTCCAAAACACAGTTAAAATCCAACCAGAACATTTTCATTAGCTTGTCCCAGAAGCAGAAATGCATCCGAAATAAATGCTTCATCATCCGCATTCGGTGCATAAATGTTAAGTAAAGTCCAAAATTCATTAAAAATCTTACAATTCAACTTAAGAATATGTCCTGCATTAATTTCCATTGATTGTAATTGTTATTATTAGATATTTATCTAATATTTATTAGATAAATCTCAAAAATATGTTAAAAAATGTAAAATGGCAATTCAAATTCGAGCTTTGATGAAAGATTTTAATTTAGTGGACATTTGGCGACGTCTTAACCCAACAGAGAAGGATTTCTCTTTTTATTCATTTAGACATGAATCTTTTTCCAGAATTGATTTCTTTTTAGTATCGGCACATTTACAGGGGAAAATATTGCAAGCAGAATATAAAAGTCGGGTAATTTCGGATCATTCTTTGTTGTATTTTACTTATGAAAGTTCTGAAGAAGTTCGTGCAGCTTCTCGTTGGAGATTCAATACGATGTGGTTAAAAAAAACTGAATTTATTGAATTTTTTAAAAAACAAATTAATCTCTTTTTGGAAGAAAATGTTAACTCCGTTCAGAATAAATTTATATTGTAGGATGCTATGAAAGCTTACTTGAGAGGTCAAATAATTAGTTATACCTCTAAGGTTAAAAAGAATGATCTGACCGAGAGCCTTGAATTAGAGAAACAGATTGATGAATTAGAAAAGGAATTTCAGAGAGATGTGACAGAAAATCAGAAGATAGAGTTGTCTAGATTGAAATTGAAATACAATACGTTGCAATCTTATCAATTTGAATGCTTGATTAATAGATCTAAACAACGGTATTATGAATGGGGTGAGAAAGCACATAAGGTACTTGCATGGCACTTAAAGAAAGAACAGGTATCAAGCATTATTAATGCAGTCAGACGAAATTCGACTGTTACTTACAAACTTCGTGAGATTAATGATGAGTTTCATTCATTTTATAAGAAATTATATTCTTTGGCTTGGCTTCGCGGACGAAGATTTATGGAGGGGGCAAAAAGTCCACGTCAGCTGCAGGCTCGTTCGTGGCTGACAAGTCCGATGCGGGACTGGCAGACACGGTTGCAGCGGCTGCAGGGGAAAACTGGTCGGTTGGGGTTGGGTGTTGGGTTTTTCCTCCTTTGCCTTTTGTCAGTGAGGTGGGCTCTGCGGTCTTCTTCAAAGGAGGTTGCTGCCCGCCAAACTGTGAGGCGCCAAGATGCACGGTTTGAGGCGTTATCAGCCCACTGGCGGTGGTCAATGTGGCAGGCACCAAGAGATTTCTTTAGGCAGTCCTTGTACCTTTTCTTTGGTGCACCTCTGTCACGGTGGCCAGTGGAGAGCTCGCCATATAACACGATCTTGGGAAGGCGATGGTCCTCCATTCTGGAGACGTGACCCATCCAGCGCAGCTGGATCTTCAGCAGCGTGGACTCGGAGGAAAAACAGGAGAGTGGATCGATTGACTCCTTTTTATCGGTGTTGAAATTACCAGTACTAGGAGAAGAAGACATATTGGAGCTGGAGGCTCCTTTTACTGATTTAGAAATTAAATCAGCTATGTTGGAAATGCCAAATGGAAAATCACCTGGTGATGACGGGCTTTCGGTTGAATTTTATAAGGTATTTTATGATGATTTATCTACAGTGTTTGGAGATGTGATACGACAGATTAATGAACATTATGATCTACCTGAATCATGCTCTAGTGCCTTAATTACTGTAATTCCTAAGAAGGATAGAGATCCGTTAAAGATGTCTTCATATTTCTTTGTTAAATGTAGACTATAAAATAATACCTAAAGTATTAGCAAATCAATTGGCTAAATTTTTACCTAAGTTGATACATGTTGATCAAACAGGCTTCATAAAGAATAGGTATGCTTCAGATAATATTCTTGGAGTGATTAGTTTGATTAATAAATATCGACAGTACCCTGACCATCCGATGGTGATATCTCTTGATGCAGAAAAGGCTTTTGATAGAGTTGAGTGGAACTTTTTATTTAAAGTCTTAAAGAAATTTAAGTTTGGTCCTTCTTTTATTGGTTGGATTAAAGCTTTATATAATAAATCAATAGCCAGGGTATTGACAAATGGTCAGATGTCAGAATCTTTTAAATTAACTCGTTCAACGTGACAAGGTTGTCCTTTGTCTCCAGCTTTGTTTGTGTTAGTAATTGAACCTTTAGCACAGTTGATACGACAAAATACACAGATACAAGGTATGAGAGTTTCAGATGAGGAGGATAAAATTAATCTATTTGCTGACAATGTACTGGTGTATTTAACAAACCCTGTTCAGTCACTTTTACACGTGAAGGAATGTTTAACACAATATGGATCTTTGTCTGGATATAAAGTGTATTTAACAAACCCAGCGAGGTCACTTTTACACTTGAAGGAATGTTTAACACAATATGGATCTTTCTCTGGATGTAAAGTGTATTTAACAAACCCAGCTCAGTCACTTTTACACTTGAAGGAATGTTTAATACAATATTGATCTTTGTCTGGATATAAAGTTAACTGGGAAAAAAGTGAAATTTTACCGATAGGTAAAGGAGATTATTCAGTTTATAAGAATATTATTAATTTGGTGGACTGATCGAATTAAATATTTGGGTATAAATGTGGATGTTGATTATCAATCTTTATATAAATTAAATTATGTACCATTAATGAAAAAGATTAAAGCTGATTTGATTAAGTGGAAGGATCTTCCTATAAATTTAATTGGAAGAATAAATACATTTAAAATGAATATCTTTCCACGTATACAATATTTGTTTCAGTCAATTCCGTGTTTACTTAATAAGAATTTTTTTCGAGATTTAAATAAAATGGTTAGGGAATTTTTATGGAAGGGTAAATTTCCGAGAGTAGCTTTGAATAAGCTAACCTGGAAATATGCATGAGGGGGATTACGTTTACCACATTTTCAAAATTATTATGAGGCAGCTAAATTTAAATTTATTAGTTCATTAATGTATTTAGAACGGCCCCCTGGTTGGGCTAAAATTGAGATGGTGAATATTTCTGAATTTGAAATGCATCAATTTTTGTTTCGGTGGAATTTAAATTTATTACAACAATATAATTTGCCTATACTAAAACATTTAATGAAGTTATGGATGGGGAAAAATAGAACGATAGGTTCTAAGGGTAAATTATTGACTTTAACACCATTATATAATAACCAACTTATTCCTTTTCCAATGTATAATCAATGTTTATTACAATGGAAATCTAAAGGTATAAAAAACTTGGGGGATTGTTTTAAAGAAAGTAAATTTTTATCCTTTAATCAAATGAGGGAAGATTTTGGTATTAATGAGAATTCTTTATTCGTTTATTATCAACTTAAATCCTTAGTAAAACAAATATTTGGTAGAGATATGATTTTACCTAAATTGACTAAATTTGAATCTTTTCTTGTGATTGCACCAAAGAAGGGATATATTTCATTAATGTACCAAATATTACAGGAGAGTGCGGAAAAAATGGATGGGATAGATCTAAGATTAAATGGGAAAAGGATATTAACCTTTTTCCGAGGATGACTGGTTAGATATTTGTCATGATAGTGTTACTAGATCGATAAATGTCCGTTATGCAATGGTTAATTACAATTTTTTACATCAATTGTATTTAACACCTGAAAAGTTAAAAAAACATGGTTTTAGTGAATCAGACTCTTGTTTTAGATGTGGTAATTCGTTTGGAACTTTTTTTCATGCTGTTTGGTTATGTGTGCATATACAATCTTTTTGGAAAGCAATTCAATTGTTTTTGGAACATTTGTATAAGATCAAAATACTTCTAGACCCGACAATATTTTTGTTGGGTGAGTTGAAGTCTTTGAAAGATTTGGGATTAGACAAATTTCAGATTGCTTTTGTATATTTAGCTTTATCTGTAGCAAAAAAAATATATAGCAAGAACATGGAAAAATGCTAATGTGATTGATATTAATAGATGGCATAATGAGATGAAAACTTGTTGGGTGATGGAAAAAATCACGTATGTTTTACATGATAATTATTCTTTTTTTCTTAATAAGCGGTCTTTTTATTCAGAATATTTACATTTAGATTTACCTTGATTAGAATTTAGTAAATATATTTCAGTTTTTTTTCCTTTGGCTCTCCTAAAGAGAGGTGGCTGAGAGGGGGAGGGGAAGGGGGTTCTTCTTTCTCTTTCTTTTTTGTTCATAATATGTACTTTTTTTACTGTATGTAATAACCTTGAACAAATAAATAGTTATTTAAAAAAAAAGGATTTACTAGCATTTGGATAGTCAGGGACTGACTGGAGATCATCAGCATGTCTTCAGGTATGCAGATTGTGTCTTTCAAGTTTGGTAGAGTTTGGACATTGTACATATGAACTTTAGCAAGACCTCTGACAAGGCTCCACCTGTCAGGTTAGTCTGGAAGATTATGCGTCCTTTCTCATGCATTCAAGAGTAGCTGGCCCATTTGGATTCAAAATTGACTTGGTGGAAGGAGGCCGAGGGTAGTTGTGAAGCGATATTGTTCCAGTTGAAAGCCTGTGTCCAGTAATATGCCACAAGGGTCAGTAGTAGATAGTTGTTTGTTATCTATATTAACAATATGGATGGAAAGTAGTTAACATGATTAATACATTTGCAAATTAGTGCAGTGGACAGTAAGGAACTTTACAACAGAACCTCGATTGGTTGTGAATGTGGGCCAAGGAGTGGTAAATGGAACTTAACTCTCAGAATAGTGAAGTATTGCACTTTGTTTTGTAGGACTTGAATGATGAATTGTAGGGCCCTGGAGAACATTGTAAAACAGAGAAACCTAGGAATACAGATGCATAGTTCCTTGAAAGTGCTGAAAAAGATATTTGGCACACTTGCCTTCATCGGACAGGGTATTAAGTACAAATGATGGGACTTCATGAATCGGCTGTTCAAGGTTTTGATGAGACCACCTGAGTGTGCCGTTCTGGTCAGCCAGCGATAGGAAGGAGATCAATGAATTGAAAAAGCTGCAGAGGAGATTCGCCAGGATGTTAAAGGGCCTGAGTTATGGGGAAGTGTTAGATAGGCTGGGTCTATATTCCCCAGACAACAGGAGGCTGAGTGTTGATCATTGAGGGACATTTTTTTCATTTTAGAAGGTTGACTGCGCCTGATAATAGAAAGATTGCAGGTACTGGAAAACTGGAGCACCATACAAAATGCTGGAGGAATTCAACAGGTCAGGCAGCATCCAGAGAAGGCAATAGATGGTTAACATTTCAGGCCATAACCCTTCACCAAGAATATCAAGAAAGAGGCAGAGGTCCAAATAAAACGGTGGGGGGGGGGGGGGGGGGGGGGAAATGGGAGAGTTTGCAATACATTCTGCTATTTCACCTTGGATCCTTTGGAATTGTATTGAACCAGATTTATTTTCTTATATCTTATTATTTTCAAAAGTCAATGAGCTGAGAGAGGAACAATTAAATCTACTGTCCATTATTTACCAATTCTCAAAATATTTCACTTGATATAACCCTTGACCTGAGTTTATTTGTGTGAGGCAACAAAATTAACATTTATTACAATCACAATAATGAAAACACTTGGGATTAATTGCTCTTCCTCAACTTATGCTAATTCAGCTTCTTCACTGAGTGCTGTTGAAAGAGACAATGATAAAATAGGACAGAATTGTAATTCAGGCTAATGAACTCATTTAAATACAGCGAGTTAGATTAACTTTTGTATGATTCGCTCTCCAATTTTAAAACTATGATACATGTTTTAAATAAAAACAATGAATTACCAACTAGGACCATGGACAACAAAACAAAATTTTGAAGCCTTACTAAAAAAGGTTATGCGATAAAATGAAAGCCAGGTTGAAAGAGAGATGAAATAATTGTAAATCTTTCACTGGGACAAATAGAAAGGCATGTGGAACAAGGTCATCAGAAACATTTATGAGAGAACTCCTGAAGTTTACCATCTGTTCATTTCTATTTATTAATTTCAAAAACAGGTCAGATTATGAAGGCCACAGACATTATGCAAAGCACAATCCTTGTAAATATTAATTTTCACCATAATAATTATCTATTTAAACACCAGCAGGTTATAATCCTACTTTTTTTTTCGAGTGTGAAGGAGTTATGATCTGATCAAAGACCAACGAAGAAGACAGGTGTCAATACTCGGTTACTTTTTATTAACAAATCCACTTCATTCCTATTGATACCGACTCCATGCTATGGCAGGGATTATAAACAGCTCTGTGAAAAGCTTCTGGCTCTAACATTTGATAGCCTTTTTAATATTTTAAGAAGTCCGTTTATTTATGGTAGAGCATGATGAGAGAGTTAGGTGGAGATTACAATCCTAGTCAAAGAGAAAAGTTATTAAATTGAATGAGTTAGAGTGGTTTCAAGAATAAATTCCAAACTACAAAGTTCAGATGGACAAAAAATTTGTGTCTGTTGGTGCTAATGTCACAGCCAATTAAATGTGTCACACCAGCCAATAATATGCACTGTGTTGGTCAATGGGTTAAAGAGGCTTTGAAATTTACAGGGTGACTTACTGCTATCAGATGAATATTTAAACAGTGCAATTAAAAACATCTCTGTGGATGGCAGCAAATAATAGTAGCAAAGCACCAGCATCTTCTGGTTTCACCATCTAATATGCACTGAATGGGAAGAGTTACGAGTGGCAAAATGGTGTCGCAGGTTCTACTGTGCAGAGCACCAAATTCTCCCTGTGACCACATGTGCATCCACAACAGCTCCAAGCTGGGGTATATTTATTGGTAACTGTAGCATATTGTCAAAACCAGTTTGACATTGTCATGGTTAATCTTGCATTTTGCCCTAGCATCACTACCTCACCGGGTGACACCATGAGGTGATTGTCTATAAAATGTTTGTGCGGTGTTTCAACAGAAATTTCTTATTTTTTAAGAACAGACATTTTTTTGTAAGCCCATCTTACAGGTATCAATATACTTACAAGGCTAAAACCCAAATGCTAATTTACTTTTTGAATCTTCTAACACACTCAGGCCAGAGCTGTCATTATTACCCAACTACAATGA